>NW_023416285.1:74460206-75774531 GCF_014176215.1 Rousettus aegyptiacus | reverse complement strand
CTTTTTTTACAAGGTCACTAGAAATTTCATACGTGAAGTAAAAATAGGAAGGGTGAAGGCCGAGGTCATCTTAGAGCTAAGAAAATGTTGTTCCCTACTCAGTACTGAGGAAAGCATCTGAGAGACACCACAGCCAATACCCTCCTCAGTTACTTAGGCCCTGGACTGAGTTGTGGCCTGAGAAGGACTTGGCATCTCTTGGTTCCCCATGGTGAGCGTGCCAGCCACCACCTGAGCATAGGAGATTCTGGTCCTAACCTGGATGCTGGCCTGTGTAGGCTGCGGGGACCCCAATGATTGTATGGATACTGTGCATGAAGCTTTTTCTAATGAATCTGGGCTTGGGTGTGTTGAGTGTTGAGATCTTATCGGATGCGTTTTTTATCTTGGCTCACGCAAAGTGGATGCACTATGTTTGACATCACTAAACAAAGGTGAATTTCATAGAACTCTCATAGAAATGATTGGGTGGGCACACACACGAAGGCACTCACATATTTCCACCTGCCTGGATATCAGCCACCACATCTCTATCTCACACACATTTAGTCACAGACAAACACATCCACGTGCGCATGCGTGCATACACACATACACACATGAACACAAACACAGTTGCCCAGTTGTGAAGGGCGTCAAAGAGAAAGGCCTCTGGAGTCCTTAAAAGCCTACCTGAGAGGCCTCCTTAAACTGGAAGGATACAGCCATGGCTTCCCACGCTGTTTCAGCCAGATTTAAGTGTGGTGAACCTGCTCTATCTCCCTCATTCTGTAAACTACTGAGCTCAAATTGGTTTCTGGCTGGCATTTTACAGTGTCCACGTGTGTGTGTGTGTGTGTGTGTGTGTGTGTGTGTGTGTGTGTTTGTCGCCATCTAAATGTGTATGAGATACAGATGTGAATGTCTGATATCCAGGCATGTGGAAGTATATTAGTGGCCTCGTGTTGTGCCTGCTTGAACATTTCTATGATAGTTCTATGAAATACACTTTTGTTTAATGTCAAGGGCACATTGCACATCAACTTTGTGGAAGCAAAATAAAAAACTACACCAGATAAGATCCCAACCCCCAAACTCCTGTGCCCAGATTCATTAGATGGAGCTTCAGGAACTGTCTCCCTAAAATCATCGGGTTGCTGGTAGCCTGCTCAGGCTAACATTCACGTCGGAACTTAAATCTCCTGTCCTCAGGCGATGACTGACACACTACCATCATGGACCAAGGGCCCAGTCCTCCTCAGGCCACAGCTCAGCCCAGGGCCCAGACAACTGAGGATGTGACTGTGTCTATGGCGTCTCTTGGGTATATTTCTCAGTACTGAGTAGGGGACCTTTCATTAGCTCCAAGGTAACCTCAGACTTCACCATCCCATTCTACCTCACGTTTAAAATTTCTTGTCACCTTGTAAAAGGGTGTGCAAAGTGACCAGCAATTCAGTGGCCAACATGTCAGGTGTGACTTCCAGAAAACTCAGCGGTAGGCCCAGAGTCATTGCAACACACAGCAGCCTGCAATTGATTCTCTGGCACCTTTTACCCTCCCCCACCCCCATTCTCATTTGATGTCTGAAAATAATTGACCCAATGATTCATTGAGCATTGTTTGCCTGAGAAAGTGTCCCAAGTGTTCCTCTGTCAGCAGTGTTCCGACCTTCTTTCATTTTCCTTTTCTCACTCCCCTATTAAAGAACTGATGACTCTGTCTCTCCTCAGGCTCTGAAGGATCCACTTCTCAGGAAGAGATGAATGTATTTTTTGGAGTCTTTCTCATATTCAAAATACAGTAGCAACATGATGGACACAATCTCAGGAAACACTGAGGCACTGGGACTGCCACTTTGTTTCAAAGGGCACTCAGATGACTCCAATAGTCTATGCTTGGCAGCTCTGTGACATGACAGAAAACAATCCCAGCTAATTCAAACAATATCTCAGTGTATCCAGAAGTCTGTCATTAGGATAACATGAGTCTAGGGTTTGTTGCCTCCAAACCTGCTGCAGTCTGTCCTTTGGATTGAATGAAACCTAGTGGGGTTACATGGCTTAATACAATACTAACACGTCAAGGCCGCTGCTCTCTACTCCAACATCCGTCACCTGTGTGGGCTGCCCAGCACCCACTGCCTGGTGTGACCTTTTAGCCCAAATGCTGAGCCCCTTTACATACATGTCATTCCCCTTCTATAGCCCTTGTTCTCTGATCCACATCGATCTCATGTCTGAGGCTCTGAATTGGGTTTCATTTGTTTGATTGTTTGCTTGTTGTTGTCTTGCTCTCCTTTTCAAGTCCACATGGGAGGAAAATCATAAGAGCCCTATCCCTTGCAGTCTGACATAGTTCCTTTCCCTTGATGAGGAGGCACACTGCTCAAAAGGGCCAGTCACAAAATGTACAAGCCAGGTGAGGAACGCTCAAGTGGCACAGGCTTGAGATCCAGGAAGAACACAGCTCCGAAATTCCCAGGGCAATCCGGGGAAATCCTGTCTCTGACTTAAACTCTGGTGGCAGACCTGGCCACAGGCACAGAGGGGTCAGCTTAAGGCATTTGCTCAAATAGAATGCAATTGCAACCATGATTAGGGAAGCCAAAGAGGTTAATGCATGGCAGTGGAGGATGGCCTCCCAACGTACTGGCAGCTAATGGCTGACTCTCTGGCAGCAGGTAAGGCAGGAGTCCTGAGCCTTCCTTCTCCTGGGATTCCAGGATGACTGAGGCCTGTGGAGAGTAGAAATAAGTCCCTCAGGCCAACTCTGGGCTAAGCCTGGGGACGAGGTCATGAGACACACTCGTGGCCACTGTGGGAGGGGTCGGCTATCGACAGAGCCTCATATATAGTCTTGGCCTGACATTTTCAGTTCAGGACACACCGATGGCACACTCACAGTGAAATGAGGCTACTTCCCAAGGCCAGGTCAAGGCTGTTATAACCACCCAGCAGCCGGCATGGTAGTAGATATGCAGTAACCACATCTCAGATATGGTCCAGTAAAAGAGTTGGCCTTGATATGTCAAATACCCTGAACACCAGGCTGAGAAAAGGCCTGTGATTTGGAGGTCTAGGAGTAACTGCACTATACCCACCATGGAAAATGGCACCTGCGTGAACACATAAATGTCTGTGAGGCAGTGGGCAGGGTGCTTCTAGTCTTACCAGCCCTGAGCATCTGGGTCACCGAAATTCATGCACTTGCCCAATCCTCTTGAATAATTTAGAAGTGAACATAGCCAATTGTTCCTCCCTCTTGTTCCCCCCCTGGAGCTTCTACTATGAGTCTGGCTTTGTTATCTCTAGACTCTTCTATAAACTAGTCACTGCCAGGCCTAGGGCACTTGAGAACTCCAGAGGGGAACTCCGGGTAGGAAGGGTCACTGAATAGGGCTTTAGCTTCTCCAGGCTCCATGATTGACAGAGGCGAGTTGCCCAATCAGTGCTCCTTGGAGGCAGGACTAGCCGTCAATTAATCATGGATGTTGTCCATCATATAGATTAGCGTCAGTTCCGGGGTTCACTCATCCTTCTTTTTTCGCTGGGTCTTCCCTTGTCTGAGTAGTACCACTCTTTTTCCAGATGCCTCATTCCATATTCCTTCAAATTTCAGGATCCAAGTCCACTCCCAGGGCCCTTCCAACTTTTTCAGCATCCAGGCATCCCATTCCTTTCCTACTTAACATATCTGTACTCCCTTGCTATCAGTTCTACTGCCATCCCTCCTCCCATTGCCCACATTCCTTACCCTTCTACACACTAGTGATGCTCAACTACCTATTCCAACACAGGTGGCCCATTCTCCCCTCCAGTACCCTCACCCTGGACAGTCTGTTTGGCAACAGCAGGCCTTTGGTCCACCAGCAAGTACTCTGCTCCTAGGACTTTCTGTTGTCAAGCCCACTGCTCATCCAGGCTGGAGCTGCCAAGGACTGGGTCCTGGGAGCAGAGATTTGGGTCATATTTTATTAGGTCTGGAGAGCACTTTAGAATGCGATACTACAAATCTGTGCTGCCAATAATGTTTTTAGGCCCAGTCTCTTTCCTTCTCAGTCCAGAAAGTCACAAGGCAGATGAGATCGTGGTAGGTCCAGTTGCGACGGGTGTCAAAGGTAAAGGCCTCTGGAGGCCTTAAGATCCTGGCTGAAAGGCCTCCTTGACTTCTGGGATCTTCATGTGTCTGTATCAAAGGGATACATCCACGGCTTCCCTCACTATTCCAGCTGACTTTGAGTGTGGTGGACCTGTTCTTTCTCCCTCACTCTCTCAAGTACTGAGATAAAATAGGTTACTGGCTGGGAGTTTACAGGGTCCCTGTGTGTGCGAATGAGTGTATGTGTGGATGTGTTTGTCTGTGTCTAAATGTGTGTGAGATAGAGATGTGGTTGTGTGATATCCAGGAAGGTAGAATTATATAAGAGATCTTGTGTTGTGCTTGATTGAACATTTCTATGAAAATTCTATAAAATTCACAATTGATTAATGTCATGTGCACATTGTGTATCCACTTTGTGGGAGTAAAATAAAGAAATGCACCAGATAAGATTGCAACGTCCCACACATCTGAGCCCAGATTCATTAGATGGAGCTTTATGATCTCTCTCCCTACAACCGTCTGGTTGCCCACAGCCTACTCAGGCCAGCATCCAGGTCAAAACCAGAATCTCCTATTCTCAGGAGGTGGCGGACACTCTCATCATCGAGTACCAAGGGAAGCCCAGTCCTCCTCAGGTCACAGCTCGGGCCAGAGTCCAGACTGCTGAAGAGGGGACTGGCTCTGGTGTCTCTCAGATGTTTTCTTCTGTAGTGAGTCGGGGATCTCTCATTAGGTCTGAGGTGACTTCAGACTTCACCTTCCCTTTCTACTTCACGTATAGAATTTTTTATCACCTTATAAAAAGATGTGTGAGGCGATCCCCTTTTCTAATTGGTGGATATATGTGTGAATTCCAGAGAACTCAGCAGTGGTGCTAGATTCTTTGTTACACCTAGCAGCTAGCAATTGATTCTGAGGCACTTCTCTCCCTTCCTTAAATGCATTCTCATTTGATGCCTAAAAAGAATTGACTCAATGATCTGTTAAGCATTGTTTGCCTAGGGGAAGGCCTCACCTCCTGTACAGTCCCATAAGGAATCCAGATTGTTTCTGGAGAGGAATCATGATAGCGTTTCAGACAGAGGGAATCACCTCGACAGGTTAGAAATATGAGAATATTGGCATCTGCTGGGGTCTCTGGGAGTCCTTATTTAGCCAGAGGCCAATAGAATAAATGGCTCCCTTTGTTCTCAACAAGGTTGTTCATTGTTCTCCAAGGCTGAGCTTTTCTAAACATATTTGGAAAGCACCGAGAGTGTCACTCGGTCAGCAGCATCCCACCTTTATTTTCATTTCCTTTTTTCTCCCTCCCCTATTCTAGAATGGATTATCCTGCCACTCTTCTACTCTGGAGGATCTGACTTCTCAGGAGGAGTCAGACACAACGTTTTGTTGTCCTTGGTTTCAAAACACAGGAACAACGTGATGGACATGGTCTCAGGAAACACTGAGGCACCGGGACTGCTGCTACCCTTTCAAATAGCACTCAGGTGACTCCAATCGTCTCTGCTAGGTGGCTCTGCGACAGATTGGAAAAGAAACCTGCTTATACAAACAACGTCCCAGTGTGTCCAGAAGTAGTTGTCCGGAGAATACCAGACTAGGGTTTGGTGCATCCAGACCTGGTGTGGTCTGTCCATTAAACTCAATGAAATCTAGTGAGGCGACATGGCTTAACACTATTTCCAACAGGTCAGGGGCATGGCTTTCTAATCCAACATCTGTCACCTGTGTGTGCTGCTCAGCACCCACTGCCTGGTTGTCCCTTTCTCCCAAATGCTGAGCTCCTTACACACATGTCATGCTCCCTCTACTGGCCTTTGTCTCTGATTCTCACCTGCTTCATGTCTGAGGATCTGACTTGGCTTTCATTTCTTTGTTTGTTTGCTTGTCAGTGTCTTACTTTCCTTTTCAAGTCCACATGGGAGTGAAATCATAAGGGCTCTGTCCCTTGCATTCTGACATATTTCCCTACCCTGGACGGGGAGGTGGACTACTCCAATATGCCAGTCAAAAAATATCGGGTGAGTTTAGGGACTCCTAAGTGGCACAGGCCTGAGATCCAGGAAAAACACGGCTCTGAAATTCTCAGGCCTCTTAGGAGACCTCCTGTCTCTGGCTTACCTGGCAATCAGCCGAAAGGGGACAGTTCATGGCATTTGTGCAAAAAAAAAAAAAAATGCAGATGCGACCGTGTTTAGGGAGGCCAAAGAGGTTAAGGTGTGGCAGTGGAGGCAGGCCTCCCAACATGCCAGCAGCTAATGGCTGTCCTCCTTGTAGAGGATACGGCAGGCATCCTGAGCCTTGCTTGTCCTGTGGACTCCAGGACCACTGAGACCTGTGGAGAGTAGAAAGCTATTCCCTCTGGTATGCCGTGGGCTGAGGCTGGGGGCAAGTTGGTGAGACACACTCAAGGCTGCTCCTTGAGGTTTTGATAGAGCCTCAAATGTATATGGCAGTCTTTGCCTGCATTTTCAGTTCAGGATACATCAATGGCACATTCACAGTGAAATAAGGCCACAGCCCATGGCCCAGTCAAGAAAGTTATCATCACCCACCAGCCAGCTTGTCAGTACATATGAAGTACCCAAATTTCAGAGAATGCCCAGGACAAGAACCAGCCTTGTAATGTTGAATGCCCTGGTCCCAAGATCTGGGTAGGGCTAGGAACTGTGAGGTCTGGGAGTCACTGCCCTGCCCCCACCCTGGGAAATGGCACCTGCGTAAACCCCTAAAGTTCTGCGGGGCAGCGGGCAGGGGTGCTTCCAGTCTCACACCTTCCCTGAGTTTCTAGGTCACTGATATTCATGCTCTTGCCCCAGGCCTCTTGAGTGATTTGGAAGCAACCATGAGCCATTTGTTCCTTCCTTCCACTCCCTGCCAAAGCTTCTTCTCTGACTCTGGCTCTGTCCTTCCTAGACTCTTCTGTAAACTAATCACTGCCAGGCCTAGGGCACTTTGAAAGTCCTGAGTGGAGCTCTGGACAGGAAAGGCTCACTCTTTAGGGCTTCATATTCTCCAGGACCCATGATTGGTGTAGGCAATTGCCCAAACAGTGATCTTTGGAGGCAGGACTAGCTGCCAATTAATCATGGCTGTCATCCATCAAATTGATTAGGGTCAGGCCTGGGTTTCTCTCTTTTCCTCTGCTTTGTCTTCCCATGACTCAGCAGCACCTCTCTTTTCCAGATGCCTCATTCCATGTTTCTTCTAATCTCAGGATCCAAGTCTGCTCCCAGGGTCCTTTTGCCTTCTTCAGCCTCGTTGCAGCCGATTCCTTTCCTATTCCACATATCTGTACTCCCTTGCTGCCAGTTCTACTGCCCTCCTTCCTCCCATTTGACTACTTTCCCTACCCCCTCTACACACCTGTGACCCTCACTTACCTATTCCAAGACAGGAAGCCCATTCTAACCTGCCAAAACTCACCCTGGGCAGTCTGTTTGACAATAGCAGGTCTTTGGTCCACCAGCAAGCACTTTGCTCCTGGGACTTTGGCTACTGTCCAGCACATTGCAATACAGGCTAGGGCAGCCACAGAAAGGATCCAGGGAGAAGAAATTTGGGTCATATGTTATTATATCTGGCCAGCACCTCAGAATGTGATACCCACTTCCCGGCCACCAGTCATGCTTTCAGTTGCACTACCTTTCCTCCTCAGGCCAGGAAATCACAAGGCTGAGAAGACCGAGCAAGGTCCAGTTGTGAATGGCACCAAAGGGAAAGGCTTCTGGAAATTAAGAGCTTGGATGAGAGACCTCCTTGACTTCAAGGGTCTTCATGTGTCTGTATCAAAGGGAAACAGCCACGACTTGCCTCACTTTCCCAGTCGGCTTTGGGTGTGGTGGACCTGTTCTATCTCCCCCACTCTCTAAAATACTGAGCTCAAATAGGTTACTTGCTGGGAGTTTACAGTGTGTGTGTGTGTGTGTGTGTGTGTGTGTGTGTGTGTGTGTGTGGATATGTTTGTCTGTATCTAAATGTATGTGAGATAGAGATGTGGTTGTGTCATATTAATATGGGAAATGTAAAGAAATCTAAGATAGCTTTCCTGTCCCAGAGGAATTTTTCCAATGTCTTCTCCCTAGAATCTTACCTTTCCAACCTGTGGGAAACAAAAGACTGCCAAGTATGCAAATGTAATCAATGTATAAGTCTACCTGCCTGCCTTTGTTCAGGGCTCAGACTCTGGAGAGTGGCTCCTCTGATCCTGCCGGCATAAATAAACCTCCTTTGATTCTTAGTTTGCTGAGTGCCACTTGGTTCTGCCAGGTACATGAACCAAAATCTGTAACAATATCCAGGCTTGTAGAAGTATGTGGTGTTCTCGTGTTGTGCCTGGCATCAAACAGGGCAGGTGTCCTGGGACTGACACTATGTTTCAAATTGCACTCAGGTGAATCCAATAGTCTCTGTTAGGTGGCTCTGTGACAGAAGAGATAAAGATTCCAGCACATCCAAACAATGTCTTAGTGTCTCCAGTAATCATTTGTCAGGAGAATACAAGACTAAGGTTTTGTGCCTGCAAACCTGCCACAGTCTGTCTACTGGACTCAGTGAAACCAAATGAAGCTGCTAGGCTTAATACCTTTACCAACATGTCAAGGGTGCTACTTTGTACTCCAACATCTGTTGCCTGCATGGACTGCTCAGCACCCATTGCCTAATGTGTCCCTTTCTCTCAAATGCTGAGCCCCTCTACACACATGTCATTCTACCTGTACTGCCCTTAGTCTCTGATCGACACTGGTCTCATGTCTGAGGCTCTGAATTAGCTTTTGTTGGTTTGTTTTCTTGTCAGTGTTTTGCTCTGCTTTTCAAGTCCACATGGGATAAAATCATAATGGCCCTGTCCATTGTGGTCTTACATAATTTCCTTCCCTTGATGGGGTAGGTCACTGCTCCAAAGGGCCAGTCCCAAAATGTACAGGTGACTGAGGAACTCCTAATTGGCACAGGCAGAATGCAGCTTCGAAATTCCCAGGGATCTCCGAAAACCTTCCGTCTCTGGCCTAAACACCGGTGGCACACTCAAATACTGGCCTGAAGGGAACAACTTATGACATTTGTGCAAATGGAATACAGATGAAAACATAATTAGGGAGGCCAAGAGGTTAATGCTGGCAGCTAATAGCTGACCCCCTGGAAGTGGACGGGGTAGACATCCTGAGCCTTGATATTCCAGGGGACTGCAGGAACACTGAGGCCTACGGAGAGTAGGAATCCCGTACCTGTGGTCCTCCCTGAACTGAGGCTGGGGATGAGGTGATGAGACACACTCGTGGCTGCTTCAGGAGATATTGGCAATTGATAGAAACTCATATGGACATAGCAGTACTGCCCTGATATTTTCAGTTCAGGACATACCAATGGAACACTCACAGCGAAGTGAGGCCACTGCTATGGCTCAGTCAGAGCAGTTATCACCACTCAACAGCCAGCACGGCGGTAGGTATAAAGTAACCACATCTCAGGGAAGGCCCAAGACAAGATTTGGCCATCTTATATTGAATGCCCTAGGCCTCAGACCTGGAAATGGCATGGAATTATGGGGTATGAGAGTAACTGCCCTGCCTTCAACCTGGGAAATGGCACCTATGTAAATCTCTAAAGGTCTGAGAGGTAGGGGCAGGCATGTTTCCAGTCTCACCCCTTCCCTGAATTTCTGGGTCACTGATATTCATGCTTTTGCACCAGGCCTCTTGACCGATTTGGAAGTGAACACCAGCCACTTGTTTCTCTCTCCTCCTTCCTGGAGCTTCTTCTCTGAGTCTGCTTCTGTCTTCCCTCCGCTCCACCAAATTCATCAGGAAACTAGTCACTGCCGGGCATAAGGCAATTGGAAACCTCAGAGGGTGAGCTATGGGTGGGAATGGGCCACTAAATAGGGCTTCAGATTCTCCAGGCCCCATGATTGAAAGAGGTGAGTTGCCCAATTAGGGCACCTTGGAGGCAGGACTAGCTGTCAATTAATCATGGCTGTTGTTCATCAAACTGATTAGGGCCAGGCCTGGTGTTCTCCTTTTTTCCTCCGCTTTGTCTTACCATGACTCAGCACCACCTCTCTTTTTTTTCCAGACGCTTCATTGCATATTACTTCTAACCTCAGGATCCAAGTCTGTTCCCTGGATCCTTCCACCTTCTTCGGCCTTTAGAAGTCCATTCCCTTCCTATTCCACGTAACCATACTTTCTTGCTGTCAGTTCTACTGCCCTTCCTCCTCCCATATGGCCACCTTCCTTACAGCCTCTACACACCAGTGATCCTCACCTCCCTATTCCAACACAGGCAGCCGTACTCCACTTCCCACCCTAATTCTGGAGAGTCTACTTGTCAAGAACAGGCCTTTGGTCCACCAGCAAGCATCCTGCTCCTGGGCCAGCCATTGAACAGGTCCTGGGGGCACAGGTTTGGGTCGCATGTTATTATGCCTGGCCAGCACCTCGGAATGTAATACCCCATGTCTCTGTCACCAGACATTCTTTCAGGCACACTCCCTTTCCTCCTAAGGACAGGAAGTCACAAGACTGAGGAGACTGAGGTAGGCCCAGTTGTGAAGGGCATCAAAGGGAAAGGCCTCTGGAGGCCTTAAGAGCTGGGCTGAGAGCCTTCCTTGACATCAGGGGTCTTCATGTATTGCCTCCCTGTCACAGCTTGCTTGGGTGTGGTGGACCTGTTCTATCTCCCTCACTATGTAAAGTATTGAGCTCAAATAGGTTTCTGGCTGTGAGTTTACAGTATCTTTATGTGTGTGTGTGTGTTTGTCTGTGTCTAAATGTGTGAGATAGAGATGTGGTAGCATGATATCCAGACTTCTGGAAATATGTGAGTGGCTTCATGTTGTGCCTGCTTGAAAATTTCTATGAGAGTTCTATAAAATTTACATTTGTTTAATGTCATGGGGGCATTGTGCATCCACTTTGTGGGAGTAAAATATAGACATGCATGAGATAAGATCCCAACCGTCCACACACCTGAGCCCAGATACATTAGATAGATCTTCATTAGCTATCCCCCCACAAGCATCAGGTTGCCCACACTGCTCAGGACAGCAACCAGGTCAGAACTAGATCTGTCCTCAGTAGGTGGCTGACATTCTCACCATAAGGGATCAAGGGAAGCCTAGTCCTCCTCAGGCCACAGCTTGGCCGAAGGTCCAGACTGCTGAGGAGCAGACTGGCTGTGGTGTCTCTAAGATGTTTACCTTTGCAGTGAGTAGGGGACCTCTGCTTAGCTCTAAGGTGAAATCGGACTTCGCTTTCCCTTTCTACTTTACATATGGAAAGTAGTCACCTTGTAAATGGGTGTGTGAGATGACCCCATTTCCAGTGGGTGGATATATCATGTGCGAATTCCAGAAAACTCAGCTGTGGTGAGTCTTGGCCACACCCATCAGCCACCAATTGATTCTCAGGCACCTTTCACCCCACCTCCCCACCCCTATTCTCATTTATTCTCTGAAAAAGAATTGATCCAATGATCCATTGAGCATTATTTGCCTCTAGGAAGGCATCACATCCTGTACTGTCCATTAATGAATTCGGATCTTTTCTGGGGAGCAATCACAACAGAGTTTCAGAATGAGGGTATCACCTCAGCAGGGCAGGGGTCTCCAAGAGAACTTATTTTGCCCGAGGCCAACAGGACAAATGGCTCCCAAGTAGCCTTTTTTTTTTTCACAAGGTTGTTCATTGTTCTCCAAGTTTGAACTTTTCTAAATGTATTGAGAAATCATCTTGAGTGTCTGCACGGTCCCAGCCTTCTTTTCATTTCCCTATTTCTCACTCCCCTGTTTATTCCAGAATGGAATACCCAGTCCCTCTTCTGGCTCTGGAGAAGCCAACTTTTCAGCACGTGTCAAACACATACTTTTGGAGTCATTGTCTTTTTTGAAACACAGGAGGAACATAATAGACATGGTCGCAGAAAGCACTAAGGCACCAGGACTGTTGCTCCTTTTCAACGGCACTCAGGTGACCTCAATAGTCTCTGCTATGTAACCCTGTTACAGGATGGAAAACCATCCTAGCTAATGCAAACAATTTCCCAGCATGGTGAGATAAATGTCATCAGGAGAATGCCAGACTAGGGATAGGTGCTTACAAAATGGCCACAGTCTGTCTGTTGGACTCAATGAAACCTGGCGGGACTACGTGGTTTAACACCTTACCAACATATCATGGGTGCTGCCTTCTACTCTAACATCTGTCACCTGAATGGGCTGTTTGGCACCTGCTGCCTTGTATGTCCCTTTCTCACAAATGCTGAGCCCCTTTACATGCATGTCCTTCTCCCTCTACTGCCCTTAGTCTCTAATTCATATTGGTCTCATATCTGAGGCTCTGAATTGGCTTTTGTTTGTTTGTTTGTTTGTTTGTTTATTGGTGTCTTGCTTTCCTTTTCAAGTCCACACAGGAGCAAAATCATAAGGGCCTTGTCCCTTGCATTCTGACATAGTTCCCTTCCCTTGACAGGGAGGTTGCCTGCTTGATAGGGCCAGTCACAAAATGAATGGGCGAGTTTAGGAGCTCCTAATTGCACAGCCCTGAGATTCACTGGGAACACAGTCCCATAATTCCCAGGGCTATACAAAGACCTCCCATCTCTGGCCTAAACACTGGTAGTTGGACTGGTCTCTGGCCCAAAAGTGACAGATTATGGCATTTGGGAAAATAGAATGCAGGTGTAGGGGATTGGATTAAACATGGCAGCTTTAGAGACGTTCTCAGATCTCTCGCTTTGAAACAACAATAAGCTAAATACCTAAAACTCAATAAAAGACACCCAAACTACACACCATAACATCTGAGCATGAGATCTGCACATAAGAGCTACCACAGGTCAGAACCTTGAGTGTCAGGTGGTAGACTGGGAGGAACGAAGAAGCTACCTTTGAAGCCGGAGCTCCCTGTAGGAGGAGGGAGAGGGTAGACAAAGTGGCGAGTTCCCTGAACTGCCCAGCCTGGGGGTGCTGTGAGCTCCCTGCAGCTGGAGGCAGTGCCCAATCTTCACGGCAGAAGAGAGAGAAACAAGGATGGCAGAAAAGCGGGGATGGCAGAGAAACAACAGTTGATTTTTATCAGCTACGGTTGCAAAACTGAGGCTGAGCCACAGTTTCCAACCCCTAACCCAGAGGGCCCCTCTTCCTATACCTTCCATGATGGAACACTGAGGAGCACCAGGGGAATCTGAGCAAATGCTACCAAAACTGTCACTAACACTAACAGGAACTGACACTGATGGTAGCAAGGATGATTAAACAACTCTAAGAAAAAAAAAAAAAGACATTATTAACACTTTATATGAAGCAGAGATCCAAGAGGCTTAGACACCACCTACTGGAAATCAAAAGAGAAACACCTTATTTGTAACAGGCTAGGTACCATTATATAATAAATCTTTCTGAAAAAATAAAAAGCAGAACACACTTCCATTATTGTCCAGATGGAGAAATAGTTCATTAAACACCACGAACAATCAAGGTGACAAGGTACCTCAGAAAGAAAGGAAAAAATCTCCAGAAAACAAGCTACAAACATAGAAATATGAAACTTAAATGACAGATTTCAGGTTGATACTTCTGAAACAACTCAGTGAGATCCAAAATGAATCATATCAACAATTTCAGGACCTGAAAAAACAACTAGATGAGCAGAATGATTCCTTTAAAAAAGAGATTGAAACCCTCAAAAAGAACCAAATAGATCATCCGAAGATAAAGAAAATACTGCAAGAATTAAAAAATGACATAACAAACTTGGGACATAGAGTTGACCGAATGGAGAAAAGGATCAGTGATATCAAAGACAAAAATCTAGAAATAAATCAGAAGAAAAAAGAGAGAAACCAAAGAATAAAATTTAATGAAAGAGAAATATAAGAACTAGCTAATACCATCAGGAGAGGAAACATAAGAATAATGGGAATTCTCAAAGAAGAGGAAAAGGAGCAGGAATTAGAAAGCATTTTTAGTCAAACAGTTGATGAGAATTTCCCAAATCTACGGAATGAGCTGGAGCTTGGAATTAAAGAAGTCAATGGAACACCCATTTATCTTTACCCAAAAAGGCCTTCACCAAAACACATCAAATTAAAATTATCAAAAATCAAGACAAACACAGAATTCTCAGGGCAGCCAGGAAAAAGAAGATGGTAACCTATAAAAGAAAACCTATTAGATTATCGTCAGACTTCTCAGCCCAACTCTTACAAGCCAGAAAAGGAGTGGAATCAAATATTCAAACTATTCAATGAAAGGAACTACCAGCCAAGAATAATGTATCCTGCTAAGCTCTCCCTTAGATTTGAAGGAGAAATAAAGATTTTTCCAGACATGCAAAAATTTAGGGAATTCTCCACTACAAGGTCTGCACTACAGAAAATACTGAAAAAGGTCAGCTCATCGAAAACAAAATGGAAAAAAAAAAAGTGTAATTAGGAGTAAGTTGACTAACAGGCTGATAAAGGCAGAGAAGTGCAACCTTTACAATGAACAGTGCATTAGAAACTTAAAATAAGAAGAGAATTGCATAGGAAGATAGTAATGAACTTTCAGCATACATAGGGACAAAATGAGACAACAATGACTGAAAAGGAGAGTATTCGAAGATACAAATTCACAAAAGAGAATGGAGATAAGGAACACACAGAAGAAAAGAGACTACTGTATATATGCCACTATCGTTTTCATATTCATAATGATAACCACACAGAAATGATTTAGAACTGAAGTTTATAGAATAAAACAATAAGTACCAGGTGGAAAACCCACAAAAACCAACCAAAATAAAGAAAACAGAAACACAAGGACAAAGAAGCAATGGAAAACACTGAGCTACCGGAAAGCAAAAGATAAAATGGCTATAAAAAGACCTCATATTTCAATAATCACCCTAAATGTAAATGAACTGAATTCACCAACAAAAAAGCACAGAGTTGTAGATTGGATCAAAAAACAAAACAAAACAAAACTCAAAAACCCAACCATATGCTGCCTCCAGGAGAAACACTTCAGTTCCAAAGACTAATATGGACTTAAAGTGAAACAGGAAAATGATGTTTCAAGTAAATGGCATTCAGAGAAAAGTGGATATAGTACTACTATTGGATGAAATAGAGTTCAAAATAAAAAAGGGACACTTCATAATGAAAAAGAGAATTATGTACCAAGAAGACATACTACTTCTTAATATCTATGCTCCCAATCATGGAACCTGAAAATATGTAAAGCAATTACTAACAGAACTAAAGAGAGAAACAGACCAAAACACTATCAGAGTAGGGGACCTAAATACCCCACTGTCAGATATGGACAGATCATCCAAAGAGAAAGTCAATAAAGAAATACACCCTTAAATGACACATTAGACCAAATGGACATCATTGACATTTACAGAGCCTTCCATCCCAAAACAGCTGCTTATACATTCTTCTCTAGTGCACACAGAATATTCTCAAGGATTGACCACATACTGGGACACAGAGATAGCCTCAACAAATATAAGAGGATTGAAGTCATACCAACCACATTCTCTGATCATAATGCCTTGAAACTAGAGGTCAATTGTAAAAAGAAAGCAGAAAAAACCACAAATACATGGAGATTAAACAACATACTACTGAAGAATAACTGAGACAGAGAAGAAATTAAAAGGAGACCAAGAGACACATAAAAACAAATGAAAATGATAGTACAATATATCAAAACTTTTGGGACATGGCGAAAGAGGTCATAAGAGGAAAGTTCATATCATTACAGGCCTATCTCCAAAAACAAGAACAAGTCCAAATAAACAACCTAATGCTTCATCTTAAATAACTAGAAAAGGAAGAATAAATGAAGCCTTAAGTCAGCACAAAGAAAGAAATTATCAAAATTGGAGCAGAAATAAATGAAATTGAAAATTAGAAAATCAATAGAAAAAAATACATGGAACAGAGAGCTGGTTCTTTGAGAAGGCTAATAAAATTGACAAAACCCTGGCTAGACTCATTAAAAAAAAAAGAGAAAGGACACAAATAAACAAAATCAGGAATGAAAGAGGGGAAATTATGATAGACACTGCAGAAATACAAAGGATCACAAGAATACTATGAAAAAGTATATAACACCAAATTTAATGACCTAGAAGAAATGGACCAATACTTAGAAAAATACAACCTTCCTAGACTGAATCAAGAAGAACTGGAAAATCTAAGACTAATTGGCAGTAAGGAAATTGAAACAATCATCAAAAACCTACCAAAAAGTTAAAGTCCTGGACTAGATGGCTTCACCAGTGAATTCTAACAAACATTCAAAGATTTAATACTTATTCTCCTCAAAATCTTCCAAAAAATTGAAGAGGAGGCAATACTTCCCAATCCATTTTATGAGATTAATATTACTTTGATGCCAAAACCTGGTAAATATAACACACAAAAAAGAAAACTGCATACCAATCTCTCTCATGAACACAGATGCAAAAATCCTAAATAAGATACTAGCAGTCAAATACAGTAACATATTAAAGGATTACACACAACGATTGAGTGAGCTTCATCCCAGGGGCACAGGAATGGTTCAACATATGCAAATTAATTAATGTGATACACCACATAAAGTAAAAAAAAATAAGAATCATAGGATCATATCAATGGATACAGAATCAGCCTTTCACAAGATACAGCACCTATTTATGATCAAAACACTTAACAAAATCAGTATAGAAGAAAAGTATCTTAACATAATAAAGACCATATATGATAAGACCTTAGCCAACATTACACTTAATGGTGAAAAACTAAAAACCTACTCTCTAAGATCAGGAACAAGGCAAGTCTGTCAACTATCGCCACTGTTATTCAGTATAACATGGGAGGTCCTAGCTAGTGCAATTAAGCAAGAGAAAGATTTAAAAGGCATTGAAATAGGAAACAAAGAAGTCAAAAGTCACTATTTGCAAATGACATGATTCTCTATATAAAAAATCCTAAAGACTCCACAAGAACACTACTAGAAACCATAAGCAAATACAGTAAAGTCTCTGGATAAAAAATCAACGTTCAAAAATCCATAGTAGTCCTATACTCTAATAACAAAGTGTCAGAAAAAGATGTGGAAAAAAATAATTCCATTGCAATTGCAACAACAACAAACAAAAATAAAATAAATACCTAAAAATGAATCTAATGAAACTTGTGAAGGACCTATATAACCAAAACTATAAGACCCTATTAAGACAAACCAAAAGTGATACAAAGAAAGAGAAAGACATTCTGTGTTCTTGGACTGGAAGAATCAACATAATTAAAAGGACCATATTACCTAAAGCATTATACAGACTTAATGCATTCCCCATCAAAAAAATCCCACTGGCATTTTGTAAAGAATACAAAAAAAAAAAAAAAGATCAGATTTGTATGAAAGCATGAAAGACCCCCAATTGCCAAAGCCATCCTGAGAAATAAGAACGAGGCTGGAAGCATCACTGCCTGACTTCAAACTATACTACAAAGCTACAGTAATCAAAACTGCATGGTATTGGCAGAAAAATAGACACATGGACAAGACAAACAGAATCAAGAGTCCAGAAATAAATCTGTATTTATATGGGCAAATAATTTTTGACAAAAACGCCAAAAATATATTGTGGAGAAGGAAAAGTCACTTCGATAAATAGTGGTGGGAAAACTGGAAGGCCACCTGCAAAAGAATGAAACTAGACTGTTGTGTATCACTACATATCAAAATTAACACAAAATGGATTAAGGACCTGAATATAGGACCTGAAACCATAAAATGCATAGAAGAAAACATAGGAACTAAACTCAAGGATTTTGGGCTTAAAGAGGATTTTATGAATTTTACCTCAAAGGCAAGGGAAGTAAAAGCAAAAATAAATAAATAAAAAGCATTTGCTCAGCAAAAGAAACCGTCAACAAGGTAAAGAAACAAGAAACTGAATGGGAAAATATATTTGCAAGCCTAAGATCCAATACATACAAAGAACACTTACGCCTCAATAACAACAACAAAAAAACCCCACAAACTATCCAATCAAAAAATGGGCAGAGCCCTGAACAGACACTTCTCCCTAGAGGACATACAATGGCTAACAAATATTTGAAAAGATACACAACATCGCTATTAGGAAAATGCAAATCAAGACCACAATGAGCTACCATCTCACACCTAGAATGGCTATAATCGACAAGACAATAGCAAATGTTGGAGAGGATGTGAAGAAATAAGAACCTCATACTGGAGGGACTGCAAATTAGAATGACCTCTATGGGAAGTGGTATGGTCCTCAAAAAACTAAGAATTGACCTATCATATGATCCAGCAATCCCTATACTGAGTATTTACCACAAGATTTAAAAATTTATATTTGAAAAGATATTTGCACATGGATGTTCACAGCAGCATTATTTACAGTGGTCATGACATGGAAGCAACCAAAGTGTCCTATGATAAATGATTGGCTAAAGAAGCTGGGGCACATATATACAATGGAATATTATTCAACCATGAGAAGAGATGAAATACTGCCATTTGCAACAACATGGATGGACCTTGAACTAATTATACTAAGTGAAATAATCCAAACAGTAAAGGATGAAAATTATATGATATCACATATGTGGAATATAAACCTAAAAGCAGCAGATGAATAGGACAAACAAAAAGAGACTCATGGATAGGGACAAAGGACTAGCAGTTACCAAAAGGGTAAAAGAAGGGGAAGGGAGAATATAAAAAAATAAAATTTTTAAAAAAGTATGTATGTATAGTATGAAAAAAAATAAACTGGCATTTAAAACAGTAAAAAAAAAAAAAAAAAGAGTGTACATGTAACTATGATTAGGGAGGCCAAAGAGGTTAATGCGTGGCAGTGAAGGCTGGCCTCCAAGTAGGCCTGCAGCTAATGGCTGATACCAGGGCAGCAGACAGGCCACGCATCCTGAGGCTTGCTTCTCCAGAGGACTTCAGGAGCACTGAGGAATGTGTAGAGTGAAAAGCCAGAACATATGGTCTGCCCTGGGCTAAGTCTGGGGAACGATTTGGTGAGACACACTAGTGGCAGCTCCAGGAGGAATTGACTATTGAAACAGCAGACCTGACCTGCCGTTTTCAGTCAGGACACAACAAAGGCACATTCACAGTGAAATGAGGCCACTGCCCACTGCCCGGTTAGGTCTGTTATTACCACTTACCAGATGGCATGGAGGTAGATATGAAGTAACCATGTCTCAGAAGGCTTTGGACAAGCCTTGGCCTTGTTATGCCGAAATCCTTGGCACCAGGCCTGGAAAGGGTCTGGGATTGGGAAGTCTGGGAGTCACCGCCCTGCCCCCACTTTGGAAGATGGCACCTGTGTAAACCCCTAAATGTGTGTGGGCCAGTGGGAAGTGGTGCTTCCAGTCTCATTCTAGCCTTGAGCTTCCAGGTCACCAATATTCATGCTCTTGCCCTAGGTCTCTTGAGTGATTTGGAAGTGAACACAAGCCACATGTTCCTCCCTCCCACTCCCTCTGGAACTTCTTCTCTGACTCTGACTCTATCCTCCTTTGACTCTTCTGTAAACTAGTCACTGCCAAGACAAGGGCACTTGGAAACCCCAGAGGGGAGCTCTGGGAAGGAAGAGTACACAGGATAGGGCTTCAGTTTCTCCGGGCTCCAGGATTGATGGAGGCGATTTTCCCAGTCAATGCTCCATGGAGGCAGGACTAGCTGTCAACTAATCATGGCTGTTGTCCATTGAGTTGATTAGGGTCAGGTATGGGGTCCTCTCCTTCTTTACTTCCCTGTGTCTTCCTATAACAGTACCACTCTTTGTTTATATGCCTCATTCCATATTCTTTCTAACCTCAGGATCCAAGTCCTCTGAAGGCCTTAAGAGCCAGGCTGCAAAGCCTTGGCTTCAGGGGTCTTCATGTGTCTGTATCAAAGGGATACAGCCACGGTTTGCCTCCATGTACTAGCCAACTTTGGGTGTGGTAGAACTGTTCTATCTCCCTCACTCTCTAAAGTACTGAGATCAAATAGGTTACTGGCTGTGAATTTACAGTGTCCCTGTGTGTGTGCATGTGTGTGTGTGTGTGTGTATGTATGTATGTGTTTGTGTCTAAATGTGTGTGAGATAGAAATGGTTGTGTGAAATCAAGGAAGATACAATTATGTGAGAGGCCTTGTGTTGTGCTTGATTGAACATTTCTATTAGAGTTCTATGAAATTCATGTTTGTTTAATGTCATGAGCACATTGTACATTTGCTTTGTGGGAGTAAAATAAAGAAATGCACCAGATAAGATCTCAATCTCCCACACACCCAAGCCCAGATTCATTAGATGGAACTTCATAATCTGTCTCCCCACAACCATTAGGTTTCCCGCAGAATGCTTAGGCAAGCATCCTGGTCAGAACCAGAATCTCCTGTCCTTGGGAAGTGGCTGATACACTCACCATTCAGGGACCAAGAGAGGCCAAGTCCTTATCAGGCCATAGCTCAGTGCAGGGCCCAGACTCCTGAGGAGGGTACTGGCTGTGGCGTCTCTCAGATGTTTTGCTTGGTGGTGAGTAGGGGATCTCTCATGAGCTCAGATGTGACCCAGACTTTACGTTCCCTTTCTACTTCACATATGGAATTTCTCATCACCTTATAAAAAGGTGTGTCGGTGACCTGCATTTCCAGTAGGTAGACATATTATGTGTGAATTTTAGAGAACTTAGTAGTGGGCTTAGATTCTTTGCCACAGCTAGCAGCCACCATTTGATTCTCAGGCACCTGTCTCCCTCCCTTAAACGCACTGTCATTTGATGTCTGAAAAGAATTGACCCAATCATCCATTGAGCATTTTTTGCCTTGTGGAAGGCAAATTCTGTATGGGGTATTAAGGAATCCAGATTATTTTCTGGGGAGCCATGACTATAGAGTATCAGACCAAGGAAATCACCTAGATAGGGAAGGAATATGAGAAAGTTGGCATTTGATGGGGCCTCTGGAAAACCTTGTTTAGCACGAGGCCAACAGAACAAATGGCTCCCAAGTCCCATTTCTTCTCAACAAGGTGGTTCATTGTTCTCCAAGGTTTAACTTTTCTAAACATATTGTGAAAGCATACTGAGTGTGCCTCTGTCAGCAGCATCCAGCCTTCTTTTCATTTTATTTCTCCCTCTCCTATTCCACAACGGATTGCTCTGTTCCTGTTCTGGATCTAGAAGAACCGACTTCTCTGGAAGATTTCAACACATCCTTTCAGAGTCCTCATTTTCAAAACACAGGAGCAGTGTGATGGACATGGTCTCAGGAAATACTGAGGCACCTAGACTGCTGCTCCATTTAAAATGGCACTCAGCTGACTCCAATAGTCTCTGCTAGGCTGCTCTGTGACAGGATGGAAAACATTCCCAGCTATTCGAAACAATGTCCCAGTGTGTCCAGAAGTCTGTCGTCAGGAGAATATCAGTCTAGGGTTTGGCGCTTCCAAACCTGTCGTGTTCTGTGCATTGGACTGAATGAAATCACGCGGGGCTACGTGGTTTAACATCCTTATAATATGTCAGGGATGCTGCCATCGACTCCAACATTCCGTCACCTGCGTGAGCTGCTCCGCAACCGCTGCAGGTGTTTCCCTTTCTTCCAAATGCTGAGATCCTTTACACACATGTCGTTCTCCCTCTACTAACATTAGTCTCTGATCCACACAGGTCTCATTTCTGAGGTTCTAAATTGGCTTTGGTTTGTTTGCTTATTTGTTTGCTTTTCAGTGTCTTGCTCTTCTTTTCAAGTCCACATAGAAATGAAATCATAAGGGCTCTGTCCCTTGCAGTCTCACATAGTTCTCTTCCCTTGATGGTAAGGGAGAATGCTCGAAAGGGACAGTCACAAGATTTACGGGTGAGTTTTGGAACTCCTAAGTGGCACATGCCTGAGATCCAGGTAGAACGCAGTTCCAAAATTCCCAGGGCTGTCCAGAGACCACCTGTCTCTGGCCTGAACACCAATGTCTAACTAGGCCACCAGACCAAAGGGAACAGCTTATACCATTTGTGCAAATAGAATGCAGATGCGACATGATTAGGGAGTTCAAAGAGGTTAATGTGTGGCAGTAAAAGCTGGCCTCCCGACAAGCTGATAGCTAAGGGCTGACCCCTGGCATGCGACAGGGCAGGCATTCTGAGCCTTGCTTCTTCTGGGGATTGCAAGAGCACTGACGCTTGTGGAGATTGGACAGCCAGTCTTTCTTGTCTGCCTTGGGCTGAAGCTGGCATGAAGTGGTGAGACACATTTGTGGGTGCTCCAGTTGGGGAGGGCTATTAATAGAGCCTAATATGTACACAGAGGTCCTGGCCTGGCATTTTCATTCAGGACACACCAAATGCACACTCACAGTGAAATGAGGACACTCCCCACAGCCTGATCAAAGATATTATCACCACCCAGGCTGGAATGGCAGTAGATATGAAGTAAACACATCTCAAAGAATGCCCAGGACAAGAGCTGGCCTTGTTATGTCAAATGCCCGGGGCGCGATGCCTGAAAAGGGCCTGGAATTGGAAGAACTCAAGTCATGGTCCTATCTCCAACCTAGTAAATGGCACCTGCATAAACCTCTGAAGGTCTGAGGGGCAGCGGGCAGGGGTGCTTCCGGTCTCACTGCTGCCCTAGTTTCTGGATAATCGATATTCATGCTGTTGCCTCAGGTCTCTGGAGTGATTCAGAAGTGAACACGAGCCACTTGTTCCTCTCTCCCACTCCCCCCTGGAACTTCTTCTCTGAGTTGGGCTCTATTGTTCCTAGACTTTTCCATAAATTAGTGACTGCCAGGCCTAGGGTACTTGGAAACCCTAGAGGAGAGCTCTGGGCGAGAAGGGGCCACTGGATAGGGCTTCAGCTTTTTTGGGTCCCATGATTGGAAGAGGGGAGTGGCCCAATCAGCGCTCCATAGTAGCAGAACTAGCTGTCAATTAATCACGGCTGTTGTCCATTGAATTGATTAGGATTAGGCCTGGGGTTCTCTCCTCCTCCCTTCCTCCCTGTGTATTCCCATGATACAGCAACACCATTCTTTTTTCAGACGCTTCATTGCATATTTCTTTTAAGCCCAGGATCAAAGTCCACTCCTAGGGTCCGTCTACTTTCTTCAGCCTCCAGGCAGCCTGTTCTCTTCCTACCCAAGTACCCGTGCTCTCTAGCTGCCAGTTCTACCGCCCTCCCTCCTCTCTTTTGACTACCTTCCTTACCACCCCTACACACCAGTGATCCTCACCTACATAATCCAATGCAGGCAGCCCATTATTCCTTCCCCTGCTCTCAACCTGAACAGTCTGTTTGGCAACAGCATACCTTTGGTCCACCAGCAAGCATCCTGCTCCTGGTACCTTGGCTGCTGTCAAGTGCACTGCCTAGCCAGGCTGGGGCAGCCAGACACTGGGTCCTGGGGCCAGGGGTTTGGGTCATATCTTATTAGGCCCGGCCAGCACCTCAGAATGTAATACCCCATGTCCTTGCCACCGGCCATGCTTTCAGGCACATTTCCTTTCCTCCCAAGGACAGGAAGTCACAAGGCTGAGGAGACCTAGCTAGGCCCTAGCTAGGTACTGCCTTCTACTCCAACATCTGTCACCTGCATGGGCTGCTCAGCACTCGTTGCCTGTTGTGTCCCGTTCTTCCAAATACTAAGCCCCTTTACACAAATGTTGTTCTGTCTACTGCCCTTTGTCTCTGATCTACACTGGTCTCATGTCTGAGGATCTGGATTTGCTTTGTTTTGCTTGTTTGTTTGCTTGTCAGAGTCTTGCTCTCCTTTTCAGGTCCACATGGGGGTGAAATCATAAGGGCCCTGTCTTTTACGGTCTGACATAGTTCCCTTCCCTTTATGGGGAAGGGGATGCTTGAAATGACCAGTCACAAAATGTACCTGCGAGTTGAGGAACTATAAGTGACACAGGCCTGAGATCTAGGTGGAATGCAGATTTGAAATTCCCAGAGCTGTCCAGAAACCTCCCATCTCGGGCCTAAACTCCAGTGGCTGACACAACCACCAGTCTCTAGGGGACAGCTCATGGCATTTGTACAAATAGAATGCAGATGCAACCATGATTAGGGACTGTAAAGAGTTTAATGCATGGCATTGGAGGCTGTTTTCCAAACATGCCAGCAGCTAATGGCTGACCCCCTGTCAGTGGACAGGATAAGAGTCCTACAACTTGATTTTCCTGGGGACTCCAAGAGCACTGAGACCTGTGGAGAATAGAAAGCCAGTCCCTCTCATCTGTCCTGAGCTAAGGTTGGCACAAGGTGGTGAGATACATTCGAGGTCACTCCAGTTTGGGTCGGTTATTGAGGGAGCCTCATATGTACCTGGCAGTCTTCGCCTAACATTTTCAGTTCATGACACAGTGATAGTACACTCACAGTGAAATGAGGCCACTCCCCACAGCCTGATTAAGGCTGTTATCACCACTCAGCAGACAGCACAGCAGTAGGTATGCAGTAACCACATTTCAGAGAACGCCCAGGACAAGAACTGGCCTTTTTATGTCAAAAACCCTGGGCACCAGATTTGGAAAGGTGGTGGAATTGGAGGACTGGGAATCACCGACCCACCTCCACCCTGGGAAATGGCACCTACGTAAACTCCTATATGTCTGCAGGGCACCAGGCAGGGGTGCTTTCAGTCTCATCCATGCCCTGAGCTTCTGGGTCACTGATATTCATGCTCTTGCCCCAGGCCTCTTCAGTGATTAGGAAGTGAACACAAGCTGTTTGTTCCTTCCTCCCACTCCCCGCCTCCCACTCCCCGCTGGAGCTTCCTTTCTGAGTTGGGCTCTATCCTCCTTAGACTCCTTTGTAATTTAGTCACTGCTAGGCCTGGGGCACTTGGAAACCACAGAGAGATCTGAGCAGGAAGGGTGCACTGAATAGGGCTTCAGCTTTTCTGGGGCTCATGATTGAGAGAGGCCAGGGGTCCAATTAGCGCTCCTTGGAGGCAGGACTAGCTGTTAATTAATCACGGCTGCTCTCTATCAAGTTAATTAGGGTCAGGCCTGTGGTTCTACCCTCCTTCTTTCCTCTGCTATGTTTTTCCATGACAAAGCAGCACCACTTTTTCCAGATGCCTCATTTCATATTCTTTCTAACTTCAGGATCCAAATCTGCTTCCAGGGTCCTTCCACCTTCTTTGGCCACCATTTAACCATTTAGCCCATTCTCTTCCTACTCCATGTATCCATACTACTTTGCTGACAGTTATACCTCCCTACCTCCTCCTATTTCATCACTTTACTTACCACATCTGCACACCAGTGCTCCTCACCTACCTATTACAACACAGGCAGCCCATTCTCCCCTCCCCCACCATCCCCCTGGACAGTCTGTTTGACAACAGCAGACCTTTGGTACACCAGCAAGCACCCTGTTACTGGGACCTTGGCTGCTGTCAAGCCCACTGCCCAGCCAGGCTGGGGCAGCCAGGGACTGGGTCCTGGTGGCAGATGTTTAGGTTATATGTTATTAACCCTGGCCTGCACCTTATAATGTGATACCTCATGTCCCTACTGCCAGCCATGCTTTCATTCACACTCCCTTTCATCCTGAGGCAAGGAAGTCAAAAGACTCAGGAGACTCAGCTACACCCATTTGTGAAGAGCATCAAAGGGAAAGGCCTCTGGAGGCCTTTGGAGTCTGGTTGAAAGGCATGTGTCTTCATGTGTCTGTATCCAAGGGATATAGCCATGGTTTCTCTCATTGTCCCAGCGGCCTTTGGGTGTGGTAGACCTGTTTTCTCTCTCTCACTCTCTAAAGGACTGAGATCAAATATGTACCTAGCTGGGAGTTCACCATGTTCCTGTGTGTGTGTGTGTGTGTGTGTGTGTGTGTGTGTGTGTATGGATGTGTTTGGGTCTAAATGTGTGTGAGATAGAGTTGTGGTTGTGTGATATCAAGGCTTGTGGAAGTATGAGTGACTTCGTGTTGTGTCTGCTTGAACATTTCTATGATTTCACCATGAAATTCACATCTTTTTAATGTCATGGACGCATTGTGCATCCACTTTGCATGAGTAAAATAAAGAAATGCAACAGATAAGATCCCAACTCCCACACACCTGAGCCAAGATACAGTAGATGTCTCCTGACATCCATCAGGTTGCCCGAAGCCTCCTTAGGCCAGCATCTAGGTCAGAAACAGAATCTCCTGTCCCCAGGAGATGGCTGACACTCTCACCTTCGGGGACCAAGGGAGGCCCAGTCCTTATCAAGCCACAGCTCGGCCCAGAGCACAGACTACTGAGGAAGGTACTAGCTTTTGGTCTCTCAGATATTTTTCTCAGAGTGAGTAGGAAACCTCTCATTAGCTCCAAAGTGACTTCTACTTCACCTTCCCTTTCTATTTCACGTATGGAATTTCTTAACACCTTTTAAAAGGATATGCAAGGTGATTCACAATTCCAGTGGACGGACATGTCATGTGTGAATTCTAGAGGACATGACGGTGGGCCCTAAGTCACACACAGCAGCCTGCAATTGATTCTCTGCAACCTTTCTCCCTTCCCCACCCCCATTTTTATTTTGTCTGAAAACAATTGACCCAATGATCCATTGAGCATTGTTTATCTTGGGGAAGGCCTCACATCCTATACCATCCCATCAGAAATCTGGATTGTTTCTGAGGAGTAATCATGACAGAGTTTCAGACAGAGGATGTCACATCAACAGGGCAGGAATATGAGCAAGTTGGCTTCCGCCAGGGTCTCCAGGAGACCTTATTTAGCCCGAGGCCAACAGAACAAATGGTTCATGAGTATCCTTTGTTCTTGACAAGGTTGTTCATTGTTCCTCAAGGTTGAACTTTTCTAAACATGTTGAGAAAGCATCCTGAGTGTCCATCTGTCAGCGGCATTCCAGCCTTTTTTTTTCTTTTCCCTATTTTTCACTCCCCTCTCCCAAAATGGAATACCCTGACCCTCTTCCGGCTATAAAGGAGCAAAGGAGCCGGCTTCTCAGGATGAGTCAAACGTATCTTTTTGTTGTCCTTCTTGTTTTCAAAACACAGGAGCAACCTGATGGACCTGGTCTTAGGAAACACTGAGGCACCAGGACTGCCACTTCGTTTCAAATGGCATTCAGCTGACTCCAATAGTCTTTCTTAGGCAGCTCTTTGACAGAATGTAAAATGTTCCCAGCTAATCTGTCCAAGTCAAGCTTTTTTGGACTTATGCACAGATGGCTTCACTTGTTCCTTAAGGCCCTTGAGCCAGTTCAAACTCACGACAGTACTTTGCTTAATATACTTAAATATGAAGAGCCCAGTGAGACAACAACTAAGTAAGGATGCAGACACACAAACGAATAAGATTGCAAGCATGCTAGGGTTTATTCATACCAGATCCTGATGGCTTTCAGTCCTAGCAGACCACCCGGCAATGCTGGCTGGGACAGACACACAATGAGCAGGAACGGCGCCGTATCAATGCTGGGTCAGTTGCTGGTCAATCAACCGTAGATCAGCGAAGAGGCCTCTCGTTTGGATGGGCAGAGTCTTAGGCCAAGAAGTAAATCACGGGACGGAGAAACACTTGTGAGACAGAGAGAGTGCTCTGATTCAGGCAGAGTCCTGGAGATTTTATGTGTAGCAGTGACATCTTCAGTGTCTTATTAGCCAGGTGCACGGATGTCTGGTTATCATTCTTGATCAAAACAATTTCAGTCGTGTGGTAAACAACTTCAGTTCGGCAAAACAAGTTGGTTACATTTCTAAGGTTTAACATTAGTGGAGCCATTTTACACAGATGTAATATAATTCAAATCTAGTTCACACAGGGCAAATAAACTCATAATTCACACATAACAAACCACTGCAACATAATCTAAACGATGTCCCAGTGTGTCCAGAAGTCTGTCATCAGGAGAATACCAGTCTAGCATTTGGCACCTCCAAACCTGCCACAGTTAGTCCATTCAACTCAATTAAACCTAGCTGGGCTATGTGCATTAACACCGTAACATGTCAGGGTCACGCCTTCTACTCTAACATCTGTCACCTGTGTAGGCTGTTTGGCACCCACTGCCTGGTGTGTCCTTTCTCCCAAATGCTGAGCCCCTTTACACATGTGGTGTTCTCTATCTATTGCCCTTAGTCCCTAATCCACACCAGTCTCATGTCTGAGACTTTAAGTTGGCTTTGGGTTATTTGTGTGTTTGTTTGCTTATTGGTGTCTTGCACTCCTTTTCAAGGCCACATGGAAGCAAAATTATAAGAGTCCTTTCTTGTGGTCTGACATAGTTCCCTGCCCTTGATGGGGAGGGGTACTGTTCGAAAGGGCCAGTCACTAAGTGAATGGGTGAGTTTAGGAACTCCTAAAAGGCACAGGCCTGAGATCCAGGCAGAATACGGTTCCAAAATTCCCATGGCTGTCCAGAGACCTCCCGTCTCCAGCCTAAACACCTGACTCTGCCACTGGCCAAAAGGAGATAGCTTATGGAATTTGTGCAAATACAATGCAGATGGGACCATTATTAGGGAGGCCAAAGAGGATAAAATGTGGCAGTAGACACTGGCTTCTCTTCATGCTGGCAGCCAATGGCTGACTCCCTGGCAGCGGACTGGGCAGGCTTCCTGAGCCTGTGTCTCCTGGGGACTCCAGAACCACTGAGGCCTCTGGAGAGTAGAAAGCCAGTCCCTCAGGTCGACCCTGGGTTCAGGGTGTGCATGAGGTGATGAGTTATACTGAGGCTGCTCTGGGAAGAGTCAGCTATTGATTGAGCTCGTATGTATGTGGTAGTCCTTGCCTGACATTTTCAGTTCAGGACACACCAATGGCACACTCACAGTGAAATGAGGCCACTTCCCACTGCCAAGTCAAGGCTGTTACCACCACCTACCAGCTAGCATGGAGGTAGATGTGAAGTAATCAAGTCCCAGAGAAGGCCTAGGACAAGAGTTGGCCTTGTTATGTCGAATGCCCTGAGCACCAGGCCTGAAAAGTGACTGGAATTCGGAGCTCTGGGAGTCACCACACTGCCCCCACCTGGGAAATGGCACCTCCATAAACCCCTAAATGTCTACAGGGCAGTAGGCAATCTTGCTCTGAGCTTCCGGGTCACCGATAATCATGATGTTGCCTCAGTCCTCTTGAGTATTCAGAAGTGAACACAAGCCATTTATTCCTCCCTCCCACTTGCCTCTGGAGCTTCTTTTCTGAGTCTGGCTTTGGATTACATAGACTCTTCTGTAAACTAGTTACTGTCAGGCCAAGGGCATTTGGAAACCCTAGCGGTGAGCTCTAGGTTTGAAAGTGCCACTAGATTGGGCTTCGGCTTTTCTGGGACACATGAATGCCAGAGGTGAGTTGCTCAATCAGCACTCCTTGCAGGCAAGACTAGCTGTCAATTAATCACAGCTGTAGTCCATCATGTTGTGGTGCGATCAAATTTGGGACCCACGGAGCCAATTGAGATTAATTATGAACCTTTATTAGCTGGCTGGTGACTGACTCTCCCCACTAGAGAATCAGCCCCGAGCCTCTAGAAGGAATAGCTTAAAAAGCCCCAAAACCCCCTCTAGCAAGCAAGCAGGTTTACAGAAGCAGAGGCTGGCCATTAACATATTTTTACACAGGGTAACTACACCCTTAATATTAGCATATCTTGCACAGAATATCTCCTAGAACTACACCCTTTTTAACATTAAACAATGGAAGCAGAAGTTGGCCATTTGAAAATTTTCCACCCTTAACAATCGAATTGATTAGGGTCAGGTCTGGGATTCTCTCCTCTTTCTTTCCTCTTCTATGTCTTCCCATGACACTGCAGCACCTCTCTTTTTCTAGACACTGCATTCCACATTCCTTCTAATCTCAGGATCCAAGTCTGCTCCCAAGATTTTTCCACCTTCGTTTGCCTCCAGGCAGCCCATTCCCCTGCTACCCCATGTATACGTACTCCCTTGCTGCCAGTTCTATTGCTCTCTTTTCGCCCATTTGACCACATTCCTACCCCCTCTACACACCAATGATCCTCATCTACCAATTCCAACACAGGCAGCTCATTCTCACCCCCACCCCCACCCCCACCCCCCGGCAATAGCAAGCCTTTGATTCACCAACAAGTACCCTGCTCCTGGGACCTTAGCTGTTTATAAGCCCACTTCCCAGTCAGGCTGGGGCAGCCAGGGACTGGGTCCTGGGGGCAGAGGTTTGGGTCATATGTTATTAGGTCTGTCCAGAACCTCAGAATGCCATACCCCAGTCCCTGCTGCCAGCCATGCTTTTAGGCATACTCCTTTTCCTCCTGAGGCCAGGAAGTCACAAGTCTGAGAAGTCTGAGTTAGGCCCATTTGTGAAGGACGTCAAAGCGAAAAACCTCTGGAGGCCTTAAGAATCTGGCTGAGAGTCCACCTTGACCTTGGGGATCTTCATGTGTCTGTATCTAAGGGATACAGCCATGGCTTTTCTCATGGTCCCAGAAGGCTTAGAAAGTGCTTAAAGGTTAAAGAAAAACAAATTAGTAATTGAATAATGGTCATGGAGTTGGGGAACATGGCATAAGGAATGTAGTCAACAGTAATGTAATGGTTATATGTAGAGCCAGAGAAAATATTGAGTAATTGGGGGGATCATTTTTTAAACTGTATAAATATCTAACCGATATATTGTTTACTTGAAACTAGTAATAAAATAAATTACTTAAAAGAGATTCACTGAAGAATTCTAACCATCTTTCAGTGTCATACAAATCTTTCACCCTCTAGGAAACCATTTATGCTATTTCACCAATTGAAATATCTCCTTCCACATGACAATTTGTGCTTTCTTAATGGAGTTACCTATTATAACATATACTTGCTTCAATATGTTGCTAAACTTTCTATCTCTTTATTTCTCCCTCTCTCCAACTTATGTAGAATACTACACTGCATAAAATTGGTTTCCTGAAAAACACCCATTTCCCTAGCCTGAATAATCCACTGATAGATTGAGGAGGAAAATGTCCTCAAGAGTTCTCAGTAGTCCTAGAGAAACAATCAATCCCATAGTGTTTATTTATCATAAGAAATCTAGGTGTTCACTCTAAGACATCTCTCACTTTCTGCATAGCTCTTCAAACATCCTAATATGACTCAGTTTTCTGCCTCATCTTTACCCCCACCACCAAGCTTTCCCCAGGACCTTCTGGAATTTATACTTCATTATCAGCAATAGCCCCTAAAAATTCAACCTTAACTAGGAATATTACTTTCTAATTCTTCCCATTCTGTACCTCTACCAAATAGAAGACACTGCTACCTCAAACAGTTACTCTCATACTTTATGTAGCGCAGATCCTAGATAGATAGCAGGTATATTTATGTCTCTGAATTGCTTATAGAATATTATTCACTCTCCTTTGCCACCTTTTCTAATTCCCCTGAAGTAAATGCCATCATCTTATTTTATCATCCACTAAACTCTCTTGATCTAGTCATCTACTGATCTCATTAATGATCCCTAGAATAATGGGATATTTTAGCATTTGGCTTATTGGTTTCTTTCTTCAATATACTTTTATTATCATAAGTGATCATGTAAAAATCTACAGGGGCATTCTATCCACAGCAGCAAGTGACAGTTGATAACTCCCTTCCATTAGGAATCTTGTTCTTTACATAGTGCATCAATTCTACATTTTCCTAGTATTCCTGCTACCACAAAAAAGTGAATTTTAGTATTCTTTGATGAATCCTATTGCTGACTTCTAAGTGTTGAGTAACCAGGGAACAGTCTTTGGATTTTTCTATCTGCACTCATTTTCTAGGTGATTTCATTCTGAACCATGGTTTTTTCCCCAAACCTAGATAAGCACCTGTGACTGTCATGCCAAGAACTATACTTGCACATTGAAAAACTTTCACAAACATAAAATCTCCAAAAGTGAGTTCTTGATTTCTGCCACCACCATACCTGGGGGGAGAAATGTTCAGAAGAAAAAACTCACGAGTCATTTTTTATTTTCTCTAATATACCGCATACAGTCCACCAGCAAATCCTTTTGGCTGTCTTTGGACTCCCTTATCACCAATTCTCTTGCCTACTACCAGGGTTCAAGCCGCTATCAAATCTTACCTGAAAAGTAATACAGTATGTTCTGTTTCTACTCCTGTCTGATAACACTAATCCACTCCCACTTCCAACCTGCACAACATCTAGAATAATCCTTTTATATTGGATTATGTTACCCCTTTGGACAAAACCATTCGACAACTTTCTTTCTAAAATTTCTAGAATACATCTCATAGTGTAGTCCTGGACTACATTTCCAATCTCATTTCCAACCAGTCTTTCAGTCACACTGACCTCCAATCTCCCTCAAGCTTCAGGGACTTTTTACTGGGAAGCCCAGAATGCTTCATACCTAAGAATTCACAAGTCTTTCTCTTGAGCAAAGGAATTTGTATTAAATAGCCACTGATTTCCTTCATATACTATTAGTTTATTTCCATAGTTTGTATTAGTCAGTTCATAACTTTTTTGTTTATTTGATTACCATGTTCAACTTCTAGAGCAGTGAACACTTTAAGTACTCACAACATGTTTACTGATTAAATAAATGAACTGAATCCATCAATAGTTAATGGGGGTAAAATATAAATTAAGATAAAAATTAACTCCAAAGGAGTGTTACTTGTAAATCATAATGTGAGACATATATATCTATATCTAGATAGATAGATAGATAGATAGATAGATAGATAAATAGATAGATAGATAGATAGATAGATAGATAGATAGATGATAGATAGATGATAGATAGATAGATAACATAATTGATTTAAATGTGTGGAACACTTTTAGTTAAAACTGATCATTCAGATTAGAAGTCAGTGTTTGGCACTGTGGAAGATCTGTTTTTCACACACAACAACAAGCTATTTTGCAAGCTTTATTTGCTTGGTTGATTTTTCTCTCAGGGTGTTTAGGGTGATAAAACTAAATGTAAGAAGAGCTCTGGTCATAGAGAAAGAAAGGCAAATGTTCTTGTTCAAAACTATAGGCAAACAATAGCTGGTTTTGCTCAGGGAAATTTAGGTTTTATGCATGTATGTTAATAGCTATTTTAAAAAATTATTGAAATTCTTTTAGAAATAACTGAGAATCGAAAATGCTCTAATTTAACCCAAATTCAAGTAATATTTATAAATTTATTTCATAGTAATAAAACCATTGCAACATTATGTACTTTCAATTATTAAAAATTCTTAAACTTTGTTAATAATAACTAATTAGGGAAAAATGGAAAATTAGCATCTTTAGTCTTGGACTGAGTTTATCTGTTAAATTCTGTTGGTTAGCAATTTTTTCTGACATATCGAAGTTTTTAAAATTCTAGTAGAGTACTAAAGTGGTAGTGTTCTTTTACATTCATATACCTAGCATTTAGAATTATAAAAATTATTGTAGAAAAAATAATTTCAGAACATATTATATTATTTCTTCTATTAGAAAATGACGACTTTATGCTTATCACTAGAAACTCCATCATCGGAGTCTTTGGAGTTACTCTGAATAAAACCTATTAGAATCATATGATCTATGAGGAAACATATATTTTAAATCTCTTATTCAGTATAACACATCATAAATCATTTGTTCTTTTTATTGTAGTAAAAATCAAGCCCCCAGATTTGCTTAGTATTCTCCTCATAATTAACCTGTATTTAGTTTGACTAATTAAACTCATATATCCCCAAGCTTAAGATTTTGTTTAAGCAAGAATAAGTATGCAGTTAATGCAAACAACATCATTATAGTTGCTCTGCAACATTTAAACATTTCGCTTTTACTTTAATTTTGTATCTTATTAAACTTGCTCATACCTTAACTTTTAGCACAGGACCAAACATTCTTACATCTTCAGATACACCTTCAATGTAGAATTTTTTCTGAAACACTGGAGGATGATCATTTTCATCCTGAATCTCAATATATACTTTTCTCATATTTCCTAGAGAATAAAAAATACCATATTTTTTTTTTATTGGCGATTGTTTATGCTAAAAAAAATGCACTGGAGTAAATACTTATTGCACTTTATTTTTTTCTGAAACCATGGAAATCACTTAAAAAAAGTCATTCATAAATAACATGTCTAATATCACAAAATCCACAGAGAACACTGATAATGATGCTTCCGGCACAATAATGTTAAGTTGGTGCTATTTCTTTTAATTACGATGTCGTGATAATTCCTTTTACTTGATTTAATAGGCACTAAAGTATTATAGTCTTACAATTTTAATAATACAACTCAACTATTTATGTTTACAAATACTTTGCACATGTTATCAAGTACACAAAGTGGCACAAATATATAAACACCTTATGAAGTGATAGAAACTGCCATAAACAATATATATACCTATATTTTATCTTTTTAAATTAAATTTATTGGCGTGACATTGCTTAATAAGATTCTATAGGTTTTGAGTGTACAATTTGAGTGTACAATATACATTATCTGTATATTGTATTGTGTGCTTACCATCTAAAGTCAAATCTTCTGTCACCATATATTTGAGTCCCTTTACCCTCCTCTACTATGCCCCTTTCCCTCTAGTAACCACTAAACTGTTGCCTGTGCCTATCAATTTTTATTTGTTTGTCTTGTTAATTTTTCGCTTTCAGTTTCACATCCTAAAAGAGTGGAATAATATGATTCTCAACTTTTTATGTTTGGCTTATTTTGCTTAGAACGATTAATCCAAGGTCCAGCCATGTTGTCACATATGGCAGAATGTCACCTTTTTCTTTTATGACTGAATAATATTCCATTGTATATATGTACCATTCTTCTGTAACCAATCATCTATCATAGGGCATTTCAGTTATTTCCATGTCCTGGCTACCATGAATAACAAAGATATTAGATATATGCATTTTATAAACTCCAGAGATTGTACAGTAAAATAATAATTTAAAATATCAATTTAGCAGTTATTAAAAATCTCTAAAATTCACATCTATAGAAACAGCTGGATAAATATTTAAGCTATTGATAGTCAATGATTATAAATTTCCTATAAAATACTTTATCCAACTTTAACAATTGAACTTAAGTGTTTCAAGCTTTTTTTATAATATATTTATCTAACAAGCAACACTATTACAATATTAGATACTATATTAGATACATGCTTTTATATCAATTATCCTTAAGTCACTATTTGCTATGAGACTAAAACAAAGTTTAATCATATTTAATTTAGTGCTTTAAATAAACCCTGGGATAAAAATTATGATAGTATTTCCATGCCATAAATTATAAAAGCAAGTACTATTATGGAAAGTTAATTATATTATGTACTTAAATATCTTCTAAAGTCTTTTAAGATTTTTTTTATCTGCCATGTTTGGCCATCTTTAACTTTATATGCATAATACCATTAATAATAATAAATATATATATATATTTAACTTATGTACTTATTTTAGTTTTTTTAAATTGGTTGCTTTTCTTGTCTTTAACTTCTTTTCAGTATGGATCGTGTGTTAGTTTTTCTTCTTGATTTTAAAAATATTGGACTAAATATTTAATTTGTATAATTAAATTTTATTAGACTTGAATCATTCATCTGTGTTGCTGATCTATGTGGAAAAGAATGTCCTATTATTTGTCTTGAATTTACCTTTATCCACTTTAAGAAATGTCCTCTAGTTGTCAGGTGTCACATTTGATCACAAAACAAAAGAATGTCTTAAAGATACAGTACCTAATTGAGAAAATGAAGGGCAGGGAGGGCAACATGGATGAACCTGGAGGGCACTGTGATAAAAGAAATAAGACAGAGAAAGAAAGGTAAATACTGTATGATCTCACTTACAGGCAATAAAAAATGTAAGCAAAAACTCTTGAGCCTAGGTCAAATACCAGTAATAATTGATGTAGGCTGTGTGACCTTACACAGGTCACTTTCCTATTTTGAGCCAAAGTTTCTCATCGATAACCTAGGAATCACATATAACTAACTAGATTAAATGGACAAATACATGAACAATATTAAATACATGGTAGCTTCACTATTTTAAATATGACACAGAACTTACTGACTCTCAAGGTGGAAAGTATTAGTAATATAATCATTATCATCATCATCATCATTATCGTTATTATTATCAGAAAGAGGAAAAATATCAATGCCATGGAATTTAAAAAAGTCCTAGTACTGAGTTATAAAAGAAAATTGTTTTCATATGGGGTATTGTATAGGAAATATCAAATAACGTAGTATATTTTTACTGTAATTAGAATATTTTAAATAGCAATAAACACTATTGGAACACATAGCAAAAATGTCTTATTAAATATTCATATTTTTGTTTACATGGAAAGACTACAAATTTACAGAAAACTCATTTTAAAAAGTCAAAAGTCTTTGAGAAAAACAGACACACACTATAAATTATTTAATGTAAAAATATTCTGACATTATAACACTATTAAGAATCATTTTATCTTGAAGTCCAGTTGAGTCCGATTTGAGCTGTTGCTCAAAGTGGCCCTGAAGACAAAGGTGGCACCAATAGTGATTTGTGACAACACTCCAAGGAGAAGGGACTTGGCATGATGTTACAGAAAGAACACAATCTTTCAAGCCAGAAAACTTGAGTTCACAGTCATCTGAAAGAAGGTCGTGAACTTGAACAAATTATGTCAACTCCATGAGCCTCCAACTCTCCAGCTCTAAAATGAAGAGGATATGTTTAAAAGAATGATACTTTGTAGACACAATGAGGAAACACGGCAGATTGAGAGATGTCCTCAGCTTTCTCCCCTAGAAACAACAATAAGTTGAACATCTAAAACCCAGCAAAAAACACCCAAACTGTACACCAGCACATCTGAGTGCAGGATCTGCACATCAGAGCTACCACAGGTCAGAAATCTAGGTGTTGGGTGGTGGACTTGGAGAAATAAAGAGGCTGCCTTTTGCAGCTGCCAGAGCTCCCTGCAGAATGAGGGGGAGGGGTGAAGGTGCAGTGACTTTCCTGATCAGCCTGCCTGGAAGTGCCAGAACTTCTAGCAGCCAGCAACAGGGCCCAATCATCAGGGCAGAAATCAGAGAATCGGGATGAGACAGTAGAGAAACAACAATTGATATTTACTGGCCCCAGTTCAAAAACCAGGCTGAGCCACAGTCCCCAACTCCCAATACAGATGGCTCCTTCCTTCATACCCTCCAAGACCTATCACTGCGCAGCAGTAGGGGAATCTGTGCAAAGGCTACCAAAACTGTTGCGAACACTGACAGAGACAGAAACTGAGGTAAGCAAACTTGATTAAATATCTATCAGAAAATAAAAAGATGTCTATGGCTATGCCACCCTAAACAAGCCCGATCCCTCCCAATCCCATCTGATCTAGGAAGCTAAGCAGAATCAGGCCTGGTTAGTACTTGGATGGGAAACCACCAAGGAACACCAGGTGCTATTGATGTAAAAATTAAAAAATAAGAGATCGTAAGCTGACAAGTTCCTTGCAATATGTGAGGTCAACCTAGTGTTGCCGCACATAAAATAATAAGAAATAAAAATAAATACGTACATACATACATACATACATAAATATAAAATTATGTTTTAAGGCTTTATATGAAGTGGGGATCCAAGAAGCTTAGACACCATCTAATGGAAACCAAAAGAAAAGTAGCATTATACATTTCTATTAATACCCAGGCAGAGAAACGGTCCATTAAAGACCATGAACAACCAAGGTGACAAGGCAGATCAGATAGAAAGAAAAAAATCTCAGAAAATAAGCTTACAGACATAGAAATATGCGACTTAAATGACAGAGAATGCAGGATGGTACTTCTGAAAAAAAAGTCAATGAGCTCTAAAACAACTCAAATCAACAATTTCAGGAATTGAAAAAACAGCTAGATGAGCAGAGCAAGGAGATTAAAACCCTCAAAAGGAACCAAATAGACAAATAGACCTTCTGGAGATGAAGAACACACTGTAAGAGTTGAAAAATAAAATAACAAGCTTGAGAAATAGAGTTGACCAAATGGAGGAAAGGATCAGTGATATCAAAGAAAGAAAAATAGAAATAAATCTGAAGGAAAAGAGAGAAACTGAAGAATGAAAAAAAATGAAAAAGAAATTCAAGAACTAGCTGATACCATCAGGAGAAGAAACATAAGAATAATGAGCATTACTAAAGGTGAAAAAAAGGAACAGGGACTAGAAAGCATTTTCAGACAAATAGCGGATGAGAATTTCCCAAATCTAAGGAATAAGCTTGAGCTTGGAATTCAAAACATCAACAGAACAGCCAATTATCTCAACTCAAAAAGGCCTTCACTAAGACACATTGTACTAAAGTTATCAAAAATCAAGGACAAAGATAAAACTCTCAGGGCAGCCAGGGATAGAAGACGGTAACATATAAAGGAAAACCCATTAGATTATCATCAGACTTCTCAGCACAAACTTTACAAGTCAGAAACAATGGAATCAAATATTTAAACTATTAAGTGAAAGGAACTACTATCCTAGAATAATGTACCAGCTAAGTTCTCCTTTAGATATGAAGAAGAAATTAAGATCTTTCCAGACATACAAAAATTGAGGGAATTCTCCACTCGAAGGCTGAACTACAGAAAATCCTTAAAGGTGTCAATCGCCTAAAACAAAATAACAAAACAACAACAACAACAACAAAAACCATACTTAGGAGTAAAGTGATTATCAGGCAAAAAGAAACAGAGGGGTACAACCCTTACTAAGAACAGGGCATTATAAGCTTAAATAAAAAGAAAATTGCTATAGCAAGATAGTAATGAATGTTCAGCATACATAGGGACAAACTGAGATAAAAATGACTGAAAAGGGGAGAATTCAAAGATCCAAATTTGTAAAGGAGAAAGAATGATCATATAGATCATATATATATATTATATATATAATATATATATATGATCTATATATAAAACAATCTTTTTCATATTCGCCAGTGAATTCTAACAAACATTCAAAGAAGATTTAATACCTATTCTCTTCAAACTCTTCCAAAAAATTGTAGAGGCAATAGTTCCCAATTTATTTTACGAGGCCAATGTTACCTTGATGCCAAAACCTGGTAAAGATAATCCAAAAAAAAGAAAACTACACACCAATCTCTCTCATGAACACAGATGCAAAAATCCTAAATAAGATACTAGCGAACAGAATACAACAACATATTGAAAAGATTATATACTGTGATCAAGTGGGCTTTATCCTAGGGTCACAGGGATGTTTTGACATATGTAAATCGATTAATGTAATGCACTACATAAACAAATTAATAAGAATCGTATGATCATATCAATATATGCAGAAGAAGCCTTAGACGAGATACAGCATCCAGTCTATGGCCATGCTACCCTGAACATTCCCAATCCCGCCTGATCTCAGAAGCTAAGCAGAGTCGGGCCTGGTTAGTACTTGGATGGGAGACCACATAGGAAGACTGTGTGCTATAGGCGTGAAACAAAACAAAAGCAAAATGATATAGCCTTCATTTATGATCAAAACACTTAACTAAATCAGTATAGAAGGAAAGTAACTTCGTATAATAAAGGCCATCTATGACAAACTCTCAGCCAAAATTATAATTAATGATGAAAAACTATGAACCTTCTCTCTAAGATTAGGAATGAGGCAAAGCTGTCCACTATTGTCATTGTTATTCAATATAAAATTGGAAATCCTGGCGAGTGCAATCAGATAAGAGAAATATATAAAAGACATCCACATAGGAAACAATGAAGTCAAACTGTCACTATTTATGGATGACATGATTCTCTATATAGAAAACCCTAAAGACTCCACAAGAACACTACTAGACACAATAAGCAAATAAAGTCTCTGGATACAAAATCAGCGTTTAAAAATCCATAGTGTTTCTACACTCTAAAAATGAAGCATCAGGAAAAGAAGTGGAAAAAATAATTTCTTTTGCAATTGCAACAAAAAGAATAAAATACCTAGGAATAAATTTAACAAAACATGTGAACAACCTATTTAATGAAAACTACAAGACCCTATTAAAAGATATCGAAGAAGATACAAAGAAATGGAAAGATATACCATGTTCTTGGATGGAAGAATCAACATAGTTAAAATGGCCATGTTACCTAAAGCATTATACAGATTTAATGCAACCCCATCAAAATCTCATTGGTATTTTTTTTAAAGAAATAGAACAAAAATCATCAGAATGAAATTACAAAAGACCCCAAATTACGAAAGCCAAACTGGAAAAAAAAAATGAGGGTGAAGGCATCATTCTGCCCAACTTCAAAGTATACTACAAAGTGACAGTAATCAAAATGGCATGGTATTAGCGGCAAAACAGACACATGGACCAGTGGAACAGAATTGAGAGTCCAGAAGTAAACCCGTATTTATATTGATAGAGAAGAGGTATCTGAAAAAAATGCAAAGGAAAGAGCCTGCAGATATAACCAACTCAGCCAGTTGAAACTGCTGTCTCTCCCCATATTCTGCACAGTGATCTTCAGCTAACATGTTTTCCTACAGATACCTCCCCCACCTCAAGGACTTTCCAGCTCACATCTGTTGGTTGACAACATGCCAACCAACTGGTGTTCTTCCTTACCTCTGTAGACTGTGTAAAATTGCTTGTCATGTTACAATCAGAGCTCAGCCTTTGGATAGGAATCTGCCGAGCTGGTGCCAGCATCGAAAGTGCTACATTCTGCTGATAGCCTCAGTGTCCCATCTCTCCAATAATTCTATAACAGTGTTGATAGTGCCAAGATCGCAGGTTCTACAAGGCAAAGTGACATGGATGGAAATAGATAAGACCAGTAGTCTGGAAATTCCTCCCCACTTGCAGCCCCTTGGCCTGAAGCTCTCCCTACCCATCCTGAGTAAGGAGGCACATGTGAAACCTCAGACAAAGGAATCATGTGCCCCTTACCTGGACACTGCAAAAGTATATAAGCTTTAATAAATATGACTAGGGAGAGTATGTGTATGGAGTTGTTAACCCCACCCCTCTGCTGGCCTAATACATTCTCCTTCCTCTAACAGTATTGTCTGAGTGTCCGAAATCCTCCATCAGGTGTCACTTCCTGCAACAAAATGGGTAAATAATTTTCAACAAAAAAGCCAAAAACATACAGTAGAGAAAGAAAAGCCTCTTCAATAATTGGTGCTGGAAAAATTGGAAGGCCACCTGCAAAAGAATTTAATGAGACTTTGTCTATCCCTATACACCAAAATTAACATGAAATGAATTAAGGGCCTGAATATAACACCAGAACCAATAAAACACGTAGAAGAAAATGTAGGAACTAAAGAGGATTTTACAAATTTGACCTCAAAGGCAAGGGAAGGAAAAGCAAAACCAAATGAATGGTACTACAACAAATAAAAAAGCTGTTCAGCAAAAGAAATCATTAACAAGGTAATGAAACAACCATCTAAATGGGAAAATATATTTGCAAGCAATGCCTCTGATAAGGGCCTAATATACAAAATATACAAAGAACTCATAAGACTCAATAACAACAAAAAATGATCCAATAAAAAATGGTCAGAGGACCTGAACAAACATTTCTCCCTAGAGGACATATAAATGGCTGAAAAATATATGAAAAGATACTCAACATCGCTAGCTATTAAGGAAATGCAAATAAAAACTACAATGAGATATCATCTCATACCTGTTAGAATAGCTATAATCAACAGAACAAATAATAACAAATGTTGGAGAAGATAGGGAGAAAAAGAAAACCTCATACACTGCTGGTGGGACTGAAAATTGGTACAGTCACTATAGAAAACAGTATGGAGGTTCTTCAAAACACTAAGAATTGATCTACCATATGATCCAGCCATCCCTCTACTGGATATTTACCCCCAAAGACTTGAAAACTCATATCCGAAAAGATATTTGCACACTGATGTTCATAGCAGCACTATTTACAGTGGCCAGGACATGGAAGCAACCAAAGTGTCCTATGATAGATGATTGGTTAAAGAAGCTATGGTACATATATACAATGGAATATTACTCAGCCATAAGAAGAGATGAAATATTGCCATTCATGACAACCTGCTAAGTGAAATAAGCCAGACTGAAAAAGTTGAAAATCACATAATATCACTTATATGTGTGATATAAACCTAAAAGCAACAAATGAACAGGACAAACAGAGACTCAGGAACATGGACAATGGATTTGTGGTTACCAGAGGGTAGGGGATGTGGGAGGAAGGGAGAGGGTAAAGGGGGTCAAATATAAGAAGATTGGGGGAGGATGAAGTGGATAAAGGGGATCAAATATATGGTAGCTAAAGGAAACTGGACTTGGTGTGGTAATTGCACATTTGAATATATAGATATCAAGTTATAATTTACGCTTGAAAATTATATAACCAATGTAACCCCAATAAACTTTAAAAAAAGAAACATTGTATTTTCAAATGCAGAACCATTGCTGAGGCAAAAAGTGTTAGAATAAACCAGTAAATGAGCTGTGTATTTTTGACATGTAATCAAAAACAAAAGTATATTTTAAGCCCAAAGCTGTTTTCTTTACATAGAAACAATGACTGATAAATTTGGTAAAATATATAAATAAACACAAAAATGCAAGCAAACAAGAACAGCAAAAGATTGGATCCTGGATACGCAATTTACTAAGCCCTTGAAAAGGTACATTGACTGTAGTGACTCATATCATGTAGGAAGTCTTGAATTGTCATATATACCCTTACAAACACACACATACACACATGCACAATCAGAAAGAAATATTATGGCTTTCTTTCTTGAGACTTTAAAGTAATTAAGATTAAATGAGATATTTGGGAGAGGCCCTGATCAAAAAGGATAAGTGTTGTGATTCCTGACACAGAGCTACTAAAACCCCTTGTAAATCAGGGTGACAGGAGAACAGTTTGTACTAATATTTAGTCTGTGACCTCAGTTCCTATTGCATAGCTCCTAAGACCTTTCTAATTTCTTGAGTGATAGAAACATCTGATACTGAGCTCCTAAATCCCAGAGAATTTCCTGAGTGATAGGAATATCTTTCGTTCTAATGAGGTGACCCTTGGTGGGTTTCGGGATGGGTGCAGTTTACAGAAAGAACAAGTCATGATTTAGAAGCTTTAAACCTTCATTTCTATACCTCACACTCTAGAGAGGGAAAATAGCTGAAAATGGAATTAATAATCGATCATGCCTATGTGATGAAGCCTCCATAAAATCTCTAAAATTTGAAGTTGGAGAGCTTCCAGGTTAGTGAATACATCCTCCTACCAAGAGGATGGTGTACCTGAACTCTACGAAAACAGAAGCTCTTGAACTAAGATGCTTCCCAGTCTTACCCTATGTATCTCTTCATCTGGCTGTTCACCTGTATCCTTTATCACATCCTTTAGTGCATAATAAACTAGTAAATGCAAGTAAGTTTTTCCCTGAATTCTGTGGGCTGTTCTAGAAAGTGACTGAATTCAAGAAGGGATACTGTTGGAACTTCTGATTCATAGTCAAGTCAGACAGACAAAAGTTGTGGGTGTCCTGAGGACCTACTATGTTTGGCATGTGAAGTAGGAGGCAGTCTTGAGGGACTGAGCCTTAACTTGTGGGGTCTGCACTAATTCTAGTTAGTATTAGAATTAAATTGAATTGTAGGACACCCAGGTGGTGTTGCTGAGAATTGCTTGATGAGTGATAAACCCATCTATCTGGTGTCAGAAGTATAAGTGTGGTAGTAGTGTGACAGTAAAGGAGAAACACACAAGTGTTTTTGTTCCCCTATGTAATATATATTAGTATACTAGCAAACTTTTTTTGATCATTGTGCTAAATCCTTTGGAAAGAGTAAAAAAAGACATTTAATCTATTGGATATGACTTAGTAGCTGAACTGATTCATCCTCATTTGGTATAAACGTAGCTTTTGAACATTTTTATGAAATTTGTGGACTATATCTCCATGAAAAAAGACTAGTAGGCAATGAATAAAGAGTTTTCATTTGAGAGCAGTCATGGGCTCCAAAGATCTCATCAAGAAATGCTACTTTCAAATGCCACTTGAAAAACAAACTAGATTTTCAGGAATACGGGAAGAGAAATGTAAATTACAAAATGTCCACATGGTGGAATCATAAATAGTCATTAAAATGATGTTTTTGAAGAATATCTAATGATATGAAACATTTTTCATATGACATGAACTAAAATGAAAAGAAGCCAAGATTTCATTTTATTTTTTCTTCTGCCTACAGCACCTGATATTCCTAGGTGTTCTCCAATCTAAGTACTAATCAGGCTTGACCCTGCTTAGCTTCCAAGATCTGACAAGATCAATCAGGCACGTTTAGGGTGACATGGCCACAGGCAAAACCCAAGATTTTCAAACCAAAAATACATGATCAAAATCATGTATTTGTGCATGTGTCTATGAGTGTGTGCACGTGTGTGTGTAGCCCTGGGGGAACTTAAAAATATGCAAATTTTAAAAGCATTCAAAAGTACAGGATTATGAATTATTTTCTTATTTATATACTTTCCTTAATTTTATACAATGCTAGTACTTTTAATTAAGAAAACGTTGATGTTAAATATGTTGAAAGCCTAGAGGGAGAAGAGAAAACAAAAGGTATGAAGTATAATATAAAAAACTGAAACATCTTTGGTTCCTTTCTATGCCTTTTCCAAAACATCATCTCTTGCACTGAAGAGCTTAGGGAGACACCATGCGAATATTTACAATTTTTATGAAAAAGCCCTCGCTGATGTTAGTTAAGCATACATTATTTCCCCTTAAAATAAAAAGAATTTGCTTACTTGTTTGCTTGTAAGAAGATATTTCCTCAGGCACATATGATTTACTTGTGAAGATTTAACCAAGAAGCAATGACTACAGAGAATTAAACTTGGAAAACACAATCTAATTATCCTTTATCTGCATAGTTTTGCTTCATGCATTAGTCATCTGGTATGCAACATATTTAATAATTAGATTTTTTGCAGAAATTTTAGAAGCAACACAAAATGAAGCAATTTAACTACAACTACTTAGCGCAATGAACATGTTAAATTTAGTCCTTAGAAAGTATTTAATGAACTCTTGTTAAATAAGGACTTTAGGTCCTGCAATTTTCATTAAATTCAAGTGTTATCTTTAATCTTTCCATAATTTCTAAGAGGAAAAAGAGTTTTCGAAGCAACATTAACTTGTAAATTTTGAAAAGTTCTAGTTAGCTATTTAAATTTCCAAGCATTCATCATAGTAAAAGTAAAAATTAAATTTTCTTTACGATTGAAAGTGAAATCTGCACTATAATATTTATGCCACTCCTCTATACCTGTCCCCACACTGCTCACCTAAATATTTCAGTCAACTACACTTCAATTTTTTGATTTATCTCTCCCCACACTTCCCACTTAAGTATTTCAGTCAACCACATTTAAGGCATAAATTGGTTTTTGAAAAAGTAAAGTAGAATGTCTTGGTTTGAATGCCAAACATCTCTTCTTCCTTTGTTTTGGACACAGAACTCCTTTTTTTTTTTCCTACCTTGGGTTACTATGCCTCAATATTCTTCATGCTCTTAGTGAAAATGTCAATCTGCAGTCCACCCTTGCCCAAGGATACATATACGACTTAACCCAAGCTAATCAGATGCTCCTTCTCAGACAGTTGTCCTTGTGCTTTAGGTACAAGGTCTCAGGTATCTCAACGGCATTGCCCCCCAAAAATGCAGTGTTCTGAGTTTCTGATCCAGGTCGCTAGAGGTTATCTGTTTGTTTGGGTTTTTTTTTTGTCTTTCCTTAGGCTCTATTCAACTTTTCCTTTATGCAAGCCACCAAATATTCTTTTGATAAGTTTTTTTTTTTTACCATGCTTCCAATCAAATAACCAACTCATCTATAGTTGGGAAAGACCAATTCAGTCCATATCGGAGAATTGGGGCCATTTCTTCCCATCTACAGAAAGACTTTACATTTTCCCTCCCAAAGCACCAAAGACATGATAAAATAAAAATTTTCCACTTAGTGTTCAAAACTTAATGAAGTATCTTATTTTTTCATATTTTCTCCTTTGCAAAATATGTGATTATATTATTATGACCATTAATTTGGGGGGAAATGTTGTCTGTGTTTTGTTCATATATTATCTGATTGTCAATAAAGATCAGGGTACTCAAATTAAAAGACTCTTAAAGGTATGACTGATTTTCTAATATGTCCCAAACTACAACAAAATTCTGTAAAGTACTTAGAGAAAAACACAAGGATCCTGTATACAATCATTAAGAGGAATCAATGAAGCATTTTTTTGTATGTGATTGCCATATTTTTTAATGTCGTATCAAACATATAGTTAGTAATAACAATAAAAATAATAGTAATGATAACTATAGCTTTTTAATTCGGGTGTCATTCTCATAAGTATTTTGCAGATATCATTTTGCTTGAAATTTTCAAGCAACCTAAGAAGTGTAGTAATATTTATCCTGATATATAATGTTGAAGATTCTAAAGCTTAGAGAGGTTAGTAAAGATGAAAGATGTATATGAAAGTCAGGCCTGTCTAATACCAAAGTCAGGGAAATGAACAATTTATTACATTAAATTTTTAGGTACCTGCCTTTTCTCTGCTATTCTATTAAGATAATTTTTAATGTGAGGTGTGCCATTGGTAAATCATCTGAGTTATAACATTTTTAATAAATATTTTTTATAAAAATTTCCTTTTCCTTGTGTACTTTAATCTCATGTATATCTTAGCATTTATGGAATATCATCTAATAGGAATCTTCCATTAGTTAAACTGAGATGCTGGACTGGCTAGAGTATCCAACTGCCTTGTGCATTTTAATAAAACATAAGCATAGCAATCTCTATCAAGGAATCTTGATAAAAAGCATATGCCTTAAAAAAATAGCTGAGCATAGACTTTGAAAACTGAAAGTGATAGACAGTATTAAAATAATGATAATTCAATTGTTGTTCTGCAATTATTTTCAAGGTATTACATAGGGGGCTAATTAGGTACAAGATATCAAGAGGGAGCAAAACAAGAACAGGATTGATTAATTAAACTTATAAAAGTACCTAGAGATAAAAAATGAATTAGCTGTGCAAGAAGACTTGTGTTTCGAGTAATGATTGAGAAGAATGACAAAGTAAATTTATGTTTCCTATTTCTGAAACATAAATTTCTCAGTTCGTGCTTTTAGATTCATTGAAAATGTAAATTAAACTGAAATGCATCCCTCAAAAATATAAAAATTAAAATATCAGGAAATATTTAAGAATACATTAAATTGCCAAGTGTGTACTGTGTAGATAAATCCATGAAATCCTTTACCTACTGTAATTTCCCTGTTTCTTCCACAATAAAGTTGTCACTATTTGACATTAAATGTAGTTATTGTATGGTCAAACTGACTGTCACTAAACATATTTCCTTTAGTTATAAATCTTCTTGAACATCAGTAACATTTGATGTTTCATCATCCTCTACCTCTCTGAAGATTCCTCCTCTCCTTTGACTAACAGGCCATCATTATACGATATTAACTCCTCTTTTCTCATAGCCTCATCAGTGTTTCTTTCTCTCATTCACTAAATGAAGGGCTTCTCGAAACTCAGTCTTTTGCTCTTTTCTCCTGCCAGTCTCTCAGAGCGGCAGGACTAGATGGCCATGGAAGCTCATTAATTCTTCTCTTTTGACAGAGAGACATCTAAGTAGCTCATTGGATCAGGAGTGGCTCACCGGAGCTAAACTGCCTCTCTCTGGTACAAGCTGCTAGCTTCATCAGCTCCTCTGCTTGAGGATATGTTTCCTTAACCAGGAAGCTCCCATTATTACATGTCAAATGCATTTTTCCTTACCTCAGTTCCAAATTCCCTTTCAAAAAGTAGAGTAGTACTACTTTAAGTTTGTTACTTTTAGCTCTTTTTATGGTGTGTTTGGGTATGTACAAATTAGGTTCTTCTCTCTATAGGTTAAGAAAACTAGAGAGATACTTTTCTTTCTTTGATGCCTTTCTGCTTGATTTCCCAATTAAACTTCATTTTATGTTTATACCATATGTTGCTAGTGACCTTTTGCATAACTATCCCTTGGCTTAAGTAATCATTTTATATGATTTCTTCCAAAGTCTATATGCCCAGTCTTGAACCCCTTTTAAATTTTCAGTTTCTTATTTCCAACTATTTTCTTGATTTAACTTATGTTACCTAGGATCAAAAGTATAAAATTATCTTTGTTTTATTCCTTTCTCTTCATTGCCAGTCATCAAGTCCTATCAACTTTTCTTTTGTATGTCCTATATTTTCCTCATCTTCCTGGCTATAATGATTAATTTTGTATGTTGACTGAACTAAGGGAAGCCCAGATAGCTGGTGAAATATTATTTTTGAGTGCATCTGTGAGGGTATTTGGGATGTGAATCAGTAGACTGAGTAGAGAAAGTCATTCTCACTGATGCGGGTGGGTATCATTCAAGTTGATGAGGGCCTGAACAGTAAGTACAAAAAAGTGGAGAAACAACAAATGTGCTCTCTGCTTGAGCTTGACTATCCATCTTCTTCTGCCTTCCGATATTGGTGTTCCTGGTCTTTGAGCCTTCACACAGATTAGGGCTTACAGTATTTTCATTCACCTCTGGCTCTCAGGTGGCTGGACTTGGACTGAAATTATACCACCAACTTTCTTGATCCTCCAACTTGCAGACCGACAGTCATGGTCATGGCACTTATTAAGTCTCTGTAATCATGTGATGCATCCCTTAAAATCAATTTATCTATTTCTATGTCCATTCCTATCATCTATCTGTCTGTCTATTATCTATCTATCGTCTATCTTTATCTATCTATAAATCTATTATCTATCTATTATCTATGTCTATCTAGCTCCATCTATCTATATCTATGTATCTATGTATCTATCATCCATCTATCTATCTATGTATCAAAACTATGAGTTCTGTTTATCTGCAGAACCCTAAGATATAACCCAATACTTGTTCAGACATAGACTGTTCTTTGAACATTTACTCTATCTCTTTCCAAGTTGTCATGCACAGTGAACTAACCTTTGTCATGTTATTTCTCTCCCTAATAAGAATCTGCAAGCACATATTTTCTTCATTTGTATTTCACCTTGATGTGGAAAAACTAAAACTGAAAACATACAAGTAGCATCCTACATACTCAGATTTCCCTGTTCTGCTTCCAGATATCTTAGTTCTGTAAGCTTATGGAAAAGAAGTACAAAAAATATTTTAAACAAGCATCTCAAGTGATTAACATCAGGTAATTCAGAAATCATATTTTGAGAAACACTGCTTTATGATGTTTCTTTTACTTATTTGTTCTAATTTCTCTTCTTCATGAATTCATTGGTACTGCTATGCTTCCCATTGTCATCTGAACTCACCTTGAAAATTCCTTCCCCCAAGTTTTTTCTCTTATTTTCTCCCTCAATCCTTTCTCATTCATCTTCCACCTACACTAATCAGAATCGACTGCATTGAACAAAACCAGTTTTTGCTACGAACACAGTTTCCACTCCCTTCTTCAATCAAAAGCTATTTAGTTCACCACAGCATTATTTTCTTTACACTAAAAACCATGCGTGTCTATGTTTCTCTTATAGAAATTGGACTCATACTTCTTTGGTGTTACTCTTTATTTTTATGCTTATGCATCATAGCTTCTCCACTGGAATACAAACTCCTTGAAGACAATGATGTCCTCCTCTTTCTTATCTCCTTACCTAACTCAGAAAAATGCTTATGGTTATCAAGTACTCAATATATGCCTTTAATGTATAGTTTGGGCATGATTTTTGTAGCATGAAATTAATATTTTAGAAACCATTTAACAGAAAACAGATTCATATTACATGTATTTCAACAATAGAAGGAGCATAGTTACAAGTAAAATAATAAGTTAAAAAATATTAGTCTGCAAGATGTTTATATATTTGTATACATACAAATTTGTATACACACAAACACATACAATATTTGCTTGGTTTGCTTTGTTCTTGTAAATCTCTCAATGTGTCCATTAATACAATTTACGATATTTTTTCCTAAAAATAAGATATATGTCTTTCTTGCATAATTAAATATGAAATAAAGTCGAAGTCGTCATGTCTCTTATATCAATTATTTTGATTCTACATATTTGTAAGAACACTAGCATTAGTCAAAGAGTAATAATCATTACAAGATTATTAAAAAGCCTTTCCAATCCATATAATGTAATCAAGGATAATAAGTAATATCTGATCTTAGCATCAAAAACAGCATAATCCTAGTATCCTATGTTGTACATATATTTACCATTTCTATCTTAAAAGGCAGTAGTTTTGTTATTTTGTAGTATACATAACCTTTCATTATCATTTCATATGTTAATTTGTAAAATGTCTTTGTAAATGTAATGCAATTCATAATCACTGAGAAGAATTAGAAAATTATGTTCCTATTAATTACATACATTTTGGCCAAAGTCAGTCATAAAAAGCTCTAAGAGTAGCTACAATATGATTTTTGCACATAAATAACAAATATCAAAAGGTAAAGTTCAATAGAGCAGTAGATAACATGATAGCATTTCTTTGATAGAAAACATCAGAGCATATATTGCAGGGTGGAAAAATTTAATTTTCCTTCTACCTCCAAATGTTTTCTGACTGGACTAAAATTTAAATTCACATAAGAGATTAACTGGAAAAACTGACCAAATTTATTATGCATGTAAATACAAGGGTTCCACAAGAATATGAGAGCAGATGACAGAGTAAGCAGTTAAGACTTATATGACATCTTGAGCTAAGAAGACGTTGAGAGGGGGTTGTTGTTTGGGGCTCCCAAGGGCAGGAAAGCAATTCACATGGAGATGGAAAATCAGATGTTTGATAAACAAATGTTTGTTGGGTCGTCTTTAACAATGGGACACAGAGAAGTCTTTGATCTAATGGGCCTTGCTGGTTTCTCACTATCTGTCGTACCTAGTTTATATTAAAGTATAAATATCTATGATAATAAGACCCTTCTTTTAGACAGTTATGGTGAAGTTCAGAAGTTTTTCCTGAACCTTTATTTACTTAAAAATAACCTGCTTAAAATAATCGACACTGCAAAAGGCTTATTTTGGGTGCCAAATTCTGCTTCCCCTTTACATCAAACATAATTTACTAGGTAAATTGTCTATTGTACAGGCAAAGGAGTATTCACTATTTTCCCCTGAAATAGATCTTCTCCATCTCCATACTGTTATCTATACTATTCTCTCCTTCAGGATCCATCTCAAATTGTATATCCTCTGAGATCACCAACATAGTACTTGTGCCCCTGAGATGGAGACTGAGCAATATGAAGTTGGATAATATTATACCCTTGCCTTTGAGAACTTATAGGCCAGATATATTTGTTTCCCATGATACAGTAATAATGGATGATTAAGGAAAGTTTCCATAATGAGATAACTTTTACACTCAACCTTGTAAAATAGGAGTTTATCTGTGAAACAGTGAAGGAAGGACATTTTAGAGGTAATTGTGCAAGCAAAAGCAGCAAGGTGTAGTTATTTCTTGAGATTAAAGGAAAATAACTCAATCAATGTGGAAACTGAGAAACACATTGCCAAGCAAAACAGGATTGAGAACCCCACCGAAGGTGAGAAAATGAAACTTCTGAAGGTTCATTCTATTTATATTCCTTCTATGTGGTTCTTTCTCCCACATTTCTTTCTATTATATAAACATAATGTTGAAATTTATTTATGTCTCTTTTTTTATTTATTTTCTTATTCAATCAAAAAAATTCTGCAACTTGTTAAGGCTGGTCAAAACAGAATATGTCACTGAGAGAAAAGAGTGTTTTCTTTCCATTTGTTATGAGGTAAAAATAAATAAAATGAATCTTATGGCTATCCTAAATCTTTAGCAAAATATTAAAAAGACTAGGGCTGTCCTAATAGTGAAAACCTGACCCTGATTATATAAAAATAGACTTCAGAGGGTCAATTATGACACTCATAAACAATACGATGGTTACGATTTTAGAAAATATAGATTCGATAAGTTTGTATGTTTTAAAGAGAGTCTAGAGTTCCCAAATTGCTATAATTCACTTAAGCTATAATCACTGCAGGTTTGTGCATACAAGTACAGGTATAAAGACAAAACAGACATATTGGAAACTACTAACATTGGACCATTTTACATTGTACCATTGTACCATCTTAAGTCATTTACAAATAACTCACAAACTGTGGTTTTGTAAGAGTTAATTAATGTTCAAAAATATTTATCTATTTTTTATACCTAGATTTAAAAAATTATGTATATATAGACCTCACCCACAAAAATATTTCAAAATGTAAAACAATTTTGGAGAGAGCAAAAAAAAAGCATATTTTATTATGGAAAAATTGGAATTTAATTCAGTCTTAAATCCATAAAATTTGACATCAAACTGGGAATTAAATGTCATTGATCTTTACTCACTATAATCCAGAAAAGTTGCTTTTTAACTAATCTAAAAGTAGAAACTGTTTGGGGTGTGTTATTCTTTCTTTTAGGTAGCCGAATCATGATATCTACAATATTATGTGATGCTAATGTTCAAATTAAATTTTCCAACATAAGGATTAAAAGTATTGAAAAGCAAAGGTTGATGTAATAATTCTGAAAGGAGGAATAAAAATTGCTGTAGAATATAGGTAAAAAGGAAATATAAAATATTTTAATAGAGAAAACGTTTTAAATAAGACACACATCACATTTTATTTAGAAAACAAAGATAATAAGAATTTGGCATAAAACAGTTCAAAAATCATATGAGCAAATATTTTATGTATTTATAAGATTTTCCGCTGAGTTATTTAGAAAATCAATTTGTTTTTCAAAATAAGCATTAGTTTCAAAATTTAATTGTAGATATAGCAAGACATAGAAAGTATTTTGAAGCAAACTAGTTTACATACAAATTAGACTGGTTTTCAAACCACAAATTGTTTAATCATGTTGTCAAGTAAATAATTTTAACTCCATTCAAATGTTTCTATCACCATTTTATACATATTAATTTATGTACTCATTCAAAAACTATGTACAAAGCATTTGTTATCTGCCAGGTATTATGCAACTCATCAATATAATAGCGAGCAGGACAAGCTTGGATTTTGGCCTCACAGATTTTCAGTCAAGTAAAAAGGGAATTGGAATTTAAAACGGAGGAAACAACCTAAAACAACAACATATTGTGACACAAATATTTATAGAAAGAAGAAAAGTTGGATGTGATTAAGTACAGCTTATGAAACAGACCAATAGAATTTGAAACTGAAAAGCTGGAGTCACTCATTCATATTGTGGTGATCTTATGTCCCAGACACTGTGCTAAGATTATAGTGTAGATCAGTTAGGAGCTTATTTCATTGGTCCATAAGAGATCTAATGGCAACAAAGATAGAAGTATGGAAAGTGGAAGAAAAAAAACTTTTGACCATTGTTTAGAAAAAGAAATAATTTTTATGTTTCAACCCAATGTGTGCATGCATGGGTACACAAACACACACATACACATGTCTATCTATAATGATAAAAATATATATGTTACTTACAAATTTACTCTGATGTCTTTCAGCTTTAATATTCGTTTTTTATTAAAAGAAACAAAGTCTAGAAAGGTCTTAATTTCTCCTTCATATCTAAAGGAGAGCCTAGCTGGATACATTATTCTAGGCTAGTAATTCCTTTCACTTAATAGTTTAAATATTTAATTCCATTTCTTTCTGGCTTGTAAGGTTTGCACTGAGAAGCCCTAGTATAATCTAATGGATTTTCCTTTATAAGTTACCATTTTCTTCTCCCTGCCTGACCTGAGAATCATACTAAGCAAAATAAGCCAGACAGAAAAAGTTGAAAACCACACATCACTTATATGTGGGATATGAAGCTAAAAGCAATAAATGAACAGGATGAACAAACAGAGACTCATGAACATGAGTCTCTAGTGGTTATCAGAGGGTAGGGGGTGGGGGAGGAGGAGGTAGATAGACAGTTAAAGGGAGTCAAATATAGAGGGTGGGGGAGGGTGAAGTGGGTAAAGGGGATCAAATATATGATAGCTGAAGGAAATTGGACTTTGAATTGTAAACACACAATAGAATATACAGATGTCAAATTATAATGTACACCTTAAAATTATATAATTGTATTAACTAATGTTACCCCAATAAACTTAAAAAAAAATGAAGTCATGATATGGAACCATTTAATTGACATAAAAATTTGGGACCTGCAGTTTGGAAAATCCTGATTATATGATTAAGAATAATAATAAAATTTTTAATTTATTGGTTAAGGGAGTTGGGAATAATGAGGGAAATGTATCAAGCTTGATTCTAAAGCATTTTGTTTCTTAAAGCAAGATAGCAAGTAGGAACATTTACTAAGTAGACTAGGTTTTGAAATGATTTCTAAGTTTAATTTATGCACCTGTATGTTCATGGCAGCATGATTTACAATAGCCAAGATATGGAAGCAACCTAAATGTCCATCAATAGACAATTGGATAAAGAAGTTATGGTTCATATATACCATGAAATATTACTCAGCCATAAAAAAAATGAAATCCTATCATTTGCTATGACAATCGGACCTAGAGGTTATTATGCTGAGTAAAATAAGTCAAACAGAGAAAGATAAATTCCATATGATTTCACTTATATGCAGAACCTAAGGAACAAAAAGAAGAAACTAATCAAAAACAGACTCACAAATATAGAAAACAATCTGGTGATGGCCAGAGAAGAGAGGGTTTGGGGACTGAGAGAATGGAGTGAAGAATTAAAGAAGTACAAATTAGTAGTTGACAGATGGTCATGGGGATGCAGAGCATGGCATAGGCATTAATGTATTGGTTAGGTGGAGAGCCAGAGGAGAGAAGGAGCAGTTAGGGGGATCGTTTTATAAACTATGTAAATGTCTAATCAATGTACAGTATACTTGAAGCTAATAAAATAAAATTTTTTAAAAAATAAATAGTAAATAAAATCACAACGAGATATCACTTTGTACCTGCCAGAATGGCTATCAACAATAAACCAATAAACAAGTATTGAAAGAAATGTAGAGAAAAGGGACCCTTGTGCATTGTTGATGGGATTGCAAGTGGGTATAGCCACTATTGAAAACTGTTTGAAGGTTAATTTTTTTCAAAAAATTAAAAAATACAACTACTTTATGAACCAGCAATTCCACTGCTGGGTATTTATTCAAGAAATAAATAAAACCAAAAAATACCAAAAAACTAATTTAAAAAGAATGTGCACCCTTACGTTCACTGCAACACTATTTACAATAGCCAAGCTATGGAAGCAACCTAAGTGCCCATCAATAGACTATTGAATAAAGAAGGATAGCACAATGCAATATTACTTAGCCATAAAAAAAAGAATGACGTCTTATATTTGCAACAACTGATGGATCCAGAGGGTATTATGCTTAGGTAAATAAGTCAAATACCATATAATTTCATGTATATGTGAAATCTAAGGAACAAAATTAATGAACAAACAAACAAACAAACAAACAGAAACGGACTCACAGATAGAGAGAACAAACTGATGATTGGCAAATGGGAGGATATTTGGGGTGGTTGAGTGAAAAAGGTGAAAGGATTAAGAAGTATAAAATGGTAGCTACAAAATAGTCATGGGGATGAAAAGTACAACATAGGGAAAATAGTTAATAATATCGTAATAACTATGTATGGTGCCAAGTGAGTACTAGATTTACCAGGGGGATCACCTAGTAAATTATATAAGTGTCTAATGACTATGCTATATACCTGACAATGTTATAAAATAATATTATATGTCAATTTTAGTTGAAAAAAAAAGTTTGTTGCAGTAATCCAGGTAAGAGAGTGAAGTAATTGATTATAATTTAAATGAGTATGTTATAATAAACTGGAAGTTCGAGTTCTTTTAACACTTTGTCTCTACATACTTACATCAAAGACGTTTCTCCAATTTTGTATTATAGAAAGTGGAAAAAGATTTAAAATCCCTGTAGGGGAGACTTTTTTCTCTGAGGACTAAAATTAAATATAATGTTCTCAACAAAGTAATTGTGAAAAGGAGTCGAGAAGTTTTAAAAAGAAATAGTGGGCAATAAAAACAATAAACTTTCAAGGCAGGAAAACAACAGACACTTTCTCAATCTACTCACCATTTAACTTTATTTTCCATTAATAAGTCATTTACTGAAGGAACAAATTATAATATTCATATTTCAGTAAAATTAAAAATTAATCTTTTCCACTCTATAAATTAGGCCAATAAAATGATGTCCTTTAACTAAAATGAAAAGCAAATGAGAGCTTTTTGGATACTCTATGCGTTACTTATTTTTACTAACAGTGGATCAACTAATCATAGTCTAAATAAAGTCACACTTTCCTATTTGGAAAAAATCTTAAAACTTTGAAATAATTAACCATAATAATTAATGTAAAAATCTAATCCAACTACATATTTTGTGGGGTTTTTTTTGTATTTTTTCTAGAGAATTTTCCATAACAGAAGATGTCTAAAACACTTTTGAAAACTGACAGTGTTTTAGAATTAATGAATGACATTCCAGAAACATAAATTTCGCTTATTTAAGCGCATAAAAATATAATTTTCAAGACGAGCCCAGATGATCTTGAATGTAGTTAAAAGAAATAAAGCAGATAGAAAATAAATGCACAAATTATGATTTAAAATATAAAGTTTATTGTACATTTAATAACTTTACCTTATCAATATAAACACATGATGCCAGGTCCTGTCAACAAGGAGTTTGAATTCCATTGCAAAGGTAGACATAGATTTTTACTGACACACTTTAGAAAGGTGGAGGAAATGTAAACAATATTATTTACTCGAGAAAAATGGTTTGAGAATAAGGGGGAGGTGTTATGGAAAGGGGATAGATTTTGTCGGGTGTTTTAGTCCTTATTTCAATGACCAGAATATTGAAATGAATTTGATTAAAACATCTACTGTCTCCTATTGGGATCGTTAAAAATGAAATAAGTCAATCATATGGAAGAAATTGTTGAAATATTTGGCAGGTCTTCACTGCTGATTGACAGCTGTGAAGAGATAAAATTAAGTGACTCAACAAATTTGCACTGTTAATGTGACTAAATATTCAATTTTATACATTTTTTTGTAGTTTTAAAGTTCTATGTGTATTGGCTGGTATGTGTTCGAAGAGTAGAAAATGGAGAATAAATTCAGTGAACTTAGTCATGTTGAAATTAAACATTTGAATCATATCCATAATCATTCTACTGTTTATGTTTAATTACATTAAAAAAGAGTTCTTGCCATATAGTATAAAAACGAAATGATCCAAAAAAGATGAGAAAAAGAACACTCTCCATCATCTGAGCTCTACCTCAGGTCATCAGGCATTAGATTCTCACAGGAGCACCTGTCTCTCGTGCCAACAAGGTTGGAAATTGCTGCTTAACATAGATAACTATGGATGATTTTGTGCCTTTAAAGTTTGTCATTAACATTCCACAATGTCTTCTGATTTGCTGCTTTTTAAAATGAGAACATTATCATCCTGAATGTAACCTCTGCCTCTACTCAAATTCTACTTCCAAAATTTGTCGCATACTATTTTTGTTCTATAACTAAAATTATGTTCTTCATCTTGATTCCAAAAATTGACAGTCAGTAAATAGTATTTACATAATTCTGACCAGGTTAATTTTTTTTTTCCTCAGAGGAGCCAAGTAGTGTGCCTTTGTTATCTTTGCTTCTCTCTTCGGTTCTGATGTTATGATACTTGTACCATACAAAAAAATTGGTATTTATAATATCAAATAAAATTATATTTTCATTTTATTTTCACCTATCAATTGTTTATAATACACTAAATTCTACTTTGGGTCATAGTTAGATCATATCTTTATTAAACATGTTTTGTTTTTTCCTGGAATTTGAGATTGCTTTCCATTTTTCTTACTGAGATAAAAATCAATAGCATAATTATTTCTAACATCTTTTACTTTCTTACAAATTCTAATATTTCTCTGTAGTATGCTCTTACAATAAAACATTCTTCTTAGAAGCAACTGGCTTAAGGTTCAAATTTGAAAAGATTAATTGCAGGTGTCTTATATGGCTAAGGAATTTTTTAATTGGACTTAGGCAAGTCCATCATTTCTTGTATCTTTTTTTTTTTATTGTTTTATCCCCTTGTTTTGTTAGAGTAAAACTTCAAAATCTTCTCAAAGGATGCTTTTAAGAAAATTTATGAATATTTTATCTAAAAACAATTCATACTCTTACTTATTTTATATTTTGGTTAAAATATAATTTCAATTCCTTAAACATGTCCTTTCATCTTTTAAAAAATTCCATTCTTTGCCTTTTAAGATATATATTTTTTGTGTGAAAAAATTAGATGCAAGACTGATTCTTTTTTGTTTATAATTTTTTTGTTTTGTTTTTCTCTGGAAAATTTTTTTGAATCTTATTTTGATATAGTCAGTATTTTAATAATTGATACTTTATTGTAACTGTAAATCTTTCTCATGGAATTTAGAAGTTTCTTTAAATATGAAAACATATTTAAAGTAATCTGTCCTTTTCATTTTGGGGAAAATTTCTTCCATTATCCTTTGATACTTTGTTTTCCTATATTTAACATTTTTTTGACATCTGAGTAGTCAGATATTGAATTTCCTGAATTAACACTTTATGTACTTTAGTTAAGTTCTTGGAGCAGTCCTCAATTTTATTTTTCCAGCATTCTATTGACTTTTTAATTTAATCAATCATATTTTAAAAATTTCTTTTCTAAGACCATTTTTTAGATATAGTTTTCTTTTACTTGTTTGTTCTTGTTAATTTTCCTTCTTTCACATAAAATTACTGAAACATTCTGATATTAAGTAGGGGAGAGATTTTATTATTATTATTATTTTTTGGTCCTTTTAATTTCCATGAACACTTGCTTCTTATGAGGTCAATTTAATCTAGGTCTTTATCTTTCATCCTGGAGACTTTCTTCAAATACCTAGTGGTCTTTATGTGTTCTTTCATATTTTATATTGAGAGTTTAGGATGACAGACAGGAAGCTTGGAGTTGATAAGAAAATGCTTTAGCATGAATGAGAAGAAGCTGGACTTTATCCTATAGGTTCTCAAAAATTCCAGACTAATCAGAATTTTCTTCTAGGGTGACAATGCCCATCGTAGGTGCCATAGTTTTCCCAAATTATTTGGGTTGTTTGTTTGTTTGTTTGTTTTTAATATAGAGAACAACTCTTCAAAGTTCTGCCCAGAAGTAAACTCTTAGTCTGCATAGGGAGTTGGGATGAGGCATGTATTGATAAGGAATCTATAATCCCCACAATATATAAAGGGAATTAATTTATCCTTTAATTTTTCACCTTTAATTGTTCTCTCTGAGTCTCATTTAACTTATAGCCTTCTCTATGTATTCCACACATTTTTTGTCATAGATTTTACATTTTAGATCTGATTTAACCATTTTCATACTTTTATCTACCTTCCATCTTCTTCGTGAATCCTTTCTTTCTAATTATTTTTGTTTTATGGATTTATAACTTTTAATTAATTTACTATCACTTTAATAGTGTCTTAGATGAGAAAATATATATGCTGAGTCAGACACCTTAAGCCAGATGGCCTCAAATCTATAGTTATTTGAGACACTTTCTTTAAACATGATTTTAATCTTATAAGGTTTTTGTATTTCTGATTATTCTGATATATTAAATTCACTTGACACCATAAATATGTTCTGCTCTTAATAGAGTGTTCACTTTACTACTTATTTATGTGTTCTTATATTTAGATTGCTTTAACTTTACCTTTTATTTGTAGAACTTTGGAGGAAAGAAAGGCATTCTGGAGGTAAGTCATTGTCCAGCTATATGGCCCTCTAAAGTGCCTAAGTGAAGCATGTTCAATGACTATTGGGTTCCCAGACAATAGCAGTTAAGAACAGAGGTGATGGTTTAGAATTGAAATTCTAATTGTTCATGGCACTGTGGTTGACAGTGGAGGAAATATTGTCAGTCTTGTTTTACCACATTCACATAAGCCTTTCTCAGTGTCTGTCAGCCCTGGAAGATATATATCACTCTTTTGGACTAGCCATTATCCAACTTTGATCATTCACCAAAGAAAGAGATGAGGGAAGCTTTGTGGAAAGAGATAGAAGGCCTTACACTGCTTCTTAAAATAACATAGGTTAAATACATGTATTAAAGTTGTATATAGGTAAGCAAGTGCATGCACAGGCCTTCACCTTCATCTCTCCTTCTACCCCTTTCTTGTGAAGAGAGTTACAGAAGTGTGCTGTTGGATGGAAGCCCAGAAATTTGGAAAGTGCATTATGTCAGATCCCCACAGAGAATCACTTGGCTGCCAGCATCTCTAATTCTGGGTTTCCACACTTCATTAATCTGGTGCCTGGCAGTCCTGCTCCCCCTTCTCACCTCACCTCCTATAGAGAGCAGACATAGTGCAACTATTTGTCTCACATTGCAACAGCCAAACCATTTAAAGAAGGAAAGAAAAAGAGAAATGACTGATGATGGAGGTAGGAAAAAAATAGCCTTACAACAGTCCTTACAACTTCGTTTTACTGTCAGATTTCTCATTATCAGCTTTAACATGGACATTTGGATATAGATAATGAAGAAGAAACCAGAGTTGATTCATATAGGAAAGGCTAGCATTTTGTCCAGCTTTTGGGAATCACTTCACAGTAGAACAAAATGAAATTTCAGGTATTCTCAGAAAAGAGATTGAATTTGGGAAACAGTGACTCAGGCTACTTTGAAAGTGAAAGCAGGAGATAAGCCTTTCATTAAAACCATTGTGGGTCTGATTTATACCCTTTTTATAGAACAGGAAATCAAGACATGCAAAGGTCAGTTCAGCCGTGAAAATCACACACGTATTACCATGACCGGTAACATATGTTTTAAGCATTCTGTTAGAATAAAATGCGTGTGTTTTCTTAGATTTCTGAAATTGGATCAACATTCTCAAAAAACCAATATAGAAAATAGTATTTTTGTGGAGAGAAAATTTTCTCAAATCTCATGAAGTCTATTATTTAATAATTGTTTACTTCTGATTTTTCCCAAGGAGCACTGTATGCTGCTGCTTTTTTGATTACTGCTTTAACAATGGCAAGAAAAAGGCTAGACTATGATTCAGAGGTCTTGGGAATATCTAAATTCTTGATCCTGGTTGCTTTAACTTTAGCCTTAATAGAAAGCCCTGATACTCCCTTTTAATAGGAAGGAACCCAAACAAGCTTGATCGGTTTTTCCATATTTGGTCTAAGATCTGAGACCTGAATCATATTTGCCAAGTAATAAAATTATTTATCAGCTATAATGAGTGAAAATTATATAGTAAGGAAATTTATAATAAATTCCAGACACTTCTAATAGTGAAAGATAAACATTTTTATATTCTTCAATTTCCTTTACTCAAACTAAGAACTTCTATTAGAGAATCAAATATTTTCAGTGACCCTAAGGAACACACGAAAACATAGATTTGTCCCTGAAAAAATGATTCTGTCACGTAAATGTATGCTCAACTATGTTTTTATATTGAAACTTTTGAACCTCTGCTTTCTGAATATAGCCTCTTAACATTTGTTTTATCTTTCAAACACTCATGACATCTGCTTAGGTATTCTGACTTTCCTGTGAATGCAAATGTCATCTTCTACTTTGAAGACTCTCGTTTGATATTGATGGGAGGGTAAAATTTCACTCTTAGTAGAAAACAGCTTTATTCAGAATGGTTATTTACTATCTCGTGAGATTAAGAGAATTGCAATACTGGACTTTAAAATAAAAACTCTTGAGTTTCTAATCTCACTTTGTCTTTGGTTTCCAAAAATATTACAGGAGGTTTACTATACTTTCAAGCTTGGCAGTACTCTATGTGCAGGAGATTTCAAATTGGTGGTAGATCTGGAGTTAATAAAACTGTAAGAATAACACATAGCAGGAAATGGTTCAACTAGTTTTGAGGCATTATTTATCACCTTCCCCCAAAAGAAAGAGCAATATTATTTTAAAAGGTAGCATTTTGTGTTAGAGAAATTATACAAATCTTATATCGCACACATATACATCTTATATTACACATATATATTTGTAATGAAAATGAAATTTAGTTTAACTTTTAAAGGAAAAATGTTATTTAATATGCCTGTTTTATTTCTTGTTAAAGATAATAACATAACATTTATAGTGTGTTATACTTAAACAATCATAGTCTATATGTTTTGCTTTAATCAAATAAAGACAGTAATACATGATTTCATCCTTTATCAAAGGATTGAGGAGATTAGTAGTTCAAAACTAATGAAGAAATTTACTCATTCTCAAAAAAATTACTATAGCTCCTTCTTCAAACCTTAATTTGTTATATTTTTTTACTAGCTTTTCAAAATCTGAAAAATATTAACTCAAGTTTATAATTCAGTGTTTTTAACTATTATTTTCACAGATATTTGTAACTATCACCATAGTTGATTTTATATTTTCATCACCTCAAAACAAAAAATGACCCTCAAACATTTCACATATCATACCCCTTATCCCCCCAAATCTCCTTGTCTCTCGACACCCTAAAACCCTAGGCAACCATTATCTTCTTTCTGTTTCAATGGATTTTCCTATCCATAACTTTCATATGAATGAGATCATATATGCTATAAGTAAAAGAAGCCACCATTTGCGTTCTTTTGTGATGGCTTCTTTTACTTAAGGCATACTGTTTTCAAGGTTCATCTATGTTGTAGCGAGCATCACTTCTTCATATGTTTTATAGCCAACTAATATTCCATGGTATGAATATAACACTTTTTACTTATTTAGTCATCAGTTAATGAACATTTGGGTTGTTTCCCACCTTTTGGCTATTATGAATAATGGTGCTATAAACATTCATGTACAAGTTTCTATGTAGGCATATGTTCTTATTTCCCTTGGGTATATATCTAGAAGTGGAATTGCTAGGTCTATGGTAATTCCATGTTGATATTTTGTCTCATCTCATTAATTTTCTTAATTCTTTCCTATTTCAAGAAAGCATTAAAATAAATACGACTATTTTATCTCTACACCCAAAAGGTGCTAATTCAGACATTGGATCAACAGTAACTCTTAACTAGTGGTATCTAAAATTAGGTAAACCAATGAGGAAGAGCATCACTTCCAAACCAAGTTATATAGATATCTAATCACTATGTTGTACACACAAAACTAATATAATATTGTATGCCAACTTTAATTAAGAAATAAAAAAATATTATTAAAAATAAATTAAAAAAAAGAATAGAGTTTACAAGGAAAAAAATGAAAAGACAATCAAAATGCAGATAGATGCCAGTATGAAGAAAATCTAAATTAAGAGTACTGGTAATGTTATGCTTAAAATAATATTTTTTTTAAGGAATAGAAATATGTCTAAATTTTAATGTGGAAGCTGTTGGACTTCACACATATCAGATTCCAATAATACTACTAAAAATAATTGACTTTTTTGTTGTTAGGAGTCGGGGGCGAGGGGTGCAAAGCAAATGGAAATTTTAAAAAAAATCCAGCTCAGCAAAGTTTGCTCATGCATAATTATAAAAGTCCATGCCAGAAAATATTCTTATAGGTACTTCTGTATCTGCTTGATTCCAATGTTTTCTTTGAGGTCAGAGGTCATATTTCTTCTAATGTTTCTTTCCTTTCTAAATGACTAACACCTAGGTTAGAAGCTACTGTACTTTCACTTCTCAATGAGTATTAACTGATGTTTTTTCTCACTGAATACCTGTGTGAATTTCTTATTTACCTCTGTCACCCAGAACAAAAGAGTATTCATCCAATAAATATTTCCTGACTTTATTATGTACCTGGGGCTCTTGCAGGTTACTTTCAAATTAGTTTAACTAGAATTAACTTCAAAGAGTACATCTGCATTTGGTTCAGACAAATATCCAAAGATTATCTCTTGATATGAAGCCTGCCCATACTTAGTCTATAGAACAAATAAAGTTAGTGTAGCAGTCATAAGAAAAACAGTTAAATAGGTTCTCTAATAAAATAATTTTTATTACTATGAAGTTTCTACCTCTAATCAGTTTCATTCTGAAGAACAATAAAAAGAAAACTTAAATTACTATTCAAGATGTTCCCTGCATATGTTTTTATTGATTCTTAAAATGAACGATTAGAAGTAACAGGGGAAGATTTTCATTTAACCCTAAGTGAAATGCCTTGATTTTCTAAGCTTAACCTGGAATTACTTTTTTTATTATTAGGTTAAATAGGTCATTTTATTTGAGATGATTACATTTTCCAACACAGTTTTGTTCCCTGGCTAATTGTCAAGTTTAGCACAGGGAATTTCACCTACCCTGCTCAATATACAGGTGTTAGCTTTTGTCAATAGAAACACAAAGTTTAAATTCACATGATTTGTTTGGAGTATCTAGTAAAGAAAGTGGACTCTTTTTCCTCAGCAACATTTGATAGTCTTTATTTACCTTATTTTTTTCTCTTGAAAGAATTTTTTTCATCTTTTTTGAAATATAATAATTAGTTGTTTGTATTTATATTGCCCAATTCAATGAACTCTTTTTACAACTATAGTTGGCATACAATGATATACCAGTGTCAATTGTATAGCATAGTGATCAGAGGTCCACATAACTTACGAAGTGATCACCTCACTAAATATAGTACCTCTCTTTACCCTTATATATTTATTGCTATATTCATAACCATCTTACCCATGCTACACTCTACATCTCCAGGTCCATTTTGCAACTATTCATTCTTAATCCCTTTGCCTTTTTTTTTGTCCCCCCACAACTCCTTGCTCAAAATACTTTATTATGAGTTTATTTCAGTTTTTGTTGTTATTGTTGTTGATTTTATTCTTTTAGATTCCACACGTACTTGAAATCATGCAATATTTGTCTTTCTCTATCTGACCCATTTCATTTAGTGCAATACTCTTTAGGTCCATTAAGGCAATATCTTTTTCCATCTTCTTCCTTTTGGTCTGTGTGTCTTTTAATCTGAAGTGAGTCTCTTGTAGGCAGCATATGTAGGCGGTCTTGTTTTCTTATCCATTCAGCCACTCTATCTTTTGATTGGAGCACTTAATTCTTTTCCATTTGAGGTAATTGTTAATAGGAATATAATTATTGCCATTCTTTATTCCTGTTTTTCATACTTTTTTTTCTTCTTCTTAAAGAAGTCCTTCCAACATTTCCTGTAATATGGGCTCAATGTTGATAAATGCCTTTAACTTATTTTTTTTGGGGGGGGGGAGGAATCTCTTTATCTGTCCTTCAACTCTAAAGGATAGCTTTGCTGGATAAAATATTCTTGGTTGTAGATACTGGGTTTTCATCACTTTGAACATTTTGTGTCAAGCCCTTCTGTCCTGCAAGTTTCTTTTGAGAAATCAGCTGCCAGTCTTAAGAGTGCTCCCTTGTAGGTAACTAACTGCTTTTCTCTTGCTGCTTTTAAGATTCTCTCTTTGTATTTAACCTTTGGCATTTTAATTAGGATGTGTCTTGGTGTGGGCCTCTTTGGGTTCCTAGCTTTTGGGACTCTATGAGCTTCCTGTGATTTTATGTCTATTTCCTTCACCAGGTTAAGGAATTTTCCATCACTATTTCTTCAAATAATTCTTCAATGTCTTTTCATTGTTGTTTTTTGCCATTACCTCTATGACACATATATGTTTATGTTTAATTGTGCGGGATAGGCTCCTTAAATTATTATTATAGTCTTGGCTTCCTTTTTCTTGCCATTCTGATTGAGGACTTGGCTTTCCCATCCTCTATGTAGGTCATTTGATCCTCTTCTTTATTCACTCTGTTTATTCCATTTGATATACTTCTCATTTCAGATAATGTGTTCTTCATTTCTGACTGGTTCCCTTTCATAATTTTCATTTCCATTTTAGTTTTTTCAATCTCTTTGTTAAAGTTTTCAGTGAATTCATCTACACTTCTCCTAAGTTCATTGAGAATCTTCATAACCAGTGATTTGAACTGTGCATCTGTCAGATTGCTTGACTCCATTATTCTTGGTTCTGTTCTCCCATATGGTTTCTGCTTCCTTTGTCTTCCCATTTCGGCTACTTTTTTGTATCTGTTTTCTATATACTAAGCAAAGCTCCTAAGTCTCTGAATTTTATTAATGTGGCTTTGTGTGGTAGGTGTTCAGTTGCACAGTCCTGAGAGAGATTCAACTGCAGGCCAAATTTAATCCAAGCCTGTGCCCCTCTGGGGCCACCTGTTAACAATCAGTAAGAAATCCACAGATGCTGTGCTTATAGTGGCCTCAAAGGCCACACCAGAAACCAAAGCTAGCTGCCACCAGTGTAAGTCTAGGCTCTGCTCAGCAAGAGGCACCTGACTAAGTGAGGACACAGCTGAATGTGGCTTGGGTGGGGCTGCATTTCAGGGAATCCTCTGGATAGAACGACCTCTGTTCTCCAGTTTGATGATGTCTCAGCTATGAGGATGTTCTGTCCATGCATTGGGAGCAGGGAGGACTTAACAGATGAGCCATGGATACAGCCTGCACTTCTGAACAGAGCAAATCTTGACTCAATCTTCACTCTGACAAGTCTATGTCCCATTGTAAAACCCTGTTGGCCCCTGCACAGCCGAACCAGTGCTGGTGCCACTTTAAGAGGCATCTGCAGCTTCTGGCTGCTGTTGCTATGACTTCTGTCCACCTTAGCCACTAGATACAAGATAGCCTTGTGTCTCACCCTATCCTACCTTCTACTGTTTCAGGGTTATTTATTAGTTCTCTCCATAGTTGTATGGTTTGTTCATTTAGATCCCATGCAATTTTCCTTGCTGTTTGCTCCTTGTGTCTGTCATAACTTTCTGATAGCCTTTATTCAAATAAAAATATTCAGTTGTCAAGCACATGAGCTTCACATAGTGTGTCTACAGAGTAGGGATTCAGAGTGACATGGAGAAGGTATCTTGTGATATATTGCAAGAATTTAAATTATTTTTACTAATTTATTTTGAAGCCAGTGGAAGATAAAATTTCAGGAGTAAAATTTATACTCTGGTACAAATATGGTAATATTTTTTACTCAGTATAGTGACATTTTTACCAAATTTGTGTATTGAAAGTATAAAAGTAAGGACAAAAGGGATTTATATGAGGAGAGGGTTATAACAACACAGCATTATCATCCAAATTTACCATTGGGCTAAATTGTACATCTGAAACTTACTGGATTTTATTAACCAATGACAAAATAAAACAAGACAAAAAAACCTCAAAATTCAAGTTAAGCAGTCATATGGGGATGTTTAACAAACTTTTAAGTTTAATAAGTCAATACGATAAGGAAACTGCAACAACACAATGTATGTCAAGTTTATATAAGGGAAAACAATGTATATCAAGTTTACATCCTAAGCCCGCATAACTCGATCTGTTAGTCCTTAAGTAGTTAGACTCCAGAAACTTTTCAATTTCCCTTAGAAGATGAAATTTAATAATCTAACCTTAGACCAACCTTAGCTTCCGAAAAGAACTCATGAGATTTAAATTCTAGTGAAGGGCAAAATAATAGAAATATAACAATATGAAGGGATAATTCAAATGACATAAATGAAATAAAACACATAATATGTTCTATCTAACTTGTTTTATGTGATAAGAAGGCCTTATCTGAGGGACTGGGCAAAATAATGTAGATGATAGTGGATTTGTTCATCTGTTCTTGTGACCACATCAAATTTGTGATAAAAACACAGAGCAAAACAGCAAGCTGAGTCACTTGAGGTTTGGGTGAACAGAAGCTCTAAATTAGGGAGAGAAATAAGAAATCACCCTGCAACAATAGGAGATAGGAAGGAACAAAGACATGAAACTGCCCAGTCCAGAATTGCTGAGTGGGACAGAGGCTATGACAGCTGCAGATGTTCCTCTTAAAAGAGCCGTGTCTACAACTGGACTTTCATGGTGATGGACTTGCTCTCTCTGAGATCTAGCGCCCAGTTGGCTGCATTAGGGACTTATAGTGCGACACTGAGTTGTTGTAGTGGGCCTGGTGGTGAGGCTTTCTCCCGGGAAGAAGTTCTGGAGATATCCATTGTTCCTCTGTTGAGCCCTTCCCCTTTCCAGTGTGCAGACAAAACACTGCCATAGCAGAAATGTTATCAACTGGATAACAAAGGTTGTTCTGCCTAGAGGATTTCCTGAAACTCCACCTCCCTCAACTCACAGCGCTACCCAAACCACATCCAGTTATGTCCTCGACAGGTTCTGTGTCCCTCACTGAGCAACTCCAGGACTCACAATAGTGGAAGCTAGCCTTGGTTTCTGGTGTGGCTTCTTGAGGCAAATATAAGTACAGCATCTGTGGATAGCTTGCTGAATGTTAACAGGTGGCTCCAGAGGGGCACAGACTGTGGCTAAACTTGGCCTGCAGTTGAACACCTCTCAGGACTGTGCCACTGAACATCTGCCACACAAAGCCACAGTAATAAGATTGGGAGACTTAGGAGCTTTGCTTAGTACATAGAAACAGACACAGAAAAGCAGCCAAAATGGGAAGACAATAAAGCATAAATCATTTAAAAGAACAGAACAGAGATCCAAGAATAATGGAGTCAACCAATCTAACAGATGCACAATTCAAAACACTGGTTATGAAGATGCTCAATGAACTTAGGAGAAGTGTAGATGAACTGAGTGAGAACTTTAACAAAGAAATAAAAAGCATAAATGTGGAAATGAAGATTATAAAAAGGAACCAGTCAAAAATAAAGAACACATTATCTTAGATGAAGAGCACATTAGAGGGAATCAACAGACTGGATGAAGGAGAGGATTGAATCACCACATATTGTGGTTCAGGATAGGGAAGTCAAAGACACTCAATCAGAATGGCAAGAAAAAAGAAGCCAAGATGTAATAATTTAGGGAGATTATGGAACAAAATTAAATGTAAAAATATCTGTGTCATAGGGGTACCTGAAAAAAAAGAGCAAGGCATTGAAGACCTATTTGAAGAAATAATGTTGGAAAACCTCCCTAACCTGGGAAAGAAACTAACATATAACCCCAAGAATCTCAGAGAGTCCACAAAAGGACAAATCCAAGGAGGCCCACACCAAGACACATCTTAATTAAAATTCCAAAGGTTATATACAAAGAGAGAATCTTAAAAGCAGCAAGAGAAAAGCATCCATAACACTGGAAGCCAGTTTCTCAAAAGGAACTTTGCAGGACAGAAGAGCTTGACAGAAAATATTCAAAGTGATGAAAACCCAGTATCTACAACCAAGAATATTTTATCCTGCAAAGCTATCATTTAGAGGTGAAGGACAGATAAAGAGCCTTCCATACCAAAAAAGAAAGAAAAAAAAATCTAAAGGAATTTATTGGCACCAAGCCAGTATTATAGGAAATGTTGGAGAGACTTCTTTAAGGAGAAAACACATGTATCATAAATAGGAATAAAGAATGGTAATAACTATATTCCTATCAACAATTACCTCAAATTAAGAGCAATTAAGTGCTCCTACCAAAAGATAGGGTGGCTGAAAGAATAAGAAAACAAGAGAGTCCACAAAAGGACAAATCCAAAGTTGCCTATAAGAGACTCATTTCAGATTAAAAGACTCACACAGACTAAAAGAAAAGGGATGGAAAAAAATATTATTGCCTTAATGGACCTAGAAGGTATTTTGCCGAATTAAGTAAGTCAGATAAAGAGAAATACTGCATAATTTCACTTACATATGGAATTTAAAGAACAAAATAAGAAACAATAAAAATGAACAGAAACTCTACACTTTATCTTAGCCAAAGGGCTGAGAAGTGATGGAAACAAACTCTAGATACAGAGAATGTTTTGAGAGTTACTAGATGGGAGAGGGTAGAGAGGGACAGGGAACAAGGGCAAAGGGATTAAGAAGTATAAATAGGTAGTTAAAAATGTCATGGTGATATAAAACGTAGCATAAGGAAAATAGTCAATAATGTGGTAACAAAATGAAAGGTGGAAGGGGGTGCTAGATTTAGTGGAGTGATCACTTTGTGAATTATATGCATCTCTAATTACTACTCATACAACTGAAACAAATATGTTATTTTATGCTAACTATAATTGATAAAAGCTCATTGAATTATACAATGTAAATATGAGTAACTAATTTATTATATTTCAATAAAGCTGTAAAAAAGGTCTTTTCTGATGCTGATAATATTTGAGATCATTTTTGAAAAATATGTAGAAAGGTTCCAGGCTTTCACATTTATAAGAACATTTTAGATAAAGGGATCATACGTATAAATTAATTTAGTGAGATAATATATTCTAAGAGATAGGAGTAGCTTTATTTGCATGGAATGCACAGTGTTTGGTTGACTTTGAGAATGAATCTAAAGATGTGTCTGGGAAGGTAAGCATAAGTGAAACAATGAAGACCATATAGCTGTATATGTGAAGGTAAATGGTAATATTTTGTCTTCCTTGAAAAGCAAGTTTAATTAAAAAGACACTATGGAGAGAGTATTGAATAGGTAAAGCATATGAGGGGCTTTAGGGGTGTAAAGTTATTTTGCATGAGACTATAACTGTAGATGTATGACATTATGCATTTTTCAAAGTGCATGACACAGATAATAAGCCATAATGTGTACAATTTTAAAAAAATATTTAGGAATTTAGTAGATCTCAGGAGGAAATGCAGAATGTAACAAACAATTTCACTGTACTACAAATATTTGAAATAACCTCACTGAAAACCATGAGAAGTTGCTGATTTAAGTATCTTTGGAAGTGAGTGGAGTCTTTAAAAATCAAAGCAAAAAGAGCTTCACATAATCACTGTACTCTAGTTGATAAAGCTGATAAGGTAGGTGAGAGATTGCAGATGCACAATGGAAGAAGACTGGAATGATCCATGGGTAGTATATTAGAATTGGACATCAGAATGAACTTGTGGTTACTTAATATATATACAATTGGTTACATATAGAAGTATATACATATACAGTTATATATGTATATGTATATCTATATAAAAGACATCATATATACATCTATTTTCTTTCTCTATCAGCTGAGAAGGTCATGACACTCCAGTAGAAATGAGCATATCTAACATCAAGATCTTGGTTTCTAATACCATTCTCCAAACAAAGGAACCAAGACGCCTTAGAGAAATGATTGATTCCAGGACTGGGACAAAAATATACAAGAACAATCCTAAAAAATTAAAAAATAGATCTACTTTTTGACCCAACTTCTGAGTATTTATCCAAAAGAAAACCAAAACAATAATTCATAAAGATCTATACATCTCTATATTCATGGCAGCACGATTTACCATAGCCAAGATGTGGAAGTGACCTAAATGCCCATCAACGGAAGATTGGATAAAGAAGTTATGGTTCATAAGTACACTGGAATATTACTCAGCCATAAAAAAATGAAATCATTTTTGAAATCATTTGTGATGACATGATTGGACCGAGGGTTATTATGCTGAGTGAAATAAGTCAAAGATAAATATTACATGATTTCATTTATATGTGGAATCTAAGTAACAAAAAGAAGAAACTAATCGAAAACAGATCCACAAATATAGAGGACAATCAGGTGATGGTCAACGAAGAGGGGTGTTGAGGGACGGGGAAAAATCAGTGAAGGGTTAAAGAACTACAAATTAGGGAATGCAGTCAAAAGTAAGGTAATAGCTATATGTAGAACCAGATGGAAGATAATCAGGGAGATCCTTTCATTAACTACAAACATATCTAACCAATGTACTCTATATTGAATCTAATTTTTAAAAATATATAAGTAATAAAAATATATAAGTAATAAAAGAAGATGAGCCTGAAGAATTTAATAGTACCAGAAATTAAGAAGTATTTAAAAAACAAAAAACATATGACAAAGAAATTTAAGAACCAACTGTAATAGTTTCCAACAGTCAAACTGTCTTAGAATTAACAATTGGGTATCAAAATAAATGAATAATTGGACCATAATAATAGTATATTTTGTATAATTTATTTACAATTCTCCTACATATTAATTAGAAGATGTATACTATTTATAATACGAATTTGGTCTAAGTACTGGGGACTCTCTAAACATCATACCAGTTGAAATAAAAATCTCATGAAGATAGGAAATACAGGAAATGGTGAACTTTGGTCCAATCACACAAAACAATGTATAGATAAATTTCTCATGGAAAGACTATCGTCACTCACTATATTATATTGAATTAATCATGTATTACATAGCAATAAAGATGTTATTTCTTAAACCATTTTGCTGAAGCAAACATAGCTTGGAGAGTTTATCTTGTTAAGTCCTTCAGGTTTTATTCTTCATTTATCATTTTTAAGCAGATTTAGAGAATATTTGAATGATAGAAAGTGAAATTTTCTTCACTGTTATTGTGCTTTGTGTATTGGGGCTTTATAGTTTATTAGATTATTATGATCATAGAATACTTTCATTATCTCATTCTAATCTTTACACTGTTATATTTGGTGTTCTTTTTCATGCTACTGTGCCAGTTCAATTATACTTTCTTTCTATCAAATTCAATAGCCACTTTTCAGTCCATCTCAACAAAGCATAATAGTACCTGGAACTACTGACTACTTAAGAGCTTAGATCCTAAAATTAGAGTAGCTATCTCTGAATCTTCATTCAACCACATACTAACTGTATAACCTTAGGAAAGTTACTTAAATTCTATAAGCCTCAGTTGCTTTGTCTGTTAAATGGACATCATAATAGTGCCTACTACATAAAATGTTATATTATGGAACAAATGATGCATATAGAGTACTTCATACCAGATAAGTGCTTAAGAGGTACCGATTGTCAGTCTTATACATTCTTAACTGTACTCCTTACTAGTTCTTTATTCTTTCTCTTCACTCCGCATCCAATCTCAGGTTTCACTACTCATTGTTTTACAAATTCTTACTAGAAAGGTTTTTGAAGTCAACCTGTTTGCTGATTACTTGCTATCTCAAGTTAGGTATGGTTCCTGAGCATAAAGACTTATTTATTAAATTTTCACAGCATGTTTATTGGTTCTTTAAAGATAGAAAAAATATCTTCTTTATTTCTGCATTTCCTGGCAAAGCACTTCATGCAAGGCTGATTATTCAGAAGAGCCAAATTGATATTTATTGAATAAAAATGCTCATCGAATTCATCTTTATTTCCCTGGTTTTTATCTTCACATTGGTTTATTGTTCTGGGTAAATCCTTTGGGAAGATCAGATATCTCTGAGTTAGCATTTTGTTTTCCATGCAACTCAGAACTAGCCTGGAATCTTTGATGTTATCAAAAACAAAACCATTTTAACCCCACTCCCCAAATTTCCAAAGCTTTAAAGATATATATTGAGATATAACATACAAAAATAATGTTAAAAAATATAAAGTGTTAATCAATTAAATAGGAAAAGAGTGCAAATAATGAAAAATAAGGGAAAAAAGAAATGAATCAGAAGAAATAACTTCCCTACTTTCTTCACCTGAATGTAGAAATTATTAACATTACCATTCTTTCTCTTTATTTAAAATTATTCACACCAAAAAAAATAATACGATGATAAATAACTTATTGCCATATCAAATTTTTGGCTGTAAAAGTCACACATCCATAGGTAATTTAATAAGAAAGAAACAAAAAATAACTAATACCTGAAAATTGAATTTTTCTTATCTTCTTTTTTATTTCTAAATTCATGCTTTAGTATTTTTGTATTAGTTAGATGATTATCATCTTACTGAACATGTTTTCAGATATTTCTGATATATTGCCTGAGGGACATTGTATCCTGACATCCCCTGGCATTACTCTCTCAGGCAAAGAAATGAATGTTGTGACTTTTTGCCAATAAGCTTGGACATAAACTGAAAATGATGACTTGGTCTTGGATTTTAGGTCTTGATGCCAAGTCTCATTGCCAAAGCCAATTTTGCAGCCAATTTCTAAACCTCTAAAAATTGGAGTCAATGGAAGAGCAAGAAACCAAAATGCTAACTTAGTTTTGTTTCACTGAGTGAATAGTACACATATAGATTAAAATGTTAAACCTCTCCTCCGTTTACTGTTTTTCTACAGAAAATATTTGTTTAAAAATTAGTCATGCAAAATATATCTCATTAACAATTTAATCTACTTAATAATGTAAGTTATTTTAACTGGCTAAATTATTTGATCTATTTAACCACATACTTTTTTTATTCTTGAAAATAATCTTTAAGAATAAAGCAGACTTCATTAGGTAGATGCAGAATGTAATTTTCCTTTTACTTATAATTTAAAATATTAAATGTTATTGTAAAAAATATGAAGCATAGAGAATATTTAAACATTTTCACTATTAAATTAATATCTATTAAAATCTAGTTTCTACCAATAGCAATCAAATATACAAATAACATTAAAAATATTGTTTTATAGTGACATTTTATATCTATCAACTGACTTATATTTTTAATGCATTTTGGTTGCACATAAATTGTAGACATTAGTACACATTACCCCGAATACTTTGACATATATATAATTAAGAATAATTTTATTATTATTTATTGTTAATTTGATTTTTCTTTTGAGGTAAAATTAAAATACATGAAATGCACAAGCATTAAACATACTATTTGATGAGTTTCGACATCTGAACACAAATCTCTATTATGACATGAGGTATAAATATTATTCCAGATAATTTTGTTATGCCTTAGTTGTAATTTTAATTTAATAAAATTTTAAATGAATAATCCATATTGAGGGATCAGAATACACTCAAATGCTAATTTATTGACCTTGTTAAACTAGCAGTTCAGAAATTATTTTACTCAGTAAATAACAGTAGCTGTGCTGTTATTAAACACAGTAATGAACAATAAAGTTCCATTCATTCTCCCTGCTGAAAAAAAAGAAAATGCAATTGAAAAGGGAGTGGAAAGTATCCTCTTTTCTGCAGAGAAATGTTTTATATTGATAATCATCAAAGAAAGAACTACGTACTATTTTTCCACAACCTTTATCTTGCTTTAAGAAAACAATATATTGGTTAATCAGAGAAAGTATTTTTTATTAACCTTTATTGATGAATTCAAAATAGAAAACATTATCTTTCTGGACTTGTTGAAAATTTTGTTATAGATGACATCTTGCAAACAGTCAGTGTTTTAAAACTTAGTGAAAATAATGAAATAATACTAATTCATACATACAATCAAAGTCTCCGTTAGATTTAGTTCAATACAACAATGTTATTGTGAAGTGAATGCCAAACATTTTTTTACTAAATCTCAAGTTTTAAATTTAATGGAAAGTAAAGTGCTATGTTACTTGATTTACTCAGGTTTATGGATGGTTAAGATTGTCAGACTTGTGGAGTTGTAGTCATTTAAGCCTTACTCCTTGAAGTTTATCTGTTAGTTAATAAAAACAAAGTTAATAAAACCATTACACTTAAATTCAGAAGTGTTGCTTAAGGAAAATGGGCAGGTTTTTCCTATGTCTAAGGAATGAGTTGATGAACAAGATTTTCACATTAAAGTTGCCTATATTTACAAATAATTAGAAATATCAACAGATACCAATTTTCCTCCAAACTCTGAATCATTGGGCAACAAATATTAAATTTCTGCTCTTGCAATACTAGCAAATGTGTAACTAAATGCTATAAACCACTGACCAATTTTCCTTGAACTTACTTTATTATTATTATTATTACTCACTGGCATTGTGAAAAGAGATAATTCAATCAGAAACCCATAAATCTGGATATTATTTTCCCTGGCAAGGGTAAAGACCGAGAATAAAAAGAAGACATGCATTTGGAAAGGAGTCTCTGTAGAAATAAGCAATTTCCCCCCTTGAAAAGTTCTGTAACTCAGACTCTCTTTATTAACCTCTATTTGGAATTTTTGGAATTAATTTATTTTTTAAAAAACTTTCTAATTTTCAAATTAAATATGGAATAATTAATATGTTGATGTAATTCAAATGTACTTTGGTGAATAAACAGAAATTGTAAACATTTGTTTAGTTCATCTGTTCCTCTATGGTATATAGACTTTCTTTGGGGGAAGCTTAAGTCCAGGATTATTTTTTATCACATTTCCAGCTATTGATGTCTTCCCTGAAAACTTTAGTTCATCAAAATCAATCATGGAAAAATATAGTGATGCTGAAAAAGAATCTTGTTGATATACTTCACTTTACATTGATTTTCAGAAAGAATAAATTCTAGGAATTAAATAGCTAAAATAAAAGTCTACATATTTCTCTCTAACATTTACTAAATTTTTCTTCATCATTTTCTGTATTTGCTTCCTCCTCCTCTCTCCTCAGCCTATTTCTTCATCAAACACAAAGAGAAAAAGAGTTCTGGATGGACGTATCAGAACTAAATTATAGTTTATTGTTTAACATACATAGTTTCACAATTTCTAGATCTATAGAAAATCTGAATTATTTAAAAAGTAATCTCTTGAATGTAAAGTTCAAAGTAGATCTGAGATGTAGATTTCACCTATTGATATAATACATATGCAGCTTTAATTTAGCAGACATTGGCTCTACCACTGTGACCTGTATATAAATGGAAACATCTCTTCAAGTACTGTCTAAATTAGTTTCAAATTTATAGACTACTTAGCTATTTAGTATGTTTCTACAACTACTTTAAGGCAACTCATTTAAAATACTTCTGTCCACTTACTCACATTTATATCAGCTATTTTTACACACAGATATCTCTATCAAGCACAGTGGCAGAAATTAAGCATCAGAATCAGGCTCACGTTGGCCAAATAGGTATCTCATTACATTTTCGTAGGGATATAGGACTAAAAGAAAGTTCGGAATTATGCTACATTAATTGTTCTCTATCTCCAGAAATAAGACTGAAGACCTGAACAGTCTCCCTTCATGTCAACTCAAAATTTGGATGCATTTATCTGCTCTCTGCAACTCAATGCCCTCTGTAGATCCAGTATCATTATAGCAGAAAAACTAGGTAATTTCTCAGATTATTCAAAAAATTTTCAATGTTTTTTAAATAAATGACCTTTGAATTACCAAAGTATATAAACAGAAAACCTGGGAAAGTGCTTTAGTATCAGTCAAAATCCATTGGTCAAACATGGAAATTACACAAAGGTATTTCAACTAGGATGATTTTTATCTCAAGGAATTGCTTACATAGGCATTGTTATTTTTATCATAAGACTAGTCACAGAACCGGCACTTGACCCCAGAATCCTTAGGGACATAGTACTCAAGGCAGCTACTAATAATTAATTAGAGTTGGTGCTGTGGATGAGGCAGGCAATTTAAATTTCACACATTTCTTTGGCATTTGTAATTTTTTCTTATTATTTGCTAAAATATGTCACCCCATAGGTATTACTCATTGATTACAGTATAAATCCACCCCTTTTCTATATTAAAGGTTTGAAAACCTTTTAAAATGTTTAGCATACCTCATGTATGTTTGTGGTATTCTAAGTCAAATATCTCTTATTTCTTCAATCACTCTTAGGACAGATATAACCATGCAAGCCTTATTGGTATATATATGCTAGTTTTGTTATTTGTTCTAGTAGTTTTTCATAATATTTGGAAAACCATTTTCAATGAGAATTGAAATTAGAGAATTTAGTCAATATAAAGATAGTTGATTTGGCATTAAATCATCATTTTTCCTTAAGTGCTAAGCACAAAAACCTTCATATTTCTGTAAGGGAAAGAAAGAAGGAAAGAAGGAAACAATGAGTAAAAAGAAAAAGAAGAAAAAAGAAAAGAAAGAAGAAAGAAAGAAAGAAAGAAGACCCAAGAAAGAAATAGAAAGAAAGAAAGAGCAAGAAAGAAGGCAGGAAGTCAGGCAGAACGACGACAGAAGCAACCGACCGCACCCGAAAGGATTGATGTGCCGCCTTAGGCCGTGCTGCTAAGCCCAGAGGGGAGATAAAAAAACAATATCTCATTGCCTCAATCCTCTTCTTTAGAAGAGGGTGTGTATAATGAACACACAATAACAAATAAACAAATAAACAAATTTTAAAAAGATCAAAATATTATGTATTCAATTTATACTTGTTGAGTAGCTTTGAGTGGACAATTTTTATTCTAAACGATAGAGATATATAGCCAACAGAATAAAAGCTCTCATTGAAAGCTTACATAGTTGTTGCAGAAGCCACATAAAAAAGATAAACATAAGTAAATAAGAAGTAATAGCTAGTAATGTGTGACAAAGAATCATCATGAAATGATGTGTGTGTGTGTGTGTGTGTATAGTCTGTGGGAAACATTAAATTGGAGAGTAAGATAAGGTCTTTGTGAGGAGATGAGAGCCATCTTTACTCTTGAAAGATAAGAAGAGCCAGGTGTGCAGAAGTCAGAGAGAAACATTTTAGTGATGGAGCAGAGTTGGTGCAAAGGCCTGCTATCAACAGAGATGAGCTAAGTGTTTCCAACAGAGCAATCAAGGCCTGTGAGACTGGGAAGAATGCTGTGAGATTGGGAGAGTGCAGTGAGATGAGAGTGGAAAGGCAGGGAAAGAAGGTGAGGGAAAGTGGTATGGACCAGAGTAAGAATTCCAATTTATTTAAATGTAATGGAAACATCTTAAGCAGATGAGTGGTGTGATATGATTTATGTTTTAAACAGCTGTCTCTGGATATTTTACGGAGAAAGATGGTTTAATTTATCCTATTATTAGGTCTATAGAAAAATACTATGATCTTTTCTGTAAATGCTAAAATGGTCTTTTATACATATTGTAAACATTTCTTAACTTATTTTTCTGACATCTTATTATATTGCCAGTAAGTTAGGAATAAGGACTTGTACTTTACAGAGGTGTTCTAACACTTTTCACAGTCCCTAAAATGTTACATATGTGCCATCAGTAGTTGTTAAATAAATTAACATGTAAAAAAAGCATTAACACACACATAATTCTCATTACTGTATACGCAACTTTCAGCAAAAAAATGTTTAAGTTGAAATGTTTTTCCCAAATGGCATCCCAAATATACATAATAGCCAATGATGTCCTGGCTTTCCCTTGATGAAGCAATTAATTTATATTATTGAGTTTGGTATAGAATGCATTGTTGTAAATTTTTTCTGAAGAGTATTTAATTGAGAAAAAGTTCATTCATTAATAATTTAAGCTGTGAATTTTTTTTTAAATCTTCCTAAATCACTGAAGTTTCCAGATGTAGATAGGATAGGATTTAGAATATGTGTTGGAGCGAAATGGGAAGGGAAAGAGTTTTACAGATTTTGCTCAGGGGTACTTGAATCATAATGTCTTAGCATCAGTTTTATTCACTGTTTTAAAAATAAAATGTTATATATTTCACTCCTACTGCATATGCTCTCTTTGCTGTGTCAACCTGAACATTTTAATGAAGAATTCTAAGGTAAAATTAGAAAATTTAGGTGACTTACTTGAAAAGCCAGCCTTTACTTTCCTGTTGTTTCAGATTATGCCCTTTTAGTTCTATTCTGTTTTATTCCACATGGTGTCACTCTGTCTCTGCCAAGAATGCAATTCTTTCTAGTTCAGTTTCTGAACTTCTTTCACTATATATTAAGGAAGAGAAGCATTATATTTCTTTTGAATCACAATAATAGAAAAAAATACCAGTTTTTATTATAGGTGGTATTGTAAATTTTCCCAATTGCCTCTTACTTCATTCAAGCTTCAAAAAAAAAAAAAAAAAAAAAAAGCACATTGTAACATAAGTAAAGAGCATATTATTTTGTTTCCCCGGTCTCAGTCATCAAATTAATAGTCTTAATAATAATATTCCCAAAATATGCTTGTAACTATTTACTGCAAATATTCTATCCTAGTGTATGTATTTAAATGTGGTTGTATATTTAATATAGGTTTTTATATTTTAAAATAGTTATATATAAAAAAGAGTTATATTTTAAAGTATATACACATGTATATTTATATTTAAATACAAACTATTCCACTGAATGATTTAGTAATTTTCTTGAATAATGCAAAAATAAGACATAGTTTAATTGAATTAGAGTTTTAAAAAAGTAGGTGCTAGGTGATCATAGCGTATTTTTGAGTAGAGCTTGCCAGAAGAATCTTTCATTAATGTACGTTCTCACTTTATGACTATAGAGGCACAAATCCCATGATATATTTTGACCATAAAGAGAAAAAATAAAAAATTTTACATTTGTGACTTTGACTGTATTATCAGTGTACAACTATTTATAGCATGACATAGCATAGTGGCACCATATCAGATGGAAGGACTCTGGAGTCAAACTTTCTTATCTTAGATTTCAGTTTCATTAGTACGTATTGTGTGACCTTAGGCAAGTCAGTTCACCTATTTTTGCCTCAGGTTCTTCGTGTGTGTGTGTGTGTGTGTGTGTGTGTGTGTGTGTGTGTGTGTGTATAAAATAAGGGACCAAGAAAAGATTCTGATGGGTGAAAAAAATCTGGCCAAAGCCAAAGAAAAAAAATTTTGTTGTGGAGATAAGTTTCCAAAAAGAAAACCTTACAAATTGTCTTATATAAGATTCCAAAAAGTCAACACCGCAAATTGGCTAATCCTTGTCTAGATTAATTAGGGATTTTAAAATAGCAATAAAATGAGAAAATTCAGAAGTAACAAAATATTTATCTTCAGATATTCACTGGTCAATAGGGAAACAGGGATTGAACTTGATCTTGAGACTGCAATTAGAAACCACAAGGAGATGGCATAAACTGGTAAAATCTTAAGAAGCATAGAGTTTCCATTATTGGAGATGTTCAAGTCTGAAAAACATGACCAGTTGGTGATAACGTTGCAGAAGACATTCAGGCAAACAGTGGTTTGCCTTTTGATGTTCTTTGAGCTCTTTTTAAGGGTATGTTGCTATGTGTCACAAATTAATATAATAGAGAAGAAAAGATCAATGCAGAGAGAGGAGTAAGTTGACAGAGGTATTAAAATACATAAAGTTAAACCTCTGAACATTTTACAAACAAATACACACAATTGGTTACCTGGCAAAAAATATTCTAAGTCTTATCTATATAGTAATAGTTTGCAAGCAGTTCAAAAAACAAACAAATACACACAATTGGTTACCTGGCAAAAAATATTCTAAGTCTTATCTATATAGTAATAGTTTGCAAGCAGTTCAAAAAACAATTGTAAAATCATTCCTTTCTACCATAGCACCAGGTCAAATGACAACAACAGTATAAGAATTTAATATGTAATTGTTGAGTATAATTTATGAAATCAAATTGAAGCTCAAATCTCATTAGTACAATGACAATGCAGAAAGCAATACATGAAAGAACTTAAAATTCTAGATGTTATAAAATTCTATCCAGATGTGATGAAATTGGGAGCAGCATTGATAATCTTTTATGTAATTGATTGTACAAGTGACTTTGAATATTTTTTATTGTAACTATTATAAATATTGTACTCTATTGTCTTTCAATTATTTTATTGGCATGTATGTTTATATACATCTATGTGTGTAAGGGATTTTCCTGCATATAAATTAGATCACACTATGGATACTTTGTTGTACTTTTATTTTTTTATCACTCATTTACTCAGTCATTAAATAAACATTTAATGAGGACCCTCTTCCTGCCATGCTAATTGTGAGGTACAATGGTGAATAGGATACAAATTAGTGGATAGAAAACTATAGGAAAACATGGTCAGGGAGCTGATAATATGGACTACACAGAGATCTACGGTAGCATGTAGAAATCTTGCCTTTGGTGATTAGAAAAATCTTCTTGGAGGTGGTTATGACTAAGGTGATGTTAAAAATGGAGAAATTGTTCAAGTTGAAACAGGGAGGAGTAAAGACATTTCAAAGAAGAAAAAACAATATGCAAAAATAAAAAAAATATTGACAAGATATGGCATGTTAAAGAGATGTAGAAAATATGCAGAGAGGCTAACAAGTGAGAAGCAGCTAAAAAGTGAGAAGTGGTTAGACCATAAAGCACTTTTAGTTCTCAGATGAGTGTTTCCCCGAGGGATATAAAGTCATCGAAGACTTTTGACAGACATATGACATCATTAAAAGTTTTGCTTTTTAGAAAAATCAATTAGCTGTTGTCTGAAAAATGCATTGGGTCCTGGCAAAACTGCAATTATGAATACATTTGGGAAGCAGATATAGTTCCCAGTTAAAGATGATGATAACTAAACTAAGGTAGGAAAAGAGAGGATGGTGAGAAGTAGAGAGACTTGTGACAAATTGGGAGACTAGGAGATAAGGCAGAATGGAAATGTGTTACTCAGGGATTTTACAGATGAAATGATGTAATCATTCATTGAGATATGAAGCAGATTTAGCCTTCCCTTATCCTAATTTATCAGGACAGCCTGTGTAATCATTATGTTCACCTTCACCTATGGTGTTACTCTGGCTAGTAAGACAACATCTTTAGATTATATTTTTCTCCTTAGATTTTATAAAAAAAAGGTAAAAACGGAAGGAAAGGGGAAGAAAGGAGGAAGAAACATACCAAGCAAGAAGGGAAGAGGTGAAAAAGAAAATTAAAAAAAAATTGAGAAAGAATACAGAATATTAATTAAAAGAAGATAATAAAATGAAAATATTTTTTATTATACAGTCTCATTTTTAATCTCATTTCTACCATTTAAAGATATGCAAATTTTTACAAGTTGTTTAATGTCTCCACACTGAGTTTCTTCATTTCAAACTTAATTTCTTAGGGATTTTGTTAACTGGGGTCATAATATATGAAAGTGCTTGAAAGAGTGACTGAAACATAAAGTTTTTAAAAAATATATCTTTCTCTTCAAAATGTGTTGTCTATTCTATGCCAGACACAATCAGGCATTAAATTATGTATAGCAATTAAGAACACAGTTCAAAATGCAGACTAGAGTGTGTATGTGTTTGACAGCATCAGAGAGCTACCAAGTTAGTGAACACCTGTGGATTGTGGAGATAAGATTCTGAAGTTCAGTACAGAGATGTGAACCCTACCTTCTGTGTTGCTGTTTCCTTGAGATATTTATGATTTTTGATGAGGTTGCTGAAAGTTTGAAAATCTGGCAGAGCTTTCAAAAATTCCACAAAAGCATTAAGAGAGAAATTGGAGTTCAATGCACACGAAGGATAAAGGAACATTTTAATACGCTGGGCTATCAGCTGGGGCTCCCTCAAAGGACTATGTGCAACCAAATGAAGTAAATTAGAAATAGATCAGAAGCTCTGCTATGGGTCAGCACTCAGACCTCATTAGCCTTAAATTTATCTGCCCGTACGATAACTTTGGCAGAAGTAACAATATGTTCCCTATGGAAGAAAAAAACATTATTCTCATCTGTATATTATATTTTTCTCATAGACAATATTTAAAGTTCAGTAAAACTCCTGGTCATATCAGGACACAACTTCGCACATTTTAAAACCAAGATAAGAAATAAATAATAAAACAAAACTGAAACAGATCCAGAGGAAATTCAAATGTTAAAATTTATTGTTGCAAAAACTTTAAAATAGTTATAATTCTACGTTGTAGAAATTAGATGCCAACGTAAGAGAGTAGAAAACCAGAAAGGACAAGAGGATCACATGGACATTTTGGAGCTTTTTTGCAATAATCGAGCTTAATAACCCAGGAGATATATTTGATAGAAGATCATACATAGCAGAAAAGGTTAGTAAACTCAAAGACAGATCCTAAGATATATGCACAGAGTATCATAGTGTTCAACGAAAGAGTCAAAAATTTACAATGGAAAAAAGAAAGCCTTATATGGTGTTGGGAAATAAATGGTGCTGGGAAAATTTAAAAGCCACATGTAAAGGAATGGAACTAGACTGCTATCTTTCTCCGTATACCAAAATTAACTCAAAATAGATCAAGACCTAAATATAAGACATATAAGAAAACATATGTTAACTAAACTCTTGGATTTAGAGAGGATTGTATGAATTTGACCTCAAAAGCAAGGGGAATAAAAGCAAAGATAAATGAATGGACTGTATCAAACTAAAAGCTTCTGCACAGCAAAAGAAGCCATCAACAAAACAAAGTGGCAACCAATTGAATGAGAGAAGATATTTGCAAAAAAATGTCTCCAATAAGGCCCTGATATCCAGTATATACAAATAACTCATACAACTCAACAAGAAAAAAAAATCCAATTAAAAAATAGGAAGAGGACCTAAACAGACACTTCTCCCAAGAAGACATACAAATGGCCAACGAACTTACACAAAGATGCTCAACTTCAATAGCTATTAGGGAAATGCAGATCAAAACAATAAGGAGATGCCACCTCATACATGTTAGAATTGCTATCATCAACAGGACAAGTAATAATAAATGTCAGAGACATTGTATGGAAAAAGAAACTCTCATACACCTCTGGTGGGAATGTAAATTGGTGCAGCCACTATGGAAATCCATATGGAGGTTCATCAAAAAATTAAGAATAGAATTACCATATTATCTAGGAATCCCTCTTTTGGGAATCTACCCCAAATTAGAAAATATTTATCTATAAAGATATATGAGCTCCAATGTTCATTGCAGTATTATTCTCAGTGGCCAGGACATGGTGACTAGCAAAGTGGCCTTCAATAGAAGACTATATACGAAGGAATACTAGCCATAAGAAAAGACAAAATATGTTTGGATCTTGAGATCATTATACTAAACAAAATAAGTCAGACATAAAAAGTTGAGAATCATATACTTTCACTCATATGTGAGATACAAAAGTGAAAGCAACAAATGAATAAGACAAACAAAATCTCATAGACACAGACATCAGTTTAGTGGTTATCAGAGGGAAAGGAAGAGGGGAGGGAGATACATAAGAGTAAAGGAGGTCATATATGATGATGATGGAAGATTTGACTTTGGTGGTGAAAACACAATGTAATAAGCAGATGATGTATTAGTAAATTGTACACTTGAAATCTATATAATTATAATAACCTATGTCACCCCAATAAACTGAATAAAAAAAAAGAAGGTATATATAGATTCACATAGCCTAAAGGGTAGAATATATAGGAAAAAGATAAAAGATATATAAAATAGAGTGAAAAGATTTAGCATGTGGAACTAAAGAAAGAGTGAGACAAAAAAACATTTTTGAAAGACAGTGGCAGAGGGACAATTAAATGTAAAAATATTCATGTTATAGGGGTACCTGAAGGAAAACAAGAAGTTGAAGAGCTATTTGAAGAAATAATGGTGAAAAACTTCCCTAACCTGGTGAAGGAAATAGATATACAACCCCAGGATCCTCAGAATCCCAAGAAAGAGGGACCCAAAGATGGATAGCATATTTCTCAACAATAGAAATGGGAAATCTTTACCATCAATAGACCAACACAAGCAGAACTTCTGAATAATGTATTTCAGAAAGAAAGAAAGTGATTTAAAATGTGAAAAAGAATAGAACAAACAAATGGTAAAAATAAACTTAAGTAAATATTATTTGCATAAAACAAGTAAAAGTCACAATGTATAAAGTATGTTTTGAAAAGATAAAATAAAAATATAAAAACAGTCAAAGCAGTCAAGAAATAACAACAGCAACGACAACAAAAAATAAAGCAAGGACAAAACAAAAAATAACAAAAACAAAGGTAAGAAAAGCAAACCATATATAAAACTCAAAGTAAGATAGTAAAGATAAATCTAAATATATCAGTAATTATTATAATTGTTAAGGACTAAATTTTTCAATTACAATATATAATTACAAATTTGGTTTAAAAAATCCAACAACATTCTATTTATAAAAGATATAGCTAAAACGTAAGAAGAAGGAAATGTAGAATATTAAATTATGAAAAAGACACATAAATACAAAACAAAGAGAACTGGGGAAAGTATCTTAATTTAGTGAAAAATATTAAGACAGAAAGCAACCATATGGCTAAGTAGGAAGAAACATCATTTGGGTTAAAAGCGCAGACTTGGAGATATAGTGTCTGATTTCAAATCATGGCAGTATGATTTATAAGCTTTATGACCTTAAGTAACTTACTTAAAGTTTGTAATTTTTTTTTTACTTATCTGTAAAATATGAGTACTTATTGCATCTCCTCAAGATGTTGTTTTGAATATTAATTGAATTAATGTAGGTAAAGTGCTTAGAAACTTTTCTAAGGAATGGTAAAACCCATGTATGTGTTTATTAAAAGACACAAGACCATTAATAAAGCAAATTGATAGCACAAAATTTTTGCTTTGGGCTACTTTCTTTTTCCTTTTTTTGGCTCAGATAATTATTCCTTTAATATTGGTGCTTTATTAATGATCACATTCATCAAGGAAACAGTAGAGAAAGAGAATTCACTTGTGAAAATAACAAGGAGGGAACAACATTTGGCCTTCTATTTCTGCTTATTTGAAGGACAAATAAAACCTCAAGTTGTCTACTATGCATTCTTTCAAAACATTTTTATATTTTAATTTTCAATTACATTTGACATTCAACATTATTTTATATTTAGTTTCAGGTGAACAGCATAGAGGTGAGACATTTACATGATTTATAAAGTTATGCTCATGATTAATCTAGTACTCATCTAGCACTATACATAATTATTACAATATTATTGATTGCATTCTTTATGTTGTGCTTTTTACTCCCTTGATTATTTTCTAAGTACTAATTTTCACTTAGTCCCTTTACCCAGCTCCCCAACACCCTTTCCATTTGGTAACTTTCAACTTGTTCTCTGTATCTATGCATCTGTTTCCGTTTTGTTTGTTTATTTATTTTGTACTTTAGATTTGACATATAAGTGAGATCACAAAATATTTGTCTTTCTCTGACTTGTTTCACTTAGGATAATACTCTCTAGGTCCATTGATGTTGTTGTATAAAAAGAGAAAGATTTAATTTTTTATTATGGTCCAGCACATTTTGTTGTATATATGTACCACTTATTTATATTTAGGTTGCTTCTATAGTTGACTGTTGTAAATAGTGCTGCAGTGAACATAGGAGTGAACAGATTTTTTTTAAATTTGTGTTTTATTTTTTTTGGATAAATACCCAGAAGTGCAATAGCTGGGTCATCAGGTAGCTCTATTTTTAATTTTTGAGCAAACTCTGAATTGTTTTTCATAGTGGCTGTACCAATTTGCAAACATATTAACAGTGTACAAAAGTTCCATTTTCTTTGCATCCTCAGCAATACTTGTGTTTTTTTGATTTAATGTTGAGAGCATTCTGACAGGTGTGAGGTGATATCTCACTGTGGTTTTAATTCGCATTTCTCTAATGATTAATGATCTTCAGCATATTTTCATGTGTCTATTGGCCATGTGTGTATTCTGTTTTGAAAAATGTCTGTTCAGGTCCTCTGCCTATTTTTTAATTGAATTGTTTGTTTTTGATGTTGTATTAGTTCTTTATGAAATTTTTATATTAATCCCTTATCATACATGTCATTGACAAATATCTTCTCACACTCAGTCAGTTGTCTTTTTGTTTTGTTAATTGTATTGTTTGCTGTGCAAAATCTTTTTAGCTTGTTGTAGTCCCATTTACTTATTATTTCTTTTTTTCTTGCCCGAAAAGATACATCAGAAAAAAATACATTATTAAGAGCAATGTCAGAGTTTTTAATGCCTATCTTTTCTTCTAGGAGTTTTGTTGTTTCAGGTCTTACCCTGAAGTATTTAATTTTTAATTTGAGTTTATTCTTGTGCATGGTATAAGAGTGTAGTCTAGTTTCATTTTTTCACATGTATCTGTTCAGTTTTCCCAACACCATTTATTGAATAGACTGTCTTTATCTCATTAAATATTTTTACCTTTTTTATTATAAATTAATTGATTATATAGGCACAAGTTTATTTCTTGGCTCTCTATTATTTTATATTGATCCGTGTGTTTATTTCTATGCCAATACTATGTCGCTTTGATTACTATAGTTTCGTAGTATACTTTGATGTCAAGTAGTGTGATACCTTCAACTTTGTTTTTTCTTAATTACTGTCATTTTTCAAGGTCTTAAAAGGTTTCATATAAATTTTAGAATTATTCATTCCAGTTCTATGAAAAAGGAAGTGCAATGCTACAGATTGCTTTGGATAATATGAACATTTTAATGACATTAATTTTTTTTTAATCCATGAGCACGTATACGCTTTTATTTATTTGTATCTTCTTCAATTTATTTCTTCAATGTCTTATAATTTTCCTACTACAGGACTTTTATATCCTTGGTAAAATTTATTCCTAGGTATTTCTTTTTTGATGCAATTGTAAACGGAATTGTTTTCTTAATTTCTCCTCCTGATAGGTTGTTATTGGTGTATAAAATGCCCCTGATTTGTTAATATTAATTTTGCATAATTCTCAATCCTAATAGTTTTTAAAATAAATTCTAATAGTTTTTTGGTGGAATCATTAGGATTCTCTATAGATAATATCATGTCATCTGCAAATAATGACAGTTTTAATTCTTGTTTTCTAATTCGAATGCCTTTTATTTTTTATTCTTGTCTGATCGTTGGTGCTAGGATTTCCAATACTATGTTGAATAAATGTGGTAAAAGTGAACATCCTTGTCTTGTTCTTCACCTTAAAGAAGAAGCTTCTAGCTTTTAACCATTGAGCATGATGTTAGCTGTAGATTTGTCAAATATGGCCTTTATTATATTGAGGTATGTTCCCTCTATATTCAGTTTGCTGAGATTTTTTATTATAAGTGGATGCTGGAATTTGTATTTTTTCTACATCTATTGATAGATCATATGATTTTTATTTTTCAATTTGTTAATATAGTATATGACATTAATTTACTGTGGGTATTAAACCAAACTTGCATCCAGGAATAATTCCGACTTGGTCATAACGTATGCTCTTTTTAATGTGTTGCTGAATTTGGTTTGCTAATATTTTGTTAATGATTTCTATAACTATGCTCATCAGGGATACCAGACTGTAATTTTCTTTTTTCGTAATGTCTTTGTCTGGTTTTGCAGTCAGAATAATGGTGGGCTCGTAAAATGAGCTCGAGAGCTCTCCTTCCTCTTGAATTTTTTGATAAACTTTGAGAAAGATAGACATTAATTCTCCTTTGAATGTTTGGTAAAATTCACCTGCGAAGCCATCTGGTTTAGGAGTTTTATTTATTGGGAGTGGTTTTGATTACCGATTTTATTTTATACATAGTAATTGGTCTGTTTTAGATTTTCTGTTTTTTTTTTCTTGATTCAGTCTTGGAAAATTTTATGTTTCTAGAAATTTATCCATTGATTCCAGATTGTCCAGTTTGTTGGCATATAACTGTTCATAGTACTTTTTTATTAGTTCATAGTATTTTTTAATCCTTTGTATATCTGTAAAGTCAATTGCCGCTTCTCTTTCTTTTCTGATTTTATTTATTTGGGTCCTCTTTTTCTTTTTTTCTTGATGATTTTGGTTAAAGGTTTATCATTTTATTTTTTCAAAGAACCAGCTCTTGTCTTCATTGACCTTTTGTATTATTATTTTAGACTCTACTTCATTTATTTCTGCTCTGATCTCTATTATTTCCTTCCTTCTCTTCACTTTGGGTTTTTTTTTGATGTTCTTTTTCTAGTTCCTTAAATGTAAAGTTAGATTTTTTTATTTTAGATTTTTCTTTTTTCTTGAAGTAGGCCCATAGTGCTATAAATTTTCCTCTTTGGACTGCTTTTCCTGTATCCCATAGATTTTTGAATCTTTGTGTTTCCATTTTCATTTATCTCAAGGTATCTTTTGATTCCTTCTTTAATTTCACTGCTAATCCATTTATTGTTTAATGTGTTTGTGTGTTTTTTCCTTTTTTTTTGTAACTGATATATAGGTTCATATTATTGTGGCGAAAGAATATGTTTAACATAATTTCAATCTTTTGAAGTTTATTATTTTGAAGTTAGACCATATGTGGCCTAACATATGGTCTATCTTAAAAAAAATGTTTCATGTGCACTTGAGAGAGATGTATATTCTAGTTCTGCTGCTTTGGGGTAAAAAACTAGAAATATCAATTCTGGGAGATCTGTCTACTGGTGTTAATGTCCCCTGTTAGGACTGTATTACTGCAGATCTCTTTCTTTATATAGGTCAATACTTACTTTAGATGCTCGTATGGTGGGTGTATATATGTTTAATTGGTTTGTCTCCTTTTGTTGGACTGATTCCTTATAGTCTATTTTGTCTGTTATAAGTATTGCCACTTCAGCTATTTTTATTTCCATGAAATATCTTTTTCTATCTCTTTACTTTTAGTTCTTGTGTGTCTTTCAATCTTAGGTGGGTAGGTGTCTTATAGGCAGCATATAAAAGAGTTTTATTTTTTTATTCATTCAGCTGCCTATGTCTTTTGACTGGAACATTTAATCCACTTACAATTGAAATGATTATTTATAGGTACTTAATTATTGCCATTTTGTTATGCATATTTTCTTATTATTATTAAAGACGTCCCCTTAACATTTCTTATAATCCTGGTTTGGTAGTGATGAACTCCTTTAGCTTTTTCTTCTTAGGGAAGCTCTTTATCTCTTTTTCAACTTTAAATAATAATCATGATGGGTAGAGAAGTCTTGGTTGTAAGTCCCTGTTTTCATAACCTTTTTTTTCTGTCAGAAATTAGCTTAAAGTCTTAGGGATTTTCTTTGTATTTTCCTTGTAACTAATTGCTTTTCTCTTGTGGCTTTTAGATTATTTCTTTGTTTTTAAACCTTGACATTTTAATTATAATATATCTTGGAGTGGACTTCTTTGGGTTCATCTTGTTTGGGACTCTCTGTGCTTCCTGGAGTTGTATTTTTATTTCCTTCAGTGGGTTAGGGACTTTTCCAGTCATTATTGCCTCAAATATGTTCTCAGTCCCTTGTTCTCTTTCTTCCCTCTGTTACCCCTATGACGTAAACATTTTTATACATGATATTGTCCCAGAAATCCCTTAAACTATCCTTATATTTTGGATTATATATATTTTTTTTTTTGCTATTTCAATTTGGTGTTTTCTGCTACCTTGTCTTACAAATCATTGATTTAGTCCTCCTCTGCTTCATATAATCTGCCAGTGATTCCTTTTGATGTATTCTTCATTTCAGTTATTTTATTATTCATTTATTATTGGGTCTTTTTAATGGTTTCTATGTCATTTTTTATGCTAGCTATGTCTTTGTTTAAGTTCTCTCTATGTTTCTTGTGCATTTTATAATCAGTATTTTTAACTCTGTGTCTGGTAGGTTTTTAGCCTTCCTATCATTCAGTTCTTTTTCTGGAGTTTTCTCTTGTTCTTTAATTTGGGACATGTTTCTTTGTCTTATCATTTTGACTGACTCTCTATGTTTGTTTCTACGTATTAGCCAGATATACCAGTTTTGGCTGGGTGGCATTATATAGTAGGTGCACTGTGGGGCCCAGTGTCACAGTCTTCCTGATCGCCTGTGCTGGATGCTCCAACAGTGTCCCTTGTGTGTTGTGTATGTCCTCCTGTTGTAATTGTGCTATGATTGCTGTTGGCACATCACTGGGTAGGACTGACCTTCAAGCTGACTGGTTGTGAAGATTGGCCAGGACCACAGAGCATAAGCTGCTGTGTGTGGGCTGACCCCACGAAGTCTATGAGATTTGCCCCAGCAGGCTCTAGTACCTGCTGAGACCACCCTTTTTGTGTGCCACTTGTGGGGCTAGCTGGATGGTGTTTTATTGTGGTCTGAAGCTAGCCTCTGTGTATGTTGGTTCTGGGGCCTCTTGATTCTGGGGCCACTGTCTATAACTTGTTAGGGCTACCAGATAGGAACTAGAAATTAATCCTTGATTGATTGCTATCTGTGCTGGACCTGGAGGTGTATTTTCAAGGCTACCCTAGGGTTCAAAGTCAGTTGTCCTCAGGACTGGGACTGGGGAAGCTCAGCAATAGCCCAGGGCACCATGCTGTTGTCTGTCCATACCTGTTGGCTGCCATAAGGCTCAACCACTAAAAAGGTCTTTGGAGATGAATAAGTTGGGTGAGGTGGGGTGTTAGGGAGTCATCAGAGTGGAGTGAGTAGTGTTCACCAAGTTGACTGAAATTCAGGTTTGGCATTAGTGCTCAGCCTGGGGAGAATCAGCAAAAGGCTCAGAGCACATTGAGGCCAGCTGCTGCTCTCCCGGGACCTACAAAACCCTTAGAATTGTCAAAAATAGATTGCAGGGCAGATGGGGACTGGCTGCCTGCTACCATAAGTGCCTCTATAGGCATGTAAGCTGAGGTCAGCTCTTACTGCTGAAAGTGCCTCTGGAGGTGTGTGAATTGGGTGGGGCAGAATCCCAGGGAATCACCAAGGCTGAGTGAGTGTATTTCACCAGGTTAATGCAGATTAAGATTTGGCTGTGTGGGAAGAGGGCTCAACACAGGAAAGATGACTGGCCTGTAAGCTTCATGAAAAGTGGGCTCAACACAGGAACAATTGCAGCTGGCTGTCTTTCCAGCACCTGCTCTGAACCCACACAACTTATTCCCTCCTTTTATGTCCCTGGCACTGCCCCTCCCCCACCAAACCTCAAACTGTCTGCTAGTACCCAGGGTGAGTGCCTGGGAGTGTGGGCAGACCTTTTGAGAGGACACCTGGTTTAACAGCAGCCTTTTCTCAACTGGAATGACAGAATCCCAATTGTTTTTCACAGCCAGATGTTATGGGGGATCCTCTTTCCAATACTGGTGTTCTGGGATGGGAAGTCCAGTGTGAGGCTGGGACCCCTCACTCTTCCTGTAGACTTCTGCTGCCAAGCTCTTCCTCCAGATTCTCAACTGCCACTCTTGGGTGTGGGGCCAGCCTGTTTTGTATCTTTGCTCTTCCTACCAGTCTCGATGTGGTTTTTTCTTTATATCATTAGTTATAGGACTCTATTCAGCTAGTCTTCAGATGTTTTTCTAGGTTGATTATTTTATAAGTTAGTTGTAACTTTAATGTGGTCATAAGAAGAGGCAAGCACATTTACCTACTCTGCCCTCTTGGCTGGACCTCCTTTCAAAAAAACCTGGAGCAATTTTAAAATTTATTATTCATCAATAATTAGAGAAACATAGAAAGGCCGAAAGATTTTTGTTGTATTCTTTTTTATTTATCTTCTTAAATAAGAGTATAATCGAATAGCTTAGAACAACAAATTGCATAGAAAATGAAACCTAAAGAACCAAGATTTGACTTGTAGACTGTTGATAAATGACAGAAAATATTCAAAATTAACAGTAAAACAATCATTTGAGAGACTCCTTATTTTGTATAGAAATATGCAGCACATATTGCCATCAAGAAGGCAAATTTGGAGTTTATGGTCTTGTAGCCCATGTGTTTGTTGATTGTATCATTTGAGCAACTGGACGTCCAAATAAGAAAAAAAATCATTAATAATTCTTGCTATTCTAATTGCTTTTTTAACATAAATACATGGCTATCAAGTCCAATGATAATTCATATCTTCCTCCAAAATAAAATAAGAATATCAGTACTTTGTTGTTTGAAAGAAATTGAGTAACATTGATTTTCTTTGATAAAAGAGCTATTTATTCTAAATGGTGGAAAATAATTAAATACTGTCTTTAAAGATGACAAATTAAATTCACAAACATCTGTAGTCTAGTCAAAGTTTGACAGAACTTTTGAGATGGTGCAAGGGACCTATATTATAGGGAATTAATATGCCATTATGCCATAACGATGATGCTGTATTAGTCATTCCTGCTTTTTCTTCATTTTTTTTAAAGACAAAGATTTTTGGCTATTCTTTATTAGTCTCAAAACAAAGTTTAAATAGACCAGAAGGTCCATTTCTGAGAATAGTGAGATTGTAAAATTAAAGACTCATATATGTGTACCAATGTAAAAAAGACATTAAGCCTTCATTCTCAGTGTCACTTTTGTGTGAGCTCAGTAGAGTTAACAAAAAACATTGAAATCACTTGTGAATTATCATCAACTTAACAAAAAGCTTCTGGGTTTAATAACTTTTTATTTGAATAAAATGTAAAAAAAGGTCAAGGATACTCATTCCTAACAAATACATGAAAAACACCATATGTTTTTGTTTTTAAGGAACTTACTGGACTAAGTAAAAATGTGTTAGTTGTTATGCTGATAGCCTTTTCAGTCCTTGTGGGAAATGGAAACTAAAGAAATCTCAGGTAATAAGCAGTGATTTTAGTACCAATGTGTTAATACTCTGCAAACCAGTGATGTTCACACTCGGTTAATGCCACCCGGTGAGATTTAGATAAAACTATGACCATCTCCAAAGGGAAAAAAGAAATGCACTTAGACAAATATATCACGAATTTTCTCAGTCTCTATACTAATTTGTCAGTCTCTAGGAATCCTTGGACACTGTTACATTCTGTAGAAGAATTTGACTACCCATTCTTTTGGGAGAAAACAAAATACCGCATACATAGTGGGGTGTGTGATCAATCTGCATGGGGTTATTTCTAGTGCTTCTTTATTGTTCTCTTTCTCTTTTTTGATTATGATGTCATTATTATTATTATTATATTTGAAATCTAGTCCAGAAAATGTTTCTTTCATAAAGAGGGCCATGAGAGATTTTACTAAGGCATATAGATATTGTGTAACTGGATTTGTACCATTATCGAGTCACTAGCCTGTCTACTTAAATGAGTGTTATAGTGAGCTTTCTTCAGGCATTTTAACACTTTCTTCATAGTAACTTTTGCTTGCCCTTTTCTCTCTGTAGACTACTTCCAAGTATTTAACATATTTTTTTTTTTTTCTACTTGGAACATTACAAATAAGCAGGATTGTTTGCAATTTATCGATTTTAAGAATAATATTAATTGTACAATTGATATTATTCCTCCCACTCTCCCTCAAGATTTATAGTAACACACAGGGATAGGCTTAGCAGTGACTAAATGCAGTTTTTTTCCTGACTTCTCTCAGCAATTAAAATTCCCAAGGTTCGTTTTAGTTCCATAGAGATGCAGGTTTGAAAACAAGTAAACCAGATCAAGGGTATGGTGGGAACATGATGAAGATATTCTATCCCAAGCTCTGACAGAGGATGTCCTTTGGCTCTGCCCAGTGATAAACGTTTTTGAGTCCCAGCCTTGAAAGGATAATTACTAGGCTTCTAGACACTAAAAGTAACTATTCACTAAAAGTATTTATTTCTACCCCTCTTCACAAGGAAATCATTAATATTTCATCTAACAGATCAAAATTTTCAGAAATAATAATAGTAGTGTCTCCCCACCTGAATCTCTGCATTGAACATAGCTTTTTAACAAAGTAACATCTGATACCAGCCCATACATTAGGAAAATGACCTTTTGTCCTATATATTTCAACAACTGTAGATTGTCAACCTTAGGGTCCTAAACATTAGAGAAGAAACGTAGAAAAATGAATAAAAAAGAAATAATTTTAAGGCCTTTATTGAACATCTGAAATACTCTGATGCTGGTGTCATTTAAATATCTGAAAAGATTTAGGGCAATTTATACTTAAGTCCTAGGACTAATCCACTCGGAAACCAAATCATTACAGTTCTAATTTATTTATAGATTATCTGATAGCTGACAAATTAGAACAGACTAAAACCATTCTTCAGAAACTACTTAGAATAAAAAATCATAGAAGGTCTCTGAAGACCAATGTGATCCCTCTCAAATAACTCCACTTAGATTAAAAGCATATTATTTAATCATCATAGTGGTGAAGATAAGTTTAAGAATGTGCTTATATTTCAAACAGAAGAGACAAAGATATATTTGTAAATTCATTTGGATTCTTTATCCTGGCTTAGTAAACATAAATAAGAATAGTGACTTAAAAAGTTAAGGATAACAGAGGAAATACAGATGTGCTTAAAGGTGAATCCGATATTGAATATAGAATTTTAAGATTGTTATCTGACTACTGTACCTCTAATCAAGTTGTTTATGATATTATAATACATAAGGCCCATGAATGGAATAAAAAATACTACATTAATTTTTTAAATTACAAATATTAATTCATCTGTGCTGTATCTAAAATAAATTTTTCCAAAATTTCTGAGACATTTATCTGAAAAATAACATGAACGTGGGGGATGAGTCTTTCATGATTCTATTATTCAAATAATAAGAAATTGTAGGAACAACATTTTACATTTTTAAAAATTTTGTTTTGGCTTTCAAATGACCATGTTAAACACAGAAATCACATGCAATGCCAAACTGAACAAAAATATTTTCTTCTATTTTGTTACAGGAATTTTATAGTTCACTACTCTTTTCTCCTGAACCTTGAAGGATTTTCAAAACTGAAGAAAATGTAACCTTTCAAAAACTGATAGCTCCTAAATGTCAGAAAAGGGTCTGATGTTATATTTTATTTCATGGTAAATTTAATTACTTAGTACTGTTTCAAATGTGTTTCTAAATGGAAAGCCAAAACCTACATAAACTCTATTTTGCCAAGAAAAATTGTGCCGTGGTTCCCATTGTTGATACAGAGTCTAAATGAAGGCCTCAGATGAAGGGAGAAAGTGCATCTTTACATCCAGCCTTCTTGGCAACAGAAGAAAGTGCTATATTGTTCTTCACACAAACCATCCCCATTAGAGCTCAAGATGTTCTTTTCTTTCTAATCCTCATTTGTACCCCTTGGCCATTTGTTTAGAATTAAATTAACTGCAATTTGGAAAATGTGGATGAAAGGTAGTGCATTGAGTAGATATCACATGCTTCCTGAATGGAGCCTGTTCGGCCTCTTTCACGGCCATTCATTGAGCTTGAAAGGGTGTAGTGTGTGAATTGTTGGACTGTCACTCTGCAGAGAAGTCTGGCAGCCAGTATTACCATGGAAACAGCAGGAAAAAGACAATTAACAAAATGGCTCTGATTTTGTAAAATTTCTTTTTCTATTCTTTTGATTTACAGAAGATATTCCCTCTTAAAACACACGAACACACAGGCACACATGATGGAAAAAAAGCAATGTTTGAAATTCTACTTACAAGTGGGTTATTCTGTTAATGGTATCAGTGAATTTTTTTTTTTTTAAATTATACTTCTAATATAAAACATTTATAAATGGTTCTCTCAACTTATTCTTCCCTCCCCCACACTTCGGTTTTTCTTTCTTTCAGACACCAAAAGAATTCTTTGGAAATATCCTTAGGTAAACGACTGTTAATGAGCAGGGTCTGTGATTTTAACCCTGGCACATTCATTGGACTTTTAATTAGTCCCTCTTACCATCATTCCTGTGACAGAAATACAATGTAGGCCCAACAGCTTAAACCAAAAGAAGGCTCCCTTTAGATTTGTCAACCTTAGTTTAGGTTAGAACATCAGGAAAAGCAGGTTTCATATGACAATTATGGCTAGGATCTGTGACTGAAGAGTTAACAGAGAATAATGAGTGAATGTTTGATGTCACCATTAAAATTCATTGAAATTCAGTCAGATTTTGATTTCCTTTAAAAGATTTATTTGTAAAGAAATGAAATGATTGTACATCGTAAGCATTATAATAAATGTAAAATGTGAGTATATTGATCCTGTGTGTTAAATATTCCATTGATTTGAAACATTGTGCTTTGCAGATAGATAAGCAGTATAAATGCAAAGAGATCCCTGAGAGTATTAGAATGAAGGTTTCTTTGGCATATTGTATGTGAAATCAATTCTTTTTCCTAAGTCTTATGGAAAAAACATAATTCTCTAAGAGGCCTAAGCCCAGCAGTATACTTGAGCTTGCTCTGACTTCAATATAGATTTTTAAAAAAGTTTTCTACCAGAATGAAATAAAGTATCTACTATTTTATAGAACATTTATCGACACTCCTATAAGTCTAGGCAAGCCTTCAGAAATTATTCTCAAAATTTTCCAAACCAGGAAAGGCTTAACAAGCGCTGAATTATGTGTCCTTTTACTCTTCTCCAATGTTCTTTGTTTGCCCTATTTGAAAATATTTGATTATAATTGTAAAATGGATCATTTAAACATAAAATTCCAGGAAAGATTTCTAGTTAAGAATGCAATTTTTTCCCCAGATTTTATACCCTGGGTGAATTTCTGCTAAAACCTTTAAGTAGCTAAAACTTTAATGCAGCTGGACTGATAATTATCTTTATCAAATACACTAGAACAGATCCTTAGAAAATAAGGTGTTCTAGATTTGAATATTTTTGCATTTTTGGAGGATATTAATCATTTATTCTATGGAAAAAGATCTTTAAAAGTATTGGTAAATTAGAAAGACATTATGTGAGAAATAAATCATGTTAAATTTTGAAAAATACGTATGGTTTTGAATTGAAGTTAAGCAAAACTTGGCATTTTTAACAAGAGGAAACACACAAAAATAACAACTCAAATTATATAATCTGTGCAGTTTTATTATTAGCCATTTTTAACATTGTAAACTGTATCATTGAGATGGACACAAATTCCTAGAGAAGTTTCTATGAAGCTTATAAGATAATTATTTTTAATTTATACTGCAGGATTCTAGATAGAGTGAGGAAGTTGAAAATCTAATGTCCTAAAATAAAAAAAAAAAAAGAAATGGTTCACCTAGCCAATATTGATATATAATTTATTAACAAAATCTTGTATAATGTTATTTATGTGCTAGATGGCTACAGTATGACAATTTAGATAATAGTCAATAAATAAGTTTAGGATTCGTTAGACTCACTGAGATATCAGCTTCATAAACATATTTGCAATCACGCCTGTCAAAGAATTTGTACTTAATGAAAACAGAAACTGAGTTCTGCTCACTGCTTGAACCCATTGCCTAGATCAGTGCCTGACATAAACTATGAACTTCAAGATATGCTTATGTAGTTAATTATCCTCCCTTTGTCACTATGAGTTCTGATTCATTATCTGTCTATGCATCTTTTAGTGTGCATAATTTCTTATTTTAGATTTTCTCCAGTAAGTTTCATATAATGCTGTCAGGTTATGGATTTATACATCTCTAGAATTGATCTAATATGTATTTCAATTTTTTGTTCATTTTCTTATGTTTTTTTAATAATTTTTACATTATTTATAGCCAATATGGTACAACAATAAATAATAACTAATACAATTAGTTATTTATAGAAGCTATAACTAAAATTATTCATGTTAATCTCATCTTCTCTTACATTTTTCTTATTTTCCAAATTAAATGTAACTACATTTTTCCTATATTATGCTATATAGCATCTATTAAAAAGAAAAAGATACAATAAAAAAGAAATAAAGAAGCGATGAGAAAGAAGTAGAAGAACAGGAGAAAAAAAGAAAGAAATTAAGTTAAAAGCAAGAGAGAGTACTAAATTATACTATCCTACACATTGCACCGTAACTGAGCACCTTGCTTAGAAGAAATTCTAAGATAGTTTTCTTCCTGATTCTATAATAACTATCTTACGAATCAGTCCCCTGAGTACATATCTAAGTAATTTTAGTTATTTCCTTGAAATGACCAGTTACTAAGCAATGAGTAATTTCAAATTCTGTATAAGGAAATGAACTAATTATGTAGAAAAATATAGAGTATTTGATAATATTGAGATACCATATAAACAAAAAGGCTAAATAAATATTTAATCTTGCAAAAATAAATGTAAGGGACTCTAAGTACTTGGATATCAAAGAGGTTAATAAGGCTGATAAACCATAGATACACTGACCTGGCTTTGGAAAAGAGGTATGCATCCTAACATATCATCTGAGAATATTGTAGCCAGGAGATCCTTAAATGTGATCAACATTTTATTATTCTGCTATACTAAAATTTGATAGTAGATTACAACATTATCAATTTATACTTTTTATCATATTGTTTATTCCACATATATGTGTCTGCATATATAAATGTGCATGTAAATATATGGTTTGTTTTGACTATTCAGAAAAATATTGAGAAGATTCAAAAATAAAGTCACTCATGAGATCATTGCCCATAGAAAATGACTGTGAACAATTTGCTGTTTATCACTTGTGGCTGGTGATTACCATATTGGGCAGTAAAGATTACAGAACTTTTTCATCACCACAGAAAGTTCTAAGTCCCCCTCCATTCATTGGTGTTATAAACTGTATGTATAACTTTTTTGCAATTTTTTTCAATTAAAAATAAATCAAATGACTTTTCTTATAACATTAAATGTACATGTTAGTAAATAACATGAAATTACCTTAATTATCTTGATAAGTAGATGTTGTCGGACATTGTATTTTTGATTATTTGTTATTAAATAAAAATCATAAATGTATTTTAGAAATATTTCTGCATAAATAACTTTAACTTGAGTTTTAATAATAATAAGAGGAAGACAGACATAGTTATAGCCATATGAACAGATAGCAATGACTTAAACCACCCATTCTGTCATAAAGATACAAAATTACAGGTTGCATTTTAGGTTTAGGGAGTAGTGCACAGTGTAAGCGATGTAAATGGTATAACAATCTCTATTTTTTACACACATATTTAAAACTAAAAATTTTATAGTTTGCTAAAACTCTGGAGAATTACGTAGCTTTCTAAGTTTCTGAAATGATACACCAGGTATCTCACCATTATGCAGTTCTAGTTCCTTCTGTTTATAGTGCATTATTTTTTATTCAGAAACCTCAGATAAAAATAGAATTACTATTAAAGTCTAATTGGTCTATAGAAAATGCATGCTATTTTGCTTAGAAGGTAACCATTCAAGATTGTACTTCCATTTTTTTCGATCTCTTTGCATTTTAAACTATACATGCATTCACCCCTTTGAACTGTTTGACTCACATTATTGACTAAGGTAATTGCAATTTATACCACTCTTATTTTTTCTTAGGCTAAAACCTTGGTCCAGATACTCTTCTGTTCAAACATCCTTCCATGTTTATCTTAACAACTCAATATTCAATGTAATCAAGAATTTTGAGAAGTTCTTTTTAATTTCATTATAGAACACTGCAGTGAGCTGTATAACTCTCAATGTGAATCTGTAAGCATGGATTTATTTCTGGGTCTCTATTTGGTTTCATTAATCCATGTGTCTATTTTTATGTCAGTTCCATGTGGTTTTGATTACTATAGCCGTGTAGCATACTTTGAAATCAGATAGGGTAATACTTCCAACTATGTTATTTTTCCTCAAGATTTCCATGGCTATTCAGGGTCTTTTAGAGTTCCATATAAATTTTAGAATTATTTGTTCTAGTTCTGGGAAAAATGCCATTAGTATTTTGATAGGGATTGCATTAAATCTATGGCTTGCTTTGGGTAATATGGGTATTTTAACAATGTTAATTCTTCTTATCCATGAGCACAGTGTATATATTTATTCATTTTTATTTTCTCTAACTTTTTTTGAGGGTCTTATAATTTTCCAAGTACAGGTCTTTCTTTTCTTCCCATGGTTAAATTTATACCTAGGCATTTTTTATGCACTTGTAAATGAGATTGTTTCCTTAATTTATATTTTTGATAGTTCATTATTTTTGAACAAAATTTCAATTGATTTTTCACTATTAATTTTGTATCCTGCTACTTTACTAAATTCACTTATCAGTTCTCATAGTTTTTTGATGGACTCTTTAGGATTCTCTCTATGTAGTACCATATCATCTTCAAATAATGACAGTTTTACTTCTTTTTCAATTTGAATGCCTTTTATTATTATTTTTTCTTGTGTGAATACAGTCACTAGCGCTTCCAATACTATGTTGAAAAGATGTGGCAAAAGTGGATATCCTTGTCTTGCTCCTAATCATAAGGAAAATGCTTCTAGCTTTTCCTCTAGTATGATATTAGCTGTGGGTTTGTTGTATATGGCCTTTATCATATTGAGGTATATTCCCTCTTTTCCCACTTTGTTGAGAGTTTTTATCATAAATGTGTGCTGGATTTTATCAAATGCTTTTTCTATATCTCTTGATCAGCTCATATAATTTTTGTCTTTTATTTTGTTTATGTATTGTATTATGCTAATTGATTTACTAATATTAAATCAATCTTGCACCCCAGGAATGAATCCCACCTGATCATGATATATGACTTTTATAATGTATTGCCAAATTTAGTTTGTCTGGTTTTAGAACCAGGGATATGCTGACTTAATAAATTGAGCTTGGAAGATCTCCTCCTCTTCAATTTTTTGGAATAATTTGAGGAAGATAGATTCTTCTTTGAATGTTTGATAAAATTCACCTATGAAGTCATCTGGTCCTAGACTTGTTTTATGAGGAGTTTTTAATTATTGATTCAATTTCTTGAGTAGTTATTAATTTGTTCAGATTTTCTGTTCCTTCTTGAATTGGTCTTGAAATATTGTATGTTTATAGGAATTTATCCATTTATTCCAGGTTGTTCAATTTGTTAGCATATAATTGTGCATAGTATTTTCTTATATTCTTGTATTTCTGTACTGTCAGTTGTCACTTCTCTTGTCTTATGTCTGATTTTATTTACTTGGGTCCTCTCATTTTTTTTTTTTTTTTTTGCCTGAAGAGCCAGGTTAAAAGTTTATCTATTTTGTTTATCATTTCGAAGAACAAGCTCAGGGTTTCATTGATCTTTATTGCTGTTATTTTAGATTGTATGTCATTTATTTCCACTCTAATCTTTATTATTTGCTTGCTGCTACTAACTTTGGCTTTGTTTGTTCTTTTTCTAATTCATTGCGTGAGGTTAGATTGTTTACTTAAAATTTTTCTTGTTTCTTTAGGTAGGTCTGTATTGCTGTGAATTTCACTGTTAGACTGCTTTGGCTGTTTCTGATAGTTTTTGAGTCATGTTTCATGGCATCTTTTTATTTCTTCCTTGATGTCATTGTTAACCCATTCATTGTTTAGTAGCATGTTATTTAGCCTCCACGTGCTTATGTGTTTTTCAGTTTTCTTCTTGTGATTAATTGCTAGTGTCACACTGTTGTGATTGTAAAAGATGCTTAATATAATTTAAATCTTCTTACATTTCTTGAAACTTGTTTTATGGCCTAAAATGTGGTCTGTCTTGGAAAATGTTTCATGCCCTTGAAAAGAATCCATGTTCTGTTTCTTTGGGGCAAAAGGCTCTAAATATATCAATTAATTTCATCTTGTTTAGTGTGCCATTTAAGGTCATTGTCTCTTGTGGATTTTCTCTCTGGATGATCTATTCCTCGATGTTAATAGGATGTTCAAGTCTCCTATTATTTCTGTAGTATTGTTTGTCTCTAATTTTATGTCCGCCAATATTTGCTTTATATATTTAGGTGTTTTTAAGTTGTATAAATGTTTACAAAAATCATATACTTTTGTTACATTCATCTCTTTATCATTATGAAATGTCCATGTTTCTTGTAGCGTTTGTTTCAGAGTTTATTTTTTTCTGGTATAAATATTGCTTTGTCAGCTTTTTTGTTTATTTATATTTGCATGAAATATCTTTTTCAATCTCTTTACTTTCAGTCCGTATATGTCTTTCGGTATGAAATGTGTCTTTTGTAGACAGCATGTGTATGGTTCTTGTTTTCTTTTCCATTCAGCCACCATATGTCTTATGATTGGAACATTAATCGATTCCATTTAAAGTAATTATTGATAGGTATGCAGTTATTGTTATTTTATTATTTATATTTATATTTTATTTTATTTTTTTTTAAAGTCCCTTTAGCATTTCTTTATTTTTGGTTCAGTGGTGATGAACTATTTTAGCCTTTTCTTGTCTCGGAAGCTCTTTATCTCTTCTTCAATTCTAAATGATAGCCTCGTTAAATAGAGTAATCTTGATTGTAGGTCCTTCTTCACTTTGACTTTTTTCTTTAATATATATATTTTTATTTTTCAGTTAAAGCTGGCATACAATATTATATTAGTTTCAGGTATGCAACATAGTGATTAGATATTTATATTACTTATGGCGTGATCACCACAGGAGATCCAGTACTCATATGACACCATACATAGCTTTTATAATATTATTAACTACATTCTTTATGCTATACTTTACATCCCCATGACTGCTTTGTAACTACCAAGTCGGACTTATTCCTTTTCCCTTCTTCAGTTACCCCCAATTTCCACCCCCCATCTGGCAACCCTCAAAATGCTTTTTGTATCTATAAGTTTGTTTCTCTTTTGTTTATTTTTTTTCCCTTAGATTCCATATGTAAGTAAAATCATTTGACATTTGTCTTTGTCTGACTTACTCTACTCAGAACAATACTATCTAAGTCCATCCATGTTGTTGCAGATGACAAGATTTCATTCTTTTATTTATTTATTTTTCTGGTTGAGTAATATTTCATTATATATGTGTGTTACCTCTTCTCTTTCCATTCATTCACGATGGACACCCAGTTGCCTCCATATCTTGGCTATTGTAAATAATGCTGTGATGAACATCTGTATGCATAAATTCTCTTCAAAATAGTATTTTGGGTTTCTTATGATAAATACTCATAAATGGGATTACTCAGTTTTTCTTTGTCCTTTCTTATAGATTTTGTTTTCAAGTATATTTTGTCTGGTATAAGTATTGCTATCTGAGATTTTTTTCCATTTTTATTTTCATAAAATATGTTTTTCATCCCTTTACTTTCAGTCTGTATGTGTCTTTTTGATCTGAATTGAGTCTTTTGTAGGTAGTGTATATAAGGGTCATATATTCTTATCCATTCAGCCACCTTATCTTTTGATTGGAGTATTTAATTCTTTTTTATTCTGAATTAATTATTGATAGATATTTAGTTATTGCCATATTATTATTCTTTTTTTGAAATACACACACACACACACACACACACACACATACACACATATACATATTTAAATAAGTCCCTCCAACATTTCCTGTAAAACAGGCTTGGTGATGATGAACTTCCTTAGCTTTTTCTTGTCTGGGAAGCTTTTTCTGTCCTTTGATTCCAAATGATACCTTTGCTGGGTAATCTTGATTGTAGGTCCTTGCTCTTTATTTTTTGTGCCAATTCCTTCTGGCCTGCAAAGTTTCTGTTGAGAAATCAGCTCACAGTCTTATGGGAGCTCCCTAGTAGATAACTAATTGCTTTTCTCTTGCTACTTTTAAGATTTTCTTTTTGTCTTTAAACTTCAGCATTTTAATTTTGATGTGTCTTGGTGTGTGCCTTCTTGGGTTATTCTTGTTTGGAACTCTGCGCTTTCTGGGTTTGTATGTCTTTTTTCTTTCCCAGGTTATGAAAATTTTCAGTCATTATTTTCTCAGCTTTTCAGTCCCTTGCTCTATATCTGCTTTTTCGAGTACTCTTAAGATGAAAATGATGCTATGTTTGATGTCATCTCAGGGGCCCCTTAAACTATCCTCATTATTTTATTTTATTATTTATTTATTTTTATTCATTTTAATGTTCAATTGGGTGCTTTTTGCTACTTTATCTTCAGAATCTCTAATTTGATTCTCTGCTTCTTTTAATCTACTATCGATGTATTCTTTTAGATTATTCTGTTCTTCATTTCTTACCAGTTTTTTTTTATGGTTTATATCTCTTTATGTAAGTCTCGCTGAGTTCATTTATTCTTCTAATTTTATTGATCATCTTTATAGCCAGTGCTTTGAACTCTGTATCTGATCGATTGCTTACCTCTATTTTTTTAGTTCTTTGAGTTTTGTCTTCTTCTTTGATTTAGAACATGTTTCTTTTTCTCCTCATTTTGGCTGCCTCCATGTATTTCTGTGTATTAGTTAGTTCTGCCATGTCTCCTGGCCTTGGCAGGGTGGCCTTATGTTGTAGGTGTCCTGTGGGTCCAAGTGGCACAGTCTCCCTGGTCACCTAAGCCAGGTTCTATAAGGGTGTCCTTCTGTGTGTTGTGCATTCCCTTCTTTGTATTCAAGTCTTGATGGCCATTTACTTGGATTGACTCTCAGGCTGACTAGCTGTAAGGAGTGGCCTTGACTACAGTGAATGAGCTCTTGTTGAGGAGTAGGATTCACTTTAGTCGTGGCTCTGGTGCTTTTCTGGTCCAACCTTTAGGTGTGTCATTTGTGGAACTAATTGGGTAGTTCACTGCTTTGGTCTGAAGCTGCCCACTGGGTATGTTGGTTATAGTTTCTCTTGGGAGTGACTCTGATGTAAGCCCATGTCAGCAGTAGCCTGGACACAGCCCAGGTCCACCTGTTAGGAGCTAAAACATGATCTGCAGTTAATAACTGTCTGTTCTTGGCTTTGCGGTGTCTGGGAGAAGCTATGCTGCAAATCTATGCTGGCTGCTTATCAAGTGGTACAGGATAAGCTGAGGCCAACTTCTGCTTGTTTAATGTTTGTGGACCTTGGAGAGATTTTAGGAATGTCTTTAGTGTGGGCTGAGGTTGACTACTTGTGAGGAATAATTGTTGAAAGAGCTGTGGGCTGGTGAGCTGGTTTTGTGGGGCAGGATGGAGTGTTAGCTAGGTTTATGGAGACTCTAATTTGGATCTTGCCTGCATCTGAAGGCTGGATGAGGGGAGGGCTAAACAAAGGAACAATAGTGCTGTTAGCCCACTCTAGCCCTCTCCTTGAAGCCAGATGATTCAGTTCCTCCCCATATATCCCTCGTGTTTCTCAAGCTGTTGTCCCTTTGCTGGAGCATAGGAAAGTGTTTATGATTGAGTGAGTCTGTGCTTGGGTCATTTAAGAGGACACTTGGGTCAACAACAGCCCTCTAGCTCACCTGGACAGAATCTCTGATGATTTTCACAACCAGATGTTGTGTGGACTCCTCTTTCCAGTAATGTTGCTCTGAGCTAAGGAGCCCGGTGTGTGACTTGGACCCCTCACTTCTCAAGGGCTACTTCAGCAGCTAAGATATCCCTCCTGATTCTAAACCACCACATTTGAGTATGAGATGAGCCTTTTTGCATCTCTACCTGCTACCAGTCTCATGTGACATTTTCTTTATATACTTATAGAAATTACATAAATTAGTCTTTAAGTAGTTCTCAAGGGTAATTGGTTTATAATTTAATTGTAATTTTAATGAGGTCAGAGGAGGAGGCAAGCACATTGTTTACCTTCTCTGCAGTCCTGAAGACTGTTATTATTTCTTCCAATATTTCTTCTATTGGTTTTTATTCTGAAAAAGAAGATGTTATACCTTTTGTAACAGTTTTATAGTTCTTGGATATTTTGCTCTACGTTTTATTCAGTCTCCTTTTGTCTTTGGTTTTTAGTCCAGGAAGCTTCTATTGATATATCTTCAAGTTCACTGATCATTTTGTCAGCAATTTCCTGTCTAATGCCCATGAAATACTTTCTTTATTTCTGTTACAGTATTTGTTTTCTAGCATTTTTTAATCTTAGAATTTCCATTTCTGTTTACATTATTCACTGCTCATGCACATTATATATATTTAGAGCTTTTGGCATATTAATTATAGTTATTTTAAAATTTTAGTCTAATAATTAGAGCATCCCTGACATTTCTGAGTCTAATGATGATGTTTTCTCTTATTTCTTCAAACTCTGTTTTTTATACTTTAAGGTAAGAACTTGTTAAAAATCAGAAAAATTACAAGGCATATTAAAAGATAATGTAATCAGAGAGAAATTATAAAATCAAAAAGCAATGCTAGAAAATGAAAATAGTATTTTTAGTAAAAAGAACTGAGGCCGGCTCCAGTGGTGGTTTCTGAGCATTTCTGCTCTGAATAAACTGTATGTCTTTGACTGTTCCTGTGTCTACAGTTTTCAATGTGGTAGTTGTCTTGTGACCTCACTTCTTTAATCTAAAAGAGTTTTTAATTTTCAGTTTTTTTACCTTTTTGTCTTATGATTATTTCCAAGTTCCTTACATGTAGAAACAGAAACCAAAAAGACTATAGCAATGTTTTGATTTGTAGCACTTTTTTTTTTATATCTTTGTCTTGTAACTAATTTTTTTATTAAGTTTAATGGGTAACATTGGTTAATACAATTATTTAATTTTCAGGTGTACATTATAATTTGACATCTGTTTATTATATCATGTATTTACTACCCAAAGTTCAGTTTCATTTAACTACCATATGTTTGATCCACTGTACCCACTTCACCCTCCCCTTATCCCCTTATATTTGACCTCCTTTACTCCATCTACCTCCCCCTTCCTCGCCCACCCTCTACCCTCTGGTAACCACTAATTCATTGTCCATGTCCATGAGAATTTGTAGCACTTTTTAAAAATCTTTTCCTACTATTTCAGTCTCTCTGCTTATATTACTCATATGTCTAGCATGGAGTATACTTTTTCTATGAAAGCTCTTAATATATTAATCATAGTTCTTTTAAATTCTTTGATTATTCCAAAATTTGTGTCATTCTGACTATGCTTCTGATGTTTGCTTTATCATTTCAGATTGTGTTTTTTCTTGCCTTTTAGTATGACTTGCAATTTTTTTTTTGTTGTTGGGGGGTTGAAATCTAGATATGAATTATTGGGTAATAGAAACTGAGATAAATAGGTGTTTACTGTGAAGTTTTATATTAATCTGGATAAGAGCTGGAATCTAGCTTTTACTGTTTGCTGTAGGTGCTGGAGACTTCAAATGCCTTTAATATCCTTGTTTTTGTTTTCTCTTTGTCACTGAGTTTTCTTAAGAACTCTTCTTGAGATAGAGCATAAGTTTTGCAGCTCTCTCAGCTGTAATTCGCTGTTTGTATACTGTATCCCCGTCGTTTTGTTGATAAGCACTCTCCAGTCTCATGATTAAATCTCAGTCTCATAGTGGGCATGTAACTCTGGGATATGATCTTCAAAAGTGTTTCTTAATTTTCCCCTCCAGCCTCCTAAGTAAGATAAGAGACCAAAAGATCGCTATAGTTAGGGAAATGCCTTTTCTCTAAGTAAAATGGGGCTATGAAAAGTCTTCCCTAGAGAGTATTCCATGAAATTTTCAAAATGGTTACTTTCTCTCTCTGTCATATTCATTAGGGCATTTTGCTTGACTTTTCTCCATTTAAATCTGATGGTGTTTCTGGAGATAAAAATTATAAAGACTGGTGCCCCATTGTAAGACTCTCTTCCTCAGTAGTCTTTTAAGCTAGTCAACTCTCTACTTCCATCAATTCTTCGAAGTTACCATGTAAGTTTTTCTACCACATTTTGGCTCTAGTGATTTGTTTTTCAGATAACCATCTCTTGCTTGTAACTCTTAGAAATCACCTGTCATTCCAGATTTGAGGATGGCAGTTTTCACTGTGACTTCGGTTTTCCGATGGGGACTAGAAAAGTCATAGATTTTCAGTTTGTTCAGCTTTTTCTTGTGGTAAAAATGAGAGTGACAATTTCCAAGTCTTTTACATGTTGTGGTTCAAATGACATCTTTATACTAGAAAGTCTAATATTCTATAATAATGAATATTTTGGGGATAGGCTTTAAAAATTTTTAAATATCACATTGTGCATGGAATCAATTTAAATTCACACAGGGTAGGATCTACTGATTTTTATTTTTAATATTCTTTTTATAAGATTTTAACTAACAACACTTATTTTTTTTAGTCATATTTAAAAAATTAGTTTTGACTTTTGAGACACCTGCAAGGCTCACCATGACTGCTCTTCTCTGGTAATAACAGAAATGAACTTCCAATGATCCTGACTTTCTTAGATGAGTCCCTTTACCAGGTATGACTTCTTAATCCAAGAAGAGACATGTCATTTAAACCTAGCCAATCAGAAGGGATTTTGAATTTGGAACAGAGAAGTTTATATATTTCTATTGTCAGGCACTTCAATTGACACTTGTCCTTCCTAAGACTAAGATATTTATGTTCTTTGATTTATGTGACACCCCATAATCTTTTTAATAAATTGTCTTTTGGATGAGCAGTAATAATCTCACCTACCATGTTCCAGTCACTCACTTTTTGATACCTTCGAATATATAAACTCATTTGATTTTCACAATCACTGTGGAGGCTAATTACTATTATTTTTCCAGTTTAATTAATGAAGAATTTGAATTGATGAGACATCAAATAACTTTCCCAAGATGTCTACAGAATAAGTACATTGTGGATAGCAGATTTCGAATGCAAGAGTCAATAGAAGATCTGATATTGTTAATAGTGAGAAAACATGAAGGCTTTAATTTAATTCATAAATGCAGTAGTGATGGAAAAGATAGGCCATTTGAAGGACATTTCTAAAATGAAATTAAAAGAATTTAATAATTAGTTCAATGACATTTTATGGGCATTTATAGAACCTGATGATATTCAAACTTTGTGTTCTAGAAACCTGGATGGATAGTGATGTCATTATCTGACAAGAAGAATGATTTTAAATGGATAAAGAAGAATAATTTTAAATAGAGAAAGAGATTGTGACATCATTATCTAGAAGATGATAATTTTAAATGGATAGAGACATAGAAAGAGATGAAAATGAGTTCAGCTGGGGTCCTGATGACTTTGAGATTTTATTAAATACCCACGTGGATATGTCTACAATTTTTGAAGTATATACTTATTTTAGAAGATAATTTAAATAAGAAGATACAGGTTTAGGAATCACTAGTTAAAGTAAATAAGTTAGGTTTTTTTTTTTAACCAAACAGATGGATATAATTTTCTAGAAAGTAAACTACTTAAAAGACACAAGAAGTTTTAGGATAAACATTATAATAATTTCTCATTGCTTAGAAAGGCATATTGATAATTACCTCTTGGTCTGTTGAACTAAGGCAGAAAAGTACAGGCAGATGTTGTTATATTGCACTTCACTTTAGTGCACTTCAAAGATGCTGTGTTTTTAAAAAACTGAAGGCAAGACCCTCCACTAGCAAAAAGATTGTGACTTACTTTATCATGATCCTTGCTTTCTTGAGCTGATCTGGAACCAAACCCAAGATATCGTCAAGGTGTCCTTACATTTAGGTTATTTCTTTAAACTTTTAAGATAGAAATCTTTAAAGATATTTATTACACTCCAAATTAAACAAATTAGTGCTACTTTCAGAGGTATTAGCCTAGATTTTGTCTTTTTGTGAGAGCTATCTTTAAAAAAAGTTACCTTTTGATTTTACCTTTTATTTCAGTCACAGTATTATTGTAATATTCAATTAAGTTCAATAACCCAGGTCTGTATGCTCTAACACTCAAGTCCATTCACTATAACTTAGATAAATATATATTTTTTTCTCATAAATTTGCTTTTGGGGGACAAATACGTGCATTGGTAGAAGAATATTAACAGTTAACAGGAATAAAGAAAGTAGAATCTATTTTTGAAGCTTTCTTTATAAAAATGAACCAAAATATGAGATACAATGTTGGGCCAGAGAATGTTGGGCTTCAAAGCCTTAGAGCTGAGAAGTAAAAAGAACACGAGTAGACTTTTTCCTCATATATTGAGTGGAATTATTATTTTTTATCTTATTATCAAATTTAAGAAATGTTAACTAACTTTTTGTATATATGTCATCTCTGTAGACATTCGAGTACTGAAACATTGAATTATGTTATTTCCCTATCAAAATGTAAGAACACATATTTTTGAAGTTAGATTCAGGAATTTGGATTTTGGAAAGATACTGTTGTTTTCATATTCTTCAGTGTGGTCCAAAGCAGGACTTTGTAATCAGCATATTAATATTTCTGCACCAAATTATATGAGATCAATTTAGATAAAAGTCAGGTCAGGATTCCCACCAAACAAGTTTAAGATAGGACAGTTTCAGATGTTAACTTTGGAATTGTAAATATGAAAAATTGGACCTGTTTGTTTTCCATGATACAGTAAAAAGATCAGAGGAAGGGGAAGGTTGGAGGCAGGGAGAATGAGAGAGGCAGAGTAAGATAATAATTTACAGGAGCTTAAATTTTACTGAACTAAGACTGATATGAAGGGAAGACTGTTTATATTCAAAGAATAGATAAAGTTATAATATGAATTTCCTATATTTAACTTTGGAGGGATCAGTAATTTATACAGCCTTATGAAAGTTTGAGAGTAGAGTTGGGGAAGAGGTAGAGATTGTCGGGGGCTGTTTTGACTAAGATGGCTGCCAGGCCGAAAATGGCTGCTCAGCAGGGCTTCCCGCCAAGGCCACGTAAGCCTCCTGGATGTATCTGCCTCGCTTCCCACCGAAGGGACTTTTCGCGGGTCTTTTCGCCCGGCCCCTTTGTGTTACACAGTATATCCTGAATGCCTCTGGCCAATCAGCCCCGCTAACGCAACATCACCCAATCACGCCCTATATAAGCCTGCAGCGAGCCTTAATAAACGAGACTTGATCAGAAAGCCTGTCTTGTCTCCATTCTTTGCGTCGTCTTGTCTCCCTCCCCTCCCCGTTCTGTCTTAGGGTCCCTGTTGACTGTCCTGTGGGCCGGGACAGAGATGATATCAGGGATTTGAATATAGTGAGAAGTTTGGGTTGGATTTTGGAGGTTTTCCTGATGTTTTAACCAAGAAAATTTAGCCTTTATTTTGTAAGCCTTTATTTGAGTATAGAATTCTATGACGTTTCTCCTCCTTTATCTTCTTTAATGGAAAGCTACTATCCTCTTTAAAATATAGAGCCTCGCAATTAATTTAAGCATTAAATTACAGATGGGAAAAAAATGGCATAGATGATAGAGGCTTTGTTCATTTCTCTTGTGACCAAATCAAAGTTTTGATGGAAAACAGAGCAAAAGCAAGCAAAGTTGCCTAGGATCTACATGAAGAGAAGCACTACAACTAGGGAGAGAAATAATTAATAACTCTAAATGGTAGAAGGCAGAGTGGGTAAAGCCCCAAGGTGCCTGGTCTCAAGCAGTTAAGTGAGACAGAGGCTATGGTAGCAGCAACCCACAGCTGCAGACACCTCTTAAAGGGGCCATGTCCACGAGCAGACATTTGCAGTGATGGACCTGCTCGCTCTGAGCACCAGCTTTGGGTCAGCTCCATAAGGGGCACCAGTTACTTACAGAGGGACACTGAGTTGTCAGAGTGAGGGTCAGAGGTAAGGATCTCTTCCGGGCAGAGGTTCCAACGGTATCCGTTGTCCTTGTCCCTCTCCCAGTGTGTGGATGTAGAGCTGCCACACTGGGATCTCATCAAACTGGATGACAGAGGTTGCTCTGCCCAGAGGATTGTCTGAAACTCATTCTCCCCCAACTCAGGGCCCCACTGAGCCGCATCCAATTGTGCCTTTGGCAAGTCCGGTGCACCTTGCTGAGCAGAACCAAGACTCACACTGGTGACATCTGGCCTCAACTTCTAGCATGACCTCTTGAGGCAACTATAGGCACAGCAGTTTGGATTGCTTGCTGAATCTTAACAGGTGGCCCCAGAGGGACACAGGCTGGTGCTAAACTTGTCCTGAAGCTCAACCCCTCTCAAGACTGAGCCACTGAACACCTACTACACAAAGCCATGCTATTAAGACTGGGAGAATTAGGAGCTTTGCTTAGTATGTAGAAACAGACACAGAAAGGCAGCCAAAATGGGAAGACAGAGAAGCAGAAACCATATAAGAAAACAGAAGAGAGATCCAGGAATAATGGAGTCAAGTAATCTAATAGATGCAGAGTTCAAAACACTGGTTATAAAGATGCTCAATGAACTTATGGGAAGTGTGGATGAATTTAGGGAGAACTTTAACAAAGAGATAAAAAACATAAAAATGGAAATGGAAATTATAAAAGGGAACCAGTCAGAAATGAAGAACACATTATCTGAAATGAGAAGTATATTAAATGGAATAAATAGAGTGAATAAAGAAGAGGATCAAATGACCTCAGAGGATGGGAAAGCCAATGAAACTCAGTCAGAATGGTAAAAAAAAGAAGCCAAGACATAATAATAATTTAAGGAGCCTATGGAACATAATTAAATGTAAAAATATCCATGTCATGGTAGTACCTGAAAGAAAACAAGAAGATGAAGAGCTATTTTAGAAATAATGATGGAAAACTTCTCTCACTTGGAGAAGGAAATAGACACACAATCCTAGGAAGCTCAGAGAGTCCCCAAAACTAGGAATCCAAAGAGGCCCAATCCGAGACACATCCTAAGTAAAATGCCAAAGGTTAAATACAAAGAGAGAATCTTAAAACCAGCAAGGGAAAAGCCTTTAGTTACCTACAGGGGAACACTCACAGGACTGGCAGCTAATTTCTCAAAGGAAACTATGCAAGCCAGAAGGGCTTGACACAAAATATTTAATGTGATAAAAACCTAAGATCTACAACCAAGAATACTTTATCCAACAAAGCTATCATTCAGAATCAAAGACAGATAAAGAGCTTCCAAGATAAAAATAAGCTAAAGGAATTAATCAACACCAAGTCAGTATTACAGAAAATGTTGGAGGGGCTTCTTTAAAATAATAATTAAAAAAAACTATCAAAAATATGAAGAATGGTAATAATTACATTCCTATCAACATGTACTCCTAGTGAAAAAGTATTAAATGTTCCAACCAAAAGATAGAGTGGCTGATTGGATAAAAAAAACAAGACCCCTACATATGCTGCCTACAAGAGACTCACTTCAGATTAAAAGACATGCATAGACTAAAAGGAAAGGGATCAAAAAAGGTATTGCCTTGATCTTGATGGACCTAGAGGATATTGTGCTGAATGAATTTAGTCATATAGAGAAAGACAAATGCCACATGATTCCATGTACATGTGGAATCTAAAGGACAAAATGAACAACAATAACAACAAAAGCAGAAATAAACTCAAAGATACTGAGAATATTTTAAGAGCCACTAGATGGGAGTGGGATTCAGGGGATGACCAAAATGGGCAAAGGGATTAAGAAATACAAATGGATTGCTACAAAATAGATATAGAGATATGAAGTGTAGCATAAGGAAAATAATTAATAATGTTGTAATAAATATGTAAATGGATGAGAGGTACTAGAATTAATAGGCTGATGACTTTGTTAGTTATATAGCTCTCTAATGACTATGCTATACAACTAAAACTGGTATATTATTGTATGTCAACTATAATTTAAAAAATTTCCTTGAATTGTACAATGTAAATATTAGCAACTAATTATCTCATGTTAATAAAACCAAAAAACAAACAAAAAAAAAAACAGTAAAATCTTAAGTATATATTACTTTAAAACACCACCACTGCAACTTAAAAGCATCAGCTAATATCAGAACTAAAAAAATCTTAGAGTCCAAAGATCATCTGGACAACATCTTCATTTTAAAATTAGAGACACTAAGAGGAGATAGTATTTGAATAATGATGATTAATGGGATATTAAAAGGATTTTAAGATCTAAAATTTTCTTATACCTGTTAAACATATTATAGCAAAAATACTTTATTTTTTTAACAAAATATTTTATAATGTTTGATAGTATAAGAAAAATTATCCAGAACCTGGAAATAAGGCAAAGTGAGAATGATATCTTTTCAATGTTATACTCAGGAATTAACAGTCTGATGCAGAGATTATTTAATTAACTAGGAGAATTTGATTAGAATTGAGAAACTGAGAAGTTATATCTTAACATGCATATTTCTGTTTGATAAAAATATTAACTACAAAATTATGATTTTGTTACCCCATATAAACATTTTCCTATCTAACCTAGCAATCTTATTCTAAATTTCTATTTTTTTCAAAGAAAACATTAATAAATACTAATTTTCTCATATGCTTTTGTTGTTAGGTTACAGCCTCAATGTCTAAGGAGTGAGTTAAGCACATTTTAACATATGTTTATTTTATACTTATACATGAAATATGTTTTTAGTGTTTTGAAAATTGTACTTCAGTATTTATGAAGATTGTTTTACCAAGATGCACAGGTGAACTTTCTGCCATAGTCTGTGTTGTCTGAGAAGTTAACCTCATGTACCATTTATTTCAGGCCTATGTGCTTGGCCCCTAGAAGAAATACCAGTTAGGAAGTTAGGAAAAGAAAATAAAATATAAAATGTCATCTTTGCTATTTCTCTTTCCTTCTCTCTCTCTCTCTCTCTCTCTCTCTCTCTCTCTCTCTCTCTCTCTCTCTCTCTCTCTCTCTCTCTCTCCCTGCCTCCCCCTCTCCCCCTCTCTCCCTCTCTCCCTCTCTCCCTCTCTCCCTCTCTCCCTCTCTCTCTCCTTCTCTCTTTCTCTCCCTCTCTCCCTCTCCCCCCACCCTCTAATTCTATCCGGGTTTCTTCATTTCTGTTTCCTGACGAAGTTTAATTCTGGTGTTAGTTTGTATATAGCCCATAAATTATTCTCCACTGGTGGCAGCAATGATTTGAAATCTGATTTTTTAGTCGGAACTTTTGTTGATACTACTGAAGAATTGAGGACCTATTCTAGTTGAGAGAGAGAGAGACAGAAAATATCTTGTTGATATAAAATACAATAGGAATTATTTTAAATAAAATAATTTTGTCTATATAGCACGAGGAATTATTTTATGCCCACTGAGGACAACAGCCCTAGGAAGTATGCACTGGTAAGTTTTGTGTTCTGTGCTTTAACTTTTCCTCAATGTCTAACTGAGATAATAAAACTGAGATTATGAAGCTGCAAACTTTATGTGTTTATTCATCTATCATTAGGACAAATCTTTAGCTTTCATTGTGTTGTGTGTGAAATATTTTCCTACTCCTTAAGAATATTAATAAGTCAAAATATTAATATCTCATACTAAAATAATTGTTCTGATTGACCGTTAGACACCAAAAAGGAGTTACAAATATATAATATCCTTTCATAGCTACCAGAAAATTAAGTGACATACTTTTCTTACTTAAAAAAAAAAGGTTCTCAAAGTAATTTCTAACTCAAAGCAGTGTAGATAACAATCCAAATTTATAAAAACAATTTGAATCCTTGGATTAATCAGAATGACAATAATTTTGGTTACTAAGAAAAGCTAAATATGTTATCTCCAATCTTATCAGTGTGGGCAATAATACAAGTTTTTTAAAATATGTAATATTTTAGATTATTTCTTTATTAAAATAATGGTTAATTTGACTTTTTTTTTACCTCTCGTAGGACTTACTGATTAGACAATTTAATATTAATCTCACATAATGTTTAAGATAAAAAATACAAAACTTTGTTCAACTTAATTGAATTCTGACAATTTTCATATTAACAATAGTTATGTTTTGAAGTGTATTAGCTTAAACCTAATTTACTAAATCCTTAGTTAATTAAAAAATTTGGAGTAATACTAGAGTTAACTAACATAAATAATTTTGAAGTAAAATACAACACCAAAACCTTGTTATAATTACCAATTGATACAACTCTACCATTTACAAAGATATAGAAGGGATTGATATGGCTTTAGGGGGTTGCTTTAACTGATGGTCTGATTTAAGTGTGACATAAAGCTCTCAACTTTCTACTTCTCTATTCTCTCTGTGAAGAACAGATTTTGGTTAAGTTATAATTAATAGTAGTTGCAATTACGCTAGAATATTAAGAGCAAATTTTATTTACTCAAGGAAATAGGATGTGTTTTTATTTTGAAAAAATAAGTTCATTTTGTAAAAATTTAAAGTATAAAAAAGCATAATGACAAAAAACTTGAATATTTATAGCAAGTTGTAGAATATTTGAGGCAATAATATTTATTTTTCTTTTGATTATAGTACCTGCAGGTGATGAGTCTGAAAAAAATGTATTTTAATGTGGCTAAAATTGGCTCATATTTGATGACTTTATGTATTTAATAAGTGTAAATTATTTACTGCAGGTGTTATATTAACACAAAACTAAAATTTGGATTTTTCTCCTTATAAAAATGTCAAATTAATCTGATAAAATTCATTCTGATGTAAGGAGTAGGAAAAGTTCATTATATATCATTTCGAAACATTTCTCTTGAAACTTCTGTATTTTAACATGCTTAAAATAGCATAAGTTACTTATTTTAACAGGGAGATTTTTTTAATATCTTTAATGTTTATTTAAAAATATTGTATTGTCACTTTGATCATTAGATATCTATATTGTAACCATTAGGTTCACAACATTCATATTTTTATCTTAAGCAGGTAATCAAATGTTTTTTGATAACATTTTGACTTTTGCCCACCCAAAATTATATCCCAAATTCAGAAAAATTAAAATTTAAGATTTATTTTAGGACAAAAATTAGCATCTTTTAGATTTCATTCAAGACACTTGAAAAAGATCATAAAGATTTTCACCTTATAAAATGAGTGATACTAAAGAAATAAAACTTCTTTAGCCTATTTATTCATTAGCTTTATATTTTTGTATGAGTTACATAAAGATGTGGAATCTAAAAAGCTCAACTTTTCCTCATTAATTTAACATAAGTTAAATATTATTGGCATAAATATTTCAGGAACTATATATGTTACCTATTAGAGTAGAGATTATCATGGCCATGATCTGTTCATGCCCTTAGGTGAAAAATTGATGAAGTCTTTGTTAAATAATAAAGTATTGCAGCTTAATGCAAAATTTTACTCTCCTCTACTTTGATATTCTTTGTCGCGGTAATAAATTCACCACAGCCATTTATTGTCATGTGTAGGAAGTTTTTGCTTTTCTCTACACTTGTTTGAAGGTTCTTCAATAAAATAGTGACCATACCAGTTACTTCTGAATCTTTTTATGTCAAGGGTGTCTCTTTTTGGTTCAGTAGCAGATGATTTTATAAAAGCAAAGGACTAACTCCTAATCCCATGGGACAAGTGTCAATTGCGTAGGCTTGAAAGAATTCATGAGGGAAATTCAGTTGTTAACAGCTATTGTTTAATATAGCAATGTTTTATATTTTGATGGATATATTAGAAAGCCCTTTCTTTTTCTAATTTATCTCTGATCCTCAGTTTAGTACACTATGCTTTTATAACTGAAATACATTATTCAAATGTTATCTGATTTTCACTGTTCTCTGAGAATTCAGAACAATATACTTTTACTGAGTCTCTTTATTCTTTATGGTAACATATTATTGCATAGTTTCATTAAAACTGTGTCCTTTTTTTCCCTTGGGATTTGATTGGAATCCAGAGCTACACATCTCCTTTATCAGGTACGAAAATCCACCATTAAGAAACAAGTATTGTACTCTAAATGTTGATCCAATGCCTACCAAGTCTTCCAAAGAAAAGGCCAATCAATACCTGTTGTATGGTTCTAGCCTCATAAGTGATAAGTAAGTCACTTCTAGAAGGCCATGGATCTTGGAATACTTGAGAAACTTGAGAAGACTCCACTAATAAATTTAACTAGCTTTTCTACACTTAAGTAAATAATCAAGGCCAAACATAGTAACACCAATTATTTTTTTGATCAAGAATAACATTTGGATATTATCGATAATCAAAATAAGGTACTGGTATAGAGGATTTAGTTACAGATTAGCATTAAACAAAATAGTTCTGTGATAGACTTTTAAGGAAAATTAACCATAACTCAGATATAAGTTACATATTTTTAAAATTATATTGGGATATTATCTAACAGACCAACCAAAGGATTACTTCATTCTGTTTTGATTTGTTCATATACTATTGATTCTATCCTAGATACTGCGAGATTATGTGTTTTTCTCACTAATATAAAAGGACAATGACAAAAGTTATTGCACTGAAGAATATGAATTTTTTTTTTTTGCCACAACTGATAGTTTGTTGACATTAAGAAATTACCCTTGAGTACATTTTATCATACATATAATTATGAAAGTTATTGTATCAAATTTTCATTCCCTTGTTTCTGGTAGATTGTTTGTCTCCATTTTGTTTAGCCCTCCTTCTGGAGTCTTGTTCTGTTCTTTCCTCTGGGATTTTGCTTTACCATCTTGGCTAACTATTTGTGTTTGTTTCTAAGTATTAGGTAGGACTGCTATGTCTCCTGGTCTTAGTAATAGGTGTCCTATGGAGTCCAGTGCCACAGTCTTGTTGGTCCCCTGAGCCATATGCTCAAGGTGTATATCTTTTGTATGGGTAGTGTGTGCGCTCTTAATGTAGTTAAGCCTTAGTTGCTGTTTGTACATCACTAGGATGGATTGACCCTCAGGCTGATTAGTTGTGAGAACTGGCCAGTGATGGGCTGACTCTATGAAGCAAAATTTAATTTATCAGGGCTCTAGTGCCTACCCAGTCTGCTCATTGAATGTTTTGTCCTCAGATGTGGCCCTGGGATGTACTCCAGCTAGAGTTCAAGCCAGCCACCTTGCTTGCCAGTCAGAGGCTCTTATGAGGGACTCTGCCACAGTCCAAGTTTAGCGGCAGTCTGTATTCTGCCCAGGACTAACTGGCATGAAGTACCAAGCAATCCACACATAGCTGTCACTCATGTTAGTCTTGAAGGTATCTTGAGAGAACAAGCTGTGAATTAAATCCAGTTGCTGGTAGTGTTGGGCTTGGGGCTGCTCAGCAAGAGATACAGAGCACACTCAGAGGCCAGATGCTGCTTGTTTGTGTTTTTTGAAACTTTGAGAGATTGTAGGAATGTCTGCAGCATAAATCTAACAGACAATTTGTATAAAAAAGCCACTGAAAGAGACTCGGGTCGGCCAGCAATTTGGGTGGGATGAGGTCTCAAAGAATCATCTGAAGGGGCTACCAGTGTAGCCAGGTTGATAGAGACTTAGATATGTTGGCTGCCTGCATCTGCCTGGCAAGTGGTGGGGAAGGACTCAGCAAAGGAACAGTAGCCTCTACTAACATTTATGTCTGGAAGAAAGCTGCTCCTCTAGCCCTGGCCCTGAAGCCAGACAATTCAGTTTCTCCCCCATTTGTCCTTGGTGACTTTCAAGCTCCTATCCCACCGTTGGAGCTCAGAGTGAGTGAGTCCATCAGTGAGTAAGTCTGTGTGCAGACCCTTTAAGATAGCCATCCCCAACATTTTTGGCACCAGGGACTGGTGCTCCTGTTAGAAGCTAATGTCTGATGATTTGAGGCGGAGCTGAGGTAGTGATGCTAGCTCTGGGGAGCGATTTCAAATGTAGATTAAGCTTGCTCACCCGCCACTCACCTCCTGCTGTGTGTCCCAGGTCCTAACAGGCCACAGTCTGGTACCAGTTTACGGCCCAGGTGTTGTGGACTCCTTGCTTTAAGAGGAAATTCTGGGACTCCTGCAGCCCTTTGTCTCACTCAGCCACAATCCGCTGATTTTTACATCCAGATTTTGTGGGAACTTCTTTCCGTGGCACTGGAACCCTGAGCTTGGAAACCCATTGGGTGGCTGGGACACCTCACTCCTATGAGAGATACTGCAGTATTGAGATATTCCTCCTGATTCTCAACTGCCACACATGGCTGTGGGACCAGCTCTTTCTGTGTCTCCACTTCCTCCACCAGTCTCGAAGGTGGCCCCCTCTGTATGTCCTTAGCTGTAGGACTTTTGTTTAGCTAGACTTCAGGTGATTTTCAATGATGGTTGTTTTGTAGTTTAGTTGTAATTTTGATGCCTCAATGTGTTTTGCTCCCTATATCTCTAAGGACTAATGATATTGGAGATCTTTTCATATGTTTACTGGCCATTTGTATATCTTCTCTAAAAAAATGTCTGTCTTCAGTTTTTTGCCCATTTTTAAATTTGTGTGTGTATGTGTGTGTTGAGTTATAGGAGTTTGTAAAATACATTCTAGATATTGATCCATAATATATATATATATTATTTGCAAATATTTTCTCTCATTCTGTGAGTTGTCCTTTCACTCTCTTGGTAGAGTTCTTTGATGCACAAAATTTTCAACTTTATTGAAGTCTAAATTATCTATTTATTTCTTTAGTTCTCTGTGCCTTTAGTATGATATCTAAAAATTCATTGCCAAATTCAATTTTATAAAATTTCTCTTCTATGTTTTCTAGTTTTAGCTCTTACATTTAGGTCTTTGATGCCTTTTGAATTAATTTTTGTATATGATTTAAAATAAGAATCCATCTTTATTTTTTTTTTTTGCATGTAGACATCCATTTTCTCACCATTATTGAAAGATATTAACCAGTTTTGACTCTAACCCAGCTATCTTATTTAAACATTCTTGTTTAAAAACTTGTCTATAGAATTTTTTTTTTCTCATAGTGTTGGAACCATTTTTCTCATCTCCCTGATTCTCATAAGTGGGTAAGATAAATTTTAACACAGGTTTATTTTACTTTTATGAAAGTTCTATTATTAAGATTTTGGAAAATTATAATGTAGCTGTATAAATATTCATATTCTTTTAATGTAGACTGTCCTAATTATTTCTCTTACTGCAAAAAGGAGTTATGAAATTTGAAATATCACATAGAGCTATTAGGGTCAGGTGACCATTGTCCATTAGTAGGTTGGTGCAGTAGACAGATTTTAAAAAACAACAAAAATCCTTGCTGACAGAGAATATATGTCAATTCTTTCTTTACTCTTCTCCCAAGCTACATAGCTTTGCTAATTTTTTTTTATTCTTAGACTTCTCTAAAGGAATCTTCCCACCTGAAGGGTACTTTCTATCTCTATTATAAAATCTTAAGTATAAATTGTATTTGTAATACTGAACATAAAAGAGAAAGATGAATGGCAGAGAAATCTGAAAATGTCAAATAAACCGATATTAAAAATACATAATTACCTATTTAAACAGAAATAAAGAAATTGAGGAAATTAGATGATGATTTTTTTAATGATGTAAATTTGCACTTCTTTAGACATGTTTGAGAGGTAAAGTGTATCGTACTAAATTCTATGTCTTTTTTGATATTTCTTTTTCTCTTGGTTACTAAGGAATGTTTATCATGTTTTAAAGCAGGAGTCGCCAACCTTTCTGGCACCAGGGACTGGTCCTATGAGAATCTAATGCCTGATGATATGAGGTGGCACTAAGGCACTGGGGAATGGCTGCAAATACAGATGAAGCTTTGTTTTCTCGCCTGCCACTCACCTGTTGTGCAGCTCGGCTCCTAATAGGCCACAAACTGGTATCAATCCATGGTCCAAGGGTTGGGGACACCTTCTTTAAGCAACATTAAGAGGAAAAAGAAAGGGAAGTTAGTGAAATCCAATGAAATTAAACATTTACAAAAAACTAGATAATTTTTTTAAATACATTTTCTTTGGCAAATAATAAAGTCTATATTTTAAATTTACCTTTTGTTGAACTGGATTAACATTGGTGAGATTTAAATAATATATCTTTACATGCATGAAACAAAGCCAAATTCATAAATCAAAGCAAAAAGCAGACTTTATATTTTGCTACCAGCTCTAAATATGTAGATGATCTCTCCTTATAAGTATGAGAGCCCTTCATCTAGGAATTAGAATCTTTCCTCATTCACAGGAGAAACCAGAGTTAGCCACGTGTTTTTCCAGTACTTTTCCTAAAATTTATTTTCATAATTACGTGCTATTTCTTCCTCCATTATCTCTCAAATGAAATGTAGCAGCAAATCACTCCTATATTTTAAGGTTTTTAAAAATTTTTTTTATTTTTAAATTATGTTTGACATACAATATTATATTAATATCAAGTGCATGACATAGTGATTAGACAGTTATATAACTTACTCAGTGATCACCTCGATAAATCTATTATCCACCTGATGCCATAAATAGTTATTGCAATATTATTGACTGTATTTCTTATGCTATATTTCACAACCTCATGACTTTTGTAACTACCAATTTGTACTTCTTAATCCTTTCCTTTCTTTCATCTTTAAGTTTTAAATACATCAATAATTGGGCTCACTGTCAACAACTGCAAATATTTGATTATTAGTGTACATGTCACTACAATAATCTTGGGTTGTTATTATAGAAATAAATAAATTAACTACAGTTAATTCAAACAAAGCAAATAAAATTGAAATTAAAGAACTCTAATTAAGAGAGGTGAAAAAATGGCCTAGATGATAAAGGCTTTGTTCATCCCCCTTGCGACCAAATCAACGTTGTGAAAGAACACAAAACAAACAGTAAGCAAAGTCATCTGGGATCTAGATGAACAGAAACACTACAACCAGGAAGAGAAATAAGAAACCAACCTGTAATAGTAGAATGTAAGAGGGGGAAAGACATGAGGCTACCTGGTCCTGAACAGCTGAGTGGAATAGAGGCTGTGGCAGCTGCAGCCAGCAGCTTCAGACAACCTCTAAAAGGGGCCATGTCTGTGAGCGGATTTTTGTGGTGATGGACCTGCTGGCTCTGAGCACCAGAACCTGGTCAGCTGCTCGTGGGTACCAGGACTTACAGGAGGATACTAAGTTGTCAGAACAAGAGCAGGAGGCAAAGCGCTTTCCAGGGCAGAACTTCTAGCAGTATCCATTGTTCTTCACTTGAGCTCTCCCTACTCCCAGTGTGCAAATGCAGAGCTGCTACAGCTAGACATCATCAAACTAGATTACAGAGGTTGCTCTGCCCAGAGGATTCCCTTAAACTCTGCCTCCCACAACTTGCGGCAAGTCCAGTGCTCCTTGCTGAGCCAACTCCAAGGCCACACTGGTGGCAGCTGACCGTAATTTCTGGCATGGCCTCTTGAGGCAACTGTAAGCACAGGAATATTTGTGGATTGCTTGCTTAATCTTAACAGGTGGCCCCAGAGGGCTGGGGCTAAATTTGGCCTGCAGCTGAACCCCTCTCAGGATTGTGCTACTGGACACCTACCACACAATGCTGTACTAATAATACTAGGAGACTTAGGAGCTTTGCTTAGTACATAGAAATAGACACAGAAAGGAAGCCAAAGTGGGAAGACAAAGAAGCACAAACCATATGAGAGAACAGAACAAAGATCCAGAAATAATGGAGTCAAACAATCTAACAGATGCAGAGTTCAAAACACTGATTGTAGAGATGCTCAATGAAGTTAGGAGAGTGTAGATGAACTGAATGAGAACTTAAACCAAGAAATAAAAGGCATAAAAGTGGAAATGGAAACTATAAAAGGGAGTCAGTCAGAAATGAAGAACATGATACTGAGATGAAGAGGGAATAAAGGAGTGGATGAAGAATAGGATCGAATCACTGATATAGAGTATGAGAAAACCAAGGACACTCAATCAGAATGACAAGAAAAATAATAATTTAAGGAGTCTATGGAACACAATGAAATGTAAAAATATCCCTGTCATAGAGGTACATGAAGGAAAACAAGATGTTGAAGACCTATTTGAAGGAATAATGATGGAAGTAGACATACAACCTGGTGAAAAAAGTAGGCATACAACCCCGGGAAGCTGAGAGTCTCAAAATAGGTGAACCCAAAGAGGTCCACATCAAGACACATCATAATTAAAATGCCAAAGGTTAAATATAAAGAGAGACTCTTAAAAGTGACAAGAGAAAAGCAGTTAGTTACTTACAAAGGAGCACCCATAATAATGACAACTGATTTCTCAAAAGGAGCTATTTAAGACTGAAGGATTTGGCACAAAATATTCGACGTGATGAAAACCCAGAATCTACAACTAAGAATACTTAATCAGTAAAGCTATCATTCAGAGTTGAAGAACCTTCTCAGATGATAATAATAATAATAATAATAATAATAATAATAATTTGAAGGAACTTATCAACACCAACTCAGTATTATAGGAAATGTTGGAGGGGTTTCTTTAAGAAGAAAAAATATGTATAAAAAACATGAGTAAATAATAGAACAACTATATTCCTATCAACAAGTACCTCAAATAATTAAGTACTCCAACCAAAAGATAGAATCATTGAATGGATAAGAAAACAAGATCCTTATATATGCTGCCTAAAGAGACTCACCTCAGATTAAAAGACTGAAAGGAAGGGGATGGAAAAGATATTGCCTTGATGGACGTAGAGGATATGGCGCTGAAAGAAATAAGTCAGATAGAGAAAGACAAATATCACATGATTTCATGTACACACCAGAGCTTCTTGTAGGAGGAGGGGGAAGGTGCAGCGACTTCCCTGATTAGCCTGGCTGGAAGTGTTGGAACTTCTAGCAGTCGGCAGCAGTGCCCAGTCATCAGGGCAGAGTCCAGTCATCAGGGCAGAAAGCGGAGAAGTGGGACAGGACCACAGAGAAACGACAGTTGATTTTTACCAGCCTCAGTTGACAAACCTAGGCTAAGCTGCAGCCCTGAACTCCCAACCCAGAGGCCCCTCCCTCGTACCCTCCAAAACCAATCAACACAGAGCCCCAGGAGAATCTGAGCAAACACTACTGAAACTGTTGCTGACACTGACAGGGACTGAAATTGAAAGTAGCAAGTGTGACTAAATATCTACAAGAAAATTAAAAAAAAAAATGTAGGCTTTATATAAAGCAAAGATCCAAGAGGCTTAGACGCCACCTACTGGAAACAAAAAAGAAAAGCACTTTCTTTGCAAATGGCATTCAGAGAAAAGTGGGAGTAGTGGTACTAATATCAGATGAAATAGACTTCAAAATAAAAAAGGTAAAGAAAGATACTGAGGGACACTTCATAATGAAACAGGGAATCATGCACCAAAAAGACATAATACTTACTAATATCTATGGTCCCAATCAGGGAGCCTCATGATTGAGTGGGCTTTATCCCAGAGACACAGGGATATTTCGACATATGAAAATCGATTAATGTGATACACCACATAAACAAATTAAAAAATAAGAATCATATGATCATATCAATAGATACAGAAAAAACCATCGACAAGATACAGCATCCATTTATGATCAAAACACTTAACAAAATTAGTATAGAAGGAAAGTATCTTAACATAATAAAAGCCATCTATGACAAACCCTCACCCAACATTATACTTAATGGTGAAAAACTAAAAATCTTCCCTCTAAGATCAGGAAAAAGACAAATCTGTCCACTATCACCAATGTTATTCGGTATAACATTGGAGGTCCTAGGGAGTGCAATCAGGCAAGAGAAGATATAAAAAGCATTTAGATAGGAAATGAAGAACTCAAACTGTCATTATGTGTGGGTGACATTATTCTCTATATAGAAAACTCTAAAGACTCCACAAGAACACTACCAGAAACAATATGCAACTACAGTAAAATTTCTGGATACAAAATCAATGTTCAAAAATAGTGTTCTTATACTCTAATAATAAAATGTCAGAAAAAGAAGCGGAAAAATAATCCCTTTTGCAATTTCAACAACAACAACAAAAAAAACCTAGGAATAAATTTAACAGAACATGTGAAGGATCTATATAATGAAAACTATAAGACCCTATTAAAAGAAATTGAAGAAGATACAAAGAAATAGAAAGATATTCCATGTGTTTGGATTGTAAGAATCAACATAGTTAAAATGACCTTATTATCTAAAGCATTATACAGATTTAATGCAATCCCCATCAAAATTCCATCAGCATTTTTTAAAGAAATAGAATAAAAATTAGCCATCTTGAAAATAAAGAACCCTCATACACTGCTGGTGGGACTGCAGATTGGTATAGGCACTATAGAAAACAGTATGGAGTTTCCTCAAAAAACTAAGAATTGACCTATTATATAATCCAGCAATCCCTCTACTGGGTATTTACCCCAAAGACTTGAAAGCCCATATCCAAAAAGATATTTGCACACTAATGATCATACCAACATTATTGACAGCGGCCAGGACATGGAAGCAACTACTGTAATGTCCTACAATAGATGATTGGATAAAGAAGCTGTGGTACATATATACAAGGGAATGTTATTCAGCCATAAGAAGAGATGAAATACTGCCATTTGTGACAACCTAGATAGACCTCGTGATAATCATGTTAAGTGAAATAAGCCAGACAGAAAAAGTTGAAGACCACATGATATTACTTATAAGTGGGATAGAAAGCTAAAAACAACAAACAAACAGGACAAACATACAGAGACTAGTGGACGTGGACAATAAACCAGAGATTGAGTGGTGGGGGAAGGAGGGAGAGAGAAAGGTAGGTGGGATAAAAAGGGTCAAATATGTAGTGACAGAACGAAATCTAACTATGGGTGGTAAACATGATGCAATATGTATATGCCTTACTGTTGAATTGTACACCTGAAACTTACTGGATTTCATTAATGTCACCATAATAAAAATACATAAATTAAAAAAAATAAAAAACAAACTAAATTAGAAAACTTTGGAAGGGGAACTTCAAACATGTCAAAAAAAGTAAAAAATAATGTGAATAATTGCTATTAAATACTTGTGTTATCAATATACAAGGTATTGGAAAATAAATTCATAAGCTTAAAATAAAATTAAAAAAAAATTGTTGCAAGAACATGCTGAATTTTTAATATATTGTTTTGCTCCTTTGTTGTTTTAGTTGCACAGTACACTATGTGTAAGGCCAACATGATGAGAAATAATAATCAAAAGTTTATCAGTGTGATCATTTTGTTCCCAAACTCAGGAAAAAATTGCAATCTTGGGTTAGAAATTATGTATTGTCTATAATTTCCTTTTCTTTAAGTCATAACATTTAGAAATTTTTTCTCCCTCTGGCTTTCATGAAAATTTTTTTATATATATAATTGATGCACCATTTTAAATGTTACTCATAGCCAGCATTAGGATTTTGTAGTGATTCCATTGTTTTGTTTTGAAAAAATGTGACTCTTAAAAATGAAATCGATTGTGTTTTTAGAAATTAGATTATCAAGGCAAGGACATTTCTAAAGAAAAATACTTGAAAACAACAATTGATAGCCAATAAGATTAACTCAATGCAAAATTAAATAAGCAAATTATGTATGTACTATACTCTGAAACATGAGGAAATATCAGCATAAAAAAGACAATACAGGAGAGAGAAAAACCATTAAGTAATTGAAAACTAAGAGTAAGATGAGTATGAAATTACTACATATACAGCAAAGCCTGGAGAAATCATGGGAGATGTCAGTTTCTATGGGCTTAAAGACATAATACTAAATTTTCTGAGCAAATTTCAGGGAGAGTATGGAAAATTCTAGATGGTCAGATGGTTTAAGTAAATTTATGGTAGTTAGAAAGTTTGGACTGTGTTCACAAACAATAAATTCCATATGAATGTCACATTGGGAACTGATGTGAACATGGAAGAAATGCAGAAAGTAAAGGAGAGAAGTGTGGAATGGTAATTTGTATCAATAGAGTGCATTATAATTTTACTTTCTAGGCCATAATGAGGCTTTAAAAGTTTTTGCATACATAACTGACATAATCGGATATTTAAGCTGTAGAAAAGTTAATTATAGAAAAATGTAGTAAATGCTGAAAGTGGGAGGAAATAAAGACTGTATAGTGAACTTAGAAATATTATAAAAATAGACTAAAGAGCTTAAACAAGAAAATTATTTCTTCCAGGAGAAAGGATAGGAAACAATTAATAAACATTATCGAGAGAAAATTGGTGAGATTTGGTGACCAATTAAAAGTGGGAAGTAAGGAAATAAAATAATTTAATAGAACTCTGAGGCGTTGAGTCTGTGTTACTGATGCCTTTTGCAGAGATAGAAAAATTGTTCAAGATAACGCATTTTGAGCACAAGTAATTTTGTATTTGATTCGATTTGATTTCTGGAAAATATTTTCTTTTATCCTTTATTGATGGTATAATTCAAAAATAGTAAAAAAACACATATCTTAAGTTTATGGCTTGATGAATTTTTATTTGTGTGTTGGTGTGTATTGTACATATTCATGTAACCAAATGTCTATTCCTCCTCCCCAAATCACCCCCTGTCCCTTCCCAGTCTATAACATACCCTCTCAGGCAACCATTGCTCTAATTTCTCTTATCAAACATTAATTTTGTCTATTTTTGAAATTCCTAAACATAAATTATACAATATAATCAATTTTATGCATAACTTTTTTTCATTCACTAAATTGCGATTAATGTGTGTTCGTTTGTTTTAGTTTCTTTTTGACATTATTGTGTGTTTTTTTATTATATGAATATATTGCAATTTATTCATTATTATTATTAATGGATATCCAGACTTTTTCCATTATTGGACTATTGTGAACAGCTTCTGTGAAACATTTAGTACAGATATCTTTTATTTATTTATACATGCACTATTTTTTCTTTGGAATGGTATTTCTAAGAATATGTTTAATTATATTAATATTTGTCAAGCAGTTTTTGAATGAGATTGTACCAATTTGCACTCCCACAACCAGTGTATAAGTGTTTTGGTTAATTCATAACCTTGACAACACATAGTTTTAACCATCTTTTTCATTTAGCCGTGTAATGGATAGATAATCATGTATCATTACGGTTTTAAATTGCATTTCCTTATGTTACACCATTTTTTTTTTTATGATTTACATGGTATTCTCCATTAACTGTTAACCTATATGTGTTCTTATTTTTTTAAGTAATTCTCTTATAAACAGTATAAAAATTAGGTCTTTTCCTTTTTTAATTTAGCCTGAAAAGGACTTTATTCTAGTTGAAGAATTTAGTCCATTTATATTTTTAATATTATACTATTTATAATATATTATAATAAACATAATGCTTATATTTTACAATACAAATATGAATAAATTATATTTAATATAATTACTAATTTGGCAGGAATTAAGCTTGCTATTTTATCTGTTCTTAGTTCATCATCTTTTTTTACCTTCTTTTAAAGTTTTATTATTCCCTTTTATCTCCTTTCTTGACTTTTAACTATTACACTTTTGTGGTATGTTTCCAGTGGTTAACAATTTACAGCTTAATGAACAGTATAAATATCTTGCAAAATTATAATTTTATATATCCCTCAATCCTTTTTTAATTAATATTGTCATATATTTTACTTCCACATGTTACAAATTTTTTAATATATTGATAATACCAATTTAATTTATGCATTAAAAAATATATATCTATATTTATAAACTTGCATTTCTATTTGTGTATTGAAGTAGAACCAGTAAATGTGCGAGGAGAGCTAATTCTGCCTATAGGGGTTCTACAAATTCCAAGACTGTGAGTGATCTCTCTCAACACAAGCAAATTTCCTCCATCCATGAAGAGTCTGTCTCTCCACCAACATGCTAAGAACTGCTAACACTCTCAGCTACTCGATTGCTGACCCTCTTGGAAGGGCTTACCCTAGAATTTATTTCCTTTAGATTTCTTTGCATCTGAAACTCTTCAGTGTGTTAAAAAGTATATATAATATTTTTAGTCTATCTTTTTAATCTACTTTTTATAGCTGGAGCAATGTGACATATGTAGAAACTGTCAGAATTTTATATAAAATATTAACATTTTTATGATTTTTATGTAGAATATTTATATTATATTGAGTTCTGCCAAAACATCATTACTTTTAGGATACATGGTATCTTCATAAATAAAACTCTAAGTTTAGTGATATACTCAGGATATACAAAACATAGTCATTTATCAAATGTTTATTTATTATTATAAAGAATAAATGTTATATGTCAATCTATTTTCCCAAATTCTTAAGATAGAATATAACATACAAAATGTTTTGCCAATTTTACAAATTTTGTTTACGTAAATTTTTTATTATAGTGTTTTATAAAAAATGCTAATTACTTTTGAAAAGGAATATACATATGACATGAGTTTTTCATGAGACTGAAGATTTTATAGATTATTAATTAATATTTATTTAATAAACATTTATATTTATGTTACATATACATTTATAATTTCTATATTATATAAATGCATCTATATTTATATAAAAATATTGGTAAAGGCTCTGAATACTACAGAGCACATAAGATAAGAAAGTCAAGATGTTTTACTATTTAAAGAATGAATTATTTTGGAGGGCAAGAGAAAGTATAGGCAACTAAATTGTGGTTAACTGTTTGCTTGTTTTCGTTAGAGCTTTCCCCAAATATATAAATGTGACTATTTTAGAGAGACCGTTCTTTCTCTTATTCAACAATGCCTTGATATTCTGAAAGCAAAGGCATAGGCATATAAAATCTTTGGTACCAACTGTTTTTCATAGGGAGCATTTTCGATAACCATAGGATTTAAAAATTAGTCCCTATCCTTGTATTGAACAATTTGTTGTGTAGGATATATATGTTGGCTTAAATAAAGAGAAAGCACAGGAATAAAAATTAAAAAAAAGATTCTGACATTAATTCTCAGTTCTGCTGTTAATACAAACTAACTATATATATATTTTTTAGGCTTCAATTTCTTCTTAGAATAAGAATAATTCAAACTTGCTTAAAGTTTATAAGATGACTGTAATGTTTAGTTTGACTTTCACAATGACCTTGGGACATATGTGAGTTTGCTAGAACACATACAATTATTTTGTTGTACAGATACAAAACTATATCTGGGAAGTGAAGAGATTTGCAAGCATCCACATCAAAATGAAATAGGGCTTCAAGATCAGGCAAAATGATGTATATGATAGAGGCTTTGTTCATCCTCTCTTGTGAACATATCAAAGGTGTGATGGAACCAAGGAGCAAACTGCAAGCAGAATTGCCTGGTCTAGATGAACAAAAACACTACAGCTAGAAAAAGAAATAAGACATCCACCTGCAATGGTAAAAGGTAGGAGAAGATGAAGACACGAGGCTGCCTTGTGGAGCTGCTAAGTGGGACAGAGGCTACTGCAGCAGCAGAGGACAGCTGCAGACACCTTTTAAAGGGGTTGTGTCCATGACAAGACTTTTCGCAGTGACTTACTTGCTTGCTCTGAGCACAAACGATGGGCTGGCTGCTCAGGAAGAATCCGAGTCTTACAGGGGTACACTGATTTGTCAGAGCAAGAGCCTGAGGAAAAGCTTTCTCACAGGCAGAAATGCTGGTGGTATCCATTGTTTTTCTGTTGAGCCCTGCACTATCCCAGCATATAGACTTAGTGCCACCAAAGCAGAGATGTCATTAAACTGGGTTATAGAGGTCATTCCGCTAAGAGTATTCTCTGAAATTCCACTTCTCCCAAATCAGGGTCCTACCTCAGCCACATCCAGTCGTGTCCCCAGCAAGTCTTGTGCACCCTGCTGAGCAAATCCAAGACAAATACTGGTGGCAGCTGATCTTGGTATCTGGCGTGGCCTTTGGAGGCAACTATAAGCACAGCACCTGTGGATTGCTTGCTGAATCTTAACAGGTGGCCCCAGAGGGGCACAGGCTGCGGCTAAATTTGGACTGCAGCTGAACCCCTCTTAGGACTGTGCTGCTGGACACCTACTACAACACACAACAGGAGAGTACTGGGAAAATGGCAGACTAAGTAAAAGCAGGTTTGCCTCCTTATAATTACGACCAAATTATAAAATAATCAACATGGAGAATCACTTGAAGTCCAGCTAATTGAAACACCTATGTCTGATAATATAAAGGAGCCACATGGAAGCCAGTAGGAGGGGCAAAGATGCGAATTGGGCTGGATTCACAACCACAGATAGTAGAGGATCACCGGGAGGGAGAGCGAGGCTACAGAGGCTCCCCTGAAAGAGAGAGGGGTTCTAACTTCATTATGGGGGTCCCAAGTCCAGGGAAGAGGGGATTCCAATAACTCTGACTAAAAAACAGAGGGGATTCCAGATGTCTGGGTGAGATGGAAGGAGACTAAAACCCTAGATGCCCCTTTGAAGGACACATGCACAAGTTTTATGACCCATGGACACTCACCTGGGACTCTGGAGGTGGGGCAGAGGCTTGTGGTTTCATACCAACAAAGTCTGCATTACCTGGTGCTAGAATAAGGGCTGGAAGGGAAGCCACCATTGTGTCTTAGTCTGGGCCTCTTACCAAGCAATCTACAGACTGCTTTAGCTTGACTATGCAGACCCCTCCCACAGGGCCATTAGGAAGCACTGGCCTGAGGAGATCAGCCCTTCCCACCCAACCTCCAGGTTCTGGGCTTTTGTTGCTGAATGGATGCCACACCCTGTGCCTATTCAGGGCCAAAGATTTGTAGCTGGAGGCCAGCGCTGTGAGCGCACAATTTTGAGACAGTTTCAGGCAGATCATTGCTGCCAACAGAAATTTGGTTGGATATCAGGGATTGGTAGGCAAGTCCCAGACAGCAGCTGGTCTCCCTGTGATCCTGAACTTCTACAGGAACATGTGAAAAGTTACCGAAGTTGTAGCAAGACTGAGGCTGTATTGATCTGATTGCCATTGTCCTCTGAGATCCCGTCCCGCCCTACCCACAAATTGCCCCAGGCGGCCCATTGACAGTGAATCACCACTGCCCTGCCTCTTCACTCCCATATCCCCTCAGGTCTCCCAATCCATACAGGCAACAAACTGGCTAGCACAGGGTGGGCACTGCATGGAAATCAGTTGTAGGCACAGGGATCTCTTTGACTGCCCAGACAGCATCTAGTCTCGCTATGATAATGTGACTACAGTGGGAACTCCCAAACACAGAAGTTGCAACAAAACTGAGGCTGTATTGGCTGGACGGACCTTGTCTTCCAGAGATCCTGCTTCACTCAAGCCACAAAGTACCTGTAGCCCATTGACAGGCAGCTTCCTGTGCCCTGCTTGGCTCTAAGGTGGCACAGTCTGTGCAAGCAACAGGCCTTGGCTAGCACAGTGGGTGCATTTTGGGGAAAACAGTGCGGGCATACCAATGCTGCCTGAACAAGCTGCAATATCTCTTTAGGAGATTGTGGAGGTCTGTATTAGCCTGAGACCCTATGTCTCCCTGAGCTCCTGATTCATCTAATATACAAAGTGCCTGCTACACATTGATAGGCAGCTGCCCCTATCCTGAAGTGGCTCATTAAGGTCAAAGGTGGGCAGCAGCAGACCTTGCTATGCCTGGAAACTTGTACAGAAAACCACAGAGACAGCTCTGGTATATAAATTGACACTGCAGTGGTAGGGAGAAATTTACTCAATAGACGCAGGAGATTTCCAAGGTCCCTGCACCACTCAACATACATATCATCCAGAGGCTCATCCAGTTTCAGAGACTTAGATGCAACTGACAGACTGTGTCAGGCCTTGAGGAGTGCTGATCCCTCTGCTAAACTACCCTAGGTAAGGGACGAGGGATAACCAGACCTCTGCCTACAGCATTGTCTCTTCCACTTACCTATAGATCCAGCATAGGCAACAAAACATCTGCGGATCAGTTTGTGGTTCCCACTGTAGATCCCTGAGCAATCAAAAGCAGCAGTTGACCTTGGCCTCCTGGGGATTCCCTCCCAAGGAGCCAATAACCAACACATCTGGAGGCTGGCACCAGACCACAACAGAGCCAGCTCCATTAGTAGTACACACAAAGGGTGGTTGCAATGAGTACATAAACCTGCTAAGGCAATTCCACTCAGTGGAGTCAGCTCCAACAGGGAAACTCTTACCATATATAGCCAATTCTCACGATTAGTCAGCTTGAGTGTTAATTCCATTCACTGATGTACTAACAACAATAAAAATGTGTCCACAACAGAAGATCACGCACAACCCACACAAAGATCATGTCCAGAGTCCCCAGCATAGGGGATCAGGGAGTATGCACCAGTGGACCACAAAGGACACCTTCCACATTAAGACAAGTTTAACAGATGAAACAAATATTCTTCACACATAGAAATAAACACAGAGAGGCTAATAAAATGAGAAAACAAAGAAAATGAAACAACAGGAGAAAACTCCAGAAAATAAGCTAAACGAAATGGAGGCAAGCAACATACCAGAGACCCAGTTCAACATAATTGTTATAAGGATGCTCAACGAACTTAGGGAGAATGGATGAACACAATGAGAACCTCCAAAGAGAGATAGTCAGCATAAAAAAGGACATAGAAACCATAAAAAAGAACCAGATAGAAAAAAAGAATACGATAACCAAAACGAAGAATACACTAGAAGGATTCAATAATAGATTGGGTGAAGCAGAAGATTGAACCAGCGAACTGAGAGACAAGGTAGCAGAATATACCCAATGAGAACAACAAAAAGAAATAAGGAAATTAAAAAAAAAATGAGAATAGTTTAAGAGACCTCTGGGGCAACATGATGCATAACAATATCTGAATTATAGGAGTACCTAAAGGAGAATGGAGAGAGCAAGGGATTGAGAATCTATTTAAGGAAATGGCAGAAAACTTTCCTAACCTGGCAAAGGAATTAGATGTACAAGTTCAAGAAGTACAAAGAGTCTCAAACAAGAGGATTTCAAATAGAGCCACACAAGACACATCATAATTAAAATGCGAAAGTCAAAGACAAAGAGAGAATCTTAAAAGCAGCAAGATAAAGACAACTAGCTACTTACAAGGGTACCCCCCACATAAGAAAGTCCAATGACTTTTCAGTGGAAACTTTGCAGGCCAGAAAGGACTAGCAAGAAATATTCAAAATTATGAAAAACAAGAATCTACAACCACAAATACTCTGCCCAGCAAGGCTTTTGATTACAAAGGAAGGTGAGGTAAAGAGCTTCCTAGACAGGGAAAAGCTTAAGGAATTCATCACCAACAAGCCAGTTACAAGAAATGTTGAGGGCTTCTGTAAAAAGAAAAGGGGTGAAAAATAGAAATAACAAATATGAATATAAAATGGCAGTAACTATGTACCTAGCAGTAATCACTTTAAATATAAATGGATTAAATGATCTAATCAAAAGATATAGGGTAGCTGAATGGATAAGAAAACAAGATCCATGCATATGTTGTCTACTAGAGACCCACTTAAGATAAAATGACACTCACGGACTGAAAATAAAAGTATGGAAAAAGATATTTCATGCAAATGAAAATGAAAAGAAAAGCTGTGGTAGCAATACTTATGTCGGATAAAAGAGACTTTAAAACAAAGGCTATAATAACAGACAAAGAAGGGCATCACATAATGATAAAGGGATTGATAAATCAAGAGGACATAACTCTAGTAAACATATATGCACCCAACATAGGAACACCTACATACATAAAGCAATTATTGACTGACATAAAAGGAGAGATCAACAGTAATACACTCATGGTAGGAGACTTTAACACCCTGTTGACACCAATGGACAGATCTTCCAGACAGAGAATCAACAGGGAAACAATGGTCCTACAAGACACACTAGACCAGATGGATTTAATAGATATTTTGAGAGCATTTTACCTGAAAGCAGCAAAGTATATATTCTTCTTAAGTGCACAAGGAACATTGTCTGGGGGAGACCATATGTTAGTACACAAAACAAGTCTCAGTAAATTTAAGAAGACTGAGAGCATATCAACTGTTTTCTCCAATCACAGTGATATGAAACTAGAAAATAACTACAAGAACAAAACTGGAAAATATACAAACACATGGAGGTTAAATAACATGCTACTAAACAATGAATAGGTTATCATTGAGATCAAGGGTGAAATCAAAAGATACCTAGAGACAAATGAAAATGAAAAAAATATGAGTCAAAATCTATGGGACACAGTGAAAACAGTTCTAAGAGGGAAATTCATAGCAATACAAGCCTACCTCAAGAAACAAGAAAAAGCTCAAATAAACAATCTAAACTTACACTTAAAAAAATAAAAACTAGAAAAAGAACAGCAAATAAAGCCCAAAATGGATAGAAGAAATGAAATAATAAAGCTCACAGTGGAAATAAATGAAATAGAGTCTAGGAAAATAACACAGAAGATTAATGAAACCAAGAGCTGGTTCTCCAAAAGGATAAACAAAATTGACAGAAACTTAGCCAGACTCATCAAAGAAAAAATAGAGAGGACTCAGAAAATAAAATCAGAAATGAAAGAGGAGAAATAACTATGGACTCCACAGAAATACAAAGGATCATAAGAAAATACTATGAGCAAGTATATGTCAACAAGTTGGACAATATCGAAGAAATAGACACATGCCCAGAAACATACAATCTCCCAAGGCTGAGTCAGAAAACAGAAAATCTGAACTGAATGATTGCTACCAATGAAATAGAATCAGTAATTGAAAACCTCTCAAATAACAGAAGTCTTGGACCAGAGGGCATAATGGGTAAATTTTACCAAACAATCAAAAAAGGATTAACACCTCTTCTCAAACTATTCCAAAAAATTCAAGAAGAGGGAGGACTGCTTAACTCCTTTTACGAGGCCACCATTACCTTGATTCTAAAACCAGACAAAAACATCACGAAAAGAGAAAACTATAGGCCGATATCTCTTATGAACATTGCTGCAAAAATTCTCAATAAAATATTAGCAAACCAAATTCATCAATATATAAACAATATCATACACCATGATCTAGTTGGATTTATTCCTGGGATATAAGGTTGGTATAGTATCTGCAAATCAATTAATGTTATATACCACATTAACAAATCAAAAGATAAAAACCATATGATCATATCAATAGATGAAGAAAATGCATTCAACAAAATCCAGCATCCATGTATGATAAAAACTCTCAGCAAAGTTGGAATAGAGAGAACATACCTCAACATAATAAAGGTCATATATGACAAACCTACAGCTAACATCATATGCAATGTGGAAAGGCTGAAAGTGTTTTCTTTAAGATCAGGAATAAGATGAGGATGCCCACTTTCACCACTCCTCTTCAACATTGTATGGGAAGTCTTAGCCACAGCAATAACACAAGAAATAGAAATAAAAGGTACCTGAATTGGAATGGAAAAAGTAAAACTTTTGTTATTTGCCAATGATATCATAGTATATACAAGAGAAGCCTAAAGATTCCACCAAAACACTGTTAAAACTGATGAATAAATTTAGTAAAGTAGCAGGGAACAAAGTAAATATTCAGAAGTCAGTGGCATTCTTATACACCAATGATTAACTTTCGTAAAGAGAAATTAAAAAAAGCAATCCCATTTACAATTGTATCAAAAACTATAAAATACCTGGGAATCAAATTACTAAGAAAGTAAAAGATTTGTTTTCAGAAAATTATGTCATTGAAAAAAAATTGAAGAAGATACAAAAAAATAGAAACATATATCATGTTCATGGGTAAGAAGAATCAACATCATTAAAATGGCCATACACAAAGCAATGTATAGATTCAATGCAATCTCTATCAAAATAGCAATGGCGTTTTTCAGAGAGCTAGAAAAAATAATCCTAAAATTTATATGGAATTATAAAAGACCCAGAATAGCCATGGCAATCTTGAAAAAGAAGATCAAAGTTGGAGGTATCACACTGCCTGATGTCAAACTATACTATAAGCCTATAATAATTAAAACAGCATGGTACTGGCATAAAAACAAATACATTGATCAATGAAACAGAATTGAGAGTCCAGAAGTAAATCCATGCCTATATGCTTACACAATATATGACAAAGGAGGCAAGAATATACAATGGGGTAAACGCAGTCTCTTCGATAAATGATGTTGGGAAAATTGGACATATTTATGCAAAAAAGAAAAAGAAACTTGACCACCTTCTTACATCATATACAAGAATAGTCTCAAAATAAATTAAAGACTTAAACGTAAGACCCAAACCATAAAACTTCTAGAAGAAAACATAAGCAGTAAACACTGTGATATTACTAAGAGTAATTTCTTTTCAGATATATCTCCCTGGACAAGGGAAACAAAAGAAAAAAACAAATGAGACTACATCGAATAAAAAGTTTTTGTACAGCAAAGGAAACCATCAACAAAATAAAAAGATAACTGACTGATTGAGAGGAGATATTCACTAATGATACATCTGATAAGAGGTTAATATAAAAAATAGATAAAGAACTCATACAACTCAAAGCAAAAAACACAAAGAACCCAATTAAATAATATGCAGGAGACCTGAACAGATATTTCTCCAAAGAGGAACTACAGATGGCCAATAAGATATATGAAAAGATGCTCAATCTCACAAATCATCAGAGAAATGCAATTTAAAACCACAATGAGATATCACCTGACATCTGTCAGAATGGGCATCATTAATAAATCAAAGAACAACAAGCGTTGGCAAGAATGTGGATAAAAGAGAACCTTCATACATTGTTGGTGGAATTCCAAATTGCCACAGGTGCTATGGAAAACAATCTGGACATTTCTCAAAAAAAATAATCATGGATATACCTTTTGACCCAGCAATTGCACTTCTGACTATTCAAAGAAAACCAAAACAATAATTCGTAAAGATATATGCATCCCTATGATCATGGCAGTGCTATTTACAATAACCATATGGAAGCATCCTAAATGCCTAGCAACAGACCATTAGATAAAGAAGTTATGGCTTATATATACAACGAACTATTACTCAGCTATTAAAATGAAATCTTACCATTTAGATAGACCTAGAGTTTATTATGCTGAGTGAAATAAGTCAGACAGAGAAATATAAATACCATATGATTTCACTTATATGTGGAATCTAAGGAACAAAAAGAACAAACCAATAAAAAAAATTGGCTCAAAAATATAGAGAACAAATTGGTGATGGACAGAGGGAATAGTGGGTTGGAGGGCTGGGAGAATAAGGTGAATGGTTAAAAAAGTACAAATTAGTAGTTGATAGATGGTCATGAGGATCAGGAACACAGCATAGATGATACAGTTAACATTAATATATTGGCTAAGTGGAAAACCAGAGGAAAGAAGGAGCAATTATTGGGATCATTTTATAAACTATATAAATGTCTAATAAATGTACTGTATACTTGAAACTAATAAAAAAAAAGAAAAAACACATCAAAAACATAAAGAATGGTAAAAACTACATTCCTATCACCAAGTATCTCAAATGGAAAATAATTAAGTACTTCGACCAAAAGATAGAGTCGCTGAATGGATAAGAAAACAAGACTTTTATATGTGCTGCCTAAAGAGACTCATTTTAGATTAAAAGACTAAAAGGGTATGGAAAAGATATTGCCTTGATTAACTTAGGGTGGCTGAATGGATAAGAAAACAAGCTGCCTACAAGAAACTCACTCCAGATTAAAGGACACACAGAGACTAAATGGAAGGAGGTGGAAAAAGATATTGCCTTGATGGCCCTAAAGGGTGTTGCGCTGAATGAAGTTAGAAAGAGAAAGACAAATACCACGTGATTTCAAGTACATGTAGAATCTAAAGAACAAAATAAACAACAACAATAATAGAGACAACTCAGAGATACAGAGAATATTTTAAGGGCTACTAGATGGGAGGAGTGTTGGGGTGGTGGTGAAAAAGGGCAAAGGGATTAAGAAGCACAAATGGATAGTTACAAAATAGTCATGGAGATAAAAAGTACAGCATAGGAAAATAGTCAACAATGTTGTTATATATGTGTGTGCGTGTGCGTGTGTGTGCATGGGTGTGCGTGTGTGTGTGTATTCCATATAGGGAAAAAGGGTACTATAATAGTATATATATATTATATATTATATATATGTGTTATATATATTATGTATAATATATAATAGTATTATATATTATATATATATATATGGAAAAAGGGTACTAGATTTAGTGGGGTGATAACTTTGTGAGTTGTATAGATCTCTAATTGTTATGCTGTACAACTGAAACTAATATATTATTGTACGCCAACTAGAATTGAAAAAAATTACTGAATTTTACAAGGTAAATATAAGCAACTAATATTATATTTCAATAAAACTAGAATAAAATTAAAAAGAAAATGAAATAGGGCTGGAAAGACTAAGATTCTTAATTCCCGGGTTTCCTAATAATAAGTTCACTTTTGTTTATGCATTGCCCAATTATTCTGTACTCTAAAATTTATAAAGTGATCCCCCCAATAAGTCTGGCACCTAACTGACAACATATAAAGTTATTACAATGGTATTGACTATATTCCTCATGCTGTAATTTATATCCCCATGACTATTTTGAAACTGCCAAGTTGTACTTCTTAATCCCTTCCTTTTTCACCCAGCACATCCTCATCCAGTAACCATCAGTTCATTCTCTGTATCTGTGAATATGTTTCTGTTTTGTTTGTTCATTTACATTGTTCTGTAGATTCCACATATAAGTGATATTATACAGTATTTGTATTTTTCTGTCTGTCTTATGTCAATCCCGATAAAATCCAAAATACCTATTTGAAAAGATGTATGCATCCCTATTTTCACTGCAGCATTATTTACAATAGCCAAGATATGGAAGCAACCTAAGTGTCCATCAATAGATGATTGAATAAAGAAGATTTGGTACATACATACAATGGAATATTACTTAGCTATAAAAAGTGAAATTTTATCATTTGCAACAACATGGATGGACCTAGTGGGTATTACACAAAGGGAAGTCAGTCATGAACTATTCTTAATCAACTTTTTGTTCATCATCTGCGACTTACCCATCACCACTTGACTATCTTAAAAATCTATAGGCTACCTTACGTAAGTATTCACTTGCACGTACTTTGCTTTCCATTAAAAAAAAGTTTTCTCATGATTCAGGTGAACTCTACTGAAGCCCTTTTTAATATCATTGATTCCTGGAAAAGTCCATGATTCCCTCATCTGTGTCGTTACTTTATAGTTATCAAAATTCTATACTTGACCTTAATACTTTGTGCCATATATATCTGTATATGGTTTTATGAATAGAGATCATATTGTATCCTCAAAGCCTAGACCAGTTAATTAGTAAAGGGTTTCTACTGGAGTCTCAATAAATGCTTGTTGAGTTGAATTGAAATGCTCCAGATTTTAGGATAGAATTCAAAATTTTTACATTCTCGTAATATTCAAATAATAAACTTCAGTAAGTCAGCAACATTTAATATCATCAAAAAAAACAGCAAAATAATGTTAGGAATTAAAATTGAATTGCCGATTTAACTCTTATTTAAATACATATATAAGTCATATTTAGATCTAGAGATTGATCTGAAATTTTTCCTAGTTACATATAAAATAAAACATATATTTGTCTAAGAAATGAAATGAGCCATCCTGAATATTAGTGAGGATAATTTTATCATTTTCAATTTTGTGACTCAGAGTTTTTTACCAAAATTTAGAGATTGTACTATGTCCTCAATGAGTAAATTCTTCAGATGAATGGTATAGAGAAGCTTCAGAATACTTTATTCTACTCAATTTGTCATGTTTCTCAACTGTCCTAAAAATGCAAGGTTATATGGACTTAGTGCCAAAGAAGATAAATTTATAAAGAGAACACAGGACAAAGCTGGACTTTGCTCTGTCAGCTCCACTTACGTACCTCTCAGCAATTCTCACCACCGGACAAAAGGAAGCATCCCTCAGGATTCACCACTCTGTCCAGCTTTCTTTAGCTATTTAAACAATGAATTACTAGAGCCCCTTACCCTTCACTGCTGTTTCATTTCCTCTTTTTCTTCTTCAGCTGAGTTTTTCTAATTTGAATTATTGAGAAGCAATGTAAGATGTGCATACAAGTGAAAGGTTCACAGAGGTGAGAAAAATAGAACTAAATCTATATACATTAAAATTTATTATCAAGTAAAGTCTTGATTTTAAGAAATTTTTCACCCGGGGACTAGGACAAGTTTTATGTGATAGTTATGAGATCACCATCATCACTCTCTCCATGCCTCCCTAACGTGTAGAATGCAGCCAAGATGGGGACCCAAGCCCCATCTCATTTACAGAAATAACTTTTAAGTCTGTGGTACATATGTATAAATAAATAAACAGGGACACATGTGCACACACTATATTTTAAAGAGAAAACACACTGATATTTACTACATGTGAAAATAAAAATATCCCTTTAAATATAATAAAAAGAGACATTCTTGTCAAGTAAATAATTTTTCTATGTGACATTTATCCATCCAAAAACAAAAGGCTTGAGTTTTTAAATAACCTAAGTAGTTTTTGGTGGGGAAAGTATGTAAGCATTAGGTAACTAGACTGTTAAGATGAAACTTTTTAACATATGATGCAATTTTATGGTGTGATAACAGGGTCTGTAAATTCAATAATATCCAAACAACATTAAGTGAGAGAAAAAGGGGATCTCAGTTTTGCTTATATACATATTTACTATTCTCTGGTAATCATGAAGTTGCTTAATTTCTGGCATGAATGACTACACCTAGTTATAAATCTGTAGCTAAAACTCTTTTGGTCAAGGAACTATATGTGGCACATAACAAAACTTTAATGTTAGTATTTACTCTATTTTTATTAATATAAACAGTATAATGTTATTTTACGTGTTTCCCAAATGCAAGATGTTAGTCTAATTCTACATATGACATATATTTGTGTATTAATGTGGCATATCTGAAATAAACTAGAACTAAACAAAGATCTTATTATGATTAACATTTCCATTTTTATGATCAGATGTTGAGGAAACTGACTAAAGCACAACATTTTGCCAAAATTTATCAGTTTCAGGGAAAAATAATAAGCACATTTTTCACATAAACTTTTATATATCTAAAATAAGTACTCAGAATTACATAGAATACATGAACATCATGTTCCTTTTGCTGTTTGTTTACCTGGGATAATTTTTCTTACCTTTAAATTTGCAAGGTTGAAAATTATAATCTCACACTTTTGTAGCTAATGATATCTCTGTATTATAATGAATTTCCTTCAGGGCTTGATGATTTTTTCAATGAAAATTTAATTCTGATGACCAGAATTAAAACAGGCAATCAAGATATTTGTTTTATAAAAAGAACACAGAACTTCATAAACACGCTTCTCAGGAAGCGATTATTAGTAGTAGCATTTTCCTTTCTTTCCAATTCTCCAATTTGTAAGTGCAGCTGTTGAAGATGTTTATTTGGTGGTGATGTCAGAAGCATGGCAGAGTGAGAGATCTCCCGGGATCTCTCCCCTTGAACATTAAAAACTCAACAAATAAGACCCAAGCTGCACACAAGTATGTCTGAGTGAGTGATCTGCACATAAGAGCTTCCAGAGTTTGGAACCATGGGAGTCTGGGAGTGAGGGGAGATAAATTGGAGAGAACAAAGAAGCTGCCATATGCAGATGGTGCTTCCTGCAGGCAGAGGGGGAGGAGAGAATTTGCGGCATGTTCCCCAAACAGCCCTGTCTGAGAGATCAGTGAGTACCATGCAACGGAAGCCAGGGATCCTGGCAGAAAGTGGAGCAGGAACTAAGTGCAAAAGAGCAACAGCTATGTCTTAGCAACCACTGTTGTGAAGTGGGAGACTGAGACATGGAACCTAGCAGCAAACCCACACACCAACTCAGATTGTGCCCTCCCTCCATCCTATATCCTCCTCACGGATCTAGCACTGTGGACCCCCAAGGAAATTTTCACAACCTGTACCAACAAAAAAACCACTGTCAGTACCATGACAGGGGCTGTGGCTGAGGGTAACTGATTGTGATTTGAATATTTAGTATATCAGAGAGGAAAAAAAAGGCATTATTAGCCTCAAAGTAGAGATCCAAGAGATTTGGATGCCACGTACTAGAAATAAAAAAAATAAAAATAAGAGAACACCTTATCAACAGGCTAAAAATAGAGATCTCTATATAATAAATCATTCTAAAAACAAAACAAAACAAAACAAACAAACACAAAAACAGAGTACACACCCATTAATGCCCAGGTGGAGAAATAGTCCATCAAACACCAAAACAACCAGGGTGACAAGGCAGCTCAGAAACAAAAAAATTTCCAGAAAATAAACTTAAAGACATAGAAGTGTCTTTAAATGACAGAGAATACAGGATTACAGTTCTGAAAAAAAACCCAATGAAATGCAAAATAGATCAACAATTCTAAGAATTTAGAATCAAAATAGATCAGCAAAATGAGGTTTTTTTAAATTAAAATAAACCAGCAAAATAAGTTTTTTAGCAAGAAGAGTGAAGCTCTAAAAAAAAAAAAAAAAAAGAACCAAATAGAACTTCTGGAGATAAAGACTATTAAAAGATAAAGAGTGAAATAGCAAGCCTAGGAAATACAGCTGCACAACAGAGGAAAGTATCAGTGATAATAAGGATGGAATTATAGTAATGATGCGGAAAGAGGAAGGGAGAGACCAAACAATAAAAAATAATGAAAGAGAAATACAAAAACTTGCTGACATTATTAGGAAAAGCAACATAAGAATAATGGGTAAACCAGAAGGAGAAGAGAAGTATAAGGGAACAGAGAGCATGTTCAGGCAAATAGTTTCTGAAAATCTAAGTAATGAGCTGAAGTTTCATATCCAAGAAACTAACAAAACACCCAATTATCTCAACCCAAAAAGACCTTCTTCAAGACATATTATATTAAAATTGTCAAGGCAGCCAGGGAAAAGACAGAAGACAGTAACCTATAAAGGAAAAACCCATTAGACTATCATTGGACTTCTAAGCACAAACCTTACAAGCAAGCAAGGAGTGGAACCAATATTCAAGGTATTAAGTAAAAGGAATTATTAGCTAAGAATAATGTATCCAGCAAAGCTCTCCTTTAGATATTAGGAGAAATAGACCTTTATAGACATACAAAAGTTGAGGAAATTCCTCACTATGAGGCCTGCATTACGGAAAATACAGAAAGGGTTCAGCCTACTGAAAACAAAAAGACAAGAAAAATATACAACTGTGAGTAAGATGACTAGCAGACGGAAAGAAGCTGTATAGTGCCACCCTTATTTAAAACAGGTTTTAAAAACTTAAACATTAAGAAGATAATTGCTATTGAAAGTTAGACTTACATAGAGACAATTTGAGATAACCATAAAAGAAAAGTGGAGAGAGATCAAAGATCCAAGTTCACAAAGGGGAATGGAGATAAGGCACATGCAGAAGAAAATGGATGTGTGTGTGTGTGTGTGTGTGTGTGTGTGTATACACTGCCCTTTACAGAATCTTAATGGTTACCACACACCAAAGATCCAGAACTAAGATATATAACATAAAGCAAAAAGAACTAGAGGGAAAATCCACAAAACCCCAACAAATTAAAAATAATAGACAGAAATGAAAGGACAAGGAACAAATAGAAACACTGAGCTACCATTAAAACAAAAGACAAAATGGTTATAGAAAAATCTCAAATTTCAATAACCACCTTAAAAATAAGTAGACTGAACTCACCAATAAAAAAGCATAGAGTTTCAGATTGAATCAAAAAACAAAACTCAACCTTCCAGAAACACATCTCATTTCCAAAGACAAATATAGACTTAAAGTAAAGGGTGGAAAATGGTAATTCAAGCAAATGGCATTCATAGAAAAGCGGGAGTACTGGTACTAGTATTGAATGAAATAGACTTCAAACTAAAAAAAAAAAGGTAAAGAAAGATACTGAGGGACACTTCATAATGATAAAGTGAACCATACATCAAGAAGACCTAACACTTATTAATATCTATGCTTCTGATCAGGGAGCCCCGAAATATATAAAGCAATTACTAACAGAATTAAAGGGAGAAACTGAAACTGATAGAAATGCTAATAGATAAGATCATAAAGTATATTACAAAAGGTTGTACACCACTAAATTTAATAACCTAGAAGAAATGGACAAGTTCTTAGAACTATACAGCCTTCCTAGACTGAATTATGAAGAACTGGAAAATGTAAATAGACAGATCAGCAATATGGAAATTGAAACAATCATCAAAAACCTATGAAAAAGTAAAAGTCCAGGATCAGACTGCCTCACCACTAAATTCTATCAAACATTCAAAGATGTAACACCTATTTTTCTCAAATTCTTCCCAAAAAATTGGTGGCAATACTTCCTAAGGTATTTTATGAGGCCAACATTAATCTGATAACAAAACCTGGTAAATAAAACTACAGACTAATCTGTCTCATGAACACAGATACAAAAATTCTAAATAAAATACTAGCAAAACAAATACAACAACACATTAACAACATTATACACTGTGTTCAAGTGGGCTTCATCCCAAAGGTAGAGGGATGACTTAACATAAGCAAATCAAATAATGTGATATACCGCAAAAACAAAATAAAGAATAAGGATCATGTGATCATATCAATAGCCTTTGACAAGATTCAGCATCCATTTGTGATTAAAACACTTAATAAAATAGTATAGAAGAAAATACTGTACCATACTAAAAGCCATATAGGACAAACCCTCAGCTAACATTATACTTAATGGTGAAAAATTAAAAACCTTTCCTCTAACATCAGGAACAAGACAAGGCTATCCAAAATTACCACTGTTATTCAATAGAATGATGTGAGTGCAATCAGGAAAGAGAAGGAAATAATAGGCATTCAAATAGAAATGAAGAAGTCAAACTGTCACTATTTTCAGATGGCACGATTCTTTATATAGAAAATCGTAAACACTCTGCAAAACACTACTAGAAACAATAAATAAATACAGTACAGTGTCACGATAGAAAATCAATGTTTAAAAATCCATAGCATTGCTATACTCTCATAATGAAGCATCAGAATAAGAAGTGGAAAAAATGATTCCTTTTGCAATTGCAACAAAACAAATAAAATGCTGATGAATAAATCTAACGGAACATGTGAAGTACCTATATAATGAAAACTATAAGACCCTATTAAAAGAAATTGAAGATACAGAGAAATGGAAAGATATTCCATGTTCTTGGACTGGCAGAATCAATGTAGTTAAAATGACTTTATTACATAAAGTATTATGCAGATTTAATGCAATCTCCATCAAAAGCCCATTGATATTTTTTAAAGAAATAGGAAAAAACCCATCATATTTGTATGAAAGCACAAAACCCCCAAATTGCCAAAGCCGTCCTGATGTCATATTATACAACAAAGTGACGCTAATCAAAATGACATGGTATTGGCAGAAAAAGAGACACAAAGATTAGGTGGAACAGAATCGAGAATCCAGAAGTAAACCCAAGTTTATATGAGCAAATAATTTTGACAAAAGAGCCAAAAACATACAATGGAGAAAGGAAAGCCTATTCAATCAATGGTGCTGGGAAAACTGGAAAGCCACTTGCAAAGGAATGAAACTACACTGTTGTCTATCACCACACACCAAAATGAACTAAAAATGGATTAAGGACCTGAATATATGACTTGAAACAATAAATAGCATAGAAGAAAACAGGTACTAAACTCATGGACCTAAAATGAATTTTATGAATTTGACCTCAAAGACAAGAAAATAAATAAATGAGACTACATCAAACTTAAAAGCTTTTGCACAGCATAAGACACCACCGACAAGGCAAAGAGGCAACCATACAAATGGGAGATTATATTAACAAACAGTGCCTCCAATAAGGGCCTAATATACAAAATACACAAAGAACTCATGCAACTCAATAACAACACCAAGAAACTGAACAAACCAATTAAAAAATGGGCAGAAGACCTGAAGAGGTACTCCCCCCAAGAAGACATTCAAATGGCCAACAAACATAAAAGGATGTTCAACTTCACTAGTATTAGAAAAAAAATGCAAATCAAAACCGCAATGAGATATTATCTACTACCTGTTATAATGGCTATCATCAACAGGAAGAGTAATAACATATGTTGGAAAGGATGTGGAGAAAAAGGAACCCTCATACACTGCTGGTGGGACTGCAAATTGGTATAACCTCTATGGAAAACAGTATGGAGATTCCTCAAAAAGTTAAGCATTGAGCTACCGTATGATTCAGCAATCCCTCTTCTGGGTATTTACTCAAAAACCCTGAAAACATTTATCCACAAAGATATTTGCATATCGATGTTCATAGCAGCATTATTCATGGTAGCCAGGACATGGATGCAACTGAAGTGTCCTTCAATAGGTGATTGGTTAAAGAAGTATGGAATATTATTCAGTCATAAGAAGAGATGAAATACTGCCATTTGCATTAACATGGGTGGATCTCAAGATAACATGCTAAGGAAAACAGACAGAAAAGTTTAAAACCACATGATATCACTCATTTGTGGGATATAAATCTAAAAGCAACAAACAAACATTGTACAAACAGAGACTCATGGACATAGACAGTGGACTAGTGGTTACCAGAATGAAGGGGGCTTAGGGGGACGTAGGCAGGGGTAAAAGGGGTCAAATATGTGGTGATGGAATAAAATCTAACTATGGTCAGTGAACACACAATGCAATATATATATATAATATATTGTTGAGTTGTTCACTTGAAACGTATTGGATTTTGTTGATCAAGATAACCTCAATAGTATTTAATAATAGTAAAATAAAAAAGATGTTTATTTGTCACAGATAATTAGAAGAATATTTAAATTAAACTTATACATAAAATAATCAGTTTTAAAATAGACCTAAATTTTCATCAGAAATATTAATATTCATCTAATTTAATGTGTGTCTATGCTTCAGTCATATTTTCTGTGCTACAACTATTTTCTATATGCCTAATTTATGTAAGGGAATAATATGTTTTTTGATGAAAGCTTAGCTCAAGCATGTACACAATTGTCAATTAGTTTTGTATTTTGTACTTTGTTCCAGTTGCACAAAATGCCTTGATTATCCTCCTGCAAGCTAAGATGTGGTTCAATGAATGCCAAAACAAATGACTATAGCATTCCAAAATAGGAGAATTTTTAGGATTATGATATTTAGGTTTTATTTATTTTCTACAATTTTCATTGGAAAACTAGTGATGAGAATGGCATATTTCAGGAGTTAAAAGTAATCAGATTAAGGCTCTGCTGATTATGATAAAGAACTATAAATTTATCTAACACCTTCAACCTAGATCAAGAAGTTCACAATTAAGATGGCTTTATATGCAAAAGCCAAGACTGGTTCTGCTAAATACATCTGGCCTATTGATTCAAACCAGAAAACTGTGGTTGCCTAAGTAGTATTGCTCTGAACTTGTAAGGGCCTCCAAACCCAGTTAAAATGAAAGAAAAAAAGAGAAAAAGAACAATCTAAAAATTTTCAGCAGGGATCACAGTCATAGGGAAGATGGGACCACTTTTACCCCAATCACAAGTTAAACCAATTTGATTTATAAAAATGAAAGAACCTTCTGCTTATACTTGAGTTACAGCACATTCTTTTGTGGACATCCATACAATAGAAATCCAATACAGGTGATATGCAGTAGAACAAAGCATTAATGCCAAGCTAGGAAATTCTGCACTTACATGAAATTTTATCAGATTGCTTAATTAGAAAGTGGTAAGTAGGTTAAAGTTAGAAAACCATAAGCAGGCACATTCAAGAAACTAAATAAGGAAAATTATATTCAGCAAGCTGTATTTTGTAATGTTCATTTCAGATATCCTTGGAAAATTGTGATTTAGCTCATTGATTTTTGACTAATAAGAGAATTTATTCAGTTTAAAACATTTCCTATAATGTAGCTTAAGTAGGTAAAATATTAAAACATATTGCAACATTCTCTCTTTTACCTCCCAAAGTACTATAATGCAGCTTTTGAAAATATTTTATAGCTTTTTTTTAGTTCCTGGAACAATATCCGAGAAAGTGTTCTGTGTAAATACAGTAATAATTTTTTTTTATTCCTTGTAAATGTGCCTATTCAGGAAGCTTCATTTATATAAATGCTATAAATCTTAATATTTGGTGATGCGTTGGCTGAAAATTTGAATATATTTAAAAAGAAATGTTGAGTCACATGGTTCTCCTTAAATAATTAGAAATTAAAAGAGCCTTTGCTGAATTTTATGGCTTTTTAATATGAAAAAAAAAACAAACTTAGCAAAGAAACTGGACTTATCAGTTCAGATTAATTTATAAATTTAATGACGTACTCTTGTCCAGCCAAAATAATTTGAAGATACTCCACATGTATTAAACTATTTTTGTATTAAAGAGAAAAATAATGATCTTACATATTATAACCCTCAGTAAATTCTTTTCAAAATTGACAAGGAAGAGCAAATCAAAACTTGGTTATATAAAAATGATGGACCAAAATACAGTTCAAAAATTTTAATAACTGTTGGGTTCTGCTTACTCGATTGAAAAATGGTGGTAATAATCTTATCTGTGATGATCTCATAAGGTTCGTTTGAGAAAAATGCTTATTTGAGATGCAAAATTCATTTGAGAAAAATTTTTTCCAAAATGCTTCAAAAATTATAAAACATCATCCTAAGAAAGAACAAAATTATAGAACTTGATTTGAAACAATACCAGTTTATTGGGAAAAATATGTTGCATACAGAGCCTCCTAAAATAGGTAATACATACATTATCCATATCATCAAAGAGGAAATGATTTCAACTTGCCTAAGTCACAAAAGCCATTCTCTGTTTATCAGGATTCTGACTCATCTACACAATATCTTCAACACTTTTTTATTTCTGAAAGCAAGATACCTCTAATAAAATGACAATTCTCAGAATATAAAATATGGCTAAGAGTTTCACTTCAATACATTATGCGTCTATGAAGATTGACACGAAGCAAGACTATTGAATCATTTCCCACAATAGAGTTATGGTATCCAGAATTAGGAAGAGAGTTAAAGAATGGTTCTTCTAGTTCAAATCTTAATTTCATATATAAAGTCATATTTTGAAGTGGAAGAGCATACAACTTGTGTAATTCAGTTATAAACTATAGCCTACATATTGCATTTCATGGCAATATAAGCAATATAAGTTTAACATGATGAAATAATTAGATAAATAATTTTGACACTGATATGAAAAGAAAACAAAGTTGATAGTTAATTATCATAGTCATGATAACCAGAGATCTACCTGTTCCAAGAATTTTCCCTGAAAACTGCCCACTTAAGGAAATTTTCTTTATGAATTTTTTTATTTCTTGTGTCTAGCACACCTCTTCCAAAACATAATATTTTAAAATTTGTGAGAAAAAAAAATAATGGCTCAAGAAATTTGGGAGGGGACATTCCAATGATGTTTTTATCAACCTAATTGAAGTTTAATTTGAACACAATGAATTAAGTGGAGAGTTTGATGAGTTTTGACAAATATATATAATTGTGTAACTACTGCCACAATAAAAATTTTGAAAGTTTTTATCACTCAACAAGTTTTCTTATATTCCTTTGCAGTCCTTACCCTAACTTCTTGTCCCAGACAACCCCTGATCAGCAATATACCACTATAAATTCAATTTACAGATTTTTATAATATTAAAATTCTGTATTATGTATACCTTTGTGTAATACTCTCACATAACGATTTAGAGATTCATCCACATTGTGGCATGTCTGTAGTTCTTTCTGTTTGATTACTGAAATAACTACAATATGTTTAAACTTTAACCTTTTGATGAGCATATATCTAGGCCTTTGCTTGTACAAATAAAGCTACTACATTTATTTGTGTAGACATGTTTTCATTTCTCTTGAATAAGTATCTAGAAATAGAACATCTGGGTAAAATGTAGGTATATATCTAACTTTATTTTTTAAAAAACCTGTTACACTGCTATACACATTTATCATATCACTTTATATTTCAGCACCAATGTTTGAAAATTCAGGGTGTACCAAGTCCTCTCAAACACTAGGTATTTTTTTTAATCCATTCTAGTTTAGTACTATTGCATTGTTATTTTAAACTCCATTACCTGATAACAATGTTGGCATCTTTTTAGTGTTTTTCATGTCATTTGTGTACTTTCTTTTGTGAGTATCTATTCAAATCTCTTCTTATTTGGTTATTTGGTTGTTTGAGGTTAATAGAATTCCTTATCCATAGTCATGAAATTCCACACAGCATAGCATATGACTAGGGTATCCAATAAAGAACATGTGGAAGCAGGCCCACTAGTATGAAATATACTGTTAAATTACATTCTACACCACTAAAATCAACTGGACTTGTAGAGTGTTAAAAAAGCATTCGAAAGATACAATTGAAGCACTACCTTAAAGAAAACATTTTGAGTACTGTTAGTTCTCAGAAAATGGTATATGCATTCAATCCTGGATCTCTATAAGGTAGTGCTTCCTGAATAGGAAAAATATATCGGTCCAGAATACAAAGAAGTAGGACTGTCCTATCTTACTGTTTCTTCTCATGATCCTCTAGAGTCTTTTGTGCTTCTCATTCCGGCACTCTGGGTTCTGCAGGGTATGCATGTCTAAAGAATGCTCTCTGTTAGGCACATTGGAATCCTTGTGTCCAGAAACTAAAAGCAAGAAGAGGCACCACTATTGAAGCATAAGTAATCAAATCTTACCAGCAGGAGGAAATAGGGATGCTTTTCCACAAAGAAAATAAAATGAACACACACATGCACATCCACACACGCACATTCACATGCACGTGCTCGTGCACAAAATGTTGGATGCTCAGAGGCACTTCTGAGACCGACTGTTTCAATAGGGGCTGGGGTTTGTCTTGCTAACCTTTTTGTAAGATGTTCATGAAAATTATGGAGGAGCTAGTTTGGAGAATCTATTTTAAGAGATATATCTGTGCAGTACTTAGGGTGAGAGGGACCATAAAAATTTGCTACTCAGATATCATACTGCAGAAAGCATAACTGAATGACAGTATTGGCTTCTCTTCCTTTGAAAGCACTACTACACTTTTGCAGTGGTTGTGTTCCTACAGGTCATAAAGCATAGAAGGAATGCTATGTCAGGACCATTCTGGTAAGATACAAGATTCTCCAATGGCTGATTGCTTGAGGACTCCCCAGTGGTCTGGCCAAACATTTTCAGAGCTGTGCCAATGTCTCTTCCTATCCCAGTCCTTCCTTCCCTCTCTCCTTCAATGAGTGTAAGATCTGCATCAGAGTCTTAAGACTTTTCTACCTTCTTCTGCTCCCTCTTTTAATTTATCTCTCGCACATTTAATTCTATCTTGGTGTATGCTCTTTAGAGGACCTGAACTTAAATGCAAGTTGTATAATCAGGTAAGAATAAAAAGAGCTAATATTTTGATTCATGATATGTCATTGGAGAGTTCTGAATAGTAATAGGAAGGAGAGAATTCTAATAGAAAGTAATTTGGAGAAAAAGTTATGTATTCTAATACATACAATCATCTCATTTTATCTCTGTTATGAATTTTTTTTTGTACAGTGTATATAACTCAATTTTGCTTTGCAAAGTAAATTTATGTTCTGGGAATATAACAGCATTTGAGTATTGTTCACAGCTAGTGTGGTCTGAGATTTAACATTGGCTATAGAAGGCAAATTACACTTGGGTTACGTAGAGAGGGGAAGAACAAGAATAGCAAAAAGTTAAACATTAATAAGATCTGGACAATGTATTGGAAAGGACATAGAGTAGTTGAAAGAGTCAAGGATACATTGTTTCTGGCAAGGCCAGTGGTTAGATGATTCATAAAGAGCATCCAAGAGGAATAGTACATTTTATAGTGGCAAGGGAAAAGATGAATAATTCTGTTTGAAATGTATTATGACTAAGAATGTGTAGAGTATCTCTCATTCAAGTTGATCAGTATGAAAAAAAATCAAAATATTTAGAAATTCTTTAGTTTATCATAGAAAACTTTACAAATATTATAGCAATTAATATTTGAATTTAAAGTGAATATGTTTAGAATTCTCAACTTAAAAAAAAATAAAACCCCCAAAGAACAGGAGATTTTTGAAGTTATATCAGGAAAAATATATAGTACAGACGGATATAAAAAATTAAAACTCTAGAAATGAAAATTACATAGGAAAAAAAGCATAAAAACAGAGAATTACTCAATTCAGCAATAATAAATAATTTATTCAGATCGAGGCATTAAAAAATCAGAAAGACCAGTTAAGTAAGATGCTAACACATGTCTTATAAGAGTTTCAAAATAAGAAAAATAGGTAATGAAGGAGAAGCCATACTTAAGGAGAATATTTATTCATTCGAAAAATATTTACTATGGTAACTCTAGTAAATTTCTGTTCTAAGCAAGCAAAAAATGGCAATGGCTTCACTAATGTTGTACTCTATCTTATGCCTCAAAATTTCCAAAACTGAAGAAATACTTGAAGCTTCTGAAAGTGTAAAATAAGTGCTGTGAAGAAAAAATAAAAATGAATCTACACCCATCCAAACACATTGATGACACTCATTTTTATTGTTTATAAAACAGCCACATAAAAAAGTCACTTAAAATCAGTTTAATTTGTGTTAAGATGATTCATATCTTCCCCTTTATTGTTTTCTATTTTTTCTTTTATTATTTTTGATTATTTGTTTGAGATTATTTATTTAATGAAAATATGTTAATGTTTATTAGTCAATTTTATATTATTTTCTAAATTATAATTTTTATCTTTTTATTAATTTCCTTCCCATAGATATGTTTTGTAATATTTTATTTACTTCTCGAGATGAATGATTAGTTCATTTATTGTTTTATTAAAAATATTAAAAACCTTGAAATTTCTACCTTGTAAGTTTGGCACCACCACATAAGTGTTTGCTACCATCTTTTGTAATCCTATAATATTTTAGAAGGTTTTAAAACTTTTCCAAAGGGTTTGTTATTTAATTATAAGTTGGTTACTAAATGTTAGTTTCATTTTCTTATAGTATTTTCTTCCTTAGAGGATTAATTGGAAAATAAAATGAAGTATGATATTTGTTGGCTTTTAAAAAGAAAGTATATTTTTAATTTGGAAAGTACAGAGTTAGATATTTTTATTAAAATAATATAAGTACATAGACCCTCTATCGAATGATATTCTATTTCCTATAAAATTTGTTTAAAACAAGAAATATTTCATTTAGCCTGTTTATAAATTTTTAATTTTTATATTTAAATAAATATATTTAATTTAAAAATACCATTATTTAAAAAATGTGGGTTGTACATTTAATTGAAACTTCTTTTCACAATTTTTGATTAGCATTTTCCTAGGAGATATATATATATATCTCAATAATACATGTTTGTTATTCTAATATTTTCTGCATCTTCTGAGGGTTTGTCATTTACAACATAACATATAAAAAATTTTAGCAACCTAAGAGTAATTGTTTTCAATTGTATAGTACTACTTTTATTTTTTCATATTCTCTTTGATTCTTTATTTCTCTATTTTTCTCAATTTACTACACTTCCTCCCATTTTCCTTTTTCACTGACTGATCTTAATGAAGACATTGTTTGACTATTTTCACTTAAATTTAATTTTATTAAAAAAAAACATTGTGCAAATCATTGCCTAGAATAGAATGAACAGAATAGAATGAAAGATATGAAATTATGCTATACAAGATTACAACCTTTTATGTCCTACAAAAGACTTGTTTGTATACTCTGAATTTGCATTCAGCTTTTTGTTCTTAAATTATAAACTTTTCATTAAAAGATATCACCCAGTACCAAGCAGGGTATTGCTCTGTGTGAGTGATCACAATGCTTACCTTTGTAAGCCTTCAAATTATATATTTGTGTGTGTGTGTGTGTGTATGTGTATGAAATTATTTCAATATATTGCTAGAATTAGCTAATGTCAAGCAATTACTTCTAAATTTGATGTTTAAATTAACATTGATGAGGGAACATAAATACAAAATAGCTAAACTTTTTTGTCTGGCAGGCACTATGGTAAAACACTTTTCATGGATATGATGATTTCAAAACTATATACAAAAAAATACAAAAATAAGAAATACAAAAGAAGAAATATTTTATTTAAAAATGTATAATTTGCATTCATGAATGTGTACACTTTTACCCCTGGCATACCTCCTTTAAATTTAGGCATTTTACTAAATGTTCTATAAATTTATTTAATTTGGCTTAGAGTTTATTATTTGTTAGTAGTACTTTTGTGTGCATGTAAATCTTGTAAAAACTGTTTTAATCTAATATAATGTTTTAAAGTTATTCTCTGCATTTGAAATTTAAACCTTTAGAGCATTATAAAATGCCTGTGGAAGAAATATTAATTTACTTTAAGAAATTTTAAAGTAAGATAAACATTTGTGACTCATAAAGAAATACTTCATTTTTATCCTCTTTGTTAATTTTCTTACAAATGGTACTTGAATGTTTTAAGGTTAATATTTTGAAAAGATCATGCAATTTGACCCAAAGTTTCAAAATCTGAAAGCCTAAATACAATTTCAATTTTATTTGCTTGACAAATTGTAATTCCCACTGGTATAAATTTATCTACATGGGTGAAATGTTCATCATCAACAACAATAACAGAAAACACAATAGAGTTGTTATTAAATTGGGTAAGAAAACTATTTTTAAATGCAAACATGTAACCTGTTAATGTATATGTGCGTACATGCACACATTCACTAACACACATATATATCTCTATGTGTATGCATCTAAATATGCATACACACTTTGAAATACCAATGGAAATCTATCATTTCAATGCACATTGCATAAAGAACAGACAAGAGAGTACACCTTAATGCAATCTTAAATGCCTAAGATAAATTGTTTCTGAAATTCATACAGGCTATAGAGAAATTAAAATTTTGTTTAATCAAACGTCTTTGTTATTTTTAGGAGACCCTTACCAGCAAAGCAAATTCTCTAACTGAAATTTTTGGTCAATTGTAAAGTCTACAATGTGGGGTTGAGTCACAAGGTAAACTCAATGTCAAATATGAGGATTAGACTTTGCGGCCCATTCTTATTTTAAATCAACCACAAATCATTCCACACCTGCTAAAGAGAAGCTAAAGATGCAGGTGTGAAAAAACCAATATTCTAGACCTAGATGTAGGTGCTAAGTTTGTTAAAGGGTACACCATTAAACACAGAGATTTCAACTAAGTGGTTTAATCCTCAGGAAATTGGCTCTAACATCCAATTCATTACCTATTTATTTTCTTCTTTTAAAAGATATAGAAAACATTAAAAATAATATCCTTCTCTATAGCTTTTTAGGAGTTAAAAAAAAGGGATTTGAAGCATCAATAGACTTGGGAAGTAAACCTAAACTAGCATATTTTTTTTTGTTCATGTCTAAGATTTACGACATTTATTTTTAAAAAGCCAAGAGAGGGACTGAATTAACTTTCGCGTTATGCTGTATTCAATAGAAGCAATGATGCATATCACAAGGAGAAAGACAAAAGAGGATTTAGCAAAAAAAATCTATGATATTTTATTTCTCTAAATATTTATTAAATTCAGAATGGTAGATGATTGTTTTCATATTATTTTTTCAGTAGAGAAATTAAATATATTCAATAGATTTTAATTTGATATGAGTCTTGATCTGTTAATTTTGAAAATATAGTTTGCATTAGGTGTGATAATTTCAAGGTAATGATGGACACGATAACGATAATGTCAACTGTAATGAAAACTAGCTTCCATTAAATTATATCAATTATTTCTTTCTAAAAATAATTAAAATAAATTATTAATAATGATGCAGACTAACATCTCGTTCTCCTTTTGCAAGGGATTGGCTCATGATTTGCTGTTTCATGTAATAATACATTAACTATTCTATATAATAGATGTCCCACTACTTTTAGAAAGATTGTAATCACATGCTTTAAACATTGGAGATTTGTTTTTACTTATTCATACCAATTTGTTTTTTTATTCATATCAATCTTTTTATGATATAATCTTGTTTACAATTATGTATTTACTGTTTTCCAGCAGCAGTTGCAGTTGTACACAGAAGGCATTTTAAAAGGGACGAGAACATGGAAGCAAGGTTGAAGAAAGGTGGTTTATTATTGTTGTTATTATATTCTTTGAATGTAAAAGATAACATATCCATGGATTTCATTTTTTGAGTGCTTAAAAATCTGGAGATCATTAGATATATAACATAAAGCATAAAATAGTGGCTAAGCATGTGGTCTCTGGACCAGGATATCTGGAGGTGGGATTGAATTTCAATTCTGCCACTTGTTGTCTCTGTGAACTTGGGCAGATTAATTAGACTTTTAGTGTCCCAGTTTGCTTATATGTAAAATTAGATAATAATAAACTTACTTTATGGCTTATAGTTAAGATAAAGATAAGTGCCATCTATAAGATAAACAATTGTTGTTCTCACAGTTGGCATTTGCCTGGGATAGATCTACTATGGCAAACACGTTATCATCAGTGGTTGTAGGATCGGGATGAGCATTTGCATAGCACACAGATATTATAACCTCATCCATCGCAGTCCTATAGCTTTTCATTGATTTGCCTGGTCTTCTTAGCCTGTTCTGCCAAATCTCCTATGGTCAGGCCAAACCATAAGGCTACTTTTGTAGAAGATGATGAATGAAATTCTATGTACTTGAAGAATTTTTCTTCTCTATCCAAAGATGTCACTCTCAAATCGGGATATAACATTATAACGATCCCTTTCCAGCAGATGACCATGTAATATGAAAGGCTATCTGTAATCTAGATTTTTTTCCTCTTCAATCATTTAGTTACAGTCAACTCTCTCTGAATCACTGAAGTATACAGAAAGCAGGGTGGCAATGCATCAGAAACAGGCATACTGAAATGTGAGTACCCTGTACTTCTCTTTAGAGCTCCAGAGCTAATTGAACTGTTTACTACCCATGCAATACAAGAAGATCATTTCCTCTGGGAGACATGGCCAGGGTTTCTATGAATGAAATTGTGACACAGTGAAAGAGAGTTATACTTCTAAAGCTGAGTAGTGAAAATGTCACTAGTGAAGATATTCCGCCTGGTAGAAATAGATAATTTCAAGTATTCTTCATCTATGAAGGCAGAGAAAATTAATTTGCCTGGCTGCATAGCAGGTATCAGGGGCTATATGTATTTACTATAGCAAGGAGACTACATCTGGATTAAAAAATATCCATTATATTTAGCTAACTACACTACCTATTATCCAACCCTTGTGCACATCAGCCAAACCGGAAACATGAGAGGATCATCAAATCTGCATTTTAAAAATAATTGATGGTAATATTCTCTGTAAATCTCTCAGAGATGGTGATGCTGATAATGACAACGATAATGATGACCAGGAAAAATAGCATTTACTGAGTATTATGTAGCAGCAGCCAGTTTAAGCATATTATATATACTATCTCCAGGGGCCTTGCTGTTAGCTAAATAGAATAATAGATGGATTTCTAAGGATCGTTATTGAACCTTTCTACAATAATATTTCCCACATGGGTTGGAATCATTGTGGGGATTCTATGAGTTTCTCAGGTGATCTCCTCTGTTTATATAGTCTAAAATTAGAAAAGAACCAATCATGCAGGACACAATTCCTAAAATCCAATATGAGGCAAATTTTAGTTAACACTATTCAACTTCTGATCCTTGCTTTTGTTGGTAAGGTAACCCAGAAGTTACAACTTCTGGGTTGCAACTTCTGGGTTGCTTCAGCATTTAGGATCCTCAGAAATTCTATCACTTATGTAACAAATTTCCTGCATTAAAATCCCTGTTATAAATATTTCCAAGAATTTCTGTTTTTCTGCTTAGACCATGACTAGTACAAGACAAAATGATAGATTAAACCTCACCAAATCTTTTTGTAGATGAGACAATATTTATCATAATGCTGCCCTTAAATCATTATTTTAACCACACCCAGCATACTCTTGTTGGTCAATTCCACCTACTTGGCTACAGCTACTAAAATCAAGTGGACAAATTTATTTGTCAATAACTTCCAAAAGGATCCTCTAATACACTTTCGAAGGTACTGGAGGCCCCCTTGCCAATCTATTTCTGAAGTCTGTAATAAAGGAATTATATTCTAGAGATACATTGCCAATGCAAATAATGTGTAGATGAGAAGATCACATATGATAAATTCATTTCAATATTCTATGTCTCCAAGATTTTGGGTGCCCTTCTCTACATTATAACAAGGAAATGTAAGCAACTCAACTTCACTTAGAGTAAGCAGCTATTGTGTTCAAATTTCTTTAACCAGCTATGAAAATAATGAGAATCACTTGCAGTTGCCTAAGTAGAAACTGAAGAAATACGTTATTCCTTACCTCCAGTGTTATGGAGAAATTGATACAGTTGTTAATTCTTGAACTTGGAGATATACATTAAATAGCTCATTCTATTGAACTTAGAATCTTTTGCAGCTGGATCATATCAATGAATTTAGACAAATCTAAAAGGACACTCTTCTTGCCTTAGTTATCATCCATAAAATCCATGCCCACACAGTTTTCAGATATTTGTCAATATAAATTGTCAAAATTTTGCAATTCTTTTGAGACATTAACTTTTTATTTCATAGTTTGCACTGAGCTGGAGATATTTATGTCTCTGGGAACAGAAAGAAGTTTTAGAAGTGATGCAGGAGGAAACTGGATTCCCCTTAAAAATCATTCCTTAAAGTTATGTTACTACAGAGTCTTTGAGCAAGGCAGGGACAACATCAAACAATAAGGCTGATTGCATTAGCTGATAAGGCAGGATCATGTGGGTCAGGATTTAAGAGTACCCTGTGTCATAAATCCTCCTCTATACCTCTCTCTCCTAAATTCTAAATGTTAATCATTTGCAAAATTGTGCAAAAACTTTCACAAAAATAATTTTTGGCCTTAAATTTAATTACATTGATATTTTTACAGTCAACATAATCTAAATTTTCATCTAGCTTTTGGCAAGCCCAACCCTGTCTATGAGAAAAAAAAAACACTGACTAATAAAATCAAATAAATTTCAACTGTATAATTCAACAGTATGTGGTATATAGATATATATACACATATATCTATATCTATATATATATATAGAGAGAGAATTGTTTACCACCCAAAGTATATTTCTGTCATCAAATATTTAACCCTTATTACCCATATCTTCCTCTCCCCTTTCTCCTTTGCCTCTGGAGACCACTAATTCACAGTTCATGTCCATGAGTCTGTTTGTCATAGTTGTTTGATGCTTTCAATTTCATATCTCACATATGAGAGAATTCATATGGTTTTTAACTTTTTCTGTCTGACTTATTTTACTTAGCATGATTATCTCAAGATCCATCTATGTTGTCACAAATGGTAGTATTTCATCTCTTCTTATGGCTGAGTAATATTCTTTCATATATATGTATCACATCTTCTTTATCCAATCATCTACTGTAGGACACTTCAGTTGCTTCCATGTCCTGGCCACCGTGAATAATACTATTATGAACACCAGGGTGCATATATCTTTGCAGATAAATGTTTTCAGGTTTTTTTTTGCATACATACTCAGAAAAAGGATTACTGGATCATGTGGTAAGTTGATTATTAGTTTTTTGAGGAACCTCCATGTACCGCCTTCAGGAGACACATCTCAGCTGCAAGGACAAAAATAGACTCAAAGTAAAAGGGTGGAAAAAGATACCCCAACAAATTGCATCCAGAGAAAAGCAGGTGTAGGTATATTTATGTCTGACAAAATAGACTTCAAGATAAAAATTGTAAAGAAAGGCAATGATGCACACTTCATAATGATACAGGGAAACATAAATCAAGAAAACTTAACACTTATTAATACCTATGGTCCCAACCAGGGAGCACCAAAATATATAAATATATAAAGCAATACTAACAGAACTAATGGAGAAACTGACAAAAACACAATTATAATAGGGAACCTATGTACCCCACTGTCAATGATGAATAGATCATCCAAACAGAAAATCAATAAAGAAATATCATCTTTAAATCACACATTAGACCAATTGGACATAATCAACATTTACAGAGCCCTTCATCTCAAAACACAAGATTATACATTCTTCTCTAGTGCACATAGAACTTTCTCAGAGATAGACCATATGTTGGAACACAAAACTAGCCTTAACAAATTTAAGAAGACTGAAATAAAACAAGCATATTTTCTGATCATAATGCTTTGAAACTGGAGATCAATCGTAAAAAGAAAATGGGAACAACCACAACCTAAAGATTAAACAACATGCTACTGAAGAATGACTGGGTTAGAGAAGAATGGCTGGTTAAAAGGAAAAAGCAAGAGATACATAGAAACAGGGTCAAGATGGCATAGAGGGTAGAGGTTTTGCACACCTTCTCTTGCAACCATACCAAAATTGTGAAATTGTGATGAAACCTCAGGAACAAACAACAAGCAGAGTCACCTGTGGTCTGGATGAACAGAGCCCTATAACTAAGGAAAGACTTAAGGAAACACCTTTGAAGAATAGAAGGAGAGAGAGACGTGAGCCTGCTCAGGCCCATGTAAGCCTAGTGAGACAGACTATGGCAGCCTCAGTTGGCATGTGCTGACATTCCCCTTAAAAAGGCCGCAACTGCAACTGAACTTCCATGGTGACAGACTCGTTCACACTGAGCTCCATCTCTGGGGTGGCTGCTTGGGGAAAGGAGGCATCAAGGACATATGGGGGGACACTGAGTTGTTAGGCTTCGGGCGAGGGCCAAAGGGGTGGCTTTCATGGACAGAAGTGTTAGCAGTATACATTGTTCCTCTGTAAAGCCCTCCCGCTTCTAGTGTGCAGACACAGTGCTGCAATAGCTGAGACATCATCAAGCTAGATAACAGATTTACTCCACCCATAGGATTATCTGAAACTTTGCCCCTCACAATTTGTGGCCCTACCTAAGCCACATTCAGTGGTCCTTGGTATGTCCTGTGCCCCAAGGCTGAGAAGCTCCAAGCACCACACTGGCAGCAGCCAGCCTCGGTTTCTGGCACAGGTTGTAGCCATTTACTGATTGCTTAATGACTCATACCAGGTGGTTCCAGAGGGGGCACAGGTTAGGGATAAACTTGGCTTGCATCTGGACCCCTCTCAGGACTGTGCCACTGGGCTCCTTAAAGCCACACTACTAAGACCAGGAGACTAAGGAACTTTACATAGTATATAGAAACAGACAGGGAGACAGCCAAAATGTGGAGACAAAGAAGCATGCTCCACATGAAAGAAAAGAATAGAGCTACAAAAAAAATATTTAAACAAAGTGGAGCCAAGCAATCTAACAGATGCAGAGTTCAAAACACCGGTTATAAGGATGCTCAATAAACTTAGGGAAAGCATAGATGAACTCAGTGAGAACTTTAACTAAGAGATTAAAAACATAAACATGGATATGGAAATTATAATGGAAAATCAATCAGAAATGAAGAATACAATATCTGAGATGAAGAGCACATTAGAGGGAATCAACAGAATAGATGAAGAAGAGGATCAAGTCACCTATATAGAGGATCAGTAGAAGACACCCAATCAGAACAAAAACAAGGAAAAATTATCTTAAATTAAGATAATTTAAGGAGTCTATGGGACAATATCAAGCATAACAACATTCACATCCTAGCGGTTCAAGAAGGAGATAGAGAGATCAAGGAATTGAAAACTATTTGAAAAAATAATGATGGAAAACTTCTCTAACCTGGCAAAGGATGTAGACATACAACCCCAGGAAGCTCAGCGAGTTCCATACAAGATGAACCCAAAAGAGGCCAACAACAAGACACATATCTTTAAAATGTCAAAGACAAAGAGAAGAATCTTAGAAGCAGCAAGAGAACAGCAGTTAGTTACCAAGGAAGCTCCCATAAGAATGGTGGCTGTTTTATCAAAAAAAAAAAAAAAAAAAAAAAAAAAAACAACACAATAGCTTTTCAGGATAGAAGGGCTTGGCACAAAATATTCAAAGTGATGAAAACCCAGGATCCACAATCAAGAATACTTTATTCAGCAAAGCTATCATTCAGAGTGAAAGGACAGATAAAGAACTTCCAAGACAAAAATAAGTTAAAGGATTTCATCACCACCAAGACAGTATTACAGGAAATGTTGGAGGGACAATTTTAAGAAAAAATATGTTTTAAAAATATGAATAAAAAGTATCAATAACTACATATTTATCAATAAGTACCTTAAATCGAAGTGCATTAAGTGCTCCAATCAAAAATTATGGTGGCTAAGATAGAATGGATAAGAAAACAAGACCCTTACATATGCTGCATATAAGACACTCACCTCAGATTACAAGACACACACAGACTAAAAGTAAAGGAGTGAAAACAGATAGTGCATGATGGACATAGAGGATATTATATTGGATGGAATATGTCAGATAGAGAAAGACAAATGCTATATGATTTCACATACATGTGGAATCTAAAGAACAAAACACAAATAAAAAAACAGAAACTCATAGATACAGAGAACATTTGAGGGTTACCAGATGGTAGGGGGGTTGGGAGACTTTGGTGTATAAAGGGAAAGGGATTAAGTATTACAAATGGGTAGTTACAAAATAGTCATGAAGATACAAAGTATAACATAAAGAATATAGTCAATAATATTATAATATACATGTATGGGGAATAACGATACTAGATTTATTGGGGTGAATACTTTGTGAATTATATAGATCTCTAATCACTATGTTGTACATCTGAAAGTAATATAATATTGTATCACAGCAATAATTTAAAAAAATAAAAAATTATATAAACAGAAATACATAGAAACAAATGAGAATGAAAGCATAACATAAAAAAAACTTGTGGATGCAGAAAAAGTGATTAGACATTCAGATAACTTTAGTACCCATCTGACACTATACATAGCTATTACAATATTATTGACCATATTCCTCATGTTATACTTTACATTCTCATGACTATTTTGTAACTACCAATTTGTACTTCTTAATCCCTTTCCCTTTTTTCCACACCCCTTTAATCCCTCTCCCATCTGTCAGCCATTGAAATGCTCTCTCTCTCTATGAGTTTGTTTCTGTACTGTTTGTTTGTTTATTTTGTTCTTTAGATTCCATATGCAAGTATAATCAAATAGCATTTGTCTTTTTCTGACTCCACTCAGAACAATACATTTTAGGTACATATGTGTTGCAGATGACAAGATTTTTTTTATAGAATGCTTCTGCTTTTTGAATCTACATTATACACTGAGAATTGTGGAATTTAAGTTGCCATTTTATTTTGTAGTACTACAAAGAATTAGGTTTCAGGCAGGAGAACCTTAGAGAAATGAGAGGAATATAGAATCAGCTGCTTGACCAAGTTAGGACTTATAAAAGTATAACTATTTATTCAGAGATGAGGTTCTGCCAGCTCATGGCATACAGTCATGAATGTTGACCATGATTAATGAATACGAGTTATGAAGTTCCCATTGAAGAAAAAACTAGGGGCCAAGTCGCAAGAGGCAGTCATGGACAGTTTACAATAAGAAATGAGTAGTTCAAATTCTAGAAAATATGTAAGGTCCCAGACGAGCATAAACAATGCACACTACAGTAAAGAAAAGTACTCCACAGTAAGGTCATGTATATAAGTAGAAAAAAATTGTACTAGAGATAAAGATTGATTTATAAATTCCAAGTGTTGGGGAAGACGTTTAAACTTTCAGAATTCAGTTATAAGGTTAAACTAAATTAATATTGAATTTCTCTTTGACCTTGACAAGTGATGTATTTAAATTAGATGTGATTAGAAATAGAAAAAAGAGATACGCTAATCCTTATCCTCAGTGTCTTGGAGAAATTCATAACAATTTTTTTTTTAATATAACAAAAGAGTTTATTTTCTTCCAGTTGCTAATTATTGGAGACATCTACCAGATCGCTCATTTGACTTGTTTTAGTGCTATCTCACTGCCTCCATAAAGGATTTCAAACTAGCACAGAGTCAAATAGTCTATTTGACTGTAAGTAAAATGTTTTACATTGCTTTTACCTTTAGTAAATATGTCCTTGACTTTACCTGTCAACTCCATCTTACTTCTGGTTTTGTAAAACATATAAGAAAAAAGAAAACTGTTTTCTGAGTTCTTTATTATCTGCCAGTTTTGTTTCCTCTACCCCAAACTGAGGCCCATCTCTGAAGGGGAATGCAAGTACTGATGCAGGACCAAATATACTCTATGTTCCCAACATCATAGTGCACAAACAAAACCATATTAAATGAGCAACTAGGTATTTATTACAATGTCATTTGGGATACTAAATAGTTGGGAATAATCTAAATGCCTCACAGCAAGGTAAACCACAGCAAATATGTAAGATTTAAAATTGTTCACACATTAAACTTACATTTTAGGAAAATGGTTTGTTTACACAGATATAAAATAGTATAGTAATATAACTAACCATCCTAAAATGAATTTTAAAAAATGTACCAAAATATTATTATTTCTGATTTTGGATGATAGAATTATTGCTAAGACTTTTTATTTTCTCTGCTTTTCTTAACTTTTTTGGTATTTTTCTAAATATTTTTATAACAAAATTTGAGTGTTAAAAATACCAAGTGAAATCTGCAACTCAGAAAAAGGCACATTACCAAGGGGGTTGCTGACTGAATTAATTCGGGGCACTATTTAGTTTAAAATCAGTAAACTAACAGAAACAAAACAGCAACAGCAACAAATATCCACTCTCTTCTGATAAAGGTAAATGAAGACCAAAAAATTTCCAAACATCAAGGCTATATATTTCAAGCCAGTTCTTAATTGGTCAAATCATACTTTTCAATGAAACTGATGGTTTTTATTTCCACTGAAATACATATTAAAAAAAATAGCTTATCAATATGAAAAGACAAATGTGAAAGAAAGCATTGAATCATTAAGTATTTTATTCACAGAAAGGGGGAAAATTCTATCTCTTTGCTTCGCTTAAAATAAGACTAGATTTTTTTAGCTGTAAGGTAAAGTTTGCCAAAACAAAGTACTGATTTGCTACCTATAATATACTCTGTGATAAAACACAAAGATAGTTATTTATATAAAGGTTAAGTAATTTTTTTAAAGTGTGAACTGTGAAGACAATAAATCTTTACATTAAATTAGTGGGGAAAGAGTTGGGTAATTCATTATCTCAATGACTTCTTACTTTACCACACAACCCCTCTCTTCATTGATGTTCACAATTTGAGTCCCTGTTAAGGCTTTAGGCTTACAATGAAACTTCTATAAATTTTTGGAGCTTTGTCATGCTGGCATGTAGATCATTCTTTTTTAGGAATGATCTACATTTAGGAATGTTGAGGAGGCCAGAAAGCAGTTGCCCCAAAGGAAATGGGAATTTTTCAAACATGAGCAATTCAAGTATTGATGTCAAATAGAGTGGGCTGCTGACTCAGGGTTCGATAGGGGCAGCAGCTAAACAGAAGCAAATCTACAAAACTCTTCTGTCAGGTCGATCTCAGCAGGTGTCACTAAGAGGCAATCCTGTGGGTCTCTGTAGTCTTGCCAATTGAAGGGGCCGAGAGGGGAGGGAGAGATGATCTAATGTTTCACTCAAAGGACAGATTGGACTATTCTCTGCATATTTTCCCTCCTACTTTGACATCTGGAATTCTAATAACATCTTGATTTGGATTTATATTATCAAACCAAAATTATTTTGAACAGGCTGTTCTTTGACACACAAAGTATTGGCTTTGTATTTATGTTCCTAGCCAAGTGATGTGTAAAGGTGTACCTAATACTGACATAAAATGCAACTAATAATTACCCGACCACATGCTGACTGAAAGAAAAACTTGGAGATAATTGAAAGAGTAGTTCCTGCAAATACAGAGAGTGTCAAGTGTTTGAGCTTAAGATATATGTAAATTAAATGTCATTGTGAGTTGTAGGACCAGAAGAACCCTTCAATTAGAAATCTTAAAAGAAGAACTAATTTTCATAGTCACTCAGAGAAAGATCTTAAGTGGTCTAATAAATACATGATCTTGGAAAATATCTTTGTGGTGGTTAATAATATATTTCTTTTGGAAATCAATGGTCTTCTGCCATAGGACCACCCCTATTGGTAATCTTCAATGTGACCACTGGTGCCTGCTAACTGTTGTCTCTATATCTCTCAATAATATATTATGAGGCTGTTTCTTGATTTAGGATTTTATTTATTTATTCTTGATATGATAGTGTATGTATTAGATCACTAAACTACCTCCTAAACCTTTCCTCTATATTTTTCGCACTGGTTATTTTGTAATATTGAATAACATAAATTTGACTATATCTTTCCACCATAGATGGCTCCATGCTTTATAAGAGGATGATGTTAGTGACTGCTCTTCCACTCTTCTCCACACCTTCCACTTCTCAAATTCAATCATTTATGCCTTTCTCTATATTTTTAGGGTTCTTATATATATATATCAGAAGCCCAAATTAGTCACGAGTAACGGTATTATGGCAAAAAACAAAAACAAAAACAAAAAACTTTAAACAACAGAATGCCTAAAGTCAGCAAGGTTTATTATCTCTAGTATCACTATTAATCCAGAGATTTACTCATCGTTTTTAAATCTCTCTCTCTTCTACCCGTTGATACTGCATTCATTATCCCTGCCTAGATACTGAAAACATATAAATTTATAGTAGTTGATTCAAATTATGTCAGGTAACCAAAATCAAATATTTATTTTGCCCCTGTAGTGACAAACAAGCAATAAGAAAGTACATTTCTTTTCTTGCTCAGTTTTTTTTTTGTTTTTATATTTCCATAATATTTGGTTTTATTTTTCTTCCTACTTCCTTAACATTTACTCGCTCTTCCAAATTCTCTTTTTCTCAATTCCCCTCCCCACCTTTTAACTTTCTTCCTTTCCTTTGTCCACAAACTTTTGCTTTCTTGACATATTCTACAGCTGTAGTACTGGAACTCCTGTTCTTCCCTGGGTTCCTATCTACCTCTTTGGTTTAAAATCTCATTTTTCTGGATTATCTACACAAATAAATTCCTAAGAAATGTTGCAAGGGAAATAAACATCTGGGGTTCTCGTAGAGTTAAAATCCTTTTATTTTTCTTACAACATTATTGATATTTGGCCTACTTATAATTTTAAGGTGAAAAATACACCCACAGAATTTAGAAGATTTGCTCCAATGTATTCTAATATCTAGCACTGCTGATGTTTGATTCCAATCTCATCCCTTTTTCTTTTGTTGACCTCAGGAAGCATATAATTGCCATAAAGAATTCCTCATGGTTAATTTAGCTCAAATTCATATCCAGAGTCTAGCAGCCATTGTTTACAGAGGTCCCTCATGCATTTCAGAGAGAGACCACAGACTGAGCTGCCAAGCCTCTGCACTGTGCTGTGTCTTCTGAGTTGACCCCTATAAGAGAGCTCCTCGGATAAAATTCAGCCAATAAGACTGAGACTTTCACCATTTAATCAGAGCTGTGCAGCTTATATCCTCATTTGCGTTTTCACCAACTAATCAGACCAGTTCCATTCTGGCCGATCAAGACTGTACTTTTTGGACCAATCAAACTATGAATATTTGGAGTCTTCATTTGCATGAGAACAGGACAATCAGTAACTGAGGTGGGACCTCTTCCCGATGTAAGCCACCTTCACCTCTTGTGGTGGAGCCCACTTTCAGGGTCCATGGAAGACTGTTTCTCAGCTGGAGTTGCAATATTGGCTGGTCTGCAACACTGAAGTAGAGCTGTATTGTCAGAACAGAGCTTTAACATCAGAGTTGTAACAATATAACACCAGGGCTACTTTGCCTGGGCTGCCTCACAGCCATGCTTTTCCATAGCCATGTGATATCATAATTGAGCCGTTTTACTGCTGAACTGGTCCACAAATATACTGTTATACAGTTGAGCTATTTGCACAGCATAACGTCTCTCCTTACTGTATCCCAAACTGGGGCGTTGTACAGATATCCCATCTTCCCTCTCTTAGTGAGTCTAAGATCTGCTTTTTATTTTTAGCGTTTTTAAATTTAACAATTATGTTCTGAGCGTGGATATCTTTCACTTCCTGACTGTCACTGCACTGACCTTTCCAATCTGAGATGGGTATCCTTGAATTGTAGCAAATTCAAAGCTCTTATTTCTTCAACTTTTTCCTTTTTCCTTTTTTTTTTTTTTTTTTTTTTTTTGCATTTCTGGACAGATTATATCAGTAATTTATCTTTTCTCTAATAGTTTGATCTACTTAGTTGTTTTGTTTTTCCCCCTTTGCTTTCTTTAATGAGCACTTTTCTTAAATTTATCTGTATCGACTGGTGAACTTTATTTATCTTAGCAGTTGTATTATAATTTCTTTATTTCTTCAGCTATTTCCTATTTGGTGTTTCTTCTTTAGCTCATTAGTCTTCATTCTGTGCTTGTACAATTTTCTCAAACATCTTTGATAACAATTTTATTTATTTAAGTTACCCGAATTGTGTCTGATTATTCTGAGACCATTTTTCTGTTTATTTACCTTACTCTTTCTTTTTCATGGGTCACATTATCGATTTTCAAATTTCCAGTAACAGTTTCTTATTCATTTACATTTAAGACTGAGACAGTGATGACACCGACTGTGAGCTTCTGTGCACAGCTAGCCTATTCCACACTCGGTCATAGCTTTACCATGGCAGCTTGGGAACTGCTGTTTGTTTTGAGATAAGTAATTCTAGAATGCAGAGGGCTTTGTTCTGGAGTACTTGCACCTACTCTGTTCTAGACCTCTCCAAAGATACCATGACATCCCTTTGGTCAAGAACCCTGTGGTGTAGTGTTTGTTAGCTTGGGAAGTAGAAACCCAGAACAAGACTATGAGAACATCTTTTCATTTAGCAGCCTCCTTTGTCCTGCTTCCACAAGTCACTTCTCATCTGCTTTTTAGATCCAGAATATATTCGAAAACTCTCTTTTCCAAATTATTGACATCATTATGACTTTTTACTTTTTTAAATTTCTTTTTCTTATCTAAATAATGTCTCAGAAAGGACCAAAGACAAAGATATGCACTCATACTATATTAATTGGAAGTTATTTTGAACATACCACTTTTATATAACCACCTTCTTGGACATTTATTTTGCTTCCCTTTTTTTTGTTATTATAAGCATGCCATAAATATCTTTGCATTTGTATATATATTTTGTTTTAAAATATATATTTCCACTTAGAAACACTTCCTTAACTTGACATGTTAGTGTTTTAGGTCTTTTATATACTCCCAAATTAATTCTTTCTTTTTTTTTTTTAGTGGTGGGGTAGTGGTAGGCGATGGGGTGGGGTGGCGTAGTAATGATAATGTGGTTAAAAGTATTTTTTAAATTCCTTCTCTAGGGCTCAGTTAAAAAATATTTACTTCAATTTTATTGATATTCTAACATGAAAGATATACTTGGTTAAATTGGTATCTTAAATTATTTTTTATAGTTCTTTTAGAGTTATATTTTCTCTGTCACAGAATTAGTGTTCATATTTTCAACTTTATATCTCTTATAGTTTTAGGGATTTACTTACTTATGATTTTATTAAATCTTTACATAGAGAGAATGTTAAACTAATGACTCTTAGTTTTCCAAATATTTTCTCAAATATTTTGAAAAGCATAAACAGCCCTATTTAATTGTCTTTCTCAAGTCAACTATGATAACACTTTTTGGTTTTCTTATTTTATATTAATTCAGAAAGTGTAACTTTTCCCACCATTGCAATGGAATTACTATCAATACCATCTTTCATATCAGATAAATTTGCCTTGTATTTTCAATGTTTTGATTTTCAGTACATACATATATGGTTATTATGTTATATTTATACTTTGCTTTCATCCATATAAAATTATCATCGTAGTCCCATTTAATACATGTTTTCTCTTTAAATTTATGTGGTTTATTGTAAATTTTGCCATTTTGATTTTTTCTTCAAATAATCTGTAATATTTTTATACCTCTTGTTATTGTGAATTGTCATGTGTCATTTTATTTTCGGCTATCACTTACATAGGACATGTTTTTAAAAATGATAATCTGAAATTATTTTCCTTTTAATTGGCTAAATTTAAGTACATTTATATTAAGTTACATGTCATATTTCAGAAGATTGTTTTTATATTTGTCTTCATCTATACATTTTTCATGTTATTTATTTTTTCTTTGCTATTTCTTCTTTTGTAATATTGCATATTTTGTCTTCATGTTCTCCAGATATTTTTGAGTTATAAATGCCTGTCATAATTATGTTCTTGATTGTTTTAATTTCTCATATATTAAATTCCATTTTTTGATTCCTTAAATCCATCATTTTTTTTTATTTGTCCTTTACATTCACAGATTGAAAAGTGCACTCAAAGACGTCCTCTTTATTCAGTGCAATACCTTCTAGGTTCATCAAGAAAATATCTTTTTCCATCCTCTTCCTTTTCGTCTGTGTGTTTCTGTTAACCTGAAGTGAGTATCTTTAGGCAGCATATGTGTCTCTTTTTCTTATCCATTCAGCCATTCTATCTTTTGGTGGAACACTTAGTTCTTTTCCATTTGTGGTATTCATTGATAGGAATGTAGTTATTACCATTCTTTATTTATGTTTTTGGTACATGTTTTTTCATCTTAAGACCTTCTAACATTTTCTCTAATACTGGCTTGGTGCTGATTAATTCCTTTAGCTTATTTTTTGTCTGGGAAGCTCTTTATCTGCCCTCCAACTCTAAATGATAGCTTTGCTGGATAAAATATTCTTGGTTGTAGAAACTGGGTTTTCGTCACTTTGAATATTTTGTGCCAAGCCTTTCTGTCCTGCAAAGTTCTTTTTGAGACATCAGTTGCCAGTCTTATGGGTACTCCCTTATAGGTAACTAACTGCTTTTCTCTTGCTGCTTTTAAGATTATCTCTCTATATTTAACCTTTGACATTTTAATTACAATGTGTCTTGTGGGCTTCTTTGGGTTCATCTTTTGGGGGACTCTCTGAGCTTCCTGGGGTTATGCATCTATTTCCTTTACTGGATGAGGCAAGTTTTCCATCATTATTTCTTCATATAACTCTTTAATGTCTTATTTTCTTCCATGTACCTCTATAACATGAATATTTTTATATTTAATTGTGTCCCATAGGCTCCTTAAATTACTATTATAGTTTTTTTTTTTCTTGCTGTTCTGATTGAGTGTCCTTGGCTTCCCCATTCTCTCCATATCAGTGGTTTAGTCCTCTTGTTTATTCACTCTGTTGCTTCCCTTTAATATATTCTTCATCTCAGATAATGTGCTCTTCATTCCTGACTGGTTCCTTTTTATAATTTCTATTACCATTTTTATGTTTTTTTAAATCTCTTTGTTGAAGTATTTGCCACAGACAGTTTTAAGTCTTGTGTGTGCACTCAGTGTTGAACCTGAATAAGTCTCATTTTTTAGTCCTAATGCTGGGTGGTGTGTAGAATTGTTCTGCTCCGAGCCCAGTTACCAATTCAGGATGGATTCCTCCAGTGTGACCTTTGAGGAATGGACTGAAGGATTTTCCACTGGTCTCATTTCCTGTCTAGTACACTTAATGAGACCAATTTCTCTTAAAAATTAGTTACCAATAGGAAAGTGCTTTATAGGATCATGTCTTTCTTCTAAAAACCTTTTACCTAGGCTTTTATTCATGCACATGTGAAAAGAATATTTTTTTTCTCTTCTCTGTCCTCTAATGATGATATGAATCAGCATGGAAAAGAAGTGTTAATGTAGGTGAAAGTGCAATGGGACATGCATTGATGTTTATTGTGTCTGATACTGGTATAACTTATTTTAAAGATAGGAATATTATTACATAGTAGATATTATATCTTTGTATTGCAAATGAGAAAAGTGATCTTGGAGAGGTTCAGTGTCTAAATTAAAGACACATTGCTACTAAGTGACAGAACAAGGGAACAAACTCAGGTCTATTTGACTCCCAGAGCAAAGTTCTTACTCATTATATTTCCCTATATCTCTGGGGGATGGGTTGCCTAGTTTCCATTTGTTGGACTCTGCACATCACAGAACAAATGTGAGGGTGAGCAGCATATTAAGGATAGCAACTAGCAAAACATGCATAGCCTATAATAACAATGCATGTCATCTCAGGTCTATTAACTCGGAAGATAGGATAAATACTCCTAGGCTCTACAAATGCTTTGAAATTTATTCTTAGTTTGTGTGTTGTTTGTTTTTTTCTCTTTCAGATATCTTCTGTACTTCAACAAAATGTTGCATTTGGGTGAAGTGGGGACTTCTAAAATAATGACATTTTAACCAGGAAATTAACTTAAGACTGGTATATATTTAACAAAAAGGAGAAAATGTTATTAAGTTTCTGTCAAGATAATTCTCCTTTGAGACCTGATTTTGTTTGGAATATAGTTTAGAAGCTGCACCTTTAGGGTCTGGGTATAGATAGATAATAGACTGCAGAAAGAGCGAGAAGATAATAGAAAAATTAGAATAGTTGTAATGTGCACAGAGAATCCCAAATGTGGGCAAAGTAAAACAAGAGAAAAAGAATGCTGGTGACAGAAATTGTATGTGACCCTTCACCATTAATTCAGAAGTCATCTGATACTTTCAAAAATCACAAAATATTTGGTATAATTTTATTATTATTTTTTTAAATGGTGAAGGGGATATGTTTTGTAGCTGAGGGCCTAGGTGCAAATGGGGAGATAAGAATTAAATACACAGCACATTCCTCTTCAAGGACTGCCAAATAGCAACTCTCATAGATCTGGAGGCTATAACAGCCTATCTAGATTACTTATATTATTGTTTGTCTCTTTTTGTCAAATGAAATATCATTATTCTTCTTGAAACAGAGAAAATCAGACACTTCGGATATTCATTTTACTTTTATTAGGTTGTCAGTTTAGCACCCCAAGTCAAATACTATCCCAGATTTCTTCCAGTCTACTAAAAGCGTGAGGTGACTACCTCATGCTATGGTCTCTAAGAACCCGTATGGGAGAGTAGGTGCCTATAATAACTGAAAAAGAGAGCTTGCTCTTTCTTATAAAGCTCCCTTGTGGTAACATGCTACTCCCTCACAGCTAAACCTTTTAGTTATTATTTTTATTTTACTCAGCACCCACTCACCAAGCAACAAGCTAGGTACTAAATCATAAAAAGCATTGTAAACATAGAGGAGAACTTTGTAACACTCTTTAAAATACACTTTTTTCAGTTTAAAATATGTAAAAATATGTTTTAAATTTTTTTCATGGTTGTTATTACTATACACTGACCTTCGTTATCCCACCAAATCTGTTTTAAAAACTGGTGGGAGAGAGTATATGGAAATTTTTATAAGATTTTATACAAACTGTTTTCATTGAAGTGTTATTGTGTGCGTGTGTGTGTGTGTGTGTAAAGAATAAATGCATATCTTGATCAATTCTCAGAAATGGACCATACCTAAAGCACTGCTTTCTGTCTGTCATCTCTTAATCAAAATTGTTTATGAGATAAATACCTGCTATTATATGTAGCAATAGTTATCAATTCTCCTTGTTATATAAATTCCGTCATATGAATATGCTCCAGGATTTTGTTTGGAACAAGCTTTAATGAGACAACTTGGTTTAGAAGCCAATTTAGTTTGATTTATCACTTTTTCCCCTTATGATTAGCATTTAAAAAAAATGTTTTAAGAACTCGTTTTCTACTCTAAAATCATGATGTTTTTTAATGGTTTCTTTTAAATCTTTGTTGTTTTATATTTCACACACAGGTCTGAAATACTTAAGATGAACATTGGGTGGTTTCCAGTTTGGAATATTACTTTTATGAACATTATTTTACATGTCTTTTGGAAAATATATGTGCATATTTATGATGGGTATATGACTGATAAAGGACTTACTGGGTCACAGGGTATACATATGTTCAGATTTGGTAGGTCTTGTCAAAGAGTTTTTCAACCTTATATTTTAAATCTCCCACCAGTAGTGTAGGAGAATTCTTGTTGCTCTATCTTTGTCAGCACTTCATATTGTCTGCTTGTTCATATTAGTTCTTATAGAGAATGTGTATGATATTACATTGTGATTTTATTTTGCATCTATCTGTAGACTACCAAATGTATAAATTTTTATAGGCTCATTAGACAGTTGATGCCATATTTTATGAAGTGCTTATTCAAGCATTTTAGTTATTTTCCAAAATTAGATTGTATTTATCATATTAATTTTAGACATTCTTTATTATGGATATAAGATTTTAGTCTGATAAAGATACCGTGGCCTGTTTTTCACTCTATCAATAGAATCTTTTGATAAACAAAAGTTCTAAATGCCAGTATTGTTTAATTTATTATTTTTTCCTCATGATTAACCCCATTTTTTATGTTTTAAGAACTCATTTTCTACTCTAAAATCATGAAAATGTATAATATTTCCTCTAACTCCTTGATTTATCTTTCACACTCAAGATATGAAATCCATTTGGTGCTGAGTTTTTGTTATTGTTAGTTTGTTTTAAGATAGGGGAAAGATACATTTTTTTTTCTCCATGTGGATATTCAACTCAAAATCATTTGCTGAAAAGACTTCTGGTCCAGTAAAGAGTCATGTTTGCCATATATTTATATGCATATGTCTGTTTTTGGAGTATTATTTTTCACTGACCTATTTATTTTTCTTTAATTCTTTTTTTCTCAGCATTACTCTATTAATCTATCTTAATTACTTTAGTCTATTATTCACCTTCAACTCGATATCAGGTAGTGTAATTCCTCCATTTTTTGTTCTTTTTCTCAAGATGATTTTGGCTATCCTTAATCTGTTGCATTTCTTTTAAATTTTAGAATTAGCTTCTCAATTTCCACTCTTAAATCTCCTGTCATCATATTTTTTTTTTTTGAATTGCACTAAATTCACATAGTACTTTGGAACTATGTAACATCTTTATTGTATTTAGTTTTCTAATGCATTATCAGGTTTTAATTTTCTCTCAAAAATGTGCATTTTTTAAGGTAGAGTGCATAGTCCTCTAGGCTTTCTTCTGGTCTCTTGGGTCATTTCTCTTAAATAGCAAGATACTGGAAGAAATTCAACTCTACTTCTCAAAGATTTTGCTTTATGCACAATAAAGCCTCAGAACTTGCCAAATATTTTGACAGAAAACAAAAACGTTATTTGATTAAGGTCTTTTAAGTCTCCAGCTTTGACACCTGGACACTGTGACTATTAAAATTTCTGTTTTTTTTTTTTTTCCAGTGAGCCCCTGATTTAATCCCAGGTTCTGAATCTTTAGTTATTTAAAATCAGGGAGTGTTTCTGGGGCAAACAACTTCAGATAATACTGTAGAATCATATTTTTTCTGACGCCATTCAGTAATTGTCTAGTGCACCCTTAACTGTCCCTCTACTCAGTGAATATATTTCATCTACATCGTTAGGTTTTGTGAAATTACACTTTGATTTAAAGAAGTTTTTTCTTAATTCTTTGTCCTCCAGCCCCTCAAGGTCAGACTTTAGTAAGTACTGAGAGGAAGAAGTCAGCCATACATTGAGGACCTTTCTTTTTTCTTTTAATTACAAGAGCCACAAATTCCAGCAGCTTTGCTGGTTTCTCAGTAGCAGCCTCTGCTTGGACCAAGCCCAGAACTTTAAATCTTGTCATTCATTTTTTTCATCTTCAATAGTTAGATTAATGAATCCCTGATGAATTTTCTCCCTCTTGGAAGCAACTCTCTATAAATAATTCTCAGCTTCTGGCCCTACACAAGAAATTGGCAAATGTCCAAAACTTTAAAAAAATTAAATAAATATTGAACATCAGTTCATTTTTCTTCTGTTCTCTTTTTCCCTGCTCTCAAATCCTGGCTGCCTCTGCAATAGATTTTCATAGGATCCACAGTATCCTGAAATTTACTGACAGGACCAACTGTATATTTATGGGGCTCACTGAAAATGAAACGAAAACCATACTTGTTCAAAAATTATTAACACCAGCAGAGCTTAAACTAAGTGCAGAGGACTTCTAAGTGTGGGATCTTATGCAGTGGCACAGATTGCACATCTTGGCTTCTGCCCTGGTCACTGGATTCAGGAAACACTAAGACGCACACTAAATAAATCTACTTCAACTCATCTTCCTCACTTTTTAATTGTAACTCATGAAAGAGGTGCAAGATAGTTTGTATATTTTCAAAGATGTAATCAACTATTTTTCTCTTTTATATCAGTGTATACCTCTATTTCAATTTTATCTTTTTCAAGCATGGAACTGTTGATTAAAATGAGCAAGGATAAGCTGTTAATATTCTATTTGAAATAGTTTATATCTAGTGCTGGAATCTCTATGTATTGACTGGGAGAGTATTAAAAGTGTTAATTCCAAAAAGAATAGAAATAAAATCTTCAAAATAATAGAATATGCAGCTATAAAATTATGCACATGCTATGGAACATCAAAGACGTCTATGTCTCATCAAATTTTGTCTTATTACTCTGAAAGAATCTTCTTAGTAATTTCTTTAATTTAAGGTTACAGTTGTCCACATTTTGTAAGCTGCTAATGTCAGCATTCTGGCTATAGATAACTTCATGCTTTTCACAACTTTGACAGAGGTTTTCACTGCTCAAACACTAAAGTGCACTGACCTGTAAAATTATAAAATGTGCTGTACACAGCATGATATATTTGCTTAATTCTTTGAAATGCTTCATGTCTCTTAAAAATCTCAATGAAAAGCTTTGCGTGTTCTCTTAGTGTTTTCTCTACATTTGCATTAAAAATGGGATCTCAAGCTTCTTTATGAATATATTCAGGGTCCATTTTCAGGAATCATGTGCTGTTGAAAAAAACACTAAAACAAAGACCTTTGTAAACTTCTAAAATTAAGAATAGTTAGAGGGTACCCAAGATCATCCTCACATGATTTTAACATTACAGGTTATTAGTTCCTGAGTTTCGACAGTGAAATAAATATGAGTGAGATTTTTATTTTAAATGCCTAAAAATCCCAGTATTTGTTTTTTAAATACTATTTAAATACAATTTTAAATACAATTTTAAAATTAGTGCTTAATATTTTAAGTTAAATAATTTAATATCTTCAAAGATGTGAATGAATAAGGGGCCATATGTGAAACCTGACAAGCTCAGAGTTAGTCTGTATGTCAGGCCATACAAGCTCAGTAAACAAAACTAACCACACAGGATGGTCTGAACACAACAATTCCTAACTGGGCAGGCCATGGCGGGTAGTCATATTTCTGACCTAGAGCTCTTTAGCAAAAGTCAATTTTTACCTTAAGTGAGTACTATCTACTGTTCTTATGTATAACATACCTTTGAAATGTTATAGTAATTTTTTCCAAACCCTTCCAAGATGTAACCAGAGCATAAGACCACCAGGGCAAAAGATCATAGAACTCCTTGTTATTTTGTCACTTGCATACCATCTCTATGCATGGTAAATATTAAATGTTAAATAGCTTGTACCTACCAATGAAAAATAAATATACATCTCTTTATTTCGGTTTTTATTAAATCTTAGAGATTTCTCCACATTGCTTTCTACCACCTCCTTAATCCACTACCAATGCATTTTCTCTTCTGCTTTTAAATGCATAAAAAGAACCGCAAAACTTATTCTCCAGAGCATTTTCTTAATCCATTGAGATTTTGTTTCTGGACATGTTCTCAAAATTTTGTCTCAAATAAACTCATAAAACATTTCTATAAGCTAGGCATTCTTTCCTCAACTAAGGTAAACAACTTAGGTCTCTTGTGAAAATCCTAATCAAATAGGTTTAGGAGGAAGCAATTACTGCCTGTTGACCCCAGAAAGAAACGTACCTGATAAAAAGGACATCTAGTGGTTAACTGGACCCAAATTCATAACCAGAGTCTAGCAGCCATTGTTTACAGGGACTGTTATATAAACTGTACATCAGGGAAAAGCCACAAACTGAGCTGTCAGGCTCCTGCATTTCTGCTCCTGCCACCTGAGTTGACCCTTATAAAGAAGCTATTGGTGTTATAGTCCAATCAATAGGACTGAGACATTTCCTGTCCAATTGGAGCTGTGCAGCTATATCCTTTATACATCTTTACTGACCAATTAGGCTGGCTTCACATGAACAATAAGAACATAAAATTCTAACCAATTAGGACAGTGGTATTTGTACTAATCTAACTGGATGAATGTACAGTACTACCAGGATTAAAATGGACCAATCAGGAACAGTGAAGTAACTTTCTCTATGTAAATAGGCCACCCCTCTATCTCAAGGGAACATACTTTTGGTTTCATCTGAAGGCTGTATCCTCATTTGCAAACTGTTTATCTGAATATAATTTCTCCTTTTATAGCATCCCAGATTAAGGACTTGTGATGCCATTGGGTTAGTGACAGCAAACTTTTGTTGGCACACTTCACCTCTGCATCCTGGGATAATGATTGTTTCTTTGTAGTGGTGTGGGTTGTCCCGAACAGAGTAAAAAATTGCCTTGGATTTGGCAATTTTCTATCACAGAAAATCATGACATTACTATACCATGAGTATCTGACCAAAACTCAATCATGAGATCCAAACATTTACATTGATTCATACATATATTTTATAAACTAAAACAAAATCATTTTTATGAAACCTACGATATTCTCTCTATATTGATTTTAATTTATGATAAAAGTGTATTATATAAAATTAATCAAATTACCGTAGCAGTAAGTACAAACATTGTAGCAGTTATTCATCCTCATGGGAGGTATTTTTTTATGGCTATCTCAGGTTTATTGTCAATTATAGAACCACGAATACATAGAGATTAAAAAAATGCTACTGAAAATAATAAATGAGTCAGAGAAGAAATAAAAAAAAGAGATTGAGATACATAGAAACAAATGATAATTATAGTACAACATATCAAAACTTTTGAGATATGGCAAAAGCAGTCCTAAGAGGAAAGTTCATATCTTTACAGACCTATCTCCAAAAACAAGAATGAGCCCAAATAAACAACCTAATGCTTCATCTTAAAAAACTAGAAAAGGAAGAACAAATGAAGCCTAAAGTCAGCAGATGGAAAGAAATAATTAACATTAGAATATAAATAAATGAAATTGAAAGCAAACAAAAAAAATTAGAAAAGAAAAATAAATGCAACAAAGAGCTAGTTCTTTGAAAAGGTTAATAAAATTGACAAACCCCTGGCTAGACCCACTAATGAAAAAAGAGAAATAAGACAAATAAACAAAATCAGGGATGAAAGAGAGGAAATTACAACAGAAAATGCAGAAATACAAAAGATCATACAAGAAAACTATGAGGAAGAATATAACACCAAATTTAATAACCTAAAAGAAATGAACAAGTACTTAGAGAAATACGACCAAAATAGACTGAATCAAGAATTGGAAAATGTAAACAGACAGATCAGCAGTACAGAAATTGAAACAATCATACAAAACAACCAAAAAGAAAAAGTTTATGACCAGATGAGTTCAGCAATGAATTCTACCAAACAGTCAAAGAAAATTTAATACCTATTCTCCTCAAATACTTTCAAGAAATTGAAGAGGAGCTAATACTTCCTAATTCATTTTATGATGTCAGTTTTATCCTGACACCAAAACTTAGTAAAGATACTACAAAAAAAGAATACTACAGGTGAATATCTCTCATGTACACAGATGTGAAAGTACTAAAAGAGATACTAGTGAAATGAATACAGCAATATATTAAAAAGATTATACACCATGATCAAGTGGGTTTCATCCCAGGGGCACAGGGATGATTCGGCACACACAATTCATTTAATGTGATACACCACATAAACAAATTAAAAAATAAGATTCATAAGATCATATCAATAGATGCAGAGAAAGCCTTCAACCAAATACAGCATCAATGTATGATTAAAACACTTAACAAAATCGGTATAGAAGGAAAGTAACTTAACATAAGAAAAGCCATATATGACGAACTCTCAGCCAACATTATACTTGGCGGTGAAAAACTAAATACCTTCCTCTAAGGTCAGGAACACAAGGCTCTCCACTATCACTACTGTTATTCAATATAACATTGGAGGTCCTAATGAGTGCAGTCAGGCAAGGGAAAAGGCATTCAAACAGGAAATGAAGAAATCAAATTGTCACTATTTGTGGATGGCATGATTCTCTATATAGAAAATCAAGACTCCACAAATTCACTATTAGAAACAACAAGCTAATACAGTAAAGTTTTTGGATACTAAATCAATGTTCAAAAATTCATAGCATTCCTGTACTCTAATAATGAAGCATTAGGAAAAGAAGTGGAAAAATAATTCCTTTTGCAATTGCAACAAAAAGAATAAAATACCTAGAAATAAATCTAATGATATATGTGCAGGACCTATATAATGAAGACTATAAGACTATTAAAAGAAATTGAAGAAGATACAATGAAATTGAAAGATATTCTGTGTTCTTGGATTGGAAAAATAAACATAGTTAAAATGACCTTATTACCTAAAGCATTATACAGATTTAATGCAATCTCCTTCAAAAATCAATCAGCATTCTTTAAAGAAATAGAAAAAAAAAAAAACCTCTCAAATTATACTACAAAGCTCCCATAATCAAAACAGCATGGTATTGGCAGAGAAACAGATGCACAGACCAGTGGAACAGTATCCAGAAACCAGAAGTAAACCCACTTTTATACTGGCAAATAATTTTTGACAAAAGAGCCAAAAACATACAATGGAGAAAGAAAAGTCTGTTCAATCAATGATGTTGGGAAAACTGGAAAGCCACTTGCAAAGGAATGAAACTACACTGTCGTCTATCACCACACACCAAAATGGATTCAAAATGGGTTAAAGACCTGAATATAAGAACTGAAACAATAAATTATACAGAAGAAAACAGATACTAAACTCATGGGCCTTGGACATAAAATAGATTTTATGAATTTGGCCTCAAGGCAAGGGAAATAAAAGCAAAAATAAATGAATGGGACTACAGTAAAATAAAAAGCTTCTGCACAGCAAAAGAAACTGTCAATGAGGTAAAGAGACAACAATCTGAATGGGAAAATATATTTGCAAGCAATGCCTCTGATAAAGGTCTAGTATTCAAAATATACAAAGAATTCATAAAAATCAATAATAACAACAACATCAATAAAACAAAAGATTCAATCAAAAAATGGGCAGAGGACCTGAATAGACACTTCTCCAAAAAAGACATTCAAATGGCCAAAAAACATATGAAAAGATGTTCAACATTGCTAGCTATTAGAAATGAAAATCAAAACCACAATGAGATACTATCTTATACCTGTTAGAAAAGCTGTTACCAGCAGGACAAGTAATAACAAATGTTGGAGAGGATTTGGAAAAAAAGGAACTCTAATACACTGCTGGTGGGACTGCAAATTGCTACAGCCACTATGGGAAACAGTATAGAGGCTCCTCAAAAAACTAAGCATTGAGCTACCATATGATCCAGCAATCTCTCAACTAGATATTTACCTCAAAGACTTGAAAACTCATATCCAAAAAGATTTGCACACAATGTTCATAGCAGCATTGTTCACGGTGGCCAGGACATGGAAGCAACCAAAGTGTCCTACAGTAGATTATTGGCTGAAGAACCTGTGGTACATCTATACAATGGAATATTACTCAGTTATAAGAAAAAATGAAATACTGCTATTTGCAACAACATGGATGGACCTTGAGATAATCATGCTAAGCAAAATAAGCCAGACAGAAAAAGTTGAAAATCAGATGTGGGATATAAACTTAAAAGCAACAAACGAACAAGACAAACAAACAGACTCATGGACAGGTACAATAGACTAGTGGTTACCAGAGGGTAAGGGATCTATGGTTATAGAAAGAAATCTAATTATGGGAGCTGAACATACAATATCAATATACTGAACATACAATGTAAATATATATATGCATTACTGTTAAAATGTACAGGTGAAACTTACTAGATTTTGTTAACCAATGTCTCCATAAAAAAAAAAAAACAATTAATTAATTTTTAAAAAATCAGAAATTTAAATAAATTTATACCTAAAAATAAAAAAATACTTAATTGTTTAATTGCTGATTATACAAGTAACTTTTTTTTTTTTCCTGAAGATTATTATAGTTTTACTTCATGATAGGGTTTTTGTATTTGGTTTGTTTTTATGTTTTCACTTTTGCTTTGGAGTTTGTCAAGAGCTTATTTAATTGATAAAAGGTTTTGTGAAACCATTTGTAGGTTACATACTATCCAGTATTATTGATTTGTCAACCAACTAGCATATTTTAAAGATTAAATGATCAATTCCTCTAAATAGTTACACATTACTAAAAAAGTATCATATGTCTGTATGGATTTAAAAGTTTAAAATTTCCCTAACATTTATGAAATTATTGCAAACATAAATCATTTTAAATTTTTTAATGAAAATCTCATTTTTAAGAAAATATATTTTCTTAAATGCTTTGACAACTTAAAAAGCACACAAATTATAAAAAAATACTGTAATAATAAAACTAGAGTACTTATAAAATAATCTAAAAATACTACTAAAATACTCTATAAATACTATTTTTTAAAATTTATTTTTATCATCATTGTTTATATTTCTTTCCAGCTTGTATTACCAAGTTCTGAATAATCTTACTAGAAAGAAAAAAAGTAAATGTTGGCTTAGACAAGTCAATATCTCAAGATCTGAGTTAATCAATTTTTTTTATCAAGGTACAGATTCTGGTGGGCAGGCCAAAATTATTTAAATTCACATCACTAATCATCATGCTGAACTTCTCGTTTATCATTAAATCTAAATTGTGCCAAATTGATAATATTAAATCTCGATATATTCACATTAGTTTTGTTTTATGCAATCTCTTTCACCTCAAATGTGTGCTTTTATTATTTCTCATTTTCTTGTAATTATATTACTTGCTTTATTGACACGCTATTTATATATATATATGTATTTTTTTTAAATTTCATTATAATTACTAGATCTAACTAGAGAATTTTCATCCTAGGAGATATAATTATTATTACATTTTAAGACATTTGGCTAATTTGTTTTCTTAGAATATTGTTAAAAGTTCTTTTTACTTATTTATTATGTGTGAGGACTAGAGCTAATTACCTCTTGAAGTTTCCTTGTACTTAATTAATATTTGTGCTAGCTATTGCTTATCAGTCATCCTCCAGTGAAGGTAAGGGTCAGCAAACTGTATCAGACTTGCCATCTGTTTCTATAAGTATGATTTTATTGAAACACAGCTACACCTATTTATTTAGGTATTGTTTATGGCAGCTTTTGCACAACAACAGTAGAGTTGAGTAGTTGGGACACAGACGATGTGGCCTACAAAGACTAAAATATTTACTGTATCATCCTTTACTAAAATGTTTTTTTCCAAACCATGCTTAAGAGAACAGTAGTTATTTTTCTAGAATACTTAGGTTCCTCAGATATCCCAAATTTATTATTGATTTTTTTCCTGCTTACAGAGGTAGAAACATGATCTCATACTAGAATATAGCTTGGCTAATTATTTATAGACAATTTCTATTTTCCTCTGAGGCAGAAAGTTCAACTCTATCATCTTTCTTATAGTTAATTGTGGTTATGTGACTGAATTACCATTAATAGAATGTGAATGAAGCTGATATTTGAACATGAGAAAAAAATTTTATTAAACTTCTAAGTTTCAGAATTTGTTTTTAATAGTGAATAATTCATTTTCAAATATAAATTTAATTTACAGAGGGAATAAAATTCTTTATAAATGAATTCCTCGATTTGTTATTTTTGTCTAGTCTTCTTTTATATTAAAACTCTTCATGTGTACAATTTATATTAACATTTTTATTTATTTTGAATGCTTTGAGCGCATTCCCTTTTAAAAATTCAACTTTCTAATAGAATTTAATTATTGTATCAGCAAAACATTATATATTATTTTCAAATAAAACATAATAAATTACTATTTATTATTTTATGTTTAGACTGTTACAAATTGTCTAGTAAGATAGTCTTTATATTGATAGTCTTTCATACTTTCTCTGATTTTTAAAATCTTGTGATGGCACAAATATTCACCATATAAGAAATAATGTTGAAGACTACTGCACCATGAAATGACAATTGTATAGCTGGAACCAACCCCTTCGGAAAGGAAAAAAGCTTATGTCAAATTGTCATAACTATACATCCTTTAGGCAAAATGCATTCTTTTTTTTTTTTTTTTTGCACTATCAAGAACTTGAATAAATCAGAGATAAATGAGTTAAAATGTTAATATGTACTGGAACTGAGAAAAAACCACTATTTTACTATAATTCAGTAAAATATTAACCCAGGTATTTATGTATTAATAGAGAAAAACATGATACTTTTCTAATGACTGGAAAAGATTGCCAAACTGCCAGGAGATTAGAACAATTTTCACAAAAGATTAAACTGGGTGATATGAATGATCTTCTAAATGGTTTTAAGTTTCTGTTTATTTATAGAAATAATCCTTTCTCCTCTCTTTCATCAGTCACTGTTTCTAAAATGTCAACCATTTCTTTGTTAATTTCTGCTACTTTTGAAAATAATTTATTTTAAATCACTAAAGTGTAATTGAGTGAATTTCAGTAGACAATCAAATTCTAAGATTTGTAAGAAAAGTCTGTTGAAACTGTGAAACTTGCTAACCCCAATAAGATAGCACTGGGCTAAAGACCTTGCTGGGTCATTGATCACCAGTGACAGCAAATAATGACTTCACACCAACAAAATGTAAACTTCCAAACTCATAGATAACATTCCTTACTTGGGGTTAGAATTCATGTTTTCTTTCTATAAACTGTTTGACTTAGATGATGAATGATGGTTAAATAAATAGAACAGCATAGCTCTGACGAAAATGCAGTTGAATTCAGATAATTTTAAGTCTGTCTTTCTTTGAAGGTCAGTGTAAATATCTTGATATACTATAAAAGAAAAGTTTTTTGGAATGCCTTGTTTTTCTTATTTTAGGAAGGAAAATGTATTTTACTAATGTAATATTTTTCCTTCTTTTTAGTGAAAATATTTTTTATCTACCAATTTTGCTTTTCTTTTTTAATTTGACAAGATTTAGATGTACCTACCTATAGTTTCCTTTATTATTATATATTTTGACTAATTAATAAAAATATGAGTTTAGCTACAATTTATGCAAAAAAATCTTGAAAAGTTTAATTTCCTAGTATATTTTTATTAAAAACATGTGAGTTCTTACATCCTATCACATATGTCCATGTATCCTATTACATGATATTTTATAGTAAAGATGGAAAGAGATTCATAAAAATACTAGCACAAAAATAATTACATGTACATATTCATAAAATTGTATCTATCGCTTATTGAACAACTGGTAATAATGTGAATGCTTTTTACTAGGTCCATGTTTTAGAGTTCATGTTAGGCCTTTACTTCCTTATAGATGAGAAAACTGAGGGTAAGAGACTAGCCTCTGAAGGCACATGCATTCAGAGGCCATGGGAAAGTAAAAAAGGAATAAATATAAACTACATACTAGATAACATAGAAGATCAGAGGAGAAAACTAAGGCTATGGCCGACCTCGGCCTGTAACAGGGCTCCTCTCAGGAGGTGCAAGCCCAGTGGCCAGCCGTGGTCTGAGCCAAAGCATCACGAGGGCAACATCTAAGGAGGACACACATAAAGGGCAGAATGAGCAGACACCACGGTCCTGCTAAAGCCAATCCTACTTCATTGGGTCAGCCCCTGCACAATTGGTCTACCACTGTAGTCACAGTCACTTCACAAATCAACCTGAAGGCCAATCCCTTCCATTGACATGCAAACAGCAATCAGATCTTAACTACTACAGGAAGTGATCTTGAGCACCTGGCTCAGATGACTATGGAGGGCTGTACCACTGGGGTCTACAGGACACCAAATACATAAAGCCATTCTACTAAGACTGGGACTCACAGCAGCCCTATCTAATATATAGAAACAAATGGAGGCAGACACAATTTGGAAACAAAGAAACATGTCACAAAGGAAAGAACAGAAGGAAGCTCCAGAAAAAGAATTAAACAAAATGGAGACAAGCAATCTACCAGATGCAGAGTTCAAAACACTGATTATAAGGATGTTCAATGAACTTAGGGGAAGAATAAATGAATTCAGTGAGGATTTTAACAAAGAGATTGAAAACATAAAGTTGAGATAAAAAAAAAACAGTCAGAAATGAAGAATACAATAATTGAAACAAACAATACCTTAGGAGAAGTTAACAGTAGAGTAGATAAAGCAGAAAATCAAATTAGCGATTTAGAAGATAAGGTAGCAGAAAACATCTAATCAGTAAAGCAACAAGAAAAAAGAATCCAAAGAAATGAGGATAGTTTAAGGAACCTTTGGAACAACATCAAAGGTGACAACATTTGCATCATAGGGGTACCAGAAGGAGAAGAGAGACAGTAAAGAATTGAAAAACTATTTCAAGAAGTAATGACAGAAAATCTTTTTAACCTGGTGAAGGAAACAGACATGCAAGCCCAGGAAGCTCAGAGAGTACTAAACAAGAGGTTCACACCAAGACACAGCATCATTAAAATGCCAAAGGTTAAATGCAAAGGAGAGCATCTTAAAATCAGCAAGAGAAAAGCAGTTAGGTACCTACAAAGGAGCTTTCCTAAGACTATCAGCTGATTTCTCAACAGAAACTTAGCAGAACAGAAGAGATTGGCATGAAATATTTAAAGTGATGAAAAGCAAGGACCTACAACCAAGATTACTCTACTCAGCAAAGCTATCATTTAGAATTAAAGGACAAATAAAGAGCTTCCCAGAAAAGAAAAAACTAAAAAAGTTTTTCACCACCAAGCCAGTATTACAGGAAATGTTGGAGAGATTGCTTTAGAAAAAAAATCAGTAATATGAATAACAAAATGGCAGCAACTACATATCTATCAACAATTACTTTATATGTAAATAGATTAAATGCTCCAAACAAAAGTAAGGTGGCTGAATGGATAAGAAAAGACCCTTGCATATGCTGTCTACAAGAGACTCACTTCAGACTGAAAGACACACACAGACTGAAGAAGAAGGGATGGGAGAAGATATTTCATAAAAATAGAAATAAGCAAACAAAAAACTTGGAGTAGAAATACTCATACCAGACAAAATGGACTTTAAAACAAAGGTTATAACAAGAGACAAAGAAGGACCCATTAATCTTGCTTCTGGGTATTCATTCAAAGAAACCCAAAACACTACATTGAAGGGACATATGAAACTACATCTTCATTGCAGTATTATTTAAAATAGTCAAGATACTTGACATCCTTGGTGTCTATAAATAAATGAATGGATAAAGACCAGATGGTACATCTATACAATGGAATATTACACACTCATAAAAGAAGAACAATATCTTACCATCTGCAACCACACTGGATAAAGAAGAGGTGATATATATATATATATATATATATATATATATATATATATAATGGAATATTACTCAGCCATGAATAAAGAACAAAATCTTGCCATCTGCAATAACATAGACCTAGGTGGTTTTGTGCTGAGTGGAGTAAGTCAGACAGAGAAAGACAAATGCCATACAATTTCACTTACATTGGAATATAAAGAGCAAAATGAAAAAACAAAACAAAAACAAACTCAAAGATACAGAGAACATTTAGATGGTTGCCAGATGGGAAGGGGCTTGGGGGGTGGGTAAAAACAGGAAAAGATTAAGAAGTACAAATTGGTAGTTACAAAATAATTATGAGGATGTAAATTAAAGCATGAGGAGTATAGTCAATAATATTGTAATAACTATGTAGTGTCAGAAGTAGATTTATCATAGTGATCACTTTGTGCTAAGAATATACATATAATCACTATGTTATACACCTGAAACTAATATAATATTGTATACCAACTACAATTGAAAAAGAAAAAAATATAGATATTAAAGAGTGAATAAAAGAGTGGCTGAATAATTATGAAAAAAAAATCCCATTCATATATTGACTACAGGAGACTCACTTTAGACAGAAAAATATGCAGACTGGAAGTGAAGGGTTTGAAAAAGATATTTCATGCAAATGGAAATGGAAAAATAAAAATCTGGGTTAGCAATACTTATATTAGACTTTAAAACAAAGGCTATAAAAAGATAAGGAAGGACCCAGCAATACTGCTTCTGGGTATTTACTTGAAGAAATTCAAAACACTAATTTGCAAAACTTTGCATCCCACTGTTCACTGCTACACTATTTACAACAGCCAAGATGTAGAAGCAAACTAGCATCCATCAATAGACAAATGGATAAAGAAGTGGTACATATGTACAATGAAATATTACTCAGCCATAAAAGAAGAATTACTCTTGCCATTTGTGATAAGGATGGTCCAAGAGAGTATTAAGCTAAGTGGAATAAGACAAAGACAAATACTATATGATTTTACTTATATGTGGAATCTAAAAAATGAAATATACAATCAAAACAGAAAAAATTCACAGATACAGAGAACATTTTGATGGCTGTCAGATGGGGAAGGGGATTTGGGATGATAGATAAAAAAACAGAATGGATTAAGATGTGCAAATTCCCAATTATAAAAAACAGTCACAGGGATATAAAGTACAGCATAGACAACACAGTCAATAATACTGTAATAACTATATATGATGTCAGATGAGTACTAGACTTACATAAGTTACATAGCTGTCTAGTTAGTATGTTATACACCTGAAACTAATATTATATTGTGTGTCAACTGTACTTAAGAAAAATATTAAAAATAGTAAAAGTTTACAAAGAACCCTAGTAGTAGCCACCAGTCTGAAGTTAGATAGAAAAAATGCAGATATAGATAGATAGATAGATAGATAGATAAATAGATAGACGATAGATAGATAAATGATAAAGATAGATATACATAGACACACATATACACATATATAATACTTATAAGCATTAATGTGTAATAATTGTACATGTTATTACATATAAAATGCCTTTCCTTCATTTATCCCTCCCCAAAACCAGAATATAAGTTTAACAAGAACAGAAACTTTGCTTTGTTCTCTTCTGGATCATCCAGCTCTTGGAACAGTGCCTAGCATGCAGTCATACAAAAAAAAATATGTGAAATGAATGGAAAGAAATTGATAAACAAATTAGTTCATGTGTGTATGGATATAATTGTCATAAATGGGTCTGAGTATAGATATTCAAAAACTATTTAAGGTTTCCAGATGCTGTAAGATTTAAAACAAAACCGGACTCAAGTAGTGGAAGTTTAAATAAGATACTGAGTTAAGTTAAAATAGTAGTAGTCTGTTAGGTATTTATTGAATGTGGTTGAAAAATATAGACTTTAGCTTTTGCAAAGATGAACATGTTAATTTAAGGTAACTGCTTTAATTTTCCCATTTAGATAAAAGCAAGTTTATCTTGCTACCAACATTCATTTACTATCACATGTAGGAATGTTACATATTCTAGGATTTGACATGTTCAGCAACTGAACTACTAAAGACAGAATGCTATAAATATATGTCATTTGTTTTCAAAGATTATCAGTACATTAGAGTGATGTAATAATAATAATAAAAGCGAGACATTTCATGGCAAACTGGAAGTAAGGTTAGAATAAAGAGAAATGGGTTAAAAATGTCCCAATAAAACATATTATAAAATGGTTGATTTGGCTAAACACTCTTAACCAATAAATCCTAAAAAAGAGAAATGTCTTCTTTCATAGTTAGAGTTTTTAATAAAGAGACTCATTCCTTAGTCTCAAACCTTTATAAACTATGATGAAACAAATGATGAATTTATTTTCTTGAAAATCTGGAAGAGTTTTTACATCACATAATCAATCTAAAGAATGATATTATAGATATCTAAACCAACATTGAGAGAGCTCAAGTGACTTGCCAAATTTACATGGGGAGTAGGAAGTAGACAGAGCTTAAACTAGAATTCATGTCTCTTGAGTTAGTCTACTGTTCTTTTGCCCACAGCATAGCGTTTTTTACTTTAGTAGAACAAATACTACTATTCACTGTTTATACAAAATGTTCAATGACAACTTTATAAGCTTAGTTGCATACTTCATCTGGTCCCTCCCACCTGTGTCATTTGGGAATGTAAACAAACATGATATTTAGTCATTCAGATACCCCTTTCCATGGCCACATTCCCATCCCTTCTGCTTACTGTGCTGATGCTAATAGCCAGGAAAATGCCGAGAAAAATTGTTTATCCTTTCTATGATTTATTTCTTAGCTTTTAGCATTCATAGAAAAATTCCCGTTTTACTTTCATCCCGTGTAGTAAAAACTACTGTTCTTGCATGGGTCAGTGCAGATGCTCAGAGTTAGTGAGCTCCATCAATGATGTCATCTTTCAAACTAAAACAGAACAATGTACACCTGCCTGGGATTTTTCAAGAGCTCTCCTAATCGTACTGTCACCAATGAGTCACACACACACGTTCAATATTTAATAGCACTTGGTGAACAAGAAGGTTAAATTAACCTTTATTAGGTATTCTCATTAAAAGAGAATACTTGGTTATAATAGGTCTTGCTAATCCGGTTTTAATTTCTCAGAAATCATATACTGGCCAATCATGAATGCTCTGCATCATGTATCAGGAAGGAATGTATTTAGGAGCTATCATTTTTAAAACCATAATTAAAAGCCTGTTTATAATTACTCATGCAATTACATACTCTCTATTACTAGCTTTTAAAGATGCCTGAGTTGAGGCAGGCACTAAATTAGTTGCACGTGTGAATGATTTTGCTGCAATATTACCTGCAGCTGCTAAGGATAGCAGTTTATTGTTCTATTAACCCCCAAATTAACCCTTATTACATGGCCTGCTCAGTGCAGGTGTGCCTATAGAATGTGTTCAGTTTGTTAGTGGTCAATCCCATTACACAAGCAGACATTATCACAGCTAAAGAAGAAATGCCTACCACACATGCTTTTGTTTTAGAGAAATGGTAGTTGCCTAACTCAATTGATCAGATTATCTTCAGCAACAGAAGATGAAAAACAGAAGTGCACTATCTGCAGTCAATATAATTTCCAGCGCAGCTTCTTTCTACTGTAATGTACTGACTCTCATAGCTGCAGTTATTTAACTACTGTGTCTATAGAGTACCAGGTTAGATTCCACCCTACCCCTAAAATCACAACCCTAGGCAGGAAGAATGTAAAAGGTCCTAGGTGAATTAAATTAGAAATAAAACTGATTTTATGCTGACTTTTTCCTCCTTTTGCCAAATGTCTTCAAATACTGTATTGTCCAATGTTGGCTCTCAAAATCATAAAATAGATTCTATTTTGAGAAATACTTTCCTTTTTTTTTAGGATCAACCTTAGTAAAGGTGTTGACATTATAATACCTGACTACAGTACCTCTATTACTTTTTGTTATTGTTACTTGTTCCCAGAGAAACAGATTTATGTTGACCTGACCCAATCCATGCTACTCAAACATATAAAGTTTCTTATTTTGATCACCAAATGCGTAAATAAAATTAAGCGCATCCTATAATTTGTCATTTAACAACTATTTTATTTTTTATTCTTAGAAAAGAATTTTCCCTTTAACCCCATTTTCCTACTATATTGGATTTGTCTCTCTTACAGGTGGAATGTGAGGTGAATTCCTAACTGTACAATGTCAACACTGATCACACAAGAAAGCCAACTGAGGCTGAGAAATGGGACAATGAGCCTGACAGCAGATATTCCCCAGTAGAGGGAGTCAGAATTGGAGGCCAGTGAGTCAGATTTTGGTTTATTAGTATTTCTTTCACTTCTACTGACTCTGCTAGAGTAGAATCATAAGTCAGTGCAAAGTATTCCTTCTTTTTTTTTTAATCTTAGGCTTACTGGCCTTAGTCAATGGAACACAACTATTTTCACACTGTTGACTTTGGCAGCTACTGGAGTTCAGTGGCTATGATCATTGCAGAGTAGTGAGATGAGCTATGCGGTCAAAGTTTTTCTCCCAAGTCATTTCTAATTAGGAGGGCTATAAATTGCTGAATGTGCATAAATGCAGTGGAGATGAAATAAAAAGCATACTGCATTGAGAACCAGAAAATCTGACTCCGCTACTTAAAAAATTGTGGCATTTAACAAGTCAACTCTTTTGAACTGCACTTTTCTCTTCTGTCAAATGAAGGACGTAGACTGGACTGAAATTCTTAGATGAGATAGATCATAGGTAGGTAGGTAGATGATAGATGATGATGATGATGATGATGATGAGGATGATATATAAATAGATGATAGATAGATATAGATGATATAGATAGATATAGATATAGATCATATAGATATAGATATAGATATAAATATAGATATAGATATAAATATGGATATAGATGATATAGATATAAATATAGATATAGATGATATAGATAGATTACAACTTACATGGCAGTATATAGTGGTGAACGAAACAGAAATGGACTGTGTTTTTATAGAGTCCAAAATCTAAAGATACTAAGAAATACATGCATGGTTAGAGATGATTATCTATTGTATCACCTTCAGAATACTATGAGAAAATATTATAGGGTGAGATTAAAGCTCTCTCTAAGGCAGTATAGTTAAGCAGAAATATGAAGAGAAAAAAGGTACAAATTTTGTAAGAAGGGGAGTGAGTTAGAGAAGCATATATATTGATGAGTTTGAGGAACAAATGAAGCCTTTGCATTTGGAGTAGTAAGAGAGAGGAGAGCATTGCAAAAAAAAAAAAAAAAAAATGCTAGCGAGATGCTGAATTCTTGCAAAGCTATGATCCAAGGTAAATGTTTAAAATATAAGCATAGAGCAATTCATTGGAAGAATTTGAAGCAGAAAAATATGATGAACCAAATACATTTTAAAATAGAAAGTCAAAAGAGAAATTCAAAGATGGACGGACTCCATTACTCCATTAGAATCAGAGGGAGAGGAAAGAGAGCATGGTCAATTAGTGGAAAGAGAACCAGTTAGTATAAACATATAGCTAAAAGAACAATGAAAATGTATACAGAGGCAGACAGATCAGGGGAAAGCCATGGAAACTGTAGAGTGATTTTTATTCTTTAAATAATGAGAATAAAGAGAAACAAATGAAATTTTAGATGGGGAATTTGTGAAAATATTAGGACCAATTGTCCTGACAATGAGGACCCACACTTTGATAGTGATGATAAAATATAAAGTGGGGGAAGGGGGAAGGTACCAAAGCCCCTGAGGAAAATAATAATTAAAGCTAGAGCTCCATATTGTTTGGCTAGCTTCCCCTTGGGCAAAGTGTCCGCCTCAAATAAAAGATGACATCAGAGAGGAAGAATTTACATTTTGAATAAAAACATTAAATTCAGTCTGCTGTCTGGTGGTACTGAGGACCTGCTGTTTCTTATACTAATTTATTCTTAACTAATATGAATAAATCCAGGGTGCAATCCCCTCTACCATCCGCCCTACCCCCACCCTTAGCAAACTGCCAAAAATATTTTAAAAAGCACTCTACTACAATGTGCAGAGGTTATCTCCTAAAAAAATGTGAAAATGTAGATTATAGGTCTGTAATCTGTAGTGAGCCCTGAGATTCTGCATTTCTAACAAGTTCCTGGATGACTGATGCGGATCCATAGACCACACTCTTAAGTAGCAGGGTTAGGGAGAGTGAGAATTGAGGGTAAAGTTAAATGGCTACTAGAGTAGTTCAGATTGAAGATGAAAGTATTACCTTTGACTAAGGCAATAACCATGAAGATGAAGAAATATGAAAAGGTTGAAAAATATTCTATAGGTCAAATTAGCAAGGTTGGTGATAGAGTGAATGGAGGGAAGCAACATGAGTGAAAGGTCCTTACATTTCTAGCTTTAGCAAGTGAGTATGTATGTAGTTACTAGAATATGTCAGGTTAATTAGGTTAATAGGTCAGGTCACTGCTTGCTCTAAAATCTGAAATTCTAGGCTACTATGAAACTTCAGTACTCCCTGTAGAATTATTGTTTTTACAAAGAGAGAGTCATATAACTATGGGAAGATGTTCTGTTGCAGTCATTACCAGCATGGTTCTGGAGTCAAGCAGATTTAGGTTTTTGACCTAGCTCTCCCAAGTCAATAATTTCTCTAAGACTCATTTTCTTCATACATATAATTTGAATAACATAATATCTATACATGAGTGTGTTGCTGCAGATTCACAGTTCCAAAGTAAGAGGTACTAGGCTCGGGCAGTTGGAAGAAAATACAGGTAGCAATAGGCAACTGTGACATAGCTCTTTATTCCAGCAAGGGCACAGCCATCTGTGACATCTTCCCACTTCAAAGGAAGGTTCCATTGTTGCTTCACTGTCCACATAGTTTTAGCACTGCATGCTGTAACTGTCTATGGAGCCAGTGTGCCACAGCAGTGGCAGGAGCTTTTTCTAGCCATCACACATGTGAGAGTGCATCCTCCTCATCATTTCCTGAAGTTACCAAGGGGACATGACCCTGTAACATGAGAAACAGTTATGTTCTTTTCTTATCCTATTTTTCATAAGTTTTGCCACATGGCTTGTCCCCATGAGGATCTATGGCTCAAGAGCCAGTTTTGCCACTCAGCATAGGCAATCACAATGTTAAGCCTTTGAATACCACCCAATTGTCAGTACAAATAGTCAATGGGCCATCTTCATGTGCTGTAACCAACCCAACAGCCCATAGCTCAGTCAAAATATGGGCTGCTTTGGCCTATATTTGGTATGTGCATGTATCATATCAAATATGGTCAGTAGCTAGTTGCACCCCTATAGCTACCCACTTGGCTCCCTGCCCCTACTGAACATATCTGTGTACAATGCATCAATGCATATGGGCAGCACCCCTTATTTGTAGGGGGACACTTATAAATCTGTAAGAACTGCAGAATCCAGTATATTATCAGGACTAAACTCAACTAGGCCTAAAACCAACTGTAATTCCATGGCAAGACGGCTAGCAGCTGTGGTATTCCATTGTTCCAGATAGGCACCCCATTACATCAGGGTAGGGGTTTGGGCCACCTCTGTTTTGGTGGCCTGTATCCATGTGTACAACCAACCTTGTATATGGCAAGTGGTGTACCTGCACTTTGGCCATACCAGGCACTGACTCAGTAGCCTGCAAGGCTGCATATATAGCTTCTAATTGCTTTTCTCTTAGGGAGTACTGGCTCTCTGTCCCTTTCCACAGTTGGGACCAAAAACCACTGGGGTCCTAGTTTGTTCTGATCGTTGCCATAGGCCCAAGTCATATCCTTATGCTGTTACATGCACATCCAATTCAAAGGGTTTACCTGGACCTGTTACTTGTACGGCTTGGACTAGTCGCACCACTTGCTTTGTGGTGATAAATACCTTCTCTACTGTTTCATTCCAGTTCCAACTAGCTCCCTTCTTGATCAGGCCATATAATGGCCATGCTTTCTGTGCTAGGTGGGACACAGACACTCTCCAGTACCCCAAAAGGCCAACATAACTGTGCAATTCTTTAACTGTAGTTAGTCATGGGTAAGTTTGTATCTTATCAATTATAGAATCAGGGAATACTTTCATATTACCCAACCAGGCAACACCCAAGAATCTGACAGATAAGTCAGGTCCCTGAACTTTGGTTGCATTGATTGCTCAGCCACATGTTTTCAAATGTTGCAATAGCGCCAATGTAACTTTTTCTAGATCTGCAAGGGAAGCAGAGGTTAACATGATATCATAAACGTGATGAAAAAATTCCACAATTGTCGGTTGGGTCCAGGTTGCCAAATCCTGGAATACCAATTTATGGTAAATTGTTGGGCCATGTAAGTAGCCTTGGGGTAGTCCCACTAAAGTTTATTGTCTTTCTTCCCATGTGAAGGCAAATTGATCTTGACTTTTGGAAACCAAATCTAGGGTGAAAAAAGTGTTAATCAAGGACAAGACATAGTGATATGTTCCCAGTCTTGTAATCAGTTGATCCATTAGATCATGAATAGATGGTACTGCTGCATGCCAGGGGGGGAGTCACTTTATTTAATTCCTGATAGTCCACAGCCATTTTCCACAACCTATCAGATTTCTTAACTGGCCACACAAGGGCATTATAAGAATTATGAATGGGACACAGAATCTGAGCTTTCTCCAATTACTGAATTGTAGCCCCGATTTCATCATGTCCACCAGGCAAGCAATTTTATTTAATATTGAAAATGTACCATTTTCTGGCACCTTCTGTGGCAGGTGATGAGTATGTTCCCACACCACAGTCTTCACCATTCAGACTTGCAAATGAAATTCACCAGCAGAAGTCTGCTGCAGATTAAACCTTTGCACCACATCCACCCCTACGATATACTCTGGTACTAGAGAAAGATACATGTTATATGGACGTGGGGACAAATGTCCTATTCTAAGAGGCGGAGTCACAGTTCTGGTCTTAATAGTCTTACCCAGAAGCTGTGTATATAGGCTGTGGTTCAGGGAATCTGGATTTCCATAGCTAAGACTGCTGTCAGCCTCAGTATCTACCAGTGTTAGGATTCTTTGCTCATTGTGTGGGGACCAGTGGATTGACACATGTGGCCTCTAGTTCCCACTTATCTCCTCCAAATGGGCACCTCAGCCTTCTCCATAATCATAAAGGGTCAATAGAGAGTATCGGATTTTCAAAATGTCCTTAAAGGCCACAGGCCTAGCTCTTTCAGTGGTAGGTTTATGCCTTCGGCAGAATTACTGCTCAGATTTCAACTGCCACCATAATTCCAGCAACAGAGCTTTAGGTTGGCAGTCTATATTGTCTTGATTGACTCTTGCAGCTAGTAAATCAGTCCACATTTGCATTCAGGTCATCCAATCAGGACCTTGACTAGGGCTTTTCTTTTAATTCTCGTCCCTTGAGGGTCTGCCCTTTACCGCATGGACACTTCTGCCCCACCACCCACAGCGTCTCCCCTCTATATCCCCAGAGCAGCCATTGCTATACTCACTTCATGTATATGTTTCCCCTCATAAGGAGCCAGGATAGCAACCAATGAGCTAAAAAATGATAGAGAGGGCAGTCCCTAACACTAGGTTCTAGATCCCAGTTGTAAAGTGTTGACAAGCTGGTCCCCATGTATTCAAATTAAACAGCTTGTCACATGCCTAGTTCACCAATAATCTTCACTAGTTCAGCATACCTTTGCCATTTACTCACATGCCCTGGGAATTCTCCAGCATCATTCCAAATTGTCTACACAGTGGCAGTAGGCCATTCCATCAGGGTATGGTTCCCCTAACCTTGAACCAAGTGATGACTGTTATATAGATGCTGCCATAATGAGGGCTGTATGGTTATGGATGCCAATTTCTCTGTCTCATCAGGGGAGCATGAGATACTGTTGGCACCCTAGTCCTAAAAGTGCAGCAACCTGGCCAGCAGTGGTTCACAGGTTGCTGCCAACATTATTTCCTTAAATCCCACAATTCTGCAGGTGTATATGGATATACGTTGTGAATTCTGTTGTGCAAGGCCACAAGCTTGCACAACACCTGGACCCAGGTGTTACTCATGCTTTATGTTTGCTGAATTATAGGCCGTATTTGTGGGTGGACTTCTGGGATATCTCCCCATAACTTTGAGTGCGACTTCGAGGGTGGACCTCTTTGGAGCTAACCTTCCAATTATTGCACCCTTGCGTCCAAAGCATCTGCCTTTTGCTGAAGCTTCTGTACTTACCTGGCTGCCTCTGAGCTTCATCCATGTACTACTTCAAAGCCGTTAAAAGCACCCAGCCCACACGGCTCGCCACAATTCATGCCTTTTCCAGCAGCTGCTCCTCCATGGACCAGAGCACCTTCTCAGTACATATCGGGAACTCATCAATTGCCTCCCATAGCTCAGGTGGAGTCCAAGTCATCAATACTGCCCCCATGGGATACCACATGCTCTGTTGGGTCACGTGTCCTCATCCTCTAGTGAGGCAGATGGTTTTCCTACCTGGGAATCCTGCCAGTTCGACAAGTGTGTTGCTGCAGATTTGAGGTTACAAGGTAAGGGGTATGAGGCTTGGACAGTTAGGAAAAAATGCGGAGAGACATAGGCAACTGCGACATAACTCTTTATTCCAGCAAGGCACAGCCAACCATGCAGGGTAGCAGAATTTTATACACAGGTTAAATAATAGTGGCACACTTCCAGATAATGGAAGCCCATGCATGCACACCAGGCAGATAGTTACATAAGGAGTGAATTGCTGAGTCATTTCTTAGAAGTTAGCTCCTAAGGATCTTGGGAAGGTGCCTGATCACAGCCATCTTTCTATCTCCACTCATTTTTCTTCTATGGCATTTTCAGATATCTGTTTTCAACAGCAATAATTTTTTCCTCCATCTGGTCAGCTTCATCCCCTAAGCTTTCTATTTCATTCTTCATGTCTTTTAATGTGCTATTCTTAATCTCCAGAAATTTTATGTATTTTTTTTTAGGGTTTCATTCTTCTTGCTTGAGTATTTATTTTGTATTTTGTTTCTAATTTCTGGAATTGTTGGACAGAAGTTTTTGGCATTTATTTAAGTTTTTTTTCAGAAGTGCAATCCTAAATTCTCTGTCATTTAAATTGCATATTTCTATGCCTTTAAGGGTATTTCCTGGAGATTTTTTACTTTCTTTGTGAGCTGCCTTGTGACCTTGATTGTTCATAGTGTTTGATGAACGATTTCTTTGCTGGGCATTAATGGGAGTGTACTCTACTTTTTCTTTTTCTTTCTTTTTTTTTTTTTCAAAATGAAAATTCATTATCTACTAGTAATCTCTCTGTAACAGATTGATAAGAAGGAATTTTCTTTTGATTTTCAGTAGGTGGCATCCAAACCTCTTGGATCTCTGCTTCGAGGTTTAAAATGTATGTTTCTCTCTGGTAGGTTCTATAATTTCTCTGCGATCAGGTCAGCTCAGCCCAAGGGCTCCATCCAATGAAAGAGTGAAAAGGGTGATGGGGGTCTGGGACTCTGAAGAGGCCCTGAAGACCCATTGCTACACCAACAGTGTGATGCAATGTATTGCTGATTTTTTTCTGACTCAGCCTGACTAGTGTGGGAGAAGCTGAGTATTTGTTTTTACTTCCCTTCTCATAGTGCTGACCTCCAAGTGTCAGGTGTCTTGCTCCTATATCACGATACCTGTCCCTGGTACCAACTATAGTGTACAGTTTCAGTAAGTTGCACAAATTCCCCTGGGGCTCAGAGGTGCTAGCTCTGAATTGGATATGGGGTAAGGGGAGGCATGTTCTGGGTTGGTGGGTGAGAGGCATGGCTAAACTCCATGATTTAGCCTTCGGTTTTGCAATGGCAGATACTAAGACACAACTGTCACCCTCCATACTCAGACCTCGCTCCACTCACTGTTCTGATCCCTGAGCTTCACTATTTGGAACACAATGATCACTCAGGCAGCACTGTTTGGGAATTCTCATTAAATCTCTCCTTTCCTCCTACTGCTGAGAGCTTGGGCTGCGTATGGCAATTCCTTTTTTCTTCCCAATCTACCCTGTAGAATCACACAATTCCAACCTTCCTATGCTCTGATGCACTGATCTTTCAGATGCACTGATCTTTCAGATGCACTTGTGTATAGTTTGGTTGTTATTTGTTAAGTTGTAGATGTTCAGCTTGTTGTTATTTAAAGGGGAATGATCTGTGGAGATCTCTCACACTGTCACGCTTCTGATATACTTAAGGAAACAATTTTATGAAGCTGTAAATAGTATTGCCTTTTGAATTTGAGTCTCCACTGCTGATATTCAAAAATACAATTAATTTTTGTATGTTTATCTTATATCTTATGACCTTACTGAATTCATTTATTTGGTATTCTGTGCAGAGTCCTTGCAGCTTTCTATGGAGACAATCATGTCCTCTGCAAATAGAGGCAGTGTCCATAAACATACCTTGTGTTCTTTCTTTCCCATCTGTGCATCTTTCACATGCTTTTCTTGTCTTATTCAATTGGCTGGAACTTCCATTATTAATTTGAATGAGTGGTCAGTGTGGGCATTCTTATCTTGTTCTCAGTCTTAGTGGAAAACATTCAGTCTTTCACCATGAAGTGTTATTTTAGCTGTAGTTCTTGTAGGTTTTTCCTTATGGAATTGAGGAAATTTCTCTCTTTTCCTTTCTTAGAGTTTTTATCTTGAATATCAATATCTTGGATATTGAATTATGTCAAATTTTTTCTGCAGTGATTTATCGGATTATTTAATTTTTTTTTCATTTTAGTCTGTTATGGTGAAGTACATTGATTGATTTGTTAAATATTAAACAAGACTTGCATCCCTGGAAAATGACTATCCTTGATCATGTGTATAATTATTTTTATATATTGCTATCTTCTATTTGAAAATATTTTCTTAAGGATTTTTACATCTATGTTCATGAGTGATTTTTTTTTCTTTTCTTTTTTTTCTGTGTCTTGGTCTGGTTTTGTTATCAGGATAAAATTTTTTCATAAAATACATTAGGAAGTGTTTCTCCCATTAACAATATATTTAACCAGAATGATACCTTTGTTACAATTGAGAAACCTACAGTGACACATTGTAATCACCCAAAGCCCATAGTTACATTAGGAATTACTCTTAGCATTGTATATTCTATGAGCTCTAGAAAATGTATGACATGGATCCTTCATTACAGTACTGTACAGAGTATTTCACTGTCTTCAAAATCCTTTGTGTACCACCTGTTCATTCCTCCTTCCCGCCTCCCAAAATTCTGGCAAACACAAACTTACTATCTTTTTAGTTTGCCTTTTTTAGAATATCGTATAGTTGGAATCATACAGTATGCAACCTTTTCAGATTGGCTTCTTTCATTCAGTAATATGCTTTTAACTTTTCTCTATTTTTTATGGCTTGATAGTTTGTTTGTGTTTTTGTTTTGTTTTGTTTGTTTGTTTTTGCATTGAATAATATTCCAGTGTCTGGATGTACCACAATTTATTTATTGTTTTCATCAAAAGAAGGACATCGTGGTTATTTTCCAGTTTTAGCAATTATGAATAAGGCTTCTATCAACATCTGTGTGCAGGTTTTTGTGTGGATATAAGCCTTTGACTCTTTTGGGTAAATATCAAGGAGTGCGATTGCTGAATTTTAAGACTATGTTTAGTTTCTGGAGAAACAATCTAACTGTCTCCCAAAGTGCCTATATCATTTTGCATTTTCACCAATAAATGTATTAGATTTCTTATTGCTCCATACCCTCACCAATTTGTATTCTAGTTTTTTTTTTCCATTATGATAGATGCATATTGCTATTGCATTGTTGATTTAATATGCATTTCCCTGATGCTGAATGATGTGGAGCATCTTTTCATATACCTATTTGCAATCTTTATAGATTCTTCGGTGAGGTAACTATTAAGGTCTTTGGCCTATTTTTTAATTGAGTTGTTTTCTTATTGTTGAGTTTGAAGAGTTCTTTGTATATTTTGGGTAAAAGATCTTTATCAGATATGTCTTTTGCAAATAATTTATTTTCCCACTCCATGGCTTGTCTTCTTATTCTCTCAAAACTTTCCTTTTGGAGAACAGAGTGTTTATTTTTAATGAAGTACAGCTTATCAGTTCTTTCTTTCATGGATGATGCCTTTGGTATCATAGCTAGATGTCATTACTATACACAAGGCTACCTGTGTTTTCTCTTATGTTACCTTCCAGGTATTTTATAGTTTTGTATTTTACATTAAGGTTTGCGATCCATTATGAGTTAATTTCTGTGAAGGATGTAATTTCTAGGCCTAGATTATTTTTTTGTAAATGTCCAGTTGTAGCATCATTTGTTGAGAAAAACCATCATTATTGATTGCATTGTCACTGCCACTTTGTGAAAAATCAGTTGACTATATTTATTTGAGTCTATTTTGTGATTCTCTATTCTGTTCCATTGATTTTTTTTGCTCTCTCCCTCAATTATTTTTTAAAAAATAAATTTATATTTTTTATTTTTTAATCGTAGATGGCATACAATGTTATATCAGTTTCAGGTATACAACATAATGTTTAGATATTTATATAATTTATGAAGCGATCACCCCGATAAACCTAGGGCTCATTTTACAGCATATATAGTTATTATAATATTATTGACAATATTCCTTATGCTATGCTTTACATCCTTTTGACTATTTCGTAACTACCAATTTGTACCTCTTAATCTTTTCCATTTTTCACCCATTCTCTCGACAGCCATCTGGTAACCCTCAAAATGTTCTCTGGATCTATGAGTTTGTATCTGTTTTGTTTGTTTATTTTGTTCTTTAAATTTCAATGTAAGTGGAAACATATGGCATTTGTCTCTTTCTGTCTGACTTACTCCACTCAGCACAATACTGTCTAGGTCCATCCATGTTGTTGCAGATGGCAAGATTTTATTTTACTTACTTACTTATTTACTTTTTATAGCTGACTAATATTCTATTGTATTATGTGTACCACATCTTCTTTATCCATTCATCCATTTATGGACACCCAGGTTGACTTCATATCTTGGCTATTGTAAATAATGCTGCAATGAAAATATGAATGCATATGTTTCTTCAAAGTAGTACTTTTTAAAAAATAACTACTTCAAAGTGGACTTATCGGGTCCTTCTTTGTCTCTTGTTTTAGTCTTTATTTTTAAAACCCATTTTAGGGAGGTTTCCTGTCATTATTTCTTGAAATGAGTTTTCAATTACTTGCTTTCTCTTTTCCTTTTGGTACCCTTCTGATGCGAGTGTTGGTACATGTGATGCTGTCCCAGAGGCCCTTTAAGCTATCCTTTTTTTAAATCCTTTTTTCTTGTTGCCATTCTGATTGGGTGTTTTCTGGTACTTTATCTTCTAAATTGTTGATTTGATTCTCTGGTTCATCTAATCTACTATTGATTCACTCTAATGTATTCTTCATTTCGGTTATTGTATTCTTCATCAATGACTGGTTTATTTATGTTTTCTATCTCTTTTGTTTGTTTGTTTTCTATTCCTTTGTTAAAATTTTCACTGAGTTCATCTACTCTTTTCCTAAGTTCATTGAACATCTTTATAACCAGTATTTTGAACTCTACTTCTGGTAAATTACTTGTCTCCATTGTGTTTAGTTCTATTTCTGGAGCTTTATTTTAGTCTTTCATTAGGGACTTGTTACTTTGTCTCCCCATTTTGTCTGGTTCCCTGTGTTTGTTTCTATATGTTAGGCAGGGCCTTATGTAGTTGGTGACCTGTAGGTCCCAGTGGCACAGTTTTCAATGGTCACCTGGTCCAGGTGCTCCAGGTGTGTCTTTTGTATAAGTCGTGTGTGTCTTCCCATTGTAGTTGAGTCTTAGTTGATGTTTGCATGTCTATGGAGCAATTGACCCTCGAGCTAATTGATTGTGAGGACTGACTGGTCAGGGCCTGATTCTATGGAACAGTACTCACTTTACAGGGCTCTGATGCCTACCCAGAGTGCCCTTTGGATGTTTCTTTTTTAGATGTCGGGGTCCTATCTGGCCACTGGGCATGCCATTTTCAGAACTTCCTTGGAGAGGCCTTGCAACAGACCAGGTTCATCCATAGCCTGCAAACTGCCCAGGGCCACCTGATAAAAGTCACTGAGCAATCCGTATATGATCACCACCTGTGCTAGGCTTAGAAGCACCTGAGAGGCCAAATCAGATACTGAAATCAGCTGCTGCTAGTGCCAAGCTTGAGGCTGCTTAGTAAAGTAATGGGAACACTGAGGTCGAATGCCATTTGTTTAGGTTTTGTGAGTCTTTGAGAGATTTTAGGAAAGTCCATAGCATGAACCAAGATAGGTTGTTTGTATAGAAAAGACATTAGAGGCAGCTTGAGTGGGCCCACAAGTTGGGTGGGAAAGGGTCTCATGAAATCACCTGGGCAGGGTGATCGATGTTAGTTATATTGATAGAGACTCAGATATGTGGGCCACCTGGGTCTGCAAGCTAGGCGGGGGTGGTGTCAACAAAGGAACAGTATCCTTGTCCTGAAGCCAGAGAATTCAGTTCCTTCTCATGTGCTCCTGGTGCTTTTTGAGCAGCTGCCCCAGTGCTGGAGTTCAGAGCGAGTCAGTCCATCACTGAGTAAGTTTGTACTTTGGGTCCTTTAAGAGGAAAGTCTGCTACTCTTGTAGCCTTTTATCTCATTGAGCCACAATCCTTACAAGAGGTTGTGGGAACTTCTCTTAGCACTGAAACCTTGGGCTCCGGGGCCTGGTGGGGGCTAGGATCTCTCTCTCCTTTGGGAGAATCACTGCAACTAAGATATCTGTCCCAAATTTCAACTGCCACACATGGTTGTGGGACCAACACGTTTTGCAACTCTGCCCATCCTACCAGTTTTGAAGTGGATTCTCATGAATGCTCCCAGCTGTAGGGCTTCTATTCATCCAGACTTTAGGTGAGTTCCAATGATGGGTGTTTTATAGTTAAATTGTAATTTTTATGTGTTCATTAGAGGAGGCAAGCACAGCATCTACCTACTATGCCATCTTGACCAGAAGTCTATGCATGATTTTTTTCAAATATTCTTGAGTTACTGTTTGTCTTTTTAATGGCATCCACTGTGTAGAGCAGTTGAAGCCATTCATTGGCAACTTGCAGTCTCCATCTCTAGCAACTTGAAGTGTGAGAAAGCTAAAGGAAAATGTTGTAGCTGTTTTAAAAGTCAGTCTAGAAATTGGATTCAGTAAATTTTGTTAAATAACAAATTTTAATGAATTTAATAAAAAATAATATGGATGGCTTGTACAATTAAACGTGTAATACAGCTCATGACACTGGATTTGACAGTAATTTCTTTTTTATGGCATCAAAGGCACAGGCATCAACCAACAAATAGACAAATTGGACTTTGTGAAAAATTTTTAAAATTTGCATCAAAAGAAATTATCAACAGAGTAAAAGACAACCCACAGAATAAGAGAACACATTTATATATCATCTATCTGATGAAGAATTGCTGTCTAGAGTATATAAAGAACTCTTAAAACTCAACAACAGACTTAAAAATGAATAAAAGACAAACATTCTTCCAAAGAAGATAGATGATAGATAGATAGATAGATAGATAGATGATAAGTAGATAGATAAAAACCATTGGTGAGGATGTGAAGAAATTTAAACCCTTTTGCACGTTGGTAGGACTAGAATGGTGCAGCTGCTGTGAAAAACCATATAGTGGCTCCTCAAAAAATTGTAAATGAAATTACCACATATGATTCATTAATTGTACTTCTGAGTATATACTCAAAATAATTGAAAACAGGATCTCAAAAAGATATTTGTACATCTATTTTGATAGCAGCATTATTCAAAATAGCTGAAACATGAAAGCAATCCAGGGTCCATCAATGGAAGAATGAATAAGCATTATAATGTTATTTGGCTTTAAAATGGAAAAATATTCTGAGATATGTTGTAGTATGGATAATTCTTGAACTCTTATGTTAAGTGAAATACACCAGTCACAAAAAGACAAATACAGTACTGTATGATTTCACTTATGTGAGTTATATAGAGTACCTAAAACCGTAGAGACAGAGTGGTGGTTTCCAGGTGCTGGGACGAGTGGTAAAATGGAGTTACATTTTACAAATATAGAGTTCTAGTTTTGCAGCTTGAAAAGAGTTTGGTAGATCAGTTGCATAACAATATGAAAGTACTTAATGCCACTGAAGTGTACATTTAAAAAATGGTTAAGGTAGTAAATTTTATGTTATGTGTATTTTACTACAATTAAAAAATTTTACAGAATTATCTAATTTCAAATGGTAAAAATTAGAATGTAAAAATTAGAATTTTATTATTCATTTAAAATTAGCACATGTAATCTTAATCTATGTAAAAGTTATTACTATCAATTACTTTTTAAAACACAAACATTGGACATCAAAAATATGTACAGTTAAATAAACATTATGTTTTCTAATGGAATTCTTGGAAGGACTTAATTTTTTTATCAAAATAATATTGGTTTTGTACAAAATTTTCTAAAAATAACTCTTTGAGACATGTTTTCAGACCTCAAGAATTATTTGAGATAAATTTAGGTAATACATAATTTTGATTTTTGGAAAATGATGAAGTTATCCAGAGTTGAATATGTGAATAAGAGAGTGATCAAGTTGAAAATTACTACCTTTGGTATAAAAATTGTTTAATTTAGTTGTAATTTTTAAGTAAGATTATAAATTAGGATTCTAAAAATTATTTCGTTAATTTTATTACCTTCGAAATAATGGTATAAATCTCAAAAAAAGTTATTTGACTGTCAATTTAGTTGGGTGTGTTTTACAATTTTAAATGCCCTAATTTAAATTTTGATTGCTTTTGAGCCACACTTTGTGCTAATAATGTTTTTATAGTTATAGTTTTGTCATATAAATTAAAAATATTTTATTAATACTCAAATTTTAATTTTTACCTTAATTAAAATTATAATATGATTTTAACTAATATTTCTTTGACTTGGGAAGTCAGTAGAGTACACAGAAAAAAAGTACTACAATTTAAAAAAATTATTTTATTCCTTCACTCTCTTGTTTTCTGTATCATAATCATTATGGATCCTTAAGGATGACATTGCATAACAATGTCAACTTTTTTAGATGAATACTCATATAAGAATCCCTTTTTTTAGATTTGTATTTTATTATGCATTCACTATTCATCTATTATTTATTAGAATATATTAATTCTTTTAAAAACATATGAGAATAATATTTCCAACCATTTATATTAAAAACTCTTTTAATAATTTGCAGAGAATTATCTTAACATCACACAAATTAAATACATATGTATTTGATTAACAATATATGCACTCTTTGCACTCAAAATACTCTTAAATACAAGTACATTAAAAACAAACAAGAAAAAAGCAAATTAAAATATACATGCTCTTTAAATGAATCTGCTCAAAAAGAACCAGACTGGAACACTTGAACCAATTAAGGGACTTGAAAATGGAAAGAATACACAAATTATAGTTTTAAGTAGAATTGAGAAGATAAGGTTAGAATAGATTACCCTTAGAAAAATATGAAGCAGAAAATACCCTTATAGTACTACTAACTCTTGGCAAATCTATCCTGTCACACCTGATGAGACAAAATTGTCAAAAATAATAGTGCTCAAATTGTGTTGGTTTCTTAATTTTCAAACCTTTACTTAATCACCAATTATATTGTTATTAATTTATAATAATTTATTTCAGTTATATATTTATACAAATATATATGTGTATCATCCATTCTTGTTAGAAAAGGCAAGTTTAAACATATTTTTTTCTCTACTTATAGATATATTTAATTTTACAAATAAAGTATGGTGATTTGGTTTTCAACTAAGCTGGTTTCTTTTCTTCCTTTACTTCAATTTCAGCTGTGTTATGATCTTTTTCTGTTATTTCCAAAGCTTAAGTTTCTGGATATGTATATGCTACTTCTCAAGGTTATCCCTATTCTGTAAAATAATAATTCATAATGCCTTTGCATCATCTGACAAATATTCTACTGATCACATTCCAACCAGGCTTTGCTGTTTCTCCAAGAGAATTTAATCAAATCAAGCTGAACTTCCAGGAAAAGTTGTGGCACACCGTCCATACTGTAGGGAAGCTCAAAGAACACAGATTTTAGAGAATGTCCCTACTCTCTTTGAGCTCAGAATGTATTCTCGGGCACTATTTCACTTCATTTGTTATCTGTAAAAAAAATTGTTAACAAAAAATTAACACTAAAAATCTTTTAACAGTGAGAATGTTTTTAAAAAAATTGGTCTGCTTTGGTTTGATTACTTGAGTAAAATACTTATTTTCTCCCATACTTTTCTTTGCCTTTGTAGTCATAGAACACATTCTTTCCTTACTAAGCCTTGACCTCGACACATGGAAGTGTGGGATCTAACTAATTGACATAATTGTAGGTGGCTAATTATTTTCTAATAAAGTGTATATGTTTTTGAAAGTCTTTTTGTGTGTGTGTGTGAAATGTCATTTCAATAGAAAGTGATTGGAGCAATAAAGAGTCTATATAATTAATATACATATATACAGACATATGTAAAATAAATATATGTGTGTGTGTATATATATATGTATATATATACACGTATACATATACATATATACATATATATATTTACGTGTGTGTGTGTGTGTGTGTGTGTGTGTGTGTGTGTGTGTATATATATATATATATATATATATATATATAAGACGACTCTTTGATTTGAACTTAATCCTTAAAGAAAATCTTCCTGGCATGACTGGGGCTGTTTTCATTTAGGTTTTGTTCATATAGGTGAGGCATTTTATTAAATGCTTTGTCTTTAGAAACAAAGGAAAACAAAGTAAGAAATTCTTAAAATCACAGAAGTCAAAGCTGAGAACAGCCCACTATTCATTTTTCCATCCCTTACAGATTTTTAACTTTATTGAAAATTTCCATGTATTATAGAACAGTTTAAAATAGCATAAGTTGAAAATAGCGCACTATTAGAAACTTGCTTTTACCTACTATTTTTACATGTCTCTGTAAAGGTGTCCTTGATTGTCAAACATTCCTTTACTTTTTTAAAGAAGTATGTATATTATGTAATTTTCTTTTTAATTTATAAGATTTTTTTTCTCATTAAATCTGGTGATGGCATTATTATTGATGATTGAGGCTGAATGGGGTTACTTTGGACTTTTACTATAAAAAGTTGGATTCTATTAAGTACTATTTTACTTAAAATAGGTCTAATTATACATACTAAAAATACCAATATTCAAATCAATATATTAATACATTTGTTAAACCTACATTAAATGTCTTCTGTATTTTCTCCTAAAGGCTGAGGATATGAAAAGTAATGGCAAAGACTTTTTTTTAAAGAAATCTGAATTTAGTAGAGCGAGAAAGCCATTAAAATTAATATTTTTTAAATTTAAAATTAATATAATAATGTCTTATAAATTCCCACAACTTTCAAATCTACATCTTCAGCCTAGACTTTTACCCTGAATTTTAAATGTATACATTCGCTCACATAGTAAATATTTTTACCCACAGATTCTATAATTACTCATCCCCTAGCCAAGCAATCACTGGTGCTAGAAATCTGAGTATCCTCCTTCATCTTCTCTTTCTTTGCCTTTTTCAACCCAGCTAAATAATCATGAAGTTCTACTGATTATATCTACTAAAATGTTTTTAATTTGTCTCTTCTTCTCCATCCTTGCAACTAAGTAGTACTCTGCCTATTGCCCATCTTGTCCCATTGTAATGCAGCTACCATAGAGCTACTATTTTAAATAGAATCTTATTTCAGAAGTGTCAGTGGCTTTTGTAACCTACAGAATAAAGTTCTAAATCTTTATGAAAGGTAAAATTATTCTCCATGATCTATTCCAAACTTTATCTCCAGTCTTATCTCCTGATACAAAATATCACCACCAGCAAAATGCATGTAGTTTTGTGAATATTTCATATTGTCTTGCCACTTTTTGTACCTTATAGGATGTTTTCCTCTTTTCCATCTGATTGTGTAGTTCACGAAAACAGGAATACACAAGGCCGAAGGAGTTAAGCAAGGTTTATGGTAGCAGAGTGACAGCCGGCCTGAGCTGAAGATGTCATTAACCCCTAATGTGAGGGGACCTGAAACTTATATGGGGCTTGAGGTAGCCTCTTTTGGTGGAAATATTTCAGTGAGTAAATTGGTGGGGAAGGAGAGACCAACGAAATTGGAGGTGAGCATGTAGCATTGCCGGCCCAGATGCAAGGTCTAGTTCCCACACAAAGGTAAGGGAGGGGTCTGGTTCCCACACTACGGGGGTGAGGGGTAAGGATAGGGCCCTCCTGGACCTAACACCGATTATTTCCTATTCAAGTCAGAGATTAATTTTCAGTTAGCACTTCTTTCAAGAAGCCTTCCTGGCTAGGTTCACTTTCCAATCCATGCTGCTTTAGGGGTTGCATGCTGATTTCCATTGCACTTGTACATTGTTGTATTAGTCTCCTAGGGTTGCTGTAACAGATTACCACAACCTTTTTTCATAGTTCTAGAAATCCAAAATGAAGGTATTGATAGAATCATGCTCTCTCTGGAAGCTCAGAGTAGAATGTGTTCCCTGCTTCTTCTGCCTTCTGTGGCTGCCAGCTTTCCTGTTTGTGACTACTTTGCTCCAATCATTTCCTCCATGTTTAGTTTTCTTTGTGCAACTGTGTCTAATGTCTCCCTGCTTCTCTTCATAAGATCCCGGGGTTCACCCAGATAACCCAGGATACACTTCTTCTCTCAAATATTTAACTTAATCACATCTTTCACCATATAATGTGATAATTATGGGTTCCAAGGATGAAGAAGTAAACATATCTTTGGAGGGCCATTTTTCCACCTACCACAACTGTTGTCCGACAACCTCACCTGTGTCTCATTTGCTTTGTGTTATTAGTGCCAAAGTTACACTTATTTGTGGAAAGAATAAATATTGTGTGGTCTGTTAGATGTCTACTTAGGATATGATGAGGTAAAAAAAGATAGAACTTCTTGAGCAATTTGACATCTAAGCTTAATCTTATATTCTGATTTCAGTCAGGTAGGTTGAGGGGCATGACATTGAAACCAAGATGGTGTCCAAATGTGACTTTTTTCCATGCACATTGCCTTGATCAGATTTTATATATCATTGAACTTTAACAATGGATATAGTATTATATAGACCACTTAGCTAAACATCCTTTTTCTATATTTTGAAATATAAAATTAATACTTAAATAAATATATGGATTTTTTCCTGGGATGGTTTAATAGTTCTTAAAAATAACTTAAAGACTTAAGTTCTAACAGAAAGAATTTGATAAATTAGAATACATTAAATTGAGAAATTCTGTTCTTCAAGGCACTATTAAAATAATGAAAATTCAAGCCAAAAAATATAAAAAGATACTTTATGGACATATCCTGAATATCTACAGATTCAATAAAAGACCAATCAAATGGACATACGGGAGAAAGATTTGAAGATTTGCTTCTCAATGGAATATTTAAAAAGCCACTATACATACAAAAAATTCCTCAATTTTATAATTATGAGAAAAATGCAAATTCAAATATGATATTTCTACATTCTCATCAGAATGGCAAATATTAAAAAAACATCATACGATATGTTGGTTTAAAAGTAGAACAACTGAAATTTACATACACTATTCATAGGAGTACAAATTTGGAAAACTTTTGGAAATATTTACTAAATATTCTCTATGACCCAGCAATTCCACTCTGGGGAATAAGCCCAAGATAAATGTATCCATTGTCAGCACCAAGCTGATCTAGAAGGGAAGGTTTTCATGGTGAGATGTCCAGTTGGAAGAATACACAAGAGACCGACATGAGAATGAAATGGCAGGCACCAACTTTATTGCAGGCAGCACAGTTCTGCACTAGGGGACCGCATGGGCTCCACATATGTCAGAGTACAATAGTGGCATTCTGCCACACGCACATGATACAATAAGCTGAATCATGCTTACATGAGTTAGGTGCAGGTGCTCTACTACGATAATGTAGCATTCTAAATCTAGGGTCCTATTCTTGGCCGTGAGCCTGGATCACAGCCAGAGCTGGGACCAGCTAGGCCTGGAACCCACACTCCACACCTATGGGGGAGTTGGCCCAGAGGGTACTACCTTAGGCCCATAATCCACTTCCTGGAGTGGTTTAGCCCCACAGGGCACCACCACCAGGGTACTTTTTACCCACTGTCTCTCTGGGTGCTGCTCAGCACACCAGGGGCATTGTGACATAGCAACTTGTGCTTGCGCACAGGTCAACGATAGCACCCCCTTCGCTTCGCTACCTGTTCCATGATACAAGCTGTCTGTATAACAGGCATCCTCAGGTATGGGAGCCCAACCGTCTAAATAGGGACTTGGTATGTCTCCCATCTCAGTGGCTCTGCCAGGAGCTCAGCTTGAAACTGCACTGGTCCCAGTAGGGAGTGCTGTTGACCTGACAGGGGGCTTGCAGAGAACTGCACCTACTGCTCCAGGTGTGCCCCCGGCTTGGTCAATGTAGGGGTCTGTGCAATTCCTGTATGGAGAATCTTCCCTCAGGACTGCAGCTATACCTCCACAGGGTATGTGGACTGCATGATTGTGGGATTAGGGCCAGTGATGGCCTCACTGGCCAGAAGGACTACATATATGGCTGCCAGTTACTTCTCTATTAGCGAATGTTATGCTTTTGTGTCTTTCTGTAACGGAGACCAGAAGCCTATCAGTACTTTCTGGGAACAGTGCTTCTGCCACAAACCCCATCCAAAATCTGCAGGAATAGAAGGGCTAGACCTACTATGCGTAGAGTTTGGGCTTGTGCTACAGCTTGCTTTGTAGCCTTTAAGGCCTCTTCTATCTCAGGGGTCCAATCCTAGTGGGCACCCCATTGCACTAGACAGTGCAGGGGTCTCATTAAGGAGACCAAATGGGGAAATGAACACTCTCTAAAACCCCAGCAGTCTCAAATAGTTTCGGAGCTGCTTCACAGTCTCAGCTCAGAGATATGCTTGTATCTTATCAATCACCACCTCCAGTATTACTTTTGTCTTATCTAACCAGACAACTCTTAAGAATCTGACAGAGAACGCAGGTCCCTGGAATTTGTCCTCATTGACTGCCTAAACCCAGTTGGCGAGAGCTTCTCATAGGCTGGTCGCTGCTGCTTCTAGTTCTGTAAGCGAATCAGAGGTTAGATTTATATCATCAACGTTATGATACAAGTGCACTGTGGGCAGCCACTTTCACGTAGCTAAGTCTTGAGCCACGAGACCATGGCACAGAGTAGGGCTATGCAGATAGCCCTGAGAAGGATGAGGAGTGTCCACTGTCACCCTTTCCAGGTGAAGGCAAACTGTTCTTGACATTCTGGAGCTATGGCAATAGAGAAAAAGGCATTTGCCAAGTCCACCACATAATAGTATCATCCAAGTTCATGTGACAACTGGTCCATAATGTCCGTGATATTCGGCATGGCAACATGCAAGGCCAGCATAACATCATTCAGCTTTGAATAGTCAACCATCATGCACCAGGATCCATTGGGCTTCTTCACTGAACAGATTCTAGGTAGGAAAACCATCAACAGGTAACAAAAACATTGAATTTTAGAGAAGAAGGAAACATTCTTTACAAATGATTCTATTACTTAGATTTTGACAGCTTTCTACTAAACTGGGAGTTATTTTTTTTTCTCCCTGTCTTTCTTCCTTCCTTTCTTCTGATCTTCCTTCTTTCCTTCCTTCCTCACTCCTTCCCTCCCTTTCTCTCTCTCTCTCTTTTTCTTTTTTAAAACTTAACAAACACAGGCACTATTTAAAAATTAGGAACTACCTTACACTTAAAAAATTACAGATTCATACTCTTAAAGAGTTTGCAAGCCCTATCAGTATGGTCCAGAGCAAAGAAAAATAAACATTTCTTAAAAGCTGTACCAAAGTATAAAACTCCCAGAAATATTTTCAGGCATCTGTATCCTCAAGGACTACTTCTCCCTTTGTTTGTCTTGGCATTGTGGAATCCAAGTTAGGTAATCTTTGTCACATTTACCAAAAACAGATTTAGAGGGTTTTGTCAATAGTCCAGGAACATATAGATTATTAGAATAATAAAGTAAAATACCTTGTAATTTTAATAAAACAATCGTTCGTGGTTTTATTGTATTTTTTTGTGTATAAAAATTCAAATATAAAGCAGAGTAAACTAGAAGTGCTTAGAAGTTTAATTATCTCTCTATAAATATACTTTATGTTACAAATTATTTAGTAAGTTACATACATATTTGGACCACATTTACTTAACAGTCAATGGAAAATGCTTAAGCTATAAAATGTTAGACACATGTGTGCTAACATTCAGTTCTGCTAATTTTGGCTGTCTCCACCAGAAGCAAAAATAAGAGGATAATAAATGTAACAAAACAGTTAATTTGACACTATACATTTTGGTATATATATATATTTTTTGACAACCAACTTGTTTTCTTTTAAGACCTAAAGAGGTGATATGTATCCTTTAATACAGGTTTCTTTATATCTCAATTAGTACTTTATTCTAGTTTACAGAAATGATTTAGAAATCACTAAGTTGCAATACAGTTAGGTTTGGAACACCTCCAAAGGACAGTATTACCTAAATAAAAAATATCATTATTTTTGGCAATTTTAGCAGAAACTTCCTGTGGTATGTTATGATTAATTTTCTTAAGTAGCTCAAGATGTTAATATTACCAAATAGCAATCCTTAAGTATAATAGAATAGTTTCTTTAGAAACACTGCAATAGGAAGTTGGTGGTATTTTCAGATCTTTTTGTTGTTGTTCTCTAAATCCAGTAATATAATTTATAAAGTGATCTGCTCCACATTAGTCTCATACCCATCTGGCACTATACATAGTTATTAGAATATTATTGACTATATTCCCTATGCAACAAGAATTTTCTTAATGGATGTTGGATGCCCGGCACTGTGGTAGACATTATACCGCATACCAACACAGTGCAAAACACAATCTTATTTACACTGAACATAAGATATCAGCAGATAGAAGGATGTACATATGTGAAATAATTTTGTAAGACAAAGCAAAGCAAATTAAATGCACAAAGTGTATTATTCAAGTGAAAAATGTCAAAGAAATTTCAGAAGAGAAAGGCCAATGTAGGCTAGAGATTTTGGGGGCATGTTTGAAGGAAAAAATATGGAACTAGAGCTTTATATATAAAACCTATAAGAATTTAGAAGTTGAAGAACTACAGTTCCTGAAAACTAACTTCTTGTCTCTTATCCTTATACACAATATTCATGATACTTGAAAAATATATAAATTCCTGCACCTTTCACTTTACTATCTCATCTCATCATTATCTAACTCTAAACTACAACTTATTTTATTGTTTTTCTTTCTTTTTCTCTTTCTTTTTTCTTTTCTTTTCTTTCTTTCTTTCTTTCTTTCTTTCTTTCTTTCTTTCTTTCTTTCTTTCTTTCTATTGGCATCAGATGGAACGATTTTTTATTTTTTATTTAATTTTATTTTTTAATGAACTCTTACATTTATTTTTATTTGCAATAAAGAAATTTACATAATGTAAATTAGAACAATCTTAACCTTTTGACTCCTTATATTTTTTTGATGAATAAATTAATTTATTGTTGTCCATTTTTTTTGAAGTTTATTGGGATAACATTGTTTAATACAATTATATATTTTTAAGGTGAACATTATAATTTGACATCTATATATTTAATTGGGTGATTACCAATCAAAGTCCAGTTTCCTTCGGCTACCAAATATTTGATCCCCTTTACCCACTTCGCCCTCCCCCTCCCCACTATATTTGACTCCCTTTACCCTGTTTACCTCTTCCTTCCTCCCCCACCCACAACCCTCTGGTAACCACTAGTCAACTGTTCATGCCTCTGGGTCCCTATTTGTCCTGTTCATTTGTTGCTTTTAGGTTTCTATCTCAAATATAAGTGATATCATGTGATTTTCAACTTTTCAGTGTGGCTTATTTCACTTAGCATGATTATATTGAGGTCCACCCAGGTTGTCACAAATAGCAGTATTTCATCTCTTCTTATGGCTGAGTAATATTCCATTATATATATGTACCATAGCTACTTTAACCAATCATCTATTGTAGGACACTCTAGTTGCTTCGATGTCCTGGCCACTGTGAATAGTTCTGCTATGGACATCCATGTACAAATATCTTTGGACGTGGGTTTTCAAGACTTTGGGATAAATACCCAGTAGAGGGATTGCTGGATTATATGGTAGGTCATGTTTTGTTTTGTTTTTTTTTTTTGAGAGAACTCCATACTGTTTTCCATAGTGGCTGTACCAGTTTTCAGTCCCACCAGCAGTGTATGAGGGTTCCTTTTTCTCCACATCCTCTCCAACATTTGTTATTACTTGTCCTATTGATTATAGCTACTCTAACAGGTGTGAGATGGTATCTTATCGTGATTTTGATTTGCATTTCCCTAATAGCTAGCAATATTGAGCATCTTTTCATATATTTGTTAGCTATTTGTATGTCTTCTAGGAAAAAGTATCTGTTCAGGTCCTCTGACCATTTCTGATTGGATCATTTGTTTTTATGTTGTTATCGAGTCATAAGAGTTCTTTGTATATTTTGAATATTAGGCCCTTATCAGAGGCGTTGCTTGCAAATATATTTTCCCATTTGGATGGTTGTCTCTTTACCATGTTGATGATTTCTTTTGCTGAGCAGAAGCTTTTTAGTTTGATGTAGTCCTATTCATTTATTTTAGCTTTACTTCCTTTGCCTTTGAGGTTAAATTCATAAAATCCTCTTTAAGTCCAAGGTCCTTGAGTTTGGTTCTTGTGTTTTCTTCAATGCATTTTATAGATTTCAGTCTTATATTCAGGTCCTTAATCCATTTTCAGTTAATTTTTGTATGTGGTGATAGACAACTGTCTAGTTTCATTCTTTTGCAGGCGGCCTTCCAATTTTTTCAGCATCATTTAATGAAGAGGCATTCCTTTCTCCACTGTATGTTTTTGGCTTTTTTTGTCAAAAATTATTTGCCACTATAAATATAGGTTTACTTCTGAATTCTCGATTTTGTTCCACTGGTTCGTATGTCCATTTTGCTGCCAATACCATGCCGTTCTGATTACTGTTTCTTTGTAGTATAATTTGAAGTTGGGCAGAGTGATGCCTCCAGCTCACTGTTTTTTTTTTTTCCTCAGGATGGCTTTGGAAATTCAAGGTCTTTTGTGCTCCCATACAAATCTCATGATTTTTTGTTCTATTTATTTAAAAAATGTCGATGAGATTTTGATGGGGATTACATTAAATCTATATAATGGTCATTTTTAACTGTTGATTCTTCCAATGCAAGAACATGAAATATTTTTCAATTTCTTTGTGTTTTCTTTGATTTCTTTTAATAGGGTCTTATAGTTTTCATTATATAGGTCCTTCACATGTTCTGTTAAATTTATTTCTACGTATTTTATTCTTTTTGTTGCATTTGCAAAGGAATTATTTTTTTCCACTTCTTTTTCTGACAGTTATTGGAGTGCAGAACTGCTATGGATTTTTAAATGTTGATTTTGTATCCAGAGACTTTACTGTATTTGCTTATTGTTTCTAGTAGTGTTTTCGTGGCATCTTTAGGGTTTTCTATATAGAGAATTGTGTCATCTGCAAATAGTGATAATTTGACTTTGTTTCCTATTTGGATGCCTTTTATATCTTTCTCTTCTCTGTTGTACTCACTAAGACCTCCAATGTTATATTGAATAACAGTGAAGATAGTGGGCAGCCTTGCCTTTTCTTGATCTTAGAGGGAAGATTTCTAGTTTTTACCATTAAGTATAATGTTAGCTGAGGGTTTGTCATAGATGGCTTTTATTATGTTAATAAATTCTAATTTATACCAATACCTCAATACCAATTTTGTTAAGCGTTTTGATCATAAACAAAAGCTGTATCTTGTTGAAGGCCTTTTCTGCATCTATTGATATGATCATATGATTTTTATTTTTTTATTTGTTTATGTGGTGTATCACATTAAGTAATTTGCATGTGTCAAAGCATCCCTGTGCCCCTGGGATGAAGCCCACTTGATTATGGTGTATAATCTTTTTAATATGTTGCTGTATTTGATTCCCTAGTATCTTATTTAGGATTTTTCCATCTGTGGTTATGAGAGATATTGGTCTGTAGTTTTCTTTTATTATGTTATCTTTACCAAATTTTGGTATCAGAGTAATACTGGCCTCATAAAATGAGTTGGGATGTATTGCCTCCTCTTCAATTTTTTGGAAGAGTTTGAGGAGAATAGTTAGTTATTAAATCTTCTTAGAATGTTTGGTAGAATTCACTGGTGAAGCCATCTGGCCCCGGAATTTTACTTTTTGGTAGGTTTTTGATGATTGCTTCAATTTCCATACTGCTGATCAGTCTATTTAGATTTTCCAGTTCTTCTGGATTCAGTCTAGGAAGGTTATTTTTCAAAGTACTAGTCCATTTGCTCTAGGTTATTACATTTTGTGTTATATACTTTTTCATAGTATTCTTGTATCATCTTTTGTATTTCTGAGATATCAGTTGTAATTTTCTTTCTTACGTCCCTGATTTAGTTTATTTTTTTCTTTCTCTTTTTTCATTAGTAAGTCTTGACAGGAGGTTGTCAGTTTTATTAACCTTCTCAAAGAACCAGCTCTCGGTGGCATTTATTTTTTCTATAATTTTTTGTTTGTTTGTTTTCAATTTCACTTATTTCTGCTCTAACTTGATTATTTCTTTTCATCTGCTGACTTTAGGCTTCATTCGTTCTTCCCTTTCTAGTTTTTTAGATGAGCATTAGGTTGTTTATTTGAGCTCATTTTTGTATTTGGAGATAAGCCTGTAATGACATGAATTTTCCTCTTATGATCACTTTTGCCATGTCCCAAAAGTTTTGGTATGTTGTACTCTCATTATCATTAATTTCTATGTATCTCTTGATCTCTCTTTTTATTTCTTCTGTGTTCTAGTTATTCTTCAGTGGCATATTGTTTCATCTCCATGTATTTGTAGTTCTTTCTGCTTTCTTTTTGCAGTTGATCTCTAGTTTCAAAGCATTATAATCATAGAATATGGTTAATATGATTTTAACTCTCTTATATTTGTTGAGGCTATTCCTGTGTCCCAGTATGTGGTTAATTCTTGAAAATGTTCCATATGCTCTAGAGAAGAATTTATAAGCAGCTGTTTTGGGATGGAAGGCTCTGTAAATGTCAATCATGTCCAGTTGATCTAATGTGTCATTTAAGGATGTTGTTTCCTTACTGATTTTCTGTTTGGATGATCTGTCTATATCCAAGAGTGGGGTATTTAGGTCTCCTACTATTATAGTATTTTGGTTTGTTTCTCCCTTGAATTCTGTTTTTTATTGCTTTATATATTTCGGGGCTCCTTGATTTGGAGCATAGATATTAATAAATGTTATGTCTTTTTGGTGCAAGATTCCGTTTATCATTATGAAGTGTCCCTCAGTATCTTTTTAACCCTTTTTTTTTTCATTCTGAAGTCTATTTAATCTGATATTAGTACTACTACTCCCGCTTTTCTCTGAATCTTATTTGTTGGAAATATCATTTTCTACCCTTTCACTTTGAGCTTGTCTTTGGAGCTGAGAAATGTCTCCAGGAGGCAGCATATGATTGGATTTTGTTTGTTTTTATCCATTCTGCAACTCTATGCCATGTTATTAGTGAGTACAGTCCATTTACATTTATGGTGATTATTGAAATATGAGGGCTTCTTATAGCCATTTAACCTTTTGCTTTCTGGTAGCCCAATGTTACCATTGCTTCCTTTTCCCTGTGTTTCTGTTTTCTTCATTTTGGTTGGCTTCTGTGGGTTTTGCCTCTGGTTCTTGTTTTATGTTATATATTTCAGTTCTGAATCTTCGATGTGTGATTATTATTACAAATATGTAAAGAATAGTTATATATCAGTTGTCTTTTTTCTTCTGCGTGTGACTTATCTCCATTCCCTTTTGTGAATTTGGATCTTTAAATCCTCCCATTTTCAGTCATTGTTATCTCGGTTTGTCCCTATATATGCTGAATGTTTATTACTATCTTGTTATAACAATTTTCTTCTTATTATTTAACCTTATAATACCTTTTCTTAGTAAGGGTTGTACTCCTCTACTTCTATTTGCCTGACAGTTACTTTACTCATAATTATGTTTCTTTTGTGTGTGTGTGTCATTTAGTTTTAGATGAGCTGACCTCAGTATTTTCTGTAGTGCAGGCCTCACAGTAGAGAATTCCCTCAACTTTTGTATGTCTGGAAAGGTCTTAATTGCTCCTTCATATCTAAAGGAGGGCTTAGCTGGATACATTATTCTAGGCTGGTAGTTCCTTAATAGTTTAAATATTTGATTCTATTCCTTTCTGGCTTGTAAGGTCTGTGCTGAAATGTCCGAGGATAATTTAATGGGTTTTCCTTCATAAATTACCATCTTCTTCTCCCTGGCTGCCCTGAGAATTCTGTCTTTGTCTTTGATTTTTGATAACTTTAATACAATGGATCTTGGTGAAAGCCTTTTTGGGGTTGAGATAACTAGGTGTTCTGTTGAATTCTTAAATTCCAAGGTCTAGCTCATTCCTTAGATTTGGGAAATTCTTATCCACTATTTATTTGAAAATCCTTTCTATTCCCTGCTCCTTTTCCTCACCTGCAGTTATGCACATTATTCTTTTCTTTCCTCTCCTGATGTATCAACTAGATCTTGAATTTCTCTTCCACTATATTTCATTCTTCAGTTTCTTACTTCTTCCTTCTGAAAATATTTTTAGATTTCTGTCTTCGATATCACTGTTCCTTTTCTCCGTTTAGTTGACTCTATTTCCCAAGCTTGCTATTTTATTTTCAACTCTTGTAGTGTGTTTTTCATCTCCAGAAGGTGTATTTGGTTTCTTTTGAGGATTTCAGTCTCCTTGCTCTGCTCATCTAGCTGTTTTTTCAGTTCTTGAAACTGTTGATTTGAGTTGTTATGAGTCTCACTGAGTTTTTTTCAGAAGTACCATCCTGAATTCTGTCATTTAAATTGGATATTTCTATATTTGTAAGCTTATTTTCTGGAGATTTTTCTCTTTCATTCTGAGATGCTGTGTCACCTTTTTCATGATGTAATTGACTATTTCTCCACCTGGGCATTAATGGAAATGTATTCTGCTTTTTTCCCAGAATGAAATTTTTTATATGAAGGTTTTTCTTTAGCCTGCTGCAAAGAAAGTGCTTTTCTTTTGATTTCCAGTAGGTGGTGTCTAAGCCTCTTGTATCCCTGCTTTATATAAAGCCTTACAATGCCTTTTTATTTTGTTTTATTTTATTATTTATTATTTTAATTTTATTTTTTTTTAGGCTAGGCAACTCTTGGTTGACCTCACAGATTGCAAGGATCTTGTCAGCTACAATCCCTTATTTTTTATTTTTTTTTACACCTACAGTACCTGGTCTTCTTAGGTAGTCTCCCATCCAAGTTCTAACCAGCCTTGGACCCTGCATAGCTTCTGAGATCAGACAAGATCGGGCTTATTCAGGGTCGCAATACCGTAGACTGTCTCTTTATTTTCTGATAGATATTTAATCACCCCCGCTACCCTTAGTTTCAGTCCCTGTCAATGTCAGCAACAGTTTCAGTAACATTTGCTCAGATCCCCCTGGGGCTCCGTGGTGAGGTGTCCTCTGTGTTGAGGATTGGGGGCTGTGGCTCAGCCTCGGTCTTCCAACTGGGGGATGGGAGGTAGGGGAGCAGTAAAAATCAGCTATTGTTTTTCTGCACTCCTGCTTCTCTGCCTTCTGCCCTGATGAATGGGCCCTGCTGCTGGTCGTGTGGAATTCACAACTCTCCATGGCAGGCCTGTAAAGAGAACTCACTACACCTTCTCACCTCTCCCTTCTACTACAAGGAGCTCCTGCGGCTTCGAGGGGCAGCTTCTTTATTTCTCTCAGTCCACCGCTGGACACCTGGGCTTCTGACCTGTGGTAGCTCTTATGTGCAGATTCTATGCTCAGATGTGCTGGTGTGCATTGTGGGTGATTTTTGTTGAGTTTTAGATGTTCAGCTTATTGTTGTTTCAAGGGGAGGGATCTGGAAATATCACTCTGTCATGTTTCCAAAGATCTACATTTGTCTTCTTTTCTTATGGCTAAGTAATATCCCACTGTTTATATGTACCGTACATTTTTATCCAATCATCTATCAAAAGATACTTTGGTTCTTTCCATGTCTTGGCTACTGTGAATAATGCTGCAATGAATATCGTGGTACATATATTTTCACGAATATATGTTTTCAAATTTTTGGAACAAATACCCAGAAGAGGGATTCTGGTCATATGGTGATTCTGTTCTTAGTTTTTTGTGAAACCTTCATACTTATTTCTGCTGTGACTATACCAGTTTACATTCCCACTAACAGTGTATACAGATTTCTTTTTCTCCACAACCTTTCCAACATTTGTTATTACTTGTCCTGTTGACGATCGCCATTCTAACAGGTGTGAAATGGTATCTCATTGTGGTTTTGATTTGCACTTTCCTAATAATGAAGTTGAGCTTCTTTTCATATATTTGTATGTCTTCTTGGGGGACATGTCTGTTCAGGTCCTCTACTGATTTTTTAAGTAAATTTTTCTTTCTTTTTTTATTGCTTGGCTATATGAGTTCTTTATATATTTTGGCTATTACCCTCTATTAGAGGCATTGTTTGCAAATATCTTCTCCCATTCAGTTGACTGTCTCTTTGTCTTGTTGATCATTTATTTTGCTGTGCAGAAGCTTTTCAGTCTAATATAGTCTCTTTCATTTATTTTCGCTTTTATTTCCATTGAGTTGGATGTAAAATTCAGACAATCCTCTCTAAATCCAAAGTGTGTCAGTTTAGTACCTATGTTTTCATCTATATGTTTTATTGTTTCAGGTCTTATATTTGTGTCTTCATCCAATTTGAGTTAATTGTGGTGTATGGTGACAGATTAACAGTCAGTTTTTTGTTTTGCTTTGTTTCGTTTTTTGCTTGTGGCTTTCCAATTTTCACAGACTCATTTATTGTAGAGGCTTTTTTTTTTTTTTTTTTCTCCATTGTATGTTTTTTACGATTTGGTCAAAAATTATTTGCCCATATATATGAGGGTTTATTTGGGGACTCTCAATTCTGTTCCACTGGTATGTTTGTCTATTTCTTTGCCAATGCCATGCTGTTTTGATTGTTGTCACTGTGTAATGTAAAGTTAGGCAGAGTGATATCCCCAGCCTGTTCTTTTTACTCAGTGTTGCTTTGACTATTTGAGGTCTTTTGTGCTTCCACACAAATCTGATGATTTTTTCTTGTTGTTGTTCTATGTTTTCAAAAAATCCTGTTGGGATTTTAATGAGAATTGCATTAAATCTGTGTATTGTTTTGGGTAATAGGGTTATTTTAACTATGTTGATTCTTCCAATTCATGAACATGGGGTATCTTTTAATTTCTTTGCGTCTTCTTCAAGTTTTTAAAAATAACATCTTATAGTTTTCAGTGTATAGGTTCTACACATGCTTTATTAGGTTTATTTCTGGGTATTCTTTTTGTTGCAGTTGTAAAATAAATTTGTTCAAAATATTTTTTTCTGAAAATTTATTGTTAGTGTACGGGAACACTATGGGTTTTTGTTCATTGATTTTCGTATCCTAAAATTTTTCTGTATTTGTTTATTGGTCCAAATAGTCTTATAGTGGAGTCTTTAGCGTATTCTATGTAGAGAATTATGTCATCTGCAAAAGGAACTGATTTGACTCCTTCATTCCCAGTTCGAATGTCTTTTATTTCTTTATCTTGCCTAATTGCTCTAGGTAGGACTTCCAACACTATACTATATAATAGTGGTGGTAAGGGAAAGACTTGTCTTGTTCCTGATCTTAGTGGGAAGTTTTATAGTTTTTCACCATTACGTATAAAGTTAGCTGAGGGCTTGTTATACACGGCTTTTATTATTTTTTGGTAATTTTCTTCTATACTCATTTTATTGAGTGTTTTAATCTTTATGATGGTTGCTGTATCTTGTTAAATGCATTTTCTGTATTTATTGATATGATTATATGATTTTTATTCTTTATTTTGTGCATGTGGTGTATCATATTCACTGATTTGCTTATGTTAAACTATCCCTGTGCCCTGAGATGAAGCTCACTTAACCATGATGTATAATCTTTTTAATATATTTGATTTGCTAGTATTTTGTTTAAGATTTTTGCCTCCGTATTCATCAGAGATTTTGGTATATAGTTTTCTTTTTTGTGTTATCTTTACCAGGTTTTGGTATCAGGGTAATGTTGACCTCATAAAATGAGTTAGGAAGTATTGCCTTTCCTTTAATTTTTTAAAAAAGTTAGTGAAGAACAGGTATTCAGTTATCTTTGAATGATAGAATTCACTACTGAAACGATGCATTCCCCAACTTTTGCTTTTGGGAGGTTTTTGATGATTGTTTCAATATTTTTACTTTTGATCAATCTACTTAGATTTCCCAGTTCATGATTTAGTCTAGGAATATTGCATATATTTAAGAATTTATTCATTTCTTCTAGGTTATTGAATTTGGTGACATATAATCTTTCACAGTATTCTCGTATACTTTGTATTTCTTTAGTATCTGTCATAACTTCTCTTTTATTTTGATTTCGTTTGTGTTCTTTCTTCATTTTCCTGAGTGAGTCTAGCCAGGGGATTGTCAACTTTATTAATTGTTTCAAAGAAGCAACTCTTTGTTGCATTAATGTTTTCTATTGTCTTTTTGTTCTCAATTTTATTTAATTCTGCTGTAATTTTTATTATTTCCTTCCTTCTGAATTTGGGCTTTATTTGTTCTTCTTTTCTAGTTTTTTAAAGTGTACTGTTAGGTTTTCTTTATTGGAATTTTTTTGTTTGTTTGTTTTTTTTGTCTCTAGCTGTGTTTTTATAATTAGTACAGATTAAAGTCATACCAAATATTTTTAAGGTAAAGATTTTAAAATTATGAAATTTATCATATTCAGGTCACTTCTCAGCAATTATAAACATAGAAAATCCATATATAATTTTTCTCATATTATTATCTATTTTAGACAATGTAATTTGTAAATGTATTATGTTTTTCATCCAGGTTGTTGAAAAAAATAAATGCCTGTCCTAAGGCTTTCTGAATAACTCGATATCTACATTTTGTCTCCACATTATTTTTAGTACAAAAAAAATGTTCTGAAAACAAAAAAAAGGGTGTGAGTAATTTTCTAATTATACATTTGGGGTTCTCTGATTAGTTACTAGATTGATATACATCTTTGAATACAAAGATAAATTCTAGTGCTGAGTTTTACATAAGAGTCATTACGATAGTATAGAAAATTACCATATCAAATATTTGGGTTTTAAGTGTTATTTTTTGTATTTGTTATATTATTCTATTTTTCCCCATATATAATTTATTTATTTATTTTATTTATGGTGACATTGGTTAACAAAATCTAATAAGTTTCAGCTGTACACTTTAACAGTAAGGCATATATATTTACACTGTGTGTTCACCTTCCATAGTTAGATTTCTTTCTGTCATCACATATTTAATCCCATTTACTCCATCTACTTTTCTCCTCCCCTCTCTCCCCTACTGTCTTGAGATAGGATTTTAATGATATGAGCTTTCCTCTTATTCCTGTTTCTGCTGTATCCCAAATATTTTGATATATTGTATTTTCATTCTCATCAGTTTCTATGTAACTCTTTATTCTCCTTATATTTCTTTTATGACTCAACTATTTTTTAGTAGCGTGTTGTTTAATCTTCACATATTTGTGGTTCTTCCTGCTTTCTTTTTACAATTGATCTCTGTGTCAAAGCATTAGGTAGGAGAATATGCTTGGTATAATTTCAATCTTCTTAAATCTATTGAAGCTAGTTTTGTATCCCAATATATAGTCTATTCTTGAATATGTTCCACGTGCACTAGAATAGAATATATAAGCAGCTGTTTTGGAATAAAAGGCCTTGTAAATGTCAATTGTGTCCAATTGGCCTATGTCATTTAAGGTTGAGATTTTCTTATTGATTTTCTGTTTGGGTGATCTATCCACAGTTGACAGTGGGGTAATAAGTTCCTACTGAAATGTGTTTTTGTTTGTTTCTCCCTTTAGTTTTATTAGTAGATGCTTTATATATTTTGGTGTTCCTGATTGGGAGCTTAAATATTAATATATGTTAGGTCTTCTTGATATATTTTTTCCTTTATTATTATAAAATGTCCATCTTTGTCTCTCATTACCTTTTTTTTTTAAATCTCAAAGTCTATTTCTTTAGATATTTGTATGGCTACATCAATTTTTCTCTGGATCTCTGGATGCCATTTGTTTGGAGTTGTTTTCCATACTTTCTGTTGAGTCTAAAATTGTCCTTACAGTTGAGATGTATTTCTTGAAGGCAGCACATGGTTGGGTTTTGTTTTGATCCAACCTGCTACTCTGTGCCTTTTTATTGGTGAATTCAGTTTATTTACATTTTAGCTGATTATTCAAATATCAGGTTTTCCTATAACCATAGTATCTTTTGGTTTCTGGTAGCTCAGTTTTTTCATTGTTTCTTTGTCCTTTCATTTCTGTCCATTATTTTAATTTGTTGGTGTTCTATGATTGTTTCCTTTGTTTTATATTATGTGTCTTAGTTCTGGATTGTGTGTATGGCTACCATCAAGTTTGTGTAAAAAAAGTTTCATATATGTCGTAGTCCTTTTTGCTCTGCTTGTATCTTATCTCCATCCTTTTTTGTAGATTCAGACCTTTATATCTTCTTTTCTGTTTTTGCTTTTTTAAAATTACTGTTATTTATGTTGTAATTTTATTCCTAGGTTGCAGTAACTTTTGTTTCCTTTTTAAATCTTGTATTGACCTTTAATTATTACATGTTATGTAAGTTTATAATACCCTATTCTTAACAAGGGCTGCACTTTTTTTTGTTTGTTTGTTTCTTTCTTTCTGTCTGTCTGTTAGTCATCTATTCATAGCTTTGTATTTTATTTTGTCATTTTGTTTTAGATGACCCCCTTCTGTATTTCCTGTAATGCTGGCCTTGTGGTAGAAAATTCCTTCAACTTTTGCATGTCTGAAAGGTCTTTATTTCTCCTTCATATTTAAAGGAGGACATTGCTAGATATATTATTCTTGACTGATAATTTATCTCTTTTAATTTGAATATTTGATTTTATGCCCTCTTTCTTTGTAACTTCTTCTTAAAAGTCTGATGATAATCTAATAGATTTTGTTTTATAGGTTACCTTCTTCTTTTCTCTGGCTGCTTTCAGAGTTTTTGTCATTAATTTTTGACAGTTTTAATTAAGATATAATTAAGTATTCTGTTTGATTCTTGGATTTGGGGACTGAGTTCTTTCCATAGGTTTGGGAAATTCTTGTTAACTATTTGAATATGCTCTCTGTTCCCTTCTCTTTCTCTTCTTTTTCTACTATACCCATTATTCTTATATATTACTTTTTTGTTGTTGTTGTTTTGATGATGTCAGATAGTTATGGTAGAATTCTTTCATTTTTTTTTCATGCTTAAGACACTCTAGTTTTCCATCTTTGTCATTTCCAGATTTCTTTCTTCTATATCACTAATTCTTTTCTCCATCTGGTCAGCTCTATTTCCTAAGCTTGCTATTTCATTTTTCATCTCTTTTATTAAGTTCTTCAGCTCCAGAAGTTCTGTTTGGTTCTTTTTTAGTTACCATCTTCTCAGTAAAGTATTCCTCTTGTTCATCGATTTTGTTTTTGAGTTCATTGAACTATTAGAGTTTTCTTGCATCATACTGAGTTTTTTCAGAAGTGGTCTTGAATTTTCTGTTATTTAAATCACATATTTATATCTCTTTAAGTTTATTTTCTGGAGATTTTTAATTTTTTTTTTTTTTCTGAGCTGCCTTGTCACCTTGGTTGTTCACAGTGTTTGATGGACTACTTCTCTGCCTAGGCATTAATGGGAATGTACTCTGTTTTAAAACTTTTTTAAAATTATCATTTAGATCATCTCTCTTTAGCAGAGAGATCTTTGTTTTTCAGTAGATGTTGTCCAAGCCACCTGCACTTCTCAGGCCTCTTGGCTATCTGGTTTGCGTTTTTTTTTAAATGCCCTTTATTCCATAGGGAGGTATGTGTCTCTTCTGTGGCCAGGACACCTCGGTCCCAGGTTTCCATCCTCATGGATAATGTGAAGGGTGATAGAGATTTGAGCCTCTGAAAAGCCCCGGAAGTCCTGGAACTGCCCCAACAACCAGATATAGTTCTGGGGCCTGCTGCTAGCTCTGGTAGGGTATACCAACGCATGGTTTGAACAGGTCAGGGAAAGCAGCCAGACTTCCTGACTCAGCTTTCTGCCTGACAATGATGGTTGTTAAAACACCTCTGTGTCCCCTCTGTTATTTCATCTCTTCCCTTGTTCTCTGCCATGTTCCCTGGGCTCTGCATTATGGAATATGCTGATCACTCAGGCGGAACTGCTCAGGGCTTCAAAGAGTGAAAACCATCACCTAATTCCACTCTCCCCCATGTCCTGCAGGAATCTCCAGGCTTTGTCTACAGTACCAGTCACCAGCACAGGTCTCTGCTCCTCTCTCTTTTCTCCTCTCTTGCTCACTTGATTTGCCCACCTTCAGAAGCTCTGAGGCTCAGATCCCTCAGATGTGTTTGTGTTCTAGGCTAGGTGTTTGCTTCAGATTATAGCTGTTCAGTTTGTTGTAATTTCAAGGGGAGAGATCAAGGAATATTTCTCACTCTACCAGGCTTTTGACATCACTCTCTAAACTAGATTTTAGATACAGAATAGTATTTATCCAGGAAGACCATACCTAATTTCACAGTGTAGATATAGCCACATTATGTTATCATAGATCTCTTAATTTTATTGAATGGTACAGTTTTGCGATTTAAAAAAAATGTTCATCTCTTTTACTTGCACGTGTGCTATAATGAGGGCAGAGACTGTCTTATTTATTGCACTATATTCAATGTCTGGTACATATGATTAATGAATAATAAAAAAAATTATCAGATCATATGTGCCATTATCTTATTTTAAAAAGCCAGTTAAAGCTAAAATACACAGATTTCCAGAATACTGTAACAATGCCAACACTGCAATTACATTTGCAGGTTTCCACCCCATGCTCTTTTTACTCCAGTTTTATACCTCACCAGTTGCATAGGAGAAGAGGCAAAGAAGAAAATCCTCCAGAGGTGTAAATGAGCATGGCTTATCAGAGAACTGTGAGAGAGATCTGTGCTTGTTTAGAGCACTAGACTTTTAAAAGGGATAGGTAAAATGCATTAAGTGTATTTCCTAGTATTCATTTTAGTAGTCATTCTTTGCTATCATCTTCAAATTGTCCATTGCCTTTCCTTAATATCTAAATCATATCATTTTACATAGAAATACTATCTTATTGTCTTATCTTTAGAATAAATGTTTTCTATAGACTTTGTCTTACATTTATTCAAATCTTCACTATGTTTTTTTAAAGCTCATTTAACACCAATTTTATTTTGCTTGAGAATAAAATGATATATTTTGAAGTACATTGTTCTGAGAAAAACTATTTTTACAGTTTTATTGAAATATAGTTGACACATAATATTGTGTAATTTTATATTATATGTAATGATTTAATACACATATATATTGCAAAATGTTTACCAAATTAGATTGGACACACATCCTTAACCTTACAGAATTACCATTTTTTTGTCATTGCTTTGGATAGTGAGGACATTAAAAGTCACCTCTCATAGCAACTTTCAAGCATACAATATCACTAAATGGAGTCATGATGATGTACATTCAATCCTCTTTATTGAAATCCAACTTTTTGGAAGTTAATACCATTTGACCAACATCTCCCGATTTCCCCTTCTCCTTAGCTTCTGGCAAGCACAATTCTACTCTCTATTTTCTATGCGTTTTTAGATTTCACATATAACTGGCATCATCCAGTGTCTTGCTCTGTCTGATGTGTTTCACTTAGCATAATATCTTCACAGTCTATCCATGATATCACAAATAGCAGGACTTCCTTTGGGGGCTGAATAATTTTCCATTATCTATCTCTATATGTAGATATAACTATATAGATGATGGATGATAGATTATACACACACACACACACACACAGATACATAGATAGATACATATTGTCCTTCTTGTTTATTTTTTATTGTGTTGCTTGTGTTTTTGCTGCTATATCCAGGAAATTAAAGCAAGACCAGTATAAAGGCGTTTTTTCACTATGTTTTCTTTTAGAAGTTTTATGATTTCAATTAAGTCTTATGTTTAAGTATGAATCCATTTTGAATTAATTTTTGAGTGGTATAGAAAAGGGGTCCAATTTAATTGTTTTTCATGTGAACATCTGCTTTTTCCAGTACCACTTATTAAAGAGTATTGAGTATTCTTGGCTCCTTTGTCAAATATTTATTGACTGTAAGTGTGTAGACTTTTTTTTCTGTCCTCTCAACAAATTTACACCAAGAAAGTGAAATATTTATTTATCAATAAGATATCATCTCATTCCTGATGTTATTGTAAATGGGATTGTTTCTTTATTTCTTTTTTAGAAGATTCATTGTTAGAGTACAGAAACACATCTAATATTTATATTTTGATTTTATATCCTAAAACTTTACTGAATTTATTACTTCTAGGTGTCTTTCAGATTTTCTAGTATGATCATGTCATCAATCAACAAAAATAATATTACTTCTTTCTTGCAAATTATCTGGCTAAAACTTGCAAAACTGTGTTCAGTAAGAGTGGTCAAAGTGGATACCCTTGTCATGTTTCTAAACTTAGAGCTTTTAGCTCTTCACCATTGAGTATGATATTAGATGTGGTTTTGTCATGTATGGCCTTTATTATATTGAGGTATATTTCTCTTATACCCAATTTGTTGAGTGGTTTTATCATGAGAAGATAACAAATTTGTCAAATAATTTTTCAGCATTTATTGAGATGATCATATGGTTGTCATCTTTTAATCTATTAATGCAGTTATCAATTTTATTGATTTGAGTATATCGAAACATTTTTTATATACCAAGGATAAATCCTACTTAATCATGGTGCATGATCCCTTCAATCTGCTGTTCAATTTGATTTGCTAATATTTTTTGAGGATTTTTGTATCTACATTTATTAGAAAGACTTTATGAGGCAAGTATTACCGTGATACAAAAACAGATAACAATATTACTAGAAAAATTAGTACAGGTTAATACTATTATCACCATGTTATTAATTATTTTCTGGGTGTTTTGCAGTTATTTTGCTTCTTTCTTTATCACATGCTGTCTTCCTTTGTGAACTAACAATTTTCCACAGAGGTATGCTTAGATTCCCTTCCCTGTATCTTGTGTGTACCCACTATAGGTTTCTGTTTTCTTGTTGCCCTGAGGTTAACTTAAAATATATTACTAATATGATAGTCTATTTTAATCTGATAACTTCAATAACATACAAAAACTCTAAAAAACACATACAAAAATATGTCTTCCTAACATTTTATGTTTTTGATATTATGGTTTACAACTTTTTATATAGTGTTTAAAAAATTATTGTAGCTATAGCTATTTTTAATAATTTTGTTTTTATCTTGTATATTAGAGTTAAGTAGTTAACACACCACTATATTGAAATGTTTGAGTATTCTGAATCTAACTATATACTTACCTTTACATTTTCATGTTTTTGTATTACTAAATAGTATCCTTCTGTTTCAGCTTGAAAAACTTTAAGTATTTCTTGTCAGGCAAGTCTAGTGGTGAAAAACTTTCTCAGCTTTCGTTTTTTGTTTTTTGTGCTTTTGATTTTTGGAAAATTTTAATCTCATCTTACTTTCTGAAAGAATTTTTCTGAGTGAAGTAATCTTGGTTTGCAGGGGGTTTGTTTGTTTCTGTATTTGTTTTTTTCTGTAACTTTGACTATATCTTATGATATAATCAAAGTCCTCCTTGCTTGCAAGATTACTGTTAAGAAATCTGCTGATAGCAATATGAGGGTTTCCTTGTATGAAATACAATTTTTTCTCTTATTGCTTTAAAAATTCCCTCTTTGTCTTTGATTTTAGAAAGTTTTATTATAATTTGTCTTAGGGAAGATTGTATTAGATTGAAATTTTTGGGTGACCCATTAGCTTCATGATCTAGGAGGTCCATATCTCTCCCCAGGCTTAGAAAGTTTTCAGCCATTATTTCTTTTAATCAGATTTCTGCTCCTTTTTTCTAGCTTCTCCTTCTGGGATTCCAATCATACAAAGATTTTTTTTTCTCAATGGTGTCCCCTAATTTCCATAGGTTATTATTATTATTATTACCATTATTATTATCCTCTGACTGGATAATTTCAAATTATCTGTCTTTGAGCTCACTGATTTTTTTAGAATGCTTGGTCCAGTCTGATACTGATGCTCTCTATTAATTTCCTTATTTTCTTTCAGATCAGTCTTCTATTTTTCAACTTCAAAATTTCAATTTGATTCTTTTTCATATTTTCTATATCTTTGTTGAATTCACTTTGTTCTTGTATTGCTTTCCTGATATTGCTAAATTGTTTATATCTTCTAGTAGCTCTCTGAGCATACTTGGAAGAATTACTTTGAATTCTTTGTGTGGTAATTTATGGATATCCATTTCTTTGGGGTTAATCACTAAAATTGTATTGGTTCCTTTGGTGGTGTCATGTTTACTTAATTAATGCATAGGTATATGTGCATTTGGTGAAGCAATCACCTCTTCCTGACTTTCTAGCTGACTTTGGTAAGAAAATACTTTTTCCTTGTGGATGGACACACTGAAGTACACAATGACCCTGGTTCATGGTGCTTCAGAGCACCAAGTATAGGGGCATGTGGTGGCTCCAGCTCTCAAAAAAAAAAAAAAATCACATGTTATCAGTTCAGACCACCAGTTTCCACAAAATCTACAATTGTCTACTATGCTTAGTGAGCCTGTGGGGTATATACAATGGCTGAAAGGAGTTTTTGTGTCCTCAGCAGTGCCTCCAGGTCCAGTGGTTATGGACCATGGCTGGCAGTAGTGGTGGCCAGAGTGGTGGTCCACTGCAGGGACCAGCTGCATTCATCTGTATAGTGACAAGTGCTTATTTCACAGTGTTTGGGACAGCAAGGGCAAATGTCAACTGCAGGTACACAGGTAACTACAGGGGCCTTGGCTTTTGGTATGTATACCTGTTCCTTTAGGTTCTTATAATAGTGCTCACAGTGTTGGAGGCTGGTGATGGGAGTCAGGCTGACAAGGTACAGGTACATAGCTAGAGGGGTAGTCCCAAGCATGCACTTGGCAGTGTGGGTCATACATGAAGGTCTAGATTGATGTGTTTCCTAGACTGTCTGTCAGTGTGGGTCCACAGCTCTGAGTTGCAGCTGTGTGGATGAGTCAGGGAGGGACTCAGTTGTCTGGCTTCCATGAACATAAATATTTTGGGGTAAAAAGCAGTGAAATCTGTAGGAGGTCCATGGTGGCTGTGCTGGCCATTGGTTTCTTTGGTAGCAAAAGATCATTGGGTCTTCTGGATAGCAGATCACTGGGAACCAGTTTGTTCCTGCTGTGTGGCTAATACAAACAGCTCTTGCCCTTCCTTTCTGTCTCTATACGTCTTAGCTTTTTCAGTTTCTAGGTGGGGTGAAATTGAAGTGAGTTCCTCTTGAGGTGTTACCAAAAGGCTAAGGAAGCTGGTTGCTCACCATAGTTTCCTTTTCCCAGCAAGGTGATCTCTTCCTATCTGTAGAGTTCATACTTGTCCCTGAGCAGTATCTTTTTGAGGATAAGACAGATAGGATGGAATTGTTCTCTGTTCCTTTTTGTGTGGTTATTCTCAGGTTTTTTTGTTCTACTGTATTGCTAAAGTTTCTTAAGTGTGTTACTAGACTGTTTTTGTTTACAGAGAGCTGTCTTTTGATATTTGTGGGAAGTTGGAAACCGAAGCCATCTACTTTTCCATTTTGGTGACATCCTCTAGCTTAAAACAAACAAACAAACAAACAAACAAATAGAATTCCTACATAATAAACATTTAGATCATTTGAAAAATAGAAATAATGAGAACTTAATAAAATGAAAATGCGTCAAAATATTGCAAGTTCAAAACAAACAAAAATGTTAGCTTTTTCTTTTAGATGTGCCTAAAATCTTTCAAAAATATTTTATTTGTAGAAATACTTAAACCAACTCAGAAAGAAGTAACACAAGTGAACATACCAGTTAAACAAAGTGTGTGTGGGGGGGGGAATAAGAAAAAAATTTCAAACATTTAAAACAGTTTATAAAATATGCAAAGTTTTCATCTAAAAACAGAAATAATATGTGAATGTGTGAACATATTCAAGGCTTCTCCATATCTTACTCATTCTTTTCTTTTCTTTATTTCTTCCATTCTCAGAACCTTATATTGATGCTTCATTCCTTAGGGAGAATGTATTGTCACCATGAACAGAAATGCAGACAGAAAGAGAACTGGGATTTGAGAACTCAAAGAAAGTACTTACATCACAAAAGGGAAGAAATACTAAATGACTTCCTTTTTCTGATTGATTTTAAAAAATTCACACTTTTCTAATTCCTATTGTGACCCAGAAGTACTACTAAAAGAAAGGAAATAAAAACGAGCCTGCTATGAAGTTAATCTGACTGAAAGTAATACAGCTCTTTGCTAGATTCTTAAAGAAATCCTTTCTAGGTGAATGATTTTTCTCTTAGACAGACAAAAAAGGCATGCCCAGATGTCATTTATATCACGTAGTGGTATGTATTGGACTGAGACAGAATAGATAGGTGTGAAAGTAAGGGCCTGTAAATGAGGACTAGTGAGTGCTCTTGAGAAGACAAGATCTTCCAGTGTGCAAGTGTAAAGTATGGTATTACTTACACCAAAAAGTGATGAAATCAATATCAAGCATTTACATTCATGATTTTCTTTACAGCAAATGGAGAAGTAGGATGGGATTCAGTTGTATACCAAAAGAACGTTGTAATTATACATGGTGCACAGAAGATCCAAAGAAAGCATGGTTATTGTTATTAGATTGAATCTGAAGTGTATGATGGCAATGTTAACTCTCTGGCTTTGATTGTAAGCATAGTTAGTACATGCTTCACTTGTGTGTTCATTCAGAAAGCATTTAAGGAAAGCTTACTGTACTTAAAACACTATAAAAATCCTCATAGGAAAAACAAAATTGACACCAGCAATCAGTGCCTGATTGCAGATCTATGATATATTAAGTGCTCCCTGGTCAACATTACTTGTAGTCTAAAACTAGGACATCTACACTAAAAGTGTCCTTTCTATTTAGCTTATTTGTACTCTCTCATGTCCAATTCCCATTCCAATCAGTACATTCTTTTTTAAAGGCAAGGAATAGATAAAAATGATATGTATGGCTTTTTAAATAGCAGGCTTGGAATTAAAACATCCACCAAGGATTTAAATTTATATAAAACATTGTCAGTCACAATCTTTTTGATTGTAAATAATAGAAACTCAAATAGATCAGCTTTAGACAAAAGGAAGAATGTAGAGAAGATCCTTGAATAATATTTCAATAACATCATTTTGTTATGGCATTGATGAGATTATGAACTTTTTTTTCTTTATTTTGAAGTTTTTAAATCACAGATGACATTCAATATCATCTTATATTAGTTTCAGGCACATAGCATAGTGGTATTACATTTATGTAAATTGTGATAGAAACATATGAATTTAACTCTTGTTTATTTTGTTAGCTTATGGTAAAATTTATATTTATGTACTCATATTGCCACAGTTCCAAGAAGCTATTGACAACATTAAGTGAAGATTTATTGAATTGGTCTGGGGAGTCCAAAGGAAGGGTTGAATCACTAAGATCAGATAAAGTGAGATTGGCAGAACCTCGGGAAAGACTAAGGATTCAAATGGTGACAGTGTTGCTTTCATCTCTTGTTGCTTTCATCTCTTGTTGATTGGTTTTTCTCAGCATGTCACTTCATTTTTTCACATTCACTTCATTCACTTTATGCAAAACATAAACATTGATTATTCTCAATTTTATATTTTGTGGCTTGAACCACCAAACTAATTGCTTAAGTTTATGAACCTAGAATAAGTTTGACTGGTAACTTTCAAGACCAGTGACTTGGGATGATCAAGTAAAAACACAATACCTTTCAATGGAACTTCTTGGCAGGAGCTGAGAGAGAAGGCAGTTCCTTGAATAATGGGTAGGTGGCAGTAAAAATAGTTGAGGTCTATCAGACCACGTATGTAAAGCAAGATTCATCATGTTAAGTCAGCTTCCTTCATAAAAAGATATTAAGAGTCCTTATAATTTAAGATTAAGAAATAATTTCTTCCCAAAGCAAGGTTTTATTGGATAATTAATTCTTTAAGTACTAGGCCTTCTTGAAATTCTTCGATTCATTTCAAATGAATAATCACAATTTTTAAAGAAGTGTAAATACCTTCCATCTAAATTTGATATTGGGAGAATTTCCATATAACATGAAATTCTCTTCCAATACAAGAGTATAAAGCATTTGCTCTACAGGAGATGGTGGTCAAGAAAACAGCAGTGAGAGTGGAACAAAACCTAACATGGCAAAAGCAATAAAAGGGTGAAGAGGATGAGTGTCCTTTACATTTTGGTCCTCCATATCATGTATTTGATTTTATGGGTTGACTACAAAATACAAAATTATATTATTATAGTACAGTATGGTATATTAAAAATACATTGAATCATAAGTTTATTTTAGCCCATAATAATTTGTACATTATTGAGCAGTAGATTAAAGTAAGCTAAATATTCCTAAATGACTTCATCCAATGAATTGAGAAATTATAAAAGATGAATTTCTTATTTCAAGGTAACGATATTAACAAAGGCAGAGAGATAATAAACACAATGTAAGACAGCACTAAGATATAAATAAAAGACATAGGAAAACCTAAATTGTACAGTTGCTATTATTTACTCTCTGTCTAACTGAAGTATTATATTCCATACATACACACTCACATGCACATAGTTAACATCATTGATGATATGTGGCTCAGGGCATGGAGAGGGCAGAAACCACAATACTGTCAAAGAAGAGGTAACTAACTTTCCCTATTTTGCTTTCTAATGGAGGGAGGCATGTAGAATACATTAGGGGTTGTTAACTGATCATTTAGCTACAAGTTACTAGACCATGAAAAGATACATCCAAATCCAACTCCAAAGATGTATAATACTCATTATACTGGTTTAAAAAAATGCTAGTTGGGGATTTGTTTCAGGTTGTTTTTCTTTGGTGAAAGAAAGATTGCATTTCTTGTTGTATATAAGTTAATTGATAATATTAGGTAAGCATATTTTGAATGGTGTGTATGGAAATAAATATGAATGTTAAAGCATCCCTCCTTAGAAGACCTAGCCATCACCTTTCTAATAATCCTAGTTTGCCATAAGGCTAGGCACATATCTGTGCTGGATCATTCAGAAAATTACAAAACTCTATCAACAATTGATTCAGAGAGGATTATGTGATCTAAACAAAGATAAGCCAATATTTTTTTTTTGTTTCAGGTTTATCTACAGAATTGAGAAGGAAAGAGAGAGAGAGAGAGAGAGAGAGAGAGAGAGAGAGAGAGAGAGAGAGAGAGAGAGAGAGAACATTGTGTGGGGCTTCCAACAGCTATATACATGCATATAATATGTCATTACAAAATGTAAAGTAGAGATATTAAGAGAAAGAGATAGAGACATGGCAAAATTATTTTAGTTTCTGAATTTCATTCTCATTAAGATTCTCCCATAAACTTCTTAATTTGGTAAGCCAGTGAATTCTCAAGCTAGTTTGAGCTGACTTTCTGATACTTGCATGTAGAATTTTTTAATATGATCATGAGAATCAAATCAGACACAGATAACAAGCACTGGAAAATACAATATAGTCCTACAAATTCCTTCTACTTTAAGTAGCAATTTAGAATTCGATATCAGGAAATATTGGGTAAATTATACCTGCCCTAATACATGAGCAAAAATTATGTCACAGGCTCTTAGCTACATATGATGGAAAAAAATATACATTAATATGTAATTAATTTCTTACATTTCAAGTAGATAAGCAGTGAAACCATCTACTACTTTTTGTCCAGGTGTTATTCTTTACAATACTCAAGTGTCATACATTACATAAAATGACAAAATTCACTCATTCAGAAAAAGATTAAACTACAAACATATAGTGCCTATAACCCATGTACACATATACAACAAAGGAAAATAGAAAAAATAAACACATACAATTTAAAAATAAATCTTGTTTGTGCTTGTCAGATGAGCTTAATTAAAAATCATTATAAATCTATATTAAAACTTCTTAGATCTTTCAAAGCCCAGATGACCCAGATGACTCAGATGAGATGTCAATAATCTCTTCAGCAACACCATCAAACAGGGGAGGCATGAGGTATTTCTTGGTGCTTTGTATGACTATAAGGTTAAGAAAGACCCTACAGACAGAATGGATTTCATATACAGGAGAAATTCTTCCTATATTTCTCACTACCTGCCAGTATAAAAGCACACACCTACACATGCACACACAGACACACGCACATACATTTTGTTCAATTGCCTCTCCTCTAGGTTGTCTCAAAAAGACCACAAAGTACCCTTCCACAAACTAAATGATTTTGCTCTTTGGTTCTTTATACCCTAAATTTTAATTCTTTTACTCCCAATCAAGGCTGTCATTCAGAGGTCCAGAATGCTATAGAATCCAAATTATTCTATCTCCTAGAACATAACTCTGACTCTTAGGTTGATATGTAATGTAGTCAATAAACACAAAGCAGTACTGGTTTCTCGGGGCAGGGGTAGGAAGGTGCTATTAGACTCCTTCAGCAAAGAAAATTACTGTGTCTATCTTTGTATTATGTAATACTCTATGAAGAAGAATGCATATAGTGCCTCTGTCATTAAAACAGGTATGCTTTTATTTAACAAATATGTTGTATCTATCTTGTGAGCACTTAATTTTTTTTTTTTTTTACTAATCAAATTCCCATTCTGCTTAAATCACCAGAGAGTGGATGGCCAAATTCACTGCACCTAACTAAACAGCCCTGCATACCTTTCTGTACACTAAATGTTATGAGCTGAATTGTATCCACCCAAAATTCATATGTTGAAGTCCTAACCCTCAGTACCTCAAAATACAATTATATTTAGAAATAAGAAATTTAAAGAGATGATTGACATAAGTGACGTCATTAGGATGGGCCCTAATCCAATAAGATCCTTGTCCTTATAAAAAGAGATTAGGACACAGACAGAAACACAGAGGGAAGATATAGGATGAAGATTGCCATCTACGAGCCAAGGAGAGAGGCCTCAGAAGAAATCAACCCTTCTGACACCTTGATTTTGGACTGTTAGCCTCCAGGACTGTGAGAAAATACATTTCTGTTGAAGCCATCTGGTCTGTGGGACTTTGTTATGGAAGTCCTTAGTGAATTAAAACAAACAAATCGACAAAACTAACTTTTTACCACAGCTTTACAATTTTCCTGCTAAATTTTTAGTTTCCAGAACCATTTATTTTATTCTTCATTATTGTATCCTCCTAATGTATGTTATCTACTTTAAGAAATAAACAGATTATTAAAATATTGATGTGTTGTTCCCTCAACCTCGGTATTCTAACATTTGATATATTTTACCAGCAGCCTCAAGTTCTTTAGTCTTCTTAAACTTATACTTTTACTGTTTGTATTAGATGGATGTTTGCTAACATATTCTCTGGTACCTGAAGTTACTAAACATCACCTCGCACCCTGGTTTCTGTTGAAATAGAAAACTAATCTTAATGACTTGTTTGTCCAGCCCACAACAAGGTCAGGTATGAGTGGCTATGAAACAAAGAAGTGAATTGTTGGTGTTGCTAAGGAATGTGAGTCTTACATCTTTTAGATCTCTGTAACATATTGAAATGAATGTTATGGTATTAGAGGAGAGAAGAAAGGACAGAAGAAGGAAGAAAGGAAAAGTGAAAGGAAAGAGGGAAGAAATGAAAGAATTAAGAAAATATGATTTAAAATACAGATGCCATTAGGCCTTCAATATCTTCAAACATTCAACCTCAATCAGTGTGTCCTATCCAAAGAAAATATGATTAAATATACTAAATATTAATTATTCTAGACAGGTTTATAATATAAAATCTTTGGCAAATATTTTCAATAACTAATTTCTTTGTGGTGATATAAAGTCTGTCCTTCTCTGAAATGCAACACCTGACAATTACTAATGACTCCACAAGATGCAACTGTAACTCCAGAAAAAGTGACAAGCAATATTTTCTTGTCTATATGGGTAAGGTTTGTTCATTGATTCCCATTATTTTCAGGCTATACACTGAACTCAACCTGAGCAAAAATTCACTTCCTCATTATATTTGTAGGCGTAATTCGTAGGGAAAATATTTTAATATGTGTTTTAATAAGTAAAATATTGATTAATTCTCAAAGCCATTAACTTAACACCCACCAGAAAAAGAAATTGAGTGATATAAATCAGTGCACAGAGGTTTGAGTTGAATCATGCTTTCAATCATCTTGCTGTCTATATAGATAAAATACTGGGTGGAATACTCTTTTGATACAGATATCATATCAATCTTACCCTGTTCTCATGACAGAATCAAGATGTTTCTGCATACTGGTTTATCTTCTAAGGATGAGAAAAGTTATATATGGATATTTATTCTTTCAAGAAAAACAGTCCTATGTTTCTTATATATGTAAATCTTTGTAAGCGTATTAGAGACAAAAAATAAATAAGCCCTGCCCTTGCTCTCAAGGATCTCAACCCTGTAAAGAGTGGTGAGTTGGGAAAGAGATTAAAAATCTATTTAGCATTTACTACAAATCAAACACTATGGTAAGTTAAGGTTAGATGTAATTACTGAGTTCATAGAAACCGAATGCAGTAAAGAAAGTCATTAATTAAATTTATTAAAGTCATTAATTAAATTATGCCCTACCCTAACCTTACCCTACCCTCAAGGTAAGTTAGAAGGTGGGGTTAGGGGGTTAGAAAGCAAATTGGGACAAATTTCAATTTGAAACAAAGGATTGAAAAATAAATCAATCGATAAGTAAGTAAATAAATAGATAAACAAATAGATTAATGAATAAATAAATTTGCTTTCTTGTTAGAGAATCAAAAAAATAATAATATACTTAAAAGTTGAAATAGGAGGTGAAAATATTTTTGTATCCTTTCCACCAATAATATAATATGTGATGACAGCAAGAGTGGTTCAATACAAGAACAGGGGATTCTAGGTTGTCAAGGAAATGATTTTCTGCTTTCTATATATTTCTTCTGATTTAAAATGATAAAATTATAACATTCCTCTGATTTAAATATAAAATTATATAATTATTAAATCATAAAATTTTCTCAGTATAAATTGAATTGGATTATCAGAACTTTAAATCACTAAAATAAGGAAAACCAAAAGAAAATTATTATGATACCATGAAGAACTTTCAGAGCAAGCCTGGGCTTTCCAAACCAGCCCTGAGCAATTATAGACTGTTTTCTTCAAAGTGCTGACTTCTTCATTAATATCAACTCAGTTTCTTGAGTCGCTAGGTTTAAGGAGATCCTTCTAATGTTTTCACGGCTCCAAAGATAAAATCTGACACTACCTATTAAATAGGAAATGACTTTTGAGTCTACATCATTCAGGTCAGTAAGACAGTTGATCGCCCAAGGCATAGCCATAAATAATATCTATAATGAGTAAAAAGAAAAGCAAACTTTTTTCGGGATGAAGAAAGTAGAACAGAATGAAAATAACAATGCAAATAAATAATTACTTTATTTCAAATAGACTTTATTTCCCAAAGGAAATTAAGTAAAAAGCAAATTTCAGAGTAATTGATATCATGAATAACAATAGTGAAATATAACATTACTTGTTTTGTTTGCAATTACTCACTTTACTTTTATTGTAGACTGCCAACTTTTAAGTTTACACAAAGTTTATATCCAATCCTCTTCAATTTCAGGCCTGAGGAGGAAACATGGCTAATATCTATAAGCAAAGAGAAGGCAAAGACAACTTTACTTCAGAATTTAACTTTCCTCCAGAATTTTAGCAATACAGTGCATAAATTGATGACTAAATATGTTGAAAGGATGTTGAAAAGGATTGTAAAATGTTCACATGTATTTAAACAGAGAGCAGTGATGGGGCAACCTCAAAAACTATTGTACTAATAACTTCCAAAATAGTTGTAAATTGTGATATTTCTATAAAGTAAAAAAACAAGTAGTATCATTTAATTATACATCCTTATAGGAAACAGTTTAAAGAAACTTTTTTTCTTGAAAATACTATTGAAGCTATTTTGTACTGCATTATAATATCTTATTTATCATGACCCAAAGGAGATATATTTTCTCAGATTTCAGTCCCAGTTAGATTTTTTGAATAAATAAATACATTGCTTTAAAATATTGATTCTATGAATTATTGAGTTAATGGTGTATTCAACTCAGTAACTATTTTAGCATGTATGATGTTCCATGACTGCCATATACTAATTAAGTTTCTGATAGAATCTAACTTAATGGAGGGCAAAAACTACTTCCATCTTCAGCCTCCCCTGGGCAAGTGCTAATATTAATGTATTTAGAAAAATAAAAAGATAAATAAATAAATGAAATAGATAGCCTAGCTCCAGCCAGTACATAGGAATTTATGGCCAAACTATTTATTTTAATTTTTATTCATAACTTTATTATTTTTAAAATAAATTATAGTTGGTATGCAATACTATATTAGTTTCAAATGCACAACATTTATGTACCTTATGATGTGAACACCACACTAAGACTAGTAATCATTTGTCATTATGCAGTTATTACACTATTAAATGTATTCCCCCTCACCTTTTTCACCCATTCTTATACCCTCTCCCCTCCAGCAACCATCAGTTTGTTTTATGAATCTATAAGCCTGTTTTTGTTTTGTATGGTTTGTTTATTTTTTATATATTCTAAATACAAGTGAAATCATGTAGTTTTTGTCTTTCTCTGCCAGAATTATTTCACTTAACATAAAACCCTCTAGGTCAATCCATGTTGTTGCAAATGGAAATATTTTATTTTTTTATTACTGAGTAATATTCCATTTTATATATAAAAATATATAAAATATATAATATATATTATATATAAAATGGAATATTGCCATATATATGTATAAATATATATACCAATTCTTTATTTACTCATCTATCAACGGACACCTAGGTTGCTTCCATGCCTTAGCTATTGTGAATAATGCAGCAATGAACACAGGAGTGCATATATCTTTTCAGATTAGTGATTTCATTTTCTTCAGATAAATACTCAGGTGTGGAATTGCTGGGTTATACGGTAATTCTATTTTTAGTTTTTTTTTTTTTCTTTTAAGGAATCCCCATTATGGCTGCACTAATTTACAATCCCACTAACAGAATAACATACCTAGGATTAAATGTAACTAAAGTGAAAGACCTATACTTAAAAAACTGTAAGATGTTTTTAAAGTAATTGACAAGGACACAAATGGAAGGATATATTGTGCTCATAAACTGAAAAATTAATATCCATACTACCCAAGCAATCTACAGATTCAATGCAATCTCTACTAAAATACCAGTGGCATTCTCCTTAGAGCCAAAACAAATCATCTTAAAATGTATATGGAACCACAGAAATCTCCCTTTTCTCCATTGCTATTTGTTGACTTTTTCATAATAGACATTTTGACCAGTATGAATGAGGTGGTATCTCATTGTGATTTCGATTTGCATTTATCTGTGATTAATGATGTTGAGCATCTTTTCATATGTCTGTTTGTTTTCTTTGGAGAAATGTCTCTGTGCTCTGCTCATTTTTTAAATTGGATTGTTTATTTTTTGTTGTTATTGAGTTGTATGAGTTTCTTATATAGTTTTGAAATCAACCCCTTATCAGCTATGTCACTTGTGAATATATTCTCCCATTAGGTATGTTGTCTTCTCATTTTGTTGATGGTTTCCTTCACTGTTCAAAATCTTTTTAGTTAGGTGTAGTCTCATTTTTTTTTTTTGCTTTTAAATCCCTTGCTCAAGGGGACATATACAAAAAGATACTACTAAGACTGATGTCAAATAGTTTACTACCTATGTTTTCTTCTAGGAGTTTTATGATTTCAGGGCTTACATTTAAGTCTTTAATCCATTTTGAGTTTATTTTTGTATATGATATAAGAGTGATCCAGTTTCATTTTTTTTTGGCATATATTCATCCAGTTTTCCATACTTGTTAAAGAGAATGTCATTTCTTCATTGTACATTCTTGACTCCTTTGTCATAGATTAATTTACCATACAAGTGAGGGTTTATTTCTGAGCTTTCTGTTTTGTTCTGTTGTCTGTTTTTTGTTTGTTTGTTTGTTTGTTTTTGTGAATACCATACTGTTTTAATTATTTTAGTTTCATACCAGAGTGTGAAATCAGGGAGCGTGATACCTCCAACTTTGTTCTCCTTTCTTAAGATTGCTTTGGTCTTTGTGGTTCCATATACATTTTAAGATGATTTGTTTTGGCTCTAAGGAGAATGCCACTGGTATTTTAGTAAAGATTGCATTGAATCTGTAGATTGCTTGGGTAGTATGGATATTAATTTTTTCAGTCTATGAGCACAGTATATCCTTCCATTTGTGTCCTTGTCAATTACTTTAAAAACGTCTTATAACTTTTGTTACATTTAATCCTAGGTATGTTATTCTCTTTTTTGCAGTTGTAAATGAGATTGTTTTCTTAATTTATTGTTCTGTTCATTTGTTATTAGTTACATTTAATCCTAGGTATGTTATTCTCTTTTTTGCAGTTGTAAATGAGATTGTTTTCTTAATTTATTGTTCTGTTCATTTGTTATTAGTGTATGGAAACACTAATAGATTTCTGCATATCAATTTAGTTACATTTAATCCTAGGTATGTTATTCTCTTTTTTGCAGTTGTAAATGAGATTGTTTTCTTAATTTATTGTTCTGTTCATTTGTTATTAGTGTATGGAAACACTAATAGATTTCTGCATATCAATTTTATATCCTGCTACTTCATTGAATTCATTTATTAATTCTATTAATTTTTGGTGGAGTCACATTTTCTGTGTATAGTATCATATCATCTGCAAATTGTGAGAGTTTTACATCTTCCTTTTCAATTCAGTTGCTTGTCATTTCCTTTTCTTGTCTGATTATTGTTCCTAAGAATTCAAGTATTATATTCAATAATATATGTAGTAGTGGACATTCTTGTCTCATTCCTGATCTTAAAGAAAAAGCTGAAAGCTTTTTATCACTGATTATAATGTTAATTCAAAGTGTATTATATATACCTTTAATTATATTGAGGTAAGTTCCCTCTATAACCACTTTGTTGAGAGTTTTTATGATAAATGGATGTTGAATTTTGTCAAGTGCTTTCTTGAATCTATTGAGATGATCATATGATTTTTATCTTTGGTCTTGTTGTTATGATGTATCACATTAGTTGTTTTGCAGATATTAACCCACTCTTGCAACCCTGTGATAAGTCTCACTTGATCCTGGTGTTTAATCTTTTCAATGTATTGTTGAACTAAGTTTGCTAGCATTTTGTTGAAATGTTTTGCATCCGTGGTCATCAGAATTATTGGCTTATAATTTTCTTTTTTGTAGTGTGTTTGTCTTGTTTGGTATCATGTAATGCTAGCTTTATAGAATGAGCTTGGAAGCATTCTTTTTTCTTCAATTTTTTGGAATAGTTTGAGAAGTGTAGATACTAATTCTTTTTTATATGTTTGGTAGAATTAACCCGTGAAGTCATCTGGGAGTTTTTCATTACTGCTTCAGTTTTATTGCTAGTAATTGGTCTGTTCAAATTATCTGATTCTTCCTGGTTCATTCTTGAAATGTTGAATGTTTCTAGAAATTTATTGATTTCTTCCATGTTGTATAATTTGTCGACATATAATTGTTGATAGTATCCTTTAATGTTCTTTCACATTTCCATGTTATCAGTTGTAATCTCTCCTTTTTCATTTTTGATTTTATTTATTGGGCTCTCTCTTTTTTCTTCATGAGTCTGGCTAGAGGTTTGCCAATTTTGTTTATCTTTCAGAGAAGTAGGTCTTAGTTTCATTTATGTTTTTACTGTTTTTTTATTTTTATTTTTTATTTTTAGTCTTTATTTCATTTATTTCATTCCGATCTTTATTATTTCCTTCCTTCTATCACTTTGGGTTTTGTTTGTTTCTTTCTTAATTTCTTGTGCATGTAAAATTAGATTGTTTGGGAGGATTTTTCTTCTTTTTTGAGGTATGCCTGTAGCGCTATAAACTGCCCTTTAAGAAACTTAGACCTGCTTGTACTAATTCCCATACATTATGAAAAGTTGTGTTCTCATTTTGATTATTCTCAAGGTAGTTTTTGATTTCCTATTTGATTTGTTCTTTGATGTATATTATTTAATCTCCACATATTGGTGATTTTTCCAGTTTTCTTCCTGTATTTGATTTCTAATCTTATGCCATTAGGTTCATAAAAGATACTCGATATGATTTTAATTTTCTTAGATTTATTGAGCCTTGTTTTGTTGCTTAATGTTTTGCCTATCTTGGAGAATTTTCCATGTGCTCTTAAAAAATGTGTATCTGCAGTTTTGGGATGAAATGACCTAAAACTGTATATTAAGTTGATCTGTTCCTGTGTGATATTTAAGGCCATTATTTCCATATTAATTTTTTGCCCGGATAATATTTCCATTGAAGTAAGTGGGGTATAAAATCTCCTACTATTATTGTATCACCATTCATTTCTGCCTTTAAGTCCATTGATATTTGCTTTATATACTTAAGCACTCTTATGTTGGGTGCATAGATATTTATAGTTGCTATATGCTTTTATTGATTAAGCCCTTTATCATTATGTAATATCCTTTTTACAAAAATTTTTGCTTTAAGCTTTGTTTTGTCTCATATGAGTATTTTTACTCCAGCTTTCTATTTCTAATTTTTTTGTTTCTATTTGGATAGAATAGCTTTTCCTGTTCCTTCACTTTCAGTCTATGCACATCTTTTATCTGAAGTTATTGTCTCATAGTTAGCAGAGATGGGCCTTTTTTTTTTTATCCATTGAGCCACCCATGTCTTTTGTTTGAAACATTTAGTCCATTTACCTTTAAAGTAATTATTAATATGTATGTGCTTATTGCCACTTTAATTGTTTTTTGGGGGTGTTGATTTTGTAGTTCTCTGTTCCTTTCTTCTCTTAAACTCCTGTGTGTTTTGCTGTTTTTCTTTAGTGTTTTATTTGGTTTTCTTTATCTTTATTTTTGTAGGTTCTTGGTTTGTAGTTACTATGTGGTTCATATAAATCCATTTATATTTATTGCAGTGTATTTTAGGCATTTAAGGTCAAACTCATTCTAAAAGCATTCCATTTGTACTCCCCTTTCTATGCTTTTTGTTTTTTAACATCATATTTTACATCTTTTGTTTTGTGTATTCCCCAATTATTTATTGTAGTTACAGTCTTTTAACCTTCATATTAGCTTTTTAAGTGGCTGATTCACTATGTTAATTCTATGTTTGCCTTAACTCTGAAAATTTTCTTACCCACACTTTCATATTTCTGGTTATAGCCTATTATTTTTTGCATAATGAAGACTTTTTACCATTTCTTGTAAAGCTGATTTAGCAGCGGTGAAGTCCTTTAGTTTTTGTTTCTCCGTAGACCTTTTTAACTCTCCTTTAATTTTGAATGATAACCTTGTTGAGTATAGTGTATTTGAAGTTGTTCATTCCTCATTTCAGACTTCAAATATTTTCTTTTGTGCCCTGCTGGCTGTAGAATTTCTGCTGAGAAGTCTGCTGATAGTAATATGGAATTTCCTTGTATGACACTTGTTTTCTTCTTGCTGCCTTCAAGATTATCTCTTTACTCTTAACTTTTTCCATTACAATGTATTTTGGTGTTGGCCTTTTTAGGTTTGTCTTATTTGGAACTCTCTGTGCTTCCTGGACCTGAACTCTGTTTACTTACACAGATTAAAAAATTTTTCAGCCATTCTTCCTTTTTTAAATTAGTTTTATTAGGGTGACATTGGTTAATAAAATTATATGTTTTAAATGTACAAATAATATGTCATGTATGTTGCATTATGTGTTCACCACCCAAAGTTAAATTTCCTTTGTCACCATATATTTGAGCTCCTTTACCCGTACTACCTTCCTCCCTCCCCACCTTTCCTCTGGTAATAACTACTCCACTGGTAATAACTACTTTCCTCTGGTAATAACTACTCCATGAGACTCTGTTTGTTTCTTTTGTTCATTTGTTGCCTTTAGTATTATATCCCACATATGAGTGAAATCATATGATCTCAACTTTATTTTGTCTGATTTATTTTGCCTAGCGTAATAATCTCAAGATCCATTAATGTCTCAAATGGCAGTATTTCATCTTTTCTTATAGCTGAGCAATATCCTTTTATATATGTGTACCTCATCTTCTTCATGCAACCATCTATCAAAGGATGCTTTGGTTATTTTCATGTCTTGGCTACCATGAAAAATGCTACCATAAACATTGGGACGCACAATTTTGGGGGCAAATACTTAGAAAAGAGACTGCTGGGTCATACGGTAATTCTGTTCTTAATTTTTTGAGGAAACTCCATACTGTTTTTCATAGTAGCTGTACCAATTTATATTCTCACCAGCAGTATATGAGGGTTCCTTTTCTGCCACGACCTCTCCAACACTTGTTATTACTTGTCTTATTGACAATAGCCATTCCAACTGTTGTGAGGATGTATATCATGTGCTTTTGATTTTCACTTTCCTAATAGCTAGTGAAGTTGTGCTTTTTTTTTTCATATGTCTGTTGGCTGTTTGTATGTCTTCTTGGGAGAAGTATCTGTTTAGGTCCTCTGCCCATTTTTAAATTGGATTGTTTATTTTGTTGTTGTTGTTGTTGTGAATTATATGAGTTCTTTGTATATTTTGCATAGTAGCCCCTTATCAGAGGTGTTGTTTGAAATATCTCTTTTCCATTTAATCAATTGACTCTTTGTCTTGTTCATTGTTTCCATTATTTCTTCAATTATACTTTCTGCCCCTTTGTCTGTCTATCTTTTCCTACTGGGTTCACCAGAATGTAAATGTTAGTGTGCTTCATGTTGTCCCCAAAGTTTCTTATACCCTCTTTATTTTTTTAAAGTTCTATATTTATTTTACTATTCTAATTGGGTGATTTCCACTATTCTGTTTTCCAGGTCATCAATTTGTTTTTTGTGTTGACTAATCTACTATTGATTCCTTATAAATTATTTTTTATTGCGGTCATTGTAGTCTGCATCTTTTACTGGTGCTTTATTATATTTTCCTACTCTTTATTGAAGTTCTCTCTAAGTTCTTCTAGTCTATGCTCAAGTTTGTTAAGTGTCTTTATAACTGTTTCTTTGGATTTTTATCAGGCAAATTACTTATCTATTTTTTATTAGGGTTTTTCTTCTATTTTTTTTTCTTCTGGTTTTCTTATTTGTGGCATATTCTTCTGTCTTCTCATTTTGTTTGATTTTCTATGTTTGGTCCTATAAGTCAGACGAAATAGCTATCTCCCAATCTTGAAAAAGTGGTTCTGTGTAAGTGGCCTCTGTGTAGACTGTGTATCAGATAGTTTTAGCAGGACAACTGGAATCCAGGTGGGCACATATAGTACCTGGTTCAGAATGGGGCAGTCTGACGTACATGGATTTATGATACCTCACTATTGTTCTGGCTGACCATGCCAGAACAGAGTTGGGGGCGGGACAGCCTAGTGTGTGGTGACTTCTGCAAAATTTTCCAATAAAGTACTATCCACCAAATTTGACAGAACATTACATGGATTATATACCATTATCAAGTGATATTTATCTCTAGGATAAAATGATGGTTTGATAAATGCAAATCAATGAATGTAATTCACCACACTTATAGAGTGAAATATTAAAATTTTTATGATCATCAATAAATGTAGAAAAAAACATGCAGAAAAATTTAACATTCTCTCATGATAAAAACTCTTGACAAATTAGACATAGAAGAAACATAACTCAACATAATAAAGACCATATAGTCACATCTAACATCATATTCAGTGGTGAAAGAGTAAAAGCTTTGCCCAAACAATAGAAACAAGAAAACGGTGCCTACTCTCACTACTCTTATTCAGTATAGCACTAGAAGTCCTAGTAAGAACAATTAGGCATATAAAAGAAATAAAAGATATACAAATTAGAAAAGATGAAAAATATTGTCCCTGTTTGCAGATGATAGGATCTTATATATAAAAAACCCTAAAGATGTAATCAAACAACTGTTAAAACTAATAATTCAGTATAGTTTCTGGATATAAAATTATTATGAAAAATCAGTTTTGTTTATATACACTATCAATAAAATATTAGAAATGGAATTAAAATACATTTACATAGCATCAAGAATAATATATTTAGGATTAAATTTTACCAAGAAAGCAAAGTATCTGTACTTCAAACATTAAAAAACATTGATGAAAGAAATTAAAGAAGACACAAGTAAGTAGAAATGTACGCCATGTTCATGGATCAGAAAAAATAATATTGTTAAAGTATTTATACTATCCAAATTCAACTACAAATTTCATGATATCCCCTCAATATCCCAATAGAATTTTCCACAGAAATAGAAATAACAATCCTAAATTTTTATGGAACCACACAAGTTCCAAATACCCAAAGCAGTTCTGAGAAAGAAGAACAGAGCTGTAGGCATCACACTTCCTGATTTCTAACTTTATTACAAAACTTTAGTAATAAAAACAGATATATAAAACAATTAAAAATAACCAAGAGCCCAGAAATAAGCCCAGGCATATGCAGTGAACTAATATTTGAAAATAGAGCCAAGAACACACAATAGAAAAGAACTGTCTCTTCAATAAATGGTTTGTGGAAAAACAGGATATTGACATGCAAAAATAAATAAATAGGACCACTATCTTACACAACTCACAACATAAACTTGAAGTGGATTAAAGACTTAAATGTAAGATCCCCAAATTTAAAACTAGTAGAAGAAAACATGGAGGAAATCTCTTTGGCATTGGTCTTGGTGGCAAGTTTTTGGATATAACACCAAAAACACGAGCAACAAAATACAAAATAAATAAGGAGATGACATCAAACTGAAAATTTCTGCACAATCAAAAAAAATCCACAAAATAAAAATGCAACCTAAAAAATATGGAAAAATATTTGGAAACTATCTGATGATGATGATAATAATAATAATAATAATAATAATAATAATATTTTAAAGTGAGCCAAGAACTTGACTAGGTACTTTCCCAAAGAATACAAATGACCAATAGATAAAAGAAAAGGTGTTCAACATCACTAGTCATCAGGGAAAATGTAAATCAAAAACACAATGAGGTATCCCCTCACACTTCTTCGAATGGCTATTATCATAAACATAAGGCAAGTGTTGGTGAAGATGTGGAAAAAAGGGAATCCCTGTACATGATTGGCAGGAATGTAGATTGGTGCAGCCATTATGAAAAAATAGTTTGAAGGTCCCTCAAAAAATTAAAAATAGAACTTATGATCCAGCAATTCCACTTCTGGGGATATACTTAAAGAAAATGAAATCAAGATCTTCAAGAGATATCTGCAATCCCATGTTTATTATAACATTATTCAAAATAGCCAAATTATTGAAACAACCTGTGTTCATTTACCTATGAATATATTGGATTATTTATTCAGCTATTAAAAAAATAAGAAAATCTTTTATAACAACAGGATGGACATTGAAGGCATAATGCTAAGCGAAGTGTCAGACAGAAAAATAGAAGTAAGTATGTTCTCACTTATATATGGAACCTAAAAATGCTGAACTTATAGAAATAAAAAGTAGAATGGTAATTCCCAGGGGCTAGCATTTGGAAAAATAAAGAATTGTGGGGTACAACTTCCAGTTCTAAGATGAATGTGTTCTGGAGATCCAATTTACAAAATGATTACTAAAATTCACAATAATGTATTATATACTTACAAATTATTAAAAGAGTAGATCATAAATCCTATCCCTGCATACTAAAAAGGTAATTATGTGAGGGGGTTAAGATTTTAATTAAACTTATTGTGGTAATTGCCTCCTGATATATACCTGTATGAAATCATGATGTTGTTCTCCCTAAATTAACATATTTTATATGTCATTAATACCTCAAGAAAGCTAAAAGTAAGAGGTTGCCCTTTTCTGATTGTAAATATTATATGCTTCAGTTTTAATTTTTCTTTTACATATAATGCTTAGCATAACATTTTTTTTAAGAGAGAAACTCATTAGGCAAAAAAAGAGGCTTTTATTAAAGAAAAAAATAGTCAATAGAAGCAGACCCATTTATTGTTCATATTTTGGGATTATGATAGACTTTAAAATAACTATCAAACATGCATTAAAGAGTAGAACAGTAAAGACTGACATATTAATCGATGAGCTATTTTAGCAGGGAAACATATGAAAGAGCCATTCTTTGAAAAAATGTTACTTATCAAAGCATATACATTTTAATTAGATATCTAAAAAAAAATGAACTGTATCTATATTGAAAGATATATATTAGATACATTTTATAAAACCATTGACATTCCTGAAGACTCATTTCAGCCTGGAAGTTTTTTAGGCTTTATTCTGTTATTGTACTGAAAATTACTGATCTAGAAGTATGAAATAATAGACAAAGCTAAATGTCAGCATTTAGACCAAAGTCAAATATCAAGAACTACATCATCCACTGCAAAGAAGCAGGATTCACCTTTGATAAGAAGTCATATTTCTGAGATTGTTGTTATTCATCTCCCTGTATTTTCTTAGCCTTTATAAAGTTCATACAGGGAAATCACCGTAGATCATAAATAGGATAAGTGAAGATCACCATGGAATGGGAAAAAAATGTTTACAGAAAATTCAAGAAATATCTGAAGAACATGAAGACCAGAGTAATGGATTATTGTTTATTTTGAAGTAGAACTAAAAGGTAAATAATAAAAAAACCTAGCTCTGTTTCTTGGAATTTTAAGATGAATACCTGATTTAATCTTTATACATCTCAATTTTTTCATGAATTTAGACTTAGGTTATTATGGTATAATAAAATCAGGCCTTTTTTTGGTTCTAAATTATATGACCATGGTGATTTAAATAAAAAAAAATGAAGGTACTGACAACAGATTAAAACAGCAATGCATAAGAATTACAACATTTCAAAACTCTTGGGATACCCACTTGAAAAATCAATGGAGTTACTGTCAAGTTGAAATTATGCTACTGAAATGATTTACAAAATGAAATATTTTTGCATGGTAAACAGTCTTTGACTTGATTTACTTCTCTATGGAGGAAATGAAATGAGAAGAAATAGAAAGTTAAATTATAGGCAGAAAGAGCTGAGTGTTTACATTCAGATTAAATTCTGAATTAATCACTAAATATGAATGTTCCTGGGAAATCTACCTAAGCTAGGTAAACCTCACCTTCACCAAGTATAATATAAGAATAATAACACTTACTTTAGGATATTGTCGAGAATATTAGTGATAATTTTCTTAGTATAATGCTCATCATAGTAGATGCTCATGAATAAATATTATGATATCCAAAAGTTAACTTTATTCAAAGTAGGCTATTACAGATCACAAAATAACAAACAACTAAGTTTCCATATATTCTAATGTACACACATATGTAATTCATTTTACTTTGTCTTTTTTTCCCTGCTTTATTGAAATATAATAGACAATTGGTTCCTCATACTCAATTATAGTTGGCATACAACAATAGTGATTAGAGATCTATACAACTCACAAGGTGATCATCCCACTAAATCTAGTATCCCTCTTTTCCCTACATATTTATTACATTATTAACTATTTACTTTATGCTACACTTTGTATCTCCGTGACTATTTTGTATCTATCCATTTGTACTTCTTAATCCCTTTGCCCTTTTTTGCCATTTCCCTAACACCCCTCTCATCTAGTAGCCCTCACAATATTCTCTGTATCTGTTAGTTTATTTCTGCTTTTCTTATCGTTGTTGTTGATTTTTTTCTTTAGATTTCACATGTATGTGAAATCATGTGGAATTTATCTTTCGCTATCTGACTAACTTCATTCAGTGCAATACCCTCTAGGGCTATCAAGGCAATGTCCTTTTCCATTCCCTTCCTTTCAGTTTGTGTGTGTCTTTAATCTGAAGTGACTCTCTTATTGGTAACATATGTAGAGGTCTTATTTTCTTATCCATTTAGCCACCCTATCTTTTGGTTTGAGTACTTAATTCTTTTCCTTTTGAGGTACTTGTTGATAGGAAGGTAGTTATTAACATTTTTTATTCATGTTTTTGATACATTTTTTTTTCTTTTTAATAAGTCCCTCTAACATTTCCTATAATACTGGCATGGTGTTGATAAATTTCTTCAGCCTGTTTTTGTCTGGGAAGTTCTTTATCTGTTCTTCAACTCTAAATGATAGCTTTGCTGGATAAAATATTCATGGTTGTAGCTCCTGGGTTTTCATTACGTTGAATATTTTGTGACAAGCCCCCTGTCCTGCGTAGTTTCTTTTGAGAAATCAGCTTCCAGTCTTCCCTTGCAGATAACTGACTGCTTTTCTCTTGCTGCTTTTTAAAATTCTCTCTTTGTATTTAACCTTTGACATTTTAATGATGATGTGTCAGTGTGGGCCTGATTGGGTTCATCTTTTTTGGGACTTTCCGAGCTTCCTAGGGTTATTTGTCTATTTCCTTCACTAGGGTAACAAAATTTTCATCACTATTTATTCGAATAGCTCTTCAACTTCTTGTTTCCTTCAGGAGTGCCAGATATTTTTACATTTAATTGTGTCTCATAGGTTTCTTAAATTATTATTATAGTCTTGGCTTCTTTTTTCTTGCTGCTCTGATTGACTGTCTTTGGCTTCTCCATCCTTTATATGAGTGGTATGATCTTCTTTATCCACACTGTTTATTCCCCCTAATAAACTCTTCTTCTTAGATAATGTGTTCTTCATTTCTAAATGGTTCCCTTTCATAATTTCTGTTTCCATTTGTATTTTTTTAATATATATTTTTGCTAAATTTCTCACTGAATTAATTTACACTTCTCCTTTATTAAGCATCTTTATAACCAGTGTTTTGAACTGTGCATCTCTTAGATTGCTTGACTCCATTATTGTAGATCTCTGTTCTGTTTTCTCATATGGTTTCTGCTTTTTGTCTTCCCATTTTGGCTGCCTTTTTGCGTCTGTTTCTATATACTAAGCAAAGCTCCTAATCCTACCAGTCTTATTAGCATGGCTTTGTATAGTAGGTGTCCAGGGGCACAGTCCTAAGCGGGGCTCAGCTACAAGCCAAGTTTAGCCACAGCCTGTGCCCCTCCAAGGCCATCTGCTAAGATTCAGCAAGCAATCCACAGATGCTGTGCTTATTATAGTTGCCTCAAAAGGCCACACCAGAAACTGAGGTCAGCTGCCACCAGTGTGAATCTTGGTGTTGGCTCAGTAAGGAGCACCAGATTAACTGAAGATACAACTGAATAATGCTTGGATGAGGCCGCAAGTTGGAGGAAGTGGAATTTCAAAGAATCCTCTGGGCAGAGCAACCTATGTTATCCAATTCGTTGAGGTCTCAGCTATGGCAGCCCTATATCCGCACTCTGGGTTAGGGAAGGGCTCACTTCTGCCCTGGAGAAAGCCTTGCTCTGGCCCTCACTCCTACAACTCAGTGTCCCCGTTAAGTCCCTGGTGTCCCCCGGAGCAGCCGACCTAGCTCTGGTGTTCAGAGTGAGCAAGTCCATCACCACAGAAGTCTGGTTGCAGACATGGCCCCTTTAAGAAGCATCTGCGCTGCTGGCTGCTGCTATGGAAGCCTCTGTGACACTCAGCAGCTAGAGACCTGGCAGCTTCACGTCTTCTCCCTCTCCTACCTTCTACTGTCGCTGGTTGATTAATCATTCTCTCCCTTGTTTAAGTGCTTCTATTCATCTGGATCACAGGTGACTTTGTTTGCTGTTTCCTCCATGTTTCCATCCCAACTTCAATGTGGTCGCAAGAGGGATGTACAAAGCCTCTATCATCAATGCCATTTTTAGGTACCTTGATAATTCATTTTACTATGAAAGAAGATATAAAATATTAAATTAGAGAATGAAATTAATTTGGTTGCTTGAATTTGAGATAGAGGAACTTAAACAGGGCTCAGCTAAGGATTTGATCTTATATTTAGGTCTCAGGAATCCTAGTTTTTGCTTTTATTTTTATTTTTAACATTTAATGTGAATTAATTGCCAAGATGCAACTATATTTTTCTTACCTGCGATGTTATATCATCCTGTGATATGTACTTGGAATTATATTTGCAGTAAAACAGTTTAGTCTTAAATTTTAATTGTTTACAAAGTACAACTTGTGTACTGAACTTGAAACTTTTGACTTTCACTACTTTTTTTCTCACATGTCCTTTATAGTCTACAGAAAATAATTTCCTGTATTCTTATAATTTTCTTTCTTACCTTCCTCCTTACAATTCCATCCATTAAGTCCTCATTTTCTGCTTTGCCACAGAGTTCCCTGATATGTGTTTCTTTTTCTTTCTCCTATAGCAAGAATTCATCTCAAGAAATAAGAGCTAAATAAATGAATTTCATTCATTTAATATAAAATATTTGAATGGGTGTGTTTTCAAACAGCTAACTCATCTAGAATAAAAAAATTACTCATTCTTTGCCACAATCTCCATTAAATAAATAAAATAATCAGAACTTATGGACTAGGCCTAAAAAATACATGGAAGCAAACAAAAATCTACGCTACTATAAATCATTCCTCACACAACTATGATGGTCACATGAGTTACATTATATTGATCTTACAAAGTAAATATTCAAGCTAAGTGGGAAAAACACAGCAGACATAAAACAGAATTACATAGAGGGGGTAAAAGGGTAATTCCAAGGGTGAATGTGTAAACAATCAGCATTGTGATTTACTTCTCTGGGGTTAAAGTTATAGGAGAAAACATGTATACAAAATTGTATAATACAATTCTTGAGTATAACCCATTGCTATATTGGTGGAATAAATCAGAGTTCTACCATACCATCTTATTGAAAAATACTAAAAAAAAAAAGAAGAAAGAAAAAAAGAAAAGAAAAGAAAACAAAAAAAAAAATAGTTAGCCTTTAATTTCATTATTAATCTTTAATAAAGAAGAGAAAAAACTACCTCCTACATTCCCCTCACACAATCCACAACTAATTGTTAAATTTATAAAACATAGAGGGTTTTTTGTTTGTTTATTTGCAAAGATAATGGAACTTGAATGAAAATCATGGCATATTTTCAAAAGAACTTTGCTTTATTTCTTTTCCTATGTTGTCTCAATATCATAACAGTCCCCTAACATCAGAATCAATCATTCCCAATATGCTACTTAAAAAAAAAAATACAGCTATTTATTAGAGAAATTCAAGTTAAAAGAAGAATATATGAGATAAATATAAGAGAAGAGAACCAAAAAAACATATGTCTCAATATTTCCAAAATCACAGAAAGAGATTATGTGTTAAATAGGGTACAGGTAATATGAGAAACAGAGTTAATTCTATTTCACTTCCTATTTAGTATTCCAGGACAAAGATTGTTTGAATACCTCTTTTTACCTCACATCCACAAATACATGCGTTCACATGGCAAGCTTTTTTCATTTCTTCTTATATGAATTGGTTATTTCAAAGAAATTTACAATGCTGATCCATCACTACTACTACGAGCACCTATACACTAATATTGAAAATGGACTCATGGAATCCATTGCTTTTTATTTTAACAAGATTGAATAATGAATAATTAGAACAGTTTTGATTTTTAAAAATCACATCTATATTTAAATGAAATAATTATTTATTATTATGTTCATATTTAAGCCAAAGTTTCACATTCTACCTTGAAAGAAAGGTTAGAAATTCCTCAAAAAGAAGAAAAACAAAATGTCAGAAACTAAGATAAAGGAAGACCATTAGAGAAAAATAAAGGTAAAATAAAATCTTTTTTTTTCTTATTCTTAAATTATCTACCACATAATAGTGGTTGAGAAGGAGGAGTTAAGAATACTTTAATATAAGGTAGTTGTGCTACCTATGAAGTGACATAGTATTATTTAAATAGACTTGCATAATAATAATTATAATTGATATCCTGAGAGGAGAAAACTAGAATAATAGAAAATGATCAATTAAAAGAAGGCAGAAAAACGTGGAAGAAAATAATAGAAACAAAGACAAGGACAATGAATAGAAAACAGTAACGAATATGTTAGATATTAATCTAATTACATTAATAATCACTTTAAAGATCAATGACCTAAATTTATCTATTAAAAACAGAAACTGCTAGAGTAAGTCAAAGAACAAGGTCCAACTATATGTTGTCTACAATAAATCACTTTGAAGACACATACAGATTAAAAGTAAAAGGTTAGAGAAAAGTATGCCATGTTAACCATAATCAAAAGAAAGCAAAAAGAAAGCTATAATAACTTCAGACAAGCAGACTTCAATGCAATGAAAATAATCAATTAAATAAGGTATTAAGCGATGATAAAGGGACCGATTCTATCACAAGAAAAAACAATTCTTAATGTCTAGAGATATAGATAAATACACTACTGTAGTTGGAAATTTCGACATTCTTCTATCTATATGGACAGATCCAGCAGGCAGAAAACTGGCAAGGACATAGTTGAATTCAACAGCATCAGTTAATTGGATATAATTATATTTTATTCTATAACAGTAGAATATACATTCTTCTCAAAAGAGAGACCACTTTCTGGCCATAAAACACATATTAACAAATTTTAAAAGTAGAAATTGTACAATGGATGTTCTCAGGCAATAATGGGAATTAAACAAAAAATTAATAAAAATAATAGATGGAAATTTTAAAATGCTTGGATATTAAATAATACATTTCTAAATAACTCACATGACAAAGAAGTCTCAAAATAAATATTTAAATATTTTAAATTAAATTAAAATAACAAAACATAAAATGTGTGATGCAGAAAAAGCAGTGCTTTGAAGAAAGTCATAACATGAATGTATATATTAGAAAAGTAGAAAGGTCTAAAATTAATAATTAAGTTATTATTCAACCATAGAAAACTAGAAAAAGAACTAATTAAATCCAAAGTAAGCAGAAGAAAAAAATTATAAAATATGAGCAATATCAATGACATTGAAACCAAGAAGTTAATAGTTAACATAACCAAAGCCAATTCTTTGAAAAGATACATAAAATTGATGAACTTCTAGTCAGAATAACCAAGAAAAAATTGAAAAAATGTACAAATTAATATCAGAAACAGAAGTGACACCATCACTACTAATCCTATGAACATTAAAAAGCTAATAAAATATGGTAAAAAAAACTTTATACTCATAAATTTGATAACCTAGATAAAGTCAGCCAATTCTTTGAAAAACACAACCTATCAAATCATCCAAGAAAAAATAGATAATATAAATAGTCTTGTATCTACTAAAGAAATCAAGTTGATATTCAATAATTTTATCAAAAAGAAAGCAAGAAGCCCAAAAAAGTTAATTAGTGAATTTTATCAAACATTTAAGGAAGAAATTATGTCAATTCTTTACAATCTCTTCTAGTAGATAGAAAAAAATAAAATACTTTCTATCTCAATTTATGCAGCCAAGCTTGCCCTAATACTAAACCAGGCAATGATATTACAAGAAAGAAACACGACAGACTAATATCTCTCATGATAAGGACTGATTGTTTGTATCCCCTTAGACTTAGATCTATACCTCTAATGAAGTTTATTGAAATTCTAACCCCTAAAATGATGACATGAGGAGGAGATGCTTTGGGGAGTTAGTTAGATTATGAGGATGTAACTCTTATAAATGAGATTAGTGTCCTTATAAAAGAAACCTGAGAGAGAGAGAGAGAGAGCTCTCACTCTTTTTTGAGGTTACAAGAAAAAGTTGGATGTGCAATCTGAAAGATGGCTCTTACCAGAAATCAGATATGCGGACACCCTGATCTCATATGTCCAGACTCCAGAAATGAGAAATAAATGTCTGTTGTTTAGGCCATCCAGTCTATGGTAGTTTGTTATATCAGTCTGAGCTAAGACCTCTCTAGAACATAGGTGCAAAAATCCTCCACAAAATATTTGCGAATCGACAATAACAATGTATAAAAGATAACACACTATAATCAAGTGAAATTTATCCCTGGCATTCAAGCTTGTTCAACATTAAAAAATTAATGAATGTAATCCATCACACCAACAGGTTAACAAAAAAATGTTATATCAATGGATGCAGAAAAAAACACATCTATTTATGATGAAACTTTTCAGCAAAATAAGATTAGAGAGAAACTCCCTTCAAGTTTAAAAAGAACATCTAGAAAAAAGCCTACGGTTAACATCATACTTAACTATGAGAAACTAATGCTTTCCCATTAAGATCAGGAACAAGGTAAGGATGTTCCTTCTCACCACTCTTATTTCAATATCACATGGAAAGTCCTAGCTAATGTAATAAGACAAGGAAAAGAAAGAAAATATATACAGAGTAAGAAGGAAAAATAAAAAGATTTCTTGGTTCACAGATGACATGATTGTCTCTGTACAAAATCCTAAAGCACTAGGGGGAAAAAGAAAAAATTCTCTTGGAACTAAGTGATTATGGCAAGGTTGCAGGATTTATAGTCTAAAAAATTTCTTTTTAAACAACTGCAAACAATAATAGGAATTTGAAATTTAAAAAACAATACCACTTATATTAGCACCAAAATATTATACAAGACTTATATGAAGAAAAGCACAGGCCTTTAATGAACAAAGCCAAATGAACTAAATAAATGAAGAAATAATTCACATTCATAGATTGACAACTTCAATATTAATATATCATTTCTTCCATTATTTACATATTATATATTATATATTATATTATATATTCTGTTTATTGTATGTTTATTATATATGATATATGATATATTAATTATATAGTATATAGTATAGAGTGTGTGTGTGTATATGTGTGTGTGTGTATGTGTGTGTGTGTATGTGTGTATCACAAAGTAATCTTAATCAAAATCCCAAAATGTTATTTCGTGGATATTGACAGTGATTCTAAGGTCTATATGGAGGTCACATGGTAGCTTGGTGGCAAATGGTTAAGTGTTTAATCTCTACTAAGACCTAACAGCAAGCTAAGAGCTGTTTCTTACAAGAGGAGTAGTTATTTTTAAAGGATGATGGGCTTTGTTTCAAAGTACTGATGGTCTATATTGTGATTCACCAATAGCGATCTGCCAAAGGCTCTAAAGAGCATTCCTCTCTGCCACTAACACTTCAAGCATCATTGCATCTTCCAAATTATATGGCCCAAGTGGCCGAGCAGCTTGCATGGCAGCCTGGTAAAAAGAGCTTTCTCTTTTTCTGGGCTTCATTTAAAACTAGCAGTTTGGGGGTGACTTGGGCTAGAGTAGCACATCTGAATGAGAAATATGCTGCCTCCAAAATCCAAAGAGGTTCACTGCATTGTGCCTCCTTTCTAGTTTTAGGAGGGGCTAGATGCACAATGTATTCTTCTTAGAAGGGATATCTCAACATATCCTACACCACTGGATCCCTAGAATGTCACAGAGGTAAAAGACCCCATAATTTTTGTCAGATTTATTTCCCACTCTCTGATACATAAATGTCTTACCAATAGGTCTAGAATACTTGCTACTTTTTGATTACTAGGTCTAATAAGCATAATGTCATCAATATAATGAAAGAGCGTTATGTCTCATAGAAGGAAAGGTGATCAATGTTCCTGTGAACTGAGTGAAGTGAAGTGAAGTGAATTAGGTGAAAGTGTATTGCTGGCTTTGCCGGCTGAAAACAGACTGCTTCTCATGGTCTTTAGTATCAATTATGGAGAAAGGTAAATTTTCTAGATCAATAGCTGCATAACAGGATTCAGGGGATATGTTAATTTGCTCATAAAACCACCTTTGATAAAGCAGCTGTAATTAGTTAAACTTACAATAATCCATTGTCGCTCTTCAAAATCTATCTTTTTTTTTCTTTTTAAACATTTTATTTTTAACATAAAAATCATGTATATATTGAAGGTGTATAACTTGATGATTCAATATTAACAGTGAAATGATTATTACAGTTAATTTAATTAACGTATCATCTTCTCTATGGGCCAAATAAGTGAGTTGAATAAAGCTGTGGAATTCATGACCTTCATATCCTTCAAGTTCCTTATTGTGCCACTAATGTTTGCAATCACTCCAGGAATGCCAGATTGGTTTGCTTTACTGTTTTCTAGATAGAAACAGTATTAATGGCTTTCTCTTGGCCTTTTCTACCATAATAGCCTTCACTCCATTTGTTAAGGAATTAATGTAGGGATTCTGACAGTAGCTGAACATGCTTATTTCAATTATGCATTCCAGAAGGAGGGAAAAAAAAAGCACAGATGGGTTCAAGAACCCATTGGAGCTGCCATTAGACAGACTTGAGTTAAAACTATTGGCTACCTGACTTCCATAAGCCCCTACTCTGATTGATGGATCACGGTGATGTTTTGGGTCTCCTAGAATTAGTGTTAGTTCAGAACTAGTGGCTAGTAACTCCAGAAATCTCTAAGTATTTTCTTTTCCCCAATACACAGTCACACCGGTAAAAGGTTAAAGTCTTTTTGGGGAAGGTTGGAAGAAAGATTAACAATATAAGTTTTTCGTTTTGTTTTTTGTTTTTGCCAGTGTATTAGGGTCCTAGGTCTGCAATGTGGCTAAAGTCTGAGAATTGATTGAGGGACCATGACTGCATGTTTTTATAATTTTAGTTAGATTTTTGTTGAATTGATCAAGAACTTTTTGACTTATACATATCAAGCAAGAATTTAGTAAACATTCATCTATTTCACTTCTAGAAAATCATGAACAATAAGCAAATGCCATAGGTATATGCAACTCACATTATTCTGATTATTCCTTTCATAATACAGTAACCGAGCACACCTTGATTTTACTGAATAAATGCTGGCACTTGGACTCTGCCACCTGAGGTTACAATTATACCCATTGTATGTAGGCTTTCCAATTTAGTGGCAGCAGTTCCTACTGCAATGTCTTACCTACAGAGACAAACCAACTATAGAGTTCTTCAAGGATGCTGAAACTCCCCTCACAAATTTATTTCTCATAGTTAGAGTAAAAGGTATATCCTCTTGATATCATCTTATAGGGTGGGTGGCCAAATCTTAAATGATAATTGCCTCCTTAAGCCTTTGAATCCCTTCCTTTATAGGATACCAAGTCGGTTTTGGCATATCAACTTGATTTAGTGTTGGTAACTTCTTGGTTCATTCAGGCAGCCAAAAATCAAAACAAAACAAAATAAAACTGTTAGAGCCCTTTCTAATGCCTCTGAGCTACAACATTAAATCCAGAATCCCTTCTCATATCAATTAAATAGAATTGACCTAAATTTATGTTCTTTCTACCATTTTTGCAAACCTTAATATTAATTTCCAAACATATTCCCAGATTTTTATCTATATAAATTGAAAATCATATAGTTCTTTTGGAACATAGTAATTCAAATACTCATAGGATGAAGCTCTGGGTTTGATTTTCATCAATCTCCATTTTGTGTCAATAGGAGATAAGGGTTTCTTTCAAGTCAAACGTGAAAAGTATTAAGCAATTTATGTAGTGCTTGAGGTAGTCGAATCCCTGAACTCATCCATTACTTTACTTTACCCAGAGAAATTGGGAGTAACCAGTATATCTCATTATATTTATTAATTTAAAATGGTCTAAGGTATCCAATACATTGTCACTGAAACTTTACTTTTTATAAGTATTTGATTAGCATTATCCAATGGTGATATTTTATGTATCTGATTACCACATTATACCATGGGTTATAAGGGCTTACTTTACTACTGGAAATAGAGTCATTAATGCTTTTAAAACTAATTGGATTAAAGAAGTAATTCCAGAAAACTCAGAAAACTTATACTTAAGATTCTATTCCTTTAGAACCACTCTTGGTACCAAATCTGTATTAGTCAGCATTCTCCAGAGAAATAGAATACAGAATATATATCTAGATAGATAGATGATAGATAGATGATAGATAGATAGATAGATAGATAGATAGATAGATAGATAGATAGATAAATGATAGATATAAATATAGAGATTTTGAGGAATTAAATTAACTTATGCAAGTCTGAAATCTGCAGTGTATGTTGGTGGAACAGGGATACAAGGAAGAGTTAATATTGCATTTTAGAGCCTGGAGGCAGTCTGGAGAACATATTTTCTTCCACAGGGAATCTCAGTTTTTCCTCTTAAGGCCTTCAACTGATTGGAGGAGGTCACCCATTTTATGGAAGGTAATCTTCTTTATGCAGTCTACTGATATAAATGTTAATTACATGTTAAAAAAAAAAAACTTTCACAGCTATATCTATACTGGTGTTTGACCAAGAACTGGATTACATGGTCTAGCCAAGTTAACATATAAAATTAATAATCACAAACATCAACGATTCCATTAAAACTTCTGTTCCATGAAAGACACTGTCTAGAGAATGAGAAGAGAAGCTACAAACTTGGAGAAAACTTTTGCAAACACATATCTAATAAGGAACTGGTATACCAAATATACAAAGAACTCTTAAAATTCAAATGTAGAAAAACAATTTGATTTTAAAATGGGCAGAAGATATGAGCAGATATTTCACTAAGGAAAGTATACAGATAACGAGTAAACATAGGAAACGATCTCAACCTCATATATCACTAGGAATTAGAGATAAAACAACAATGAGTTACCATTACATACATATTAGAATGGCTAAAATCCACTTACAACATTAAATTCCAGTGAGAGTACGAGTAACAATAATTTTATTCATTGCTCTTGAGAATGCAAAATGGCACAGTCACATTGGAAGACACTTTGGCAGTTTCTTACAAAACTAAACATACTTTCACCATATGATCCAGTAATTGTACTCATGGGATATTTATCCAGTTAGTTGAAAACTTATGTCCACATATCAGCTTTATTCAAAATTGGAAAACCTTGAAAGCATCAAACAAGTCCTTCAATAGGTGAATGGACAAATACAATATTATACTTATTGCTAAAAGGAATAAGCTATTGAGCCACAAAATAAAGACATGGAGGAAACTTAAATATATATACCTAAGTGAGAAAAAGCCAATTTAAAAGTTTATATGGAGGAAGTAGAAAATTTACCACTTTTGAGTTCTTGTGACTGAATAATAAAATTGATGTAAAGCAGATTAACAGGAGAAAAACATATTAATATGTGCCCACAGGAGATGATAAAATGATGCTCAGAACATGCCTCAAAAGGGCAGCTTTTATATCTTTTACACAAAGCCATGATACATTTGTGAAGAATTGACAGGACAAAGAAACTTAGGTTGAGTGAGAAATATAAGCAAAGTTTGGATATGGGTAGTAAATTAGAAAAAATAACAAGGTTTTTTTATATGTACCTAACTGTGGTGATAAGATGTATCTGTTGTTAGATAAATGTGCAGGGAGGGAGCCTTTCACATGGATCATTTATCTCCTGTTTTCAGGGGAACACAGTGAGAAAGAGGTTAGAGTGTTTTTTTTTTTTTTTTTAATTTTTTTTCCCCTGCAGTTTCTTAAGTAACCTTAATTTAAAATAATCAATATGGCATTGTGGGACACTTTGCAGAGCCTGCTCTGTGCTCCAACAATAAAATACTGTATGATTTCAACTATATAACATTCTGGGAAAGACAAAACAATAGAGGCAGTAAAAAAAACTCGCGGTTGCCAGGGGTTTGAGGTAGGGAGTTAATAGAGCTCAGTGATTTTTCAGGAGGTGAAACCCTTCTGTATGATACTATAATGATCAATACACGTCTTTGAACATTGTCAAAACCCTTAAGAATATACAACACCAAATGTGAACCCCCTTTGGAACTATGGACTTCAGTTGATAATGATGTATCAATATTTGTTCTTCAGTTATAACAATTGTTCCACATTGGTGTGAGATGTCGATAATGGAGGAAACTGTGTATGGGGGGCAGGGGGTCATGGGAACTTTCTCTGTACTTTCTGATGTAATTCTAAAACCTCTTTTTAAAACAAAAAATCAATCTATTAATTAAAAAATAAATTAAAATTGTGTTGAGTTCTTTGAACATGGGGTATAGATTCAGAAGATCTTAAGTTCTAGTCTTATTTCTAGAAAATTTCATAACATTGGATAAATCTCCAAACATGTATTTCTTAATGTCTTTTCTAAAAACCGAAAATATGTTTACTTTCTCCTGCATGTATTGCAAAGTAAATATGGCTTTAGTTCATGCTTTGTCACCTGATTTATTAGGTGATGAAAGTCATTTTCCTCTCCCTTAGTTTCTCATTTGAATAGTAGAAATAATAATGTCTCTCCTCTTTTCATAGGATCTTTCGGGAGACCCCAAAATTATATGACATATGTGAAAGCCATATTTTTTAATATTTAATGGCAATGTTTATTACACCTTTCACTGAGAGTCTCTTATTCTTCCAACTCATACTTATTCTCTCTCTGTCTCTCTCTGTCTGTCTGTCTGTCTGTCTGTCTCTCTCTCTCCCTCTCTCTCTCTCTCTCACACACACATACTACAAACATGACTTTCAGTGTTAAAATCAATTTAGAGTAGAAGTTAGAAACTATAGATATACTCTATAAGGTCCCATTGATCCTCTATACTTTGATCAATATCTACCAGTCATTTAATGGCATACTTCAGCAAAGTAAATAAACTAATACTGAAGTGATGTTCTCTGCAACTGCAACATCACCTTCATGATCTGAATGTATATTGAAAATAGATAACAGGTTTTCCATGCAGATGCTATTGAGCTACAGTAGGGAATGTAATGAAATACCATGAGGGCATCTTGATATATAGTTTTATTTGATAAATTTTGTTTTGATAAAAAGCTGCCCCTAAAAGATTTTCTAGTTACCAATTTATGAGGAAAATTAATCAAAATGTCTTCACTCTCAGTAATAATCCTATGTACTTCTTTGTCAGTTTACTGTATATGTCACATATAATTATTCCATTTACATTAATAAAAAAGTATATGAGAGCTTTCAGATATCAAAAGCTAAATGAAAGTGAGGAAAGCAATATGAGACAATATACTTGGGCTTAGAGTCTATCAATCTATGAGATAGAAAAATACTTGCAATCTTCACTAAATTCAAAGAGTATTCAATAAGCAATTGATTAATTATAAATCAATAAAGTCAAGGAAATTATGGTTCTGTAAATAGTGAATATGAGTTTATTCCCATATCAAAAAGAGCTTTAGATCATAGGTGTGTTTTCTTTTATATTAGTTATTTCATGCACATGGCTAATGACACTGATGTCAGAAACAAATAAAATAGATATTTTTATTTTTAATGGAAAATTTAAGGAGTATATTTTTAGGTGAATTTTTGTAAATTCTTTTGTAAAGTTAGTAAACTACTTGGGAGGCTCTCATAGTAAAAACAAATTAGAATTTGCTAAAATGTTAACATGAGCAGTACTATCTCTATTAAGCCCAGAAAAATAAAGAAGCGTAGACCTTAATCAATGCTTCAAAGGACAACAATTGATCACAACAGTATAATTATTATAATAATAATTTTTTAGTTTTGGAGAGTAATTATAGATGAATGTAGGAATTTGATAATATACTCTGTACCCATTTAAAAAATCTGCATGACAGAATGTCTTCTATGCCCCCTTTTTAATAGTAACCTAGATAGTAGCTTTGACTTATATATTAAGAGAAAATAAAAAATAAAAAGTTTCCAAGTGAGGTGAAAATAAGTTCAGGAAATGGTGAATAATATACAGCAAGCACCCTATTGCTATCAGGTTAAGAAGTTCTCAAATTCCAGCCAATATATCACAGCAATCAAAATTAGATTCTGTTTATTCAAAGTTAACCAAATATGAGGTTTTTTGAGGTAAGAAACATTTCAAAAGGAAGATAATAGTTTTAAGCGGTCATCAAAGGGCAGAAAGCACTTTGAAATAACTGTTTCAAAATACTTTAAATGTATTCGGATCAGACAGCAAGACCCATGATACCACATAGTGGGCAAGATGTTTCAAACTAAATATATCACTAGCCTCCTTTGCTACCATAAGACATATGTAGTTTGATGTAGTACTTATAAGTATGGATAATAACCTTCTTCACTAGAGTCACCCCCAAAAGAAAATTGTATTCATCTTTAAGGCAGAGTACAAGAAACTTAATCAATAGATAATGGCTAAATACTTATTTGAATTGAGTTTTATGGTCATGGATATTTCCAAAATGCATCTAAGATGGCCATATAAAACTCTCATTAAGAGCAAGTAAAATGTAACTACATCATCAAGACATAAGAATCTATTGATAATGAATTTTATTAGACCCATAAGACTTAACTGTCCTACTTCTACTGAATTGCAAAGGAAAATAGCACTGATATAATTATAGCATCACCCCACTTCAAAAATTTAATGGTTTATCTATAATAGTGATTCCCAAACTTTCTGATTTGGAGGATTTTTTATATTTTTATGAAGTACTGGAAATTCAAAGAACTTTGGCTTATGTGGGTTATGTGGTTCTATCTCCATTTATTACTAATATTAGAAATTAAAACTTAAGACCTTTTTCAAGACAGAAAATATGAATACACACTGCATTTCCCATTAAATAATGATGTCACTACATATTATGTAGATTCTGGAAAACAATTATGCATTTATGAAAGAATGAGAAAAACATATATATATAATGCCTTAGCATTATTAAAAAAAATTTTTTTTTGACCACGTGAATGTTCAGAAAAGGCATCAAGGAGCCCCAGAGTGCCACAAACAGCACCTTAAGAAACACTGGCTTAGAAGATACAAATTCTTGCTATAATGTACATCACAACATGTTCAGTCCTTCATATTTATATCTCATTCTACCCACTATTCTCCTGTATCTCCTTTCATAGTCTGTATTTGTTGCTAATATCCATTTATTCATCATTTAGCACAAATGCTTACTGCATGCTTATACATCTGGCATTAAAAACAGTGAAGGTATAATCTTTGTTTCCAAGATCTGAGGGTATATTGAGCAAAATAAAAACATAATTAAATAATTACATATATTTTATAGGTTTTATAATAGACAGGTATACACAGTGCTGCATAACACAGAAGGAAGTATTGCCAGACTACTGACTAAATATGCTTGACGCATGCTCTTTCCTCAAATTGGCTTGTTCTCCTGACTTACCCAAACTGAAAACTATCCCTATCCTTCAAATCCAAGGTCAAACATTTCTTTCCATGAGTTTCATCCTGATGCTAAAATCAACTTTAATTCTATGTTTTATCTGAACAACACTTTATGGAAATGTTCCATTACAATTTTTACTTTTCTCTATATAGAGAAAATTAAAGAAAGTTACTGAATAATGCATAAGAATATTAAAGTATTCTTGAGGCACTGAGGACAGTTTACTCTTAAAAAATGAGGGAGGTTGTACTATTTATCTTGTTTAGGTTGAGGCTTCCTAAGAACAACCAGGATATCAACATTAAATGGTATTTTCCAAAGTTTCTTCTGTTTAAAGAGTTGGGAAGGAAAGGGTTGTCATATAAAGAGCAACAAGGAAAGGAGGCCCAAACCAATCTAGACCCAATGGCCCTGGATGGCTGTTGTCACTAGAAGTGGGTACTTAGAGACACAACACTGGACATCTGTTCGTACCTGGCTTTTAGAAAAGAGGTTTGTTTCCCTTTGAAGATCCAAGATGGAAGACTGTCCTCACTTATAATTGGCCCAAATGGAAAATTTGAATTGGACTAATACTATTAGCAAAACAAAATAATATATTGGTTATAATTATTGGCTTTAGAACTAGACTGTGTAAGTTCTAATCACCCCCTTCCTAGCCTAGGAAAGTTGAGTAAAATATTTAATCTATTTGGGTTTTATTTTATTCATTCATGACATTGAAATAGCAATGCCTTCTTCATTGGAAAGAGCAAATTTATACACTGTCTAACCTTTAATAAGCATTACATAATTGGTATTGACAATGGAATAAAATTTATAAAAATAAACTCCATTGTTTTTATAGTTTTGTATTTCCAAAATCTAAAACAGTGATTCGAACATAACGCCAACCAATAATATTTATTAAATGGATAAATAGAAGAAGCAACAGTCAAAATTGGCAGGACATATTGTCAATAGCAACATCATTTTACTGAAAAATAAACTGCAGTTGCAAATCCACTGATCTGGGTCTCTCTGTGCTTGTGAAGTGGAGCTGAACCTTCACATTTGGATAGAAAATCTTTTTGGCCTTTGATGTATCTAGGAGATGGAGGAATTTTATGCAGAGATAATGGGTTTGCAGGAGTTTTGACATGTGGGCTCAAACCAGTATTCATTTCATTGGAATGAAATATATGAAGACTACACTTCATCTCTGTTTTGTGAAGCAGTTTTTATGTTTGGAGCTCCAAAATGATATTAAATCATATTTTATTATACTTGTATATGTCCACATCATGCACTAGCAAAACAAGTTGATGAGTTTAGATAAATCAAGACAAGTTTTAAGAATGAGATTTTACATGGGTTTTACTATTAGGCAGTGGAATGAGCTGCCTTTTAAAATAAGACATGTCTTTTAAAATAAGATATGGTTCAACTTTAATACTAAAAATTGATGTAGACTTTTAAAAACATTCTCTTTTGACTTTACCCTCTGTTTTCCCACAATATTGCAGAGAGATATGTAATATTAAATGCAAAAAAGAAAGAAAGGTTTTTTCATCCCCCCCTCAAAGTGCTGTAATTCATAAACATTGTCCTAAAGTATAGCGGTCCTTCCCCCCCCCCCCCAGAAAAACACTGAAATAAAAAAAAGAACCAAATTCATATTAGATTTGGAAAAGAAAAATATTACCCAATTCTATCATTGTCATCCATTCATGTTAACTTACATGTTCACTCATTTTTAACAATTAAATTCATAGTATACTTATTTCACTTAAAAATGTTACATCAGTCACATAATTGGAAATGAAAATAAAAATTAGGCCATATCTTGAAGAGAAGTATACAGTCTCAACCTGTCATGAAATGGTTCACAGTCAATTTCAAATAATTTATTTAAAATAATCAATATGTTTGACAGAATGGCATTCAAGGATTGTAAATCAAAATTAAGAAGAACATGTAGAAAAATTTTAAATGTGTATGACAGACAGATGATTTAAAATAGTGCTGTGAAGGTAGATGCTGAATGTGTGGGTAGAAAAAATTTCCAAAACCATTGTCCACATTAACTTTCAATATATCAACAAAAAGGAAAGTAGGCCTTTTATAAATACTAGAATGGTCTTGAAAATCTTCCTATGTAAACAGATGAAAAATCAAACTTAGAAAGAAGAGTCATAGAGTGTAAAAGTAATTCTGGATGGAATTGATTAAGAAAAGTGTGGGTTGGATACAAGGATAGAGTAAATTAACCTGAATTATTTAATATGTCAATAGATAGAACATTAAATTAGGATGATGGAACTGTGAATGATTTATCCTTTTTCTTTTAAATATATAACTTTGTTTATATTATTCAGCATCAACCTTCTCCTAGGAGAGGAAAAGAAAGGCCAATCTGTGAATTCTAGGAGAGGTGTCTGCTTTGCCTAGTACACAGAAATCTATACATAGAATCAACAAAAATAAAGAAATTGGTAAATTTATGTTTCAAACAAACAAACAAAGATCAGTCTCTATCTAGAACTTATACCAATAAAGTGAAGCTAAATACTTTTCCTGAAAGATAATTCAAAATAACTGCTATAAAGATACTAAGGTCAAGAGAATAATGTATGAATAAATTGAGAATTTCATCAGAGATAAACCATTTTTCAAAAGTACTAAAGAGAAATCAAGGAGCTAAAAAACACAATAACTGCAATGAAAAATTCCCTAGGAGATCAAAATCAGACTAGATCAAACGAATAAACAAAAAAGAGTAAGAAACTCAAATATAAGTCATTGGAAAGAGTTCAGTCAGGGGAACGAAAAGAAAATAAGAATAAAAAAGAATAGAGAGATTTTAAGGGACATAATTTAGAACAACATATGCATTATGGGAGTCCCAGCAGAAGAAGGTATAAAATACAGAATAATTGTAACTAGTAGAAAAAACACTGGGAAAAACTCAAATGCACATTGACAGAAAAATGAATGAGGTGATTGTATTACATTTATAAAAGGAAATGTTCTGCAACAATAAAAACAAATGTACAACACAAAAGGATCTTATAAAGATTATTTTAAAGGAAATACGCATTGCACAAAAAGGAGTAATTGCATCCTTTTAAAATTTTAAAACATGCGAAGCTACACAACATTTTCTTTTGACATCCCCTACGCCATTATAAATACAAAGAAAAGCAAGAAAACTAGAAATATAATCAAGTACAGCATTTCTCTCTAAAGTAGGAAACATATAATATACTTCAAAGATACAGGTAATATTTTGTTTCTTACATTGTATGGTATATATTTATAATCATTTTTATTCCTTATACATTTTTGCATGCATAAACTATTTAATAATAATACTTTTTAAATAGAAAATAAGAAAGTAGTGATATTTCCAATTGCTTTCCAATGGTTAGAACTCAGTCATATGTCTACACCCATCCACAAGAGATGCTTCAAATATAGTTTAATTTTGTACCCAAAATAGGAAATGGGTTTGCAGTTCCACCATTAGCCTCTATAAAAGTCTGTTCCTTTTATAAAATATCAATTTAATTATTTTCCACACATAGAACCCTCTCATTCTTTGCTCCCAAAAGACACATAAAGCCTTATCCTATTACTGCTCTCAGTTCAAACCCAGCCTCTTCAGGTGTTTTCTCCCCATCAGAAAAAAGAAGTTGAGTATCAATCAAAATAGAGAAGAAATCAAATCCTTCTCATATCTTCTATACCTTTCGAAAGGGAGCTATGGAATAATTCTCCTAGTTTAAGAGTCCACTTTCACACCTAAATTTCAAAAATTAATGGTTTGGCTTGTGAAAGCAGAATTTCCTTGATTTTCAGATTTTATATTTTGAGTTGAAATTACTTCTTAAAGAACAATTAGGTTCTGTTCTTTTTAAAAATCAATAGGTGATAAAAGTAGCTAATCTTTAAAATGAAGAGAAGATACAATTTGCAAAAGTGCATGTTGGGTTATGCTGAAAACAGCAAAATATGTTGAGATAAAATAAAATAAAAATCCTATCTATGTTCTCAGCTCTACCATGTAGAAAAAGAAAAACAAAATCTTTATAGCTTAGCATATGAGTTTTCTTAAAGAGAAATGAATCAAGACTTTTATGTGCCCCATTTCTTTCCATGAAAGTTCTATGAATCACAATGCTAGAATAAGCAACTGGGCCCATTCCTTCTGAATTTTGGGAATTTGTCAAGCATAAAGAAGATGAAGCAAGTCCATAGAATTTGTCTTTCCTGTGTGTATTTTTTTCCTGGCTTCTCATGTATTTACACATTTTCAAAACCTGAATTTCAAAAAAATAAAATAAAATCTAAAACAGATTGTAATCTTTAACATTTACTTGCTGTGCAATTCTGAGCCATTTAGGCAAGAGTCATTCACTACTTTTAATCTGAGTTATGTCTTCGAAAAACTTTGTCTCTGTTGTGACTCAGAAAGCAAAACTTCTTTTAAATTTCTAGACATTCAGTATTCTAATTTTCTAAAAATGGTCTAGAATATTTTCACAAAATTTCAATATTCTGCTTCTTAATTAGATTTACTCTGTTATTTGTGGAGATCACAGTGTATTTGTTCTTTATTTTTAATTATTTTTCAATTATATTCGACATACAATTATATTAGTTTCAGATGTACAGCATAGTGATTAGAAATTTATATATTTTACTAACATCACCCTAGTAAATATAGTACCCATTTGATACCATTATAGCTATTACAATATTGTTAACTATATTCCCTATGCTATACTTTACATCCCCATGACACTTTTGTAAATACCAATCTGTAATTCTTAATCCCTTTCCTTTTTATCTATCCCCCTAACTGCCTCCCATCTGACAGCCATTAAAATGTTCTCTGTCTCTGAGTTTGTTTCTATTTTGTTTGTTCATTTATTCTGTGTGCGTGCATATAATTTTATTTATATATATATATATATATAATTCCACACATAAATGAAATCATATGGTATTCGACTTTCTGTCTGACTAATTTTACTTAACATAATACCATCTAGGTCTTTCTATGTCGTTGCTGAGTAATATTTCATTGTATATATGAACCACTTTTTCTTGGTCCTATCATCTATTGATGGACACTTAGATTGTTTCCATGTCTTCGCTATTGTAAATAATGCTACAGTGAACATATGAATGTATATTTCTTTTCAAATTTGGATTTCTTTGAATAAATACTCGGAAGTGGAATTACAGCATCCTTCTTTGTCTCTTGTTATAACCTTTGTTTTAAAGTCTATTTTGTCTGGTATCATTATTGCTACCTCAGCTTTTTTGTTTGATTTCATTTTCATAAAATATATTTTTCCATCCCTTTACTTTCAGTCTGTTTGTGTCTTTCAATCTGAAGTGAACTTCTTGCAGACAGCATATGTAAGGGTCTTATTTTCTTATTCCTAAAACATTACCAAATTAAAATAACACTCAGAAATACAAGGAAAAGCAACAATGAAGACATTGAGCTAACATAAAACAAAAGATAAAAATGACTACAAGAAAACCTCGTATTTCAATAATTACCTAAAATGTAAATAGATGGACTTCAACAATAAAAAGGCACAGAGTAGCAGATTAGATCAAAAAACAAAACCCAACCATATCCTGCCTTCAAGACACACTCCACTGCAAGAACAAATATAGACTCAAAGTGAAAGGCTGAAAAACGGCGCTCCCAGCAAATGAATCTAGAGAAAAGTAGGTGTATTCATACTTATATCTGATGAAATAAACTTCAAGATAAAAAAGGTAATGGGAGACAATGGTGGACATCTCATAATGATAAAGGAAATCATACATTAAGAAGACCTAACACTTATCAATATAAGTGGTCCCGATCAGGGACCATAAAAATATATAAAGCAACTACTAAGAGACTAAAGGGAGAAACTGACAAAAAGACAATTATAGTAAGAGACCTAAATAACCCACTCTCAGTTATGAATAGATCATCTGATCAGAAAATCAATGATGCATTAAACCAATTGGATATAATCAACATTTACAGAGTTTTTCATTCCAAACCATCAGATTACACATTCTTCTCTAGTGCAAATGGAACATCCTCAAAGATGGATTATAGGTTGGGACACAGAGCTAGCCTTAACAAATTTAAGAATATCAAAATCATACCAAACATAGTCTCTGACCATAATGCTTTGAAACTATAAAAAAGAATCACATATATGTAGATAGATCAAGAGATACTTAGAAACAAATAAAAATGAATATACAAATAAAAACTTTGGAGAAACAACAAATGCAGTTATAAGAAGAAAGTTCATATTAATGTAGTTCTATCTCAAGAACAAGAAAGATTCCAAATAAATAACCTAACATTACATCTTTAAAAACTTGAAAAAGAAGAACAAATGAAGCCCTAAGTCAGCAGACAGAGGAAGTAAAAATTAGAACAGAATTAAATAAATTGAGAACAAAAGACAATAGAAAAACATTTATGCAAGGAAGAGCTGGTTCTTTGAGAAAATTAATAAAATTGACAAACTCCTGGCTAGACTCACTAAAGTAAAAAGAGAAAGGACACAAATAAACAAAATGAAAATGAAAGAAGTTATAGCAAATACCACTGAAATAGAAGAGATCAAATTTAATAACCTAGAAGAAATGAACATGCCTTTAAAATATACAACAGATCAACAGTATGGAAATTGAAACTATCAACAAAAACTTCCTCCAAAGTAGAAGTCCAGGAACAAATGGTTTCTGGAATTCTATTAATCATTCAAAGATAACTGAATATCTGAACTTCTTAAACTTTTCCAAAATATTGAAGAGGAGCCAATACTTCCTAACTTATTTTATGAGGCCAGCTTTACCCTGATACCAAAACCTGGTAAAGATAACTCAAGAAAACTATAGACCAATATCTCTCATGAATACAGATGTGAAAACCCTAACTAAGATACTAGCAAATTGAATACAACACACATTAAAAAGATTATACACCATAATCAAGTGGGCTTCATTTCAGGGCACAGGGAAGGTTTAACATATGTGTATATCAATTAATGTGATACACCACATAAACAGAATAAAAGATAAGAATCATATGATCATATCAATAGGTACCCCAAAAAAAGCATTTGACAAGATACATCATCCATTTATGATTAAAACACAAAAATAGGTATAGAAGGAAAGCACCTCAACATAATAAAGGCTATATATGAAAAATGCTCAGCTAACAGCATACATAATGATGAAAAACTAAAAATATTTTCTCTAAAATCAGGAATAAGACAAGACTGCTGGTTATCCCCACTATTATTCAGTATAATACTGAAAATCCTAACCAAATTGCAAGAGAAAGAAATAAAAAGCATCCAAATAGGGAATGAAAAAGTCAAATTATTTCTTTTTGCAGAAGACATGATTCTCTATACAGAAAACACTAAAGACTCCATTAAAAAACTATTAGAAATAACAAACAAATACAGCAAATTGTCAGGATAAAAAAAATCAATGCTCAAAAATCCATAGTGTTCTTATACTCTAATAACAAATTTTCAGAAAGAAAAGAATTCATTTTGCAATTGCAACAAAAAATATATAGTACCTAGGAAAACCTAATGAAACATGCAAAGAACATATACACTGAAAACTACAGCTATTATCAAAAGAACTTGGAGAAGACAGAAAGAAATGGAAAGATATTTTGTGTTCTTGGATTGGAAGAATCAACATAGTTAAAATGACCTTATTACTTAAAGCATTATACAGATTTAATGCAATACCCCTCAATATCCTAACAGTATTTTTTAAAGAAATAAAACGAAAAAATCATCAGATTCGTATGGAAGTGAAAAATTCCCCAAATGGCCAAAACAATTCTGAGAAAAAAGAATAAGCCTGGAGGAATCAATCATTCTGCTTGACTCCAAATTATACTACAAAGTGACAATAATCAAAACAGCATGGCATGGTATTGGCAGAAAACCAGAAACGCAGACCAGTGGAACAGTACTGAGAGGCCAGAAGTAAATCCCTACATATATGATCAAATAATTTTTGACGAAGGAGCCAAAAAACACAATGGAGAAAGAAAGCCTCTACAATATAGGTACTGGGAAAATTGCAAAGCCACATGCAAAGGAATAAAAATAGACTACTGTATATCACCATATGCCCAAATTAACTCAAAATGGAACAAGAACCTAAATATAAGACCTGAAACAATAAAATGCATAGAAGAAAACATAGGTGCTAAACTTATGAACCTGGGATTTAGAGAGGATTTTATGAATTTGACCTCAAAGCAAGAGAAGTAAAGAAAAAATCAGTGAATAGAACTATATTTAACTAAAGAGCCTCTGCACAGCAAAAGAAACCATCAAAAAATAGAAGCAACATTCCGAACGAGACAAGATATTTGCAAACACTTTCTTTAAGAAGGGCCTAATGTCTAAAATATTCAAAGAATTCATACAGCTCAACAGTAAAAAAAGAAACAAACAATCCAATTTAAAAAATGGGCAGAGGACCTGAACAAACACTTCTCCCAAGAAGACATACAAATAGCTAACAGACACATGAGAAGATTCTCAACTTCACTAACTATTAGGAAAATGCAGATCAAAACCATAATGAGATACCATCTCACACCTGTTAGAATGGTTATTATCAACAGGACAAATAATAACAAGTGTTGGAGAGGTTGTGGAGAAAAAGAAACCTTCATACACTGTGAGTATGTAAATTCGTAGTCACTATGGAAAAAAGTATGGAGGTTCCTCAAAAAACTAAGAATAGAATTCATGTGACTCCAGCAATCCCTCTTTTGGGTATTTACTCCAAAAAACTGAAAACATTTATTTTCAGTTTGTGACAATATAAATGGATCTTGAGATAATCATGCTAAATGAAATAAGTCTGACAGAAAAGTTGAAAACCATATGATTTGACAGAAAAGTTGAAAACCATATGATTTTACTCATTTGTGGAATATAAAACTGAAAGCAGCAAACAAACATGACAAACAGAGACTCATGAACATGAGCAGTGGATTAGTGATCACCAGAGGGAAGGGTGGGAAAGCAGATGTAGATAGTGTTAAATGTAGTCACGTTTGGTGACAGTATGAAATTTAATTTTGGGTGGTGAACACACAATGCAATATATATATGACATATTATTGAATTGTATACTTGAAACTTATTTGATTATTAACCAATGCCATCCCAATAATTTAAATAAAACAATTAAAGGAAAGAAAAACAGGAAATTCTGTCATTTTCATTCTCATCTGTCCTTCATTGATCCCATTATTAACCCCTAGTTTTCCACAAGCTAGTATTCAGCACTGTTGACAGATTTACATTTCTACTTTAAAGTCATTTCTAGACATACTATGCAAAAGAGATGTATACACTAGATACTCTCGTATGGCTTGACTCATTTTAATATTTACAAAAGTAACTTGTACTAACTTTTATAAGGCATATACCCTGAATTCTCAGTAGATTAGCACATATTGCTTAATTATGTCACAGTTTGATGTAGTTTAGCTAGGGTTGTCTTTATTTTAGGCTTTCTGGAATACATGGCCTAAAGGCTACCACATTAGGGCATAAGAAATAACTGAGAGGCATACCTTGCTCTTATCTATCTCTATTTAGAGGTAACACAGCACTTTCACTTATAGTTCATTGGCTAGAAATAGTCTTATCACTGAAAACTTCCTATAGCTGAAATAGGGAATCAATTACCTCGATATTTGGTGAGAACCCAATATTGTCTTTCACATTAACTTGGCATATCCCCCCGTGTTAGTATACATAAATATACCAATAAAGTTTTTAATCAAATAAAATTTGAATGCTGTTTTAAAAGTATAAACAGCATTCAAATGTGCATTGTTTTTGGTCCATAGATCATAAAATTTAAGTCATTAGACTATATTTTTACTGAGATAAAGTGATATAACTAAATAATTGTCCAGATTATTTCAGATCTTAAAACATTAATTATAATGAGAGAAGATAAAAAGAAAAAAATCTAAATTGAGTAATGTCTTCTAAATTGAGTATTATTATTCTCATTACTGTTCTAAAGGAAATTAGTAATCTGGCAGCTAAGGCACTCAATGGTATTGTGACTTTAAAAAAATAAGCTAAATAGTGTCTGACTGGATACATACAGTTTTAAAAAAAAACCTCACTTGTGCTCTTCATTATTTGTGATCAATAATGAAAGCACTGTAAGAACAAAGGAATTGTAGACACCTCCAATCTCATAAAAGCTTTTTCATCTACTCCCACACAATTCATGGCTATCTTGTTGACTTTTTCACAAGTCTTCACATTAAATAATGGTCTCATTGAAATTTTTTGTTTTCATTTAAATTCTGACCATAGTCTATGGCCATGCCATCCTGAACAAGCCCGATCCCATATGGTCTAGGAAGCTAAGCAGTGTCGGGCCTGGTTAGTTCTTGGATAGGAGACCACCTAGGAAGACCAGGTTCTGTAGGCATAAAACATAATAAAAAATAAGGGACTGTAATCTGACAAGGTCCCTGCAATCTGTGAGGTCAACCAAAGCTTGTTTTGCCTAAAAAAAAAAAATTAAATTAAAAAATTTAAAAATTTTTCTGATCATAAAATGTTGATTCTTTTCCTCTGAAATGCTTCTGCTAAATGTTATTGACTGAAGCATCTTGTCTTTCTGCATCATTGAAAATATTACAAACTGCCATTATAATATTTAGTAAATATTATTTGAGATAGACAAATTACAAAGTATGGACTGCACTGTATCTATTGCAAAATATGACAATATTTTTTGAAATTTACTTATTGCATATTGGTTTATATCTGATATTTTTGATAATTGCTAGAAAAATCCCATTATCAAATTTACACAATTGATTTAAAATTGATCAGAAGTAATTAATGCTTACTCATTATTATTTTAAATGACATCAAAGGACACAGAATTTATCCAAGTTTTATCCATTTGTTAATAATTGCTGCTAATTAGGTGAAAAATATGTTTTTGCTGAGATTGACATTATTCCATAGAAACCCAACTCAGCACTGACTGTGGAACAGCTTTGAGGCACTACTTTCATCAATGACATCACAATGCACATGAGACGAGTTTCAAAGAATGTACAGGTAATCACAAGCTACAATTTTGGCAATTCCCATGTTGATATTTTGAGGATTAGATGACTCAGGAATTGTTTTTCTTTCCCTTCCAAAGGCTCTTTTGAAAGTTAATGGATTCTATTTAGTGTGGCTGACACAGATCTTCACATATATTGAAATATTATTTTAGATTTAGGAACATATCTAACACCGCCATTGTTTGATCACAAGGAGTGTACCACTGTCTTTCTTTTATATAACTATCAAATTCTTTCGGCTCCAGGATCTAAATTCTAAAGACAAGGACAATGCCTGGAATATATATTTATTGAACAAATAAAAACAGATTAAAATCACTTATGTGTTATGATATACAGGTTAATAACCTAGTCATATCTCATTCAGAGATCTTCACAATAATTGCAATTCTCATAACTATACTAATTTCAGGTAATGGTAAATGACAAAATATAGATGGTATTGCTTGGAATAATACATTGAAACTTATTAGCCATTAACACATTAACTTGAATTAGCTGATCTCTTTTAGGATACAAATGAAATATGACTTAAAACCATTTTGAATTAGTGGAAAGGAAAGTTTCCAAAACATACATGAAAAAGAAAAATAAAGCTTAATAGAATCTCATAATTGGAGAGCTTGGAAAATTAGCAACTTATATGAAATAAGTAAAATGAATACACATGGAAGCTGGAGATACACTAAGGAAAAATATCTTACTACATAATTTTATACAGTATTTTCACAGTGTTGTTTCCACTAGAAGTTTAAATGTAAACTAACAAACTTTATGTATCCAGGTAGAACCAGGCAAAATGATATTAGGTAATCATTGTGAGCTAAGGGAGCTTAGTTAAAGCTAAAGATAGTTCGTCAGTAGGAAAAAAAAGCTGAAAAAAAATTTCTTTCTTAGTTTAAATAATCAATTAATCAATGCATTTTATGATTGGTTTCTAAATATTGGCAACAAAATTTTTGTAGAACGCTTCCAACCATTTTTCCACTAAAGATAAAACTATTTTAGCAGAGACTACTGGCCTATGCCAATTTAAATGTGAGCTCCATGTGAATGGAATGAGGGATTAGGCAGTGGCCCTTGGATATCTTGTTAAAACACATGATGTACCTACCCCACAATCAAGGTTTCTGATTTAGTAGGTTTTAAGATGGGGCCCAAGAATTTGAACTTCAACAAGTTCTAGGTTCTGCTGCTGCTGCTGCTCTTGTGGTCCACTGACGTAAATTTTCCCGACTAGGTGAAAATTATTAGTATGACAACTAGTGGAGATAATTGTATATTTGATAGCAAAAATTAAAAATTACTGGCTTGTTTTCTTTCTTGCTGTTGTCATTGATTTTTAACCATAAGAACTGAGTTACCAAATTAAGGATTTGCACATTATATAACAGCTATTCTCTATTTAATTTTGTTATGTGTGTTTAAGGAGAAGCTGAATAATAGTTTTAAACAGAGCTACTTCAAATGTATATCTATTATCGGCTATGAAATTATAATAGGATAATCACAGTGGAATGAAAATGTCAGAATCAATACATGGTTGTCTATTGTTCTTTGAGATACATTTTGGATTAGTGACCACATAGAGAGCATTACTTTTAAAAAAAGAAACCTGTCATCAACAAGATGGATTACAATAGCTCCACAGGAGGAAGTGCCACCGGCTATATCAATGATCCATATAATAAAAATCTGTAGCTTTTTGTGTCAATGAGCTACATTGAGTGGTTTATTCGTATACCTAAAGGCTTTGAAATTATGTATATTTTCTTTTTTTACTTTTAGATCCAGGAAGAAAATAATTATTATCAAAGCAGTGCACTAAAACCATAAATTAAACTGCTCTACAAATAAGTTCAGTCATCATTTAAATTACTAATGTTTTTGAAGCAGTAGAATATGGCTGGATTTATTTATTTGAAAGATGATAGACTTGAATAAAGTATGTTATGAATATTCTTAGTCTTACGAGTTTAATGTCATGGAGAGCAACTATGACATACTCTTATCTAATGTTCCCTGGGGTCATTATCAAACACATAGACACGGGGTTAGCTGGGCCACTGGTCTGACCCTTCTGTTATTCTACAGCTATTTAGGAGAATGTTTTATGAACAGTACAGATATTGAAGCTAAACTTTATTTCTCGTTATATGGTTTAAATAAATTTAAAGATATATTCTTTAGCAAGATCCCTTGTAACACAGCAATCTTGTGAGACAGACAAAGCAATCTGATGACTAAAGCAAATATCACTTTCTGAGAGAGTGAAAGTTTCTAATTGAATTACCATAAAACTGACCACCACTACCCAATGCAAAAATAAAAAATTATGAACAATTGTAGTACTTTATGTCTTCCATCTCTACTAGCAATTTGGAATTATCATGGCAATTAAGGGACATTAAGAACAGCTCTAGATCATCCTTTTCCATGTTAGAGGTCATTCTTGAATAACTTTATTTTTCTCTAATTGTTCTTTCCAACATGGCCAATATTGCTCATAAGGAAAGTCAAGACTATAAACCACAAGTCCTAGCACCTTGTTTTGGCCCTTGTGCCTGGCGCCTCTTGGTTGTTCATTTAAACATGCATTTTCTCATCAATAACAAGGTTAGTAATATCCATATTATACAACATAGTTATTATCGATATTTGCATTGACAATGGGTTAATGGGAAATGAAATGAATTCACTCCAGCACTGCAAATATATCATAAAAATTGCCAGGGATAAAAGAATGAAAAATCACGGTGTATGGCTTTAAGGACCATTATTGTCTAGCATGGAAACAGGCACAAAAATCAAATATTACATATAAAATTATAAGTATAATGAAAATAGTAAGGATAATGGAAGCATATGATAATACGTATTTTGTTTGCATGGTCCAGGTGAGTATGAATTCAGAGAAAATGAAAGTGTTAATTTTTTAATACAAATGTAAGGCATTTCATGACTGTCTTGTAATATGCTTATTTCATAATACCCATGATATAAACAGCCTTATCAGTGTTTTACATTAACATATACCTTATATTGATTTCTCAAATGTATTTTAAATACTTTCTCAGAATCTAGGTGTCATTGGTTAGACATTTATACTGTATTTGAAACTAATTATATCAAATAAAAAGAATCTAGGTATTATGCATGAAACTGCTCTAAAATACCTATAGTGAAGCAAATGTAAGTTATTCCAAAGGAAGCTTCTTACCATAGGAAGAAAGAGAATAAAGAAGTAAAATGTATATCATTTATATGGCAATAATTGCTATAGTTAAATAAATAGCATGAAAAGGAAATAGGAAGTAATTTCAAATAGGATAGTTTGGGAATGAAATATTTACATTATTACCTAAAAAAAAAAAAATGAAGTGAGCTATGAGAATATCAGATAGAAAAGGGTTCCGGGCAGAGAGAAAAACAAAGGTGAAGGCTAGGATGCAGAAGCCTGCCTTGTATATTGAATAAACAGTACAAAGACCAATGTAACTGTAGGAAACAAGAAGAATGAGAATGCCAAGAGATACTATCAGAAAGTTATCTGTGTGTGTAGGGTTAGAGGTCATGTAGGGAACACCTTTTTACTCTGGGTAACTGGGGAGTTAATAGAGTGTTTTGAACAAAGAAGTTTTATCTCTGTACTAAGTTGATTCTATTGCCAACTACTTTGAAAACGTACTATGGAGAGTGAGGCAAGTTGTGTGTGTGAGAGAGGTGGTCACAATAAGGAATTTTAGAAATCTATTACAATATTTCAAGTAAAAGTAAGTGGCTTAGACCAGAGTAGTTTTCGTAATAGAGATGGTAGGAAGTGAGTAGTTTCGGTAGTGCACAGCTCTGACTTCAAGCATAGTACACTGTGGCCTGTCACTAGAGCAGAGCCTGTATCTAGTATGTCTATCTTGTATAATATAGCAGGAAACTATCAGATTATTAAGTAAGTATAGTAAACCCATCAATCAAAATCAATTATAAGTATACCACAGAACTGAAAACATCGGACTCTTTGTTTAATTAGCATTTGTCCCATTGTGCTGTGGCTTGGAAGGATCAAAAAAATTGCCCATGGTTATAAAAACACACAAAAGTAAATAGAATATTGTAATGAATCTCCATGTACTTATCACACAGCTTCAACAAATATCACTTTATAATTATTCTGCTTCGTTTTTCTGCTTCTTTCTACCCTCACTCACTCCCTAATGCACTACCTATGAACAAATACACCTGAAATTTTTCTTTAATATTTTCAAACAATTTCAAATTTATAGAAAAGTCACAGAAGTTTAAATAACTTTTTTTCTTAATCATCCAAGATCAGATTGCCAACATGATATCTCAGTAAGCATAGATACTTCGGTGCTCATCTTCCACAAATAACACTTTTCTACATAGCCGCAACATAATTATCACTATCAGGAAATAAGCATAAGTCTTTCAGTAACATCCAATCTAAACCTTCTTCAAGTTTTATCTAATTTCCCAACCTCATCCTTAATTGTAAAAATTCTCACTCAGAATTGTTTATTACATGTACCTACAGGTCACGTCTTCCCAATCTCTTTCCATGAGGAACAGTTTCTCAATGCTTTCTTAATTTTCATAAAGATTACGGACCAGATACCTTGCAGAATGTCCCCCAATATTGATCTTTTTCAGGTTTCCTCATGTGTAGATTCAGGCTATGCACTCAGGCAGAAATATTGCAGAAGTGATGTGGTGTTCTTTTATTTCATGTAGTTTAGCTTTGTCCCATTATAGGTAATGTTAATTTAGCCTCCCTGGTGTTCCTAATACACTTCCCCTTTTCATTCAATAAGCATTTTATGGACACATACTTTAAGAACATGTGGACATCTTACCAGAATCAATTACTAATCCAATTTCATTATTAATTTTACATCTATTAGTTGGCATTATACTTTAAGAAAAAGCTTTCTTTTTTTCCTGCTTTTTTAAACAATCTATGGGCATGCCTCCTTTAATTGCACCTTGCTTTATTAAGCTTCACAGATGTGGCATTTTTTACAACTTGTAGCCAAGATCCTGTACAAACAAAAGGATTACAACTCCCTTTATTGAGATACTTCCTTTATTGTGCTGATCTGGAACTGAACTCACAATATATCTGAGGTACACCTGTATTTAATATCAGTATGAACTGATGGGTTACTATTTTACTCACTAGGTTATAATCTGTCGCTACCATTATTTATTTTAATTCCAAATCATCCTAGATTTAGCCAATAAGGGCCTCTTCAAGTTAGCTTATGTATTATTTTGACATATCTCCAGCATTCTTGGAAAACTTCTTTATTTTCAGGAAGAAGATGATAGTGCAGGTTCATCTTGTATATAGCTTGCCTCAGAGGTAGAATGATCCATTTCTAAGGAGCCTGGTTTCTTTTTAATAAAAAATGATATTCAAAAGCAAAATCACAGGTATGAAATATACACATTGATGTGTTGCCTAATGGCAGAAATACCAACATTCACTGCATTTCACACAAGAGCAATTGTCTAAGAATGCACCCCAGTTAAAAGTATACTTAGCCATAGACTGTCAGAGATCCAGGTCTTTTGTAAATGTGTTTTCTGTAGCTCACATTAAAATCCCATAGAAGTATAAGTTAAAAATATTTTAAAAACCTAAGTCTTGATAGCTATTCCATGTGACCCTAAATAGCTAGCATATTATTTTCAATTATTTATTTATTTATTTTTATTTTTAAATACAGTTTACATTTAATATTATTTTGTATTAGCTTCAGGTGTACAACATATCAGTTAGACATTTGCATAATTTACAAAGTAATCCACCTAGTTAGTCTAGTACCCATCTGGCACTATATACTGTTATTACAATATTATTGACTGTATACTTTACATCCCTGTGACTATTTTGTAACTACCAATCCGTACTTCTTAATCCCTTCACCTTTTTTACCCAGTGCCCTAACCCCCTACCATTTAGCAGCCACACTGTTATCTGTATCTATGAGTCCATTTATGTTTTATTTTTTATTTATTCTGCTCTTTAGATTCTACATACAAGTGAGATCACATGGTATTTGTCTATCTCTGTTTGACTTATTTTATTTAGCATGATACTTGCTAGGTCTACTCAATTTAATGAGATTTGTTGATCGAATGAGAATATTTATAGCACTAAAAGAAAGACTATTTACATAGTAATATAAATTGAGTCATTATTATACACTCAAGAATTAAAGACCTTGTCCATAATAGTGCTCTGTATTTATATTGAGCTTAGATTTGTTTTTTAAAATGCATCCTTTTGTGGCTCATAGTACACTTTTGATCAAATTTATCTCTTCCTCCAAGAATCATGTAAAAAATAGTTTTATAATAAAATAACTTTAGAGCTAAGGTACACAGTATTGGCAGATGTTTTATTCTCAGTTATTAGTCTCAAAGCTTATTTAGGTCATATATTTGTGTGGAGATTTTCATTTGTTTGTGTTTTTGTTTCCTTATAGAAAATAAAAGTGACTTCATTCCTTCCAGAGTATTCTATATAAAGTCTGATGAGAGTCAGAGAGTAGTTTAATCCAATTGTCTATACTCATGAGCTCTATTTTCTAGTATCTCTTGTATTCTATGTGATATCACCTCACCCCACACATTCCCTGAGGCTACTCTCACTAAAGTTGCAGTCTCACAACCTGACTGGTACCCACTGGACGTGGCTTGTTTCAGCTGTGTAGAACATTCTTTAGTGTAGGAACCTATCCACCTGCACTCTTCTGTGGTTGGTAATCTCTATCCCTTCTCCCATGTTTTCCCATGTGGCCACTGAGTGTTTCAGTTCCACAGGCTTCTATTCTTTTTTCTGTCTCTTCCCTGTCTCCAGCTTTCCTGAATGCCTTTATCTAACTCACACAGACTGGTACCACATATATGCTGGAATCTCTGTCCTGAGGCCTACACAAATATATCCAGTCTTATTGGGCATATTTAAGAAGGTATGAGTCTCTTGAGAGCCAGAACCATGTCTAATTGATCTTTTGTATCTTCAGCACAAATTAGAGTGCACACATTGTAAATGTTTATGAACATTCTACATGAATACTCAAAGTCCTCTTTTCCCCAAGAACCTAGTCAACTTCCAGTGTTCCTTACCTTAGTAAATCAGAAAGATCAGGTAAAAAGCATAATGATTGTTATGACATAATATGATTGATTTCTACCACTCCTTACTGTCCACGTCCAGTGCATGAACAGATCCATCATGCTGTCCTTGTTGCTACAGTCTTGCAGCCCCTCAACTTGACTTCTCTAATCATTGCAACAATCTGTTACTAGTTTATCTCCTTCAATCCTGATTCACTTCAAAAAATTTCCCAAACTGCTGCCATTGTTTATGTTCTAAAAAGAAAGTCTGATCATCCTATTGCCTTAATTAAATGTCAATAAATTTCCTTTTTTAAATTTACTATCTTTATAGAATCAAGACTATTTGTAATTTGACATCTCTACCCATCTTGTCTGTTCTCTCTGTGATCTTTCTCTTTCTATCTGCCTCACCAAGCCACTTGCTCTTCTGTAGTTATGCTATCCAGTTCTATACCTCTGCTCATGATGTTTCCTATGCTGAGAATACTTTCTTTTATATATAGAAATACTTCTTCTCCTTTCAAGCCTTATCTGGAATGTTTCTTTTTTAACAATTCCTTTCCTGGCCTTGCTCTCTGCTCCCTCAGTAGAATTGAACAAATGCCTCATTTTGGAGTGCCTCTCATGTGTTCTACAGTAGTCTATCATAGCACCTAATTGTTTTTTCTTTTATTTGTTTTTCATAGTCTGTACCTCAATAACAGATAACAATAATGCCTTCTTCAGGGTTAAATATGATCTCTTTTCAATGTTTCTTTTACTTTAATTTATTCCTATATCATGTTCTGGTGCTGGATGATGCTAAAGGCATCTAAATAGGAAATGAAGAAGTCAAACTGTCACTATTTGCAAATGACGTGATGCTCTGTATAGAAAACCCTAAAGACTCCACAAGAAACAATAAGCAAATATAGTAAAGTTTCTGGGTACAAAATCAACATTCAAAAATCCATAGTGTTCCTATACTCTAACAACAAAGTGTCAGAAAAAGAAGTTAAAAAATAATTCCTTTTGCAATTGCAACAAAAAGAATAAAATACCTAGGAATAAATTTAACAAAACATGTGAAGAACCTATATAATAAAAACTACGAGATCCTATTAAAAGAAATTAAAGAAGATACAAAGAAATGGAATTGGATTGGAAAGATCAAGATAGTTAAAATGATCATATTACCTAAAGCACTATACAGATTTTATGCAATCCCCATCAAAATCCCATCGGTATTTTTTAAAGAAATAGAACAAAAAATCATCGGATTTGTATGGAAGCACAAAAGACCCCAAATTACCAAAGCCTAATGAATGTATATCAAAAGAATTTTTAAAAGTGTGGATATAGAAGAAAGAAAGGAAGAAAGAAAAAGAGAAAAGAAAGACAGGTGGTCTGACTCTGTGATTCACATTTAATACTACATTTCATTAAGGAATCCAGTACAGAGAAGATGTGCGATGTGCCATGTAGGCTCATTTGTGTATTTTGATTCAATATATACTCCAAGATAAATGAGATATACTTTACTGAAGACTTAATACTTTTTCAACAGTAACTGAATTGTCTCACCACGATCATACTGCTAAGGCAAGGTATTCTATGTATGAAATGTACAGATCTTAGCATTTAAGGGGATAAAGCCTGAAGTTAAACCACCTAAGTTTTAATCATAGCTCCATTATTTGCCAGCTTAGTTAACTGAGTTCGGGTTATAAATTTCTTCATTTGTTAAATAATGATAAAATCAATATCTACCCTCAAAGGTACTTTTTAAAATTTAATTAAACAAACAATTCAAAGGATTTGCCTGTAATAGTGATGGGAATTTAATACAAATTGGCAATTGTAATAATAAAGTGATTAAAAAACAATTAAATGAATAATTTTTATATCCATTTTTAAAAAATATAAAATACCTTTACTGAAGTGGCTGATTGCTATTGCAGTAAAAATCCTGGGAATGTGGTATATTTATTAAGCTATACAAAGATAATCATCTATACTTTTTCCATTCATAAAAGAATATTGTTTAACTTTCATTTCAAGGTATCAAGTTAAAACATATTTTTAAGAACAAATATTTTAATGAAATTATAAAAAATAAACTTTAAACTTAAATTAAGTCAACGTCTTCAAAGAACTTTAAAGTTCTTTACTACAAACTATTCCACAAATTTGTAAATAAAATTAAGCTTTGAAATTGGTGATAATTCTCATTTATTTAGTAGGGGGAAAAAAAGGTATTATCTGTGATTTGAACTTCAGGAGACTAACTTCATTAGTGGTAAAATTAGTGTTTCCTTTCCAGTAAGAACAATTCCTGGATTTCCAGAATTTCTACCAAATGATTATTGTCGGATACCTAATTATACTTTAGAAAAAGTTTTAAAATTGATGACACATAGAGAAGTAAATTCATGTATACCTAGATATCTTCATCCCTATTGATCACATTGGTATGCAATAAATGTGATGTGATATTAGCCATGGTTTGTTTTTTCCTTTAATATATGGCTAAATACTTTACCAATAGCATCTCTCAATTTTACTGACCACTAATTTGCTTGTAAACTTTGATTTGCACTATAAAACATACAACTGCCAGAAAAGTTGGGTTTCTTTTCTTTAAGTATACAAATTTAAATAATCAGTAACCTTCCCTACCACGCGTGGAAACCACCTCTCCCTCCATGACAGGGCTTGGAAATTTTTTTCTTTCTTTAGACCTCTTCTTGTTTTAGCCCCAGAAGGAGAGATAAATGAAAACCAGTCTTTTCAAGCCTAAAGGTTACCTTTGGTTAATTATAATGACATTATAATTAAACCTGCATTGCAAATACTAATACTATTACAGTGCTGGAAACGTCATGTGAGGAAGAAAAAGTGGGAACCTGAGTTCTCCACCTACTGGGAGGAAATAATAAAGCTATGTCAGCAACATGCTTTTCCGGGTTCTGCCTCAAGGGCAAACAAAAAGTTCATAAACCAGCCATCTTGCTCTCACTCTCTCTCTCTTGAGTAAGCCCATACTCTCCTTTTGAGTGTGTACTTTTGCTTTAATAAATTGTGCACTTTCCTGCTTATTGTTCATCTTGCTTTTGAATATTTCTTGTGGAATAGGACAAGAATCTGGTCACTGGACCCCCACGCTCTCCAGCCATTTGTCTTACTGTTGAATTCTTTCTTGTGGAATAAGACAAGAACCTTCCCTGCAAACAATAGCAGCCTTCTTTGGCAGCTTGTCAAAATATATTTTCTGTCACTTAGGCTTCCAGAAGCATGTCTTTACTGCTGATGGACCATTTATTCTGAGACTGCTGAAGAAGTGCTTAACCAAATGGGAAGGTCACAGAGCCCCATCCCATAAGCTCGCTTCTGCCTCACCCTTTCCTCCCTGGGTCATTCAGCCACTGCTTCAGGTTCCTGAGGTTTTACAAATTGTCCCATTTTGTCCTTGGAGAGCTATCATTTTTGTAAAATGTTTTTCAGTTTAGCTTAGTCAGGAAGGCTCAACTCAGAGACCTTCCTTAGAGATTTGCCTTACAAGAGTGAATTGTGGATAAGGATGTGTGAAGAAAACTGCCTCATTACTTTTTACCTGACACAGACTTGGAAATTTACATGTACATTGCTGCATTACAGATTCTTAGAAGCTCTGCACTAAAAAAACAGGTTTAACTGTGCAAAGTTTCCTAATTTATTAATTAGTAATTTTTATGTATATTATTATGCATATGCTTTGAGAAGCAGTGGCTCCCAAACATCTGGGAAGCCTGCATTTTTAACTCAGTCAGGTACCCCCAGACATCTCTGGCTGAAGAGAAGGTATGATATAAATGCAGAAGCTTCTGTGTCCCAGAGCGACAATTTTCAAGTTAATTTCTCTGCTTATATTAATCATTCTGAGTGAATTAAAGAGGTACAGAAAGTGTAGTTAGGCAGTTAGGTAGACATGAGTGACAGGGGAATGAAGGCTCAACCCAGAGACCTTCCTTGAGACCCCCAGGAAACATCCATTTTTATGATTAAAAATTACCTGAACTACAAGAAACTAAGAACTACAAAAACAACTGCTGGTTTAGTCTGGCTATAAGCTTGTGCACGATTATTACATGTACTAACTTTTCCTGACCAAAGCCTCATTCTATCATCATCATAGTAGTATATATATTTCTGGAAGTTCATAAATCTAATTATAACAGATTGAATTCTGGGTAACCACATGCACAGTAAATGAAAGGTTATGTAACAGCATATGTCAATCAAAAGAATCTCACGTGCCAAATATCTAGCACCGCCCCTATAACAACCCATCATGTCCATAATATAAATTATACACTCTGGAATCTATGGGGCTATATACATCTCTGGCATAGCCAGTTTCTCTCTTGAAATGTTCTTTAATAAACCTTACTTTTCTTAAATCCTACTGATCTGTAATTCTTTACCGTGTCAGCAGAATGGACCAAACCTTCTCAACATTCCCAGTGCCCCAGGAACAATAGCATACTGATGTGTTAAAGAAAAGTATTTTTATAACACAAAGATATTATCACAGATATGTTTTGTCAATTAACTTAAGAAAAAAAAGGGAAATAAAGACTTCTACTGAATAAATGGATACAGACATTAACATATATAAACATGTAAACAAGGAAAAACCATCAAATAAACACAAGAGCCCCTACTTGCAAAGACAACAGAAAAAAAGGTCAATTAAATATTTAGGTGAACTTATCTTGAAAATACATTTCATTTCAATTCTCCATTTCAGATGACTTTTAAACCAAAGGTAAAATGGTGGTATTATCTTATTAATTTTAATTTCATTTTTAAATAAAGTCAACTAAAGAATTACCAACAATTGGCATAAATCTTTTTTCATTTAATGTTTTCATTAGCCATTAATAAAGGCAAAACATATAGAAATAAGCTTACAGAAGAAGATATCAGATAAACATAGAAAGTAATTAGTTATCAGGAAAGGTTAAAGAAAATGACTTGTTTTTATTTTGTTTCATCTGTCTTCTCTGGTGTTCCTCAAGGTTTGACGCATCAGCAGTAATGAAGGAAGTAGTTTGCAATTGTAGGACAACTATTGTTTACATAGTGTTGGCACTAAATTTTGCTCACAACATACTTACTTTGAAAAACAGAGATAGGCTGTATTCCTATTCTAAATTTCAAAATTGAATACAGTTTGCAAAAACATGTATCTTTCAAAATCTATAGTCTACTAATTTTTTTTTTTTGAAATTAACATAAGGAAGAAAAACATCTGAAAAGAAGGTAAGAATATTAAGTCCTGAGTTGTATAGCCTGAGTTTTAATAACAGTCACAGTATAACTGTTGGGGTGATGTGAAATCTAGTGTCACCCCAGTGGAATGGAGGAGGTCCACAATTCTTTCCTGCAGACACCATAAAGAATTATAGGTCAGTGAGATTTAGAAAAAATAAGATTTATTGAAAGTACATTTTTAGAAGGAGATGGGTCATGCTTAAGAAGACTGTAGCTCCATGAAATTTGGGAGATGAAAAGATAAAAGACAAGAGTAAGCTCCAAAGGATGAATGAGTTTTCAGCGAAGAGAGCTGTAACCATGCAGAAGTGAGAAGTTCTGTTTATATTTGGGTTATAATGGGAGGGTACAATGGTGGTACTACATGACCAGCATGTGAGGTCACCTTGACTGACAGTTGGCAGCTATATAACACCTTACCTACTGCTCATGTGTTTACCTAGAATTCAGTCTGTTATAATTAGATTGGTGAACTTCCAGGAATAGGCATAATATTCTGATGGTATAATGATAGTATAATGAGACTGAGGTTATGGATAGGTTGGGGTAGTATTTCCTGCATACATGTTTGTGGCAGATTTAAACCAGTAGATTTTATGGCCTTTGTGCCTTAGGATTTGGAGTAATTCCTAACCATAAAAGGTGAGGTGTTTCTAGGAGGTCCTTAAAGAAGGTCTTCAAGGAAGATTTCTAGGATTACAGAGCTGAGCCTTCACTCCTGTCATTCATGCCTGCCTAACTACTTTATAACAGGAGATATGAAAATATACTTAACTATGGTAATATTTTTAATATAAAATCTCTGTCACTTGAATATGATAAACCCAGGTATTAAAATGCTTGAAATGAATCTTATTCATTAGAGAAATAATTTTGAGATTAGAAGAAAACTGAAATTGTTATGACATTAAAATGATCTAATATTTTACTTTTTCCATTCAATATTTAAACATTCTTTCATGTTCACTATATCCAAATAACTCCTGATGCTTATATAAACAAACATTAGGACAGTGTGATCCATGCTCACTCATCTTCGGGCTGGAGTTAAAATTTTAAAAAATAGGATATTTGCCTCCCTCCTGCCCCACCCAGATCATTTTATCTGAGGAATTGACTACATTCTCACATACCTACTCTGGTGCTCAGTGACAATAAGACACAAATGCCCTCATTAACATGAGGCTGGATGGTAGTATTACCAGTCCAAAGACTGCGTGCCTAACGCTTTGAAAGGCAAACTGGAAACATCGAAGTTTGAAGTCAGGAAAAATTTATTGATTGGGAAATGGCCAACTGAGAGGATGGACTTCATGATTCTTCAAATCTATCTTAAGAAAGTACATAGTTCAGGCTTATTTTACGTCAAGGGAAGGGGAAATTGGAGGAGCAAGAAGTGATCGACCACGGCACTACTGCCGACATCTGGGTGCCAGCATGAGTTCGATGAAGACTGTGAAACTTTATTGTTCTTAGTCTGTTAACTCATGAATATGATCACAAGGTTCCTGCAAATACTTGATAAACAATTATTATTTTTGCACATACTTCCCTGATCTCCCCAGGAGAGTTACCTTCTGGTAAGGGGCTGTTTTCGTCAAACTGGAGCCCCAAGCAAAATTCTTTTAATGATTAACATGTCTATATGCAAGACTAAATGAAAAGCTATTAGCCTGAAGGTCAAAGGAAGAAAGCAAGCTTGAAAAAGATGGAGTCAGAGAGACAAAGTGTTTCACTCTGTTATAGTAATAGGTAGAAAAGCCTCTGCACTAGACGTCAAGGTGCATACCACTAACCATAGACATAACTTTCTGTACCCTAATGTCTTCTCTGTCAGGTACTGCAGCACAGGGCAAAAGGTCATATCTCTTAGCTCTGCACCAACCAGCTCTCATCAAGTATGCTTTGGTTTCTTCATCTGTATTAAATATCTAAACAAGCTGTAGTAAAATATGAAACAAAATAAGCACTTAGGATAATGGTTGGCACATGGCTAATGTATTTACTAAGTAAATATAATATTGGCTGAAAAACTAGAAAATTTAGCAAATAAAATCTGTTTTTTATATAATAGTAACTATGTTTTCAAAACCCTGAGAATTATAGTGTGAAACAGTTGTCTCACTATTTGTTTCCTGTAATCACATTTTCATATTTCCAAACTGGATTAGCACAACTTTCAAGTTGTCAGGCAATAACTAGAAAAATTTTCCTCAAATTCAGTCCTACATAAGAAATTGAACCACGCTGATCAAATCTTGTGTTAAAGAGAGTAAAATTGTATCTGGTCACTTATATTCCATTCTTAGATTAGGTTTTATTTCTCTCCAGTATTCTCTACTTAGAATAGAGTTTTTCCAAACATTGCGGATGTTCATCAAAAAAAAAAAAATAGAACTTTATACTATCCAGCAATCACTTCTGGGTATTTATCTGAAGAAAACAAAAGTATAATTTGAAAAAATAAATGCATGTTGCCTCTATGTTTATTGAAGTATTATTTACAATAGCCAAAATATGGAAGCAACCCAGGTGTCAATTGATAGGCAAATGGATAAAGAAGTATTAAGTATTTAAAATGAAATACTATTCAGTCATGAAAAAAGAATTAAGTCTTGTCATTTGTCATATCAGTGGACCTTAAGGGTATCATGCTAAGTGAAATAAGTCAGACAAAGCAAATATTGTATAATTTCTCTTATATGTGGACACCAACAAAACAAAACAAAACAAAAACGTAGGCAGTTAGGAAGACATAAGCAACAGGGGAATGCAAGCCCAACCAAGAGACCTTCCTTAAGACCTCCTAGACATACCATTTTATGATTAAAAGTATTCTTACATCCTAAAATACAAGGAAGTAAAACACACACACACACACTCACACACACACACACACACACACACACACTAGCCTGGCTACAAATACCTGTGCAGTTAGTACATACATTGTCCTTCCTTGACCTTAGTCTCATTATACCATCATTATAACATTATACATATCCCCAGAAGTTCATGAATCTCATTATAACAGACTGAATTCTGGGTAACCATAAGTGCAGTAGACAAAAGGTTATAGGACAACCAATCGATCAAAATGACCTAGGTCAATCATCTAGCACCGCCCTTGTTACCTCCATCACAGCCAAATATAATACAGACCTCTTCACTTCTGTGGGACTATGAACATCTCTGGAGAAGCCCGTTTCTCTCTTGAAAAGTACTTTAATAAATCTTACTATTCCTAAGTTTTACTGATCTGTAATTCTTTACTGCATCAGTGAAAAGAACTGAGGTCCCCTCAGCGCCACCTGGGTAATGACTTATTTAGATTGCCCCCAAAGGTAACAACAAACAAACAAACAAATGAACAAAAAACCCAAGCTAAAACCAAACCAAAACAAAACAACAAAGCTCATAGACACAGAGAACAGATTGGTAGTTGTAAGAGATGGGAGAGTTGTGGAAGGATGAAAAAAATGGGACAACTTTTTTTAAGTTTAAATATATTGAGTAAATTTTTTTTAAAAAAGTGAAATTTTTATCATGGTGTAAACATTAATCAATTATGAAGCATTTACTTATTACATGTATGAAACAAAAAGCTTTTATAAATGAAATCTCTTCTGAAAGAAAGGGTTTATCAAGCCACAGGGTAGCCAGAAAAGGACTGGGTCCTGGGGCATGAAGTCTAAACCATCGGCAGCAGCGCTGTATGAAGACAGCAACATGTCCATCATCTTCGAGTTGATGAGCTCTTTTATATTTCAAGTAGGGAAAAGAAAGATGTTATAAAAGAATTTGCATTACCTATGGATAAAGAGAGTAGGAAAGGTAAAGCAAAGCTAGTTCTGAGATAGGTGCATAGTCTGTGAAAAAGTGTTTGCACCTTTAGATTGATCGTAGGCAATGGTTCAGAAGTTTATGCTTAAGTGAGAAGCAGAGGTTCCTGGTAGTTAGCTTTTCAGCTATTCTCTTTAGATAATTACAAAAATAGCCACCTGAAAGTTAACACAGTTTCAACATACGTTCAGAAAGATAAGCAAGGTTTTGTTGGTTTTGCCTTGCAGTTGTTAACTGATTAACTTTTCTTGTTGCTTCCTTCCACCCTCTGGCCTGCTGTAATTTAATTTAGAACATCTCAGAATTTTCTCTTTGTCATGTTTTTCAGACTTCTTTTCATCATACCATATAAGTAAAATTACAATGAGACTCAGAACAATGAGGTTTGATGGAGGCAGAAAAATTCCAAAAAAAAAAAAAAAATTCCCCCCCCCCAAAAAAATTAATGAGATAATGCAGGCCAAATGGAGGACATAGGGAAGCCAAGGGGCAAAGACTCACAAGAGTTAAAGGTACAAAAAGGGAGGAATGGGGTGCCAAAAACCAACCAACCAACCAACCAAACAAACAAACCATGTAGCCTCGAACAAGCTCTGAATCAAATATAATAGGAAGAACAGTTGGTTTTAAGTTTTGAGTGTGTGTGAGTTTTGAGTGAGAGAGAAAAAGAGGGAGGGAGGGAGGGAAGGAGGACGGGAGATAGGGAATGGAGAAGGAGGGAGGAAAAGAGAATTTTTCTATTTATCTCACTCTCTTGGTTAGGCTCTAATGCTATTAATATTAAACTAGGCAGAAATAATAAAAGAATGCATAGAATTATGCTTAAAAGTTTATTATATTTGCTTTGTCTCACCTCATCATTCTTGGGATTATACTTTGAATTACTAGGAGAAAAAATACGTCATCCCAAATGGATAGATATGTGGATTTGTACGTCTGAAGGTGACTCTGTTTATGAATCAGGTTTATGCCATTATTTGGACGGACGCTTCTAATTTCAAATGAAGAATGGATCTTGAGCAACTTGTATCTTTTAATGAGAGCAGTTATATACATTATATGTATACACACATATGTATATACATGTGTATATTTTGATAAAGTATTTTTCTTTATACCATATCATTCTCGAAGTGGCTTGCACTTCGAGAATGATATGGTGAAATATTTATGTTGACGCTGGATTTGATTACGAAAGCATTTTTTTGCTCTTTGTAGGCAGGCTGATTGTTTGTGAATAATTCTGTGTAAGTGGCAGACCTGTGGCTTATTTCTGTCAGGGTCACAATTGCGAACTGCACAAAATGGAGTTAATTCTATTTTCTGGGTTGTACTTTGAATAGATTTTGTCATATGGAGCTTTTGTTAGGCAGAGAAGTTTTTTGGTGATCTGCTCCCACTATTCAAACTCTTGCCTCTAACTATGTTTTAAAAATTCTACAAATCTTTTGCCTTTGGGCTTTTCATGATTGTTTGTGACTTTCAGAATGTTTTCCTGCAGATAATGATGTCTCTGAAAATCAATAATTGTAGGTTAGATAATGTCATCAACTGAAAAAGCTCTTGTTAGGTTTAAAGCATCAAATAAGCAATAGGAAGCTAATTACTTGTATCTTTAAAAATACCCTTTCTCTTATACATTACCACTCATACTTATCTATCTTTGTGTTTCAGCTGGCCTTTTGAATCGAAATTAAACATCTTCCTCATACTTAAGAGTAATGGAAATATAACAGCTTTATTTTAGATGTTTATTAAAATTATCTTTCCTATTTGTCTCTCTGATTATATGTTTGAGGAATCTCAGCAGTAGTTTTTGTTTGTTCCTCTTCTTTCTTTATTGCTTTGTATCACCTCCCTCTTTTTACTGGTCTTGACTTTGTAATTAATCTTAGTTTACTATGGTATTTATATCCTCTCCATTGGTTTTTCATTCTTACTATTTTTTATTTTCTTCCAATATTTTTTAAATGCCACTTATAACACGTGTTAACTTATGTTCTTTAAATTAATGAATTCTGTAGGGTTAACTCAGAAGATAGCCCCTCCACATACTCAGAAGACTGAGAGATGCCCAACCAGCAGCCAAGGAAGGCAGTACACAAATTGCTTTCAGCAGGGTCTACTCCCAAGAATGTTTCCTGTTGCCCCCATGGAAGTTATCTGCTTCTGTAACCAAACAGCACATCTTGCTCCCATCTGTCTGAGAAGGCAGCTGCTCCCTCAATGATAACCCCTCCCTCTGCTTGTGAGAATAAAAAACTCTGCCTGCACTTGGTCAGCCGCAGTTTTTTCCTGCAGCTCTGACCAGCCGCTGCTGAAGCTCCCCTGCCTCATAAGTAATAAATGTCATTTCTTGCCCCTCTGGTCCTCCTGGTGGTTTTCTCAGAATATCCAAAACCCAGGTGCAAGGTCCAGGCCTGAGGCTCCTGCATTACAAATTCTAACTATAAATTTTATTCCCTGTTTCATCATTTTTTTAAACTTCCGTATCTTAGGTCACATTTCAATCTATAGTTTATCTATATGTTTACATTGCATTTTGCATGTATTTGTATGGGAATTTATATAAAATTGCAGTTACCTGAAAATTTTGAATATGATTAGGATAACTAAAGATATACAGTTTTATTACTCTAAATACTATTGATGATGACACAAACGATTTTAGAAGGAAATTATCAGGAAAGTGGTTATCACTTTTCACTAGAAGTCCTTAAGGGCATTAATGAATAAAATAAGATCATGTGCAGTGTACATTTACATGCACAATGTAAAATTACATGTAACAACATGCTTGTGTTTATTTAACTTTGTTTTTTTTATAAAGTCATGCATGGGTAAATTTCCTTTTAAACTTTTAGATGTTACTTTTTTATGGTTATAATTCACATTAACGTAGTTCTTCTTATATGTCTGTAAATTGTGAAAAGCTCTTTCATTGATATAATTCTTATATTTCTTTATCATTTTCAACATCCATAGCAGAGACTGCTGATTAATAACTCAATTCACTTCCTCTTTCCCTGGACCACATATTAGACTATAGTTGTCAAGAAAGTGGAGCCATGCATCTGAGTTCTAACCAATAAAGTGTTAGCAGAAAGGATGTAAGTCATGTTCAAGCCTGTCCCTCTCACCTAAGAGAGAAGTACTCCTTCTTAGGTGCCTGGAATGGAGAAAACTTCAGATCATATTTACAAGCCATGATTTTTAATGCAGGATAGGGTGGATTCTCCCTTGTAGAGACTCAACCCCTAAGTCCACTGAGAGAGCATACTTAGCTCCTCACAAGAATTTAAGATACAGTCAGAGTTAGAGACAGGAAAGTTTATTAGAGAAGGAATAATGCTCCACAGACAGAGACATGGCCTCCTCTCAATGGCAGAAAATTAGACTGCAAGTATTCGAAGAATTGGGTTTATCCTCTGTTTTCCTTTCATGGTACTGGTATGCAGCATTAAAGGCTTGGGGAAATAGCAATCTCAGCAGGAATTTTCCTCTAGTTTCCCCGAGTTCTGGTCATATTCTGATTGTCCAGGTTCTCCTGTCTAGCAGCATGTAGCAGGTTCTGAATACAACTTAGTTTAAAATTTAGTCAATTGGTATAGTTCTTATGCCTCTTTCCTATATTAATTTGAAAATAGAACTGCAATGTAAAAGGGTTTTTGTTACTTCTCCTAAGTGGAGAGCTGCCCAAAGGGAAATTTCATATTGGTAACCAGTGAGGAATAAAGTTTTATTGTATTAGGCTACTGAGATTTGAGGGTTTATCTACAGTAGCTAAAATTACTTTAAACAAAAACATCATCCACCAAATAGAATTGTTAAAATAAAATGCAGAATGTATTGTTAAATGTGAGTTTCAGATAAGCAGTGAGTAAAAAAAATAGTGTTAAGTATGTCTTATACAATATTTGGAACATAGTTACACTAAAAATGTTTTAGTTTATCTAAAATACAAATTATACTGAAGGTCCTTTATTTTTATTTGCTAAATCTGACAACCCTACAAAAATAGATACCACACAATAAGAATATCAGAACTTAGAATGTAGGGATTATGTTTTTCTTCTTTTACCCTACTTGATTTTCTAGTTTAAGGCACTTAGAAATACCTATTTCAATGTAGTAGTTTAGTACAGGAGAGAAAAATACAACTATGGGAAAAATTTATAAATATTGTTACTGATATTATCTGTTAAAATGAGTCCCTAAAATATGTGTTTAAAAGTTTGGCTAATATAAAAATATAATAATTACTTTTACTACTTTCTCATTCTTAGTGGCTAAAATTATTTTAATGATTCATTTTTTGTCAAGTATTGCATTTTATGAAAACTTATTTGAATTTAGAGTTGCATTTCTCACTTTCCTGTTGATTTACCAATACTTGTTTTACTTTTGGTAACAGTATCCCATTGGCCATACCAGAGTCAAACTCTGTCTTCTAGGACAGACTAGAATGTTACTGATCCTATCAGTAAATATTTATTCTATTAGGCAAACTCTGAGTCCTGTGAGTGGCTCATCCTGACTGCTTATGCACCTCGCTTATGCGAGTTGAAAAATCTAACAATCTTAGCCAAATAGTATCTCAGAAAGTGAAAAGACAAATAATTGTCACAAAACACAATACTATTTATTAACAAAAGATAATATTTATGTCATTTTTACCATGTATCTGTCTGTAGAAAGCATATTAAATACATTATTATGTTACATATATAATTTATATTTACACTTTATTTATGAGTATATTTTCTAGGTATATCATATTTATCATTACATGCTATATGTAAGCATACATATATATATATATAATGCACGTATATGTGTGTGTATGTGTGTATATATACATATAATATAATATTTTGCTCAAGCAGGCACAAAAGACTCATGCCATTATTACTACTAGTTTAGAGATGAAAAACTGAGGCTTATAAAAGTTACATAACTAGTTGAGGTTACCATCAGCACTACCAACACAAGTGTGTGTTAAATAAATAGATTCTCAGCAGTAACGCAATGATAGAAATGAGGTGGCAAAATTTATTTCACACAAATTAAAGAGAGGGTAGCCTGAATCTTTAGATATAAGAAGACTTATATATTCAGATCAAAGGTGCCATGGCATTGTTTGGCTCTAAGCACAGGGTTGTTGAAGGGTGTGCCTAGGTGGGTTAGAGAGCCCAGAGGACAAGTTTGAATTACAACTTCCTTTTTTTGGTAATTGTGTGGCTGAAGGTATATCTCAATGTCTCTGAACCTTGGTTTCCTTTTTCATGGAGCAAAACAATATTCAATCACACAATTATTTTTTCACTCTGAAAAAACTTTTATCTATATTTTTCAGATTTGAGGAAAGTTTCAAAAATATGCAACCTTCCTAATAAAGAGCCTTCTAATGGGGCATTTCATGCCTTCTCTAACCATCAATGGGTGGTTAATATTATTACAAAGTATAATCATAGATAACAATTATTAAACAATATTGTATACATAAAAAGCATTAGATTAATGTTTGTCAAAGAGTAAAAAACCTTGAACAATTAAGAAAAGTTACAAATATTTGTGATAAGCATTACAAATATTTTACTAAACAAATTAAAATAAAATCATTGACATTTTAAAAGGAATTTTCTGTTTGATTATGAAAATCTTTTTAAGGTTACCTCACCTTAAGTGATGCCAGTTGGGATGCCATCAAAAACGACCTTTGAATTAGTTATGTCTAACTTTTAGTGTGTCCATTTTTGGCTATAGTTCTTTCAGCTAAAAAACTTATAACTTTTTTCGTTGCAATTGCAAAAGGAAATTAAAAAAAATTTTTGTGAAATTTTGTTGTTAGTATATAAGAATATGATGTATTTTTGTACATTGGTGTTGTATCTTGCAGCTTTACTGTATTTGTTTATTGTTTCTAATAGCTTTTTGGTGGATTTTTTAGGGATTTCTCTACAAAGGATCCTGTCATCTGTAAAAAGTGACAGTTTTACTTCTTTATTTTCAATTTGGATGCAGTTTATTTCTCTCTCTTGCCTAATTGTTCTGTCTTGGGCTTCCAGTTCTATGTTGAATAACAATCATGACAGTGGTCATTCTTGTCTTGTTCCTGATTTTAGAGAAAAAGCTTTCAGTATTTCACTATTGGGTGATATTAGTTGAAGGATTGTGATATGTGGCCTTACTATGTTGAGGTACTTTTCTTCTATACCCATTTATTGAGTGTTTTTCATTTTCACAAATTAAAGTGTTTTCTTTCTTAAATATTGGCAAGATTATATGTGATGAGTATCTAATAAGAAATGAATTATAGAACTTTGTATTATTTATTCTCTTGCCTAAAATAGAAATCATATTGCTAAAGGAGTTTTTATGCCTAAGATTCAAAGTTGCATATTGATGGATATGCATCCAGGGGTGTATCTGAAAATATCTGTAGACAAATCATAAAATATCTGTAGACAAATCACAAATATGACAAACATAGAAATAATTAGAGGTGTAGGATATGTTATGGCTATTGTGCAAATACAGAATAATATCTATGGCCAAAGGTTTAATCAACAAGTTCATTGGATGAAATCCTGCAAACATTAAATATTTTTTGAAAAAGAGTATTTACATTAAATGCATCTATTAATATTTTTGTGACTGAAATGTTTTAAACTTTTCAAATGTTTTGAAATTTTATATATCTCAAAAGAAATTCAATGTAAAACAATATTTGTTTGTTATGACATTTCTATTAAATGCATAATGTTTTACTTAAATTAGTGCAGAACTAAACTTTATAATAGAAGAGTAAAACCACCACAAAGAAAGTTTCCCTATTGTTTCTTCCTTAAGGAAGATGTTAGGTTCTACAAGATTTAAGTTCAATATTTATTTTGTCCTAATAGTAGTAAAATACTAAAGTTCAATTTGTACTGCCTCAAGGAAAAATTCTATAATTTAATTAGTCATATCAGTTATATATTTCATACAAAGAATATAGAGATAGTATATAAAACCACATTTTAAAGGATTATGTTCTGAGTGCTTGTCTTTCCTAGTATTCTTTTAAAAGTGATATCTTGCTAGTGATAAATATATGATATAGAATCATTCTTTTTAATGAATATCTCTTGCTTTCTCAAAGATTGACTCTACATGGCTTGTTTGTATAAAGTAAATCTCAGCTTCCTATAGGCTGTGCCAAACAATCTTAAAAGGTTTAATGGTCCTTTCATCCCATCACAGAGATTCCTGACTTGTATAGTTCCACATTTAATAAACCTATTTTTTGTGGCCCTCATGTTGAAGCCATGCTGACAGAAATCACTAAATTCCAGGATTTCTTAATTACTACATTTGTCATCAGATACTAAAGTTCACACTTTGCAAGTTCCTGTGTTAAGACTCTGAGGACTCCAGAGTTAAATAATTCAGTCTGGGACTTGCTTTATGGCCATATCATTATATCTTGTCATGGATTCGTATCAATGAAAGCATTTTCTTCAATGTTTAACTCTATCACCCTATCCCATGTGTTCTTTTAACTCATTCTTTTCATTTAAGTCAGGAAATATTCCACAATTATAGGAAAAGATTTGCTCTCAGTTGACTGAGGCGGGACTCTAAATACTGTCCCATAATTTCAAGTCAGAAAGATGAAATTAAAACCATTTTCCATTTTCCCTTCTCTTTCAGTGCCAGCTTTAAGCAATAATATGAAGCAAATTTTAGTAGCTCCTAGAATTCCACCTCTGTCCTTTGCTCTGTGGCCATAAACAGAACAAACTCTTTAAGTTTTATTTTATAGCTCTCGAAGCAAGTCTATGATTTGGAACAGAACACCTAACTTAACACAAATTGTCTATGCATTCAAATTGTGCTGTAGCATGACTCTAGATACAAAAATTGAATAATTGATATTTTCTGGTTCTTGTGGCATAATTGATGATGCCTTCATTTCTGGTTCCTGTGGTTAGGTTTTTGGTGTCCATTTTATCCTGCTGAATGAGGTTATAATTAATGATTGCTGATTCTGTAGGGAATGTTGTATTCATTTGCCACCAAAATTTTGTTATAGCTAGGTATATTCACTTGATTGTGCTAAATTTAGGAAATTAACAGAAATTATAATTGATAGAGCAAATGAATATTATCATTTCTATCACCATTGTCACTTGATGGAATATAGCTCTGTGCGATTAAAATTTGCAATTTAACTTCATCTTCTCAGACCACTTGATTTTTCCAACACATCAGTAAAAACGACTCTTATTCCTGGAATAGAAAAAGTAAGGAGCTGTACTGAGGTTCAGTGAATTTCAATTTCTGGTATTTCAAAGAATAAGCCATTTTACAGAAGTTGACCAATATCTCTACTCTACATGGAGACTACTGTCCAGAAGATCTTTTCTTGCTTGATTATGGAACAAGCTTCTCTGAAAATGTGTTTTCATTCCTGTTAAAAATGCCAAATTGATAAGTTTAATTATCAAATAATTTTAAGGAGCTACTAAACCCAAGCAAATTTCTAGACATGATGAAGACAGAGAATGTGAAAATATGTAGTCTCAAGGGCCTTAAAAGTACATGTAACTTAGGAAAAAAGAACATAAAATATGAAAAATTTGAATATTATACAAGTTAATTATAACATAACTCAACAGTAGAAGAGATATACTAGGCATTCATTAATTAATTGGCAAATGAAAACATTCTCAGTTATTGACTTGACTCTTTTTTAACTTAGAATAACATTTAAGAGGAAAACTCACCAAATTAATCATTGTATCTACTTATTTGTTTCTGATGTATAGAACAAAGTTATAGTAAACAAAACCATGACTGGTGTTAGGAGTGCTTTTCTTTTCTGGTACCTCTTAATAGATGCTGTTTTTCAGGATAATGACTCTAAAATCTCAGGTCTGCCACACCTTCAACCCAGCTGCAATCTCTGTAATAACAAGCTCCAATTGCTTGTGTGAAAATAATTCTTCTTAGAATCCAAGTCCAAATTAAAGCACTAATATCATGAGGTTCTGTTGGATGACTCTCTGCAAGCTGCAGAACATCAGATATGAACAGAAGAATGCTCATTAAAACTGTTACCATCTGAGCTTTACTTTCTAAAACTGAAGTGTGGATATTCTAATAAAGGATCAAGGTATAATGCAATGAAACACGCTGTTTACATTTCCTCTTTAAGCGAAGGTGTTGAGCACTACTTGAGAATTAGGAAGCGGTATTCATTTTAAGAAGCTTTTAACAAAGTATTTAGGGTCATATCTATATGACACTAAGACATAGGGTGAAAATTTCAAACAATAATCTGGATACTTTTTTTCCAGATGCCGAGCAGCTGGAACATTTCCAAATATGATAAAGTTTTTAAAATATTATACATTAATATTTTTAATATTATATAAGTACGAATAAAAAATCTCTTGTGGCAATATTTCTAGTATGAAAAATAGACAAAAGTGCCTTTGATAATGAATCCACTTTTTAAAAGAAGAACACTAATTTGCAAAAATATAAAGTTAAATTTATTACAGTATCTTTAGAAAGCTACCATTAAAATAAAGATATGGAATAGGTAACAGATAATATTGTCATTAATCATATTAACGAATATTAAAATTTCTTAGTATAGGTCCTTGGAAAAGCCTCTTGTCAGTGAATATATAAAAGGTAATAATTTTTACTTTCTTGGAGTAGGGCGAGAGATGGAGTGAAGAGAAAGAGTGGTTCACAGCCCTCTGAGAAGAAATGTGTTAATGGCCTTTCTTTAATTCTCTCACAGAGTTTCTCTCTCATCATCACTGGAGTACATAAAATAGAAGACACTTTGCCATTTTACAAATGCAGCTACTTGTTGCCAAACAAAGCAGCAGTGACCAGGCTGTCATGATATATACAGGAGATGCTTAAGCAAGCCTAGTTAATCTGATCTTCTCAAAAGTGTTTATACACCATCCTTAACAAGCTGAAGATTGTCATAGATGTAGCTGGTGCAAAGTTGAATGTGGAATACTCTAGGTCCCAATATATGTATTTTTGTGGAGTGTTGTTTCATTGTCTTTGCAAATGAAATAAAGGTATTCTTCCCACAAAAAAGAGAAAAAAGCTAATTTTTTCCCTTAAGCATCTTTCAATTTCTGTTCATGAAAAAAACTAGGAAAATTAAACACTTGTATATTTCACTTTGCCTCACAGTGGTTTCTTGGAGTATAAAAGTGTCATTGCTAGCATATTTTCTGTTCCTTATTTGATAAAATGTTACATGTGGGTTTCAGATGACAGAGGAGAAAACGAGGGTACCACATGTTTCCTCACATACTTCCATCTTCTTAATGTTAATTTCATGTGTTACTTATAAAATTCCCAGAGCCCTCATCAATTCTGAGATTTGGTCTTCTACTGTTTCTACATGTGAATACTTTTGTATCTCCTACCTTACTGCTGCAAGAAGCATGATGCTAAGTCCACACCCAAGCCTAATGAGATGCTCTAAAACAGTGTCACAGTTTTTCTAATGTGCATACTAAGCTCACCTCTAAGCAATGCAGCCGTTTGATCTAGTCCATTTCTGGATTTTTTTCTAAGTAAAACATCCACCAGCAAAGGGACATTAGAAATTGACCCAGATAGCTCAGAGAGTGATGACACTAGAATCAATAACTAAGTATTTACAATTTTATGTTATAAAAAAAATTCATGTTTCCTTGTCTTTCTGTTTCCATTGGCACTTCCCTAGCTTATGCAAATTCTTACACAGACCACTGCAACAAACTTTCAAACTGCTCTGATTGCCTCCATTCTTATTTCCTTTCAACCCATTTCCTACACTGCAGTCAACATGATTTTTCTATATAGCAAAGATAATTGCATTATCTTCAAAAGAGGAAAGCAATATCTTCTCATTGTTTTAAGTTTTATTAAGTTAATATTTGTAACATATCTATTTTTGCCTGATTTTTCAGCCTTATATTTGGCAAACTCCTTTTAAGTATACATAATCTTTCTTAGTTTACACTATTTAGGTTCTGAATGTTCATACTCTACCTACAACATTACGTTCTCTAAGCTGAGTGTCCTATTTTGCACATTTCCGTATCACCTCCTTCCTTTTCCATCATAGCTCTCTTCATATTTTATTGTAATTACCACATAACTCCTATCTATCCTCTTCGCTAGTAGGAAGCTTCATAATAGCAGGAACATTTCCTTTCCTCTGGTTTTATAGCATCTCACAAAGAGAGTGGCACAGAAAAAAATTGATAAATATATTTGAATGAATAAATAAAAATGCTAGCTACTCATAGTGTCTTGTTGGCTGAAAGTAACATCTATTATGAGGAAGTCAAATAGCCAGTTATCAGAAAGATGAGTAAGAAATTGAGAAACATTTATTTTTTCCTTCTAGAACCAAATTTAAACTGGAAATAGGGTTTCAAGCTGAAAACTAACCAGAAAAATACTTTCTTCCTTAAACAAATCTCTAAGGAGAAATGGCTTGAAATGCAAAAAGCAAGCCTTATGTATTAGATGTCTGAATGGATTCTTTGACTAAGCTAAATAAAAGATCATTCCTTCCCAGTTTATGTTTTTTATTCCCAAATTCCTAACATTAATCACAATTGTCTTCGTATAGCTCTCTAAGAATGTGTTGTTGATTAACCTAATTCATGACTGAGGAAATGTCATAATGAAGACAAAAGGGGCATGCAGTATTCTAAAGCCATAGTGTAAAGAGAAAAGCTTCAACCCACTGGGCAATGGCATCAGAGTTTGAAAATAATGAACACAAAGAAACTTCTGTTTAGAATTACTCTGGAATTTTGCACTAAATTCCCAATGCATTTTTTTTTTCTTTCCAACAGTCTATGATTTGATTAAACAGGTGTTCACCTTACAATAACCTTCATGCTATCAGAGATTTTATTCATGCCTGCTTTCATCATTTCAGGACTGAAGAATTCTCATCTTTTCAGTCTATTCTGAATAGTTGCTCAAACACTACCGTAATTCTGGTTGTCCTAACCAATTCAAATACTGATAAGGCAAATAAGACACCCTTTCATTTTATTACAATTTAATACATAATATTTTGTTTCTAAAAAGCCAGAATATTTTCATAATTAATTTATTCTTATGTAATCTAAATGTACAAGAATTAGTAGAATATTTCACTAAGAAAGTTAACAGTTTTAAAATCACCATTCCAAATATAATTTAGTTTCTCTATAAGAATTACTGCTTCTTTGCATTCATGCACTTAGTTACTATTAAAATTAGTTCAAACCACACGAATTAGCTTCATCAAACAGACTCAGCCTCTAAATGTCAACACAGTTAATGTTCAACAGGAGCTTCCATTGCATTCAAGCAGGTTTCCTGACCACAGATGAAACCTAAGGCTAGTTATCTAACAATCGTCTGTTAACCTATGTTGATGTCCTCAAGTGAACCTTCTCATGCAGACATGACCTTTCGATTTAATAGCCGTTAGGTGGCTTTGTTACACAAACAGATGTGTTTCAAACAGAAGGGATGGGAAAATATATTTATGAAAGCAGAAACCAAAAGAGAGAAAAGATAATTACATTTATACCAGATGAAAGTGACTTTAATTCAATAACTACCACCAGAGACAAAGAAGGTGATTATATAATGATAGAGGGATTAATTAAACAAGAAGTATGACAATTATAAGTATATGTACATCTAGTATTGAATCTCCTAAATACGTTAAGCAAATGCTAATGGCAATGAAGAGAGAAATAGGTAATAATATAACAGTAGTAGGGAACTCAAACACTGACTTTCAGCAATGAATAGATCATCCAGGCAGAAAATCAACAAGAAAACATTAGATTGTAACTATATTTGTAACAAATAGCCCAAAAAACATAGACAGAAGATTCTAACAATAGCAGAATATATATTCTTCTCAAGCACACATGGAATGTTCTTCTGATTAATCATATAAATGGTCACAAAATACTTTCAGCAAATTTAACTCAATTAAAATAATACCTATCTTTTCTGACCACAATGATCTGAAACTAAAAATCAATAATAGAAAGATAGCTGGAAAATTCACAAATATGTGGAAATTAAACAACACATAACTGAAGACCTGTGAGTCAAAGAAGAAATAAAAGAAAAATTTTTGAAAATCTTGAATAAAATAAAAATGAAAACATAACATACAAAAACCTATGGGATGCTGCAAAAATAGTTCTAAGAGAGAATTTATAGTTACAAGTGTTTATATTAAGAAAAAAAAATCTTAAATAAAAAACCTAACTTTACACTTCCAAGATCTAGAAAAAGAAAAAGAAACGAAGCCCAAAGTTAGCACGAAAATTAAAAAATAAAATAAATAACAAAGATTAGAACTGATATTATGAATTAGAGACCATAAAAATAATAGAAAAACATCAATGAAACTAAGATTTGGTTCTTCAAAGAGATAAACAAAATTGATATAACTTTAACTAAATGAAATAAGAAAAAATCTAAAGAAGTCTCAGATAAATTAAATTATAAATGAAAATGGTGATATTACAACTGATACCCCAAACACACAAAGGATTATAACACATTACTATGAACAATTATATACCCATAAAACAGATAACCTAAAGAAATAGATAAGGTCCTAGGAACATAAAATATACCAACAGTGAATCATGAAGAAACAAAATCCGAACAAACCAATAGTGAGTTAGGATGTTGAATCAGTAATAAAAACATCTCGCAATAAAGAAAAGTCCAGGACCAAATGGTTTCACTGGTTAATTCAATCAAATATTTAAACAAAACTTAACACCAATCTCTCTCAAAAATTTTCAGGAAATTAAAGAAGAAAAAATTACCAAACTCATTTCAAATCCAAATAATGAGATTGGAAGAAAATGAAACTATAGACCAGTATTACTGATAGAGATTCAAAAAAATTTCTCAACAAACATTAACAAACCAAGTTTGACAGCACATTAAAAACATCATACACTATGATCAAGCAGGATTTATCCCTGGGAAGCATGGATGGTTCAATATATGCAAATTAATAATTGTTATGTACCTCATTAATATAATAAAATATAAAAATCATATTTCCTCTCAACAGATGCAGAAAAAGCATTTGACAAAATTTAATAACTTTTCATTTAAAAAAACCCCAACAAATTGCATAGATAAGGAATGTACCATAACAAACATAATAAAGTTCTTATACAACAAACCCATAGCTAGCATCATACTCATTGGCGAAGATTGAAAGCTTTTCATCTGTGATTGGGAACAAGACAAAGATGCTCACTATAACCATCCTATTCAATGTAGTACTGGAAATCCTAGCCAGAGCAATTAGGCAAACAGAAGTAATAAAAGATATCCAAATCAGAAAAGAGGTAAAATTGTCTTTTGCAGATGATACTATCTTACATATAGAAAACCCTAAAGATCCCACCAAAAAAAAAAAAAAAATTAAAGTTGTAATAAACCCAGTAAAGTTGTAGGATACAAAATCTTCATACAGAAACCAGTTGTTTTTATACATTAAAAATGAAATATTTGAAAAAAGAAATAAGGAATATAATGCTATTCACAATAACAGGAAAAAAAAAACAATAAAAAAGGGAATAAATTAAAAGAAGAAAGGGAAATATCTGTATGCTGAAAAATATAAGACATAAATAAAAGGAATTAAAGAAGACACAAATGGTAAGAAAGGTATTCTGTTTATGGACCATGAGAATTAATATTGACAGAATGTTCAAGTTACCAAAGTTATCTACACATTCAAAACAGTCCCTATCAAAATTGTAATGGGATTTTTCACAGAAATAGCAATGACAATTCTAAAACTTTTATAAAACCAAAGACTCTGAATATCCAAAGCAATCTTGAGAGAGAAAAAAGCTAGATACATCATACTTCCTTTTTTCAAAGCTACAGTAATCAAAACAGATGATATCAGCATAACAATAGACTCATTTAGACCAATGAAGCAAAATCAAGAATCCAGAAATAAACCCTTGATTGTATGTTCAACTTATATTTGATAAGGGGATCAATTGAGGAAAGGATAGTCACTTCAGTAAATGGGGAATGAGGAAGGGATAGTCTCTTCAATAAATGGTTTTAGGAAAACTGGATAACCACATGCAGAAGAACAAAATTTGACCCCTGTCTTACATCATTTACAAAACTTAACCTGAAATGGATAAAACACTTAAATATAAAACTGGAAACTATAAAATGCCTAGGGGGAAATAAAAACATGTGGAAAAATCTGACTTCGGTCTTGGAAGCAATTTTTAGATATGACAACAAAAAATGAAAGCAGAAATTTGTAAGAATGCATCAAACTAAAAAGCTCTGCACAGCAGAAGCAATAATTAACAAATTAAAAGGTAAATTACAGAGTAGAATAAAACATTTGTAAATTAGATATCTGATAAGGGCTTAATATTCAAAACATGTAAGCAATACATATAACTCAATATCAACAACAACAACAAATTTAATTTAAAAATGGGCAGAGGAACTGACTAGACATTTTTCCAAAGATGACATGCAAATGACCAACAGCTACTTGAATATGTGCTTAATCTCACTAATCCTCAAGAAAATTCAAATCGAACTATGATATATCTCCTCATATCTATTCGAAGAAAAGAGATAACAAATGTTGGCAAAGACATGGAGAAAAGGGAACCTTTGCACAATGTTGATGGGAACGAAAACTTGTACAGCCATTATGAAAAATAGTATGGAAGGTCTTTAAAAAAACAAATACAGAACTACCATATGATTCAGCAATCTCACTTCTGGGTATATATTCAGAGGAAATGAAAATGGGATTTTGAAGAGCTATTTGTACTCCCATTTCATTGCAGCATTATTCACAATAGCCAGGACATGGAAATAATTTATGTTAAGATTAATGAGTAAAGAAAATATATATACAATAGAATATTATTCAGCCCTGAAGAAGGAAATCCTTCCATTTATGATAACATGGATGGAACTTGAGGACATTATGTTAGTGAAATAAATCAGAGAAAGACAAATACTATATGATCTCATTTGTTTAGGGAATCCAAAAATACCAAAATTATAGGAACAGAGAATAAAATTGTGATTACCAGAAAATATGGGGTAGGATAAATAAGGACATGTTGATCAGAGGTTCAAATTTCCAGTTATAAGACAAAGAAGTTCTGAGAATTAATGTACACTATTATTATTAGTGTTAATAATATTGTATCATATACTTGAAATTTGCTCAGAGTAAATCTTAAATTATCTCAACTCAAAAATAAAATTGTAATTTTGTAATATGATGGCTAAGAAGCTAGTGCTAAGGTGGCAATCATTTTGCAATATATGTGTATCGAGTCAACACATTGTACATCTTAAATTTACACAATGTTATATACCAATTATAGCTCAATAAAGTATTTGAAATAAATAAGAAAGAAGAATATATCCAGTTTTAGTTAAACTTAGAGTATAAACAGTCCTCTGTATTTTAGAATATCAAGGTAACAGCAAAATAATTACTCATTTCCAAACTATATTTACTCACTTTATTAAACTGAAATCCCTAGATTAATTTTTCCCTCATTTGAGATATTAAAAAGCTTTGTGAAATGATACCTTTTTGATTAATATATTTTTAAAAATTTTAAATTTGCCCAATCTCTCTTAAAGTTTGTTTTTTCTCCTATTGCCATAAATTGAAATATTCATATAAATCAATAAAAAAATTGAATTTATATCATGAGACTATCCAAAGAAACAACCTAAAGGTCAAGATATATCACTAATTAACTTTGAGGGTAAATGAGAGAAAACCTATGAAGATAAAAAGTCCTACAATGAAAAAAAGTGTTTCGAAGTGGTGCAAAGAAAACATTACCTATTGTAAGTATAGCCTGGAACCAAACAAATCAGCAGTCAAAAGCTCTAGCTTTCTAGGCTGTATTTATTCCACAGATAAATGTATCCAGTGGGGAGTTGTTGAACACTGGTCAACATGTTTAAGTTCAACAAGATACATAAGTATAGTTTTATTCTCTCTTTTACTATCTAAAATCTAATAATAATATCAGCTACTTAGTGCTTAATACCTTCCACGCATAGTTGCATTCTTTTTTTATCTTTACAACAATCAAAAAAACACAGATATAATAATATCCCTGTTTTACAGTTAAAAAAAATTGAGACTTCAGGGTTGATAAATTCTTATGCAACTAATTCTAAGAACCCAAGAATGTTCACCTGTAGAAACTGAAGTTTTAACCATGATGTTATACATTAATAATCTTCTAATAAATATTTTTTTAATATTAATTCTGAGTCAGATATTGATTTTGAAATATATAGCTTTTACAAACAATTATGTTAAATAGAATGTGGAACATTTTTTTGCTTTATTAATGAATATTTTTCCTATAAAAATGATTTAGAATATTGGCTACCTGGCCCCTGATCACACAATCAGTATCTACATATTTTTTGTTAGAAAAATATTTTTATATTATACAGATCTCTCATAATGAAATTTAAGGTTTTTTTAAAAAAGTTTATTCTACAGTGAGCTGTAAAAAAACTAAAATAGCAGCCTAAAATGTAAGAAAAAAATTTCCTGTATAAATAGCTGAAGCAACAACATTACATATAGTTTTAATTCAACAATTTACAAACTAATGAACCCATCTTTATATAGGATGTCGATGGTACATGTCTTTTCTACACACTTTAGAAGCCACTTAAACACACTGAGAAACTATGAATTGATTTAATTAAGGGTTAATATTGAGAAGAAGATGATGTGGAGACAGTCCTCACATAAAGAATAAGTGACTAAATAAGAATGGTATAGATGATACAGACTTTGTTCATCCCTCTTGAGACCAAAACAAAAATGTGACAGTAACATGGAGCAAAGAGCAAGTAAAGTCACCTGGGATCTAGATGAACAGAAGCCCTACAACAACGAAGAAAAATAAATTATTCGACTTGCAATAGTAGCAGGTAGGAGGAGGCAAAGACACAAGGCTGCCAGTTCCCAGCGTCTGAGAGGGACACAGCCTAGGGCAGCTGCAGATGCCTTTTAAAGGGACCATATTTGCAACCAGACTTTTGCGGTGATGGACTTGATTGCTCTGACCACCAGCACGAGGTCAACTACATGGGGGACACTAGGGACTTACAGAAGGACATTGAGTTGTAGGAGTGAGGGCCAGAGGTGAGGTTCTGTTTAGGGCAGAAGTGACGGCAGTATCCAGTGTTCCTCTGATGACCCCTTCCACCTCCCAGTGTGCAGACCCAACAGTGCCATAGCTGAGATGTCATGGAACTGAATAACAGAGGTCACTCTGCCCAGAGGATCCCTTGAAACTCTGCTTTCCCCAGCTCACGGCTCCACTGAAGCCATATCTAGGTATGTCCACCACGAGTCTGGTGCTCCTTGCTGAGCCAACTCCAAGACTCACTCTGGTGGCAGCTGACCATGGTTTCTGGCATGGCCTCTTGAGGCAACTATAAGCACAGCATCTGTGGATTGCTTGCTGAATCTTAGCAAGTGGCCTCAGAGGTGCACTTGCTTGCAGCCGAATCCCTCTCAGGACTGTGCCACTGGACACCTACTACACAAACTATGCTAATAAGACTGGTAGGATTAGGAGCTTTGCTTATTATATAGAAACAGACACAGAAGATGAAGGAGCAGACACCATATGAGAGAACAGTACAGAGATCCAGGAATAATAGAGTCAAGCAATTCAACAGATGCAGAGTTCAAAACACTGATTATAAAGATGCTCGATGAACTTAGGGGAAGTGTAAATGAATTCAGTGAGAACTTTAACAAAGAGATTAAGAACATAAAAATGGAAATGAAAATTATAAAAGAGAACCAGTCAGAAATGAAGAACATATTTTCTAAGTCGAAGAGTATATTCGAAGGAATAAACAGAATGGATAAAGAAGAGGCTAGAACCAGCGATATAGAATATGGGGAAGCCAAGGACACTCAATCAGAACTGCAAGAAAAAAGAAGCTAAGACTATAATAATAATTTAAAGAGTCTATGGGACACAATTAAATGTAAAAATAACCATGTCATAGGAGTACTTGAATGAAAACAAGATATTGAAGAGATATTTGAAAATATAGGCCTTTGAGCCATGCTTCTCTTGCTCAGGCCCACTTCCACATCTGGAAATATATTTTCCATTCTAATAAAACTTTTCTTTTCTACTGTAAAAAAAAATAGAAAATAAATTTAAAAAAAAAAGATGGAAAACTTTCCTCACCTGATTAAGGAAATAGACATACATTCCCAGGAAACTCAGAGTCCTCATAAAGATGAACCCAAGGAGCCACATTAAGGTACATCATAATTAAAATGCCAAAGTTTAAATACAAAGAGAGAATCTTAAAAGCAGCCAGAGAAAAGCAGTTAGTTATCGGCAAGGGAGCACCCATGACTTGCAGCTGATTTCTTAAAATAAACTATGCAAGACAGAAGGGCTTGGCACAAAATATTCAAAGTGATGATAACCCAGGAGCTACAACCAACCAAGAATACTTTATCTAGCAAAGGTATCATTTAGAATCAAAGGATAGATAAAGAGCTTCCCAGACAAAAACAAGCTAAAGGAATTCATTGACGCCAAGCAAATATTACAGGAAATGTTGGAGGGACATCTTTAAGAAGAAAAGACCAAAAACAGGAATAAAAAATGGTGATAACTACCTTCCTATCAACAAGTACCTCAAGTGGAGAAGAATTACATGCTCCAATCAAAAGATAGAGTGGCTGAAAGGATAAGAAAACAAGACCCCTACATATGCTACCTACGAGAGATTCCAGATTAAAAGATACACACAGACTATAAAAGGAAAGGGATCAAAAAATATTGCTTTGATGGATCTAGAGGGTATTGCGCTGAATTAAATAAGTCCGATAAGGACAGATATCACATGATTTCACGTACATGTGGAATCTAAAGAACAAATAAACAACAACAACAAAGGCAAAAATAAACTCATAGGTACAGAGAATATTTTGAGGGTTATCAGATGGGAAGGGGTTGGGAGGATGTCAAAAAAGGGCAAAGAGATTAAGAAGTACAAATAGATAGATACAAAATAGTCATGGAGATATAAAGTACAGCATAAGGAAATGAGTTAATAATGTTGTAATAAACATGTAAGGGGGAAGAGATGTACTAGATTAAGTGAGATGATCACTTTGTGATTTATATAGATCTCTAGTAGCTATGCTGTACAATTGAAAAGATTATATTATTGTATGCCAATTATAATGGAAAAAAGCTCATTGAATTGTATAACGTAAATATCAAAAAAAGCAATTAATTGTCTATTATATTTCAATAAAGCCAGAAGAAAAAGGATAAATGACTAAAGTTCAAATTGTTATTAAAATATTTATATCAGGCTTATCAAGTCTTACCATGAACTGGTAGCAAAAGAGAAACTACTTAATAACAAAATATAATACTGAGCAAATAAACTTCTGACAAGCAGTTTCCAGATAGTTCTAATTTCTAAATTATATAAAACCCACACTTTTTTTTTTGCCAAGACCAATCAGATATAAAATCATAAGTATGATGAGGCAATTAATGCTATCTCTGACTTTGTTGACAATTTTGAAGTAGGATATAAAGAATAAATTATTCCAAGTCTACCTTTCACTTTGCATTGGAAATGAACTAGGTTACTGAAGTGAGCTTTCTTTGTGAGAGTCAAATTAAACAAAGAATTGGGATTTTTTTTGTGTGTAGAGCAGGAGTAATTGTTCCACAAGTGTTTATTATATGACTGATGTTTACAATGTTTTAAATGTGAAGGCAATTTAGTTTTAATTATGTCAATCTTATCAAAATTTATAGAAGTTAATTAAAAGAACCAACTATTCTTTAGAAGGTGAGAAACATCTTTAAAAAATAAATTGGTATCTATTAATTACTATTTATATAATAGACTATATAGATCAAAATAATATTGCTTTAAAATTTCTGGCCATCTGCCTAAAGACATAGTTTACTTTTTGTATATGTATGAGAGAGAGCACAATATCTGTAATCTATAAAAAGAATAAGTCCAGCAGTCTTTCATATGTGTAGGCAATACTTTATTTCTTATATTCATGTTAAGACTGGCTTTACTTTAAAGGGCTATCATAGAAATTCAAATGACCTCTACAAAAAATTTAAGTTGCAAAATGTGTCTCATGGAAGATTTATTTTAAACTCACATGTATGAGAAATCATTTGATGTACCTTTCATTTATGTATTAAATGAATAAGAATTAAGCACTGTTCTGTACCAGATTCTGGCCCAGATTCTGAATCAAGTTATTACATATCTTCTTTATAATACTCAAATTCTAAAAAAAAGATAGGAAATAAATAAGTTGTATAGTATGATAAAATACAGTAAATAATGAGAAAAAGAGAGCGTGGAATAAAGGGCTTTCAAGTGTGCAAAATAGAGTCATTGCATTGTTAAATGTGGTGATCAGGTGAAACAATACTATAAAAAGAAGACTCTAAGTGAGGAATTTGGCCATGGCCAAAAGAGAGTTGCAGGCAGAGGAAACAGCAAACTCTGAGGTGGGAGAATGTCTGACATGTCCAGGTGTCAGAGAGGTAACTGTGGTCGAGATCCAGAAGACAGTGTACATCATTTTAAGGACATTGGCTATTATTTGATGTAAAATGAGGATCCATAACAGCATTTTAAAGAGAGGAGTGTCGTGATTTCATTAACGTCTTCGAAGAAGCATTATGATGACCTTATTGAGAAAAATTGCTGTGGGGCTAGAATGGAACAGAGATATCAATTAGGAGACAATAATAATATTACCAATAGTGTCTTCAGCTCAGAATACTAGTAGAGGAAGTGGTAACAAGTGTATAGATTCTGGACATACTTTAAAGTTAGAGTCAGGAAGGTTTTCTTTTGTATTGATTGTATAGGAGAAAGGAGTCGCGAATAAATCTATTGATTTTGGCTTGGGAAATTTGGAGAATAAATTCCATCTCTTGAACTAAAATGGAGAAGTCTGTAGGTATAGCAGTGTGAGATGGACATATCAGAAAAGCAGGTTTGGATGTGTTAAATTTGAGAAGACTATTTTTGTATTCAAGTTACGATACAACTAAATATAAGAATATGGGTTTCATAGACACGTGGGCTGCAGATAAACATTTGGGAGATATTGGTGTATTGATAGCATTTAAAACTAGTAAAACTAAATTAAATTTCCAAAGGAATCATTGTGGCTAGAAAAGAAAATTAAAAACTAAGTCTTGGAATATTTCTTGATAGAAGGTCAGAAAGCAGAGGATGACACAAAGAATGAAGCTGAGAAAAAGTATTAATATGGTTGGAAAAAAAGTATTAATATGGTTGGAAGAAAACCAGGCTTTCTCCTGAGAGCCAAGTGAGAAAATGCTATCAAAAGGAGGAATCTGGTAAATGTCTAATGCAATTGAAAAAATAAGATAAAAACTGAAAAGTGGTCATAGGCTAGGCACTGTGGATGTCACTATTATCCTTGACAAAAACGATTTTTATAAAGTGGTTGAGGTGAAAGTCATATTGGAATAAAATTTCACACAGGATTTTTGTCCGTCTGAATTTTTTTAAATTAATTAATTTTATGATGACATTGCTTAACGAAATCCAGTGAGTTTCAGCTATATCTTTTAACAGTTAGGCATATGTATGTTTACACTGGTTGTTCACCTCCCATAGTTAGATTTATTTCTGTAACCACATATTTGATCCCTTTTACCCCATCTACCTCCCCTGTCCCCTTTCTCTTCTACCCTCTGGCAACCACTATTCTATTGTCCATGACCATGAGTCTGTTTGTCTTGTTCATTTGTTGCTTTTCAGTTTATATCCCACTAAGAAGTGATATCATGTGATTTTCTACTTTTTCTGTCTGGCTTATTTCACTTAGCATGATTATTTCGAGGTCCATCCATGTTGTCGCAAATGGCAGTATTTCATCTCTTCTTATGGTCAAGTAATATTTCATTATATATATGTACCACAATTTCTTTTCCCAATCATCTATTGTAGGACACTTCAGTCACTTCTATGTCCTGGCCACTGTGAATAATGCTGCTATGAACATTGATGTGCAAATATCTTTTCAGATATGGGTTTTCAAGTCTTTGAAGTAAATACCCAGTAGAGGGCTTGCTGGATCATATAGTAGATCAATTTTTAGCTTTTTGAGGAAACTCCATAGTGTTTTCCATAATGGCTGTACCAATTTGCAGTCCCACCAGCAGTGCATGAGGCTTCCTTTTTCCCTGTATCATCTCCAACATTTGTTATTACTTGTCCTGTTGAGTATAGCTGTTCTAACAGGTGTGAGATGGTATCTCATTGTGGTTTTGATTGATTCCCTAAGAACTAGTGATAATGAGCATTTTTTTTTACATATTTGTTGGCCTTTTGTATGTCCTCTAGGGAGAAGTGTCTGTTCAGGTCCTTGGCCAAATTTTTGATTAGATTGTTTGTTGTTTTGCTGTTATTGAGTTGTATGCATTCTTTGTATATTTTGAATATTAGGTTTATCTAAAATTTAAGAACTATTATTCTTGTATACCTTAGTGAATTAAGCCCTTTACTTTTCTATAGAACATAGCACAATTTAACCAAATGTAAGAACTTACTAACTTTACAGTTATTTTTAAACAATGACAATTCCAAGCTCATCTTTCTTATAAATTTATATTTTTATTTGCCTATTTGTATTTATATTTAACTTATTTATTTAGTACACCTGCATCTATATTCTTGCAAGTGGATATGTATGTTTTAAGGTATATTAAGAAGTGTGTCCCTTCTGAGAGGTTTAATGTTGTCCACATGTAGACCAGTGCTTCTTCCTCCTAAGATATTCCAAAAGTTTTAAAAAGGAATTGATTCACTCCACCAGACTCCAGTCTTACTAAATGATAAGCCTGACCTGATTTCTGGACTGAAGTTTTTGTAAAGAAAGAGAATATATAAGATCCTGTATAAAATTATGCATAGTGAGAATCATGTTTTAAAAATCTAATAATTGACTTTTGAAACATAAAAGACTGAATATATATATATAAAGTTTTATATATATATATATATATATATATATATATATATATATATATATATATATATATATAAAGTTTTCCCAACTAATTATATGATCTTAAAATAAAAGGAAGTGACCATGGACTAGAAAGAGAGAGAAAAAATATAGAGTGGGTAGAGGAAGTTAAAGCTAGCAAGACATACAAAGACTTCAGATCTGAGGGCCCAGGAACTTGAACTTTGTCTTCTAATTCTCATAATAGGAACAGAGTATTTTGGTGTATGTAAAAAGATGGAGCTTAAACACAACCATCCCCAACTATAACAGAGACCTTAAAATGTTATAATTTTTGTATTATACATTAGCCCTTATTCTATGGAATATTTGACATGTTTGAAAGATGATTTAAAAATTTAAAATTTGAATACTAGAAATTATATTTCTCAAGTCACAGTATGGTTGTTGCAATTTGTCTCAAGTGAAAAAAATCATGTTATTTCTGGAGGTTTTACTCTCTTTATTTGTCAAATGAGTGAATTGGACAAGATCAGTAACATGCAATTTTTAAAATAGAAAAGTACTTTTATTCAAGACTGATATATGTTGGACTTAAAAAATATAGAGCTCACACAGGCAGAATTACTTTCTGTAAATAATGCGTTGAAAGTCCAATACCTCCTCCCCATTTTACAACTTGCTGGAGTACCCATCTCCCACAAAAATCCTGAAACAACTACAAATCACTTAATTTTACCATAATAGTAAATAAATTATAAATGCACAAGAAGAAAGGAACAGAACCAGAGACAAAAGTGGAATAAGTTAACAAAATTTTGAAATCTAGACAGTGGACAGGTGATAGTAATTGCAAAAGTAGAGAATCCAATGCAAGAACAAAGCAAAAAAGATAATAACCTTCTCCAAAGCAAAACAAAACAAAACAAAAAAAACAAAACAAACAAACAAAAAAAACAAGAGAACAATCCCTGGAAGAATACATCACATTCTAAGCCTTAAATTTTTCCTACAAATCTTTTGAAGGACAATAAATACAAATGGTCAATGATAAGCAAACACAATAAAAAGCCAGGTGCCCTATAATAAGATCAACAAAAACACAGATTTCAGATCACAGATACACTATGAAGCAGCCATGGTCATTACATTTAAAGAAGTGAAAGAAGTGAAAATACTTGCCCGGAATAGAAAACTAAAATAAATAGACAAGAAATTTTTAAAGCACCAGAAATATTTTTAAAGATTGAAAACAGAGTAACCAAAGTTTAAAATTCAGCAGACAAACTTAGTAACCAACTTGACAGAGCTATACGAAGAGTTTTTAAACGGAAAGTAGATTAGAATAAATTAGCCAGAATGTCATACAGAGACAAAAATAACATGGGAAAAGAGGAAAACGAGAAAAAGAAAAGAGCAAGAAAGATTTGGGAGGCCAGAGTGAGTAGATCTAACATAAAATGAATTGAAATTCCATAAGGGACAAAAAGAGAGAGAGAATGTTCAGGGGCAATATCTGAGGCAATATGACTAAGTACTTTCCAGGAATAATAAAAGACTAATCTACAAAGCCAAGGAATTGAATGAAGCTGAAGTATATAAACATAAATACATATATTTAAAGTTCACTTCTGGTCACTTTATAGTAAAACAGGAAAACACCGTGTGTGTGTGTGTGTGTGTGTGTGTGTGTGTGTATGTAAAATATATATACCATAGTTAAAATAGCTAAATATTTCAAGGAAAACAGACAGTTTTTGAACCAAATGTCCACTTTTCAGAAGTAAATAAAATGTGAAGATTTCTGTGTTTCTGAGGTAAAGATAAAACAATGGAAAGAATATGACATTCTAATTTTAATATCAGAAATTAATTTTAAAACAAAAAAGTTAGTAAAAATTAAAATAAATTTCTTAATGAATTTATTATATGGTAATGATAATCAAAAATTGTAATGATAAACTATTTTACATCACAAAAAAGATATAATAATTTTAAATCTGTATGCAGCTAATGACATTTACTCAAAATACATATGAAGGACAATTTGACAAACTTTAAGGAAAAATCTATAAATTAAAAAACATAATAGCAGATTTTAACAAACTTTCTTAGGAATTAATGGAACAATAAGAAAACAGGAGTTTATAGAATGTTTAATTAACATGATTAATAAACTTCCTTTTGTGAACTTATATAGAACATTGCAGCCAATAACTAAAGAAAACATATTTTTTTAAAACACAAACAGAACCTTTACAAAAAAATCAACAAATTTCTCAACGAATTTCAAATTCCTGTGCTGGCAATGTTCTTTAACTAAAAGATAATTATGCTACAAATAAATAACTAAATGTCTGCTGGAAATTCCCATATGTTTGAATACACAGCAATGAACAATAATAAATGACTTTCATATGCTACAACACAGATAAATTTTCAGATCTATAAATCAAATATTGATTAAAATAAATAAGATATATAAGAAAGATATCTGATTAAAAGTTCAAAATAGGCAAAAAAAACCCCACCCATATTGTTTAGGGATACAATCAATAGGTTCTTAAACCAAGAAGATAAAAAAGAAAGAACTTTAATAAAAAGTCTGAATATCATTTCTTCTAGATAATTGAATAACAAAGATGTATGCTGAGGCTTCAGAAGACATCAATGTCCCATATGTAGATCAAAGTGGAAATTATAAGGGAATTCACTTTATAGTTATTTTATTAAGCCCTCTATACTTATGTATGTACAGTGTATTTCACAGTAAAGTAATATAAAAAATAAAATGGAATAAATAAATTTAATTTTTGTGTGAATTATTTGGGGAAAAACATTGTATTTGTATTTGATCAAAAGAATTTTTTAGAAATGCAATTATCTCCCATCCTAATTCTACCAAAGACTCTTAATATTAAAATTTACATAATATCCTATTAGGAATTATCTTAGTGCTATAAAAATCTTAAAATCTAGTGGCTCCTAACAATGAAGATTTATTTTTTGTTCATGTCATACAAATGTGAATTGGTGGCATTCCAGTATGGGAAATTACTCTGGGATTCAGGCTTTTCTGGTTCAAGCCCCCTGTCCCAGAGGGCTTGGAATCCACTATTGAATTCTCTATATTCAGCTCTCAAACTAAAGATAATTCAGAGGATTATGTGGAAATTTATGTATCTGTACATCACTTTACCTAACATTCCACTGGCCAATACTGAGTCACATGTTCATGACTAACTACAAAAAGTCTGGAAGATGTAGTGTAAATTGTGTCCAGGAGGAAGAGGGGAACACCTGTGAATATCTGCCTAGTTTCTGCCACAATTGAACAATTTTTGTCACACTTTTAATTCTGAGAGAAAATGTTTTCAATTCTAGAATTCTATATGAAACCATAGCACAAATTAGATAATAATTGATAGAAAAGCTTATAAGATCTCTAAAACTTTACTCCCGGGAGATACATTTTATCAGAATGAGAGAGTAAAATATAACTATTCACATAATGTATAAATCTAGTATAAATTAAAATTAATAAAGCAAAAAATATGAGGAACGGTGAAAGAAAATTTAGGGTGACTATGTTGTATTAGGTTTAGAGAACAACTGATAAAAATTGGGGCTGAGGAATAGAAGAAAAATTAAAGAGGTATTTCTTAGAAATAAATAAATAAATAAATGTATATATATTTTTTCTCTTTCACATATATATATATATGAAAAATTGTTCTATTTAAAAGTTACCTAAGGAAATAAATGAATAAATTAGTAACTGGAAATAAACATAGATATACATGAAAAGCAATGTAATCATAGTACATTTTATGGCATAGCTGTTAACAGTACTTTTATAGTCATAATAATGTGAACCATTGAACACAGATCAAACAAAATGTTATCTAGCAATATTGGGAAACTAAGAGAAAGATATGTGTGTGCATGCATGCATGCATGCATGTATGTATTGAAGGGATTTGATTGTAAGAATGCTGAATTCTCTTATACATATATTAATTAAAACCCTCAGCTTATTATATTTGTTGTTTACCTTTTTTGTGACTATTTTACAAAATGCTTATTTACATTTCATCGTAACCTGGAATGGAATTCAGCTAATACTAGTTTGAAGCTATTTCACACAACTTTTGACATCTACTTAGACTCTCTTGAAAGAAGAATGCTAACAGCATAAAAAGAAATTTATACGATCATCATCAATCATTATAAAGAACTGTTGATTTCCTTATGTAGCTCCTTTGTAAATTTAATATTGATTCCATCTGTTGTTTCAGCACTTTGTCCATGAGCCAAACATTGATAAACTTGTTCTTTTTAACAGGCCTGTATGGTAACTGAGGCTCACTGTTGATCCTAAGTATTATTTCCAGGAAAGAGACTCTAAAGAAGCCAAGCAAAGTAATACTTTGTTTTTAATGTCTTCAAATGGAAGGAGTATACTCAAACTGTTTGAAAACTCTGACCAAATTCAGATTTGAAGCGGATTCTTCCTCTAATCTTCAAATGCATTGGTGTTTTCAGAAACGGATCATAACAATTACAGAAATAGACTCAAGCTTAATTCCCAGTTAATCTATATAATGATAATAATTTGAGAATAACTCAAATAAATTAGATTGCCTTTTCCCTTAATTATATTCGTATTAAATGTGAAAAATAAAAAAACTAAGAAATTTGTAACTATTCTGTAATGTTCCATAAAATATTTAAAAATATTAACCTTGACATAAAAATATGCTTCTGAAACTATATTTTCAGATTAAACAAAATAATAATTCATTGAGTCTTGATTTAAATCACATATAAATGCATTGGGTAATTCTATTAAAGATGAAAAAAAAAAAAAACCCTGAAGTAGAACTCACAAAACATTTTGCTCAGGAAAAAATTAATCATCAATCATGATTAATTCATATTGCTGTTTTACTGATCTTAAAATGACCTAGCATTTCGGTTTTACTTTGCTTAAGTGAGGATGGGGTGAAACCTACATCACTCAATAGAACTTTTGACAAATTTGATATAATAAGAATCTTTATAAAGTCTTAAATCACTATATTTTACTAGTGTTTCATCTACTGCTAACCTGATAGAACTTTCCATAACATTAATTTTATATTGAATATAATTTTTATATTTAGTAACTTTTAACTGATTCATACTGATTATTTCCCTCGATGTTAATTTTTGAATTCTTATTCTTTTAAAAACATACTAATTTCTTTTTGTAAAATAAAATTTGAAAAGTAACAAATGTGATTTGCTTTTAGAATTGTGGGCCATTTCCTTGTTGATATGAGACTCAATTGTTGGAGTAACAAAAAATAAACATCTCTAGTCACTGATGTTTCAAGATGGTTATTTAATTTTTTAAAAAATTAAGTACATAAATATTTTATATTTTGCCTTAGAAGAAACTCGTATTTTCAGTGGGGATCCCAAATCATACTGCTTTGAAAGTTTAATTCCCAAACATAGACTTTAGAAGCAATTATTGATACATCATGTTAACAAAGATCAATGGGTATGAGTTTTAGCTACTGAAATCAGACTTCTGAAGCAATTATTTCTCTTAAAAATTATATGTATTAAAATTCAGGTAGAAAATAACTAGTAACATGAAAGAAAGTTTAGGGATTAAAAACAACCCGAGAATATCCTGAGTTTCTGGAAATAAACTGAAAGCTTCAGTATTCTTACGGGAAAAAAAAAGAAGAAGAAGTTAAAAGAAAGGACAGAACAGAAAAAAGAAAGAAGAAACAAACCAAAAATTAAATATGGAAAAAACAATGACATGTACATGGTTTATTTCATAAATTAACTTAGGTAAGATTACTGTTTTGGAAAATAATTGATTTGAAGGATCAGAACAGTATTTGGAACATAGCATGCACTTAATAAATATTTGCTGAAAAAATAAATGTAATACTACTCTGATGATTTAATCTGAATTCAGTAGAAAGTTAGCTAAAAGAAAAAATAGATTTCACCAGATGCCACTAGATCTATAGTATGTCCGTATATGAAGCAAGATTTTATAGTTTGTCACTTTATCTACAGTATAAATACTCATCTGTTTGTTATTAAATCCTGGCTGTAATAAATACTGTAATCTAATGTCCACAATTCTCTTACTTTGATTAATATAACGAGGTCCAATATTAGTAGTGTCTCTTTGCCTACAATTTTCTGAAACAATGAAATGCCTTGGAATTATGAGTAATGTTAAGCCAGAGTCACCCAAAATAAATCCTGGAGGAAAACTTTTTATCTTTATAATGTTAATTTACACTTATATAACATATAAATAAGACTCTAATTAAGACAACTAAGTATAAACAAATTTCAAACTTCTGTAAGATTAACTTGAAATAGTGAGATTTTTACATTTTCAGTTAAATTGCTTTACATTGCACATTATATGTATGTTAAAAACATTTATCCTTTCTGGTAAAAGGACAAAAAAGTTTTTTTCTTTTAGACATGTTTGATATACTTCTCTTGAGAAAACTGTGCTATGTCTACACTGATATATACATAGTCTATTTCTCCACACCTAAGTAAACATTGAATAACTCTCAATACAATTTAAACAAAATATATTTTCTAGCTTAAATAAAATGTTATTTTCCCCCAGCTTTGGTTTGGTTTCTAGGGTTAGAGGATAGATGTGGGAGGTTTTTAATTAAAATGTATTATGAAATATATATATATATATCAATACAATAGCCTATGTTATTAAAATATATTATAAAATATATCAACTACCTATTTTATGCAGAACACTGTGCTTGTTACTGAGGATTAACAACTTATTAAGGTAGAGTCTCTGCATTTAATGAGCTCACTTCTCCTGTCTAAGGAAAGTACAAAAACAAGTGAATAAAATAGAGAATAAAAAGTTCTCAGTTAAAAAGATAAGCCATGGATATAATTCATTTACTTTGAAAGAAACCAGGAAAACCTCCCAGAGCAGAAGATAACTGAAGTAAATAATGAAAGATAAGTTAAAAGTTGATAGGTAAACAGGCATATATGCAGATTCAAACAAAAAGAACAACACCGGAAGTGGCTTCAAGTTGCGATTATGAAGTTAAAGAGTGGTTTTGTGTTTGTAGGAGTATGAAATATTGATGACAGTAATAAGTTATATGTCTAGTAAGAGAAACATAAATAAAAACAGGAAGAATTTTATATACTATTTTAAGAATTTTGTACTTGCCTATGTATAAAAATAGAATCAGTGAAAACTTTTAAGGAATGGAGTCATATAATTAGATTCATAGATTGAAATAGTATTTAGGAAACTGGATTGGAAGATAAAGAGAATGGAAGCAGAAAAAACAGTAAGAAGCTATATTGACATAACCAGGCAAAAGATTATGGCAGCCTAGAACTAGGAGAATATCAGGGGACTATAAAAGAGATTTGAAAGACATTTTAATTAATAAATAGGATTTAGTACTGATTTGTAGAGACCAAGAGAAGAAAGGGTGAGTCACAGCTTCATGTTTCAGGAAAGGTAGTGTATCAGTTTTTGCTGAGTAACAAAGCATACCATAACCAAATGACTTAAAACAACAATGATCTATTATTGCTCATTAATATTTCTGCCAACTGGACATTTCTGCTAAACTAAGCCAAACATAGCTGATGTTGGCTGAGCTTGCTCATGAGTCTGTAGTCAGCTGAGATACTATGGCCAGAGCTGAGATACCTGATCTGTGCTCCACATAGTCTCTTATTCTTCAGCAGGGTAGTTAAGGCTTTCTCACACAAAGTCTTAGCAGAAATTATAAGCCTTAGTCTCAGAACCAGCACACAAAGGTGGGTTGGATTCAAAAGGCAAGATAAAATCTTTGAATATATTGAATTTTAGCCTTGATATAAACATCTGGAAATATTCAGTGAGAATCTGGGAAAGGTAAAATGACTTACACAATATTATATAACTACTTTTGAGACACATATACTGAGAACACAGGACTCAATGTGTTATCCAATGTTCTTTCTGCTAATCTATTTATTTGTTTAGAAGTCACTTTAAAAAGACCAAATGATCAATTGATATCATTCATTTGATTCATTATTTCTTGATTTTCTCTCTCCTCTCCTTTCCCTCTCCCCTTCTTCCCTCTCTTCCTTCTTTCTTTCTAGTATTTATTGAATAATTAATATATGCTGGATACTATAAACACGGACAAATGTCTTGGAATTTACTTTACTTCAAACCTGTTAGTTCAAATTAAATTATGATGTCTTTTGAAAGAACACAAAACACTCCCCTCACTTAGGAATATAAATGAATTAATTAATTTATCTATTTGGAACTTCAAGTTAATCTAGTCAACCAACTTTATTTACCCTTTGGCAAATAAATGAAAATCACAGAGAAGACTAAATATAATTAATTGAAAACTGCCTTTTGTAATTTAGTTAAACATGTAGATCCTGAAGCAGGGATTTGAATCTTATATGGCTGATATTTAGCGTGGGTGAAGCCTGTTTTAGTTGGCTAATGATAAGAAAATGAGCAAAAGAGCGTTGTTGTTTACCACTATTGAAATAATTTTAACAGATAAAATTAATATCTCAATTAAAATTGGCTTTAGAAATGCAACGTGTTTTTAGGTATAGGTATGATTATTTTTTTCTTATAGAAAAGATTATTTTGTCCAACAAAAACTAAGTGAAAACAAAGTAATTAAATTTGAAAAATTCTTTTCGAATATGTGTAATACTTAGTTAAGAAATAAGACCTACAACTCACTCTCAGCTAAGAAATTAATCCATTTACTGGCAGTTATATACTAGGGTCTCAATTTGAGTAAATGATTGGTGGAGTTGGAATTTCAGAATTCCTTCTGTTGAATATTATTGTCCAAAGAAAAGTGTCTATAAAGAGAAGATGATCTTGGCTCTCTTATCAATATTAAAAAGCTATGCTCTCGAGGTCAGTTTAATTTATTGCATTTATGCATTTATTCTTGATTTCTATGTCTTTAGTTATCTGGTTATTTAAAAATACCTATTCCAAATATGTTTCAAATATTTCAATTAAATGTTTAAATTGAATGCTCATATTTAAATATTTAAAATTTACGAAGAAATACAAAATGTTCTAAACTAATAATTTCTAATTCTATATAGTATTCATATTTTTTATACTCTTTGCCTAGCACATTTAATTGAGTGATCACTATATTTATCCTAAATGTCAGAGAAGCATATATTTTGGCTTGTCTCATCTCTTTAAACAACCCAATCAACCAAGTTAAAACAGATCTAGAATCTATTGTGCACAGAATATATTCATTTTTATTACTTTTTTTTACTGTTCTTTTAGTAAACTAACCGTAATTTCTGTCATCCCTTTTTTGATGAACACTTTATCCTCATTCAGTTACGTAAGTTTGTCCCTGTCAAAACAGAATGAGCAGACCCTCAATAACATCTACCTGCTGTTAGAAGGCAATCATCATAATTAAAGCACTGTTCTGCAATCAATATTTCAGTTGCTTCTCAATTCACTGGAAGAATTTTAGTTAGTTTAGTGCCTAGTTAGTTTCTATTTCTTATTATTCACATGAAGTAATATGTATAATAGTTGGAGAAAATATTAGTGGGTAAATAATTTGCAAGTATATAACCAGAATTTTCCAAATCAGAATTGGCAGAAAGAAGGAGAAAAGTGAAGAAAAAGTGAGGGAAAGGAGGTTGAGAAAGAGGAAGAGCAAGACAAAGAGAACAGAGGAGGATAAATAATATAATATTTCATGAGATGTTTATTACGTTGCTAGCCTCTTGCTATATGACTCATATAATTGGGAAAGGTTGTGGGAGAGTCTCTTTCTGGGAGGCCCAAGAATACTGCAAGACCCTACAAAAACTCTTATAATACGCTTTGAATTATAACAGGAAATATCCACATTTTTATTATCTGGTTTTTCTATTTGGGATTGTTACCATTGGGGTGATCTAAAAATCTGTCATTGCCCCAGTGGCATTGACGGTCTTCATTTCTTTCTACCAACTCAGTAAAGAATTACAGATCAGCGAGATTTAAGAAAAATGAGATTTATTGAAAGTACGTTTCAAGAAAGAAATGGACTATGCTAAACAGGGCTGTAGCCTCATGGAAAGCTCTGTATTACATTAGGGCCATGATGGGGAGGTGATGAGGGTGGTGCTAGATGATTGGCATATGAGGTTATTTTGATTGAAATTTGGTTGTTATATAATTCTTTGCCTACCCGCGCATGCAGTTACCCAGAATTCAGTCTGTTATAATTAGATTCATGAACTTCTGGGTATATGCATAATATTGTAATGATGGTGTAAAGAGACTAAGGTTATGGAAATGTTAGGCTAGTACTAACTGTGCAGGTGTTTGTGACTAGACTAAACCAGCAGCTATTTTATGGCGTTTTACTCCTTTGTGCCTCAGGATATAAGAGTAATTTATAATTATAAAATGGGTGTTTTAGGAGGTTCTAAGAAGGGTCTTAGGATGGGACCTTCGTTCTCTAATTACACATATCTACTTAACTACCTACTACAGTGCCATGGATATTTTAAAATTTCAAACCTAGAAAATTGTTATTACTGTATTATTTAAAATTATTGAATTCTTCTATAACAGATAAGAGAAACAAATTAGGAGGATAAATAAATTAAGCATAGATAATAAGTAGCTTGTGATAATTGTTAGACATAATAAAGTAAGTTCACCCTAAGTGTGTTCAATATAGATATAAATGGAGAAAAGGACCAAGTAAGCACTCCATAGTCATGGAGTAGTAAATATCCACCTATCTTTGGTGACACTTATTCTGATCCCATTTATCTCCTACCTAAGGTATGCAGATAACATCCAAAGCTTCTCAGAAAGTTGTCATGAGCTCCAGCTACTGGGCAGGAATCCATGAACCCACATCTCTCTGCTGGAGAAAGTGAGTGCTTGTTTTGGGGCTCTTAGTAAATCCCCTACACTCTAATTCTTGAAACCACACCACCAGCAGGGAAGGTTATTATGCCTGATAGAGGAAAGGATGCATAAACCTTGTGTAACACTAGAGCCAGGTATCATGGTCTTTCCATTGGCTTCACTTTCTTTCTTAAATTTGTGGACTGACAAATTTCTTTGCCCTTGAATTTGCTGTACAATTTAAGAAAACATGTAAGCATCTTACTTTGTTCTGAGAACCTTTCTCTTCCATGCCTTAGAGACAATTTGCACAGAGGCACACTTAGAGGTCTATAGGACTTCAAGAATATATCCTATCACACAAGATATAATTGATTCTACCTGGTGATTTTTACAGATCAAGTGAAAAAATACTAAATGGTTTTTCACATTCACATTAGATATTTTAGCAAAAAAATTCAGCCACACGCCGCTGAGCTGTTGCTGGCCAATGATAGCGGTTGTTTCTCTTGTAGTTTATTTGAGCCATTTATCACCAAAATATCTCAAGTATATTTTTACCTTTTTGAATGTCAAAACATTCGTCATCTTCAGATATTTGCCACAACAAATTCTCATCAAAATTTCGTAATATTAAAGAAATTTTTCCTCCTCTTATGATGCAATACTTTCCCAGATGTTTTATTCTTTTGAAAAGAGGTCACAGTTTTATGTGCAGCATAGAAAACGATGGTGCTCCCAGTGCTGTATGCTAAATATTTATCTCCAAGAGAGAAGAATAGAAATTGATATTTCTCTCTCAGCCTATCTCCATCTCCCACCAGTACACACAGTATATGAGCTTATAGATGTACATAAAATTTTTTTTCTCATTGTGTATAAGATTTGTTCAGTAAGTCTGACATGTACAAACAAGAATTGCTGAAACACTAAGTTACATATGAACAATGAGAGAAAAGGCAAGTTCCCAATCAACTGAGACAGTTCCATTACTAAACTATGTCATTTTCAGGCAGGAAAATCTGTGTTTAGAATGTTAGAGTAATGGATCTATGTTGCTGTAGATTACTGAAAATAACACACATAAAATAGATTTATTAGATCATTAATTGATATGATTGATTAGGTGATTAGGCATAAATAAATTCAACTGTTAAGTGAACACGTTTTATTTTTAATATTATGAGGAAATTGGTTTGAATAGATAAATTAAAAGATTCAGTCTAGATCTTTATATTCTCTGGTTTCCTATAATTAAAATTTGAAAATTTTACTAAAATTTTTAAGCATCAAACTAAAAAGTTTTTGCACAGTAAAGGAAATTATCAACAGAACTAAAAGACAATCTACTAAATACCAGAAGATATTCACCAAATGATACATCTGATAAGGGGTTAATATCAAAAAATTATAAAGTACTTATATAGCTCGACAGCAAAAAAAAAAAAATCCTATTAAAAAATAAGCAGAGGACCTAAATAGACATTTCTTCAAAGAAGACACACGGATAGCCAATAAATATATGAAAAGATGCTCAATGTCACTAATCATCAGAGAAATGTAAATTAAAACTACAGTAAGATATCAGAATGGCTGTCATCAATAAATCAACAATTAACCAGTGTTAGCTAGAATGTGCAGAAAAGAGAACCCTCTTGAACTGTTGATGGGTTGCAAATTGGTGTAGGCACTATGGGAAACAGTTTGGTGGTTTCTCAAAAAATTAAAAATAGAACTACCTTATGAGCCAGCAATTACACTTCTAGGTATTTATCTGAAGAAATCCAAAACACTAATTCAAAAAGATATATGCACCCTTATGTCTATTGCTGTATTATTTACAATAGCCAAAATATGGAAGCAACCTAAGTACCCAAAAATAGACAGTTAGATAAAAAATAAAAGTTGTACATATTGTGGGTGCCAGACCTAGTTGGTCCAAGGTCTGGCTGTGATCCAAGCTCCTGGCTAGGAATAAGACCTGGATTTAGAATGTTACATTAGCATAGTAGTGTGCCTGCATCTAACACATGTAAGCATGACTCAGCTTATTGCATCACACATGTGTGACTGAATGCCACTATTGTTCTCTGAAATATATATATATATATAACACGCAGTCCCCTAGAGAGCAGAAGATGAAGCGCAGCATAAGTGTGCTCACTGCAATAAAGTTGGTGCCTGCCATTTCATTCTCATGTCAACCTCTCATGCATTGTCACCATCGAGCCATCTCTTCTCGATCAGCTCAGCGCTGACACATATATACAATGGCATATTACTCAGACATTAAAGAAATGAAAATTTGCTGTTTGAGACAACATGGATGGACCTAGAGGGTATTATACTAAGTGAAATAAGTCAAGCAGAGAAAGATAAATACCATATAATCTTGCTTACATGTAGTACCTAAAGAACAAAACAAACCAACAAACAAAATGAAAACAGTCTCATAGATACAGAGAATGAACTGATGGTTGCCAAATGGGGATGGAGTTGGAAGGGTTGGGTGAAAAAGGTGAAGGTATTAAGAAGTACAAATTGATTGTTATGAAATAGTCACAGAAAAGTGAAGTACAGTCAATAATATTGTAATTACTTGTTGTGTCAGGTGGGTACTAATCAGGGGGAACTCTTTGTATGAATATTATGAAATATTATATTGTATGAAAATTATATGATTATCTAACCACTAACTTGTACAACTTAAACTAATATAAAATAATATTGAATGTCAATTGTAATAAAAAAATAAAAAATAAAAATAAATAATTGACTGAATGACTAAATAAAAAAATTTTCCAGCAGAGACATAAGACATGTGAATATTCTTGACCTCAACATTGTTCTCCTCTACCTGTGAATTTTTTTCCTTTCCTTAAGCACTTAATAAAAAAGGATAAACTGAAAACAGTAAAGAATAAAAGGATTTCCAACACAGCCAAGCAGAAAGCCAAATTTCTATCTGTAGTTAACAAGTGGTGGTTACAGCTAGGTGGCTTTAATTTCAAAATAGCCAGTAAGTTAATGCTTTTGCTATATGTTACTCACTATGGAAATATTTTCAGTTATAGTAAAACTTTTGTAAATTTTAATTAGATGATAGCATCACACATTCTATAGATTCCCATGTTTCATTAGACTTTTTATATGCACATGATAACTTAAAAGTATCAAAATAAAAATCCTTAGCTGTATGAAGCCACTCATTATATATTAATAACTTTTTATATATTATGTTTTGTTTTGACACCATATAGGCATAATTTTAGCATTATTAATTAATAAATTATTTAAAATGTGAAGTAATCAAATAGAAACAATCTCTACCAACAAATACACAAAGATATTTTTAAAGAACTTTTTTTTCCTGTTAACTGAAGATAAAGGAAAAGAAAAACAAACAAATTAAATCTACTGCGTAGCTAGTATACAGAGGCCCTATGCTAACTACTTTTATATATATCATTCATTACTCCTCATGCATCTAATGTTTCCATCTTTCCACCCGCTCCAGAAGTTCTTGCCAATGTACACTGTCCTAGGACACTATAAACTGAATATTTCTACCACAAGCATATTTAGTAGCCATTCTAAAACTCTGGAAAAGCTTAACAGACACTTGACGATAGCCTTGGTGAAGTGACAGTGATTTGGTAATGATGACATCATACCTAGGTATGCCAAACAGTTTTGTTTTGTTTTGTTTAGGAGACTACTACAAAAGCTAATGTCTGTAGCATAGATACTTAATGTCAATTAGGTTGATGAAATGAGAATTACATCACTTACAATTTAATTCCCTAGTTATAGGGCTAAATTAAATGTAAATTTAGAAGAAAAAAATGATAATCCCATAAAAATAAAATAGTTTACTGATTATAAAAAAATTAAAATGTAAGATATTTTGAATATATACTTTCCTTTTACTGAAGGGTAAAGAAGTAATATGTTATTTAAAAAATGAAAGTTGGTTTGATTATTCAATTAAAAAATGAATAGCTATTTATTGGTGCCTACTATGTGTATACTATGCATTTAAAATAGCTCAATTTTCTGCAGTACCTATAAGCTTCCCAACTGTTATGCAAATCAGCAGTATGATTTCCAAAGACTTTTTTTAACTCTAATTTTCTGAAGTCTCAAGTATACATAATAGTTCTTGAAAAAACCTATAAAACACTACTTACAAATTTTCTCTATTAAATTTATGTTTGACACAATGAAAACAGAAAGGAAATCCAAAAATACATGGAAACGGCACACTGGATCAATTCTATCCAGAACTGTTATTTTGGAGACTATAGAAGAATTCAAGTAATCTAAGCATTATTTAATAAGTTGCTTTTAGCAACTCGTGTGTGACTCATAGTTATTGTCAATGAACTAAGGTAAACCATTCTGAAATTCATTCTGAAGCATATTATTAAAAGTAAATCTCTCTGCAAATGAATTTAAGTATGAATCTGGTTTTATACATGGTTACTTCAATTACTTTATTTGACTTAGAGAAGGCTATTTCACAAATAATTTATTTAGTAGTTCCTCATTGTTTATAGAATCAAAATCAAAATCTTTTTCTGGCATCTGATGACTAACACAACTTGTATTCAATGTAACTTCCTAAACTTATTTTTCACTATTTGAGTTTAGGCATCCTGTGCTATAGCAAACCTCAAATAGTGAGAGGCTTTTTTATGAGTTTCTTTTAAGCAAGTATTTTTAGAGCAGTTTTAAGTTCACAGTAAAATTGAGCAGAAGCTGCAGACATTTTCCATATAATTCCTGCCTCCACATAGCTTCTTCCACTAGCAAATACTGTAACAGCATCATACATTTGTAACAACTGATGACCTATGCTGACACATCATTATCATCCAAACTCCAAAATTTACATCAGGGTTTACTACTGATGTTATACATTTTATGGATTTTGACAAATGTATAATAATGTGTATACACTATTATAATATTATGTAGAATGGTTTTACTGCCCTAAAACTCCTCTATTTATATTTATCCCTTCCTGATCCTCTAACAATCACTGATCCTTATAGTATCTCCATATTTTTTTTCAAAATGTCATATAATAAATCACATAGCCTGTTATCTTTTCAGATTAGCTTATTTTACTTAGCAATGTACATTTGAAGTTTCTCCATGTTCTTCTATGGTTTGATAGCTCATTTGTTTTTAGTGTTCAATAATATTCCACTGTGGATGTATCATAATTTATACATTTACTTACTGAAAGAGATCTTGCTTCCTTCTAAGTTTTGGTTATTATATATAAAGCTACTATAAACATGTCCATTTTATAAGTTTTCAACTTAAGGACTTCAATTTTCAATCCACTTGGGTAAATACCAAGGAGTGTAATTGCCAGATCATATGGCGAGAGTACATTTAGTTTTGTAAGAAACTGCCAGAGGATCTTCCAAAGTAGCTGTACCATTTCACATTCTAACCAGCAATATGTGGGAGTTCCAGCTGCTGCAAGTCTTTGTCAGCATTTGGTGGTATCAGTTTTTAGATTCTGGTCATTCTAATAAGTATAGAGTGGTATATCATTGTTGTTTTAATTTGAAATTCCTGGATGACATATGACGTGAAGCATTTTTTCATATGCTTCTTTGCTATCTGTATATCTTCCTTTGTGATATCTTTGTTCAGGTTTTTGCCCATTTGTAATTGCATTGTTTATTTTCTTATTGTTGAGTTTTAAACAATCGTTGTCTTCTGATTATATCGATAATGTCTTTTACAGAACCAAAGTTTTAAATTTTAATAAAGTACCAGTAATTGTTGTTTTTCCCAGGAGTCATGCATTTGGTATTGCGTCCCTTTACCATACTTAAGGTCATTTTTTCTATATTTTCTTTAAGGATTTTTATAGTTTTACTTTTAAAGTTAGGTCAATGATCCATTATAAGTTAATTTTTGTTAAGGGTATAATGTGTGTTTGTGTGTGTGTGTGTGTATTTTTTCTTTTCTCCCCTCACTCCCCCCCCCATGTAGCTGTTTAGTTGTTCTAGCACCATTCGTTGAAAAGACTATCTTTGCTCCATTGTATAGCCTTTACTTTCTTATAAAAAATCAGTTGACTATTTATATGAGGCTATTTCTGGGCTCTCTATGCTATTTTAATGGACTGTTAGGCAGAACTCAATAGTACTCTTAGAGTCCTTCTAAAATACTATTTATCTATGCTCTATAGTCTTATTCATATTTCATTGGGTGTCTTTGTCAATGTGTATTCAGAGTAACACTGCAATCCTACCACCATTTCTCTCTCCATCTGAATATGTGCTAAAGTGTCCTAAAAGGCTGACCATTTTCCCAACTAGGCTAATCCTGGGTCCTTGGAGGTTCATTGTTTCTACTCGCCACTTGGTTGCCAGAAAATAATAAAAGGACATCACTATTTCTTTCTGCTCTTCCCCAAATTCAATAAAATAAATTAAGACTTTAAATCCCTGAGAAAAATGAGACCATTATCCCTCATATAAAATAACTTTGTATTTCCACCGGGAATAGATTGATTCCAAATTATGATAGCTCTCTGAATTCCCACTGGTTGTTCAGTTTTTCAGCACTGTGAATATTTACTGGGGACTCCCATATTTCACAGGGTTGAAATTACTCTATAGGAAGGCTGAGAATGTGCCTTTCTGTATTTGCACATTATCTCCAACTAGGCTAACAGATTTCCTTCTCTTGACCTTAAAGTAGTAAACTAGAAAATATCTGTCCTGAGAAGTTTAAATTTTCCCCAAATACGTTTTTGGTCACATTTCTAGATCATTGTGAGTCTCCCATTCCCCTTGAGTTAGGCATGAATTGTAAGGTTCCTCGTAAAATATACAGACTCCTTGGATGATGATGACGCATTAGATAATGAATTGTTATACTCCTCTGCTAACTTTGTTAAGAAATAACAACAAAAATTTGTTTCAGAAATTCAGAGTAATGTCATTACATCGTGAAAAGATTTGAAAATAAGGTCCATTTCATCAAGATTTTTCAAACAAAACAATAAAATGGTAGAATTTAATTACACATAAGAGACATGCAGGATTGATGCAGCAGACCCATTTAATTTAAAATAAATGTACTAATGATTATTCAAAATGTGTAAGCTTTACTGTTCTCAGTTTCTATTAAATTCAGTCAAGAAAGAGTATTGAGGAAACTAATTTTGAAATAAAGGGTAAAAATTTTAAGATAGGAAACATAATTATGAGTTATTATTTCAATCAAATATAGTTTTTGGAGAGACTTACTACTTTATAAAAAAACAAACAAACAAAAAAACCATGAAGTGCTGTATTGACATACCTCAACTCTCAGTAGACAAAGATTAAATCAGTTAACTATGTCTTTTTAATACTCTATAAGATTTAATGTGACTATGACATTTTTGCTTTCTCCTTTATTAGTCATGAACTCTACTAAAGGTTTATAAAGGTGTTTAGGGAGAAACAAAATACGATCTTTGCCAACTTGAGTAAGAGTTTATAGAGGAGAATTTGTACAACTTAAGTCAATAAAATCCCCAAAAGGTGTAATTGAAACATCTGGAATTAATAATCTTATAGGATTTGTTTTCTTTCCTCAACTTCTCTTTTCTTTTGCTTCCTGGCAAGTTATCCAGCCAATGCCTCTGGGAAGTTATAGTTAGTTTGAGAATTGAAATATTTGTGGAGATGCAGCTGCAACATCACTTTATGATCAGAATGAGATCAACTATATAAAGAATTTAGGGGATGAGAGTTGGAAATAAATATATTTTATGTACATTTTTTAAATTACAAAATAAATAGAACCATGGTAACAAATAACATTTTTTTTTAAAAAAATTAGTGTTTAAATGAGACAAAAATAGATCTTCTGTAGAAATGAACTGGATTTGAAGAGAAAAGTCAGGATTATGTATTATCTGCATGACTTCAATGAATATCTAACTGTTGAAATACAAAAGAGTATTTTGCCTAATCTCACAAAACACAATAATATTAAGTTGAAGAGCCAAATCAAGAAAGTGCATAAATAAATAAATAAATAAATAAATAAATAGTGAATCAAAATGAATTCTTGACTTTCTCCTCTTTTGAATGTGGTATCACTAGCTATCCAACTCTTCAAGCCGGTAATCTGAGTCATTTTTTTTTTTAAATTTTAATGATGACATTGGTTAATGAAATCCAGTAAGTTTCAGCTATGCATTTTAACAGTAAGGCATATATATATTTACATTATGTGTTCACTTCCCATAGTTAGATCTCTTTCTTTCACCACATATTTGATTCTTTTTACATCATCTACTTTCCCCCTTCCTCCTCCCCACTCCCCTCTAGTAACCACTAGTTTATTGTCCATGTCCATGAGTATCTGTCATATTCATTTGTTGCTTTTAGGTTTATATGCCACATATAAGTAATATCATGCTTATTTCACTTAGCATGATTATCTCAAGGTCCATCCTTATTGTTGCAAATGACAGTATTTCATCTCTTCTTATGGCTGAGTAATAGTCCATTGTATATATGTGCCACAGTTTCTTTTTCCAATTATCTATCATAGGGCACTTCAGTTGCTTCCATGTCCTGGCTACTGTGAATAATACTGCTATGAAAATATCTTTTTGGATATGAATTTTCAAGTCTTTGGGGTAAATATCTAGTAGAGGGATTGCTAGATCATATAGTAGATCAATTCTTAGTTTTTTGAGGGAACTTCATACTGTTTTCCATAGTGGCTGTACCAATTTGCAGTTCCAACAGCAGAGTATGAGGCTTCCTTTTTCTCTGCATCCTCTCCAGAATTTATTATTTGTCCTGTTGATTATAGCTAATCTAACATCTGTATCTCATTGTAGTTTTGATTTGCATTTTCCTAATAGCTAGTGATGTTGAGCATCTTTTCATATGTTTGTTGGCCATTTGTACGTTTTCTTGGGAGTAAAGTCTGTTCAGGTCTTCTGCCCATTTTTTTATTGGATCATTTGTTTTTCTGGTTATTATTGAGTTTTATGAGTTAGTGGTATATTTTGGAATTAGGCCCTTATCAGAGGCATTGCTTGCAAATATATTTTCCTATTCGGATGGTTGTCTTTTTACCTTGTTGATGGTTTCTTTTTCTGTGAAGAAACTTTTTAGCTTGATGAAGTTCCATTTGTTAATTTTTGCTTTTACTTCAGTTGGCTTTTAGAACAAATTCATAAAATCTTCTTTAAGTCTAAGGTCCTTGAGTTTAGTACCTATGTTTTCTTCTATGCATTTTATTGTTTCAGGTCCTTAATCCATTTTGAGTTAATATGGATGTGTGGTGATAGACAACAATCTAGTTTCATCCTTTTGCCAGTGGCTTTCCAGTTTCCCAGCATCATTTATTGAACAGGCTTTCCTTTCTCTACTGTATGTTTTAAATTTTTTTTTGTTGAAAATTATTTGCCCATATAGATATGAGTTTACTTCTGGACTCTCAATTCTGTTCTACTGGTTGGTGTGTCTGTTTTGCTGCCAATACCATGCCATTTGATTATTATTGATTTGTAGAATAATTTAAAGTTGGGCAGAGTAATGTCTCCAGCCTCGCTCTTTTTTCTCACAATGGTTTTGGTAATTTGGGGTCTTTTGTGCTTCTATAAAAATCTGATGCCTTCTTGTTCTATTTCTCTAAAAAATGCTGATGGGATTTTGATGGGGATTGCACTAAAGCTGTATAATGCTTTAAGTAATATGGTAATTTTATCTATGTTGATTCTTCCAATCCAAGAACACAGAATAATATCTTCATTTATTTGTGTCTTCTTTGGTTTCTTTTAATAGGGTCTTACAGTTTTCATTATATAGTTCCATCACATGTTTCATTAGATTTATTCCTAGGTTTTTTATTCTTTTTGTACAATTGCAAAAGGAATTATTTTTTCCATTTCTTTTTCTGACACTTCATTATTAGACTATAGGGACACTATGGATTTTTGAACATTGATTTTGTATCAAGAAACTTGACTGTATTTGCTTATTATTTCTAGTAGTGTTCTTGTGGAGTTGTTAGGGTTTTTTTTTTTTTTAAATAAAAAATGGTGTTATCCTCAAATATTGACAGTTTGAGTTCTTCATTTACTATTTAGATGTGTTTTATCTTTCTCTTGCTTGATTGTACTGATTAGGACCTCCAGAGTTATATGAAATAACAGTGGCAATAGTGGATAGCCTTGACTTGTTCCTGATCTCACAGGGAAGGTTTTTAATTTTTCACCATTAAGTATAATGTTGGCTGAGGTTTTGTCATATATGGCCTTTATTATCTTAAAGTATTTCCCTTCTGCACCAATTTTGTTAAGTGTTTTGATCAAAAATGGATGCTGTATCTTGTCGAAGGCTTTTTCTGCATCTATTGATATATTTATATGATTGTTATTTTTTAGTTTGTTTATGTTGTGTATCACATTAATTTATTTGAGTATGTGGAACCATCTATGTACCCCTGGGATGAAGCCCACTTGATCATGGTGTATAATATATTTAGTATGTTGCAATAGTTGGTTTGCTAGTGTCTTATTTAGGATTTTTGCATCTGTGTTCATGAGAGATATTGGTCTGTTGTTTTCATTTTTTAAGTTATCTTTACCAGGTTTTGGTGTCAGGGTAATATTGGCCTCATAAAATAAGTCAGGAAGTATTGCCTCCTCTTTGATTTTTTGGAAGAGTTTGAGAATAGGTATCAAATCTTCTTTGAATGTTTGGAAGAATTCACTGGTCCTCGACTTTTATGTTTTGGTAGATTTTTCATGATTGTTTCAATTTCCATACTGCTGATTGGTCTATTTAGATTTTCTAGTTCTTCTTGATTTAGTCTAGGAAGGTTGTATTTTTCTAAGCACTAGTCTATTTCTTCTAGGTTATTAAATTTGGTGTTATATACTTTTTCATAGTATTCTTGTATGATCCTTTGTACTTCTGTGAAGTCAGTCATAATTTCACATCTTTCATCCCTGATTTTGTTTATTTGTGTCCTTTCTCTTTTTCTTTAGTGAATCTAGCCAAGGGGCTGCCAATTTGATTAAGCTTCTTAAAGAAGCAGCTGTTCGTTGCATTTATTTTTTCTATTGTTTTGTTTGTTTTTAAATTTTATTTATTTCTGCTCTAATTTTAATAATTTCTTTCCTTCTGCTGACGTTAGGCTTCATTTATGTTTCCTTTACTAGTTTTTTTTTAAGACGAAGCATTATATTGTTTATTTTAGCTCGTTCTTGTTTTTGGATATAGGCCTGTAATGATATAAACTTTCCTCTTATGACTGCTTTTGTAGTGTCCCAAAAGTTTTGATATGTTGTATTATCATTATCATTTGTTTCTACGTATCTCTTGATCTCTCTTTTTTTTCCTCCTCTGATCCAGTTATTCTTCAGTAGCATGTTGTTTAATCTTCACGTATTTGTGGTTCTTCCTGGTTTCTTTAACAGTTGATCTCTAGTTTCAAAGCATTACGATCAGAGAATATGGTTCAACCCTCTTCTATTTGTTGAGGCTATCTCTGTCCCAATATGTGGTCATTCCTTGAGAATACTCCATATGCACTAGAGAAGAATGTATAAGCAGCTGTTTTGGGATGGAAGGCTCTGTAAATGTCAATTATTTCCAGTTGGTCTAATATATCATTTAAGGATGTTATTTCCTAATTGATTTTTTGTTTTGATGATCTGTCCATATCTAATCCTGGGTATTTAGGTCCACTACTACAATTACATTTGGGTCTGTTTCTCCCTTTAGTTCTGTTAGTAATTGCTTTATATATGTTGCGGCTCCCTGATTGGGAACATAGATATTAATAAGTGTTATGTCTTGTTGGTGTATGATTTCCTTTATCATTATGAAGTGTCCATCGGTATCTTTCTTAACCTTTTTCATTGTGGCATCCATTTTCTCTGATATTAGTAACGCTATTCTGCTTTTCTCTGAAAGCCATTTTCTTGAAATATCATTTTCCACCCCTTCACTTTGAGTTTATATTTGTCTTTTGAGCTGAGACGTGTCTACTGGAGGATTTTTTTTTTTTTTTTGATTCATTCTGCAACTCTGTGCCTTTTTTATTGGTGAGTTCAGTCCATTTACATTTAGAGTGATTATTAAAATATGAGGTCTTCTTATAGCCATTTCATTTTTTGCTTTCTGGTAGCTCAATGTTTCCATTGCTTCCTTGTCCTTGTGGGTTTTTTTTTTCTTCTTTGTTTTGGTTGGCTTCTGTGGGTTTTTCCTCTGAATCTTCGGCATGTAGTTTCCATTATGACTATGTAAAGGATAGTGTGTGTGAATGAATATATGTATTCATTCATTTTCCTCTGTGTGTGCCTTATCTACATTCTCCTTTGCAAATAGGGAACTTTGAATTCTCCTCTTTCCAGTCATTTTGTCTCAATTTGTCCCTATGTATGCTAAACATTCATTACTCTCTTGCTATAGCAAATCTCTTATTGTTTAAGTTTATAATGTCCTGTTCTTAGTAAGGGTTGCACTACTCTGCTTCTATCTGCCTGCTAGTCACCTTACTCTTAGTTATGTATTTACTTTTTTTTGTCATTTTTTTAAAGCTGAGGTGACCCCTTTGTGTATTTCCTGTAATGTGTTCCTCATAGTGGAGAATATGTATGGAAAGGTCTTTATTTCTTCTTCATATCTGAAGGAGAGCTTTGCTGGATTAATTATTCTAGGCTGATAGTTACTTTCATTTAATAGTTTGATTATTTGATTCTACTCCTTTCTGCCTGATAAGGTTTATGCTGAGAAGTCTAACAATAATCTAATAGGTTTTCCTTTCTAAATTAGTCTACTTTTCCTTAGCTCTCCTGAGAATTCTTTCTTTGTCATTGTTTTTTGATAATTTTAATACAATGTGTCTTGGCAAAAGCTTTTTTTGGTTGAGATAATTGAGTCTTCTGTTGACTTCTTGAATTCCAAGCTCCAGCTCATTCCTTAGATTTGGGAAATTCTCGTCCACTATTTGTCTGGAAATGCTTTTCAATGCCTGCTCCTTTTCCTTGTCTTCAGTTATGCCCATTATTCTTATATTTCCTCTCCTGATGTTATCAGCTAGTTCTTGTATTTCTCTCTTATTATTTTTTATTCTTCTGTTCTTCCTTCTAACTTCTGATTTATTTCTATATTTTTGTCTTCTGTATCACCAATCCTTTTTTCTATTTTGATCAACTTTATTTCCCAAAATTGCCATTTCATTTTTCATATCTGTCAATGTGTTCTTCATTTCTAGAAGGTGTATTCGGTTTCTTTTGAGAGTTTCAATCTCCTTGCTAAAGAACTCATTCCGTTCATCTAGTTGTTTTTTCAGTTTCTGAAATCATTAATATGAATTGTTTTGGTTGTCATTGAGTTTTTTTTTTAGAAGTACTTGCATTATTTGTCATTTAAGTTGCATATTTCTATATCTGTAAACTTATTTTCTGGAGATGTTTCTCTTTCTTTCTGAGCTGCCGTGTCATCTTGGTTGTTCATGGTGTTTAATGGACTATTTTCTACCTGGGCATTAATGGAAGTATATTCTACTTTTTTTTCCCAGAAAAAAGATTCATTATATATAGGTTTCTCTTTAGCCTGTTGCAAAGAAAGTATTTTTCTTTTGCTTTCCAGTAGGTGGCATCGATGCCTCTTGGATCTCTGATTATATGTATATATAAAGCCTTAATAATGCCTCCCCACCCTCTCCCCATAGATGTTTGATCAGGCTTGCTACTCTCAATCTCAGTCCCTGTCAGTGTTATCCACAGTTTTGGTAGTATTTGCTCAAATTTCCCTGTAGTATTCGGTCTTGGATGTTATGCAGGGAGTGGTCCTCTGGGTTGCAGGATTGGTGTGGTGGCTCAGCCTCACATTTTGCAAAACCGGCTGGTAATAATCAACTTATTTCTTTGCCATTTCCACTTCTCTGCTGTCTCCACTTCTCTACTTTCTGCCCTGATGCCTGAGCACTGCCACTGGCCATGTGTAGCTCATAGTTCTCCCAGTCAGGGATGTTCGTAGAACTCACTGCACCTTCTCTCTTTTCCCACCTTCTGCAGGGAACTCTGGTTGTGAGAAACAGCTTCTTTGTTTATACCAATCTACCACCCTACTCCCAGAGTTCTGACCTCTGGTAGCTCTTATGCACAGATCCTATGCTCAGATGTGCTGGTGTGTAGTTTGTGTGTTTTTTATTGAGTTTTAAATGTTCAAATTATTATTGTTTCAAGGGGAGAGATCTGGAAACGCCTCTCTCTTTACCATGTTTCTCTAAGAGTCATTCTTGATGTGGTTCTTTATTATGAAGTTTTCTAAATAAAATAAGACTGAAGACTTGGATTAATTTTTATATTTAGTTTTGCTTTAATTTTTTTTTCGCTTTAGTAGACTATAAAGTTGAAGAGACAAAAGATTTCTATTGGCTTTATTCCCAACATCTAAACATGTTGAAGATGCTCAATAATATTTCTTAAAAAGTTTGCAGATTATAATATCAGTGACATCATCAAGTAGGAAAAGATAAAAAGAAAAAACAGTCTCTATGTATCATGATATGGGAAAGCACACAATAGTTTGTCACCTTTCCAACTCAGTTTCCTTATCTGCAAAATAGAGGTTAATAATAACACCAACATTACAAGATTAATGTACCACTTAATTGATGTTCGTACCCTCTCTTCTCTCTTTCCTCTTTCTCCTAGAAGATTCTCACAAGGGAGAGAAAGCAAGAATGATGGCACAACAAATAGAAAAAGCAGCTTTCGTGGTGTCATAAAAGTAAAAGTAGAGTGAAATGAAGAAAAAATGGTAGCAGTGGCTCACTGAAGCAAGCAAAGTCTGACTGATTTGGGGCTGGGAGTGAATTTAAAGGTACCCAGAAGAGTGCGAGTGTCAGAGAACATGTTCCGACAGAAACCATTCCTTAAAAATAGTTATTTTAGTAATAAGGCCCTTATTCCTGAACCTAAACAGATTCATTATTCAATAGGAAGGGGACTAATGGTGTGGGGGGAATTCACACATGCCTCAGTTTATCCATGCACTTGTTTGGATTGAAAGTTACATCAACAGCATGGTCAGTTGAAACTGTTACTGACACTGAGCCATAAAATGGCTGCGAACCTAATAGTTTAATATAAGTCAAAGGTTAAGGATAGCATAAACTTTATAGCCTAACATGGCTGCCACTAAAACCTAGAAAATGATTAAAGTTCCATTACTAATGTCAACCTAGTATGACCATTACCTGCTGGAAATTGGAATCTCTAGAAATATGACAGACAGAAAGAAAGGAAAGAGAGAGAGAGAAAGAGAGAGAGAGAGAGAGAGAGAGAGCGCAAAAGAAAAGGAACACATATACTTGAAAAATCAGAAAATATTAGTTGTTCCATATCTGTGATCAACCCAAGAATCGTGTTTTTTCAGGGGCACATAGAATTAGATATTTCACTCTATTGCAATGCCTATTTCATTATTAATTCCAATTTAAATGTCCATTTCAAGATCAGAGGAGATTGTTTATTCATTAGCTACTTTAGATATTTATTTATTAAAAGGTCTTTTAAAAATAGTCCATTTTAACAAAATTTTATTGAATAGTTGAATTATCAGAAGAATAGAAATATTCTAGATCTTTTATTTAACTCAGAAATTTGTTAGTTTTGTCAAAGTAATATAACATAAACTCTTATTAATATATAAACATCAATGTTGTTTTAGAAAACATCATATTAATTCTGATCAGTGTGTAGTTACTGTGTTTTTGCTTAAAATACATAAAACCTTGTTGTTACCTGTTATTTATTTCATAAAACTCACTAAAGAATGATTACATTTGAATTGCCCTTTATTTCTCTTACAGTCTAGGAAGTTAAATGTAAATACTATCAGCTTAGTCAGCATAGATTTTAATACATTTAGAATATTTATTTTCAGTTTTATAGATCTCCAAAATACTTTGAGATATTTAGGTATGGAATATTTGTCCATAACTTGAATAGAATCATATGTCAGCTCCATAAATTTGAAATAAAGTTTACTCTTTCCATTTTATTATGGTTCAATAGTTTTAAAAAATATATGTAGTTTTATATTTTCATTAAACCTTTGCATAGTAAAAGTTTAATAATAGTTGTTACATTAAATAGGTATACCTGAGATCATTTTTAGTAGATTTTAAAATTTTAGAACATTCTAATTTAGAAAAGTTTACAGAATTATTGCAAAGATAATAAATATAGGTCCATGTTATCCCACACCCAGTTTCCTCTAATATTAACATCTGGTATTAGAATGATACATTTAAATTTAATTGAAAATTAACTTTAATCATCTGGCCTGAGGTAGTATTTGTCAGGTTTCTCCACTATAAAGTCACTCATTTTTTCCCCTCCCTTTTCATACTGTACTCTTTAGAAGAAAGCCATTATGCACAACCCACACTTAAGGAATGGGAACTTATATTCAACCACCTTTAGGGCAGAGTATTTATGTAAGTTATTTGAAATTCTTTGTATAAGAGATTTTACTAGTGTCTTCTATTTTTAAATTTATCTATTATTTATTCATACCAGCCAGTAAAGACTAATGAATATTTATTTTATGTATTGAATTATAATTCAATATGACTTTATTTATTTTTCTATTCAAATTGTTTCAGTTTTAGCTATTGGAAGATCTTTCATTTGGATCCTGTATCTGTTTGACACATCCCTATCATTGTGGGATTTTTTTCCTTTTGAGCACTTTTTCCTTTCTGACATTAAAAGATGCATCAGGTTCATCTTGTGTGTTATCTGTTCTATACCCAGAATAAGTCATTTATTCAAAGAGACCTGGTTTCATTTATGGATAATGACATCAATATTGGTGAATAAAGGTAAATTTATCATTACTGATTTATTGACACAGCAAGCTATTAGATGTGTGTGAACCAAAGTGCATATATACACATATATTAAATATATTTATATGCAACCAATTTGTACCTACATAAGCTAAACATGAATTTGTACTTATGTCTCCACTCTGATCCATTACTCATAGAACATACTGTGTCTTCTTTTTGCTAATCTATAACTTTCAAATACAAGAGTGAGAAAACTGGTTCTAACTGAAGCTGCTGCTTAACACATAAGTAAAAGGGATTTTGTAAAGAAATTGTATAATGTTGGCAACTGCAGAAACATTTTGAGTTATTGTAATGTTTCTTTTGTGGTTTTTATGTGTTAAGCAGCAGCTTCAGGAACAATTAGGGAAGTATGTTTCTCTGAGTTGGATAATTAAATGCCAAGAAACTCACCACTCAATATGTAATTCATTTAACATATTGTTTGAAGGAGCCAGTGGTCATACATAGGATGGATTGAATTCCTAACAATATCTGGCATGAGCAATGGTCTTGGCCTTCACCATAATAACATTACATTCATAGTCAGAATGACAGCTAAATGGATGGATGACGCTTGTCTCAAACGGGGCAGATTCATGACTCCAGCATAATAAATCAGAATGTTATTACCTCTGTCCACATATGCCTGGCCTGTTGCTCCCTATAAACTATATCAGGGGATACGAAGTAAATTCTTGTTGTCAGATCTAATGGTGAAAGATTCTGGCTTTTAACTTACTGGGAAAGCAAAGTAGAATTTCCATTTCAATAATCTGGATCAAAACACTTCCTGATTGCTGTGGTCAATTTATTCTGTCATTTAATTAAACACAAAACATTGCAAATAGTGTAAGTAAGCAAAAGAAAGACTACCTCTTTAACCTTGAAAACCAGTCCTTAACACAAATATCTTATTAAGTTGGTTAAGTTCTAGGACATGCATTATAGGAGGTTTTCTCTAGAGTTTTTTTCATGGGTTAAATAGGGATTAAAGCGAATGGAAAGTAAAGTCAAAATTAAGAGTTATAAGAGAAATTGAAATGCTAGAGCAAATTTATACAAAAAAATTAAAAGCAGAATTCCCAGCATAGAAGTTCTCCCACACAAAGAAAAAAAAATCAAGATCTGGGAAAGGGAATAGCAAAATAGCTCATATTATTTTAATTTTTCTTTAAGTTTGAAAAGTTAACTATATAATTTCTATATAATTTCTGTCTTGGATGTTGGAAAGAAATATTATTAATTGATTTTTTTTACATTTAAAATTTTATTTTCCAGTATATTTTCAATATATGTAAAGATTAGCAGAGCCCAGAAAAAAAGGAAAAGAGAACTACAATAATATTGTGGTCTCTTTTTGGCTACCCATCACACTCAGGTGTATCAAAATTAATACTTAGTTGTGATACTGTCACCCACACACTGTCAGAATTTAAGATACCCTAGTCCTGCAAAATTCCACTGGGAGAAGTACAACAAAGCTAATATTGTAACAGTGTAAAAATACATTTCAATAACATCTTCCTTGTTCACATCTCCCCTCTTTATTCTGGCTGTGACTACTTTGGAAAATATGTTGTTATGGTTATTGGTATCAGTTCTTCAGTAAGTCAGTCCCAAGGACAGGGCAGAGAGTGATATCTCCAGGCGCCAGCTGCCTGGGAGAAAATAGCTCCAAAGGCTCCCAAGAAGAACAGTAAAACAATATTGCCGCCAGAGTATAGATAACAAAACTAACTCCCAACATCTGCTTCTGTAATCTGCTTGGATGTGACCGTACTAACATCCTAAGGTACTGGGGTTTAAACCTTCACACAGAAATTTTGGAGAAACACAATTTAGTTTATAACACCTATATAATCAATTCTCATTATTTACAGATTTCATATTCGTTAATTCACCTAATCGAAAAACTTATGTGTAACCCAAAATCTAATATTCACTGTGTTCTCATGGTCATTTGTGTATATGTACACAAAGGAAAGGAAAACTTGACTTTCCCAATGCTCATGCTCTCAGCTGAATTCCAACAAGGCTACACTCTGCCTTCTTGTTTCAGTTCTCATAATATAAACAAGTGTTCTTTAATTGGTTTATTTAGTGCTACTGTTTTCATACCTTTTGTTTGTAATTTCACTGTTTAAAATGGCTCCTGAGTGAAGGGGCGAACATGCCGTCTAGTGTTCCTAAGCACAGGCTGTAATGGGTCTTATAGAGAAAATATGAATATTAGAAAAGCTTTGTGCAGTCCTGAGTTGATGGTGCTATTGCCCATTATTTTAATGTTAATGAATCAACAACATATATCATATTAGATGTTTTAAACAGAAATACACATAAAAACCCAATTATGTATTAATCAGTTAACATAATGTTATGGCTAGAGAATCACAGGCACCTAACTCTGTATTTCCCTAGGAGTTATGGTTTAGTATTCACTAAATCAGTATTTGTGGTACTTTATAGAATATAACTATTGTATATACTAAGGAATAAGTGTTGTGAGAACAGGATTTCTGAACTCTCAGTACTCAAAAGAATCACTAACAGAACAAGGTCTTCAAGGGGGTAAAACAAGAGTGCAAGTGGAAGACTTAGACATGGTCAAGAGGCTGATTACCAGGTACACTGAGACAGAGGGCTGCCACCATAACAAATACAAATGGGAGCAAGTTTGTAGGCAGTGCTGCATCGTTGACTTTTATAGGTTCTGGACATTTTGTCTTTATAAGCTTCATAAAGATGTTAAAAATTATATTTGATATAAAAGTGAATATACTAATATCATGTTAAAACATGTTCTTCAACACAATAGTTCTCTCTTTTTATTAAAAAAAATAATAAAACATTTTAGTAGGCTCCTAAAAGTATTGTGGGTTCTGGGAACCATGCCTCATAGTTAAGCTGGCCCTTTTTGTAGATACCAAGACAACTGAGAAAATTCTTGCTCAATGTTTTCAATTTTCTTAGTGAAGTAGTAGGGAATATCTATAGCAGAAAAATGAGATGAGTTATAGACAGAAAAAGGGATTCATTTGAATTATAATTTAGAAATGCAAGAAGGAGCTTTTCAAGATCCAAATGAGGTTATTCAACTTCCATGATTCCTTGATTTTTCTTGAGTAGTGCTTAGTGGCCTTGGGTTAGAAATGGAAAGGAGAATGTTACATTATCCAGGTTTAGATTTTGCAAGATATATTGAACATAAAATTTTAAGATATCATATCAATGGAGAGAAAGTGAATACATAATGTACTCCAGGAGCTGGGTTAGCAAAAAGAGAGAAATGGCAGAATGAGTTTAACAGTTTAGAATAAAGCTGGGAATTGTATTTACTTTTTCTGTTTTGTGTTTTACAGAAGGTTTTTGAGAAATTAAATAGTAGAATTTTGAGAATAAGAAAATTAATGGTGTCAGAAGTTAACCACAGTGAGTGTTGAAGTATATCAATAGTGGAGAAATTCCAGATTATAGTAAATCCAAAGAGAGTGAGTTGTTACAATGGAGTGGTAGTAAAGATTTTTCATATGAAGGACCTCAGTGGTTGGTTATAGATTTGAGATTGGATAGAAATTGACCTGAGAAATATAACAGGGCTGGAAAGAACATCCCTGCACCAGAGACCAAAACAATTGATGCATAAAAGTATGAAAGACCAAAAAGTAGGGAAATGGCAAGAAAGAAACTCTGTTATGCCAAACAGAAAAAAAAAAAACTTGAAGTATTTTTTATTTGTTCTTTTTGTGTGTGTGTATTTTTTTTTCTAAGCTTACTCATAATAACTGAGTGGTAGTATATATAAGCAAAAAAATGACAGCTCTATGTCTTATTCTTGGTCTTGTATTGTTTGAAAAGTAGGATAAGTAACTTATACTGGAGAGGACTGGAGGAAATAACATGTTCCCTTGGATTAGCCAGGTGTCTGCCAAGACTAGGAAAGAGACAGAGGATTTAACAAAAAGAGTCTAGAGCAATTTTATTGCAATGGGCAGGGTATGCAGGTGAAAGTCTTAGTCTGAAGGTAAGCAAAGGAAGAATAAGTTTGGGGAAGAATAAAATGACAAAGTTAGAGTTATAATTTAGAATTATAATACTTTAACTTAATTTAAAATTAGCTTACATGGCATTAAATTATTCTGATAAATAGCAGAAAATAACACCTTCATGGCAGGACACAGTGATAACATTGTTGTAATTCCCCAGAGCAGCAGATGTCAAGTATTACTTCTCAGTAAGATTTTTTAAAAGCATGTGGCTCTGCAAATGTTGGTCTCAATTTTTAAAATAATTTTCGTAGATAATTATTTTTATAAAACTTATTTCTCTGGCTCTAGGTCATGAGGCCTGATAGTACAAGGTATATGTATGTTAAACTGAAAAAGAGAACAAAGTGGATGTAAATTTTTATCTGTTCAGTGATTTGCTCAACTACACATCCTCACCCATCTTCCTTCTGCGTTAATATTTAAGTTTCTGTAAGAAATACGAACAACTAGATGAGGAGGCAGAGCATTGCCTTGAGGGCCTCTTCAGTTTCAATTCTCATTAAATGAAATTTCTCTATTCAAATATGGGCAGGATATGGCTAATACTTAATAAATTCCAAAGATGTGTCCAGAATTTGGATATAATATTTAAAAATGAGGTACTGATGCCTCAGAATGTACATAAGTGTGTGTGTGTGTGTGTGTGTGTGTGTGTGTGTGTGTGAGTGTGTGTGTATTTCCAAGGGTGGGGGTACAGGTTTGGAGGAAGAACACTGAAGAATAAGATATGCTGCAAAATAGAAAAAAAAATAGTATATGCAAATAATTGGAACATAACAGGTTTTCTTTAGCTTATAGATACTTGAGATTACTGTTTTTTACCCTTCAGAGGTTGCTACAGGACATAAAATGCTGTTGCAGCTCACATATGTTATGGCTCATCTACCAGCTCATCTAGTTGACATGGGACAGCATTTGGATCCACAGCTCCAATAGCCTCAACCCTACCTCCTGCTTGAGCTTTTCTAACACTTGGGACAAGTATGTGCCTAATTTCTCTAGGACGTATTCATCCAATGATGTGCTACTAAACTGGCTCTACAGGGTGAAAAAAATAAATACAATAAATACTCATTTTTACCATTTGCCAGTTTCCATAATGTGAACTCTTCCATTACAGCCAGTTTCAAGCAATTAACAGTTTAACAAACATATGACAAAATTCTGAATATTGAGCAATTTGCTCTTTTGAGTTACTATGACCCAGCTCCAGCCTATCACTGTCCTATTGTCTTTCATCACTCAAAGAAATAATTCTATTTGCATTATAGAAAATTCTGGGTAGTAGAATGGAGTGAATCTTCTGTACATTAAGGGATAATAAGATTTAATTTGTAAGTGATATTCTAAATTACTGTTGAATCTATAATAAAGAAAACCATTCTAAAATAATGCAATATATGCATTCAAAACCTGTGTATTTCACTACTCTGAAAGGGTTATTGATTGAGTCATTTACCAAAATGTAAGCCTTTCTCCAAGGTAATAAAATATAAAGGAGACACAATTAAACTGTTATATTTTACACATATGCAAAAATGTAAGTATTTTAACATCTCTACTATCTTTTTTTTTTTTTTTTGGAATTTTAATGCTTTATCTGATGCATACTAGTTTGCTGCTATTTAAATGTTTCTTTGGTTTTTGTTAAGTGCCCCCCCCATCAAATTATGCGTTTTTTAAGGACAGAATCCAGGTGTCAGTTTTTATCCCTTTTATTAGGATCCTCCAGAGAAACAGATCTTATAAGAGTTAAATGAGAGAGAGTGAGAGAGGGAGAGAGAGAATCATGAGAGAATCAATTGGTTCACATAATTATGCATAATTTTAGAGAGGTCCCATGATCTACTCTTTGCAAGCTGGAGACCCAGAAAAGAGAGTAGTGCAATTTAGTCCAACTCTAATGGTCTAAGAAGCAGGGAATATAATGGTATAATTTCCATTATGAGGACAGGAAAAGATATGATGAGATGTCTCAGCTCAAGCAGTGAGGTAAATAAAAAAGAGATAAATTCCTTTTTCCTCTGCCTTTTGTTCAATTCAAGCCTTCAATGAATTGAATGTGCCCAATCACAATAGTGAGGGCAATTTATTGAGTCCACTGATTCAAATTCTAATTTCATCTAAAACATGTCTTCATAGACATGTCTTGAATAGTTAATCTAGGGACCCCACTGTCAGTTGGTTGACACAAAATTAACCATCACAAGTCCACCCCTTGTCAATTTAGCACTGGTACTTTTCTCCTTCAACCATATTTAATCTCTAAATAATGATAACAGCAAGGTCATAATTATTTCCAACATAATATAACTATCCTATGTACAAATGAAAATATAGAAGATGTAAAGTTCTTGAGTGATGTTTATTTTTCTCTTTAATCTTCCATAACATAAATGCTATGACATATATTTAACAATAGTTAATTTTGCCAACAGAGTAACTGCTTTCTTTGCCTATAGATTCAGAGGCAAGAGGATCAAAGTGGCCAAGGGACAGTCTTAACTTTCATTTCAGATGTAATTGTTGTATCTCTGATGGAAGCATTCTTTCCTAGAACTAAGGTGTCTTGGCCCCAGAGCATAAAGTCTTGGGAACAGAAAGTGAAATTTTGCTAATGGGTCATTACGGGTGACAGTGAGTGGTTCACTCCCATTTCCATTTCTTGATTTCTGAACCCATGAATCCTGGGTATTAAAGAAACTGTACCATATATTGGATGCTGATTCAGAGATTATACAGTCTTCTAAAGAACCTTGCCCCAACACTGCACGTTATTGGTAAGTTTGGTTCAAGTTTAGGCCAACTAAACAAATAAACTTAGTGCCTGTAATTCAAGAGCTCCTGTTCAGGAACCTGCACTTGGGATATTCTAGAAAAACTACCAGGGGGGACCAGAGGGGTGTGACATGCTACTGACTACATATGGGGCAGGGAAGCTTCAGCAGTGGCTGGTTGGAGCTGTAAGAAAAGGCAGCTGGCCAAAGGCAAGCAATGTTTTATGCACTCAAGCAGAGAGAGGGGTAATCTCATTGGAGGAGCAGCCGCCTTCTCAGGAGGATGGGAGCAAAGTATGCTGCTTGGTTGTAGGAGCAGATAACATCATGGGAGCAGCAGAAAACTTCCTTGGGAACACGTACTGCTGAAAGCTCTTTGTGTACTGCCTTCCTTGGCTGCTGGCTGGGTAGCCAGCAGTCTTCTGAGTATATGGAGAGGCTATGTTCTGAATTAACACCACAGAGCCCTAACTTCCTGAGCTGCAACAGTAAATTAAGAATGCCTGCTGAGTGAGCCCATGCTGACTAATCTAACCTGATCCAATTTTGTGTTCCTTCTACCATAATTTCATACCCTTAGTAGTTATTCTCAAACATGTTGCTGGATTTCTTTCTGTATAAATTTAAAAACTCTAGTAGTTATTTTGGAGTATAACACATCGCTTCATCAGTTGTATATTGTATCTCACCCTAGGGGTCTAATGGGACTCAAGTCTAGTTATAGGTGTAAAATAAAGAGAGATAGTGGCATGGGTATGTCCTGAGGAAAGTAAGCATTGTCTTGAATAACAGTTGACTCAAGGGAAGCCATTACATTTTCCTCAAGCAATGCAGGGTTGATCCCCTCAGAGTAATGTAGAAAGGCCTATATCATTGTAAGTGGAGAGGGTGATATTACTGGAGATAGGGATGCTACTGGAACTTCCACTGGGCTTGAGGAGAACTCTTCTACTGGTAAAGAAGAAGCTTGAGCTGGGAATTCAAATCTCTGAGCTCATCCTTTTCTTTCACCACTTCATCCAGCTGCATTAGAAGTAAACAAACAACATCGTTAAATTCATTAGTTTTCCAAAAATATTCAAAAGTATCATATACAGAGTCACCTAGCTCAGGGGTCCCCAACACCAGGACTGCAGACTGATAACATTCTGTGGCTTGTTAGGAACTGGGCCAAACAGCAGGAGGTGAGTGACGGGCAGGCCAGCACACCAAGCTTCATTTGTATTTGCAGCCATTTCCCAGAGCTAGAATCATTGCCTCATCTCTATCTCATATCATTAGGTAATAGATTCTTATAGGAGCACCGGTCCTTGGAGAAAAAAGTTTGAGTACCACTGACCTAGCTCCTTTCTTCTTGTAAGTGGTTAATTAAGATTACTCAATGCAGATATTTTACGTATGTCTATAATCACCATGGTCTATCAGTGCTTTCTTTACTACTGGAAATAGAATCATTAATATTTTTAAATCTAATCAGATTATACAGTCAGTTTTAGATATCCCAGAACCAATTCAGAAAATGCATCCTTGAAATTCTGTTCCTCTGGAATTACTTTAAGGCCAAACTTGTTTTAGTCAGGGTTCTCCAGAGAAACAGAACCAATAGGATATAGGTATGCATACTTAGATAGATAGTAGATAGATGATAGATAGATGATAGATAGATGATAGATAGATAGATAGATAGATAGATAGATAGATAGATAGTTAGATAGATAGATATTATGAGGAATTGGCTCATGAAATTATGGAGGCTAAGAAGTCTAACGACCTGCCATCTGCAAACTGGAGACACAGTAAAACCAGTGATATAATTCAGTGCAAATTTTAAGGCCTAATGACCAGAGGGTGCAATAGTATAAATCCCAGAGAAGATGATTTAAGATTTCTTGAGTCAAATAATGAGGCAGGAAAAAAAGAAGCAAATTTCTCTCTCCTTAGCCTTTTCTCAATTTAGGCCCTCTATGAACTGAATGATAATGCCCACATTGAGAAGGACAATCTACTTCATTGAGGCCACTGATTTAAATGCTAATTTCATTCTGGAAACATCCTCACAGACAAGGTCAGAAATAATGCTTATTCTGGACACTCAGTGGCCAGTCAAGTTGACATATAAAATTGATCATCACATCTTCATTCCCCATGAAGCCTAGCAAAATGCCTTGCCCTCAGAAAATGTGTACCAAATGAAAAGCAGATGTTTAATTCCCTAAAGTTTTAAAGGCCCCAGTCAAATAAATTAACCTATTTTCCTAATGGTGATTATCAGGTAAAAACATGATGAGCACACAAGGAGTTTTTGATTGTTTTTCTTTGGGGGGGAGGGTAAATTGTATAGAATGTGATTTTTTTGTTTGTTTCGATTAGTTATACAATATTATATTAGTTTCAAATGTGCAATATAGTGACTCAACATTTATATGCCTTAAAATACGATCACCTCACTAAGTCTAGTGATCAAGTCACCACGTAAATTTATCAAAATATTATTGACTGTATTCCCCTTTATCTTTTTACTCATCTTACTTCCCTCACCTCTGGCAACCATCAATTTGATCTCTGTTTCTGTGAGTCTGTTTTTGTTCTCTTTTGTTTGTTCATACGTTTTGTTTCTTTAGACTCCACATATAAGTGAAAACATATGCTATTTGTATATCTCTATCTCTTACTTATTTCACTTAGCATAATACCTTCTAGGTCCATTCAAGTTGCTGCAAATGGCAGAACTTTATTCTTTTTTATTCTTAAGTAATATTCCATTGCATGTGTGAGTGTGTATATACATAAAATCTCACTTCTTTATTCATTCATCTATCAATGGACGTCTAGGTTGATTTTATATCTTGACTATTGTAAATAATGCTGCAATAAGCATAGGGGCACATATATCTTTTCAAATTAATGTTTTTGTTTTCTTCGGATAAATATCCAGAAGTGAAATTGTAAGTTGTATGGCAGCTTTGTTTTTAACTTTTTGAGGTGATGCACTAATTTATGATCTCACCAATGATGTATGAAGATTCTCTTTTCTCCACATTCTTTCCAACACTTGTTATTTGTTGACTTTTTGGCAGTAGACATTCTAATTGGTGTGAAGTGGTATCTCATTGTGGTTTTGATTTACATTTCCCTCATGATTAGTGATATTGAGTATCGTTTCATATGTCTGTAGGCCATCTGTATGTTTTCTCTGAAGAAATATTCTTGTCATTATTATTATTGAGTTTTATGAGTTCCTCATATATTTTGGATATCAACCTCTCATTGGATATATCATTTGCAAATAAATCCTCCCATTCAGTTGGTTGTCTTTTCATTTTGTTGATGATTTCTGTCAAGGTGCAGAAGATTTTTAGCTCGATTAACTCCCGTTTAGTTTTGATTTTGTCTCCCTTGCTTAAGCAGCTGTATCCAAATAGATATTACTAAGACTGATGTCAAATAGTTTACTGCCTATTTTTTTTAAGAGTTTTATGGTTTCAGGGCTTACATTCAAGTCTTTAACCTATTTTGAGTTTATTTTTGTATATGGTGCAAGAGAGTTGTCCAGTTTCTTTTTTTTTTCTTTTTTCTTTTGTGTGTGTGTATATCTACCCAGTTTTCCCAGTGCCACTTGTTGAAGACAGTGTAATTTCTCCATTGTATATTCTTGCTTCCTTGGTTCTAGATTAACTGAGACTATAAGGGAGGGTTTACTCCTGGGGTTTCTATTCTATTCCATTGGTTTATGTGTCTGCTTTTGTGCCAATACATTTCTGTTTTGATTATTATACCTTTAGAGCATAATTTGAAATCAGGAAGTGTGATACTTCCAAATTGGTTTCCTTACTCAATATTGCTTTGGCTATTTATAGTCTTTTGTAATTCCACATAAATTTTAGGATTAATTGTTTTAGTTCTGAGAAAATGCCATTGATATTTTCATAGGAATTGTATTGAATCTGTAGATTTCTTTGAGTAGTATGATTATTTTAGCCCTACTAATCCTTCCAGTTTATGAGCATGGTATATCCTTCAATTAATTTGTGTCCTCTTCAATTTCTTTCTTCAGTGTCTTATAATTTTCTGAATACGTGTCTTTTACCTCTTTGGTTAAATTCATTCCTAAGTATTTTATGACTTTTGATGCAACTGTAAATTGGATTGTTTTCTTAATTTCTCCTTTCGTTTGTTTTTAGTGTATAAAAACATGATAGATTTCTATATATTAATTTTGTATCCTGCTACTTTACTAATATTATATATTAATTCTATTAATTGTTTGTGGATTCTTTAGGGTTTTCTGTAATATCATATATATAATATATGTGTGTATGTGTATATATATATACACATACACACACACATATATGTGTGTATATATATAATAGTATATACTATATACTATGCAACTCTACCTCCAGTGGTATCATCCTCTCCATTCACAATGATATGGGCCTTTCTACCTAAGTCTGAGAAGGTCAACCTTGCATTGCTTGAGGGAACAGTAGTTTTTCCTGGAGCTTATTAACTCACAAGCGAAATAAGATAAACACATCAATAAGAGCAAATGTAATGGGTACCACAAGTGAAGTGCAAAATATTTTTAGGAATCACAAAACAGAAAAGCATTACTTTGGATTCAAGGTTCCCAGGGAATCCACAGGAGGGCACCTTCTGAGCTGTGTTTAAAAGCCAGAGAGTACAAGGAGTAGTTCAGGTAGAATGATTTGGAAGGTATCACCCTCCCACACTCTCGGCAGATTTCACTGGTAAAGCAAATTTTATCACTCAAGAATTTTCTAAACTCTCACCTTCTAACCAAACACATTTATTTGTTACTATACCTCTTTTTTTTCTAAGATTGGCCTTCATTAGTTTATTCTAATAGTAAAACTAAGACATAATGTCTATATTAAAGGAGCAGGAAGCATAGGGATGCATTTGAGACATCTGGCAGAAACTGAATCACAAGTAATGGGGGTAGGGCATAAGAAAGGAAATGAGGTTGTTGGTTAGCTCTTTGATAAAAATAGGAAAAGCAAATTTGTAGGGTAAAAGATGATAGGCTTAGTTTGCACAAATGGAATCTATTCATTAAGATATGGCTCATTTCAGTGATTACTAATATTTACTGTTTTGACTCTTCCTTTGTTTTTCAATAATCCAAACACCACTTAGTTAATATTGAGTCTGCATTCAATAAACTCTAAGGAATCACTCCATTTACAAATATGTTCTTCAATCAGAAGAGTTTTCTTCATGTTACACCAAAAAGTTGACCAGAAAATAAATTAGAAAATTAAAAACATTGTTTATCCCTATTATGTCTTTAAAAATATTATTTTCTCCATTTTTTATTAAAGAAAACAAACACATGATTACAATAGAATCATTATTTTAAGTTTAACAAAATTCTAGACATATCGACTAAAATATAGATAATTTTTTTTTCCCAAATGAAAAACAGTTCTGAACAACAATGCTAGTTCAATTAGGAGTGTGTGAGGCATTCTTCTATATGGCATTTAATGCTCCTTAAAATCTGCAAATTATTTTTTAATCAACTAAAACTTCATCTTTAAGGAAGGTTTTAAGAATGCTATAAAAAAGCAATACTTTTCTATTAGAAGCTGCTTCCTAGTTCACTTAGGTGTTTAAGTAAACAAAAGACTTTTCAAAAGACAATTTTAACTCAATGCTGTAGTGGTGCAGAATCAAATTTAAGCAGACAGAGCAGCTGTAGATTCAAAGAAGACAAGGTTTCCACTTGGACAGCTTTGTATTTTCCAGCTAAGAAAAATGTGTCTAGAGTTCAACTGTATTAAAAGAGGTGGGTGGAGTGACTGTGTTTGGCAAGTATAAACTAATATGTAAAAATCTTGTATTGAAATTAATTCTGAAATAGAACTTCGAGTCTTTATGCTAAGTACCTCCGCATTTTAAAACTTCTACTGATTTAAAATCATGAAAAGTGGTATCATTTTATAGAACTGAGAACCATTCTATGAGAACCAGTTCATAGTTTTTGAAACTGATTTTAGCTGATGACTAGACAACTGTATTGTCCAGATTCTCCTATACTTTTCTCTTTTCCTGGATTTTCCCCCAAGCATCCAATGTACAAGTATTTCCCAAAATTTAGATCCTGACTCTCTATTCTAAGCTTATTCCTTTTTAGATTATCCATTCTAGAAACTCATTTATATTTTCAACTTCTTAGCTCCTTCCATTTAACATGTAAATCTATATCTACAGCTCACTTTTACTTTCCGCTAGTCACTCATTAAACTCCTTGCTCTCTAGATAGCTCACCTTTCCTCTAAACTTAACATGCCTTAGTACTGTGATTTAATACCATTTCTTGGCAGAGATGAAGACTTACCACATCATATACTAAAAGGAAAACTATTTGGTCACTGTTCTTTGCTATTTATTCTCATTGCTTGAAATAGCATAATCACTTACATGAACTCCCAAATTGAATATTTTACCCTGTATATTGCTGCCAAATTATTTTCTTAAAATACTGGTTTCGCCTTAGCAACACTCAGATATTTTAAATATCTCTTTAATAGCTACTCCATAAAATTCAACTGTCAGCAGCCATAGCTTAATACTTTCTTTAAGAGCACATCATGCAGTGTTTCTAATGTCCAACACCCTACTTCCTACTAAGAATGTGAACACCTGCTCTTTTCATATAAAATTTACTACTTTTTTTCAGAAAACACTGCCTCCTCCATGGTATCTTTTTTAACATTGCCAGTTCTCTCCATTCTTTTGCAGTCAAGTCAGCTATTTTTCTACTACTTATATATATGAACACACATTGTCATTTAGTTTTTATATACCTCTTTTGTGTTTTGAACTCTAGTGCACATTTTCTATGTGCAGAAAATATGAGAAAAAAAAAAAACCTTTGTATTTCACAATGTAACCAGCTATATACATAGAGTGGGTATGGCACAGATATGTGCTCAATAAATTTACTGGAAATTAACAAATATTTATGAAGTATCTATTAAAACTTAGTTACTGTGTATACAAAGAAAAACAATACTAAGTCTCTACCTTTAAAGTATTATAATCTACAGAGAAAACATAATGGAGGAAAAAAGTGAAAAAAATTACTTATAATTCTATAGATTTTTAGTTATCTGAAATCTACTTGAGGCATGCTGCTTTCTCTGTATTAGAAAGGTATAATGATTAGTAATTTAAATTGACTATCTGTAGTAGATAGTGCCATTGGTCCAAACTCATTCACCTAATAAACACTATTTTAGTACATTTTAAAAATTTATTTATTTGAATTAGTGTCAAGTATGTAGTACATTGGTTAGACATCTAGATAGTTTATAAAACTATCCCCCCAGTTGCTCCCTCTCTCCCCTGGCTCTCCAGCTGGCCAACACATTAATTCTAACTGCATTCCCTATGGCATGCAAGCACCTGTGACTTCCTGTCTGAGGGGTTTCTTTGGCTCCTGAAGCTTGGTCCAGGAATGTGTAGACCAGAAAGGCCAGGGAGTCAAACTCTCCAGGAAACAGTCCTCACTCAAACCACTGAGAATTTAGCATCAGTATTTAAATATCCCACTATTTTAGCTTCCTAGAATCTAGGAACAATTATTCTACATTCTTAGATCCCAGGAAAATACCGCCCCACCTCACATCCCTTTGTCCTCAACAGTAAACTATGTATTAACATACTCTCTGAAGCCTATTTCCTTTCCTGTCTAGTTATTCATTCTCCTACCAGTCAGGGGGACCACTTTCCTATGGAAATTATGATGTTTACCCTAAAAACTCATCTCAAGTTACTTTTCTGGAGAAAGTCCACATAAAACATTATATAAATTACATAGTAGTGCCCAATTTAATGGAGTACTTAGCAGTTGATGATGATATTCTATAGTAGTGTTTTTATATTTTCTGGACCTGGCCTTAATCCAGGAACTAGTGGAATTTTTCTTCTGATGATATATTGAAATATGCAATAATTTATCCTCTTCAGTAAGAATAGCATTGGTTCAAATCCTGGTTCTACCCCTGTATCTTATGTAACTTTGTTAAACTTCTTAAGATCTAGTTTCGTTGAAAGTATAAGAGGAATAATGACAATCCCTACTATATAGGGTTGTAGTAAAGATTAAATAAAAACATACACATGAAGCATTCAATATGATGCTGGCATATTGGTAATGAACAATAAATATTAATATTATCTAAAATTCGAAGCATCTTGAAGTGTTTTTTACCCTGAATGTATATAGTGTTTCAAAATACACTCATTTTAATCCTAAGAAATTCAACTTTGGATTGAAACCTTAGGACCTACATTTTTAGAAGTCTAGATATACACAGCACAATGTATTCTTTAACAAATTGTTTGTGACAGATATGTGAAGAGTGTAGTCGATAATCAGGGAAGACCTGAGGGCTGATTATGAAGTCCACGAACATGATCCTGGGAAGTTTCTAAATGCCCTAAAATGAATTATTGTTAAGAGTTGTGATTTAGTAAAATAATTCTGTTAGCATATTACATATAGTAAATATTTTAAAAATAAATGAATCAATGGAATTTTGAGATTGAAATATTTTACATTTCAATCAATGTGATAAATATGCCTTAGAAAATATTAGAGGTTGTTTACTCCAGATAAATGTTTTCCACAGAGACATTAATTGGTTAGAGATCTTTCATTAAAAAAATAAATTTTATTTCTTTTTATTTTAGTAATATGAACTTTTGGTCCTTTTTGTTATTATTTCTGGGTGGGTACAGAACTTTTGATTTATCTGAGAAGTTCTTGGAATTTCACAGGAAAAATTTTTAGAAAACATTCCAGTCTCTAAAATTGCTGCAACGACATTCTTTTTAAAAAAGGGTTTGAGTAGAATTGAGAGATTTTCTTGTTTCCATTAGAGAGCTTCATTGATTTCATGGAAATTAGAGATGCCACCATCTCTCATGTCTTCCATGTTGTCTTTCTATTAAGATACACTGAATATCTCATCGAGTTTCTTTCAGTTTTTAGTTCATGCTATCTAAATATCTTCTTTTTTCCTAACTTAATTTTGATGCTTCAGATTCTTCTACAAATATTATTGCTTTCAAAGCATCACTGTCCTAACATATACCTTAATTTTTTCTTTCTTCCCAGCAAGTAGCAAAAATTAAACAAAAGCTGGAATTGGGAAATAAATAGACAGAGAACCAAAATTTTGTTAAATTGCTGCTCTATGGCCAAATACTGAGAGGAGTCTAAGATTATGCATACATACATACATACATACATACATACATACATACATATGTGTGTGTATGTGTGTGTGTATGAATAGAAATATATATATATTTGAATATATATGAATAGAAATTTTGAAAGAAATTCTTTATTGGTCCTAGTTTTTTCTCATGGATATGCGCCAAGGACAGGCTGATGGCAACCAGAGGTGTCAGACCAAGGAGAGGAACATGGCACTGGGGGACATTTCTTGGTCTTAAGCAGGTGACATACCTCTCTGTATGCATGTTTTGTCTAGCCATTCTAGACTGCTCTGCCTATTTCATTTGCCCTCTTACTATCCATCCCTTATAGCTATTTTTCTCTCATCTATTGACTTTGGAGTCCAAAGCGTTATGTACAAACCCAGGCTCTTGTAGGTATTATTGTATAATTATAAGATCCTAAATAACTTTATAGAGCATGCTTCAATTAAAAATAAGGCTAATCATCAACTCATAACTTTATTATAGAAAAAAATGAAATGATGTAAAAGAGTCTAGCATAACATTCAATAGAAAATAAATATTGCCTTTTTTGTAACAGGTTAGCTGCCAGAATATAGGTGTCATAAAAACGACTGCTAAATGTAAGTCAAAATGGAAAAGAAAAAAACTTACATAAACATTATTTTCATTGAACACATAGATTTGGGCAAGTCTACCAGTACTGGCCATCTGCTCTATAAATGTGGTGAAATCGACAAAAGAATTATTGAAAAATTTGAGAAGTCTGCTGAGGTGTGAACGCATTTCTTCAAATACTCCCAGGTCTTAAATAACCTGAAAGCTGAATGTGAGCATGGTATCAGCATTGATATCTCCCTGTGGAAATTTGAGACCAGCAAGTATTATGTAATCATCGTTAATGCTCTAGGACATAGAGATTTTATCAAAAATGTGATTACAGTCACTTCTCAGGCTGGCTGTGCTATCCTGATTGTTGCTGCCGGTGCTGGTGAATTTGAAGCAGGTATCCCTCAAAATGGGTAGATCTGTGATCATACCTCCCTGTTTTACACACTGGATGTGAAACAACTTACTGTTAGTATAAACAAAATGAATGTCACTGAGCTGCCCTACAGTCAGAAGAAATATGGGGGAATTATTAATGAAGTCTGTTTCTATTATATTTGTTCATTTTGTTCTTTAGATTTCCTATAGTGAGATTATATGGTACTTTTTTTCCATCTGACTTATTTCACTTAGCATAATACCTTCCAGGTTCACCCATGTTGTTACAAATGGTAAGATTACATTATGTACCAATTCTTTATCCATTAGTCTATTGAGCACTTATTTTGCTTCCATATCTTGGCTATTGTATATAATGCTGTAATGAACATAAGGGTGCATATATCTTTTCAAATTAGTGTTTTGGATTTCTTCAGATAAACACCCAGAAATGGAATTTCTTAGTCACAAGGTAGTTCTATTTTTATTTTTTTTTTGAGGTACCTCCAAACTGTTTTCCAGAGTGCCTACATCAATTTGCAATCCCTCTGAAAGTGTTCTGGGTTTCCCTTTTCTCCACATCCTCATCAACACTGGTTGTTGATTTATTGATGTTAGCCATTCTGACAGATGTGAGGCCATATCTCATTGTTTTAATTTGCATTCCTCTGATGATTAGTGAAATTGAGCATCTTTTCACATGTTTATTGGCTGTCTTTATGTCCTCTGAAGAAATGTCTATGGGAGCCCTGTGCCATTTTAAAAAATTAGATTGTTTGTTTGTTTGTTTTTGATGTTGAGTTGTATGAATTTTTTATAAATGTTTGATATTGACCCTTCGTCAGATGTATCATTGCCAAATCTCTTCTCCCATTTAGTAGGTTGTCCTTTCGTTTTGTTGATGGTTTCCTTTGTTGTGCAAAACATTTTAGCTGCAGTTCTGTTTATTTACTTTTTCTTTTGTTTCCCTGGCCTGAGGAGAAAAAAATATATAAGAACAATATGAGAGAGTTTACAGCCTGTGTTTTCTTCTAAGAGTTTTATGGTTTTGGGTCTCTCATTTAAGTCTTTAAGCCATTTCAAGTTTATTCTTGTATATGGTGTAGTAGTGTGGTCTAGTTTTATTGATTTGCAAGTATTTGGCCAGTTTTCCCAACATCTTTTATTGAATAGACTGTCTTTACCCTCATTGTATATTCTTGTCCCCTTTGTCATAGATTAAATGACAATATAGACATAAGTTTATTTCGAAGTTTTTCTATTCTGTTTTATTGATCTACATGTCTGTTTTTTATGCCAGTATCATGCTGTTTTGACTACTATAGCCTTGTGGTATAGTTTGATATCAGGTAGTGTAATACTTTCCACTTTGTTCTTCTTTCTCAAGATTATCATGGCTATTTGGGGTCTTTCGTGGTTCTGTATAAATTTTGGGATTATTTGTTCAAGTTCTGTGAAAAATGCCATTGGTATTTTGATAAGGCAATATTGCATTGAATTTATAAAATGCTTTGGGTAGTATGGACATTTTAATAATGTTAATTCTTTCTATTTAGGAATACATTATATGCTTCCATTTATTTGTATCTTCTTTAATTTTTTTTCCATATCTTATAATTTTTTGAATACAGGTCTTTTACCACCTTGGTTAAGTTTATTCCAATGAGGCGAGTGTTTATTCCTTTTTTTTTTTTTTTTGGTGCAATTGTCAATTAAGAATTAAGAATTCTTTTCTTAATTTCTCTTTCTGATATTTTATTATTGGAATATAAAACTACAACCAATTTCTGAATATCGATTTTGTATCCTGCTACTTCGTGTGTCAGTTTTAATAGTTTTATGGTGGAATCTTTAGGGTTGAGAGTACTTTGTAGTCTGCAAATAACGACTTCCTTTACAATCTGGATGCCTTTTACTGCTTTTCCTTGCCTGATGACTGTGGCTAGAACTTCCAGTATTATGTTAAATAAAAGTGATGAAAGTGATATTTTTGTCTTCTTCTTGGTCTTAAGGAAAACACTTTTATCTTTCCACCATCAGATATGATGTTAGCCGCAGGTCTGTCATAAATGATCTTTAGTATGTCCAGGTATATGTTGACTCTATCCCCACTTTGCTGCACATTATTATCATAAAGGGATGCTAGATTTTGTCACATGCTTTTCTGCATCTATTGAAATGATAATATAATTTTTATCTTTCAATTTGTTTATGTGGTGTATCACATTAATTGAGTCACAAACATTGAACCAAATTTGCATTCCAGTAATAAATCCCATTCGATCATATGTATGATCTTTTTAATGTCTTGCGGAATTTGATTTGCTAATATTTTTTTGAAGATTTTTATATCAATGTTCTTCAGGAGTATTGGCCTATTTTCTTATTTTGTAATGTCTTTGTCTGGTTTTGGAATAAGGGTAATGGTGGCCTTGTAAAATGAGATTGAGAGCCTTCCAACCTCTTGAATTTTTTGGAATACTTTGAGAAGTATAGGTATAATTTTTGTGTTGAATGTTTGGTAAAATTCACGTGTAAAGCCATTTGGTCCAGGACTCTTGTTTGTTAGAAGTTTTTTGATTACTAATTTAATTTAGTTAGTAATCAATCAGTTCAGATTTTCTTTCTTTTTGATTAAGTCTTGGAAGACTATGTTTCTAGAAATTTATCCATTTCTTCCAGATTGTACAATCTGTTGGCATATAATTGTTCATAGTATTTGCTTATAAACCTTTGTATTTCTGTGGTGTCAGCTGTCACTTCTTTCATTCTTAATTTTATTTATTTTGCTCCTTTATTTTTCTTTTTCTTGATAAATCTGGTTAAAAGTTTATCAATTTTTTTTTATCATTTCAAGGAAACAGCTCTTGGTTTCATTTATCTTTTGTACTTTTTTAGACTCTATTTCATTTATTTCTGCTCTGATCTTTACTATTTCCTTCCTTTTATTCATTTTGTGCTTTGGTTGCTGTTCTTTTCCTAGATCCTTTAGGTGTAATATTAGATTGTTTATTTGAGATATTTTTGTTTCTTAAGGTAAATCTGTATTGCCATGAATTTCTCAAGACTGCTTTCACTGTATCCTATAGATTTTGGTTTATTTTCATTAGTCTCGAGATATCTTTTAATTTTTACTTTGATCCCATTCTTAAAATATTCATAGCTTAGTAAGATATTATTTAGCCTCCATGTGTTTGTGTGTTTTTCAGTTTTCTTGTAATTGATTTCTAGTTTCATACCATTGTGGTCAAAGAAGACACTTGATATTTCAATCTTTTTAAATTTATTAGGCTTCTTTTGTGACCTAACATGTGCTCTATCTTGAAAAATATTTCATGTGCAATTTAGAAGACTGTAAATACTGCTGCTTTGGGGTTAAATGCTCTAAAAATATCACTTAAATCCATCTAGTCTAGTGTGTCATTTAAGGCCACTACTTCCTTGTTGATTTACTGTTTGAAAGATTTGTTCATTGTATTGATGGGATGTTAAAGTCCACTGCTATGACTTCATTACTGTCAATCACTTTATATAATTTAGTGCTCCTATCTTGGGTGGACAAATGCTTATTAGGATTGTATCCTCTTGTTGGATTGATCCCTTTAGTATTATGAAATGTCTTTCTTTGTCTTTTATTATAAACTTTGTTTCAAAGTCTATTTTGTCTGATATAAATATTGCTACTCCAGCTTTTGTGTGTGTTTCCAATTGCATAAAAAAATTTTTTTTCCATCCTTTTACTTTCAGCCTATGTGTGTCTTTTGATCTGAAGTGGGTCTCTTATAGACAGCATATGTGTGGTCTAGGTTTCTTATCAATTCAGCTACTCTGGGTCTTTTGATTGAAGCATTTAATCCATTTAGACATAAAATGATTATTGATAGATATGTAGTTTTTGCCATTATATTTTTCATATTTACAGTCTTCCCCACCTTCCATTTTTTTAAAGAAGTCCCTTTACCCTTCTTATACTACTGGTTTGGTGGTTATACATTCCTTTAGCTTTTTCTTGTCTGGTAAGCTCTTTATCTCTCATTCAGCTTTACATAATTGCCTTGCTTGATAGAGTAGTCTTGGTTGTAGGTTGTTCTTCATCACTTTGGATATTTCATGCCAGTCCCTCTGGCCTGCAAAGTTTCTGTTGAGAAATCCACTGACTCTTATAAGTAACTAGTTGTAAGTAACTAGTTGCCTTTCTCTTGCTTCTTTAGGATCCCCTATTTATCTTTAATCTTTGTTATTTTGATTATAATGTGTCTTGGTATGAGCTCTTTTTTGGGTTCATCTCACTTTGGACTCTACTTTTTCTGGATTTTATGTCTGCATCATTCGCCAGGTTAGAAAAGTCATTATTTCTCTAAATAGGTTCTCAATTCTTTGTTCTCTCTTCTCCTTCTAGTATCTCTATGATGCGAATATTTTTATGTTTGATGTTGTCGCAGAACTCCTTTAAACTACCCTAATTTTTTAAAATTCTTTTTTATTTTTATTGTTCTGATTGGGTGTTCTCTGTTATCTTATATGTCAAATTGCTGATTCTATCCTCTGCTTCATCTTATTTGATTTTAAGTCTATCTAGTGTATTCTTCATTTCAGTTTTTGTAGTCTTTATTTCTGACTTGCTATTTTTTGGGGTCTATGTATTTTTTTATGCTTTCTTTCTCTTGGTTGAAATTCTCATTAAGTTCCTTGAGCATCCTTATAACTTATAGTGTTTTGAATTCTGTATCTGGCAGGTGCTTGCCTTCATTTCATTTGTCCCCTCCCTGGAGTTTTGTCCTCTTCTTTTGTTGGAGACATGTTTCTTTATTTCTTCATTTTGGCTGCATCTCTGTATTTGTTTCTATTCATTAGGGAGATCTGCTACATCTCCCAACCTTGGCTGTGTGGCCTTATTTAATAGATGCACTGAATGGCCCAGTGGCATAGTCTCCTTGGTCACTTAAGGTGGTTGTTCTAAGAGTGTCTCTTCTGTGGGTTGTTTATACCCTTTTGCTATAGTTGAACCTTGTTTTCTTCTAACAAGTCAGTTGGTGAGAATCACTCTCAGGGTGGCTGGCTGTGAGAATTGGCCATGCCCATAGCCTACGAGCTTCTTTGTGGGGGATGACCTCACAGAGTGGAGTTTATCCTAGCAAACTAGTGTGCCTATTGAGACCACCCTTTGGAAGTATCAATTGTGTGGCTAATTAGGTAGTGTGCTGTTGTGGTCTGAAGCCAGCTCTCAGGTGTGTTTGTTTTGAGGCCTCTTAGGAGGGGCTTACATTCAGGCCTAGTTCAACTGCTGCCTAGCCTAGGGCTACCTAGTAGTAACTACAAAGCTACCCACAGTGGATCACTACTTGTGCTGGTTCTGGCAGCATATGCAAGAGGCCACACTGCGATCCAAGACTGACTGCCACCAAGCCTGGGGTAGCTCAGCTAAAGGCTCAGGGGTCCTCAATGCCTGACACTGCCTGCTGATTGTCTGTAAAACTTAGCCACTGAAAGACCCTCCAACTATATGTGAGTTGTTTGGGGTGGGGTCTCAGGGAGTCACCAGGGTGAGGTGAATGGTGTTTACCAGGTTAATACAGCTTCAGATTTGGCCACAATGCTAATTCTGGCACTACTCAGAATAGTCTCAGAGCCCACTGAGACCAGGCTCTGCATACCTCTGGCCCACAGTCTCCTGGAAGTTATCTAAATAAGATTTCAGCACATGTCAGGTATGGTTACCTGCCACTGAATGTGTCTCTGGTGATGCCCAACCCATGGACAACTGTTTGCTGCTGAAAGAGCCTGCTGTGCTGTGTGTGGTGGGGATGGTTACAAGACCATCAAAAGCACCTTCAAAGGTATGCAAACTGGGTTGGGCAGAGACACAGGGAGTGACCAGGATGAAGTGAATGGAGTTCACTAGGCCAAAATAAATTCAAATTTGGTGATATGTGGGAAGGGTTCAACACAGGAAAGATGGAACTCATTTGTAGGTTGCATGGGAGGAGGACTTGACACAAAGATAATGGCAGTTGTCCCTCCAGCCTTCACCCTAGAGCCACACAACTCAATTCTTCATTGTATGTCTCTGATGCTTTGTGAGTCACTTTCCCTCTGTCCCTCCACTGGAACTCAGAGTAAGTACCTGGGAGTCTGTGTGTGGGCTTTTTAAGAGGATATCTTGGTATCCATAAGTCTTCTATATCACCTTGATGGACAGAATTCCTGCTGATTTTCACAGCCAGGTGTTGTGGTGACTCTTTTCCTTGCAATGGAACCCTGAGCTTGGGAGATTGGTGTGAGGCTGAGGTCCCTCACTTCTCCAGGGGTAACTCCTCAAATGAAATATCCTCCTTATGCTCAACCACCACATATGGGTGTATAATCTGCTCGTTTTATGTGTCTGCCACTACTACAAGTCTCCATGTGGCCTCTTCTTTATAACCTTAGTTATAGGACTTCTGTTCAGCTAGTCTTCAGATGATTCTACAGGTTGATTGTTCTATAATTTAGTTGTAATTTTAATGTGGTAATGGGAGGAGGCAAGCACAGCATTTATCGATTTCACTATCTTGCCCAGAACTGCAGCCAATTTTTTTCATAGCAACCATCTGAATACCAGCAGTGCTCATATGTCAAAAATCCTTTTCTTTTCATACATGGCATAGAGGAAACACACACACACACACACACACACACACACACACACACACACACAATGAATTGGTCTTTTAATAAGGTGTGGTTAAGTAATGCCTACAGGAGGCTAAAGGAAGAGGGAAAACATAGTCTGTAAGAATTCTATTCTAAGCAAGAAAACCAGACCACCTTGCCTGATGAGTTTGGGTAGTGCCAGAACCAACAGGTCAGAAAATAAAGATTTGCTGAGGTATAAAAAAAATGAGAGGGGAATAGTTTTTTTTAACTATGAAGAGTCACAAGTCAGCCTAAGAGCACAGAGGCAGTGCCGATATTTTTAGAAAAGTCTTTTAATGATTTCACTCTTTTTTCTAATCAAGGACAATAGGGAATGAGGGAGGTGATTTGAGGTTGACAATGAGAAGAGGAAGAAGCTGAATATTAGCTTTAAAAGTAATGGCTTTTTGATTAAAGAAATTGTATTATTTTGATATATAATTGATTTTTTAAACCAGCCTCATGAAACAATAGCTATGCCATTAAGTTTTTTCTACAATTGGAACTAAAATGTTATTTATTCATTCTTTTCACAATCAAAATTAAAACTTTGAAGTCAAATACCAACCCGAATGATAAACAAAAGATATTTTAACAGTGAAAAAAATGCCTTTAAAAGTAACATTTTTCAATGTTGAATTGTTTCAAAATTAAATTTATGGACCATTCATTTATTCCAAAAGTTCAGGGTCACTGTAATGTCTTAGTATATCATATGATTTTGGAATTTAGACATGGCAATTTTCCTACTCTTGCATTAATTGTATAATTGGTAAGTTTAAGTATTAAATATAAAATATTATTTATCTGAATTTAAAAATATATTTTGAAATATCATTTGCTGGTAATTATGCTCTTTGAAGTAGAAAAAGATTGAAATATGTATGAAAGGTTTTAAAACAAAAAGCAAAAATCTCTTTGTCTAGTTACGAAAAAGGATAGACGCTTGATATAAATTGTCAGCTTCCTGACTCTAATTGGTCTAAGTAGAAAATAAATAAAAAGAAAGAAGAAAGAAAGACAGAAAGAAAGACAGAAAGAAAGACGAAAGAAAGAAAGAAAGAAAGAAAGAAAGAAAGAAAGAAAGAAAGAAAGAAAGAAAGAAAGGAGGGAGGGAGGGAGGGAGGGAGGGAGGGAGGGAGCGAGGGAGGGAGGTTGAGTCTGAGGCTGCTTCTTTCCTCTCCTCACTCCATCATCCTCCCACCCTCCCTCCCTCCTCCCTCCCTCCCTCCCTCAACCTCCCTGCCTCCCTCCCGCTTTCTTCTTTCTTTCTTTTCTTTCTCTCTTCTCTCTCTCCTTCCTTTCTTTCTTTCTCTCTCTCCTCCTTTCTCTCTCTCCTCTCTCTCTCTCTCTTCTCTCTCTTCTCTCTCTCTCTCCTCCCTCCCCTCCCTCCCTCCCTCCCTCCCCCTCCCTCCCTCCCTCCTCCCTCCCTTCCCTCCCTCCCTCCCTTCCGTAGACTTAAGTAAGAAAACCACCCACTGATATTGCCCAAAGGAAAACAGTTCTTATCCTCCTATTAGGTGAGCATCAGATTGTATGCAAATCATCTCAGTTTTCTTGCCTGGCAAGTTAATATCTCTATATATGTTCTACCTCCCTTGAAAAAAAGATCCGGAAACAAGTTAGAAACATATATAAAAGTACACTGTAAAATAGAATTCTACCAATAGAAAAATCTATTATTATTATTTGATTTAATGACTCATATGAATTGTGTTCACAATGGTTTCACTGGCAGCTTTGTAACATTTTTCCTGGTTCTAAGCCCTTTTTCACTTGGATTTTTTATAGTCTTGGTTTTTATGGAAGAAAAATTCTGACTCTAGATGAAGTGAGATGTAAATTTGGATTTTTAACTGTTTTTCCCAGAATAGAATTGGCCTCTCCTAAACATCAGTCCAGTTCCTTAAAAATAAATGACAATTCTTCTGTAATTAGATTCAATCACTGTAATAGGCAACAGAATAATTCGTAATATGGTGTTTTTATTAAAATAATTTGTAATATGGCATTTTTATCTAATTCTTGATTTTTTTTCTCAAACTAGGGACAAAAGTTGCTATAAAAGGTCAGATATTTTTGTAAGATATTAAATCAAAGAAAAAAAGAACAAAACTAGGCCAATAAAAAGCCTGATGATATCTAGAGAACAAAGGAGGAAATAAACCAACCAAACAAAATAAAGTGACATGGAACATGGTAAAAATGAAGTTTTATTATTGTCTCTGTGTTTTTTCTCTTTATGTATCTCTTTTTATCTATGTGGGAAAGGTCTCTTAATCCATGTTTAAATTTTTATTATGGTGACCTTTTGATGGTGAGCAATGTCTTTGCATCATGTGATATCAGAAATTGAGGTTAAGGAGTACTTTTGAGGCTGTGGCAGTAGTTGTGTGATACAGAGGAGTGGCTGAGGAAATAAAAGAAGAGCCATATTACTCACATCCTCTACCACCTTTATTGAGGTTCTGGTGTCCCTCCTGAACTCTGTTTCTGATGTAAAAATTCACTATTGCAAAAGTTGTGAAATGAGTCACAAATAGACATAAGTACCCTGGAGAATCCAGATTACATTTTAGTGAAAATTCTTAAGTGTTAAATAAATTAATCTTTATGTATTGATGAGGTACTTTGTATGATCTGAGACCTGAGACAAACCATGTAGTCTGGAGCTTCTTTGTCTATTCAAAGGAAGAAAACTAATTCATTCTAATGAGTATTTCGGACGCTTGGAGCAAGCTCTTTTAGAATTTGTTCATAGTATCAATTTGATAAGGTTAAGACAGCCATTGCAAAGCAAATAATTCTGCCCGCCATTCTCTCAGGTTCCAATTTGGGTTTTCCCTATTAGTTGAAACTTAACAACAAAATCTTTTTGATTTCCTTAACACTTTATTCCACTGCAAATGTAGTTAATAATAGTAGTTTAAAATGTATTATTATGATGTCGTTATTGTTATCAATTTTCCAACATACTATGACAACTTTAAGAGCAAGTGATATTTTTTATCAATTTCTTTTGTATTTTTCTTTACAATCTGGGTTTTTATGGCAGAAACATTTTGGCTCTACATAAAGTTTCCCCAACACCTAGCAACGCACCTGCTGTGACATTAGAAGGTAAGTCAATGTTTGCTGACAGTGAATAAACCCTTAGAGGATTTGGTAAATATTTACCACATGTACTATATACCAGGTTAATATATCAGATGTCCATAGAGGAGGTCTATTTATATTTTTATATTTAGTATCTTATATGTGAAATAAGGGTTTTAAACCTGCTGTACCTACTACACAGAGGTGGCCTGAAAACCAAAAGAGAAATCTAAAAGAAAGTTCGTTGAAAAATAAAAGTGTTCAAAAATAAAATACTTTACTGTTAGTAATTATGTGACCATGGTCTGAATCATACTTATGTCCTCCAAAACATAATTTCATATGCCAAAGTCAATTCCCATAGATATTGATTCTTTTCCAGAGAGTACTGTGTTAAAGAGATTTTAATCTATTTTCTGTTCTCATCTATATCATTTATTCTAAATGGCAAGTATATGACTGAGCTACTTGCCTATTTAATCATTTGGAAATGGTGGATGGTCTTTTAAAACAAATTTACAAGTCAAATAATGGTTACTAAATGTGATACCACAGGAAGACTCTGAGAAAATATAAAAATAAAAGGGTAATAAATGCCAAACATTGTTGAAACAAAGAGCATTTTAAAATAATACAAGGAAAAAGGAATACCATGATGTGATGTTTTAATAGTGTCGATATGCGAAACATCTGAACCTGTAAATAAATTTTATGTTTATTTGAGCCAAAATTGATGACAATTGCCAGGAAGCAAGATTCTCAAATGCTCCAGAGAACAACAGTTTTGTAAATTTTTTTAATGTATTTGAAATTAAGGAGACAAAGTAAGTAAGGCAGGGACTGGATTACAAAGGTTAGTGCTCTCTCGAGGGTGGTTACGCCTACAAAGAGTGTTACTTCTGGTATTTTAAAGATGTGTTAACCTAGATGCACAAGAGCAGTAGACAGAGTTGGCTTAAAAACCTTATACTAAAGAAGTTATAGGCCTGGGTCATGACTACCCACAATGACCTGCCCAGTTAAGGATTTATGATTTATTACAACACCCCTTTTCATTCATAAGAGAAAGCCTATAAAGAATGGTAAGTAAAACACTAGATGGCAAAAGTACAAGAAAACGAAATGATATTTTATTTCTTAGAGAAGTAATTTACTTAATAACTTAACAATAGCCTAATACATGCCAAATACTCAAGGAATGTATTCTGAATATTAGTCTATTGAGGGAAACAATTAATAAACTAGAATTTGTAGATGTAAAGGGTTCTACAGAAAGTAACTTCATAGGATGATCTGATTATAAATTCCTAACTCATAGGTCATGGTGTGTAGTCAACCCCAAGGCATCTTTTACTGTTTTAGTAAAAGACTTATCTTTGCTTTAACCAAGCTCGGTCCGTTGTTTCTGTTCACCTAGGTCAATCAACCTTTGAAATAAACTTAACTGCCCTGAAGAGAGCACATAAACTTGTTAACTGTCCTGCAATTCAATCCCTGTCTTGCTTTCTCCCACCTTCATGTAATCTTCCTTACATTTCTTCCTTGATTTCAAATGCATAAAAAAACTGCAAAACTGTCATTTTCCAGAGCATGTATGATTTTGCTTCCTAATAATTATTGTCAGTTTTGGTTCAAATAAACTTTTACAAAAATTTTCTGTAGGTTTGGATGTTTCTTACATTGACAAATTAAGCAATAGCATTTCTCCACCTCAGGTTATGCTCAAAACTGTTCATTGTCTGAGAACAAGAAGAAGGAAGGGATCAGTCCAGAATAGATGAACAACCCAAGACATAAGTAGATCAAAGAGGAAGAAATTAACAAATCTAGGGATAGATGACAGGGAAACTGAGTGAAACTCATGAGTAAATCTACACAGGGGAATAAAAGAGGAATACTACTACTTTTGTTTTCAGACTCTCGAAAGCAGCTATAAGTATTATTTTAGTATTATTTTTAATGATAAACATTTACTCGTGCCCCAGGTCATAACTTTTAGAGGGCACTAGTTCACTAATATCCACTGGAGATGAGACTGGCCTGTGGGGCTGTGATATAAATAAAATGTGTGATTTTTTTCATGGGTCATTCAAAATATGACTTTTTCTCCAGATGCAAGTGAGTTAAGTGTTTTACTGGTGCCTATTTTTTCATTATATTGATTCTTTAAGGAATCTATGAAGGAAAGAAATTTAAAGCAGTATGAGTTAGGGTGCTGCTAGAAAGAGGAACTTAAAATTCTTTAGTAATATTAAAAAAAAAGTTCTTTAGCACCCTCCCAAGAAGAAAACAATAGTCTTAATTTCTTTTTTTTTTTTTTTTAATGTATTGATTTCTATCAGGGTTTTAAAGTAAACTGATAGGAAGGTTACAGCTAACACACCCTGACCACTAGGCTCAGAGAGAAAAATTTCCCCTAATTTTATGCTCAGTCACCTTTTCTAAAGTGGATTTAGTTCAAGGTAACAACCTCCTTCTTGTCTCCTCCAAATGCGTACATGGCAGATGAGGGGTGTTGAACTCACCATGTCCTTAACAGTAGCACTTCCCCTGAATGTTCAGCCTTGCAGAGTTCCCCTGAAAATAAATCTAAAAAGTTCTGGCCAAGAGTTTTTGGCTCTGAACTAGCAAGAGACTATTTCTTAATTCTTTTTTTTTTTTTTTTCAAACTAAGGTCTAAAGAATTTTGAATTCTCAAGAGGTTCCAATATCTTTCATTTGTTCTGTGTGCAGAAAAACAGTTTGAAGTAAATGAGGGTTCCTTTTTTCATGTCACTATATGGAATATATTACCTTAGAGGAAGGATCTAAGCAGAGTTGTCACATGTACTCTAAAATTATATGAATAATTGAAACTTTTTTCTTTGGGCATGCTATGCTTTTTTTGTAAAGTGCCAGAGACTGATGGGGAAATCTATTCAAAGGATTTTGATGTAATTTGTTTACTGACAATGTTTCTTGCTTAAAAAAAGAAAGGAATAAGTGTCCAGAGATGGAGGGGGCAGTTATTTAGTTGGTTGTAAATTGTTCCTGATCAAAAACAAATTGGTATTTGGGAAACGCAAATCAAAATAACTATGAAATACCACTTCACATCCATTAAGATGGTTATTAGGTTATTATTATTTTTTTAAGTAAGAAATAAGTGTTGGTATGGATGTGGATAAATTGGAATTCGTGCATGGCTGATGGTCATGTAATAGAACAGTCTCTATGGAAAAAGTATAGCAGTTTCTCAAAATATTAAATGTAGATTTGCTATATGATCTGGGAATTTCACTTCTGGGTATATACCCAAAATGATTGAAAGAAGGGATCCCTACAGATATGTAGTTACCTACTTTCATAGCAGCATTATTCATAATAGCCAGAATAATTCAAATGTCCTTTGACAGATCAATAGATAAGCACAATGTGGTATATACATATGATGGAATATTATTCAGCTTTAAAGGAAGAGAATTCTGACACCTCTACAAAATGGGCGAAACTTAAAGATATTATACTAAGTGATACAAGCAAGATACAAAACAACAAATATTGAATGATTCTACTTATACAAAGTACCTAACATAGATTTAAAGATTTACAGAAACAGGGCAAGGTGGAATGAGGAGTTATTTAATGAGTACAGAATTTTAGTTTGGGAAGATAAAATATCCTGAAGGTATATGATGATGATGATTGAACTATAATGTGAATTTACTTAATGCCACTGACTTTACACCTAAAAATGGTCAAATGGTAAATTTTATGTTTTTATACAAAAAGAAATTGATAGCTCACAAATAGCAGAAGCTCTATCCATTGCCATTTATTTACCATGTCACCCTCAGGAATGCTCAGATATTATGTCCTCATGTGCATTATCTTCCACTAAGAGCAAAATTGTGCAAGAGCCTAATTTTGAACATTTATGAGAAAAAGGAAGCTATTAAAGTTACTTTGCATTATTTTTGGTGTATATATCCACAAGTTTCTCTAGGGTTTGCTCCTGAGAGTTCAATTGCTAATTCTGAGAGTTTATTTTCAAATTTATTATATAATAAACAGTTTCACCAGGCACTTGTTTAAATATCAAAGAGCAGTAATAAGAATTATTTACCTCCTGGTCAATATTATAGTATGTAATAGTGTATTATAGAGCTTTAATTTACATTTCACTGATTATTAGTAGATTCATCGCATTTATATATCATATATGCTTATACCACATATAACGTTGAACATCTTTTCATGTACCTGTTTGCTATACATATGTCTTCCTTGGAAAATATCTATTCTGGGCCTCTGTTCGTTTTTAACTCAAAAAGTTTGCTTGGCTTTTTTTCCTTGCTATTAAATTGTATGAATTTGGATTTTAGCACCTTCTTTATTCAACATATTGGTTGCCATTTTATTTTGTTGATTATTTATTTTGCTGTGCAGAAGATTTTTTTAATCTAGTCCTGCTTGTTGATTTTTGCTTTTGTTGCTTATACTTTTGGTGTTATATCAAAAATAATCATTGTCAAGACTAATGTCAAAAAACGTTTTTCTTAAGTTTTCTTCCAAGAGTCTTATGGTTTCAGGTCTTCCATTTAAGTCCTTAATCCATTTTAAATTACGTTTTGTGACCGATGTAAAATAGTGGTCTAGTTTAATTATTTCGCATATGAATATCCAGTTTTCTCAATACTGTTTGTTAGAGAGACTGTTCTTTCCCCATTGAGTGTCCTTGGTATCCTTGTCAAACATTAGTTGACTCTATATGTGTGGGTTTATTTCTGGGCTCTCAGTTTTGCTCCATTGAACTATATATCTGTGTTTAGGCCAATAGAATATTGTTTTAATTAGTATATATTTGTAATAAAATTAAAAATAAAAAAAAATTGATGCTTACAGCTTTGTTTTATGACCACAAAATAGCTCTGGCTAACCAGAGTATTTTGTATTTCTATATACATTTTGGGATAGTATTTTTCTATTCCTGTGAAAAATATTATTGGGATTTTGATAGAGATTACACTAAAACTAGAGATGGTTTTGGGTAGTATGAAAATACTACCCAATACAGAAAATATTAATTATTCTTATCTTTGAACACAGGACATATATCTATTTGTGTCTTCTTCAATTTCTTTCATCAAAATCTTATAGTTTTTAGTGACAAATCTCTTTTCTCCGTAGTTAAATTTAATCCTAAGTATTTTGTTGTGAATGGTTTTTTTTTCTTTTTCAGGTATTACATTTTTAACATATATAAACACAACTGATATCTGTATGTTAATTTTGTATCCTAAAAATTTACTGAATTAATTGATTAGTTTTAAAAGTTTTTGGTGGTATCTTTAGAATTTTCTACATTTAAGATTAAAACCTCTACAAAGAAAATTGTACTTCTTCCTCTACAATTTGAATGCCTTTTGTACCTTTCTTCTATGTCTTACCTAATTAATCAGGCTAAAAATTCCAGGACTACATTAAATAGGATGGTGAGAGAGGACATCCATGTTCTGTTCCTGATCTTAGAGGAAAAGCTTTCTACCTTTCACTATTAGTATGATATTAGCTGTGGGCTTGTTATAGATGGCATTTATTATGTTGAGCTAAGTTCCTTCTATACCTAATTTGTTGAGAGTTTTTATCATGAAAGAAGGTTGATTTTGTCAAATGTATTTTTCTACATCTATTGAGATTATCATATATTTTTATATTTTTTGCTATTAATGTGGTATATCACATTTATTGATTTGCATATTTTGAACTGTTCTTGCATCTCAAACTTAAATCCTGCTTGATCAGGGTGTATAATTCTTTACATGTGCTGTTGAAATTTTTGTGCTAATATTTTTTTGAGAACTTTTGCATCTGCATTCATCAGAGATATTAGTCTTGTTTGATTTTCTTGTAGTATCTGTATCTGGCTATTTTTCTATTTTTATAGAAAAGTTTGAGGAGGTTCAACATTATTTTTGTTTAAATTAATGTTATTTGGTAGAATTAATTTTGCTTGGTAGAATTCACCAATGATCCAATCTGAAACTAGCTTTTCTTTGTGATCTTGGCTCAAAGACTTGTTTTGTGACCTAATATACAATCTATCCTGCAGAAAATTCTGTGTACACTTGAGAAGAATGTGTTATTGGATTCTGTTATTGGATAGAATGTTCTGTATATGCTCATTAGCTTAATTTAGTCAAAGTTATGCTTCAAGTCCAATGTTTTGTTATTGATTTTGTGTTTGGATTATCTATCCACATTTGAAAGTAGAACAGTGAAGTCTCTTACGATTATTGTATTTTTTTCTAGTTCTCTTTTCAGATCTGTTAGCATTTACTTTCAATATTTAAGTGTTTTGAAGTTGAGTACATATGTATTTACATTTACTACATATTGTTCATGAATTGACATTTTTATTATTATGTAATAATCTTTTTTCTCATTACAGTTTTGAATTAAGTTTTGTCTAAATGACAAAATAAAATAATTTTGTCTAAATTATGTAAATATAGCTATCCCTTTTGTTCTTTATTTGTATGGAATTTTTTTTCCATTCCTTCACTTAGGGCCTCTGTGTATCCTTGAAACTGAAGTGAGTCTCTTGTAGACAGCATGTATTTCAGCCATTCTATGCCTTTTGATTGGATAATTTAATTCTCACATTGCAGTAATTGTTGATAGGTATGAACTTACTAATACCGTCTTATTGTTTTCTGGGTGTGTTGTAGCTTTCTGGTCCCTTTTTTCCTCTCTTGCTGTTTTTCTTTGTGAATTTATAATGTTTTGTAGTAGTATGCTTTAATTTCCTTCTCTTTATCTTTTGTTTATCTACTGTTGGTTTTTCCTTTGTTCTATTGGTGAAGCTTACGCAGAACCTCATAAATATAGCAATATTTAAAGCAGATAAAAAATTAATTCAATGGAATAAAAATCTTTATGTTTTTACTCCTCCCCCTCCAAATTCCATATTTTGAAGTCACAATTTACCTCATTTTATATTGTGTATCCATTAACAAATTACTGCAGCTATAGCAATTTTAATACTTTTTCTTTTAATTTTTATACTAGAGTTAAGTGAATAATGCACCATAATTCAGTATTAGAATATTTTGAATTTGACTACACAATATTACTAGTATGTTTTATATGTTTACAAGTTACTTAGTAGCACCCATTTATTTCAGCTTGCAGAACATTTTGCAGCATTTATTGTAAGGCATGCCTCATTATAATGAACTTACTAGATTTTGTCTTTTCTGGAAAAATCTTTAACTCACCTTCATTTCTAAAGGACACCTTAGCTGGGTGAAACATTCTTGGTTAGTAGTTTTTTTTTTTCCTTCAACATTTAGAATATATTATTTCTCTATCTCCTGGCTTGCAAAGTTTCTTTTGAGAAATTTGCTAATAGAATTAAGGGAGGTTCTTTGGATGTATTTTTTTTTCTTTTGATGAATTTGAATTTTTTTAAAATTTTTTGAAACAGTTTTGTTATAATATATCTTGGAGAAGATCATTTTGGTTTGCAATTTTGGGGTGACTTATTAGCTTCATGAGCAGGATGTTTAAATCCCTCCCCAAATACGGAAAATTGTCAGTTATTATTTCTTTAAATAAGCTTTCTATTTTTTCTCCTTCTTGTCTCCTCCGAAGACCTTGATAATACATAAGTTATTTCATTTATTAGTATCGTATTTCATAGTTCACATAGACTTTTTTTTACCTTTTTAACTCTTGATTTTTTCTTTTCTCTGATTGGATGACTTCAAGTAATCTGTTAGTAGTTTACTAATTCTTCCTTTTGCAATTTTGGAGTCTGATATTTAAGCTCTCTAATGAATTCTTCAGTTTAGTTAATGTCTTCTTCAACTCTATGATTTGTTTGTTTTTTATTTTATTTTTATCTTGAAGTTAAATATTTTAAAATTGTTTTTAAAAGGTTACTTATACAAAGTAGCATTTTAAAATAAATAATTTTGCAATTCAAATGTCTGGTAGTGTTGCCCTCGCTTTAGTCAGCAAATGTTTATTGTGTGTCTGTCACTTGCCAGACACATATATGAAGCATTTTTTCTCCTTTCTTTCCAGTGGGGGGAAGTCCTTCTTCCAGGTAAACTTCCAGTGGCTCTCTCTCAGGCTGGCTTCTGTTTTCTGACACTCTAATCAATAGTAAATAGTCCAGCTTGTCTCATCCATTCAAGATCTTCCTTGGCAATAGAACTGCACAAAGCTTTGGCTATTACAAAGCATTTTGCTCCAGCCTACAATGACCTCCTGCCTTGGAGACTCTGTAGGTTGCATTATGTTTTCCAAATCAGTCAAGGAAGTGAAAAGGGAACGTCAACATTCACCTTTCCTGTATCAAAGCAGAATATCAATTCCATTTTTTATTCCTCCATTTTCATGTTTGTAAACAACTGCTTCTGCTTTTGTACTCTTTATACTTTTACCTTTATTTGTACTGAAGGCTATCCTTTGCTTATGATTCTACTAAGGTTCAATTAGCTGTTTTTCTTGTCTTTTTTTTAAAATAGAATAGTTACACTTCTACAAAAGTTCTGCATAAATTCTTTTTCAGCAGCACCATACTGTCATGTCAATAACCTTTCTAGCAGCTGAATAAACTGCATATGATCTTGATCTGACAGTTTTTCTACTAATATTTCTTCTAATCCCTCCTTAAATACCCATCATGTCTTCGGTTTTAGCTTTTTCTGAAAATACGCCTTTGGCTCACAACTGATTTTGATATTTTTCTACATCAAGCAGTTTTTTATATGTGTCATGCATTAATTAATAATATGATTGCTTGCTAGTATAAAAAAAGAGATGAAATGGGCAGCCATCTTCTCCCTACTGTTTTGCTCTTCGTTTTGAGGGCAGGGCGGGAGATGTCTTTTCAGTATACTTCATTATTTTCCTGGCTTGCTGCTCAAATAAAACACTAGGTGGGGAAAAATAAGCAATAGCTCTATCAATAATATCTTCTGTAAAAGTTTCTGGATCTTTTTCTCTCCTGTTGTCTAAAAGTCTCTTTCCTATGTTGAACTCCTCAATCTGCTTTTCACATAAGGCTGCAACATTTTTCTTTGTTTTTAGAATTGTGTTATATCTTAGCCTTAGTATCCGGGATCCAGAATCTGTTTGCAACTCAGCAGCTATGGCTTCCCAGAGGCCTTGTCTTGGGACCATACTAACCGCTCCCCTAAGAATGAGATAGTAGGAAACTGTGGCACTGCAACACACACAGGGCGCTTCCATATTGACTGTAGAGCTTCTGTTTTGTTTTGTTTTGTTAATGGATTATGTTTTTTTCTTAAATTCATTTGGTTTATGCATTGTTTTACTAATTTTACTCAGTTGTCTGTGTTTTCTTATAATTTACAAAATTTCTTTAAGAGGATTATCTTAATTATTTGTCAGATTGTTCATAGATTTCCATTTCTTTAGAATCATTTATTGGAACTTTATTAGTTTCCTTTGGTAGTGTAATGTTTCCTTGATTATTCATGATCCTTATGGCTTACATTGGTCCATTTGCATTTGAGATAGTAGGCCCCTCTTCCAATCTTTACAGACTAGCTTTGGCAGGCAAAGTCCTTCACTATTCAGCCCATCCTGAGATTCTGGGTAGACTATTAGGGTAGTATCTGGAGGTAGGCTTGCTGCTAAAGTTCATGGGTGGAAAGGTCTAGTAACTGCATCAAAAGATGGATAGGCATGGTACGCAGGTCCATGGGTGACAAGTCTGGTGCCTGGTTTCCTGGGGATTGGTCTAGAACCTGAGCCCATGGGGCTGACCTCATTCTAGGGTGAGCCATGTGCTTAGGTACATGGGAGCCCATTGGAATTCTTGTGCTGCAGGAGCTTGTCTGGAACTAAGGCTGGCAGGAAGCCTGTATTTGTGTGAGCCAGCCTGAAGTTTAGGCTTATGGGGGGCCATTCTGGTTCTGAGCAACTAGGGACCCTGGCTTCACAGGAGCCAGTCTAGAGTCTATATCTTCAAGGGCCAGCCTGACACTGGGCCCACCTGGGAGTTTGGGTTTCCAGGAGCCCGCCTATAACCTGGTTTACATTAGTTACCTGGAGGCTCTGGGAACTGTCCAGAGCTGAGATGGCTGGGAGTCTGGGTTTGTGAAAGACTTCTGGGAGCCTAGTGCCACAAGGGCTTCCCAGGTTTGCAGCGGTTTATCAGCTTGTTCAATTATTTTTGTCAGTTTTCTATTAAATTGTATATTTTTATTTTTGTTGGTAGATGTTATTTATAAATACTGGAAATTAATCTATCATCAGTTTTACATAAAACAACTGTCTTCTCTGATTTGTTGGTTTGCCTTTTTGCCCTCTTAATGGTGGCTTTAGATGAATAAAAGATTCTAATTTTAAAGCTGGAAATCTATCAATCTTTTCAATAATAACTAATGGTTTTTTGTATAAATTAAGAAGAGATGACACTCTCTTTTAATATATAATAAAGTTTTAATGTTTTGTCTTTCATCTTTTGTTGTTCAACAGTTGTAGAATTGCTTTCTGTGGCTGATGTGAGGTTGATATCAAGTTGTATTTTCTTCCCAACTGGATAAAAGATTATCAGCAGTATTTATTGATGCATCCATTTTTTTTCCCACCAGAGTACAATTCTGATTTCATATTATATACTATTCTGTGTATTTGGGACTCTTTCTTCACTTCAAAAATAGATAGTGTTTTATGTGTCAGGCACAGTTCTAGGCACATTACTCATCAATAAACAATACAAAATAGGATTCTCTACTCTAATTGATTTTGTAGTTTTGTAAGGAAAATCAGGTCACAAACAACAAACATAGCAAATAAATTGTTTAAATATAATTAATATGCCAAAAGAGCAAAAGTAGTCCTGAAGTAAAAGGAAGGGGATGTGGTAACATCAATTTAAATTGGACTGGTCAGAGCAAGCACACTGAAAAGGTAATATTAAATAGTTGAAGATTAGAAAGTTGGCAGTGTGGTTATCCAGGAAAATAAGAACAGCCAGTACAAAGGTCAGGAGGCAGATACTTGCCTTTCAGATCAAAGAAGAAACAAGGAGGCTATATCAAAGTGATTTAGAGGTATTAGTGGGAACCGAGGCCACAGAGTTAATGAGGGACAGTTTATGTGGGGTTCTAGGCCATTACAAAGTCTTCACAAAGCCATTGCATGATTCTGAGCAGTAAGATCTATGCTTCATAGGATCCTTCCAGCTGATGGTTTGAGAATAGACTGGGACTGAAGTAAGAGAAGCAGGGTATCCAATTAGGAGGATGTGGCACTAGTATATGCCAGATATAATTAGAGTTTGGACCAGATGGTTTCAATGGAGATGGGGAAAAAGGTCAAATATTGCATATTTTAAAAGTAGAGACAACAGAATGTGTAAATCGGTTGGTATGTCATGTGAAAGAAAAGCATGAGCAAAAGTGCAGCTCGTTTGGGTTTTGGTGGAGTGATTAGAAATCCAATTCTGGATATACTGCGTTTAAAACATTCACTGGGCTTCCAGCTGAAAATATTGGGAAAAAAAAATATATGAGTCTGCAGTTTCAAATAAATGTCTAAACTTTGGATATATAGTTATTATTTTTTCTCTTTTACTTTTCTTAAAGTAAATGTACACTTTCTTAAGTACCTGGCTTTATAAGTACAGTAAAACTAGATATGTGAAAAGGTAGTCTTCCCATGTTATTTTTCTTTCCCAACAATGTCTTAACTATTATTGGTCCTTTGTAATTCCATAAAAAAGAATTGAATATGTTTACCAAGTTCTATTAAAAAGCAAAAGCAAAAACAAACAAAAACTACTGATTTTTTCAATGTACTTCTTTAAATCTTTAACTCATTTTCAGGAAAGTAAACAACTTAATAGTTATGAGAATTTTATTATGTAAATAGCTTATACTTCAATTTATCTTCATTAATACCTCTTGATGAAGTTTTATTATTTTTTTGTAGAGGTCTTGCACATAACTTATTACTCTATAATTTTTACTTCTGTTGTAAAAGTTGTATAGTTCCATCCCTTTAGTTTTTCCTGATTATATAGAAGTAAAATGAATTTTTGTTTATTAATTTTTTCCAGTAAATTTATTAAAATTAATAATTTTAATTTTAGATTTAATATTTAAATAATTCTAATATTGAATTCTATTTTATTACTACTAAAAATAACTATTTTTGTATTCTTTCACACTTTTTTCTTTTTCTTTTTTTTTTGTTTCAACATTTTCTCGAAGGAGAAGGAGTTATTGCACTAGATGAGATCCGCAATAAAATATTGAAGTAAAAGGGTGGTATCAGACATCTTTGCCATGTTTAAAATTCCCAGTATGAACATTCAGTGATTACCAGTAGGTATGATGTTCAATTGTATGGATTTTGTAGATATGCTTTATTGAAAGTAGAAATGTCCTTTCAATTATATTTGCTATGAAGTTTTTGTTTTTGTTTTCATTATGGATGGGTTTTGAATTTTATCAGAAAATTTTTCTGTATGAATTGAGATAATCAAATGATTTTTACTTTAAACAGTTAATATAAATTTATTAATATTCTAATACAAAAATACAGTATAAATCTGTCTTGATCATATTATTATTATTTAATAAATTGTGAGCTTAGATTTGCTATTCTTTCATTTAAACTTTTTTGCATTTATTCACATAAATAACATGAAATTGTAATATTTTATCCCTTATGCCTTATTACATTTTAGTTTCTAGGATTATACTATCCTCAGAAAATGAGCTGCAGAATGTTTTCTTTTTTCTTTTTTCTTAAAGGCTCTGTTAGATTGGATTCATTTATGCTTTTATTGTAAGAATTCTCTGATGAAGTCAGTTGGGGCTGGTGTTTCTTGGATGGAACGTTTTGAATAATGAGTTTAACTTTTAATGGTTTTTGAACTTATCAGGTTCTCTATTTTTCTTTCCTTCAATTTTGCTAAAATCTTTTTTTCAAAGAACATTTTCAGTTTATATAAATCATAAAATTTTGGTAGAAAGATTTTCTTGATTTACTTTTTTTATCTTTTTTTTTTCAAATGCCTACAGCACCTGATATTTCTAGGTGGTTTCCCATCCAAGTACTAACAGGGCCCGACCTTGCTTAGCTTCCAAGATCAGATGAGATTGAGCACATTCAGGGTGGCATTGGCCATTGACAGAACTATATTCCTTAATCTTCAATCATGTGGAAAATTTTCTAGTTTTTTTTATTCTCATAATTGATTTTCATCTTAAATTGTTTTTAGAATATAAAATATTTTCTATATAATTTCAATCTGAAATTTATTGAGAGTTGATTTAAGGTTCAGGAAATGGTCAGTTTTTATAATTGTGCAATTATATGTGCAAAAAAAACGTATTTTAGAAAAGAACATGTATTCTAGAGTTCTCAGATGAAGAATTTTGTTCCATAATGTCTGTTAGGTTATAATTGTTAACCGTGTTATCCAAATAACTTACTAATGTTTATTTGTTCTCAAAACTGCTGATGAAAATATGCTAAAATCTTATTTAAGGCTTTGTTTTGAGGAACTATAATTTTATTTATTTTTTATGTTTTTATAATTTTATTTTTTTAAACTACCTCCTGTTATTTCTAAAAATTTTTTTTTGTTTTATTTAATAATACTTATTTTGTCTGCTATTAATAAAAATACATCAGCTTTTTTTGGTTAATTTTGGTGCTACTATTTCCTTTCTAATCCTTTTTTCTAACTTGTTTATGTTTTAAATAAGACTGAAGATAATCTAATTTTTAAAAAATCTTGGCTAATAATGCTTGTCTTTAACTAGAGAATTAGATTCATTTATATTTTTTGCTCTTACTGACACATTTTTAAAATTCATCACTTTTGTGCTTTCTATTTATCATGTTTGTTCAATTTTCCTTTCCTCTCCTTTAATGCTTTCTTTTATAATGATCTATTTTAATCATTCCAGTTCTTTTAAAATTAGTATTGCCAAGTTTGACTTCATTTTTATATAGGTTACCTGAGAAGTTACAACCTTAATTTATTAAAGTTTAAAATTAATACCTTCACTACTTTCTAGAACCAACACATCTATTTTAGAACACTTTAAGTCTTTTCATTTCTTTCCATTTTTTTATTTTTGTCATTTATTTTACTTCTGTCTTGTTTTCTCATTAATATCAGATGTTTTTATTGTTATTGATTCAGCCAATACTTACTTATATTACTCACATATTTTCCAATTTCTTTCTTTTAATTCATTACTGCATCTGAGGCATTTCATATGAGCCGTTCTTTTCTGCAATAAATACAGTGTTCAGAAATTTCTTGAGCTTAGTTCAGTTATCATTAGTCCCTGAAATTCCTTTGATGGAGGGTAAGATTTTAGGTTTGCTTTATCCTTTAATGAGCCACTATAGTATTAGGAGAGTCTTCTTTTTGACTCCCAGCTTGGACAGAGTCTCCACTTTCACTTCAGTCTGCCTTACAATTTAAATTTTAATACAAGTTGTCTTCGTAAACAGATGCCCTTAAGCAAACAGCTTCAGTGGTCCCTATCTTCTTTTCTGAATATCCTCTTTCTCTTAAATTTTAAAATCATGGGAGCGAATGTTTTATCTTCCAATTTCAACCTTGTTTGTATCCCTCCTGTATTTCTATCCTTATCTAAGAAGAAATTCTATTCTGAGGCTTCAGCTATCACCTCTTCTTACTTCTTTGCTCTATTAATTATTCCATGTTACTCATCTGAAAATCTAGGGGTTTTTGTTTGTTTGTTTGTTTTTTAGCGTAGCTCTTCATTCATTATTAAAAACGAACAAGGGTATCTTTTAAGCTTATCTTTACGTGAACCCTCGAAAGAAATATATCTTATAAGGAGGACTCTTCATGGTTAATTCAGCTCAAATTCACAGGGAAGTCTAGCAGCCATTGGTAACAGAAGACTCTCATGCACTCCGCATTTCAGGGAAAAGCCAGAGCTTTCTACTTCCTGTGTTATGCTCCTACCAACTTAATCAAAAATTATAAGGAAGTTCCTCATTTTGTCTTTTGGCCAGTGGATTGAGACCCTTCCATCCTATCAGAACTGTACAATTGTATCCTCATTTGCATCCATAGTTACCAATTAGAACTGTTCTATAATAACCAATCAGAAGGCATGATGTCAACCAAGTGGGACTGTATCAGACCAATCAGGACTGTATACAAATTTGGATGCTTCATTTGCATAAAATTAGACCAATGAGAACATGGATAGGAACTTTTTCTATAAAAGATAGCTTTCCCTTTGTCTCAGTGGATCATACTTTTGGTTTCCACAAGAGGCTGCATCTTCCCAGTTTGTAAACTTTTCACCTGAATAGCCTCTCCTTTTTCTGCATTTCTTTGGGAATTTTTGTGCTATGTATAGCAAGTTCTTGTTCAAGCTCTGTATCTATAAAAGCATTTTATTTTTCAAGATTTTATATTTGTTGCCTTTGCTTTCTTTTTCTTAACCCACTTCCGTGAGGAAAAAATAATTACTTTGGTCACATTTGGAGAGACTTTTTCTTCTATCTACAGATGATAAAACATCTCTACTTCCTTTGAGTCTTTTATAATAAGGATAATATCACAAAATAAAAGCCGAATGAATAATCCTATCACATATATGACCTGCCTCTATTCAGTTATAACAAGATGGTATTCAAATGAGTCTACTACTAGACTGGCCTGTAGTACTTAGAACTGACACTATCAGAACTCAAAAATAACTTGTAAAAAATAAACTCTTATGGCCATTCTTAAAGAAATTTCTTCTAAAAATTAATGGTTTTTAACATATATTATACTGTGTGGAGAATCTTCAAAGATTACCTCATATTATTAATACATATATTTATATATTATTCCAAAGAATGTAAATTTTATACATATATTTTATAATAATTCCCCTTTGTAATAAAAAGACATTTAAATTTAATATGAAAGAAATTATAGTGTCTCTTGTCTTGCCTGTGTGATTCAGATTAAATATTACTATAGATAATGTTACTGAGTAATGTTATAGAAGCATGCTAACACATTTATCAACCAGATTTAAAAAGAAAGTAAACAAGTCTTTCACCATATATCCAATGCAAAATGTTATACCAAAGATTTGTGCCTTTTCTTATTTTATAGCCCAGTATTTAAAACTGTACTTTCTGATTTTAACATTGTATCTCAGTTCCAGCAGTTCCTAGCTGGATGACCTTGGTCAAGTCACTTAATTTCTCTGTGCTCTACAAAATGACAAATGATAATAATTACTCCTACTTTATAGGATCTATTTCAAAAATAAATGAATTAATTTATGTAAAGTCTTAAAATTACACCCAGAACATTGTATTCCCTCAATAAATATTTGTTTTTTAAAGTAATTATGTTTTCTTATACATATTATGTTATACTGTATGTTGTTATATATTTTAAGATTATAATAGAAGACAGATGTCTTGAGCTAAATAGGTAATATATTATATATCATTTTCTAACACTTTTTCAAAGTGATTGCACATGATATCATCATGAGAAGTTTGACAACATCATGCGAAGAAAGCAGGGAAAGATGAACATGATATTATAATGACGATGATGATGTGGTCTCAGAGAAAACAAACAACTTTTAGAACATACATTATGATTCTGGAACTAAACTGGAATCTGAGTCTTCTTGCTCCCTAAGTGGGGGGAGGGGCAATAATATGTTTCGTTACCATATGGCATTTCTTTCAGATGGTACAGTGGAAAGGTAATTAATCCACACTGCTAACTTGGCTATACCATGTCTTGACATATGACTCTAGTTAAGTTACTGTAATAAGGTAAACAGCTTCATTCTTATTGTTAGCATGGGTATAACTCTAGCTTAAAGAGAGCCTAAACCTAAGGAATTCTTATTCTTTGGGTCTGAGTATACCCCTTGTAGCCTTATACAAGAAAAATGAACAAACCATTCCACAACTGCTTTCCTTTAAGCTCTCCTGTACCCAAGTTCTTTCCTAAAAGTGACTTTGTTATCATAATCTCCTGTCACCCTGATAATCTTTTTTGAGTCTGAGTCTGGGTGGTGAATATCTTTCTAAATGAGACATTTAAAACTTTGTTAGATATATGTAGCAGAAATTTACCTTGCTAAAGATGTTGTATGCTTATTAACAATCTAAGATAAAATTAATTTTTAAGGTAGCCATTTTTTTCACAATTGACTCAACTTTATATTAACATATATCTATTTAATTGGAAAAGGAAAAGAGATAGCTATAAAATACAACAGGTGGCTCTAATGAGGATACTTATAAAACAGATGAATTAAAATAATAATCCTACATGTGCAGAGGCATGGACCAAGAAAAGCATAATTTTAGAACTTCTGTGAATTTCAAAACTTGTTTTTTTATCTATTCTAATTTACTAACAAAATTCATAAAATCACAAATAGATTTTTAATCTACATGTGTTCCCAATATGTCAAAGTGTATATCTTCTACATAAAACAAAAGATGGAAATCAAATGACCTATAAAAGTAAATCCATTAAAAGTGCCTACGATAGTAGGAAAGTTTTATGTCAAAAGTAACTGTTGACATAAATCTCATACTTTATGACCTTCTAATAAACATGAATGTTAAGTGAGCCTTATAATGGTACCAAATAGCATACTTCAAAAATTTAAGTAAGACATATAAATATATGTGATATATGTGATATATACAAATATACGAGCATGTGTGATATAGGAATATATGCATGTAAATATATATACGTGATTCATAAAAAGGGGATTTTATTAAACAAAAACTTTTCATCAAAAACTATTGTAAATGTAAGCACTTATTTATGGATTATGAAGTGTTTTCTATTGTAAATCAATGAGTAGTATTTAGTTTGAAGCTATACTATTCATATATACTGCTGTGAAATACCATACAAAAATTAACATTTTAAAATGCATTTGAAAAAATATGAATTATTTTTAATTAATCAACTGCTTACATATACATTTCTGATGTATTTCTGATGTATTGTTCCACTTGTCATTTTATTATGTTATAGAGCAGGGTTAAGTCAACCATGCAATGATCCACATTCTTTAGTATGGCTGAAACAATAATAAAAATAACTACACTGACTTTTCAAGTATTCAGTAATATTTAGTAGTAACAGCATAAGTTTCAACATTTTATATATATATAAATAAATATAACCGTATTTGCCTAGAGTTTCATTTATTATACATATAAGCAAGCTTTAAAGAATACCTTTTCTCCCTACATGATCTGTCAAATATTATAGCATGTAAATGAGAGATTAACCTTTCCCAAACAAAAAAATGTAGTACTTTTTCTTTTTAGGTTAGTCAAGTGAAGCAGTGAGAGTGGAGAAGGAACAAAAAAATCTTTAATTGCTTGTAATCAATTAATTGTAGATATCAAGGCACACAGACCAGCCCATAATATGGTGCTTTTGTTACATATAAAACATATCTTGTTAAAAAACTCATTTTTGTTTCTAAATTCAAATTTTCCCTCCTTATTTTATTATGGTTCTGTGTTTCACAAAACATGACATTGGTGTAATGAAAAATTATTTTTATTAACTCATAAGTTAATGAGTCTCTGATGTTGTAGATACTTGTAGATTTTCACCCTCACAATTCTTTGGATAAATATAATTGAATATTATTGTGCTTTAGTATGTTTAGTCCTTTTTTTGACACTTGAATTTATCATAGGCTTGGACATGTTCGATAATGATGTCTTCTTTTATGAAAATAGATGATCATACACAGGACTCATAAATTACTTCTGAAAGCAAAAGGAATAATAAGATAAATATTGAAGAAAAAGTATATCTAAAGATTAAATTCATTTGTTTTTTTTAATACAAAGCATTAAAATTTAAAGTTGCATTTGTTCGTGACAGTTACATTTCTTGAGTGGAATGCAGAGATTTTTTTTTTAATCTCAGCACTGCTTTAATGCAGGATTAATTTATTTTGGTAATTTATTATTGGTAGGATTGAATTAGGCTTTAGGATTTCTAAATTTGGTTTAGACTTAAGCTTCCACATTTGTTTGTATGGTCCTTTGGTTTGAGATTGTGGCAGATTAAATATGGCCACAGATTCTTTTATGCTTTCCCATCAGCTTTCCCATTAAAAGGTTGAGTGTTATTTCCACACCTTATCAACTATACCCACTCCAGGGCTTGCTTGGAACAGCTTTGATTAATAGAATGTGGCAGAAATGAAACCCTGACAGTTCTGGGCCTGGGCTTTAAAAGAAATGCCACCTTTATCTTGGAATTTTGGAGCCCTGCCCCCTTGTAAATGTTTACTACCCTGCTAGAGAGACCCCATGGCACAGCCCTAAGAAAGGGACATGGCAAGATCCAGGCTTCAAACTGCCACTGACAAAGCACCAGCCACATGAAAACTTTTGACCTCTTCAAACCAGTTCAACCTTTGGTTGACTTCCACGGAGTGACCCAAGGCAATACAATCTGAGACAGAAGAATTACCCAGTTGAGACCTGCCTGAATCCCCTGAATTCCTGACACACAAGTTTATGAGGTATAATAAAATGGTTGTCATTTTTAACTTCTTGTTTTGAGATAGTTGGGTGGCAATAAATAACTAGAACAAAATTAACAGGGGAGAGGTTAGTGTTATCAAAGCAGACAATAATATTAACTTGGAAAAACGGTAAAAGCTGGAGTGCAGGGAAGGTGATGGACTAGGTAAAAGCAGAGATCACTTCCTCTCAGGTTTGCATTGAAATCACAACCAAATTATAAAATCATCAATGTAGAGAATCACCTGAAGTCCAACTGATTATAACATGTAAGTCTGATCATTTAAAGAAGGACCCACATCGTAGCTGGTAGGAGGGGCAAAGTTGTGAATCGGGTTGAACCCACACCCGCAGGTGGTGGAGGAACATGGAGAAAGAGAGCAAGACTGTAGAGGCTTCCCTAAAAGATGAGAGGGGTCCTAACCTCATTCGAGGGCTTCCCAGCCCAGGGTCCCAGCCCAGGGTGTTAGGTTGGTGGGGGCCTGCCTGGAGGCTTCCCAGCTTGACATCGGAATCCAGACAAGGGCCCACCCTAAAGCCCTGGTGCTACCACCCTAATCCGGATGCTCATCTGACATTCCGCATTCTATACCCTACCCCCACATAACCCTATAAAAACTACGCCCTCCCGTCCCAGGGCACAACTTCCCTGGCCCCTCTACCCTCTGGACCAGAGAACCTCGCCTGGGAGCACCCTCCCAATAAAAGCTTGCTTTTAAAACTTATCTGCATGTCATGTGTTTACCTTAACGCAGAGAAGAGTTTCCAAAGATTCTGATGTAAAAATCAGAGGGGATTCTGGCCATCCAGGTGAGTTGGAAGGAGACTGAAATCCTAAATGCCTCTTTAAAGGACCCACACACAGGTTCTCTCACCCACAGACACACACTCAGAGTAGTGGTAGTGGGTCAGAGGCTTGCACAAGATTCAAATGTGGAAAGACTGCACCTGGCACACGAACAAGGGCTGGACAGGCAGCTGCTATTGTGCCTTAGTCAGAGTCCCCGTACAGGGCAATCTACAGACTGCATCAGCTTGCCTGTGCAGATTCCTTCTCTCACATGGCCAATTTGGAAGCTGCACTGGCCTGAAGTGATCGGCCCACCCCACCCAACCTGCAAATGGCCCAGAGTGGCTTATTGATAGGTGGCTGCCATGCCCTGCCCAGTTTCAGGACCAAACACTGGCAGCAGGCAGCTAGTGCTGTAAGTATACATTTCCAGGACAGTTCCAGATATACAAAAACTGAGGGAAAGGGAATTCTCCACTACAAGGCCTGCATTACAGGAAATACTGAAGGAGTCAGCACACCTAAAACAAAATGATGTGGAAAAAAAAACGTAATTAAGAGTAAGGTGACTAGCAGGAAAATAGAAGTAGAGAAGAACAGGAAATTATAAGCTTAAATAATAAGAAGAGATTTGCTATAGCAAGATAGTAATGAACATTCAGCATACATAGGGACAAATTGAAACAAAAATGACCGAAACGGGAGAATTCAAAGATCCAAATTCACAAAGGGGAATGGAGATAAGGCACACACAGAAGAAAATGGGTGACTGTATATATACACACAGAAGAAAATGAGTGACTACATATATGTGTGTGTGTGTGTGTGTGTGTGTGTGTGTGTGTGTGTGTGTGTGTAAAACTATCCTTTATATATTCGTAATGGTAACCACATGCCAACGATCAGAACTGAAGTATACAACATAAAAAAAAAAAGAAGGACCACAGGGAAAGCCCACAAAAGTCAACTAAAATAATGAAAACAGAAACACAAAGACAAGGAAGCAATGGATACACTGAGCTACCAGAAAACAAAAGATAAAATGACTATAAGAAGACCTCTTATTTCAATAATCAGCCTAAATGTAAATAGACTTGACTCACCAATAAAAAGACTCAGAATTGCAGATTGGATCAAAAAAACAAAACCTAACCAACCATATATTGCCTCAAAGAGACACATCTCAATTCCAAAGATAAATATAGACTCAAAGTGAAAGTGTGAAAAATAATATTTCAAGCAAATGGCATTTAGAGAAAAGTGGGAGAGAGGTACTAATATTAGAAGAAATAGACTTCAAAATTAAAAAAAGGTAAAGAAAGATACTGAGGGACACTTCATAATGATAAAGGAAATCATGCACCAAGAAGATATAACACTTAATATCTATGCTCCCAATCAGAAAGCAGGAATTACATAAAGCAATTACTAACAGAACTAAAGTGAAAAACAAACCAAAGCACTATCATAGTAGGGGACATAAATACCCCACTGTCAGATATGGATAGATCATCCAAACAGAAAATCAATGAGGAAATAAAATCCTTAAATAACACATTAGACCAACTGGACATAATTGACATTTACAGAGCCTTCCATCCCTCAAAAAACTGTTTATATATTCATCTCTAATGCACATGAAACATTCACAAGAACTGACTACATATTGGAAAACAGAGATGGCTTCAATAGTATAAGAGTGTTGAAAACATACCGGTCATATTCTCTGATCAAAATGCTTTGAATGTAGAGATCAGCCGTAAAAAGAAAGCTGGAAAAAACACAAATACTCAGAGATTAAACAACATGCTGTGGAAGAAAAACTGGGTCAGAGAAGAAAGAGAGACATCAAGAGATACATAGAAACAAATGATAATGATAGTACAACACATCAAAATTTTTGGACAAGGCAAAAGCAGTCATAAGGCAAAAGCAGTCATAAGGCAAAAGCAGTAATTAAAGGCCTATTTCAAAAAATAAGAATGAACCCAAATAAACAATCTAATGCTTCATCTTAGAAAGCTAGAAAAGGAAGAACAAATGAAGCCTAAAGTCAGCAGAAGGAAATAAATAATCAAAATTAAAGCAGAAATAAATAAAATTGAAAACAAAACAAAACAAAAACTAAATACATCAAAGAGCTGTTTCCTTGAGAAGGTTAATAAAATTGACAAATCCCAGCTAAATTCACTAAAGAAAAAAAAAAGGACACAAATTAAAATATATATATATATATATATATATATATATATATATATATATATCTGGGATAAAAGAGGGGAAAATAATGACAAACACCACAGAAATACAAAGACTCGTACAAGAATACTATGAAAAAGTTATAACACCAAATTTAATAACCTAGAAGAAATGGACCTGTACTTAGAAAGATAACACCTTCCTAAACTGAATCGAGAAGAACTGGAGAATCTAAATAGACTGATCAGCAGTATGGAAATTGAAACAATCATCAAAAACCTACCAAAAAGTAAAAGTCCAGGACAGATGGCTTCATCAGTGAATTCTACCAATCATTCAAAAAAGATTTAATACCTATTCTCCTCAAACTCTTCCAAAAAATCGAAGAGGAGGCCATACTTCCCAACTCATTTTATGAGGCCAGTATTACTCTGATACCAAAATCTGGTAAAGATAACATAATACAAGAAAACTACAGACCAATATCTCTTGTGAAAACAGATGCAAAAATCCTAAATAAGATACTAGCAAACCAAATACAGCAGCATATTAAATAGATTATATACCATGATCAAGTGGGCTTCATCCCAGAGGCACAGGAATGCTTCAACACATGCAAATCACTTAACATGATACACCACATAAACAAATTAAAAAATAAGAATCATATGATCATATTAATAAATGCAGAAAAAGCCTTCGACAAGGTATAGCTTTTGTTTATGATCAAAACACTTAACAAAATTGGTATAGAAGAAAAGTACCTTAACATAATAAAGGCCATCTCTGGCAAACTCTCAGCCAACATTATACTTAATGGTGAAAAACTAGAAACTTTCCCTATAAGATCAGGAAAAAGGCAAGGCTGTCCATTATTACCATTGTTATTCAACATAATATTGGAGGTCCTAGCGAGTGCATTAAGGCACAAGAAGATATAAAAGGCAATCAAATAGGAATCGAAGAATTCAAACTGTCACTGTGTGTGGATGACATGATTCTCTATATAGAAAAACCTAAAGATTCCACAAGAACACTGCTAGAAACAATAAGCAAATGCAGTAAAGTTTCAGGATACAAAATCAACATTTAAAATCCATAGCATTCCTATACTCTAATAATTAAGGGTCAGAAAAAGAAGTGGAAATAATAATTCCTTTTGAAATTGCCACAATAAAAATAACATATCTAGGAATAAATCTAATAAGACATGTGAGGGACCTATATAATGAAAATTATAAGACCCCATTAAAAGAAATTGAAGATGATATAGAGAAATGAAAAGATATTCTGTGTTCTTGGGTTGGAAGAATCAGCATAGTTAAAATGACCATATTACCTAAAGCATTATACAGGTTTAATGCAATCTCTATTAAGATCCCATTGGCAGATTTTAAGAAAATAGAACAAAAGATCCTTAGATTTGTATAGAAACACAAAATATCCTGAATTGCCAAAACCATCCTGAGAAAAAAGAACGAGGCTAGAGGCATCACTCTGCCTGACTTTAAATTATACTACAAAGCGCCAGTAATGAAAATAGTATGGTATTGGGAGCAAAACAGACACATGGACCAGTGGAACAGAATTGAGAGTCCAGAAGTAAACACATATTTATATGGGCAAGTAATTTTTCACAAAAATCCAAAAACATACATTGGAGAAAGGAAAGCATCTTCAATAAATGGTGGTGGTAAAACTGGAAAGCCATCTGCAAAAGAATAAAACTAGACTGGTGTCTATCACCACACACCAAAATTAACTCAAAACAGATTAAGGACCTGAATATAAAACCTGAAACAATAAAATGCATAAAAGAAAACACAGGAGGCTAAATAACATCCTACTAAACAATGAATGGTTCTCTACAAGATCAAGGAAGAATTCAAAAGATACCTAGAGACAAATAAGAATGAAAACACAACTATTCAAAATCTATGTGACACAGCAAAAGCAGTCCTAAGGGGGAATTCATAGCAATTCCAGCTTACCTCAGGAAGCAAAAAAAAGCTCAAATTAACAATCTAACTTTACACTTAAAAGAACTAGAAAAAGAATATAAAACAAAGCCTCAAGTGAGCAGAAAGGAGAAAATAATAAAGATCAGAGAAGAAATAAATGAAATAAAAGTGTAGACAAATAATTGTAACATTTATATAGAACCATAAAAGATCTTAAATAGTCATGGTAATCTTGAGAAGGAACAAAGTTGGAGATATCACACTACCTGATATCAGATTGTACTATAAGATTACAGTAATCAAAACAGCATAATACTGGCAGAAAAAAAAATGATATATTGATCAATGACATAGAATAGAGAGCCCAGAAATAAACCCACAGCTATAAGCTCACTTAATATATGACAAAGGAGATAAGAATATATAATGGGGTAAAGAAAGTCTCTTCAATAAACGATGTTGGTAAAATTGAACAGATACATGCAAAATACAAAAACAAAACTGGACCACTTTCTAATACCATAGGCAAGAGTAGACTCAAAATAGATTGGACTTAAATGTAAGACCTCAAACCATAAAACTTCTGAAAGAAAGCATAGGCAGTAAACTCTCTGATATTGCTAACAGGAATTTCTTTTCAGATATATATTCTCAGGCAAGGGAAACAAAAGAAAAAATAGACAAATGGGACTATATCAAACTAAAAAGTTTTCATACAGCGAAGGAAACCATCAACAAAACAAAAAGACAACTGATTGAATGGGAGAAGATATTTGTTTATGATACATCTGATAAGGGGTTAATATACAAAATACATACAGAACTTATAAAATCCAACAACAGAAACAAACAATCCAATTAAAAAATGAGCAGAATACCTGAATAGATATTCCTCCAAAGAGGAAATGGTCAATAGACTCATGAAAAGATGCTCAACATCACTAATCATCAGAGAAATGCAAATTAAAACCACAATGAGATATCATCTCACGACAGTCTTAATAGTTATCATCAATAAATCAAAGAACATATTAATAAGGATGTAGAGAAAAGGGAACTCTCAGATACCTTTTTGGGATTGCAAAATTGGTATGGCCACTATGTAGTAACAAATTTTTAATCACATCAGAGATGATAAAGAAACTGTGGAAAGAAATTTGAAATTGAAGGTATTTACCCATCATCCAATGCTTTCCATTTTTCTTTACTTTCTTTATGACCTGAAATTGCTCAGTGAAATGCATGTCGATTTGAAAACACACACACACACACACACACACACACACACACACCAATTATGAACTCTGGATTTACAAGTATTGAAAGCATTAACTATGAATTTAAGAGATTTTTCAGTTGTTATTATTTGCTAAGTAGAGTTGGGGATTTGTTCTTTCTTTCCAAGCATTTTATATAAATAGTTTTATTAATGAAAAGAGGCTTGAGAAAGATTTAACTTTGAAAAAGAGATTATGATTAAAATTCTTAGAATTGCGGCCCATGGGGACAAATATTATTATGGACTAGGTCATTTATAAAAATAAGTTTTAAAATTCAACTCTACTAATTAAGTTACTAAGTTCATGCACAGAGTTGACTTAATAATTCCATATACACATATCTGCAGTAGAATGAACAGCTTCCTTAACACCTGAGGTATGAGTCATTTTGTCCAAAGCAAGCCAGGCTAGTGAGCTATACTACAGAATAATGCAATTTTAAGGGGGGGGGGAATAGTTCTGGCATAATTTTAAAAGTGCACTTTATCTATTAAAGTGGACATCTGTCAACTAATGCTTTTTAAGCATTTTTTAAAATAAAAAATATGAGTTTTTTGTTGCCCAATCTCTTGAATTAAGATAAATTTAAAGTACAGATTAAATATTAATTTATTTCTAAAGTCATTCCTGTGTATTATTTTAGGCACTTAGGTGGCACTTAAATTCTTTGAGTCAATTGGAATTCATTTTTTTTCTGTCATTATTTCAGCATAAAAAGCTACTTTAATTTGTAGATATATGATTTACAGTTAAAATATTTAAAATATATTTTTCATCTGCTTTTTTGTTGCCATCTTTTTCCTCTGACTTATGTCTTCTGCCTCAGCATTTCAGTACATATGACATTGTTTCCTACTTGATTTCTACTCTGAGTTTCTATTTCATTAAATTCCAATTGTTCCACAATCTTTGAGCTTTTATTAGTTTCCCTCTCCAAAGACCGGAGCCTTGTTGCTAAATCTCAGGAAAAAACTGAGTTTGGCCACTTTTATTTTTTGTAATGCCTACAGCAGCTGGTATATTCCTAGGTGGTCTCCCTTCCAGGTACTAACCAAGTCTGGCCCTGCTTATCTTCTGAGATCAGATGTGATCAAGTGTTCAGAGTGGTATGGCCATAGACAAGTTTGTCCACTTTTAAATTGACCTCCTTATTTTTATTAAAACCCAGAGGGAATTTTTAAGTTTTGTATGCCATTTGGGTTTTCTATATGCTTTCTTTTTACCCAAATCATGACTAGAAATTGGTTTATCCTTTAGTTAATTTGCTTCACACACCCAAATTCACACTTTAGATGAGCAAGTTGGATCCTCCATTGCCCATTTTACTCTAAAGCATCTCTGCTCTGCTCTGTTCACCAAATCTCATGAAACATTCTGAAACACAACTATTACCAAATGATCTTTGCCTTCAAATCTATTTTATTTTATTTTGGTATTTAAAGTAGCACATTTGTTAATATCAATTTATGTATTTAACTCATTACTTAGAACAAAAAGAAACTGGTATGCAAGGAAAAATTAAAAGGAAACAACACAGGTGTAACATCTATGTCAATGTTATCTATAAATATATTTTCACATCTGAGAAATTTGTTTCATGGAATATAGTGGGATTTGCTCACTTTCTACTCTTTGCTCTAAATATTGGCTATGAGAGACAAGCATTCACTAACTCATTCTTCATTGAAGCACTATTACCTCAAATATAAGAATTCTAATTGTTAGAAAATGACATCACTTGAGAGATATTAAGATTGTATAATGTATTATATGTAGAAACTAGATATCTTTAAATTACTAAATATCTAATCATCTGTATGTTATTTATTTCACTCCTAACGGCTGAGAAGATGTAGTGTCTTCCTGGATCCTTGTTTGTTTTGTTTTGTTTTTACTGGTGTGGCATATGTGTGGCACTCTTGAGCTTTCCCTTCTTTAAAGCCTCACCTCCAATATTTTCAGAGCCCATGGGCTTCTACTGTCTCTGGAACATCTTCATTTATGTGTTTGGCTCATTGAATTTCTCATATAATTATGATACTGGAAGAATGAGAAAGGTGAGAAACTACTTTTTTTACTTTTTGTATAAGCATCATTTTTAATGCTCAGGTTTTTCAGTGTATAATTTTCATTTATTTCTATTTCTTTTATCGTTAGTGTTATTTTTAATTCCCCACTGAGAAGAGAACCATTTTTGGTGTTCAGAACTTTAGAGCCTTTGTTCTTGTCTATCAGTTTAGTTTTTCTGGGTAGAAAAACCAGCTCCTCCCAGGAATATTATCTCTGACCCAAAAGAATCAGTTTGATATTATAGGCTTGTTTCATAAGGCCACTAAACCATGTATCCAATATTTGAAAGCTTCCTATGAATTTTTCATGTGACTAGAATCATTATTCAATGTTTATTGAATATACATCATGTGCTGGACACTAAGAATAATGTATAAATAAATTTTGTCTCTGCCCACATGGACTTATAATGTTATAAATTTACCTGTTGCAAACATTGATATCAAATAATCCATAAATACAGCGTGACTTCATATTTAGCTTGACAGCTCTACAATATTGTCATGTAACCATTGATTTAAATCTTTCCTAGTGAAGCATAGATCTCAGTTACTCTCATCTAGTATTTTACCCTGCTTCTTCCAACAATATCAATTCAGAAAGCCAGTCACTCTGGTTTACCTGTAAATTGGTACTTTTTAAAAATGGCTTTTCCAGGAAAATGTGAAAGGCTCTGATAGTACTAAAAAATTATCAGGGTGAATTTTACTCTGATCTTAAGTTCTTGTGTTACTAGGCAGCTCCAATCATAATATTTAATAAAATAAGTTATGAAAGAAATGAAAGAAATATTGGGTGAGTCCCTAGTTTTATAAATCAAAGACTCATTTCTATGCTTCAAGAACAATTGAATAACCTTAAAATATTTAGTTACATTGATTTTTAAAATTTGTCATGAAAATTAAATAGAGGAGATTGCTAAATATTAGAAAATATTTATTTATTTAAAAAAATATAATTTCTTTAGCGAGATCTCTGATTCAAATTTGAATGTTTATGAGAAACATTAAGAGACTTCTTGTTTTCAATTCCACATGTAAGGAGCTTGGAAATTGCCACTCCATCCTAACAACAAAGTAAAAACTGACTAGAGTGAAAAATCAGAACTCATAAGATCCATAGGAGTGGTGAGGACACAGGCAAACCACTGCGCAAAAGACTGGAGAGACAGACAGTAAAATGCAGAGAATAATAATTGGCCAGTACAAAGGCTCAGGAACAGAGACTACTGTGAGAACTATTGCTGGGGGAGGAAAGCCAGAGGTGTAATAGACTATTTGCTGGAAGTTCACTGTGGACAACCCCGAGAGTTAAAAACTCCAAGGGACCCAGTCATAGGAAGACCCCCACAATTTTGTGAGATTTACTTTCACAGAAGTCAATCAACTTTCTAAAGTAAATATTGGAGAAAAATCCTCTTGTGCATTCCACAAGTGGATAGGGGGAGAAACCATTTAAAAATATTCCAGAGTACTCTGTTCTTCTAAAAGGGCCTTACCTTTGAGGGAACTAGTTACCCAGAGCCTGAATTGCTGAGGTATTATCTGAAGCTAACTGACCGGGGAAGGGGAAACACCTAATTTTAGTATACACTTGCCTTTCACATGGAAGAAGGGAAATACTCAAATTCAGCCCACTCTAACCATCCTGTCCCACCTAAAGAGAGAGAAAAAAATTAAAAACATTTGTGAAATTCATAGTCCAAACATAGCCTCACTAACAGATTGAGACCTAATCATAAGACTACAGAACACCTCCTTTCCTCTCAGACTTAGTGTCATATTACTAAAGGTCTATTTACAGCAATTCCTTTTAGCCTGGTACATTGTTTCTGCCTATTAACAAAAAATTATAAGACATAGCAAAAGGTAAAAAAAAAAATCAAGAGACATTGCAAGATTCAGAACCAGGCATAGCTGTGATTTTGGAATTGTCAGACAAGAAATTAAAAACAATATGATAAATATGCTAAAGGTTTTAATGCATAAAGTAGACAGAATTTGAAAACAGATAGGTAATGTAAGCAGAGAGATGGAAATCCAAAGAAAAAAATGGAAAAAAAATGCATACAGCCTGGATGAGTTCACTGATGAATTCTACCAAACATATAAGGAAAAAATTATACAAATTCACAATCTCTTTTGGAGGATAGAAACAAAGGAAATACATCATAACTTATTTTACAAGGCCAGCATTACCTTAATACCAAAAACAGAAAAATACATTACAAGGACAGAAACTTACAGACCAATAATCCCATAACTCAAGATGAAAAACCCTCTACAAAATATTAACAAATCAAATCCAATAATATACAAAAAATTATACACCACTACCAAATAAGATTTATCCCAGGCATGTGAGGCTGGTTCAACATTTGAAAATTAATTGTTGTAATTTATCATATAAACATTTTCTAACTTGAAGCATCATCTCTAGGTCTTTTTAATCAAGATTGTCAATCATTTGCCAATCAACTATCAATTACCCATCAAATCACTAATAAGTAATTAAAGCAAAGTTACAGGATATAAAGTTAAAATACAAAACTCAATTTATATTCTATATATTAATAGTGAATATAATTTGAAATTAAAAATATAAAACCATTTACATTATCACCCAAAATACAAAATTTGTAGGTATAAATCTAATAAAATATGCATAAAATCTATATGAGGAGAACCATAAAACTGGTAAATAAAATTAAAAGACTGTTTAATGGAGAGATATTCTATGTTCATGGGAAGACTCAATATTGTTAAGATATGAGTTTTATAAAATATTGAAGGAACTATTATAATTTAAGAATAAGAAAACAAAGAATCCAATTAAAAGATGAATGAACAACCTTAACAGTCATTTCACCAAAGGAGCTATGTAGTTATGAAATAAGCATATGAAAAGATTCTCCACACCATATGTCATCAAGAAAATGCAGATTAAACAGCAATGAGGTTTTCCTGCACAACTGTTAGAATGGCCAAATGTGGAACACTGACACCCAGTCATTGGTGAGGATGTGGAGTAATAGGAACTCTCAAAAATTGCCTGTGGGAATGCAATGATTGAGCCACCTAAGAAGACAGCTTGGCAGTTTTTTACAAAACTAAGAATATCCTTAATGTACAATCTAACAATTACACTACTTGGTATTTACCCAACTGAATTAAAACTATTTTTTTCACAAAAACTAGCATATGGGTATTTATAGCAGGTTTATTCATAATTGCCATTTATTCATAACAACCATTTGTTCTTCATAAGGTGAATGGAAAAATGAACTGTGGTATATCTAGAAAATGGACTATTGATCAGCACTAAGAAGAAGCGAATTTTCAATTCATGCAGAGACACAGAGGAACCTTAAATGCATATTGCTAAGTGAAAAAAACAACTAATCTAAAAAAGCTACATACTGTCCAATTTCAATTATTCGACATGCTAGGAAAGGCAGAATTGTAGAGATAATGAAAAATTAGTGGTTGTGAGGTATGGGTGGGGAAGAGATGAGTAAATGAACCACAGAGGATTTTAGTGAAAATACTCTGTATACATGTTATACATTTCTCTAAACCCATAGACTATACAACACCAAGAGTGAACCCTAAGGTAAAATACATGCTCTAGGTGATTACTATTTGTCACTTTTGGTTTATCAGTGATAACAAATGTAGCATGTTGCTGAGTGATGTTGATAATGAGGGAAACTATGCATGTGCTGGGGGCAAGGAATATATGCAAAATCTCTGAATTTTCCTCTCAATTTTGCTGTGAACTTAAAACTTTCTTGAATAAACAACCTATTAAAAATTAAGATATGGGAGTTATATTTGTTTCATTTTTAACATTATCAGTTCATCTCTTACTAAAGAAAATAATCAGTTCTGTTTGATTTCATGCCTCATTTTTTCATTTTACCATTTAATTTGAATTATATTAGTTTAATTTCATCATGTGTTATAGCATTTACATTGTTTGTTCACTATAATATCCTCAATTATTTAATCACAGTTGCATATTCTAATGCATTAAATATTTGCTACCAGTTATTTAACCACATTTTCTCCATTTAATTATAAATGTGGATTTATCTCTTGGTTGCTTGGATGCTACATATATCATCATTTCTTTCATGGCTGATTACTTGCTTATTGTCTTAATGGTTGCATGAACTAGCGAGCAATAATATTCCTGGATATAACTTTATTTCCTCAGAGATTTATAAATATTATTTCATTGCATTATTGATATCATTTTCTTACTAATTTTTGATAGCACATGCTATTTTTTTCTTCTAACTATAAGTTTAGTACACTTCCCTCATCCTGAAAAAGATGATTTAAAAACTTATCAAGAAAAAATATACATTAGGTTATTTTTCTTTGACAAATTTAAGTCTTTTCTAGGGACTTATAAACTCTAAGTGGAAAGTTAATTGTATTTGCAATAAATTTGTATTGAGTCTTTTTTATAATACTGTATTTATTTTGTATACTCACTTTTTAATATGACTTTTTCTCATAAACATACTTTGACTTTTTTAAACATTTGTTTTTTGAATCATTGGCTATTTGTTAAATGTATCATACACTAAACACTTTTCTAGGGGAAAAAAGATGAGTAAAACAAATTCTCAGCTTTGTGTCTCCAGTGAATATTACTACTTTAAAAACTATCATTATATGTCTCTAAAATATATATACGCTAAACAGAGTAATCTATTTTTCTTATACTTTGTATTTATTGAAATGAAAGATTGAAGAAAATTGACATGTGTTGGTTCTGTTAATTACAATGTTAGTCAATCTCTACAGATATCCTCCTAATTAAATATTTAAATTTTACACTTGAAGAAACAAACATTAGAGCCAGAGAATGACTTGATCATTATCTTTTAAGTCATTGAATATGGGAGTTGAATTCTAAAACCCATGTTCTTTTCTTTATCGCATGTATTTTTCTCAGGCGATACAGTTATAAAAAAGGTAATTTTTTGAAAAAAATTAACATTCATGCTATTTTATGCTAAATGCTCTTAACATTTCTCAAAAACAATTTTTATGTTTATTATTAATTTCATAGTCAAATAGTCCCATGATATTGACAGGAGTAGAATTATACCTATTTTATAAATGTGAGCAAAGGAGATTTAAAAATGAACATCAATGGCATCAACTATTGATTTGGGCAATTATAGAAATATAATGTTGTTTAGTATACAAATGAGCATGCTTACTCTTTCCCCTATTACTTTTCTCTGGCTTTATAAACCTTGATATTTATTTAAAAATTTTGTCTAACTATGCACTAGAGAGAAAATCAAGCAGCATGCCAGCTCTACGAAGAGATTACTTTCTGTATTAACTGAGCCACATCAGACAAAGGAAAGGTCCAAGTGCATAGATGGAGAGTATATACTACAACCATGATCTTCCAAATATATGTTGTGCCCTGAAAGAAGAAAATCAGAGTAATCAAATAGAAAGTTTTGAAGAGACCTTGGACATCAATGACACTGTTCCTTTTGCCAGGCAAAATTATATTAAAAGTACTTAATATTGTTTTAAAATAAGTTACTTGTTTTTGGTTGCTTCTCTGTTTTACATCAATCAAAATCTGTTTATTTTTTTTGTTTTTATTTTTATTAATAGCACTTTCTTTTTTACTAATACCTTCTATAATGCATTGTGGTTGTTAATATATATATATATTTTTTTTTTTAATTGCAGAAATGGTTTTATTTTTTTTTCCCATTTATCACCCCCCTATCCTCTGATAACCACTAGTCCATTGTTCATGTCCATGAGTCTCTGTTTGTTTGTCCTGTTCATTAGCATTTGTTTATTTCTTTTCTCAAAGTTATTTTATATTTCGAGTACTGTTTAGAATTGTCAAAATCTCTCGTTCATTGTGTTGTATAATATACCTTGCTCACATCCAATCCTTTGCCCCATTTAAATGTCTATATTCTACAACTAAAGGTTTTTATGATAGATGATTGTACAAAGAAGCTGTGGTACATATGCAATGGAATATTACTCAGCGACACGAAGAGAAGAAATACTGCCATTTGCAACAACATGGATGGACCTTGAGATAATCATGCTAAGCGAAATAAGCCAGACAAAAACCGTTGAAAATCACATGATATCACTTATATGCGGGATCTAAACACGAAAGCAACATATGAACAGGACAAACAAACAGACTCATAGTAATCGACAATAGGCAAGTGGTTACCAGAGGGGAGAGGGACAGCAGAGCAGATTTAGATGGGGTAAAGGGGTCAAATATGTGAGACAGAAAGAAATTAACTATGGGAGGTGAATACCCAATGTAAGTATATATGTGCCTTACTGTTAAAGTGTACAGTTGAAACTTACTAGATTTTGTTAACCAATATCATTAGTTAACAAACTGATGCCCAGATGACATGTAAGTCTGGCTTTTTCTGAAAGTCAGTGCACTTAAAAGTCATTTTTTTATCTGCAGAGGAATCAGAGAAGATCTAATATATATACTTATCAAATAATTCTGTTTTTTAAAGAGCTTCAGTTTTTGCTGACCAGAAGCACTTGACACTAGGGTCAGCAGACAGGACACTTGTCTGTATATCTGAAATAACACTTATGTTATGCCTTACTTTGCATAGCATTGTGCAATATTTCATGAATTAATTAATAAATGAATATCTTCCTTGTTTAGACAATGATAAATAAATAAATAAATAAATAGCCATATTCTGATTGTCCTTATGTTAAAATGATGAATTGGTGATTATATCCTTAAATGTCACATGCACTATGAAGTATGACTGGATTTCAGCTCGTTGTCTTTGATGTATTTTAAATTAATTTTAAGATAACTTTTTAAAATTAGAGCCAAAAGGGGAAATAAAAGAACAATTCTGTGTACCTCTTTTCAGAGGTACAGTTATTCAGGTCATTAATATTTTCCAAACTATGGTCACTAAAAATTTAAATGAGATAACAGAGAGCTTCCTTCTAAAGGAGACATTGGAGCAATTTAGAGCCCACTGTTTTTACATAAAGAATGTCAAAATCTAATTCCTAAAAATGTAAAATCTTGCCAAGCCTTTCAGCTATAACTCTTCAAAGCTAACAGGGAATTCCAGTATGCACTTTTTTCCGCCAATGCTGTGTATATACATAGTGGCTTGAACAGCTCCATGTTGTCTTCCTTCCAAAGGCACATTTTAACAACATACGTGCTGCTAATTTTAGGATTTTGGTGTGGGCATCTAACCACTGACAAACTTGTTGGTTTTATGCTTTGAAAATCATCTAGCTATTCACTGAATTTTGGAACACAGAGAGAGCTTCAAGTAATAAATTCTGAAATCCTAATGCTGCTAGAATTAGAAACTTTTTTATAAACAGAGAAAAATGAAGCCCTGATAGAAAGAGCTATGAACATGAAGAGCATGTTTAAATATAAAAGATTGTATGTATGACTGAAGTATGAGGTACAAGATGCATATTGTCAAGTTCACCTACCACACACATTTATTGAAGACATTCTTGCTATTTAGGCTTGGTTCAAAGAATCTGCAGAGATAAACTGCTATAGGAAACAGAGAGGACACTAACCATGAAGTGGTACTATATATCAGTAAGAAAGGGTATAATAAGTTGGCTAATATCAAAAAACAACTCCTAATTTTTTTCATATTTTAAAAAGGGTATTAAGAGTGACATCAGCAAGATGAGAATAAGAACACCTGGACCATTCTTCTATCCATGTACACAGCAATTAAGCAACAATTCACAAAATTCCTGTATGAGAAATTAAGAAACTGAATAAAAGACTCCTGTATTCTAGGTGACCCTAAAACCAGATCTACATAAGCAGATAAAGAGATTTTGGATATTCTCTCAAAGGAGTCCCTGACTCTAGCACAGTGTCATATAATCAGAAAGAGACTCCTTAGTTCTTGGTTTTTATCATAAGATAGAAGGATTGGTTTACACATCCAGTGAGCCAGCTTTTCCAAGGGGGATCACAAGAAAACTGACTTTGGTCCTGCCATTCTTGAAGCTTACAGGAGTCCACTATAACCTAGCAGCCTGGGAGAAAACAGAGGCAGCAGTTTGGGCTCCCAGATACCATAACTCCACTCCTCTCCAGCACAGAATGAATAGATAAAAAAAAATCCCAGCTCTCAGCTTCCCCCAGAGAGGGCAAGAGTAAAGCTGTACACACAGTGCACTAACTTCCTAAAGGAGGTTTACTAGAAGACTGAGTCAAGTCTTGCCAGTTTCGGAGTATTGATGGATCCACCACGTGTAAACAACCTGGAGAAGATGGCAGTTTGGACTGATATGCCATTGCTAAACCTTCTGGCTCAGAGTGTCCTGAAGTAAACTACAGTTGCCTAATTTTCCCTGGGGTGAGAAATGGTAGTGAAAGATCCTAGAATCTCTGTTTGTGAGATTGGCAGGGTCATTTCCTGTATGAGGCCAGTCCATAAAGATTAGAACTAATGTACAAACACAAACACAGAGAGCCAAAGAAAATAAAAAACAGCCGACCATATCTCAATCAAAGGAACAAATTAAGTCTCCATATATTGATCTTAATGAAATAAATTGATATTCTTTACCTGACAGAGAATTTAAAATAGCTGTCAAAAAGATACTTACTGAGGTTCAGAAAATAATTCATGAACAAAGCAAGGAATTCAACAAAGCGATAGAAAATATAGAAAAATACCAAACAAAAATTAGGGAGCTAATGAATGCAATAACTGAAATAAAAAAAAAAATTCTAGAGTGTTTACTAGCATACTAAATTAAACAGAAGACATGATCAGCAAGTGTAAAAACAAGGCATTGAAAATAATTCACTCAAAAGACCAAAAAGAAAAAAGAATTTAAATAAAAGAAAGTTTAAGAGACATCTGTGACACCATTAATCAGATCAATATTTGCATTATAGAAGTCCCATACAGAGAAGAGAAAAATAAATAAAAAGCTCATTCAAATAAATACTGGCTGAAAACTCCTCAAATCTGTAGAAGAAAACAAACATCTAGATCCAAGAAGCGTTAAAATTACCAAATAAGATAAATTTAAAATCCACACAGAGACATGAATTCAAATTGTCAAAAGTCTAAGAAAAAAAACAACAACTCTGAAACAGAAAGAGTAAAGTACCTATTCATATGTAAGGGAACCTACATAAAATAATGAGTGGATTTTTCATCAGAAACCATACAGGCCAGAAAAAAAAATGGAATGATATAGTCAAAGTGCTAAAGGGAGGAGGAGGGAAAACTGCCAATCAAGAATATTATACCTGGCAAAAACCCTCTTTGAAAACAGATGAGAGAGAAAATTTTTTTCTAGAAAAATAAAACTAAGGGATGTGATTACCACTAGACTGAAACTGCCTTAAAAAAAATACTAAAGAGTATTCTTGAAATAATAGCATGCTGAAGAGCAATATGATAGCATAAGGAAATGTGAAACTTATTTATACAGGTAAATATATCAACAAATACAGAATACTGTATTATTGTAATAATGATGGGTGAATCTTTTAAATCAAAAGAAAAGTAAAAATACAAACATGTTAAAAATAACTTTAAGTGCCAATACATTTAAACAATATGAATGAATTTAAATTATGACATTAATAACTAAATGGGAGGAGTAGGAATTAAAGTACTGTGTAGAGATTTTGTGCACAATTATTTTGCATACAATGATCAGCTTGAATGTTATAACTATAAGGAAACCAAATGTACATGCACACATACACGTACCACACACACATAAACCTTTAGAATTTGCATTAAACAAAACTGGAAAGGAGTCAAAAAAAGCATATCAAAAGCATATCAAAAAAAGTCAACAGAACACAAAAGAAGACAGCAAGAGAAAAAAAAGGCAGACAAAAGAACTATAAGACTAACAGAAAACAACTAACAAAATGGAAATAATAAAGCTTTCCCATTGATAATTATTTTAAATGTTAAAGTTTTAAATTACTCAGTCAAAAGATATAGAGTAAATGAATGAATAATAGTAAAAAAATAAAAAATAAAAAGATGACCCAACTACATGCTGCCTACAAGAAACTCACTTTAGAATTAAGGACACAAATAGACTGAAAGTGAAGGGACGAACAAAGATATTTCATGAAAATGGTAAACAAAAGAGAGCAGGACTAGGTATACTTATACAAAATAGATGTAAAACCAAAAACCATTACAAGAGACAAATAAGAACATTATATAATGATAAAAAAAAGGTCCATCCACCAGAAAAATATAACAGTTCAAAAACATGTGTTTAACATCAAAGCACCTAAATGTATTTATTATCATCAAGTAAACATTGACATAACTAAATGGAGACATAAAGAGCAATACCATAATATTAGGAGATTTTATTATTTAACTTTCAATTCTTGATAGAATTCTAGGACAAAAAATCTATAATGAAACAGAGAGCTTAAATAACTCTATGGCCAAATGGTCCTAACAGTCATATTTAGAACATTCAACCCAGTAACAGCAAAAATAAACATTCTTCTCAAAAGCACAAAATCTTTACATTGAATAAGTCATATGTTAAGCAACAAAACAAGTCTCAACAAATTTTAAGAGATTGAAATTATACTAAGAATATTTTCTGACCACAATAGGATGAAAATAAAAATCAGCAGGAGAAAAACCATAAATCTCTCAAAAATGAGGAAATTAAGCTACACAGTTTTGAACAACCCTTGGATCAAAGAAGAAATTAATCAGACAACGTTTTGAGACAAACGAAAATGAAAATACAACATACTTACACTTACAGATGCAGCAAAACTGGAATACCAGGAAAATTTATAGTGATAAATACATTAAAAATGAAGAAAGATCTCAAATAAATATTTTTATACCTTATGAAGCTAGAAAAAGAACAAACCAAGCCCAAACTCAGCAGAAATAATTAAATAACAAAAAATATAGCAGAAATAAACAAAATAGAAAAAAATTCAAAACCCATATGAACCTAAGAATTGTTGTTTTTTTTTTTTGGAAAAAAATAATAGTGACAAACACATAGCTTTACCTACTAGGAACAGAAGCACAATAATAAAATTTGAAATAAAAGAAGAGGTATTACTGCTGATGTTACAGGGAAAAAAAATATAAGAGATGGCTACCCATAATGATATGCCATGAAGAAACAGAAAGTTTAAATAGATCTATAACTAATTGTGGGATTGAGTCAATCATCCAAACCTTTCAACAAAGAAAAATGCAAGACCAAATGACTTTACCAGTTAATTCTACAAAGTATATAAGGAAGAATTAACATTGATCTTTCTTAACCCTGTTCAAAATTGAAGAAGAGGAAACACTTTCAATTTACTTTATAAAGCCAGCATTATCTTGATACTGAAATCAGAGAAACATACCACAGGAAAGGCTAATATTTTTGATGAACATAGATGCAAACATCTTCAACAAAGCACTAAATCCAACAGTACATTAAAAGGATTATACGCCATGATCAAACAGGATTTATCCCTGGGTTGTTATATAAAAATTAATTAATGTGATCTATCACATCAGAAGAATAAAGAATAGAACTCACATGATTATTTCGATAAATGAAGAAAAATCATTTGACAAAATTTAAAACTTTGCATGTTATAACCTCTCGATGCACTAAGAATAAAAAAAAATTCCTCAACATGATAAAAAACCATATATGAAAAACCCACAGCTATCATCATACTCAATGTCGAAAAACTAATAGTGTCTCCTCTAAAATGAAGAACAAAGCAAGGATGTTCCATTTTGGCACTTAGTAAACATAGTACTGAAAATCCTAGCCAGAGCAATTAGACACAAAAAAAAAAAAAAAAGAAAGAAAGAAAGAAAGAAAAAGAAAAAGTAATAAAGTTCATCCAAATTGAAAAAGAAGAAAATTATCCTCGTTGGCAGATGATATGATTTTACACATAGAAAACCCCCAAGAACTTCATAAATTAGAACAAAACAAAACAATAACAAAACTGTTAGAACTAATAGAAAAATTCAGTAAAGTTGTAGGGTACAATATCAACATACAAATGTCATTTGCAATTTGTACATTGACAGTAATCTGAAAATAAAATTAGAAAAACAATCCCAGTTACAATAGTACAAAATTAATAAAATACTTAAAATAAACTTAACTAAGGAGGTGTAAGAGTTATATACAGAACACTATCAAATACTGATGAAAGAAATTGAACAAGACAGAAATAAATGGAAATACATCTTATGTGTGTTTATGAATTAGAAGACTTAATACTGATAAGTTATTCATATTACCCAACACTATCTACATATTCAAGGCAACTCCCATCTAAATCTTAAAAATATGTTTACAGAAATGGAAAAAAATTATAATTCACATGAAACCACAAAAACCATAAATAGTTTAATAAATATGAGATAAATATTACATTCAGTGTATTGAACTTTCCAAATAGTATTGATTAGACTATTTTTTTTCTTTTCTATTTTGATTACTGAAGCCACAATAATTGCCATAAGGATAGACATATAGACTAATAAAATAGAAATAAATCCATGCACAGCTGATCAACTGATCTTTGACAATGGTACCAAGAATATGCTTTGAGGAAAGGAAAGTTTCTTCAACAAAAAGTGTTGGGAAAACTGGATTTTCAAATGCAAAAGAATGAAATTGAACCTTTATTCTATACTGTGCACAATTTAGCTCAAAATGGATTAAATACTTAAATGTAAAGCCTCAAAGTGTAAATCTCATAGAAGAAAATGAGGGAAAAGCTTCTTAACATTGTTCTTACAATAACTTTGTAGATATGACACCAAAACACCAGTAACAACAACAAAAAATACAAATGGAACTATATCAAACTAAGAAGCTTCTGCATAGCAAAGAAACAATCAACAGAGTGAAATGGAAATGTGTGGAATGGGAGAAAATGTTTGCAAACCATATATCTAATAATTAATATTTAAAATATATGAGGAACTCTTACAATTCAATAATAAAAAAACTAACTATTTTAAAAAGTAAGCAATCAACTCTAACAGGCATTTCTTCAAAGAAAATATTTAAATGCCAACAGTTATGTGAAAAAATGCTCATAGTTACTAATTATCAGGGAAATGAAAATCAAAACCACATTAAATATCACTTCACACCTGTTAGAATGGCTGTTATCAAAAAACAAAAGGCAATCTGTCTTCGTAAGTATATGGAGAAATTAAAACTTTTACATGTTGTTGACGAGAATACAATATGGTACAGCTGCTATGGAAAATAATATGGGGGTTCCTCAAAAAATTAAAAATAGTATTATCATATGATCCAGCAATTCCACTTCTGGGTAAGTTGAAAACAATATCTCTAAGAGATATTAGCACTCCCACGACCACAATAGCTGAGATGTGAAAACAACATAAATCTCCATTAACATATAAATGGTAAAAGAAAATGTGGTATATACATACAAAGGAATACTATTCAATCTTAAAAAAGGAAAATCTATAATATACAACAATTTGGACAGGATATTATGCTAAGTGAAATAAACCAGACACAGAGAAACAAGTACTTCATGATTGTACTTATATGTAATATGTATAACAGTAATATTTATAAAATCAAAGACATAGTCACAACTTATTTTTTACATTAAATAATATTACATAGATCAAAAAAAAAAATCGATTGGGGGTATTTCTGGTCAAGAGCGCAGAGTAGGTAAACACTGTGCTTGCCTCCTCTCACAACCACATCAGAATTGCGGCTACAGAACAGCAATCATTAGGAGTCACCCAAAGTCTGGCTGAACAGAAGTCCAACAACTAGGGACATACAGAAGAGACCACATCAAGATTGATAGGAGGGGTGGAGACACAAAAGAATCTGGTCCCGAACCCATGTGTGACGGTTGAGAATCGAAAAAAAAATATCTTGGCTGTGGAGGTACCCTGAGAGGAGTAGGGGTTTCCGGACCCACACTGGGCTCCCCATCCCAGGGTTCCAGTGCCGAGAGGAGAGGTCCCCACAATTTCTGGATGTGGAAAACAGCAGAGATTGTGTCTGAGTGAGAAAAAAGGCTGAGGGAGATTCAGACTTTCCTCTTAAGGGGCCTGTGGATAGACTTAATTTGTAACAGACTCATGAGTGTTATCCTATATAATCTATCCTCTAGAAACCATTGAAAATTCAGGCCTTTGAATGATAGCTTGCCTGTGTCTTTGGGACTTGCAACTCTCTGATAAACCTAATTTTCTTTGCTGTAAAACTTGCAAATATCTATTCTTTTTGGCTTAGATGTGAGCAAGCATACAGAACTTTTTTGGTCCCATTAACAACTGCCTATGCAGTTTCTAAGGAAATCAGTGTTATAAGCGCTGTTCTTACCTACACACATCATTTGGGAATACATAAATGATGCTGAAATTGTATTCCTTTAAGACTGTATATCTCAGTAGGAAGAAAGAGTCAAGCTCAGTCCTCAGAAGGAGTGAGCCTGTGATTACCCACCACACATTTTCCAGATGTTTTCTTTTGCTTGCCATTATCTTTATCCTACCAGATTATATTCCTTTTTACTGTTTTTTTTTCAGTTTCACATTAACTAGATAAAAACTGTCCCCCTCTAAATTTAGACATTCATAAACTTTCCTTAAATTGTTATTTTCATAAAACAAAGTACAAAATGTAAAGTTATACAAAGCCTACTATGCTGGTGAGAATTTTATTAGAAATTAAATGACTCTCCTCCTCTCCTACTTAAGAAAAATTTTATAAAATCCTGAGTATTTGAGATTGTTAGGGATATCAAAAAAGAGCATGAATTTAAACTCATTGTTAAACACTCTTCTAGGCATCATTAAGGTAAAAAGAGCTTTTCCTAGTAAGGTCAGGAGAAATCAGGTCAGGGCTTTGTTAGCAATTATCTTCTAGTTTCTTTTTGTCCTACGTTCCCCTCTCTTCCTACTTTTCCTTTCCATCTAATTCAAATTTGGATTCAATGACACAACCAATCTCATACGGTATTTAAGGAGTGATTAGAGGCAGGTTAATCCTATGGGATTCTGTAATCTTTAAAAAGAAATTGTTAAAACAAATAAATATTCTAGAAAGATGTTTTTAAGGACAGACTGTTGTCTGTACCCACCACTCCACACCACTCTCCATTGTCACTCAGGAAGTGAAATACATAGATCAACATTATTTAGTAGTGGGCAGGAAAATAATTCAGTCAATATTTCTGTTTAAAGGTAAATACAATCTACAAAACTTAGTAAAACCACAATGTAGCCATGCTATGTTAGGGATTTCTTGAGTGTGAGTTGACACAGAAAATGCTCCAAACCACGATGTGTAATTAGTAATACTGACATTGTAGATACTACCAATATACTACTGCTAATATGACTACTATAACTGCTACTACTGTTAGCACTGATAACATCACCAGTGTAATACCTTAACATCATACCACACTTTATGATTTATTTTTTAAAACCTGAGGGTTTTTGAAAATTTGCTATCATATTGTTTTTAACTGATATAGAACAAAAAGCAGAGAAGAAGAGTTAGCATAGTCCTAAATTGTGCTTTCAATTTTCCAGTAATGGGAAAAAAGTATTTTTAGGCTACAAGTAGACTCCTAGCTCATCCATTAACATATAGCCTAGAGCAGCAGGCATACATTTTATACAAGCCCTGCAATTAGCTACATTGACTTGTCTTGGTGGTGAAAATTTTAAGCGAAAGGCCAGCTTAGACTAATGTAATTAAGCCAGTATAGTCTAATACCCAGATGTACCTTCTTTAGATAATTTTGCTCTCTCTGTGGCCAAACATTTCAATCTATGATTTGCTCTTACTTAATTTAGCCAAAATTAATACTCTTCCATCATTCATCAAAGATCTTTTTGAGCCTTTATATGCAACCCATTCAAATGGACTCAGCATCAATGCTTCCCTGCTTCCCTATTTCCCTCTCACCTCTATGACTGATCTTTCTCTTTCTACTTCAATTGCATTATTTCCATTGTTTTTCCAAAAGTTATGGCCTCAATCTTTCTCTCTTCCCTAGACAAACTTGTTTTTAAAAATTAATTTTCTTCTTATTTTTTAACAGTAAGGCATATATATATGTATATATATATGCACACACACATATATATATATACACACACACACTGTGTGTTCATCATATATATTTATATGCCTATAAATATATATATAGGCATATATATATAGGTATATATATAGGCACATATATAAGCATATATATATAGGCATACACACACACACACACTGTGTATTTATCACCTATATTTAGATGTCTTTCTTTCACCACATATTTGACCCCTTTTATCCCCTCTACCTTCTCCCTACCCTCTCTCTCTGATAGTCATTAGTCTATAATCCATATCCCTGAGTCTCTGTTTCTTTCTCCTGTTCATTTGTTGCTTTTAGGTTTATAGCCTACACATAAGTGCTATATGAGATTTTCAACTTTTTCTGTCTGGCTTATTTCATTTAGGATGTTTATCTTGAGGTCCATCCATGTTGTCGCAAATAACTGTATGCCATCTCTTCTATATACTACAGCTACTTTATCTTATCATCTCTCGTAGAACACTTCGGTTGCTTCCATGTCCTGGCCACTGTGAATAATGCTGCTATGAATATTGATGTGCAAATATCTTTTCAGATATGGGTTGTCAAGTCTTTGAGATAAATACCCAATAAAGGGATTGCTGAATCATATGGTAGATCAATTCTAAGTTTTTTGAGGAAACTCCATACTGTTTTCCATAGTAGCTGTACCAATTAGCAGTTCCACCAGCAAATGTATGAGGGTTCCAGCATTTGTTATTATTTATCCTGTAATTATAGTTATTCTAACAGGTGTGAGATGGTATCTCATTGTGGTTTTGATTTGCATTTCCCTAATAGCTAGCAATGATGAGCATTTTTGCATACGTGTGTTGGCCATTTGTATGTCTCGTTGAGAGAAGTGTCTGTTAAGGTCCTCTGCCCATTTTTTGATTGGATTGTTTGTTTGTTTTTTTTTGGTTATTGAGTTGTATGAGTTCTTTATATATTTTGAATATTAGGCCCTTATCGAAGGCATTGTTTGCAAATATATTTTTCAGTTAGGATGGTTGTCTCATTACCTAGGTGATGGTTTTTTTTGTTTTTGTTTTTGTTTTTTGTTTTTTGTTTTTGTTTTTGTTTTTTGGTGAGCAGAAGATTTTTAATTTGATGTAGTTCCATTCATTTATTTTAGCTTTTTCTTCTCTTGCCTTTGAGGTCAAATTCATAAAATCCTCTTTAAGTCCAAGATCCTTGAGTTTAGTTCCTATGTTTTCTTCTATGCGTTTTGTTGTTTTAGGTCTTATATTCAGGTCCTTAATCCATTTTGAGTTAATGTGAGTATGTGGTGATAGAAAACAGTCTGATTTCATTTTTTTTTTTTTTGCAGGTGGTTTTCCAGTTTTAACACCACCGTTTATCAAAGAGCTTTTCTTTCTCCGATGTATGTGTTTGGCTCTTTTGTTGAAAATCATTTGCCTATATAAATATAGGTTTACTTCTGGACACAAGATTCTGTTCCTCTGGTCCATGTGTCTGTTTTTCTGCCAACACCATGCTGTTTTCATTACTATCACTTTGTAGTATAATTTGAAGTCAGGCGAGTGATGCCTTCAGCCTTATTCTTTTTTCTCAAGATGGCTTTGGCCATTCAGGGTCTTTTGTGCTTCCATACAAATCTGACGATCTTTTTTCTATTTCTTTTAAAAATGTCAATGGGATCTTGATGGGGATTGCATTAAATTTGTATAATGCTTTAGGTAATATGGTCATTTTAACTATATTGATTCTTCCAACCCAAGAACATGAAATATCTTTTGATTTCTTTGTATCATCTTTAATTTATTTTAATAGAGTTTTATAGTTTTTATTATATAGGTCCTTCACATGTTTCATTAGATTTATTCCTACGCATTTTATTCTTTTTGTTGTAATTGCAAAAAGAATTATTTTTTCCACTTCTTCTGACACTTAGTTATCAGAGTATAGGAATGCTATGAATTTTTAAACACTGATTTTGAATCTAGAAACTTTACTGTATTTGTTTATTGCTTCTAGTAATGTTCTTGTGGAGTCTTTAGGGTTTTCTACATAAAGAATCATGTTATCTGCAAATAATGACAGTTTGACTTCTTCATTTCCTATTTGGATGCCTTTTATATCTTTCTCTTGCCTGATTGCACTCGCTATGAGGACCTCCAATGTTATATTGAATGAGTGGCGATAGTGGACAACCTTGTCTTTTTTTTGATCTTACAGGGAAGGTTTCTAGTTTTTCTCCTCCAAGTATAATGTTGGCTGAGGGTTTGTCATGTATGCCCTTTATTATGTTAAGGTACTTTCCTTCAATACCGATTTTGTTAAGTGTTTTGATTATAAACGAGTACAGTATCTTGCCAAAGGTTTTTTTCTGCATCTATTATTATGATCATATGATTCTTATTTATTTATGTGGTGTATCACATTAATTGATTTGCATATGTTGAGCCATCCCTGTGCCTCTGGGATGAAGCCCACTTGATCGTGGTGTATAATCTTTTTAATATGTTGCTACATTCATTTCGCTAGTATCTTATTTAGGATTTTTGTATCTGTGTTCATAGGAGATATTGATCTCTAGTTTTCTTTTATTATGTTATCTTTACCAGGTTTTGGTATCAGAGTAATACTGGCTTCATAAAATGAGTTGGGAAGTATGGCCTCCTCTTTGATTTTTTGGAAGAGTTCGAGGAGAATAGGTATTAAATCTATTTTGAATGATTGGTAGAATTCACTGATGAAGCCATCTGTCCTGGGCTTTTACTTTTTGGTAGGTTTTTGATGATCGCTTCAATTTCCATACTGCTGATCAGTCTATTTGGATTTTCCAGTTATTCTCGATTCAGTTTAAGAAGGTGATGTTTTTCTAAGTATTGGTCTATTTCTTCTAGGTTTTTAAAATTAATGTTATATACTTTTTCATAGTATTCTTGTATGATCCTTTGTATTTCTGTAGTGCCTGTCATCATTTCCCCTCTTTCGTCCCTGATTTTGTTTATTTGTGTTTTTTCTCTTTTTTCTTTAGTGAGTCTAACCAGGGGTTTGTCAATTATATTAACCTCAAAGAACCAGCTCTTTGTTGCATTTATTTTTTCTATTGTTTTTTTTCCTATTGTATTTTTTGTTTTCGATTTTATTTATTTCTACTCTAATTTTGATTATTTCTTTTCTTCTGAAGACTATATGTTTCATTTATTCTTCCTTTTCTAGTTTTTTAAGATGAAGTGTTAGGTTGTTTATTTGGGCTGGTCCTTGTTTTTAGAGATAGGCCTGTAATGATGTGAACTTTCCTCTTATGACCACTTTTGCTGTGTCCCCAAAGTTTTGATATGTTGTACTATTATTATCATTTGTTTTTATGTATCTTTTGATCTCTTTTTCTTTCTTTTCTGACTCAATTATTCTTTAGTGTCATTTTGTTTAATATCCATATGTTTGTGGTTCTTCTCGCTTTCATTTTGCAGTTAATCTCTAGTTTCACAACATTATGATCAGAGAATACGATTGGTATGATTTTCTCTCTCTTGTATTTGTTGAGGCTATCTGTATCCCAGTATGTGGTAAATCTTTGAGAATGTTCCATGTGTACTAGAGAAGAATGTATAAGCAGCTGTTTTGAGATGGAAGTCTCTGTAAATATCAATTATGTCCAGTTGGTCTAATGTGTCATTTAAGGATGTTATTTCCATATTGATTTTCTGTTTGAATGACCTGTCCATATTCAACAGTAGGGTATTTAGATCCGCTACTATGATAGTGTTTTGGTTTGTTTCTCCCTTTAGTTCTGTTAGTAATTGCTTTACATATTTCGGGGCTCCCTGTTTGGGAGCATAGACATTAATAAGTGCTATGTTTTCTTGGTGCATAATTCCTTTTATCGTTAAAGTATCTTTCTTTACCTTTTTTATTTTGAAGTCTATTTCTTCTGGTAGTAGTATGGCTACTTCCACTTTTCTCTAAATGCCATTTACTTGAAATATATATTCCATCCTTTCACTTTGAGTCAATGCTTGTTTTGGAGCTGAGAGGTGTCTTCTGAGGCAGCATATGGTTGGGTTTTGTTTTTTTATTCAATTTGCATCTCTATGCCTTTTTATTGATATGTTCAGTCCATTTCCATTTAGGATGATTATTGAAATATGAAGTATTCTTATAGCCATTTTATCCATTGCTTTCTGGTAGCTCACTGTTTCCATTGCTTCCTTGTCCTTGTGTTTCTGTTTTCTTTATTTTAGTTTGCTTTTGTGGGTTTTTTCTCTGGTCCTTGTGTGTGTGTGTGTGTGTGTGTGTGTGTGTGTGTGTGTGTGATACTTAAATTCTGAATTTTTGGTGTGTGGTTACCATTACAAATAGGTAAAGGATATTTATATGTATTCAGTTATCCAATTTCTTCTGCGTGTACCTTATCTCCATTTCCCTTTGCAAATTTGGATTTTTGAATCCTCCCCTTTGCAGTCATTGCTTTCCAAATTTATCCCCATGCATGATGAACGTTCATTACTATCTCGCTTTAGCAATTCTCTTCTCATTGTTTAAACTTATAATCCCCTGTTCTTAGTAAGAGTTGCACTCTTCTACTTCTATTTCCCTAGTAGTCATCTTACTACCAATTATGTTTTTTTTTTTCATTTTGTTTTCTGTGAGCTGACCTCATTCAGTATTTCCTGTAGTGCAGGCCTCAATGTTTTTTTAATGTCTAGAAATGTATTAACTTTTCCTTCATATCTATAGGAGAGTTTAGCTGGATACATTATTCTTGACTGGTAGTTCTTTTCACTTAATAGTTTGAATATTTAATTCCACTCCTTTTTGACTTGTAAAGTGTGTAATGAGAATAATGTGTTTTCCTTTATAAGTTACCAATTTCTTCTCCCCGATTGCCCTGAAAATTCTGTCTTTATAGTTAATTTTTGATAATTTTAAAACAATGTGTCTTGATAAAGGCCTTTTTGGGTTGAGATAATTGAGTGTTCTGTTGACTTCTTGAATTCAAACTCCAGCTCATTCCTTAGATTTAGGAAATTCTCATCAACTATTTGTCTGAAAATGCTTTTTAATCCCTGCCCTTTTTATTCCCCTTTGAGAATGCCCATTATTCTTATATTTCTTCTGCTGATAGTATCGGCTAGTTCTTGTATTTCTCTTTCATTATTTTTCATTCTTCAGTTTCTCTTGTCTTCCTTCTTATTTATTTCTAGATTTCTGTTTTCATATCACTGATCATTTCCTCAATTTGGTCGATTCTATTTCTCAAGCTTGCTATTTCATTTTTTCGACTTTTATGGTCTGTTTTTTTTTTTTTATCGCCTATATATCTATTCTGTTCTTTTTGAGGGTTTCAATCTTCTTGCTGAAGATCTCATTTTGCTCCTCCAGATGTTTTTTCAGTTCCTGAAATTGTTGATATGGCTTATTTAGAAATTCACTGAGTTTTTTCAGAAGTACCATCCTGAATTCTATGTCATTTAAGTTGTATATTTCTATGTCTGTAAGCTTATTTTCTGGAGAGTTTTCTCTTTCTTTCTGAGCTGCCTTGTCACTTTGGTCGTTCGTGGTGTTTAATGGACTATATCTCCACCTGGCCATTAATGGAAGTGTATTCTGCTGTTTTTCCTGAAAGAAGATTTATTATATAAAGGTATCTCTTTAGTCTGTTGCAAAGAAGGCACTTTTGTTTTGGTTTCCAGTAGGTGGCATCTAAGCCTCTTAGATCCTTGCTTTATATAAATCCTTAATAATGTCATTTTTTTTTATTACATATGTTTAATTGTACTCACTACTCTCAGTCTCAGTCCCTGTCTGTGTTAGTGACAGTTTAGGTAGCATTTGCTCAGATTCCTCTGTGCTCTGAGGTGTTCGGTCTTGGAGAATATGGCGAGAGGGGCCCTCTGGGTTGGGGCAGGGGGGCTGCGGCTCAGCCTTGGTTTTGCAACCACAGCTGGTAAAAATCAACTGTTGTTTCTTTGCTTTCTGCCCTGATGACTAGGTCCTGCTGTTGGCCGCATGGAGCTCACAGTATTCTCAAGCAGGGCTGTTCAGGAAACTTGCCCCACTTTTTCCCATCCTCTCCTGCTAGAGGGAGCTCTGGTAGCTATGAGAGGCAACTTTCTTATTTCTCCCAGTCTACTGCCCAATACCTGGGGTTCTGACCTGTGGTAACTCTTATGCACACATCCCATGCTCAGACATGCTGGTGTGCAGTTTGTTTTTTGTTGAGTTTAGATATTCAGGTTATTATTGTTTCAAGGGGTGAGATCTGGAGATGTCTCTCACTCCATTATGTTTCTCCAAACTTCAACACTCTCTTTTTGATAATCCAGTTTTACTCCTTCAACTGTCCCTTCTATGATTGTTATATAAACAATTTATCTACGTTTTTATTCTTGAAATTTTATTTGTTTTCCTTCATTTGTTTCAACTCATACATCATTCAATGTTTATTAAATATATTCTGTAATTGCAGAAATTATATAAAAAACAGAAAACATATGCATTCACTTCCAGGAGCTTACACTTTCATGGAGATTTATGAAGGGCACATACATGATATATATTCTTTAATAAGCAATTTTATCTTCATAAGCAACTTGTATAAAACAACAAGTTTGTCATCTCCCTACATCCATTTACATCTCATTCCCCATGAAGTCCACTAAACTGACTTGGGAATTGTCTATTGAATTGTCTTTGAACTATTATGGACAATATATGATGTTTTGCTGACACTTTTTACAGAGTATGTTTGAATTTAACACTTCATTTCTACTTAAACTGCATTCCTCGTATTTGAATTCTTAACATAGCTTTCCAATAAATTTCTCAAGCATCTCATCCTCCTTTTCCAAACCAGTCTGTTCACTGGTGCTAAGTTAATCATCTTAAAGTCTTCTTAAAAGCCAGGAGACCCTCCCTTACAAAAGCATTATGCCTTTCTCTTTTGTTATACCACCTTATACACACAAGTCTATTCAATTTCACCTAACTCACGATTTTGGTTTTATTCAAATGTTTTATTTTCAAAGACCTTGATCAAATTTTTTTTTCACCAGTTACATGTTAAATTGAGTTTTGTCAGATGTGTGGTCTTGAACTGAGTTATTTTACTTAAAATAATTATTTTATTTAATTTTTATTTGTATTGTTTCTTCTTACATAGCAACCCACTGAAATCTTATATTTTTACTTAATGGAATAGGCTAATTTATTCTGTGTTAACAAATTAGTCCCCAAGGCTCAGTGACTTATTAACAAATTTCTTATCCATTTACCCAAAATGTGCTGCTGGTCAAAGCCTTTCCAGGGAAGCTCACTTTCAAGCAGTGACTTATAAGCAGCGATCCAATCAGTGATCCAGTCTCTTTTCACCTTGAGGATCACAGTAGCAACACAGTCACCTTGGCAAAGGTTGAAAGAAAGAGAATTCATATTTCAATTTCAAAATTACATACGTCACTTTTGTTCAGTTGGGCAGAAGTAATCAATTGCATGGATGCAAAATAACTGTAAGAGAGGATGAGAAAGAAAGACTCTCTCTGTTTGACTAGGAAGAGAAAAAATAAGATTTAGAGAATCAGCAAAAAAATTCTCAACAAAATTATAGCAAATCAAATCCAGCAACATATGAAAGGATGATACATCATTACAAAATAAAACTGATGACGAAAATCAATAAAAATAGGGAGGGAGGGAGATGGAAAAGAGAAAAAGAGAGAAAGAGTAGCTCTGTTATAGTTGGAAAAATTCGAAATTGCTAAGATATAAATTGTCCCTAAATTGATCTATAGATTTGGCACAAATCCAATTGAAATTTCAGTAGAATTTGTTGTAGAAATTGACTAGTTGTTTCTAAAATGTGTAATCAAACCATTTTTGATACAATTTTAGAGGATTCACTCTATTTAATTTTAAGACATAGTAAAGCTACATTAATTTCGATAGCATTATCTTAACATAAAAATAGACACATAGATAAATGAAGTAGAATAGAGCAGGAATCAGCAAACTACAGCTTCTAGGACAAATTTAAGCTATAGCTTGTTTTTGTAAATAAAGTTTTATTGCAACATCGCCATCTTCATTTATTTATGTATTGTGTATGGCTGCTTCCACACTACAATGGTAGATTTGAGCACTTGCAACAGAGATTGCATGGCATTCAATGCCTTAAAATATTTACTATTTCTCCTTTTTACAAAGAAGCTTGCTAACACCTAGAAAAGAGTTTCCAGAAAAGGACTCACACATCGATGGTCAATTGATTTTTGACAAAGGTGACAAGGCTATTAAATGGAGAAAAGATAAGCTTTTTTTTTTTTTAAAACAAATGATGCCAGAACAATTAGAGGTTTATATGCAAAAACAATACACATCTGGATTTATATATTTTATTATTTTTTAAATAAAGCTCAAAGGAAATCTTAGACCTAAATCCAAAACCTAAAATTGCAAAACTATTAAATAACTACTTTAAAAAGTGACAATATAAATACTAGCGAGAATTTTGAGGTATACATTTCTGGTGGAAATACAATATGTTACAGCAACTTTACAAAAGAGCTTAGCAGTTTCTTATAAATCTAAACATATATTTATCATATGATGCAGCAATCTCATGCCTAAGTATAATTAATATTATTTCTAGTGTTATAAGTGAAACAAAGACTCATGTTCACACAAAAATCTGTGTGAAAATATTTATAGTAGATTTATTAATAATTACCATAAGCTTGAAACCACCCTGTTTTCTTTCTACTGGTAAATAGATGAACTGTGGTACTTTTACTTATACAATGGAATACTAGTCAGTAAACAAAGAACCGTACTACTGATGCAAGCCATAATATGAATGAATCTCAAAATATCCTAAGTGAAAGAAGCCAGACTCAAAGGTCACATATGTAATTTTATTTTGAAAAAATTTAAAACTGTTAGGATAGAAAACAGGTGGCTGCCTAGAGCTCGGGAGTGAGAAGAGGGATTGACCTCAAAACAGCATGGGAAAATTTTTCGGATGAAAAAAATATTTTACATCTTCATTTTGATGATAGTTATATGAATATATGTATTTTTCAAAAATCACAGAGCTATAAGGAGAGTGAATGTCGGTATATGTAAACTTTAATAAAATATAAATATTTATTATTGAGTTCTATAGAACATAAATTATGTACTTATGATTAATTGCTTAATCTTGGAGTCAGACAATAATCAGTTTTGAGGAGTGTGAATGTGGACAAATTACTTACCTTATTGTGCTTTCATTTTTCTTGTCTCTAAATAGGGATAATAATTGTAAATTATATCACAGGGTAGGAAAAACAATTAAATGAGATAATGCATCTAAGTTACGTGAGCCAGTATCTAACAAATAGTATATACCTAGTTAATGTTAGTGTCTATAGTGATACAGGATGCTAGCAATGCTGAACACCTACTCACTGTGACCATTTCTTATCTTATTTCAACTTGTTTATATTCATTTTAAATACATACCATTCGCCAAGTACCAAAGAAAGTCAAATGCATATAGCTCTTGTCCTTGCAGTTTATGTTCTTGCAGTTGAAAATACAAGTTAGGCTCATAAAATATTTAATTAACCAACAGTTCATCTCTTCTGCAAAATATGCTTCAATGATATTACATCAAGGCACTACATTGAGTATTTACTTGCAGAGATGCAAAGGCTTGATATCTGTTGTGGTCCTAAAGATGTTATATCCCCCAAGGCCTTACAACATAGTTTTAGTGGTAAATGTGAACATAGATCACAAATTTCTAGCATAAACAAAAATGAATGTGCAATAAAAGAAGTAAAATTTAAATTTTAAAGGATTTGGAAGAGATAGAGATAAAAGAGAAATATATTTCTTGCAAAATATTGCATATGTTTAAATGTCAAAAAATTAAAAACAGGCTAAATAGAAAGGAGGAAAAAGAAAATTATGATCAAAGATAGCTTAAACTGTTGGAGGAATTCTCCTAGACCAGTTGGATCTTGAATTGATCTAAAAAATATAAAAATGTTATGGATAATTTAAAAACAATAACAGAATTGTGACTATTTTTTAGTAGAAGGGAATTTATTAAAAACAAAAAAAACAGTAGGAAATGTCACTATATGTCTACGGTAGCATGTGTGTAGATATTTTACTCACATTCATGTTTTCATTATTTTAACAATAGAATTGTTAAAAAAAAAATTGAGATGTTCTGCCCTGTATTGCTTACCACTGAATCTTGTCCAACAGTTTCTCTCATATTTTTCTTGCAAGCAATTTAGTATTTCCTTCCACTGATTCATGCAGGTCCCTCTGACTCACTGAGTAGAGGTGACAGGGCTCAGATGCGTTGTTTGACATTCTGGTCACCTCTCATACTGTCTAAGAGTAGCCTTGTCTAGTGAGCCATGAACAGTGGAATCTGGAGCATTCCAATAATAATACCTAACCCATAGTTCAGAGGATGCTAATATTAAACACACTTGGCTATGTGTGTGTCCAGGGGAGGGTTGGGGGGAGGGTATAGGGGGATGTTAAGAGGCACAGCACTTTGATAAGATTGTATGTGCATATTTAAAAATACATCATGTGTGGACTTTCATGTGGAAACGACTACATTGTCTACTAAAAGTAAAATTGGAATTTGGCCCATATTGTAGCTAAAAAGTCTGTGATTACAAAAATATTTGTTCAATTACATAAACAAGTTGTTTTTATTGTGATGATGATGATGATTTTCTTTTCTTGTTTCACTTCTCACCACTATTCAACCCCAACAAAGAAGATATGGGAACTTAGGTAAATTATTTGACTTCCCTTGGCCTCTTGAATAAAACAAGAATTGGGTTAGACTGCAGTTATGTTTCTTTCTAGATTCAAATTTTCCAAGTCTGAATACTCCAGGGCAAGAAGTGTTCAGGGAGTATTCACCCAAAAAAATATGTGTAAAGATCTCAGCAGTTCCAAATTCATGGTATTTGCTCAGCAAATAGTGCTAGTTCACTTTTCCCAAGGTAGCCCTTCCAATTCCTTTCTAACTTTACAAATGCCTGATCCTGCGTAGGGATCCTTGGAGGTAGCAGGAAAATATTGGCAAGGGGCACAACTAACTTCAAGAAAGAGGAGAATTGTTACAGTAGGAAAACGACAGTACACATAATTCTCATAATGCTAACTCTTTGTAAAAAAGAAAGAGATGAAAATATACAGAAGTTTATTTTTCAGAAGTTTAGGAGAAGAATAAACATGAACCAGAAAAGCAGTCTCCTGCATCCTTGAGGACTGAAGACAACAAGAAAGCTCACCTCATTGTCTGAGCCCTTTGAATATCACTGTACATGGTCCAAAATGGTCCCTACCTGAGAAATCTCAAATTAGGTATTCAGGAATACGCAAAAGTACCAGATGTCAGAACTTTTGCCTATTATTTATACACATAATTAAATACATGTAATTCTACTTCAAACACTGCAGATGTATTTACAATTAAAGCTCATTGTGTTACTGGGAAATAAAAACTGAAATTTTCCACAGATTCTAGCAATATATTGTCATGCATTAACTTTTGAGGTGCAGCTTATGCAAATGACAACACTACAGTCATAATTGCTACTAGGTATACCAAGACATAAGTTAAATTATCAGAACAAATTTAGTTATTAAACAGAGCCAAATCACCAGTTCGAAGTCATGAGGTCTGACTCCTGGAAAAAAAAAAAATTACCAAATAGGATTTAAGTCTATGGAAACAAAAGTAACTCTTGTTCTAAAAGATCTCTATTTACTGAGAAAAACAAAAACAAAAACAAAAACAAAATTGTTTCTGAAAACACAATTAAAAGCATGAAATTTAAAATAATCTAACTCCAAAAAATTAAATATCTGTATCTGTTACATTGTTAAAGTAACCTAAATATTAATTACTATAAACTGACAATATTGTAAGCAGCAAATATTTTGCAGAAGGTAGAATACACCAAAAAAATTGTCTATAAAATGAGAACTTTGAACTCGAAAGGGGCACGTGTTTTTTATAATTCAATTAAGGAAGAAATTGTGGCAATATTAATTGTATTGAACAAAAAATACACCTTAAATTATTATTTTTTTAAATCAAGTTTGTTGCTCTTAAGGATTTTAGGTTTGAGGAAACCTACACTTTGCATCAAGAATATATTTTTGTTCTCTATTTTTTTAGGAAAAAAAAGGAAAATAGGAGGGAAAACAAACCTAATATTTTAAAGTCAAGTTCTTTTCAGAGTCTCTCATGGAAATAAACTGTTACTATGTCAGCCAAGAGAGAGGCAAGAAAAGGGAGAAGGAAAGAGTTACAAGGGAGAGAATGAGTTCCTTGCAAGAAATCTAGGCTTTTGTTCCCTCATTAAGATTATGAATTCTAAACTTTAATAGTGACTACAGAAACTACATCAAAAAACAAAAAAAAGCGAGGCATTTGTTTTATTTTGTTTTGACATGTGCCCTGATGCTTTCTCATCCTATTGCCTCTAAGGAGGAATGAGAATCAACCCCACACCATGACTGTGAGCCAGTATGAGCGCTGCCAAGAGCAGAGGCAGCATGGCCTGTCCAGCCCTAAGGACGCATGCCAGCTGAGGCCTTTCAGCGCCTGAGGACATTAATACAAATGGCTTACTTCTGTCTACAGGCCACAGTTCTCATCGAAAATAACTATGATTTTTCACTTGTTATGGGAGTAAACACTCACTGTTTTACATGCATTTGTTATATTTCTTTGGCTTCTTAATTTCTCCTTTAAAAAAAGTGGTAATAATCCCAGTGTTTTCTCACCAGTATTAAATTGCCCTGTTGCAGCCAAATTTTACAGTTGCAGAAAGCATTAGCAAACCAGGCCAAAAAATACTTTGACTTTAATTTAATATGAGATTATACATTGCATTTCCAAATTTTTTCATCATTACAATAATTATCTGGCTTATTACTATTTTCATGACGACCGTAAAAAGTTTCCATTTTTCAGTAGTGTTTGATAATAAACAAACATAGCTCAGATCCAAATAAACAAATTCATCAATAGTTCATTCTTATATGGTACTCTGCTAATAACTTTTTCAAAAAATTCAATGTTATATTATTTTACTCATTGATTTAGCTCTAGTTTTTAATGCATATACACAAATAGCTTGGATTTTCCATTATTCAATTTTCCCTCATCCTTGTAAAAGTAAAACCACCTTTTCCTCTATATATTATATGATATCTAATATGCATATAATAATATATATAATATATTAAATCATAAACTTAAATTACAAAATATTGTGAACAAAATTGCTGTTAATTTTTTTTTTACTTTGATGAATAATTCAAGGCAACTAATTGCCAGATATCCCTTGTTTTACCTTCATTCTGGTATTCTTAAAATGAACTATGTATATATCCCTCATTTGCAAAATAAATCTTTTTACAAATTGTGATCACCACATAATAAAACACTTATCCATGTACTACAAGGTAATGGTAATCTTTTATGAAAAATTATGTAATAATTCAAAGTAGTGTAATTAAAAAAAACTATCACATGAAGTTAACATTTGTATATACTTTTTGAGGTTATTATTTTTATTTTTTGATAATCACTAGTTTCACCACAATTTTTCTATGTTCTATGTGTCAAAGACAGATTTTTAAACAGAAATAAAACTTCAGGTTCATAGAGTGGATAAGTATTCTATTTTTCTGAGAAAAAATAGGTGAAATCAGATTATCTCTAAAACTCCTGTGGGGCCAGAAAGGTGAAATACAAAGACAGAGACCTCTAGAGACGTCCCACAGTTCCCATCACAAATAACGAGTTATGCCATGACCTATTTTGTCCTTACTACAGTGGGAAGCCATGTAGCAAAGTCTATTTTGGGGATAAAAATATTGTTAAATCAGAGTACTCATCATGACCTCTTGAATCTGAGAATTAGAATTGCTCATTTTTTCAGCAGTCATTAGAGATAAACTTTCTGGCTGTATCTAAGTACATAATGATAAAATTGCAAGGGCGAAATTTCAACTTCATATTTATAAACCTATTGTACACACTATAATATTGGGTCAGTAGACTATATCTCATTAATTTGGCCAAAAAATTATTGCTCAGGACAATTTCTCACCAAGTATCCATATAAAGTTTAAATGAAATGATATGAATTTTAATAATGTATCAAAACTTGTTTTAGAAAAGAGATATTAACAGAACTAGAACAGTAATTAATTATTAAAGAAAGATAACCTACAGAAGAACTTCCTAATATCAGAGTTGTTTAACAACAGAAAGCTGCTTTGAGAGATAACCAAGTAATTGTTGGAGAATCTTATATCTGAATATTCAACAGAGTTCACGGGATCATCTGGCCTTGATAGTGCATATTAATGTTTACGTCAAATACCTTGTAAGATCCTTGCAATTTTAATGTTTCAATTAATACCTAGAATAGCATTTAACAAACTGTATTCCTGTGTTTCATGATCAAATAAATATAAAAATGGCACATACATTTTCCCCTAGTTTTAAAAGTATGTATTTGAAAATTAAAGGCTCTAGGGATTTCTGCAGTAAGAAAATATGCTCAACTTTGTTTAACTCAACATAGCCCAGTTATTTATTTTTCTTAAAATCTGTTATTATAATTCTGTTGAACATTAATTTTCTAATATACACAATAAATTTTTCCTTCTTAAAATTAGCTTCTTATCTTTAAGAGAGTCTTCCTTAAATAAATTTAATTTGTTGCTCCTTTTGAACAAATCTAAATTTTTTACACTGTTATTCAAAGTCCAACACAATTTTTTTCCAAACTTATCTTTACATTTCCTAAAAAAAATTGTTTTTCAATCAATTCCCCAATTTTTTTTCTTTTCATATTAATTACTTACATTTTTTTTCTACTTTAGAATGGCATCTACTTGATAGTGTATTTTTCATATCTCAGCTTACATCCCAACTTATTTTTTGAAATACCCCTCCCATGACTTCAGGCCGTACTGTAGTGTAAAGTCTATAATTCTTAAATTTCTTATCTTGAAATTTTTTTGCTTCTCTGCCTCCTTCCTTCCCTCCATTCCTCCCTTCTCTCTCTTTCTTCTTTCTTTCTATCTTTGCTAATCTTGTCTATCCAAATTGATTTTATACTATTTGCATAAAAAATATGACATTTATATATTTCCTAGAATTATCACATCTGAGATTTATAAGATATACTTTTTTTACTTATGGAATTTACAATCATATAAATGTTTGATTTGCATGAAAGTTAATTTCTTCAATATAAAAATCCTTTATTATTAGAAATTATGTTATGGTGCTACATTAATAATATGAAGTGCCAAGTACATAGTAAATACTTGACAACTATCTTGAATAAGTGAATGAGTGAATGATAAATTAATCTGCTTGATTCTGCTTCATTTCTTTCTTATATTTCATAGTTTACCAACACTTTAGTTTATTCATTTTCTTTTTTGGAGGAAAAATAGTAAATATATTTTTTCATACAATATACAAAACTAGTAAAATCTGAATACTTATAGAATTATAAATGTCTAAATGAAATACATTATCTCATTTGTGGGTGTGTGTGTAGTTTTTCAAAATTTTATTTTCGTTCTATTTTGTTTTAAACCGAAATCCAAACTCTCTTTATATTGACAAGATTGTATCTAGTATCTGTGTTGAACTTTTCTCAATATTCCCAAAATTGTACTAAAATTATAACTATATATGCCCACAGGTGTATGCATGTGTTTGTGTATTATCTTGACATTTGTTCATATTATTTAATTAAATAAAAGTTAGTTTCATTCCTATTCATGAGACATATTTTCATGTACTTGGTTCTCGGTTAGACATTTAGGTCTATTTTTGGACTGTAGTAAATATTCTTAAAACAAAGATTTTTTTGAATCATTGGTTTAAATGATTGTATAAAAATTTCTATCTATGGTTCTATAAACCTACATTTTTAGTTTCAATAAAACTAACACAAGATTTAGGACTATGGCAAAACAAGGTTAGCCAATTAGATTTATTTGATCTATTATAACATTATGAGTGTCACCACTTGCTTACCTTATCAATTTTTGAGAATGTTATTTTCATACACAAAAGTCTTTAACAGATCTGAAAAAAGTCCATATTTTCTGAATTAACTTGCTGACTATCATCAAGATTATCTTACATAATGTATTAACTGTGAAAGTTTGTGTGTGTGCGTGTGTGTGTGTGTGTGTGTGTGTGTGTGTGTGGAGAGAGAGAGAGGGACAAACAGAGAGAGACAGAGACAGAGAATATACATGAATATACATTGTTATTTTTTTAATGAGAAATATATGCCTGGAGAAATGGAGAAAATACCACCACTAACCCAAAGATATTTTTAGAAAATGTCTTCCTTTTTAAATTTTTAATTAATTTATTTATTTTTTATTTGGAAAGAGGAGGATTTGAAGAACTCTTAAAGAAATAAAGAGCTTAGTTTTCCATAGTACAATATTGAGGGTCCAGTATTTCCCCACATTAGGGCCAAAAACTCTATTACTATAAAAAATATCCCTTTTTTATTGTGAAACTGGGCATTAATCTAGAGACAAAGGTAAAGTTGCAATTGAAGGTGGAGACGGAGGAGTCCTAAAATAGTAATATCTCAGTTGGTTGCTAGAAATTATTCTGTATGTTTCTCATTAACATTTCTATTTATAACAAGAAAAAATTGAAGATATAATTTGAAATAAAAAATTATTATTTCGTATGAACCCATACTAAACCAAGTGCTGAGACCTTGTCAGCTTTCTATGGCAACAAAGCAGGTAAAACTTATAGCCTCTATTACCTATTATTCTTAGGAATCTCACATTCAAATAATTGGAGGGCCATAGTACATTTGTGAATAAGTGCATGGTGCATGTTTAAAAGAATTGCCCATGTCCTCTCCCAAACATAGATAAACTTGTCATCCACTTATACAGAGTGATTTGTGGAGTATCAAACATTGTATCAGCCCCAAAATATCATCCCTATCATCCCACTACTCAATCAGAAACTCTCTAGAGACAAGTCATTTCTTGCTTACCCAAAGTTCCTGTTAAATAAGAATAGTTTTGGCATTGAAAGAAAGAACATTAACCCCCTAGTATGTCTCAGCTCTTTTGAAGCCAAAAGTACTTTAAAGGAAAGAGACAGATGACAAATGCATGATTCTCTACCGATGTAGATCATGGGACTCTAATATGGTGTAAGTTTTGGGTGAAATGCTTTATGGAGAGAACTTGAGTAATCACAGTGAAAATGATTGTAGGGCACACTGGTCAGCATAAGCACCTTGCTATCATGAAGGATACCAAGACAAAAAAAAATCATCTTTGAGAGGCAAGACTTGCAATAACTATAGTGTAGAATGAACTATGATAAAGAATATTTTAAAATTTTTGTAGGTGGTAGACAATGTGACTTTGGAATTTAAGAGATAGTTCAGGACTAAAAGACAATTGCTGTGTGCAATTTGCAAGAAAGTTGACAAGAGCTGACTAAATAAGCAAAAGGATGGTCCAAGGTAAATTAAGAAACCTGTGGCATGGGCATAATCTGCGAGACTTTGTAGTATTCTTAGGAATAGGAGAGGAGAGGAGACCTTAAGGGTTACACAAGTGTGAAAATTAACAGAATATTCAAATAAATGAAGGACAGAATCACAGAGCAGAAGAAGAAATGTCTAAATAATTCAATCAAATGGAACCATTTAAAAACTGCTGACTGGCAGGTCAATCATTTTCTAGATATGTAATATGTAACATTTTTTCTAGCTTTTTAATCTATTGATAAGATCAAGAATCAAAGAGATAAAATAAAGTACATTTACTAGCTTAATGTTCATGTACAGTAGATTTTAATTTTATTCATATTATATGGAATAAGGGTGTTCTCTTGTGCTGACCTTTTCTCATCAGGGTTTTCATGACCACTGTGTGACCATAAAAAATGATTCAAGTTGAACTTTAGCAGCTGTAGGAAGTAACAACCTGGAAAGCGACACAAAAGATAAAAATGTTCCTAACAGCTCCCTATAAATACTCATGCTACCAAATTGTTGTCAGTGATTGTTTTTTCCATGCTTCTTAGTTTTTCATATGCTCTCTGATTATAATAGAAGGTTTGAATTACCAGGGGGAAGAAGGGAGGATTAGTAACTCAGGTAGCTTCATGATTGTTGCAAAATATAAAAGAAGTGGTGAGTGAAAGAAAATGAGTATGTGTAATAAATTTTAAAGTCTTTTAAATTACTCCTAAAAGTCCTAAAGTGTTTTATTTCACTCATTTTAATTATTTATTCCAAGTATTTACTAGTTAAATATTTAATCAAATTAAATAACTAACAATAAATAGCACATATGCTGTATACAATGCTATAGAGGAAAAATAAAGACGAACAGTGCATAGACTCTGTCCTCAAGCTGAGGCATTATATAAGAATAACTACAATGCAAAGTAAAATCTTAAAAGAACAACTTTCACTTCTTTCTATAACAGAATAACTCATATTAAAATAACTCTGCCACCATAAACAACTATTAGAACGAAGCACAGGAAGTGCAGAACTATGATCCTTTACAGAATAAAAACACATGAGGTGAGCTCCATTGTTGTTCCAGCCTTTAGCCTCAAAGTACTTCCTAAAAACAATGTGGAAATGTGGTGTTCAAGCAGAGAGGAGCATGAAGAGGTACAAATCAAAGTTTAGGGGTGCTGGGGAGGCTAGAATTTTCAGGAAAGGGATATAGGGGGAACCGTGTTGAGAAGAGACCATGGAAGTATACACATTCATCTCCTTTAGTTCTTGGACAAATAATAAGTAGCACACAGAGATCTCATCAGAAAAACCAGGTATCTGAGACCTCAGAGACTAAATTTAGAAGTTAAATAATTCTAGCTCTATAAGAGATACTTTATATGTACCCTAATAAATTTTTTTAAATTGTTGAAAAATGAAGCAGAATTATCAGTAAATTAACTGTTAGCCAAAAAAAAAAAAAAAAAAAAAAAATCCCCAGTAGTCTTGAAAAAAAAATCTTGGTTTTTAACAAAGTAGCATTTATAAAATACATCATATTTTATTTTAATTACTAGACATACAAATAAAAGACAAAATGTGACCTATAATCATGGAATTATTTTTCCAAAAAAAAATCATTAAAACAAACCCAGAGAAGACAGAAATGTTGTAATTAACAAACAAAGACAAATAAAATGATTGACATAATGAGGAAAGATATGGGGGAGGATGAGCAAAGAAATAGAATGTGTAAAAATTATTTAATAATAATTCTAGAGCTTAAAAATATAAAATATCTGGAATGAAATCTTCATAGGATGTTCTTTTAGTAAATTAGGTGCTCTAGAAGAAAACTACCAGAAAATTCAAAACTGTGGCAGCAGAATAAAAATGTTGAAAAATTAAATTAACCCAATCTCAATGATATGTAGGGCAACAGCAAGTGCTTTCGTATATATATATATATATATATATATATATTTGATATAATTGGAGTCCCAGGAGGAAAGAAAAGATAAATTGTTACAGAAAACATATTTTGGAGAAATAATAATCCCAAATTATATTGATCCATAGATCTAAAAAGCACAGTAAATTTTAAGCAAATTAAACACTCACACAAAAGAGCCACTTATAGAACTATTACAATCATATTGATGAAAAAGAATGATAAAAATAAAATTTTTTAAAAAGCAAGAAAAAATAAATACATTCTAAGTAGAGGGGAAAAAATGGCAAAAGGATTGTATTTTTCATTAGAAACAATTCAAACTAGAAGACACTGGAATGATATCTTTAAAATTATAAAAACAAAAATAACATGTCAAACTAGAATTCTATACCCAGTGAACATTTTTCCCAAGATGAACTTGAAATAAAGACATTTTAAAATAAACAAAAGCTGGAGGAAGTCATCACCACAGACCTGCAATGACCAAATGTCAAATAATGTCAAATGTCAAATAAGATTCTTCAGAATGAAGGAGAATAATGCCAGATGGAAATTTGGATTACACATAGAAATGAAAGTAATGGAAGCGGGAAATATATGCATAACCATAAAAGACACTTTCTCTTTTAAAAATTTATTTTAAAACTTTGAATATTTAAGAAAATAATAACAACGAATTTACTAACAATGACATAAAAGATGAGGGGAGTAGTAAAAGTACGATGTTATAACTTTATCACCTTATATGTGAAATGGTATGTAATATTAACTTGAAGGTAGACTTTGAAAACTTAATTCCATATTGCGAACTTTAGAGCAACCCGTAAAATTAAAACGAAGGTATATAGTTAGACAATAACCAAGATTAAGTAAAACTCTGACACAAAAATAACACAAAGAACACTTGTTTATCCAAAGGAAGCAATGAAAAGAAGGAAAAGGAGGGAAAGATAGATAGGACAAATAGGGAAAAAATGACCACAGAGTAAAAGTAAACTTCATTAATAATTATTTTAAATGTAAGTGGATTAAACAATTAAAAATGGAGTTTGTCCGACTGGAAAAACAAAACAAAATCTCACTATATACTTTTAACAAGAGTTGTAATTTAAAAATAAGGACATAACTATGTTAAAAGCAAAATGGTGGGTAAAAATATACCATGCAAATATTTTTTAAGTACACATGGAACATTTAACAAATTAAACATATAATGGAACAAAAAATAAGTCTCATTAATTTAAAGTTATTGAGATGATACAGAGTTCATTTTGTGACTGCAATAGAATTAAAGTAGAAATCAAAAACAAAATGATATTTTTAGAATGCCTCAAATACGTGAAAATTTAAATCACATTTTTAAACAACCTAGGGGCCAAAGAAATCATAAGAGAAATGAGAAATTTATTTAAACTGAATGAAAATAAAAACACAACATATCAAAACTTGGTCATTTAGCTACAGTGATACTTATAACAAAATGTGTAGTTTTAAATTGTTATAGACAAGAAGCATCTTAAATAATGATCTAAACTTCCATTTTAAAGTAAAAAAAGACAAATGAACACTATAGCAATTAGAAGAAATAAATGAAACGCTAAAGAGTTTTATTTGAAAATTGATGAAATAGAAAATGAACAAGCTATAGAGAAAAATTGGTTCTTTCAAAATATCAATAAAATAACCTTCTAGATTGGTGAAGGAAAAATATTAATCACCAATTTTTTTAATAAAAAGGGGATATTATTGTAGAATCTACTGGAATTAAGAGAATAAGATAATATTAAAAGCAAATAAACACAACATGCAAATAAACAGGATGACTTAGTTGAAATGGACCAATCTCTTAAAAATATAAATTATCAAAAATGACATAAGAAGGAAACAAAGAATTTGAATAACTTAATATATATTAAATAAAATTAATCATTAATTGGGAAACACTGACAAAGAAAACTCTGGGCCCAGATGTCTTCTTTGTTGAATTCTCTCAAACATTTAAGAGAAAAAATCTTACACAAGTATTTTCAGAAAAAAAGAGTAAAGATAAATACTTTCCAAATAATGAGTACTACATAATTCTAATTCCAAAAATTAACAATGATATTACATGAAATTACAAATCAATATTTCTCAATTCATAAAAAAATCTTTATAAACTGCTAACAAATCAAATCTACTGTTATTATGTAAAAAGAAAATGCATCTTATATCAGTGTGGTTTATTCCAGGAATGAAGTTAGTTTAACATTCAAATGTCAATTAAAGAAATTCAGTGCATATAGTAGATTGTATTTTCCAAAGAAAGTTACTCCAGTATATATTCTCTCAAAGTGGATCTTTGTTACTGCCTTGATAAATAGAATGTTGTGGTAGTGTTACTGGATGACTTTTGATTCTCTATCATAAATGACAATATAGTTTCTGCCAAGGTCTCTTTTTCTTTTAAGAAATACATTTTGGAAGCCTTTAGAGAATATATAAAAATTCCAGCTACCCCATGCTGGAGAAATTACATGAAGAGACTAGATAGAGATAGAGAAAGAGATAGAGCAAATCCCAGCTGTTACAACCTCTATCTAAGATTTAGTTATCCCTAACTCAGGCAACAGATATATGAGTACAGTAGCTTTTTGAGATGACTCCAACCCCAGCAACTGTCTTACTGAACTATATGAGAGACCATAAATAAGAACTACTGAGCTGAGCTGCTTGAATTGTGAAAGAAAAATAAATAAGATAAATAAAAATTAAATAATTATAATTGTTTTTTTTTAATGCAGCATTAGATTACTATTAAAGATTTTGGTACTTGTAATTAGGGTGCTACAATGACAATATTTAAAAGTTTGGTAGTGACTTCAGGGCCAGGCAGCAGTTAAACACTGGAAGAATTTTAGAGATTATAAATGGAAACCTGAGGGCCACTGAGGAGATTTTCAGTGATGGTGATTTCAGGCAGAGTATTGATGGTTCCACCTGGCTTTTCCTTACTACTTATATTAAAATGTGAGAGGAAAGAGATACTGTAGAGAAAGAGATGTTAAGTATAAAGGAGTTAAGACTTTATTTCCAGTCCTTTCAAGAATCTCAAATTAAGAAAAAGTAAAAGAAAAGCAACAATCCAGTTCAGCATGGTGTTATGAGAATTTTGTCTAAAAATGAAGGCAAGAGATGATTGTAAAAATTTTTGTTAAGACTTCAATACAGGAAATCATGGACAGATGCAGATAAGGTCCTACAGTTGAATTTTCTTGAATACAGTTTCTCTAATTAAGAAGATCTATGATCTAAACATGTCCCCTTTAGATCACAGATCTTTTTTCTCAAAGGAAAAAAAAATGTCCTTGTAAAGTTCTTATGAGTGTGTCCTAAATATCTTCTCCATAACACATTTGGGTTTCTAATAATCTTAATGATGATGTCCCACAGTTGCCTCATAGAAATTCCTATGTCATGAAGGGCTTGTATTGAGATTGGTGGTTAGTGTTTGTATACAAAGCAACTAAGTACAAAAAGATTCATAGGAATCCTGCTGGTTTTAAAGTGAACAGTATTAGCAAAACCATCACCAGCTTTGGGAAAAAATGACAGTATAAAATGTAAAGAGATCTTGAAAACTTTAATTACTAAAAGTAGAAAATGGATTGAGAAAACTCTTCAGCTTCAAACACCAACCGAATATTGCAGAAAGAGGGACCAAGAACCAAGAGTGTGGATCCAAGAGTAATAGTGAATATTCTAGGTCAGTAGAACTGAGTTCTGATCAGGAAATTGGAAATGTGTGTCTTATGTATTTCAAAATTTCTATGAATGAGAGATTCTTATGTGCCTCTTGTTTTATTCCTCTGTGAATGGGACATCTGTAGCAGCTATTCAATGCCTATTTTTACCATTGTATATTGGACGCGCATGTGTGTGTGCAAGAGGGAGGTGCAGCAAGTAACATGTCCCCTTTAGATCACAGATCTTCTTAAATAGAGAAACTGTATTCAAGAAAATTCACCTGTAGGGCCTTATCTGCATCTGTCCATGATTTTAGATACTGCAGTTCCTGACTTTGGGCTTGATAAATTAGTCATAATCAACATTAAAACTTGTAATTATCAAAATCCACAATTTATAACATGTATAGCCAAGCCACATACTGGGAGAAAATATTTGTAATAAATATACCTGACAAAGAATTTTACCCAGAATATATAAAGAACCCCTACGATTGAATAATGAAGATATAAATCAGACATCTCAAATAGACACTCATTAAAGAAGCTATGTAAATTGGTAATGAGTGCATGAAAAAATATTCAACATCATTAATCATGAGAGATATTAAAATTACGACTGTAATAGATTTCCTCTATATTCTTACCAGATGAATAAAATTAAAAGAACCAACTACTAATGAAGAGGTAGGTAAACTGGAATTCTCATGCATTTCTAGTTGAAATGTAAGACATTTCAAAAAATTTGGAAAATAATTTGACAGTTTCTTATAAAGTTAAACATGCATCTGACTTAGCAAGTGCTATACCTAAGTATTTATCTATGAGAAATATATATCCATAAAACAAAAAAGTAGCAGCTTTTATCATAATAAGCACAAATCTGGCAATAACACAAATGTTTATTATCAATGGATGACAATGTGATATACTCATTCAATAAATATAGTTATGCTTTAAAAAGAATACACTATTGATACCTGAAATAACATGGTTGAGTCTCGAATATATTTCAAGTGAAAAAGCCCTCTAAACTAAAGAAAATACTATATGATACTGAATTATTCCATTTATACAGAGTTTTAGAAATGGCAAAATAATCTCTAAAGTCATCAGAATTGACTATACATCACAAAAGAACTTTCTGGGGCAATGGAAATACGTTATATTTGTATACGAATATGGGTTACATAGTTGTATTCATTTTTCTGAACAGATAGAAGTCTATTTTTAAAAATTGTGCATTTTACTGTATCTAAAACTTTTCTAAACTAAAAACATATATTAAAAGAAAAAAAATGGTCAAGAATTAAACAAAAATGAAATAAAACCTTAGGATAGTTTTAAGGAGAAAGAAAGATAGTGGATGTCTGTCTTAAAGTGGTGGCTTTTCTGCTAGCAGATTGTAAGAAATTTTGGACCTCAGAGAATGTAGGGAAGGATATTCCATTAAGATAGATGCCCAAGAGTCAGCAAAGACATTGCAGTAGAGTGAGTGAGAAAGTTAGTGAGCAGAAATTAATTTTTTTTTTAGCTAACGACTAAAAGAAAGATTTAGCCAAATAGTCGACCAACTTGAATGCCAGGGAAGAAGATTGTATTTTATTCTGTAGGAAATTGAGGGACACAAATGTTTTTGTACATATGAGTGGAATGATAGAGCTAATATTTTGAAAGGATAATATTGATGACAAAGTGCATGAATCAGAGAAATTGTGAGGTTATTGAAATATTTTATCTAGATAAAAGTAATATAGTTACAATGGGAATAGAAAAAAAAGGGATCAAAGAAAAAATAAACAAATAAAAAACCTCTGGGTATAAATCAGAAAAATTCCATACATCTTGGACATAAATAGCAAAGAAAGAAGAGTAAAACTAAATAATGATGACTAGTTTTTCAAGTTATAATCGTTCAGGATGGTTCTATCAACAGAAATAGAATTTATTGTGTCTATTTCTAAATTTGACTTAGTAGCAGACATTTTTTTAAAGATAAAAATTGCTTTATTTTCACCATGCTTAAAACATATTAAAACAGTGTCTGGAGCTTTAGGTAAGACCAGTTGTGTTTAATCAGTGGCTCTCAATGTCTCCTTATGAGAAAGGAATTCAAATAGTCAGACCCCTCTTTCACCCCAGCCAAATATGTCTCCTATATCATTTGCATTTATTTTTATTAATATTTGATCCTTTAAAAATAAAAATACACCCTAGAAACTGTCACATAGAAATACATTACTATTTTAATTCGAATGAGCATATCAAAAAATAATAAGTTAGTCATTAGTAATGCCACAGAGAAATGAGATCATGATTAGGAAAGTTTCAAAGAAGCAGAAGAGAAAGAAAAAGAAGCAGAAGAGGAAGAAACACTTTATGGATCCTTGAAGTGGGGAATCCAGGATGAAGCAGAATCGCATAGACGTAGGCTCTGAACCAAACTGCCACGAAAGGAAGGGAGAATTAAACAAAGGGAGGCAAGAATGTAGGAGAATCATTCTACCTATCTTTGTAAGTCCCAATAATGATACAAGGCAAACAGTAAAAACTCCATTAGCTATAGAAAAGGTAATAGCATTCAGTAGTGGTCAAATAGAAGAAAAAGGATGGGAAATTAACTTTGTACTCAGAATTATTACCTCCACTAAAGCTAACTGTGAAATAGAGGGCACAGTATATGTTGTACTCATTGGTATCCTCAGGTTTATTCCTCTCCTGGTAATTATCATCAAAATCAACTTTCATACTCAGGTAGGGATAAATGCCTGACATCTAAAAATGTTTCCATACTACATAATATTTATTAGTGTAGCTCAATGTCTTTTAACTTTTTGAAGGAAAGTAAAATATATTTTTCAACATGTTTTATAAGTACAGATATATAAAGAGACAAAACTGATCATCACTGCTATGCTATGCTGTGCTATGCTGTGCTATGCTATGCTATGCTATGCTATGCTATGCTATGCTATGCTATGCTATGCTATGCTATGCTAAGGCTTGTCATGCCATGGCATGTTACTCTATCCCACTCTACCCTACTTTATCTAATCCTATCCTGTCTTGTCCTGTCATATCTTACCCTATTCTATCCTATTCTATCCTATCTTATCCTATCCTATCCTATCCTATCCTAGATTTTTTCTACTAAAAGATTGAAATCGACAATTTGAAAAACACAGGCATCTTATTTCAGAGTTTAGGCTGTGCCTATGTGTGTATGTGTGTGCATATGTGAGTGCTTCTATGTGTGTCCATATTTAAATACAAAATTTCCCCTAGATATATTGTATATTTTGCCATCTTCAGTCCTGTCAGAATTAATACCTTCATTTTATAACTCATAGTTTGGAACATCCCTTTACTCTCTAAAATAAAATCAATTATTTATTATTCACATAATATAAATTTCTAATACAAATTATAAATAAATTACATAATTCTAAATCATTATTATAATATCCTAATGTAAAATAAAACATAAATCACAAAATAATTTGTAACAAAAATATTTATTTTATGCCCAATCATAACTACACTAGAAGATATTATAAAGTGGTCTCTCTCACAACTGTACCTTGATTCATCATGTAATTGACCTAAAATTTCATGGCTAAATTTAAAAGGTTACAAGTGTATTGTATTGGAAACTCACATACTGCAGCTGTGATGCTATCAATGATCAAATTTTCCAAAATGTTAAACAACTCTTGGTAGAATTCTGAACCAAATGAGCCTGTAGTCAGGCTTATCTCTATTTATATACTTCTCGTATTGTTAAAAAATTTAGTGCCTAGTAAAATCTTGCAAAAGTTTGTATTTATATGTAAAGAGATTTATTTAGTTTTCAGGCTTAGAAAATTAGAGAACTGGTTACATGAATATAAAGCAAGACATTGTGAAGTTGTGTGGTCTGTCTCACTTATTGTAAGATATTTAATATACAGTGGCATCTACCTTAAAAAGATATCTTTTCCACACCTGTGAGAAAATCAAAATGAATCTATAATTTCCTAACTGTAACGCCCTTTTGAAAACATAACTACCTGAGTAAGAACTGGTCAGATCTCTTCCAGTCCACAGCCGCTGGTCTTAACCAAGCATGACAGCCTACAAAAATCCATGTAATGGAATCTGTCTGCAATACCATGATGAGGGACTGACAAGGTGTAGAAGAACATTGCAGAGTACAACTACCATATAATTTGCTTTAGAATTCTATTTTTTCAAACTATGCATAGAAACGTGTAACAATAACAACATCATTAAATGTTGTAGAGAATGGACATCTGAAATTTAAATACTTAATGAGATTAGTGGGATAAGAGACTAAAAATTAAATGATCATATATGAGTAAGGATAATAAACATTTGCTTAAGTGCCATTTTCAACCACATTTCTGTAAGGTTTTAAGTTTTCTTTATATGTAGTCAGCCATAAGTATGTGTTTTGTTTTTTTTCTAAGCTAAGTCTTACTTAGGGGCCTCCAAGTCCCTGAGGTGCACACTTTAAGATTGGGAAGGAGATTTCGATGGGCCAGAAATGTTATGAATATATAAAGTTGAATCTGGGCCATTTCTAAATATAATACATTATTTTTGTTTTTCAGTACATAAATTAATTTATTTTTTAAAAATCAATTTTAAAACATAAAAACTGATCTGTTGAATTATTTGCTAAATGTGATATAAAAATATAATTAGAGGGTGGTTTCAAATACCATTCAATTGAGCTAATTTTGCCAATTAAGGCTAAAAGCATTAGCATAAGTAAATATGCTCATTTACTTCTTTTTTATTCTTTATAACAAAAAACCCATGGTACCTTCTCTGTTGTAGAAGAAAATGCTTATTTTATAACTCCATGTTTCTGGTTTACCTTTTCAACTAATTAGGAAGATACTTTCTTTCTTAACTTATTCATTCCCTCTTATATAATGCAGTTCCGAGTTTAAATGCTAATTGGTCATTTGGCTGAGGAATTCCTAGTTAAAAGGTTTGCCATTTAATCCTAACGCGTCTTTTGATTTCTCGAGAATGATTAAATGAAAATTCAGCCTTGGTTCAGTATCACAGAAGCCAATGTGCACTCTCCTGTTGAATTCCCATGGTTTGAGCATCCTGCTGGGAGATTCAGGCTGAGATTTTATTGAATTGGCCCTTGGTAGTCCGACTCAAAATAACCTCCAGCACACTGATAAAAATAATGACCCTTTTGCAGTTGTAAAACTCAAAACTATTCTTTGAATGTTAACTAATACCAAAAAGCTGCTTCTGCAAATGGAATGGAGGAATTGGTGGGTGCCAAAAAATCACTGTTCATGAAGACCTAAAAATGGCATTCCACTTTCCCTTTCAGTAACCACAAAATTGTGAACTTATACATTTAGCTAAAAGAACAATACACAGAGATGATGATCACATGGGGCAGCATTTCAAGATGAGCAGGCAAGTCTGACTACTTAGACATCAAGAACGACTGCTCAGTCTCCAGCACTAATGGCTTCTTCAATAATAACATTATTTAGTTAATAGAAAATAAAAGATACAAGCTCAAAGTAAGTGTTAGGAAATGCTGATAACTTGCAGCATTTGACATCTATTTCTCAATGCTTTCAGCATTATAAACACTTTCAGGTAAAACGATTCATTCTCTCATCCTACCAATATTCTCTCACAAGCTAGGAAGCCCTCTGCTTAGGGCCAGTTTAACAGGCAATGGGAAATAACACTATTAGCTAAGTTTATTTATGCTGACACAGTAAAAACCATGACATATCCACCTTCTATGCTGTAATTTATTCCTGGTAAGTAGTAAATCAGCAGGATTCCACTGCCCAAGTAGGGACTTGCCATTAAACAAGAGCTGAAACATAATGAGCCTCATAAATGATACCAGCATTGTGGAGCTGTTATTTATGCATGAGCTCATCCAGCAAACTCTTCTGCTGGCTAATCATGATACCCTGGTATCTCCAAGATACTATAAGATATACAAGAATAATGGTGACCAAATTCTTTCTAGAGAAATTTAAGAAAAGTTGTTATTGTTGTTGTTGTTGTTTATGGTTTCCTCTGCTGGGTTAATATAGTTACTGCTTCCACAGTTTTTCTGAACATCTGGTTAATTTCTCAATTTTTAATTCTTTATTACTGTTGTTGTTGATTATGTTTTCAGTAAAAAGTACAATTGACTAGACTGTATCATGAGATACAGTTAGATAAACTTTTGAGAGTTTTTCTCCAACAAAAACAGAAAGTGGATTACCACATAAGAAATGAATATAGAACATTTATTGAATAAGATTATAGTTTTCCTATTCCATATTACTTATGGTCCATTAAATTCATACATCAAAAATAGAAATGGGGAATAGTTATAAATAAATTTATGTAGAGGGTATGATTAAATTTTTAAAAAAAACAGGAGAGATCTATTCAGAACTAACATAGTGGAACATTGGATTGAAATAATCAATCAATCAAACAATAAACCTGCTGGATCAAGAGAAAGAAGACCTGATTCTTGATTTTCTAACCATGTGAGCTAATTAACTCACATAACTTCAGTCCTGTGTTTTATCAGTAAGAGAAAAGGACAAAAGAAGATTATTACTGAAGGAATTGGGATGGAGGTATGTAGAGAATACTCTGGAACATGAAAGCACTTCCAAATTAAAAAAATAAAAAATAAAAGAGGCATATAAGTGAGGTGTCCTGATGGCCTGGCAGTAAAACAACTATCTGGAACACCTTGGGGAAAGTTGGGATGTAAATGAACAAACAGAAATATAGGGAGTGCATAATGTGAGCTTCCAATTCATGTTTTTTTTTTTTTTTTTTTTTTTTTTTTTCTGCCAAGGCTGCAACATTTCACAGAGGCTCTGGTCCAAAACATATGCTTAATGTGTAGACACTGGCCTCTGCTCTAGCCTAAACATGAAGTAGTTGGGGGGACACTATTTTCTTACTCCATTCTAAGCTCTGCTACTGAGGTTTCCACAACTCGGCTTTGCCCATAAATTCTGAAACAAGCCCAGCATACGTTATCAATTCAGAATGAGACACTGAAGGAAAAGTCAGAGTGATGGAAAAAGAAGGGAGAAAGTATAAGAAAAAAACCTGTTATTACCCAGCTGAAAGAGTTCTTTCACCAGATGCTACCAGACCCAAACACTAAACACTAAGAGAATTGCAATGGAGAAAGAGTGACTATCTTATAATAAATAGCACCACCCAGGAGAATGGAAAGCTAATGCTCAAAAGCCTGAACTCCTGGGGTTTTATAGAGCAAAATCACAAGTCATAATGAGTAAGGAGTTTAGAATTATAGGTCTTGCAGATTGGTCAAGAGTGAGATGAGGACAATAAATCATAATTTTACATCTTGAGGTCAGTCAGCTTCAGTGTCCCTCAGTCTGTTTTCATGGGACCATGGCCAGAGCTCATTTGGCTTTAAGGTTCAGGAGTTCAAACAAAATTTAGGCCAAAATGTTATCTTTAGCTTAACAGAAACTCATACCTTGTGACCCTTAATCAAAGCATGGCCATTGTTTCTGGCTGCCTCAAAGGATTAATAACAAGTAAGGGAAAGAGTAAAAGCTTACAGAGTATACTGTGAGGAAAACTAAAGTGTGATGGGGCTACATATTAAATCAAAATCATACATTACATCAGGACCCTTCTTTTCACCAGGGCATATTTTATTACACCAGAGAGTGATATCTGTTGAAAAGATGCAGGTCCTATAGATCTAATTCTGGGAACAGGGTCGAGTGCTTAATTCAGATATACAGGATAAAGCATATCTGAGATCTCTTTAAATAAGAAAGCAAATAAGATCTCTTAGGGAAAAAAGTTCCCTTAAATTAATTGAGGGTCTCATTCTTTTTTTTACCTCTTTTTTTTCCTCCTATACTGAAAAGTTTGCTGTTTACAAGCGGGATTCCAGTATCTTAAGTCTATATTGAGACACACTCATGTGAAAAATCATCCTTAACAAGGGTGGAATCTTAAAGACTAGAAGAAACGAAATCCAAAACAATGGGAATTCTCCCTATATATAAGCCTTCTTTGGCTGTCTTCTTGAGTATACCTTGTTTCCCAAATATTCCTGCCTCCCCACCTAGGGTACTTGTGCCCCTCAGTAAATCTCCCTCTTGATTTGCATGTCTAAATAGGAACATGTCAATCATTATGACCTCATTAAAAGTTTTTTCTTCTTTTACCTAAAGTCTGCATGAATTACATTTCTCAAAGGAATGCACCAAATTATAACAGATTATATAAGCACTTTCTTAAAATATATTTTCCTCCCAGGGAAGAAGTTAAAAATACAAGCTATTACCAGAACCCTCTCCTTCTCACTATTTCCCTCTTCTTTTCCCTTTGCTCTAGAAAATAACTAATTTTGCATAGTACAGTCATATCTACGCAAAATTCGAAGAGTACTTTGAAAACTATAGTCCAAATTTTATGAAAATTTTATAGATTAGAGACTACTACTGCACTAGAAAGACTCACCAAGTTTTCATATATTGAATTAAAAAACTGTTTAACCTGTCTTCTGGGATGAATGAAGTCTTTGAAGCAATAAAACATATACACATATAAGTTTGGGTGTGTGTGTATGTGTGTGTGTGTGTGTGTGAGAGAGAGAGACAGACAGACAGACAGACAGAATAAAAGTTTCATCCAACACAAACCTGACAAAAATCTAACATAAATAGAAAAATTATACTTTTAAATGGGAGTGGTTCCTTTCATAAAAGCAGAAAGTGTCCATTTCAATAAGAAGATAGTCAAGAACCTAAAAGAAATTTGAGGATGGTTGAATCTCTGCTGTAGGAGAGTTTCTGACTGCCCAGAAACATCCACTCTGTGCACACATGTCCTATATGCTGGCTGCAGAGAGAGGGAAGTCAGTCTAGATGTCGTAAGATGGGACAGCAATGGAAAGCTGATAAAAAATAAATATTCAAAGATGGAAGATGAACATATTTCTTCACCCCTGCTAGTTAATGGTAGGAGGAACTTAAAATATAATGGGTAAGATTTTTTTTGGGGGGGGAGGGGCATTACAAATAGCTATCAGGTATAAAAGCAGAAGAGAATAATTCCTTACTGCTAACCAAAGGTCACATTGGGCAGAAAAAAGGCTGAAATCCTGAAAAAGGACCAGGTGATCTTTTTTTGGACAGCCAAATATAGACTTAGAAACCTCATGTGGTAACACATGTTGTGTAAAACTTACAGATTTAAGCTAAACTGATATTACTACAGTTCAGAAAGCAATCCATGTTATCTTCTAAGATGCTTTGACTATGTCTTCAGTTTGACTTTCTTTTACTGAAGAATATTGCTTTTATTATTTTGAATTCCCTCTGAACTTTCTGCATGGAGTCCCCAAGCCTCTCTGTATGAGGGAAACCTGGAAATAAACTCAGATGTGATGATTTTGTAAAACAGTATTAAATCAATCAGGAAAATAGTTTTTGTACAATATTATGTATTACTGTAAATAGATTTTTAAATTAAAACTTAATAAATAAGCACAAAGTTTAATTATCATGAAACCTCTATTCCCATTGAAAAATAACACTTTATCTACATACCAAGAACTCCCTTTGTGTTCTTTTCCATTAACTACTGTTTTCTTCTTTCCCAAAGATAACTGTTATTCTGACTTATAGGACCATACTTTGTTTTTGAATTTTATATACATGGAAGGATATGATTTAAAGTATTTATAACTGACTTCTTTCACCTACCATTATGCTTGTGAGATTCATTTATGCATGTCATTAATTCATTCATTCATCTTGCTGATGCTAATCATTGTATGAATTTATCAGAATTGATTTTCTTGTTCTAATAGAGATGAACATTTTATTTACAGTCTCTGTCTTTTACAATTATTGCTCCTGTGAATATTTTGTAATATATCTCAGTGAATATACATATGCTTTTCTGTTGGTTATGCCCTGAAGGAAAAATTCTCTGGGCCATAAATTATATGTGTATACAAAATTAATGCCAAATAGTTTTTCAAAGTGATTATTACAATTTACTCTCCAAACAAGAGTACATCCTTGTCAACACGTACTATTGTCAGTACTTTTAAACTAAGCTATTGGGTGCATAGGCTTTTATATTGTGGTTTTAAATTTCATTTTCTGTTGACTAATGAGTTTGAACATTGTTTCATATACTTCTCGGCCATTTGAATATCCTCTTTTTTATGTTAGTTATTCTAATTTTTATGTGTTTTTTTTTCTTATTGTCTATTTGGTTTTAGTTATTGAGTTAGTTATATTAAAATCCTTAACTATGCCTGGAGATTTGCCTTTTTGTTTCTGAAACTGTGATGTTTACATTTTTGAGATTATATTTTTAGAAACAACCAAATGTAGAATTATATATCTTCCTGAGAGTTGATTTTTTTAGCTTCATAAAAAGTCCTTAACAATACTAATGTTTATTTCTTAAAATCTACTTTATATGTTAGTATAACTATGCCACCTTCCTTTAAGTGGTTTTTGGATGACATATCTTTTTCTTTAACTATTTTTTGATTGGACTTAAACCAGCTTTTTACTATTCGTCTTCTACTTGACCACCTTTTCTATGTTCTTTTTGCTGTTTTTTATTACCTTTTTTTTTTAGATGAAGTAAATGTGTTATTATTTTAAATTGTTAGTTATTCATTCTTCTATTATCATTACTCTGGCTCCTTTAGGCATTACAATTTACATTATTAAATTATTAGACTTACTATAGATCAATACTTTAACTACATCCCAAACAATATAAAAAAGGCTTATAGTTCTTTCTGTATATGCTCTCACAGATTCTTGTGTTATCGCTTTTCAATTACTTTTATTATCTCCAAATTATAAACAATAAGTAATATTATTTTTATACAAATGGTATGTATTAATATTTTCCTGTATAGTCAATCAGCTTATTTCTTCATTCATTCCTTGTCTCACCTAGAAACATATTTCTGAATAACATTTTTAGTATTGGAGAGGTGTGCAAAGTGTTAACACTTACTTTCTTTTAGTCCTTTCACACATGTTTTTCTGGCTTCTATTGTTTTTGTTAAGAAGTCAGCTATCAAACATATTTTTCAGCCCTCTGTATCTGCAGGTTCCATATTCTTGGATTCAAGCAACCACTATTGAAAATATTTGAAAAAAAATATTATATTATTGTTGATGTGTACAATGTTGTCAGGCCTATGATGGTTGTGTCTGCACTAAACATGTGTTGACTTTTTTCTTTATCATTAGTGCCTAAATAAGAGTATAACAACTATTTACATAGCATTTTCATTGTATTAGGTATAATAAATAACAGAGCTGATTTAAATTATATAGGAGGTTGCACAGGTTATATGAAAATACTATACCATTTTATCCAAGGGACTTGGGTATCTGTAGATTTTGTAAGTCACAGGGGGGTTTGGAACCAATCACCTACAGATATTGAAGAACACCAGATTGTTCTTTCAAGGTTAAAGTATTTTTGTTCTTTTCAAGAAATTACTTCTTTGTTGCTTAACAGTTTTACAATGTTTGCTTAGCTATGTATTTTTCTATATATATCTTGCCTAATATTCTTGTACTTCTTCAATCTGTGACAATATCTTTCATTAATTTTTGTAGTTTATCTCTTCATGTATTACTATGACTCCTCCCTCTCCCTCTTTTTTTGCATATGCTAGCTCTTTTACAGTATCTTGCACATTCCTATGTTCTTTTTTACATTTTCCACCCATTTGCCTCTTACTGCTAGAGAATCAGAAATGTCTTCTGACCTATACTTCAAGTTATAAATTCTCTTTTTAGTTGTCTCTAACCTGATATTAAAACCATGTATTAGATTCTTTTGCTACTGTACTTATTCTAAAATTTTCATTGATTCCATTTTTATAATTTCTAGTTATCTGATGAAGTTCTTACTCTTGTCATTAAATATTTTGACTTATTAATTATAGATATTGTAAAAAAACTAAATTATCTGTTGATCTGTTTCTATACCTTTTTAAAAAGAATTTGAGCAATTCTCATTTTTTCTTATTGAATAAAATATTACATATTAAATGTCATTTGAAGAAATGTCAACATTATATCTTGTTGATATAATTTCTCTATAGATAGTAGGCAAACTGAAAGAGAAACATGATCAGGATTTAATTTTTAAAGTAATAAAGCTTCAGAGAAAATCTCTGTCTTGCCAGATTTCATATGCCAATGTGAAGATCCAAATGGAAAATTAGCGAGGCCCTGCGATTTGAGATTGAAATACTTGGGTAGATGCAGCTTATAACCTTTAATATCTATATTCCCTTAAATCTGCTGGGTCTGCAAAAGTGTCACAAATGATCTTGTTAAAAGTTAGTCTGTCCCCACTCTTACCTGTATATCATACAGATGCTTCAAATAAGGCAGGCATCCTACAAGACAAATCCTATCTCAAGATCTACCCCCACCGCTTCTCCTAACAACAGTAGCAAACATCAAATCCCAGCATAGACTTACTGGCAATATTCTGAGCCTGGTAAGAGAGGATAAGGATTATCCAAAGGAGCTGCAAAATCTGGTTAATAAAAACAATGAAATAGGTGGGTATAAATGGAACTAGATTCTGAGACTGCTGGATTATGTGATGTAGAACACAAAATTGGATAAAGGAAAGTTAATAAATAGTGGAGCACCCTCTCATGATACAGGATGTATCACAGAAGAACCCAAGAGATATTGCCAATACGCTGCTGGATAGATTATGGAAAATTGGAAAAAGATTAATCTTTACTAAATGTAATACTTCACTAAGTGAAATGCCAGAACCACGAGAGCAGATATGAATAATAAAAAAAAAATAAAGTTTAAAGAGAATTGAATATGCCAGAGAAGAATAAATCTGGAAATCCTACCAGCTAACTATTTTCATGAGAGAGGCCAGAGAATACTTCACTTATCAAAATGATAACAAAAGTAACTGTGAGAGGGGACACGAGCATAACTGAGATGCTCAGTAGTAGTTTTCTTGGAGTCCAGAGCTGATGGAAGGCAATAGTATCACAGAGCTGGGCTTCCTGGGACCAAAGAGAGCAAAATAATAGCAGCCATCTGTAGGTTGATTACCTATCGAAAGCAAGTTTGGCACAATTATTATAATACATAGCAAAGTTGGAATGGCATTCAGAGAAGAGAGGCCTAATCCTAAAAGAAAAGTAAGGAGATAATTAAAATAACTCATAGCACTTAGGAGCAAAATAAACAAACATTTTAAAAACGTATTACTGATCTGGTTGAGCAAGTAAGGAGCTTAGAAGTTGCTACTTCATCCTAACCAGTGAAAAACTGAACAAATTGAAAAAGTAACAACTGTGTAATATAGCTACAAAAGACAACAAACATATGACGGGAGCACCAGAAGAAGAAGAAAAAAAACAAGAAAATAACAAAAAAATAGATGAAGGAATAATGACTGATAATTTCCCCAAATTAATGTCAGACTTCACATATTGAGAAAAATTAGAAAACATCAAGCAGAATAAATGTTAAAGAAACAAAAACTATATCTAGCCACATCATATTTCAACTGCATGAAATCAAGGATAAAGAAAATGTCTTTAAAAAAGCTAGGTAAAGAAAAACAACTTTCATAGATAAGCAAAGATAAGAATTGCATCCAGTTTCTGCTCATAAACCAAGAAAGCCAGAAAATAGTGGAGTAAAATATTTAGTTTTGAAAGAAAATTCTGTTCCCTATAAAACTACAAGTAAAGGAGAAATAAAGGTTTACTTAGACAAACAAAAGCTGAAAGAATTTGATGCCAACAGATGCCTTGCAAAAAAAAAAGCTAAAATAAGTTATTAAAGAGAAGGTAAATAATATAGGTCAGAAACTTAGGTCTACTTAAGGTAAGAAAGAGCACTGAAGAATGAACAAGTTATGGGAAAATAACTTTTACTTTTTATTCTTAATTGATCGACTAGATAACTGTTTAAAATAATGTTAGCAACAATATAGTTATATATATACAATTATATATAAATGAAATGAATGACAGCAATGATATAAGGGACGTGAGAAATGAACTGCAAATACTTTGTTATTATGAGGGTAGTTGTACAACCTGTGAAGCAATATAGGGTTATTTGAAAGTGAAATCAGATCAGTTGTAAATATATATTGCCAAGTCTAAGGTAACAACTAATGAGAGTAAAATAAGAAACATAATCAATATTCTAAGGAAGGATATAAAATATTACATAATTTTTGTATTTAAAATTACAAAAGGAAATAAGAGAGTGAAAGAAAAAATAGGAACAAAGAAAAACAGCAATAAATAGAAAAGAGTAACAAAGATGGTAGCTATTAGTCCAACTATGTAATCACTTTAAACATCAATGGTGTGACTACACCAATTAAAAGACAAAGATTGTCAGAGTGGCTCAAAAACAAGACCTAATGATATGTGGTCTTTAAGAAACACATTTTAAATATAAACACACATAGGTTAAAAATAAAGAAATAAAGAAATCTTACTGACAGTAGTAAAAAGAGAGTGAAAGTAGAGCAATTACGGTCAAGATTATAGAGTATATAAACTCTAAACCCTTTTTCTCCCATAATCACAACATAATTACAACTATAGAGCAACCATCAGTAAGAATCACTTGAAGACTAGCTGAACAAAATTCCTAGAACTAAGAATATAAAGAAGAAACCACATTGAGACTGGTATGAGGGGAGATGTGGACTGAGTAGGTCCTATACCCGCGGTATAGCTCTTAAGAAGTGGGAGAGATATCTTGACTTTGAAGGTCCTCTTAAGGAGCAAGTGATCTGGCCCCACTCTAGGCACCCAAGCCCAGGGCACCAGTGCTGAAAAGAGGAGTCCCCATAATTTCTGGCTGTAAAAAATAGCAGATATTGCAACAGAGAGAGACAAAGGGCTATGGGAAACACAGGTTCTGCTCTTAAAGGGTCCATGTATAAACTCATTCTTTCACAGACTCACTTGCTCTAAGGGCAGCAGCTATAAAAGTGCCAGGGACATATGGGAAGGAATTGAATTGACTAACTTCAGGGCAAGAGCAAGAAGAGCAGGGGATCAGGGAAACCCTTTCCAGGGACGGAAGCATGGGAAAGTACCACTGTTCTGTTTTTGAGCTCTCCTTCCACCCAGACGTCCCAGAGCAGGTAGTCACAAAAATATGTGCTCTCCATTAACAAGACTAACACCGTTCACCCACTCCAGTGATTCCCTGAGAACACATCCCACTCAACTCACTTGCCCAACCTGAGCCTCTTCCAGTGGTCCTTCCACAAAAGAGGGCAGCTTTGTGAGCTTTGGCTCATGTAGAATTTCCCTCAAATTCACAAAACTTACACAATTGGTGTCTTCCCTAGGCTTGTGCTGCACAATTTTTCAAAGGTCTTTTACAAACAAGTGGTAGCTTCCCTAAACTGATGTTAAAAACTCTCTCAAAGGTCTGCAAACTATACACAAGCAGCAGCTGAACTTGGCATGCATTGTAGCTACTGCCAAGTGGTCCCAAGACCAGCACAAGTGCCAGCCAGTCTTGACCTGTAACATAACTCCAACTAAGCAGCCACAAGACAAGTAGAATTTATAGCTGGCTTCAACTCATGTCATAGTGCCCACCAAAGAGCCCTAAGGTTAGCCCAAGTAGCTGGCTTTGGTTCACAGCATAGCCTATGCCAGACACCCTCAAGTCCAACACAAGTGGCAACCAAATGCACATCGCTTTTATAGCTCCTACCAAGCTATGGTTGACCTTGTCCTACACTGGATGACCTCTCAAGAAACTCCAGACTCAACAAGCCTGGTAGCTGACTTCAGATTGCATAAGAGTCCCACACAACAAGTTCCACAACCTATATATGCAAAGGGTGGACTCAGCAGGCACAAGAGTCCCACTAATGAGATTCCTGCTCTGTGGGTTCAGCCTCTAAACAACAGCTATTTTTGTTGCATTCATGGCCAGCCCTCTCAGCCAGTCAGCCTCAGAGACAACTCCATTCAATGGCATGCAAGTAGCAATCAAGACCCAACTAGACCAGGAGGGCACACACAATCTACATGTGGGTCACCTCTGGAGCACCCAGCTTAGGTGAGTAAGGAGACTATGCCACTGGGCCCCACAAAACACCTTATGTAGAGGTGACTCTGTAAAGACCAGGAGACATAAGAGATATAGCTAATATAAAGAAACAAACACAGAGCGTTAGCCAAAATGAAGAGCCAAAGAAATATGTCTGAAATGAAAGAACAGGACAAAACTTCGGAAAAAATATAGACAAAATTGGGACAAGCAATCAATCAGATACAGAATTTAAAACACTATCATCGAACTTGGAAGAAGAATAGAAAACTCAGTGATAATGTCGACAATAATTCAGAAAACATTAACAAAGAAAATACAAAAAAGAACCAATCAATACTGAAGAATATAATAACTGAAATAAAGAGTACACTAGAATGAATCAACAACAGATTAGATGAAATGAAGGATCAAATTTAAAATGCTAAATTTTTAAAGACAATTTATATTATTCTCTGATCTTGTTGCTCTTTCCAAACATTCCCATGTTAATGACTTCCAGTGACTTTGTTAAAATACTTTCCAGATCTCTAATCCTCCCAGCAAATTAAACTGCTGCTAATATAGTGCACACACACAAGCACACATTCATGACATCAACTTTGTTTACTAGCTTTTCACTGCATGTTTAATATAGGCAATTGAAACTATATGGGTAAAATTTCTCAAGAGAGCACAAACCAAGTTATTTTGGAAGAGAAATTTTATTTGAAATTAAGAATACATATGTATTGTTTGTATAAAAGTTATGAGGCCCAACTAATCACTGAAAATGAAAAGATATCCTACTTATGGAATTTTTTGTTGATGAAGAGATAAGATTTCATCCAAATGTGTAGTATTTGGTGATGTTTTCTAAGTTTTGTTTTACAATTAAATTTTAAATGGAAAGGGTAAAGGAAGAAGGAGAGTTGGGCAAAAATATATATCAAAAAATATATATTTTTACATGATTAAATTATGTAATAAAATTTTATATTTTCCCAAATATAGGAATTTTTGTTTTTGTTTTTGTATTTTATGATAAACATTGAATATAACTGATATATTTTAGAACATTTAATCCGTCCTAAGGAAAGGATACTGATTAGAATATAATGATGAAGTTATAGTATTTTTGTTACTTAAACTAAACATCAAAGATTACAATACCCAATATTTACATCTCTTTATTTACTCTAAGATAAATAATAAAATACAATGTTACAGACAAAAACAAGCTTACTTAATATCTGTTGCTCCATAACAAATTATCTCAAAATTTGGTGGTTCAGAACACTATTTAATATATTACAGTTTTGTGCTTTCGGTATCCAGGTGTGGGTTAGCAGGATACATCTGCTTTTGGGTGTCTCATAGGGTTGCAATTAATATTGTCAACCATGTATTCCATTTTATTTTGGTTTGACTAGGGGAGATTCACTTCCAAGCTTCTTTGTATGACTGTAGGCAGCCTAGGGGCCTAGCAAACTTTTGACTGCGATGTCAAGTACATTTCACAAGGACCTCTCTATAAAGCAGCTCAAACATGGCAACTGACTTCTCTCATAAGCCAACAAGAAAGTAAATAAGGGCAAGCAAGATACAAATCACAATGTTTTTGTAATCTAGTTTCCAAAACGAGATTCCAGCACTTTTGCCATAACCTAGTCATTAGGTCCACTGCACATTTAAGAGGATTAATTATACAATGGCATGAGTACCAGGAGGTGAGAATTATTCAGGACCATTTTAAAGGCTATCACAGCAGGACATTGCTGAAAAACATTTATTGACTCTTACAAAAATCTTACTATTCTTATCATATAGAAAACATAATTTAAAGCAAATGTATTTTTCCCTCAAGGAGAAATATAACCTTTAATTATGCTTTTTCTTGAAATAAATCATAACAGGAATTTAAATTCTGTTTGATGACCTTTTTATTGGTGAGAATAATATGTAGAACTTCAATAGTATAATAAATCTATACTCAATGTCATGGTAAAGTCCTATTCTTTAGGAGGCTCTAAAGTAAAGCCCTGATGCAGTCTTTATCCAGAAAAAGTCTTGATGTCCTTCCACAGAAAAGTTACATTTGTTTCGTCAGTGCCAAATAAAAATATATATATATATATTTATTACACATCTATAGTGTATGTATTCAACATATTGCAGCAACAATGGTCATGTCATTCTCCTATTTACTGTCCCTCATTAGTTTCCTGACACCTGAAGGATAAGTCCCAAACCAGTTTTAATGATATACAGACCCTGCTTGCTTTCTTAAACTCAGCTTTAATTATTTAACCCAGACTTCCCTATGCACAACTTCTGTTCAAACTATATGACAGTCCAATTAGCAAATACTATTCCTCTCTAATGAATTCACTATCCAGTTCTCTATGATTCAAGTTTTATAGCCATTTGGACTGTTCCCTGTACTGTTCTTAGATATATTTATATTCTAATTCCTCAATATTAAAAATTGCTATAATTCTGTTACACATCTACAAATGTCTTGAGGGCAGACACCTTATCATATCTTCATGTTACCAGAGCCTACAACACATAGAAGACACTCTGTTCTGGAATGCACGGAGATAACATCATATCCACAATCAACTTTCTGTCCTGAACCAGGAGCATCTTAATTGGTTTGGAAAATGCTGCAGTTCTCTGAATTTGGAAAACTACAGAAAGTTCTGATGAGAATATTGTGTTTCTATAATCTTTTAGCTATGGAAATATCTAAAATCTTCTATTGTTTGGAGAATGGTTTCAAATTTCTATAGAATTCTAAGATTCCAAATTTCATAAGTAACAGTAACCTTAGAAAATCTTTGGTATTTTATGTGAAAAATCAGTTTCCATAGGTTTAGTATCATTTGATTAGACTATATTTGGCTACCATTTTCTTGGACTCAGTCATAGAAATTATTTCAGAGACAGATAACTAACATGAAGTAGTGATGAAAAGAGGCAGATAACTTTTTACTTCTGTCTGTATAGACCCATTTCATAGAGAGAGAAAATTTTATGGATTGCATAGGAGTAAAAGTATTCTTTCTTAAATGCAAAATAATAACAGCAAAATAGAAGCAAAAGAATCAGTTTTATTAAAAGATCTTGGGCCTTTGCATGTTGTTGCCTTCTAATGATGCATTCTTCTTATAAACTTGTCACATATTGCTGGAGCTTGTACTTCGTGAACTGGGAATAGAGGGCCATTTACAGTAAGCTAGAAGTGGAATGATATTGTGTGAAAAGAGAACTCTGACAAAGCCATTTTGTATTTGATTTCAAATGCTCTGAAAGATCAAATGCAGGTAGGAGCCTACCTCTGTTAGCCTAGTAGAGTGAAAAGAACATTGTGCAGGAGAAAGATCTATATTTTTATCTCCCTAGCTTCTCTGTATAAATGTCTCATTTGATTAATAAAATAAAACTAAAAATAATTATATACAGAAGTGTGCATATATTAAGTGCTATATAATTATAATTATCCAAATCAACATATATTAAATGAAATTTCAAATATAATTTAAAGACTTATTTAATTCCTTTCCATATATTCTTTCCAAAAGATTTCCAAAAAATGATAATCCATAATGCAAATCGTAATAGTTAATTTTCAGATTATAAATTTCTTTAGTGCTGAGTGCTGATGCTTTAAATATTAAATTAAATTATCTTAAATATGAAAATGAGGTATAACAATTTAGGAAATTTTAATAGTATATGTTACAGCCACTGATCAAGAAATCTGATTCATGTGAAGAGGTTTGAAATGTTTAAGAAAAATTTTGAGCTTTATAATCTGTTGAATGTGGGGGGTAAAAAAATTTTATTTAATTGAACTTCCTCGAAGATAAGTGTTTTCAAGTTTTTTAGGTAAATACCCAGAAGAGAGATTACTGGGTCATATGGTAGTTCTACTCTTCATTTTTTGAGGAACCTCCATATTATCTCCATATTATTTTTCATACTGACTGTAGCAATTTACATTCCCACCAGCAGTGTATGAGGGTTACTTTTCCCCACAACCTCTTCAAAATTTGTTATTGTGAGGTGGTATCACATTGTGGTTTTGACTGACATTTTCCTAATAGCTAGTGAAGTTGAGCATCTTTTCATATGTCTATTAACCATTTGTACATCTTGGGAAAAAGGCTGGTTCAGGTCCTCTGCCCATTTTTTAATTGGATTTTTTTTATTGCTTGTGTATGAGTTCTTTGTATATTTTAGATATTAGGCCCTTTTCTAAGTCATTGTTTACAAATATCTTGTCCCATTTTGAATGGTTGTCTCTTTGTCTTGTTGACAGTTTCTTTTGTTGTACAGAAACTTTGTGCAATTTGATATAGTTCCATTCATTTATTTTTGCTTTTATTTCTCTTGCCTTTGAGGTCAAATTCATACAATCCTCTATAAATCCAATGTCCGTGAGCTTAGTTCCTATGTTTTCTTCCATGCAATTTATTGTTTCAGGTCTTATGCTTAGGTCTTCAATCTATTTTGAGAGAGTGATAGATAACAATCTAGTTTCATTCTTTTGCATGACAATGATACACAAACATTATTCGATTGGATGAGCTTTAGGTAAAAGGAGAATTAATATTTTAATTATAACTCATAACTTATAGCTCCTGTTCTTAAATATTATTAAAAACTTTAAAAAATATTTTAACATATGATCTACTAACAAATGTCCATCAGGGATCATCATACTGGAATTCCTCATTCTGTTTTTCTGTTACCAGTTGGAGCTCTGAGCATATTTTTTGAAACCTGGAAGTAACATTAAAACTTCCTCTGACAAATAAATTGAACAGAAATACACACCTATGTATAAGAAATACATGCTAAAACATTTTAAACAATATTGTCACAGTTGATCAAGACCAATATACTAGTATTTTCAAAAATTAGTATTTTCAAAAAGTGTGAAAGAAGAGTGTATCTGCATTTGCTCTTCAAATTTTGTTATTCTGATTTGAGACATGTTAGTAATTATTTTGGAAAGTTTTCAAGTAAATATTTAAGATGATTATTCCTATATTATTTCTATATTAGTTTTAAAAAGCACTGTCTGCCAAGTCAGTAGTTCTAGTGAATGAATTTTGAAAAACAGGGCATCCCCAGCAGCATATTTTAAACATTAATGAAGTAACTCTGAATAATAAGCATAATAGAAACAATCTGGATTATCCAGTAACAAAAGACTTTACAATAACTGACCTCCTTTTGAAAATTAACATGTTAATAGGAAATTCCTATTTTAATAGTAGATTAATATTTATTTGTAGATTATCTCTTAAAGATGCAAAATACTAAGGGAAAAATAATAGCACCCTCCTTTCAAAGAGTTTATTGTGTAGTAACAGAATAAATAATCTAACAGCACTTAAACATATGGTGACAAACTTGTTCAAAGGATAATTTTAGGTATTAAGAAAGTTAGATTTTTAAATTATGTTGATTTTACTTGTTAAAACTCTTTTTATTCCTAAACAATACAGTTACTAAGAATTGACTATCAATTGAAGATTTTTTAAAGTATTTTTCATTTTATAAAACCCCATTTTCATTACCAGTCCTTAGATTAGCCAAGCATATTATGACACACAAGTTGCTTAAAATCATGCTTTTCATGTGACAAAGGTTATATGTTATCTTTTAGAAATTATCTGTCTCTTTAGCTGTTTCAGGCTTCATCAGCCCTAGACCCTTTTCTCACCAACCATAGTGACTTTATTTACTACTTATACAATCCTGATTTCCAAATTTATTATCTCTATCCCAAGCACTGCTTTCAAACTTCAGTGCTATTGATCCTTCTTCCCCTTCTCCTCAAATTTGCTATGTCCCAAACTGAGCTAATCATCTTTTTCTATGACTCTTCTCATTTTTCTGTGTTCCTTATTACTCTCATCTACCTCCACTGAGTAATTAAAAGCTTTCCCTCTCCCTGATTTTCACTTCACATCTAAACAATAACAGGGAGTCCTTAATTTACTTTACAAATCTTCTATTTTACATTATAGCTTACTGACATATAACTTACATACCATGCAATTCATCCATTTAAATGATGTAACTCAACTTTTTTTAGTATATCACCACAATCAATTTTAAATCATTTTCATCACTCCAAAAAGAAACCTTGTCTCTATTAACAGTCAATCCCTCTTTTGTTCTATCCCTCAGCACTAGGCAACAAGGCAACAACTATTCTAGTTTTTTTCTATTCTAGACATTATAAATAAATAAAACACAATATGTGGCATTTTGTAACTGATTCTTTTACATAGTATGTTTTCAAAGTTCATCCATGTTGTAGCATATATCAGTACTTCACTCCTTTTTATTGCCAAATAACATTCTATTGTGTGGATATTTATCCATTCTTTATTTGATAGATTTATACTTTTTCCACTTTTTGTCTATTATACATAATGCTATTATAAAGGTAGTTGTACAAGTTTGTCTGTAGAAACATATTTTCATTTCTTCTGAGTACATACTTAGGCATAGAATTATTATATCACATGGTAAACTATATTTTTTAACCATCTGAGGAAGTACCAAACTGTTTTCCAAAATAGTTCCACCATTTCATGTTTCCAGCAGTAGTCTATGAGGCTTTGTTTTCCCCCAGTTCTCACCAACACTGATGGTTATCTGTCTTTTTAATTATATCTATCCTAAAGGGTATGAGGTAATATCTCACTGTGGTTTTGATTTGCACTTTTCTGATGCATGAAGTAGGTTTTTCTGTACTTATTGGTCATTTGTATATCTGTTTTAGAAAAATGTAGTTTAGATCCTTTGATTATTTTTAAAATTAGTTATTTGACTTTTTATTATTAATTTGTATGAGTCCTCTATACATTCTAGTTATGTGTCTCTCTCGATGAAGTCTAACTTATCTATTTGTTGTTATTGTGGTTGTGCTCATGCTGTGGGTATCATATCTAAGAAAACTTTGCCTAACCCAATGTTAGGAGGATTTACTAAGTGTTTTGTTCTAGAATTTTAGTCTTAGTTCCAACATTGAAACCTCTCATCTGCTTTACATTTTTTTTTTTTTTGGTATGACTTGATTCAAATAATTTTTAAATTCGTTTCCACTAGGAGTGGCCACTTCTTTGTCTAAGCAAATTACATATTCATAGATTACCCTATGAATATTTTCATGGTTCCCATTGCTTTTCAGTCTGGGTCACCTCCATTCTATATTCCGAAAAAAGTTGTCTTTCTAAAATACACACCTAACTTTGTCACTCCCATTGGAGAAACATATTTTTAATGATGCAGAGTATATCTCAAGTTTTAGCCTTAGAAACACAAAATGGAAAAGAGAAGAATCCTTTAATCAAATAATCTTATGTATCTGACAATTTTTCATATGCCTACCTAAACAATTTATTTTAAAACTGAATGTGTGAATAGTCCCAAGATTTCAGAATAACAAAGTGGAGTTCCTACCCAAACTATAAAAAGGATGAAAATAATTTAATTTTCTTTCAGTTTTTTATTTTTGTTTCTGACTCATATGTGTATCAAGAATTTATATAAAAGGATTCTTTTTTAAAAATGACACTTGTAGTATACACACATTACACTACACATGCAGAGATATATATGAATATAGAATATAACACACAGGATTTTAAAAAAATTCTTAGGTCTCAAAATATAGAGTAAAAATATTAAGTATTTTTTGCTTTTACAGTTGAACAACATCAACTTCATGCCCATGTGTCTAGTATTCAGTCATGTACATAATGGACTATAAATAAATTGATTTCTAAGTGAATAAATAAAATGTCAGCCTTTTAATATAACATCAAAAATTAGAATAAAATATGGTTATTGTAAGTGCTAAATATTATGGTATAGTTGCATTTCTCAATTAGAGAAATAAACTCACTATTAACTTGTAAAAGTTTAAAAGATCATTTTGAATATCAGAAAACTTAAATTATTAATCTGTATCTGTTAGTGATTCATATTTCTTTAGCTATGGATTAAAGTACAATTTTAGCCTTTTGTCGTACCCTATTAGAGGTTATACGACATAATCGATGGGTAAAATGAAATATTCTATTTTCGTAGCACTTAAATCTTAGTTCTTTTTCAAGAAATACTTTCAGAAGTTATATGATGACCTGATATACAAAGCATTCTTATTGTGTTCATGGAGATGCAGGAAATCTATGAAAGGGAAGAAAAAGAAAGATTTTTAAATTTACTGGAACAAATATTATATTATTAACAATATGCAATTTTCTCTCAGAAATTTATCTATGAAACAGAAACCTGTTCATTATTCCCTGAATGCAACAATAAAAATGTACAAGTTGAGGGCAAATGACAAATATGAGTGACCAGAATGTTAGTGAGATCTGACTCAGAATGATCTCATATATCAATCTTCCTTTCTCCAAAGAAAACAATGTGAGTCTTACAGCTGACATTTTACTTAATTCATGTTTATGTGCATATTGACCACTTACTGCATATGAGTTATTTTGTAAAATAACATAAATGGAACAATTCTATAGATTAGTGTTATAGCCAGCCAATTGAAAGTCAAAAGTTCAGGCTCATGTCTGACTGTATTTTGTTTTGTTTTGTTTTTGTTTTGGTGTAATGATAAATAAGTTTCTTGACATCAGCAATTACGTTTATTAAAGACTGTGTACTATATCAATTTTTATGTTTTCTAATTTCAGAAAAATAAAGTTTATTCATTTAAGCAGTCAACACTTACGGAGCACTTACTATGTTGAAGACACAGAACCACCAATCTGGGGCATACATTCTAGAAAGACTCTTAAGACAATGATATTATCTTAAGGATATCTTGACCATATTAAGGCTTAAATATCCAGGCATTTTAATAAAAACCACCCAGTAACAAAACTCCTCTGGAATCTTAATAAATCCGGTTTTAAAAGGCCCATAAATGGAATGATGATTTAGCAGAAACATCTCTCTTGCAGTTTCTTTGAGGTTCTTAACTTCTGCTAATGCTTAGATTATGCAAAGTTGAGTTGGCAGCACTTGAGAGTTGAAATGATATAACAAAGTATGGCAAATAACTCAGTCTAACATTTCTTAACTTTGACAATCTTGATATGCTCAATAAAATAGCTGGTATTGCTGTACAAGTGTTGTAAAACAAATAACATAGGATATAGTATAGGTCTCATCCCGTTATTATCGTTCAAGCACTGTGTGATCTCAGACAAGTCGATCTGTCTCATGGTTTCTCATCCATAGCTGTTATCTGTTATTGTAAGAATTACATAAAATAACCACTGGTATTCAAAGGGGTCAATAAACATTAGCTCTTTATCCCTTCCTCTTAGCAGAAACACCTCAAGATATAACTAATACAAATAGTTCAGTTACTTGGAAATTACATTTTTTGGTCAACCCAGATTCTAGTATAACATCAAATAGTTGAAAAAAAGTGTAGAGAAATTAATGTTAGAAAAATTTGAGCTGGGAATATTTGGCTCTTCTCTAGTTTGAGTTCTGACTTTGGGAAAGTAATTCAGCATCCATAGATAGGCCTCATTTAAGCACCTGGGAATAAGAAAATCAATACTGTTCATTCCAATGTTTTTTATGTTGTTACTGGGTGAGCCAAATGAATTGTGGAAATGGTTCAGAATAAAATGTACTATTCATTTCCCAGCTATTCTTATACTCTCTTGATGTAAGCAAAAAATCAGGAAAGACAGAAAAGAGAGTGAACCATGTTAAATTGAATCAATTCTTTTCCTCAAGAATGAAGAAATTAGTTCAATATGTCCACTACTAATTTACACAGAAACAAGAATTACTTTAAACATAAAACATTGGACTAGTGATACATGTAACATCAGCCAGAAACTTCAGACTGTCAGAGTGACCAAACACTGCATCTTATTTCCAAGTTAAATAATAATAATAGTAATAAGAAAAAGAAGAAAAAATTGTATTAGTTTTTTGGAGTATTAATTATTAATAATAAAATAAGGATATGATGAAATAATTTTTAAAAAGTCAGTCACATAGTTCCACCACACCCATGACATTTCGAATGAGGTATTTAACTTTATGAAACCTCCCTTTGTTAAGCTGGGTTTTCCTTTTATACAATTCAGAATTTTACAGTCAACTGGTATAGGTTTCCACAATTGACTACTAAAAATATGTTCTTTTATCCTTCTGCAGTAAAAACATCATGGAGGATACAGCTATTACTGCAAGTATAAAAAGAGAACATACTTTCTGAATGGAAAGCTCTGCTGGAGGCAGCAATAGACTCAAGGAAAGAGAATAAGCCATAACCTCAGATGCAGACAGCTAGTATAGAAATAGGCTCTCTCCCAATTTAAAAGAATGCATGTGCACTAAATAATATTGAGGAGAAACAAACAAAAAATCAGAAAGAAAAAAATAAAAATAATGCCCAATACCACAGGAAGAAAACAAATTTTAAATTTTGTTGTATTGTAGTCTGTTATACATATAAGTTCATAAATTAAAAAAAAAGTTTTATTAAGGTTTGATGAATAGTTTGTATGAATAATTTTACATGCATTATTTCCTATCTTACTGCATGCTGAATATTTTCTCATGTTATTAAATATTTATTCAAGGTACATTTTAAATGACTGGATAATATTCATACTAAGATTGTTTGATTATTTGAAGATCTCTCTATATCAGGACATGTAGATTCTTTTTATGTTTTCAGCATCGTAGTTAGTATTAAAATGTATGCACATATATAAACTTTTGGCAAGTTTTTTGACCATTTCCACTGAATAGATTTATATAATTTAAATTATGGTATTAAGCAATTACAATGTGAAAGTTTTAATATTCTTAATGTACATAATCAAATCCATTCCATCAAACACATAAAAATGATCTCTTAACAGCATGATTTGAGTATGTCCAGCCTTCTCAATATTGAGTATTATCAGAAACTAATTTTTAAAATTTTATGGCACTGTGTTTTTAGTCAAGATGGTTGAGTAGGTAAACAGTGTGCTTTCTTTCTCTCACAACTACATCAAAATTACAACTAAACTATAGCACAACCACCATTTAGAGTCACCTTAAGTCTAACTGAACAGAAGTACAATAATTAAGGACATAGAGAAGAAGCCACATCAAGATGTGTAGGAGGAGTGGAGAATGGACTGGTCCCACACCAAAGTGTGGTAGATAAAAACTGAGAGGGATATCTCACCTGTATCAGTCCACCCTGGGAGGCAAGGAGTCTCAGTATCAATGCTGATAAGTGATATCCCTAAAACTGCTAGTTTTGAAAACCAGCAGAGATTGTGGCTAAGTGAGAGGGAGGGTGCGTAGAATCCTAGGCATTCTCCTTGAGGCTGTCACAGAGACATAAGTAGCCTGTCTTTTCCTGTAGACTTTCCTAAATCCTCTCAAAGTTTAATAAACCTCAAACAAGCAGCATCTGGCCTATATATCTTGCTAAGTGGCAAGAACCAGCAGAAGCCAGCCTCAGTTCATAGCATAGCCTCTCCAAAATACCTCCAAGCCCAACATAACTGGCAACCATCTGCATATCACTTTGTAACTCACACCAAATTGCCCCAGGGCAAGGCACAAGCAGCTGCTAACCTTGGCCTTCAACATAGCCACCCTCAAGAGAATGTGGGACCAACACACTCAGTTACTAGCTTGGGATCACACCAGAGCACCACCCAACCACTTCTATGACACACTCAAAGAGCAGAATAGGCAGGCACAAGAGTCCTGCTAAAGGGCATTCTGCTTCATAAGTTTGCTCTTGCACAATAGCTTCTTCATTGTAGTTAGGGCCAGTCTTCACAACCAGTCAGCCCTGAGGGTCAATCCATCCCATTGACATACAAGCAGCAAAAAAGGCTCAACTAGAGGGGAGAGCATGTACAACCCACAAAAAAAGACAATCCTGAAGCACCCATTCAGTTGACCAAGGAAGTGCTGCTGAATTCCACAGGACACCTACTACATAAAGCTACTCTGCTAACTCAGGAGACATAGAAGCTCTACCTAATACATATAAATGCACACAGAGAGACAACCAAAATGAGGAAACAAATAAACATGTTCTAAGTGAAAGAATAGGACAAAATTCTAGAAAAAGAACTAAAGAAAATGAAGTCAAGCAACTTGCAAGATACAGAGTTCAAAACACTAGTTACAAAACTGTTCTATGACCTTAGCAGAAAAATAGATACAATCAGTGAGAACTTACACAAAGAGGTAGAAACATTTTTTTTTAAAAAGGTCAGAAATAAATAATACAATAACTGCAATAATGGGATTAATAGCAGACTAGATGAAGCAGAAAATCAACTCAGATATTTGGAAGACAAGGTAGTACAAAATATCCATTTGGAACAGCAAGAAGAAAAAATAAATAAGAATAGTTTAAGGAACCTCTGGGACAATGTCAAGGGTACCAACATTCACATCATAGGGATAACAGGAGAAGAGAGAGAGCACAGAATTGAAAACCTATTTGAAAAACATAATGACAGAAACCTTCCCTAACCTGATGAAGGAAGTAGATGTATAAGCCCAGGAAGTGCAGAGTCACAAATAATATGAACCCAAAGAAGCCCACATCAAGACACATCATGATTAAGATGCCAATGGTTAAAAAAAAAGAGAGGGAGAGAATCTTAAAAGCAGCAAGAGAAAAGCAGTTAGTTACATACCAAGGTACAGTTATAAGACTGTCTACTGATTTCTCAACAGAAACTTTATGAGCCAGAAGCTATTGGTGCAAAATATTTAAAGTGATGAAAGCAAGGACCTACAATCAAGATTACTCTACTATGCAAAGCTATCATTTAGAATTGAAGGACAGGTAAAGAGCTTCCTAGATAAGAAAAAGCTAAAGGCAGTTATCACCATCAAACTAGCAATACAAGAAATGTTAAAGGGGCATCTTTAAAAAGAAGAAGAAACAGATAAAAACTATGAATAATAAAATGGCAATAACCACATACCTAGCAATAATTACTTTAAATGTAAATGAGTTAAATGCTTCAATCAAAAGATATAGGGTAACTGAATGGATAAGCAAACAATGCCTTTACATATACCTTCTACAAGAGACTCACCTCATATTGAAAAACATACACAGACTTAAAGTATAGGGAAGGAAAAATATACTTCATAAAAAATAAAAATGAAAATTAAAAAAAAGGTCAAGCTAGTAATATCAAACAAAATAGACTTTAAAACAAAGGCTATAACAAGAAACAAAGAAGGACCCGGTTATCCCACTTCTGGGTATTTATCCAAAGAAATTGAAAACACTACTTTAAAGGAAAATGAGAATGTGTTCATTGTAGTGTTATTTACGATAGCCAAGATATACAGGCAACCTGCCTGTCTATCAGTGAATAAATGGATAAAAAGCTATGATACATACATATAATAAAATATTACACAGCTGTAAAAAAAAATGAATAAAATCTTGTCATCTGTAACAACATGTATGGACCTAGAGGGTATTGTGCTGAGTAGAGTAAGTCAAACAGAGAAAGACAGATGTCATATGATTTCACTTATGTGTGGAATCTAAAGAACAAAATAAATGAACAAACAAAACAGAAACAAATGAGTAGATACAGAAAGCATTTTGATGTTTGACAGATGGGAGGGGGCTTGGGGAATGAGTGAAAAAGGAAGAGAGATTAAAAGTACCAATTGGTAGTTTTAAATAGTCATGGAATGTAAAGCATAGCATAAAAATATAGTCAATAATATTGTAATAACTATGTATAGGATCAGATGGGTACCAGATTTATTGGGGTCATGTAAATGTCCAATCATTATGTTTTACTCCTGAAACTAATACAATGTCGTATGGCAACTGTAATTAAAATATCAAAAATATTTTTTTAAATTATGATTTTAAAATTTCTCTTACTCAAAACCACTGTAGTGTTATTAGGTGTTTGAATGCCATTTAGATTTCAATAAAACTTCAAATCTTCCTAAACTTAGTAATAAACGACAAAAAAAAAGTGGCAAACAGATTCCATCATGAGCAATAAAGTTAAGTGCACCACTAAATAAGGAGCAGTAAATAATATACAGCTATTCATAGTCATACCTTTATATACATTCAAAGGCAAAATTGATCACCCATTTTATAATTTAACAGAGTGTAAGCAAATTCTTTAGTATTTAAAAATACTTTAGTTTTGCAATGGAAGAATAAGAAAACATACATTTGGTTTGATTTTGAACTGAATCAATGCATAGAAATGTGTAATACATTTGAGTAAATGTTATTTATAAAAATCTATTTATAATTTCAAAATAGTCTAATATTTTACTCTTTCCTCTACAAAACAGAATAATATTATCAAAATATCTTATGGCTTTTTTTGTTCATCTGTTCTTTAGATGAAGTGGTTAAAAAACAAACACACACAAGTAACATTACTTCAGGGATTCTCAACCTTATACTCTTTTGTGCAGGCACCAGATCATGGCATCATCACTGCTCATAATTCTAAAATCAAATACAGGAAATGGCTGAGATAAAATATGTTAGAATTCTGAATTTCTAGGCCTTGTTTTTGTCTAATTCATCTATGAAATGACATTATTCCTTTCCATGTGTCATTTTCTTTATTTATTGATAGAAGCTAAATACGTAAGAACATTGATAAATTCCTTAATTTCAATAGCCATTGAATTAAAATTCATTAAAGAAATTGTTGAGATGTAAAATGCAGGCATGGGGGAAGTTGAGAAATCATATGAATTCTGGAGTGATATTGCCAAGGTCAAATCTAGATATTGTCTGGAACCAGCTACTAAAGGTCTTGAAGTCTGTTTTCTCTTCTGTAAAGTAGGGATAGTAATAGTACATATCTTGCAGTGTTATAAAGATTAAGATATAAAAGGCATATAATGTACTTGGTAAGCTAAGCAGTCAATGGAAGTTATTTTTCTTTTTAAAACAAGAAGGGCTCTTTATAAGCTATCTGAAAATGACCTACACTTCAAAAAAAAATAGCATGGACTACACTTCAGGGGTTTTTGAGTCTTTATTTTTTAGCACAGAACAGGCATAATGTTTTAAATTGTAAGATCAAAGGAAAACCATAATGTTGTTCCCTGTGGAAGACAAAAACCACCAAAGCAACTTTTTAGGGATAAACCAATTAATCTCACTTTTGTAAAACATTAAGTTTATCTAAGAACTAGTCAAACTGATCATCAGAAGTTGCCTTACTTGTGGCTAAACCAGAAAATTAATGTTTAACATAAAAATCAAGTAGTCCTACATTGAATCAATTCCATTAGTAGTGATGTCAGCATCATGGTAGAGTAAGAAGATTACATAGTTTCTCTTCTTAAACTTACAAATAAGTCCGACAACTATAATCAACAAAGAATCCCCTGCTCAACACACAATCCTGTCTGAAAGATATGTGCATCGGGATGTCCAAAGGTGGGCATATTGCTATGAGTAAGGGAGGCGGTACTTGCGGAAAGACAGGTAGAGTGGTCACAGATGCAATTCAGCCCCCATTGTGGCTTCAGAGAGTGAAATAGTAGTGGAAGAATGAGGTTACACTGGAGCATAAGAGAAACAGAAGCAAGGAAGACATCTTACTTTCTCCTTCCCCAGTGGAGCAGTGCTGGGTAGAGGTAGTTGTTAAACTTTAAACAACACAGTGGTGCCGTTAACCATTGCTGAGAAGGGGGAAGCTCCATGAGATCACAAATTTGCCTTCCCTGTTCCCTAAACCATGGAAGATCCTGGTAAAGAAGGTTGGGAAACCTTAAACAACACAGGGGTTCCAACAATCATTCTTGGATGGGGAGAGTAAGCTGTAATATCACAAACTTTTTTTTTTTTTTTGCCCTGCACATAACAGCAGAACCTAGTAAAGAAAGCTGAGATGCTCTAAGTAATTTAGTGGAAAAAACTATCCTAGGTATCAACCTGTTGAACTGCTGAGAGCAAAACAGTATCTGAACAAGGAAATAGTTTACTCTCTGTAATACACAGACAGAGGAACAATCTATCAAATACCATGAACAACCAAGGTAACTTGGGAGCACAGAAAAAAAAATTAAAAAGTCTCCAGAAACCAAATTCTAAGTCATAGAAGAGAATGATTTAAATAACAACAAACTGAAGATTGCAGTTATAGGGAAACTTAATAATATGCAGGAAAACTCAGAAAAATGGTTCAATAAACTCAGGAATAAAATTAATAAATGACAACAACAAAATATTACCAAGAGCAAACCAGATGGAAGAGAGAATTAGCAAACTCAAAGACCGAAATTTCAAAATAACTCAGAAAGAAGAGAAAGAACTAAGAGTTACAAGAGAAGAAAAGAACTCTATGAGAATTATTTGACTACATTAGAAAAAGTAACATAAGGTTAACAGGTATACCATAAGGATAAAAGAGGGAGAATGAAACAGAGAGACGACTCAAAGGAATAATTGATAAGAATTTACCAAGCTTATAGAAAGAATTGGACTTTGGAATAAAGAAAGCTAAGTGAACACCTAATTGTATCAATGCAAATAAACCACCAACACACATTTTATTAAAACTGTCAAAAATTAACAATAAAGAACAAATTCTCAAGATTAGGGGGAAAAAAAGACTAACGTGCATAGGAAACTCTATTAGATTATCATCAGATTTGTCAATACGAACATTTCAAACGAGAGAGTGGAAGAAAATATTCAAAAATTGAAAGAGAGAAACTGTCAGCCAAGTGTAATATATCCAGTGAAGTTATCTTTTAGATATGAAAGAGAAAGAAAAGCTTTTTCAGACAAACACAAGCTAAGAGAATTTACCACCGCTAGACTTGCATTACTAGAATTCGTTCACAGGAGGTCTTCTACTGTAAACAAAAAGATGAAAGTATACAAAACTGTGAGTAAGGTGACTAACAGACTGAAGTATGAGATGGCAAGTCTACTTCCGAATAGTGTATTAAGTGCTTAAATATAACATAAAGTTTAGAGGTGACAGATAGAACATTGAAAAATAACTAAAACTACTGCAATTTGGTAATGAATGCACCACACTAAAAGGGGTCATTTGTGACAAGAAAATCACAAAAGGAGCGGAGGAAAAGGATTTAATGTGTACAGGTAAATGAAGATAAGAGGCAATGAGAAGAAAAAGTACTATTGTATGTTTGAGACATTTTACACAAACCTAATGGTAACAACAAAACCAAAATCTAGAGCTGAGATATGAAACATAAAAAGAGAGGCAATGGAGAAAAAAATTATAGGAAGTAACCAAACTAAAATAGCTGAGAGAATCACAAAGGAAAAGAAATAATGGAGATACAGAACAACTAGAAAATAAAAGATAAAATGTTTGTAGTTAGTCTTCATATATCAATAATCACTTTAAATGTAAATGGACTTACCGCACCAATCAAAAGAGTCACAGAATAATGGGATGGATGGATTAAAAAACAAAACTTAACTATCTGTTGCTCGCAAGAGACTCACCTCAACTCCAAAGGCAAGCAGAGGTTTAGAATAAAGGAGGAAAGATGATTTCTCAAGCAAATGGCATCCAGAGAAAAGCAGATGTAACCAAACTTACGTCAGACAAAATAGATTTCAAGATAAAAGAGTAATAAGAGACAAAGATAGAAATGTTATAATGATAAAGGGGACAAGTCATCAAGAAGACATAACACTTATCTATATATGCACCTAACCTAGAAGCAGTAAAATATATAAAGCAATTACTAATTAAAGGAAGAAACTGACAAAAATACAGTAACAGTAGGAGACCTGAATACGCCATTGACAGCGATAAATAAATCATCCGGACATAAAGTCAATAAAGAAATATAAAATTTAATTGAAACAATAGGCCAAATAGATTAAATTGGTATTATTAGAGCTTTCTATATCTCAAAATGACAGAATACACAATCTTCTCAAGTGCACACAAAATATTCTCAAGGATAGACCATATGTTGGGGCACAAAACTAATTTCGATAAACTTAAGAAGATTGAAATCATATGAAGAATCTTTTCCAATCAAAATGATATAAAACTGAAAATTTACTATAAGAAGAAAGCTGAAATAACATGCTTCTGAACAGCTATTGAGTCAAAAAAGAAGTAAAAGAAATCAAAAGATACCTAGAGAAAAAGGAAAATAAAAATACGACATACCAAAATTTTGGCAATGCAGCTAAAGTGGTACTTAAAGTTTATAAAATTACAGGCTTACCTCAAGAAATGAGAAAAATCTCAAATAAACATTACACCTTAGAGAACTAGAAAGAGAACAAATGAAGCTCAAAATCAGTAGAAGAAAGGAAATTATAACAATCAGACAAGAAATAAATGAAATAGAAAACAAATTGACACCAGTAAAAATTAACAAAATGAACTTAACAAACCTCTGACCAGGTTGACTAACAAAATGAAAGAGAAAACTCAAATAAATATAATCAGAAATGAAAGGAGGAACAGTCACAACAGACAACACGAAAATACAAAGGATATACAAGAATACTATGAAAGTCTATATGCCACTGAATTTAATAATATAGAAGAAATTGACATATTTTAAAAAATATACAACTTCCCTAGACTAAGTCATGAAGAATTGGCCAACCTAAATAGACTAATCTCTAGCAAAGAAATTGAAACAGTAATCAAAAATTTCTCAAAAAACAAAAGCCCAGGGCCAGATGGCTTCATTGGTGAGTTCCACCAAACATTCAAAGAAGATTTAATACTAATTCTTCTCAACTGTTTCCCTCAAAATAAAGAGAAGGGAATACTTCTTAACACATTTTATGACACCAACATTACCCTGATACCAAAACCAAGTAAGGACAATGTGCATACAGAGAAATCCAAGGACAATATCTTTAATGAACATAGATACTGAAATAAAATACTAGCAAATCAAAGACAACAATACTTTAAAAGTATCAGATATTACAATCAAGTAAGGTTCATTCCAGCGATGCAAGGCTGGTTCAACATATGCAAATCAATCAATGTGATATACCACTTTAACAAAATAAAGCTTAAAAATTATATGATCATATCAATGATTATAAATTTTAGTAGATACGGAAAAAGCATTTAACAAGATATAACGTCTCATTATAATTAAAATGCTCAATAAGATGAGTATAGGAAGAAAGTACCTCAACATAATAAAAGACATATATGACAAACCCTCAGCTGATATACTCAATGGTGAAAAATTTGAAAGCTTTTTCTCTAAGGTCAGGAGCAAGACTAAAATACCCACTGGAAGTACTAGCCAGAACAACGGGGCAAGAAAATTACATAACAGGCATTAGAATTGGAAATGGGGAAGTAAAATTGTTGCTATTTGCAAATGACATAATTCTATACATAGAAAATCCTAAAGACATCACTAAAAAAAAAACCTCTTTGTAATCATAAATAAATATGGTAAAATTTTAGAATACAAAATCAACATACAAAAATCTGTTGTGTTCCTATATATTAAAAAAAAATCACAAAGAGAAGTAAAGAAAACAATCCCAGTTACAATTGCAACAAAAAGGATAAAATACCTAGAAATAAACTTAACAAAGGAAGTGAAGTACCTGTACACTGAAAACTATAAGACATTGTTAAAATAAATTTAAAAGACACAAAAAAATGAAAAGATATTCTTTGTTTATGAATTGGAAGAATTAAGATTGTTAAAATGGCCATGTCACCTAAAGCAATATAGAGATTTAATGCAATCCCTACCAAAACCCCAATGACATTCTTTAAAGAAACAACAAAAAAATCCTAAAATTTGTATGAAACCATGAAAGATTATTAATAGCCTAGCAATACTGAAAGAAAAGAACAAAACCTGAGGTATCACACCCCTGCCTTCAAACTATACTACAAAGCTACAGTAATCAAAACAGTATAGTATTGGCTGAATTACAGACAAACAGACCAATGTAACAAAATTGAGAGCCCAGAAATAAAACCATACATGTATAGGCAACTAATTTTCAACAAAGGATACAAAATCATAATGGATAAAAAAGAAGTATTTTCAGTAAATTGTGTTAGTAAAATTGGAAAGCTACATGTAAAAGAATGAAACTAGATGCTATCTGACACCATATAAAAATTAACTCAGTAGAATTAAGACTTGAATATAAGACCCAGAATAATCAAATGCATAGTAGAAAACATAACCACTAAACTTATGGATCTGAGAATGTTTTTGTCAACTTGATTCCAAAAGCAAGGAAAGCAAAGGCAAAGGAAGCCAAAACAAACAAACAAACAAACAAACAAACAAACAAAAACACCCCAAAATAAATAAATGTCATTACATCTAACTAAAAAGCTTCTGTATATCAAAACAAAACATCAACAAAACAAAAGGCAATCTACCGAATGGGTTAATACCTAAAATAGATTTTTTTAAAAAAAACTCATACAATTTAACAACAAAAAACAAACAATCTAATTTTAAAAATGGGCAGAGGATCTGAATAGACATTTATACAAGAAAGAGATACAGATGGCAAACAGATATATAAGAAGATGCTAACATCACTAGTTATAAGGGAAATGCATTTTAAAACAACTATGAGATACCACCACACACCTGTTAGAATGGTAATTATAAATAGACAAGAAATAACAAGTATTTGAGAGGTTGTGAAGGAAAAAGAAACCTTACTCACTGCTTGTAAGAATGCAAATTGGTGTAGATACTATGCAAAATGGTATGGAAGGTCCTCAAAAAATTAAAAATAGAATTACCATATAACTCTGCAAACTCTCTTCTGAGTATCTTCCCTTCAAAATTAAAACCACTTATTCATAAAGTTATATGTACCCTTATATTCATTGCAGCATTATTCACAATAAACAAGACATGGAAACAACCTGAGTGTCCTTTGATGGGTGATTGGATAAAGAGGACATAGAATGAAATACTACTTAGCCATAAAATAAAAAACACACACACATTAAATATTGTCACTTTTGACAAATGAATGGATCTTGAGGGTATAATATAAGTGATGTAAATCAGGTAAAAAAAGATAATAACTATGATTTCACTCATATGTGGAATATAAAACAAAAAGCAACAAACAAACAACAACAACAAAAAGGCGAACAAACTCATAGATACAAACAATAGAATATTGGTTACCAAAGGGTAAGAGGGTTGGGGGAGGATAAGGGAGTCAAATATATAATGACATAAGACTAAACTTCATGTGGTGAGCACAGAAGAGTATACAGATATTGTATTATAAAGATGTAACCAGAAACTTACACAATATTATTAACAAATGTCACCCTAATAAATTTAATGTTTAAAAAACTGCATTTCTGAATAAGCTATAGGAAGGAAAATAATAGTTTTATAGTAGTATTCCCTTGCCCTTATCTGCATTTTCACTTTCTTCATTTTTAGTTACCTGTGAGTCAATTGAAGTCTGAAAATATTAAATAAAAATTTCAGAAATAAAAAAAAATGTTTTAAATGGTGTGCTTTTCTAAGTAGTGTAATGTAATCTTGCACTGCCCAGCTCATCCCACTCAAACATGAATCATAACTTTGTCCAGCGTATCCATGCTGTAGACACTCCCCTGTCTGTTAGCCACTTTGTAGCAGTCTAGGTTATCAGATTGATTGTCATGGAATTGTAGTGCTTGCATTCAAATAACCCTTATTTTACTTAATAATGGCCCCAAAGTGCATGACTAGTGAAGCTGGCAATTCAGATATGCCAAAGAGAAGCTGCAAAGTACTTCTTTTAAGTGAAAAGGTAAGTACAGTAAAATAAGGTATTTTTTGAGAAAGAGATTATATTCACATAACTTCATTATAGTATTTTATTATAATTGTTCTATTTTGTAGTTATCGTTGTGATCTTTTACTGTGCCTTATTTATAAATTAAACTTTATCGTAGGTGTGTATGTATAGGAGAAAACATTATTTTTATGTGGTTCTGTGCTATCTAGTTTCAGGTATCTACTGGGGGCTTTGGAATGTATCTTTCATAGATAAGAGGAGTCTGCTGTATAACAACTGACATTTTTCTTGTTTCTGTTGTCCAAGTGAGAAACCAGGGCTACATTGTAACCTTAAAACAAAGTTGCCCATGCTATCTTCCTGCTTAAATTCTTTAAAGGCTCTCTATTGTTTAAAAACTTTTTCAGCTTTATTGAGGTATAATTAAGGTAAAATAACCTGTATATATTTAAAATGTCCAATCTTATGAATTTTATATGTGTAGCTTTAAGAAAATATCACCACAATCAAGGTAATGAATATATCCATCACCATCAAAAGTTTCCTTATGCCCTTGTGCATCCTTCCCTTTCCCATCTCCCACTTCCCACATATCTGCTTTCTGAAACTATAGATTTGTTTTCTACAACTTTATAGAGAATATTCAAATTGTTGCATGTTTCAATAGAGGAATCTTTTGATGCTGAGTAGAATTCCATTGTACAGATACACCACAATGTGTTTATCCATTCATTTGCTGATGAACATTTGGATTATTTCCAGTTTTGGCTGTTAGAAAAAAAGCACCTATCAACTTCCATACACAAGTTTTTCAAGTTTATGTCTAGACATAAACCTTTATGCTTTTGTCTCTACTTGTTTATTATCAGTGTTTACACTTCTCTCTCTAATACATTATGGTTTTGCAATTCAAAATTTCTCTCTCTAACCCTTGCTAGGCCAAATCTCTTTTCACTTGTCAAACTCAGGTATCATTTTACCTTATCAGCCTATTGTTATACCTTCACTTCTACTGTATGCTTTCTCTGAGTGACTAGAGGAGGTGCTCCCTTTCTCTGTAGTCTTAACTTATAAGACCCCGAGTCCCCTATAACATCTGTTGAAATCAGCTACTTATATGTTCACTTCTCACAAAAGACAATAAACTCTCACATGTTAGTATTAATGTCTTTTGCATCTGAATTTTCCAGGTCTTAGAAAATAATTAGTTCACTAGGTGTTATAAATGCAAGGAAATAAGTACAATCATATATTTAAACTAGATATACACTCAAAATAACTTTCACAGATGACTCATTTGTAAAACTATAATATCTAATACTTTAAAGTAGTCACCACTGCCTGAAGGTTTCCACCTAATGTATCCGTGTTTCACAATCACAAGTGAAATTAAATTTTAAAATACACCATTTTCTACAATTCTGCAAAAAAAATGTTTAGAAGCAGTTGGTGAAACTTAGTGACTCAAGTGTGTCTCATGAAGTAGGATGAATATCCATGAGTCAGCAAGCCATTTGGCTGCTTTTGCCATTCTGAATTAAGTATTTTACGTTGTTTTTTTTTTTTTTAAGTTTATCCTCTACCAAATAAACGTAAAGAAGTTTAATTTCTGAAAAGTACTAAAGTTGAAAATTCCAATACGGTAATGGATGTTTTCTTAAGTTTTGTAGTTAGACTGCACAGACAAGTAGGCTGTGAATTTTTCCCACTTGCTCCTAAAAACAGTTCCAAATCCTGGACCAATCCAGTCACCTAGGCAAGTTCATGATTTTCTGCTGATGTAAATAAAAATTGTATTTAACTGACTTAGTGTTATTCTCACTGTAGAACTGGGCTAAACTAATATTTTGATATTTTAATTTATATTAGATATGTTCATCCATGATAAACAGTTGAATAGCATTTTTGTTTGTTTGTTTTATCTTATTTAAATCTTTCCATCACAATGTCATAACTTACCAGTTGAGGAAATTGAGGCATGCAGAGGTTTAACAGGTTTTGAAATATACCAACTGTGGACACAAATGCCAATTTTCTGACTCTGTGCTCTTTGTACTATACCAATTGTTTTCCTGTCAATATGGCCTTACTAAATCATTGAAGAAGTTGCAGTACATTTTTATTTAGATATTTTGGACATTTTTCATATTTCCTTGGTTCAAGTTTTTGGCTGATAGCTCATGAATGAAATGAATTTTGGTTTCTTTGTGAATGACATAATGACATTTTAAAATAAAAATTATATGTAGTATGGTTTTTTAATCCCAAAATTCTATTAAATGAGCATAATGTTATCTAAGCTAGGGGTTGCTTTGTAGAGGTGGAATCCAAGACTAAACAAAATAGCAATCAACAAAACTATGACATTACTCCAGTACTTGCTGATAATGGCATGTCGGATGTGACCTAAAGATGCAATATTTTTTGATGAATAATATTGTTCAGACTACAAGATTTTTGTTTCAAAATCAAAAACTAAGTCACTTGCTTTAACTACCATTAATTAAAAATGTTTTATAGAGAGTTTCCAGAATTCTCAGAAAAAAAAAATTAGATCTAAATAGTGGGTAACCATATCATTTATTTCTCGCACCCAACATACTGATTAAAAGAAGTTAACCAAACATTTTCTCTCTCAACTTATTTCTTTTTTAAGCATTTTCCCCATGCACCTTTATTTTCTTCTCAGTTAAATATTCATGTTAAAGAAATTCTTTTTCCATAAATCATATTATCATATATATATGTATGTGTGTGTGTGTGTATGTGTGTGTGTGTACTTTTTCTCCACCACAGTATTAATGTACTTTCAGAGGTTCCTTATTCTTAAATTATGATAGCCATTACAATTGTTTTAAGTCGTATGGGAGTTTTCATTGATTTTTTAAAAAGAAATTCCACAGCCAACGTGATATATCAGTAGGTATTAAAAACAACATGAAAGATATCTTGAGCACCTACCCAGCTAATCTATTTCTGTGCATAAAAATTTCACCTCAGAAGTCCAATCTATTCACGCCAGGTAAATATTCTAGCCTGGACTTCCACTTGGAGATATGGTAAAACGTCCAAAGCAGAGCAATGTTCTTATTAATAATCACATGGAAATATGGAGTTGCAAATTTTCTACTTGAAGGTATCAGAGAATAAATGGTCAGGATTAGAAGGAGAACAATTCCCAAATAGGAGAACCTTTCAGAGGTGGACTGAAGATCTTCAGATGTTTCCTTAGATAATTGCTGATTCTGGATGTAGGCCAGTGGCTGAAAAACCAGGATGGCATTTGATAATCTCATGTAGCTAGGTAATAAATTTGAAGACTTGAAGGGTATCAAAATACATGCTTGGCTTCTGCCTTAAAACTTTTGCCGAAGTTTGAAGCAGAAATAATGGTTGAACAGCTAAGTCATAATAGCTCTAGAGTGTAAAGTCACAATGCTTAGGAGATAAAGGCCTTCCAGTGGAACACTCTAAGAAATGTGTGAGTTGAAAACTCTTTCTGAAGTAATAAATTAAAATAAAAAATCTCCAATCATTTTATTTTTCCTGGGGGCTTTGCTGATATGGGCATAACTAGGTGCTTTGACTCTAGCACAAGAAACTATTGGAAGAAATTAAAAACTAGCAGAGCCTTTAGTACAGAGTTGCATGAAATTAAAGATTTGAGGGGATTGACATTTACAGATCTTCCCTTTAAGATATTATGAAGCTATTCAGAGAGGGAGGCTACAGATCTAAGCAGAAAGCCTGTGAGCAACAAAGCAGAAATTCCTGCAGTTTCTAGTTACAGAGGAGACAGAGACATATAAGGTTTTTACATATTAGGTTTTTAAATACAGGTCCTCAAAAGCCATGTTCCTAGGGACAAGGACAAACCAAAGTTAGATAAAATTTTACTAAAACTTGATTTTAGCTTTGATCCAGCTAAATTCATTATTGGATTAAAATTACGAGCCCCCAGGAGATGGGAAAAAATGACATAGATGATAGAGGCTATATTCAACTCTCTACTGAAAAAAAATCAAAGTAGTGACAAGAAATACGGACCAAAAAGCAAATAAAGTCTCCTGGGGTCTAGATGAACAGAAGTAGTAAAATGAGGGAGCAAAATAATCAACCCGCAACAGTGAACATAGGAGGGGACTAAGACATGAGGCTGCCGGTCCTGAGAGGCTGAGTTGCACAGAGGCTATGGCAACTGCAGACACCTCTTATAGGGGTTGTATCCATGAGTAGACTTTAGAGGTGACAGACCTGCTCATTCCGAGCACCAGCACCAGCTGGGCTGCATAAGGGGCACCAACGACTTACAGGGGGACCCTGAGTTGTTGAAGTGAGTGTCAAAGGTGAGGCTCTGTCCTGGGCAGAAGTGATGGTGGTATCTATTGTTCCTCTTTTGAGCCATCCCCCCTCCCAGTGTGTGGATGCAGCGCCAACATAGTGGAGACATCATGCAACTGGATGACCGATGTCCAGAGGATTCGCTGAAACTTCGCCTCCGCCAACTTGCAGCCCCACTTAAGCTACATCCAGGTGTGTCCTCCATAAGTCCAGTGCTCCTTGCTGAGCAGTGCCAAGATTCACACTGGTGGCACCTGGGTGTGGTTTCTGGCCTGGCTTCCTGAGGTAGCTATAAGCACAGTATCCGTGAATTGCTTGCTGAATCTTAACAGGTGGTCCCAGAGGGGCTCAGGGTGGGGCTAAACTTCACTTGCAATTGAACACCTCGAGGACTCTTTCACTGGACAACTACTACACAAAGCCATGCTAATAAGACCAGAGACTTAGTAATTTTGCTTAGTACATAGAAACAGACATAGAAAGGCAGCCAACATGAGAAGACAAAAAGCAGAAACCATAGAAGAGAATGGAACAGAGATCCAGGAATAATGGAGTCAAGTAATCTAACAGATACAGGGGTCAAAACACTGAATATAATGATACTCAAAGAACTTATGGGAAGTGTAAATGAATTCAGTGAGAACTTCAACAAAGAGATAAAAAACATGAAAGTGTAAATGAAATTATAAAAGAAATCAGTCAGAAATAAAGAACAGATTATCTGAGATGAAGAGTATATAAGAGGGAATCAACAGAGTGGACAAAGAAGAGGCTCAACCAGTGACCTAGAAGATGGAGAAGCCAAGGAGACTCAATCAGAATGGGAAGATAAAAGAAGCCAAGGCTATAATAATAATTTAAGGAATCTATAGGACACAATTACATGTAAAAATATCCATACCATAGGGGTACCTGAAGGAAAACAAGACATTGAAGAACTATTTGAAGAAATAATGATGAAAAACTTTCCTAACTTGGCAAAGGAAATAGACCTACAACCCCAGGAAGCTCAGAGAGTCCTAAGAAAGAGGAACCCAAAGAGGCCCACACCAAGGCACACTATAATTAAAATGACAAAAATTAAATACAAAGAAAGAACCTTTAAAGCAGCAAGAGAAAAGCAGTTAATTATCTGCAAGGGAGCACCCATAAGACTGGCAGCTGATTCCTCAAAATAAACTATGCAGGACAGGAGGGCTTTGCACAAAATATTAAACATGATCAAAACCCAGGAGCTATAACCAAGAATACTTTATCCAGCAAAGCTATCATTTAGAGTTGAAGGACAGATAAAGTATTTCCCAGAGAAAAATAAGCTCAAGATTATTTATCAACACCAAGCCAGTATTACAGGAAATGTTGGAGGGACTTCTTTAAGAAGAAAAAACATGTATCAAGAACATGAATAAAGAATAATAATAACTACATTCCTATCAACAAGTACTTCAAATGGAAAAAAATTAAGTGTTCCAACCAAAAGACAGAGTGGCTGAATGGATAAGAAAACAAGACCGCTACATATGCTGCCAACAAGAAACTCACTTCAGATTAAAAGACACACACTGACTAAAAGGAAGGGGATGGACCTAGAGAGTACTGTGCTGAATGAAATAAGTCAGATAGAGATAGAAAACTTGCATGATTTCACATATATTCGGAATCTAAAGACAAAATAAACAACAACAACAAAATTAGAAATAAACTCATAGATACAGAGAATATTTTGAGGGCTACTAGTTGGGAGAGGGTTTGGGGGGACAGCGAAAAAGGGCAAATGAATTCAAAAGTACAAATGGACATGGAAATATAATGTGTAGCATAAGGAAAATAGTTAATAATGTTGTAATAAATACGTAAAGGGGAAGAGGAGTACTAGATTTAGTGGGGTGATCACTTTGTGAGTTATATTGCTCTCTAATCACTATGCTATACAACTGAAATGGTATATTATGTATGTCAACTATAATTTTTTTTTAAAAAATCATTGAATATGAGCAACTGTCTATTATACTTCAATAAAGCCAGATAAAGAAATTAGAAGCCTCCAGTCTCTGCCTAGTAAAGAGTTAACCCTCTTTGGTGAAAGAAAACATCATCTGAAGCTACTCAATTAATTTCGTAATACAATGTCTAGAATACAATTAAAATTAATTGGATATATTAAGTATATTAGTTCTCCATTGTCATAATAATAATAATAATAAATAACAAATAACTACTCGATGAGGTAGACTGATCTCCACTGGGCAGTGAGCAGTTCTTGAAGTCTCTCTTCACTAGAAGTCAGTCAAATTTTGGCTGATTTGGCTGGAATCACCCAGATAGTTTGGCTCTACTCTATGGGCTTCATCTTCCAGATGCTCCTGTGTTTATATCCTCTGACAAAGGCGAATGAACAAGATTACAAGAAGAAACATATAGGCACTTTTCCAAATCTTTGCTTGTGCCATTTTGTTAAATGGCCAAAGCAAGTCATTAGGCTAAGCCTAAACTCAAGTTGCAGAGCAAAACATCCAGCCAGGAGTAAGAGCATTGTAAACTTAAAAGGCAATGTGCGAGGATAGATGGAGGGATAAAATTCTAGATCATGAATGCAATTAATCTACTGCATCAAGAAATAAGACTATAAAAACAATAATAGGCCAAAAACTAAAATGACTCACAAGAGCAGACCAATAGATGATCCAGCTTTTGGATTATTATTCAATATATTTAATATAACTATATTTAGTCTATTTTAAAAATATAAGTGATGGATAAAATATATAAAGAGTTGGAGATTTTCGATGAATTAGATCTTATAAACAGTAGTTGAATGGACACTCTAAATCTGAAAAATAAAATACATGATAAGAAAGTATTAATAATTTATTGGAATGAATTTTAAAGCAATTGGGATAGCATAACACAAGATTAATAAATTAAAATAGTTAAATAGAAAATATTAAAATGCAGAAAAAAGAGAAAAGAACAGAACATGAGATGTATGAATATATATGTTTCTTCACAAATCAGTACCTCTGAATGCCACTGCTTGACTTCTAGGGTGGATATATATATAATGTGTAATGCCCATTGAACCTTATCTACTAATATACACAAAGAGTATTTACACTGTCTCTTTGAAACTTCTAAATCTTCTAAATCTTACCCATATTTAATTGCCCTCCTCAAGAAATGCCTCTAATGTAAATCTCTCACAGTGGTTATTTTCTCCTCTAGTCTGAAATCCTGTGGTATTCTTTTTGATAGCCAATATTGTAAAATTTATTATTCATGCTCTGTCTGCTTAGCTGAACTATAAAATACCTCAGTATAAGGACTTAAGTATAACATATCACTGATAATCTTTCAGAAGGCTCACTGATGTATATCCACAGAAAGAAGAAGAGTAAAGCTGGGCCTGTGGACCAAGCGGAAACAGTGATGCAATCACCAACACACAGGACTTTTCCATTTCTCTTTCTCTCCTGACAAGAGCAATTTCCACCTACGATTTGCTGCTTTGTCAAAAGAAGGACACTAACCTCTTTGTTTCAGAACAAGACTTTCATTAGCTTCTTTAGGTCAGCTGCTATGCCTGAACCAATCTGTAGTGGTGAAATATTAAGAATCTTCATTTGAGCCAAATAACTGTTATTAGGGAAGAACTATTCCCCACCTCCAAAAAAATAGTTTTCATCTTAGAAAAAAATGTGGAATACTGAAAAATAATTTGTTTCACTACAGTATATAATAAGTACTTTCTAGCTTAAAGAAAAACAAACTTTAAAAAAGGGAAATCACCAACATAGGATACATTATAAAAATACTGTTTTGCTCTTTGGCCATATGTGCCCTTGCAAAATGAAATCGTGATCAGCAGAGAGATATCTATGTACAAATCAAAAAGGAAGGTACATTTTATTGTTCATTATGATACAAAGCTGAGAATTACCATAAGATGAAAAATATATTATGCACTCTATCATTTATTTGATTTTTGTGCTCTGATTTTTAATAGATTAATTTTAATTAAAGTAAAAATTGGAAATAGATGAGGAAGATTAGGTTAAAAAGTATATTAGCCAAGAATGAGGCACACGTATAAATGCATGACTTTAATTTTTATATATGCACTAATAAGTTAAAAATACAACTAGTCAGTCACAGAGTTGTTACTTTGTCCATGTGAGATAAGTAAATAAATTCCTGAAGGGAAGTACATGTATTCCTGATTCTAAATAAGATAATTTGTCCATGTGAGATAAGTAAATAAATTCCTGAAGGGAAGTACATGTATTCCTGATTCTAAATAAGATAATTTCCCCAAGAGTCTCTTAAATACAAAGAATGAGATCAGTCCACACCAACATCCCAATAGCCTCATGCTTTAATTTAAAATTTAGTAAAGGTTATTCTGTCCCAACAAGGTACAATACAAGGCTAGGAATATATAATCTAAGCCAGTTCTTCTCACTGTGGGTGACTTTCATCCCATTTGGAGACTTCTTTTTAGTGTAATATAGATATAACATTGTATAATTAAAGAAATTATATATATATTATATATATATCAAATCAGCACGATGTGTTGATTTTATACACTTATATATTGCAAAATGATTACTATCATAGCATTATCTAACACTTCTATCATGTCACATAATTAACATTTCTTTCTTGTCGTGAAAACATTTAAGATATACTCTCCTAATGACTTTTAAGTATATGATATAGTATTATTAACTGTAATCACCATGCTGTACATTAGATCCCCAGAACTTATTCATTTTATAACTGAAAGTTTATACCATTTTACCAACATCTCCCCCATTTCCACCACCTGCCGGCCACTGGTAATCACCACTCTCTGTTCATGTGAATTTGGACAATTTAGATTCCACAAATGAGTGATATCACACAGTATTTATCTTTCTATGTCTGATTTATTTCACTTAGCATAATGTTCTCAAATATAACCATGTTGTCACAAATGGTAGAGTTTCCTTCTTTCTAATGGCTGAATAATGTTTCATTGTACATCTTTATCCATTCATCTGTTGATGGGCACATAGGTTGTTTCCACATCATGGCTATCTTGAATAATGCTGCAATGAACACAAGGGTGCAGATATCTCTTCGATAACCTATTTTCATGAATTTAGGTATATACCCAGATGTAGAATTGCTGGATCACGTTCAAGTTTTAATTTTTTGAGGAACGTCCAGTGTTTTCCATACCGAATGCACCAATTTACATTCTCACCAAGATTGTACAGGGCTCACTTTTCTCCATATCCTTACCAAAATTTATTGTCTCATCTTTTAATAATAGTCATTCTAACAGGTGTGAGGCAACATCTTTATTATTATTATTATTATTATTATTATTATTATTTTGATTTGTAGTTCACTAATGATTAGCCATGTTGAACATATTTTTATGTACCTGCTGGTCATTTGTATGTTTTATTTGGAAAAATGTCTATGTAGTTTCTTTGCCATTTTAAATGATTGCTTTTTGCTATTGAGTTGTGTAAGTCATTTATATCTTTGTAAGTTAACCTTTTATTAGGTACATACTTTGCAAAAATTTTCTGTTGTTCTATAGAATGTCTTTTCATTTTGGAAATTGTTTCTGTAGCTGTGCAGATATATTTTTATTTGATGTAGTCTCACTTATTAATTCTTACTTTCATTGCTTTTGGTGTCACATTCAAAAAAATTATTGCCAAGACATGTCAAAGAACTTTATCCCAATTTTTTCTTCTAAAAGTTTTATAGTTTTAGTTCTGTGCTAGCTAATTTTTGTGAATGATGTAAGATAAAGTTCAATTTCATTATTTTTGTATGTGAAAATCCAGTTTTTCTAACACCATTAATTGAAGGGAGTATTCTTTCCTCATTGAGTATTTCTGGCTCCTTTGTCTAATAATTGTTGACTATGTATGTAAGAGTTTATCTCTGGATGTGTATATGTTTGTTAGTAACATACTCTTTTTTATTATTACAGCTTTGTAGTATATTTTATGATCAGAAACTGTGATGCCTCTGGTTTTGTTCTTCCTCGTAATTGCTTTGACTATTTAAAGGCTTTTTTTTTTTTGGTTCCATACAAATTTTAGTATCGTTTTTCTTCTGGTAAAAAATGCCATTGGAATTTTTATAGAAATTGCAATGAAACTATAAATGGCTTTGAATAGTGCTGACATTTTAATAATATTAATTCTTTTGACTCGCAAACACAGGATATCTATCTATTTGTTTGTGTCTTCTTCAGCTTCTTTGGACAATGTTTTGTAATTTTCAGTGTACAGAACTTTATCTCCTTGGCCAAATTTATTCTAAAGTATGTAATTGTTTTGATGGTCTTGTAAATATGATTTAATTTTTAAAAAATATTTTATTGTTGTCTACGACCATGCCACCCTGAACAAGCCCAATCCTGTCTTACCTCAGAAACTAAGCAGGTTTGGGCCTGGTTAGTACTTGAATGGGAGATCACCTAGAAAGACCAGGTGTTGTAGGTGTAAAAAATTAAAAAAAGAAATAAGGGATCGTAAACTGACAAGATCCTTGCAATCTGTGAGGTCAACCAAGGATTATCTCACCTAAAAAAATCTTTTTAGAAAATATTTTATTGTTAATGTACAGAAATGTAACTGATTTCTATACCTAAGATTTATCATCTGCAATAGAAAATTTTACTTCTTCCTTTTAAATTTAGATACTTTTTATTTTTTTTTCTTGACAGATTGTTCCAGCTAGGACTCCAGTACTACATTGAATAGGAGTGGTAGGAGTTAGACCCTTGTTTTGTTCTGATTTTTATAGAAAAAGCTTTCAATGTATTATCATTGAGTCTGATTTCAGCTTTGAGCTGATCATATGTGGCTTTTATTATATTGAGGTTTATTTCTTTATAACTTATTTTTGAGCATTTTTTTTAACATGAAAGGATGCTGATGTTTGTCAAATGCTTTTTCTGCATCTCTTGAGATGATCATATGATTTCTAGCTTTCATTTTATTAATGTGGTGTTTCACATTTATTGCTTTTTTAAAGTTGAACCATCCTTGCATCCTGGGGAGAAAAGCCCACTTTATCATGGTGTACCATTATTTTAATTTGCTTGTTTTCTGTTTGAAAATATTTTGATGAACATTCTTATAAATGTATACATCATGAATATTGGTCTGTAGTTTTTTTGTTTGTTTGTTTTTGTAGTGTCCTTAATTGGCTTTGGTATCAGAGTAACACTGGCCTCAAAAATAAGTTTAAGAGGATTTCCTCCTTTTGAGGTTTTCGAAATTTGAGAAGGATTGGCATTAATTCTTTTTTAAATGTTTGATAGGATTCACCCATGAGATAGCTGGTCTTGGGCTTTTCTTTATTAGGAGGTTTTTGTTATGGAATCAATCTCCTTACTTATTATTCTGTTCAGAATTTCAATTTTTTTTATTCAGTCTAGGTAGATTGTATGTTTCTAGGAATTTATTCATTTCTTCTAGGTTATTCAATTTGTTGGTGTATAATTTTTCATACTGTCTTTTATAATCCTTTGTATTTATAATGTTAGTTGTAGAGCTCTGTCTTCCAATTCTGATTTTATTTATTTAAATATTCTTTTTTTCTTAGTCTAGTTCAAGGTTTGTTAATTTGTTCATGTTTTCAAAACCAACTCTTAGTTTTATTTCTCTATTTTTTCTATTTAGATTATTTCCATTCTGATCTTTGTTATTTTTTCCTTCTTCTTATTTTGGGTTTAGCTCCTTTTTTTTTTTTTTTTTGATAGTTCCTTGAAGTGTAAAGTTATACCACATTTTGATATTTTTTCCCATGATGTAGGAATTTATCACTATAAAGTTTTCTTTTAGAACTGCTTTTGCAGCAACTGATAGATTTTATTTTTGTTTTCATTTGCTTCAAGTTTTTAAGCACTACATTTTATTTTATTATTAGTTTCAAGTATATAGTACATTGGTTAAACATTTATATAGTTTATGAAATGATCACCCAATTATTCTATCACCCATCTGGCTCTACACATAGCCATTACATTACTGTTGATGATATTCCCTATGCCATACTCAATCCCTGTGACCAACTCGCAACTACTAATTTGTACTCCTTTAGCCCTTAATCCCTTTCTCCTAGCCCCCTAACCTCCCTCACTGTTGGCAGTCACCAGATTGTCTTCTGTCTTTGTGAGCCTGTTTTTAATGGATTTGTTCTTTTTGTTTCTTAGATTTAAGTGAAATCATATGGTATGTGTCTTTGTATTACTTTTTTCACTCAGCATAATAACTTCTAGGTTGATCCATGTTATTGTAAATGGCAAGATTTCTTTCTTTTTTTTTTTATGGATGAGTAATATGTCATTGGATATATGAACCATAACTTCCTTATCCAATCATTTGTTGATATGCATTTAAATTGCTTCCATATCTTGGCTATTACAAATAGGGCTGCCATGAACAAAGAGATGCATAGATATTTACAAATTATCATTTTGATTTTCTTTGGATAAATACCCTAAAGTGTAATTCTTCCAATTCATGAAATAAATATCATTTCGTTTATATGTCTCTTCATTTTATTTCATCAATGTCTTACAGATCTTTTACTTACTTGATTAAACTTATCCTAGGTATTATATTCTATTTGATGCTATTGTAAAATAAATTGTTTTCTTTTCCATGATGCCTGTACCAATTTGTAATCCCACCAATAGGGCATGAGGGTTCCCTTTTCTCCACATCCTTGTCAACACTTGTTTTTTTCTGTTTATTATTATTATTATTATTGTTATTATTGTTATTATTTTGATGATAGCCATTCTGACAGCAGTGATGTGATATCTCATTGTGGATTTAATTTGCATTTCTCTGATAATTCATAACCTTGAACATCTTTCCATATGTCTATTGGCTATCTATATTTCCTCTTTGGAGAAATATCTATTCAGATCTTTTGCACATTTTTAAATTGGATTGTTTGTTCTTTTGTCGTTGAGTTGTATGAGTTCTTTATAAATTTTTTATATTAACTCCTTATCAGATGTATCATAAGTGAATATCTTCTCCCATTCAGTAGATTGTCTTTTTGTTCTGTTGATGGTTTTCTGTGTTGTGCAAAAACCTTTTGGTTTGATGTAGTCCATTTATTTATTTTTTTCTTTTATTTCTCTTGCCCAAGGAATATATCTGAAAATAAATTGCTTTTAACAACATCAGCGAGTTTACTCCCTAGAAGTTTATGATTTCAGGTCTTATATTTAAGTCTTCAATCTATTTTGTTTATTCTTGTATACAGTGTAAGAGGGTGGTCCAGTTTCATTTTTTTTTTGCATGTATCTGTCCAATTTTTCCAAATCTAATTAAAGAGGCTGTCTCTACCCCATTGTATAGTCTTGCCTCTTTTTACATATATTAAATAAGTATATAGGTGTGGATTTATTTCTGGGCTCTCTATTCCATTCCATTGATTAATGTATCTGTTTTTATGCCAGTACCATGATATTTTAATGACTACAGCCTCGTAGTATAGTTTGATATCAGGTAGTGTGATAGCTCCAAATTTGTTCTTCTTTCTCAAAATTGCCATGGCTGTTTGGGGTCTTTAATGGTTCTATATAAATTTTAGGATTATTTCTCCTAGTTCTCTGAAAAATGCCAATGATATTTTGATAGGACTTGTATTGAATTTATGGATTTCTTTGGGTAGTATGGCCATTTTAATGATGTTGATTTTTCCTACCCATAAGCATGGCATATGCTTTCATTTATTTGTTTCTTTTTCAATTTCTTTTTTCAATGATATAATTTTTGAGAACAGATTTCTTACCACCTTGGTTAATTTGATTCCTAGGTATTTTATTGTCTTTGATGTAATTGTAAATAGAATTGCTTTCTTAATTTGTTTTTCTGAAAGTTCATCATTGCTGTATATAAATGCAACTGACTTCTGAATATTAATTCTGTATTCTGCCACTTTACTGAATTCATTGATCATTTCTAACAGATTTTTAGTGAAATCTTTAGGGTTATCTCTATTTGTAGTATCAGGTCATCTGCAAATAATGACAGTTTTATTTCTTTCTTTCCAATTTGGATACCTTTTATTTCTCTTTCTTGTCTGATTGTTATAGCTAGGACTTCCAATATTGTGTTGAATAGAAGTGGTGAAAGTGGGGATCCTTATCTTTTTCCTGATCTTAAGGAAAAGGCTTTAACCTTTCCCCATTGAGTATGAGGCTAGCCATAGGTTTGTCATATATGGTCTTTATTATGTTGAGATATGTTCCCTTTATTCCACTTTGCTGAGAGTTTTTATCATAAATGGATGTTGGATCTTGTTGAATGTTTTTTCTGCATATATTGATATCACTATATGATTTTTATCTTTTTATTAGTTAATGTGCTATATCACGTTAATTGATTTGTGGATATTATACCAACCTTATATGTCTGGAATAAAACCTACTTGATCATGATGCATAATATTTTTAATATATTGCCAATTATGGTTTGCTAATCTTTTTTGCATCAATATTCATAAAGACATCAGCCTATAGTTGGTTTTTGTTTGTTTGTTTGTTATTTGGTAATGTCCTTGTCTGGTTTTGGAATCAAGGTAATGGTGGCCTCATAAAATGAATTAGGGAGACTTCCTACCTCTTGCATTTTTTTGGAATAGCTTGAAAATATTAGGAGTTAATTCTTTGAATGTTTGATAAAATTTGCCTATAAAGCCATTTGGTCTAAGCTTTGTTTTTTGGAAGTTTTTGATTACTAATTTGATGTTGTTGGTGGTAATCAGTCAGTTCATAATTTCTGTTTCTTCTTGATTCAGTCTTGGAAGATTATATGTTTCTGGAAGTGTATCCATTTCTTCCAGATTGTTTAATTTATGGATAAATTATATAATTGCTTGTAGTATTTTCTTATGGACATTTGTATTTTTGTAGTGTCCATAGTTACTTTTCCTCTTTCTGATTTTATTTGAATTCTCTATCATTTTTCCTTGATAGGGCCGATTAAGGTTTTATCAATTTTGTTTATCCTTTTGAAGAACCAACTCTTGGTTTCATTAATCTTTTGTATTGTTTTTCTAGACTCTATTTGTTTATTTCTGCTCTGACCTTTATTATATACTTCTTTCTCCTCATTTTGGGCTTTGTTTGCTATTCCTTTTCTAGTTAATTTAAGTGTAAGGATTGGTTGTATATTTGAGCTTTTTCTTGTTTCTTGAGGTAAACTTGTATGACTATGAATTTCCTTCAGCTGTGTCCCATAGATTTTGAGTAGTTTTGTCTTTATTTTCATTTGTCTCTAGGTGTCTTTTGATTGCTTCCTTGATGTCATTGTTAGCCCACTCATTATTTAGTAACATGTGGTTTAGCCTCCATGTGTTTATGTATTTTCCAGTTTTTTTTTCTTATAGTTGATTTCTGGTACCATACCATTGTGGTTGGAGAAGATACATAATATGATTTTGGTCTTCTCAAATTTATTGATACTTGTTTTGGCCTAACATGTGGTCTATCCTAGAAAATGTTCCATGTGCACTTGAGAAGAATGTATATTTAGCTGCTTTGAGGTGAAATTCTCTGAAATACCTATTAAATCCATTTTGTTTAAGGTGTCATTTAAACCTGCTGTTTCCTGTTGACTTTTTGTAGAAAGATCTGTCCATGAGTGTCAATGGGATGTTAAAGACCCCTACTATGAATGTATTACTGTTGCTCTCTCTTTTTATGTCAATATAATTGCTTTACATATATGTAGGTGCTTCTATGTTGGGTACATATATGCTTACTAGGGTTATGTTCTCTTGATTTATTGATCCCTTTATCATTATGTAATGTCCTTCTTTGTCTGTTATTATAGCCTTTGTTTTAAAGTTTATATTATCTGATATCAGTATTTCTACCTCGACTTTTTTTTTTTCCCATACCTTTACTTTCAGTCTGTGAGTGTCATTTGATCTGAAGTGGCTCCTTGTAGACAACATACGCATGGGTCTTGTTTTCTTATCTATTCGGCTACCCTATGTCTTTTGGTTGGAGCATTTAATCCATTTGCAATTAAAGTGATAGGTACATAGTTACTACCATTTTATTGCTTGTATATAGGTTTTTTTCTTCTTCTCCTTCTTTTTTTTTTTTTGTTTTTTTGTTTTTTATAGAAGTACCTTTAACATTTCTTGTAATATTGGCTTGCTGGTGATGAATTCTTTAAGCTTTCTTCCTGTCTGAGAAGCTCTTTATCTCACCTTCCATTTTAGTTGATAGCCTCACTGTGTAGAGTATTTTTGTTGTAGATTCTAGTCTTTCATAACTTTGAATATTTCTTGCCAGTCTCTTCTGGTCTGCGAAGTTTTTGTTGAAGAATCAGAAGACATTTTTATGGGGGTACTTTGTAAGTTACAAGATGCCTTTCTCTTGCAGCTTTTAATATTCTCTCTGTCTTTGACCTTTGGCATCTTAATTATGACATATCTTGGTCTGAGTCTGTTTGAGTTCCTCTTGTTTGGGACTTTTTATGCTTCCTGAATATGTATGTCTAATTCCTTCACCAAGTTAGGGAAGTTTTCTGTCATTATTTCTTCAAATAAATTCTCAATCCCTTACTCTCTCTCTTCTCGTTATGGCACTCCTATGATGTACATATTACTACATTTCATGTTGTCCCAGAGGTCTCTTAAACTATCCTAATTTAATTTTTTTTCTTTTTGCTGTTCCAATTGTGTGTTCTCTGTTACCTTGTTTTCTGCTTCATCCATTCTACTATTGATTCTTTCTAATGTATTCTTCATTTCAGTTACTATATTCTTTATTTCTGATTGGTTCTTTTATAAAGTTTCTATGTCTTTTTTTACGCTTACTATTTCTCTGTTGAAGTTCTCATTGAGATCATCCATTCTCCTCCTAAATTTACTGAGCATCTTATAAGCATTATTTTGAACTCTATCTCTGGTAAGTTGTTTGTCTCCATGTTGTTTATTTTGTGAAGTTTTCTCCTATTGTTTCGTTTGTGGCATGTTTCTTTCCTTTCTCATTTTATTCACCTCTCTGTGTTGGCTTCTATGTGTTAGGAGGATGGCCTTATGTGGTAGGTGTCTTATGTGGCCTAGTGGCACACTCTCCTTAAGCATCTGTGCTGGAGACTCCAGATGTGATCTTTGTGTGAGCTGTATGTGTTCTTCTGTTGTAGCTAACCCTTTATAGCTGTTAGCACATCAATAAATGAGATAATCACAAAGGCTAACTGTAGGAATTGGCTATGCTCCCAGGGTACGTGTTGCTGTGTGGGGGCTGACCTCATTGAGTGGTATTTCCCCTAGCAGTCTTGTTTACTTGTTGAGCCCACCCTTTTGGTGTATCTATTATGGGGCTAGTCACATATTTCTTTGCTATGGTCTAACACCAGCCCTTTGGGTGAGTTCTTTTTGTGGTCCCTTGGGAGGGGGTCCCCAGAAGACCAAGGACAGCTGCTGCTCTGATTGCTCTGGGCTACCCAGTGGGAGCTACAAAGCAATCTGCAAATGGTTGTTGCCTATGCTGAATCTATAGGTAAGTGGAAGAGACAATGCTCTTGGCCATTGTCTGCTTTCTGCCAGTACCAGGCCTGGAGTAGTTTAGGAGAAGAACCAGTGCTGCTCAAGGGTTGAAGCAATCTGTCAGTTGCCTATAAGACCCTGCAACTGCAAGAGCCTTTGGGTAGTGTCGGAACTCACCTGGATGTATTGAGCAGATTTCCTCCAGCCACTGCTGTGTCAGTTTAAATGATAGCACTGTCTCTGTGACTTCCTTTGAAAGTATCAGATTTCAGGAAAGCCAGTAGCTGCCCACCTTGGGTCTGAAAATACCAGCAAGCTATTCAAGAATATTGAATGTTAGGGGCAGATCTCTTCCAGGATGTGGGCTACATGAACTGAGTGCTGTTGTTTGCTGTCGAACTCATGTCCCAAGGAAAGCACAGAATGTGACTGGGTTGCCTGGGAACAGCCTTGCCACAGATTACTTGTGGGTGGGGCAGTGTCTCAGTGAGACATGGGGCCATCAGGCCTATACAATACAAGATTTGTTTCCAGTTCTGGGTCTGTGGGCTCCTGCAAAGGTTGCAGATCAATGTAGGACCCACTGTCATCTGAGAAGGTCCCACAGAATCCCCCTATCTGCCCAAGCGATATCGTATTTCATACATCTAGCAGTGATCTCCCTGCAACTGTTTCCCTGAAATGCATGCACCATGCTAGCCAAGGTCTGTTACCTGCATGGAATGCTCATCCCCAGAAAGAGGAAGGGCCAAAGTAGCCTCCTGGCAACTTGTGGGTTGGGTGGGGGTGGTGTCATGGGGGGACCTGTGCAACCATTATGAAGCATGACAACAGCTAGGGTCCCTGTAGCCACATGTGGGCCCAGATTAGGCCATTTTCCATCACTGGCCTACGCCATTGAGATTAACAGCAACTATGTCCTACAGCTATGTACTTGCTTACACCTAATCCCACCCTCTTCATTATCCTCTACTATCATGTGCCCATGGAAAAATAGCAATGTATACCAACAGTCAAGACCCTTAAAGTTGCCAGCAAGCCCCATAGTTTGTCCTGGCCTTTTCTGCTTTCTCTGGTCACCACTACTACCTGTGTGTGTCTACAACTGGCCCTATCACTACACAAGCCCTTGCAGCTGGCCCCTGCAGTTGAACATACTACAAGCTCCAGCCAGCACTGTAGCCTTCACTAGTCCCTTCCATCTAGACCTGAAGGTGAAGACTAATGGCCTTTAAAGCCACTGCAGACCCCTATAGTGCTTGACAAAGACCATATAATTGTCAATGCTGTGGAACCTAGCACCTTGAGTCAGAGATATCAAGTCCTCCCAAGACCCTTAGCCACTACATGTTCCTATACAAGAGACCTTGTATCCTAAACACAGGGTAAAGCATTTTACAACATGTCTCATGTCTAGGTAAAAGCCTTTTCTTAACAAAGTCAGTCCATAAAACCTGGAAATTGTGACTATTTCTCAAAATGTGTATATACCTATAAACAGCTAGAGGGATCACAAAGAATCAGGGAAATGTGAACCCACCAAAGAAATTCAGTAAACCTCTAGTAGTTGGCCCTACAGAATTGGAGATTCAGGAATTGCCTGACAAAGAATTCAAAGTAATTGTTCTCCAGATGCTCATAGAACTACAAGAGTACACAGATAATTTAATGATACAAGGAAATCAATAGAAGAACGAAATGAGAAGTTTAAGAAAACAGTAGAAAACAAACAAACAAAAAATAGAAATGAACTGAAATTTTGGAGCTCCAGAATGCAATAACTAGACTAAAGAACCAAAATTATCTGAAGAGAGGAGCAACTAAAACTTTTTTTTTAAAAAAAAAAAGAATGAAGAATTAGAGTCCTGGAGAAAGAAGAGGGGAAAAAGGCCAAAATATTATGTAAAGAAATAATGACTGAGAATTTCTCAAACCTGAAAAGAGATTTGGAAATTCAATTTCATTAAGCTAATAGAGCACCCCAAAATTTAGTCAAAAAAGATCTTTCTCAAGACACATTGTAATAAAACTGTCTAAAATCAAAGGCAAAGAATTTTAAAAGACACAAAGTAAAAAAAAAATCTCACTTATAAAGAAACCCTCATTAAGACTCATCAGAAACCTTGAAGACCAGGAGAGAATAACATGATATATTCAAAGCACTTAAGAAAGAAACTGTCAACCAAGAATAATTAAGTCATAAAAGTTGTTCTTCAGAAATGAGAGGTAAAGAATTTCCATTAAAGAAAAGCTAAAGTAGTTCATCAACATTACACCTGCCTTACAAGAAGAGCTGAAAGAAATTCTTCAAGCAGAAATGATAGAATACTAATAACATAAAATCACATAAAAATACATAACACAATAGTAGCGGTAAGTATAAAGTTAAATTTAGAATACTCTAATACTGTAATATGGCGATGTGTTATCCACTTAACTCTAGTATAAAGGTTAAAAACAAAAGTATTGAAATAGGTATAGCTGCAATATTTATAAATTGAAAAACAATATAAAATATGTAAATTGTGGCATCAAAACATAAGTCATAGAAGAGGTAGTGAGGAAAAAGTTTTTGATGAGATTAAAATTATCAGCTTAAAATATAGTGTTGTATCTATAAAATGTTGTAAGTCTCAATGTAATGACAAAAAAAGAGAAAACCTATAGTAGATAAAAACAGAACAAAGACAAAGAAATCAAAGAATACAAAGGTGGAAAATCACAAGTTCAAAAAGAAAGGCAACAAGAGAGGAAGAAAAAAGCAGGAGACTACAAAAGAGTCAGGACAAAAATAATAAAATGACATTAATAAATCCATACCTATCAATATTACTATAAATGTAAATGTATTGAAATTTCCCATAAAAGGCACAGAATGGGCATATGGCTTAAAAACAAAACAAACAAAACAAACAAACAGAAAACACTCAACTATATGCTGCATACAGAAACTCACTTTACGCTCAAAGTGAAGAGATGAAAAATGTATTTCACACAAGTAGAAATCAACAGAAGACAAGGGCAGCTATATTATAGCTGATGAAATAGACTTTAATACAGAAACAGCAACTAGAGAAGAAGAAGGTAGGGACAGGGACATTTCTGACATAGTTGATAAAAAATGTGTTTCTTTTTTCTTGTTTAGAAAATTTTATTTTAGCTTTACTACTTATTAAAGGTAAATTTTTAGGATTGCTATCAAATTTAAGAACAACTCTATTAAGTTTATTTAATTTATGAGCCATAAAGTTTGTAAGCTTCTGTCTATATATACTTCAAACTTGTTTCTTTGCATCAGACATACTTTAGAGTTGTGTACCATTGGACACTACTGGCCCTACTGCATTGCACACTGACCTATGTTCTTGTACCTTTGTGTTAGAATGAGAAATTAATTGCCATGGTGGGCAATAAGCTTATTTTTAGAAATCATTTCTATATGAGGAGAATTATTAGTAACTTAAATATATGCAACAGTAACTGTGAACTCTGTAAATGTGTCACTAAACCCAAATTAAATGTGTCTCCAATTCAACTTCTCCAAGACCCAAAATTTCAATGCAGCCTGGCAAGAGAGAAAGTATGATGGAAAGGATGATGTTATGGAAAGATACAATGAACTTTACCAATAACAGTTAAAATATGTTTCATGTGTGGCGGGGGCAGGGAGTGTAACATCCTATCTCTATTGGTTGTATGTATTCTAATTCCACTCATTTATTAGCTGTGTAACTTAAGCCAAGCAAGATAATCTCTTTGTGATTTAATGGTTTAATATTACTACCAACTTTGTAAGTTGTTGTGTAAATGATTTCATGAATGTAAAGTGCTTAGAATAGTGCCTTGCATACAGTAGTATTCGCAAAATATTCTGTTGTGCTAGACATCGTACCCAATTATCGGGAATATTAAAATAGCTGACAGACTTCTGTAAAATAGTTTACATCTAACTATGAGTGCAAAGATAAAGTAACAACCCAAAGGCCAATTCTCTGAAAAACAGAAGGAATACTGGATATACTTACTGGTCTGTATTATAATACTTAAAATATTTTGTTCTTGGTCTACAGGTCATATAAAGAAAGATGTTTAAAAATTTAATAAAATAAGTTACATCTTTCACTTTATTCATCATTTGTATATTAGCATTGACAACTCAACAAGGAAAATGGGCAAAAGGGTTAGTGATGCATCTTTAGGATAAAACTTACCCTAAATGTATCCAACATATAAAATTGAAACAAAAAATTTGCTGAGATTTTGCCAAGAATGAGTCTCCTAGACTTCCATGTTTATAAGCAGTATTTAATTTTCCCAAAAATATTATTATAGACACATAGAAAATGCAGCTTTCAAATAGTAGATAGAAAAAAAAAATCAACTGAAAAAGATCTTCAAATATTTGCTCATGGAATGAAGCCTGAGGGTTCGATTTATTTTTTTTATTTTGTATTAAAATTATTGAAGTGACATTGCTTAATAAAATCAAATAAGTTTCGAGCATACAATTTCATAATAGGTCATAATAGGTCATATATATATCAGTCAGACAGAAAATGTTGAGCACCATATGATTTCATTCATATATAGGATATAAAACAAATCAACAACAGCAATGACAACAAAAACATGAAAGACTCATGGACACAGTGTGCCTACCCAGAGAAGGAGGGGGAGGGGTTAGATAGGTATAAAGGTGTCAAGTATTTAGTGACGTAAGGGTCAATTTAGATTTGAGTTGAAGACTATTGAAGACTAGGACACTAGAGCTTCTTCCTTTCCCTTCCCTTCCCTTCCCTTCCCTTCCCTTCCCTTTCCTTCCCTTCCCTTCCCTTCCCTTCCCTTCCCTTCCCTTCCCTTCCATTTCCTCCTCTCCTCTTCCCCTCCCTCTTCCTTCCTTCCTTCCTTCCTTCCTTCCTTCCTTCCTTCCTTCCTTCCTCCCTTCCTTCTTTCCTTCCTTTCTTCTTTCCTTCCTCTATTTCTTTCTTTCATTCTTTTTTCTTTCTTTTTCTCTTTTCCTTTTTTTTTTCTTTTTTCTAATACATCTCAGGAGAGGGAAGATGTAAGGCATTGAGACATCACTGAGAGGTAGTACAAAAAAGATAAGGAAAAATGAAAGAAAAATAAGAGCTTTTATTAAAAATGACTCCTATTACTTTTTGGAGAAAATAGGAAAACAAACTTAAAAATACGGTGCTTGGTAGACTCCATACCTAATAACATTTTCCCAAATGGCATAAATTATTCAAAGCATTTGAATTTCATGGATCCATGCCTTGCATGTTTTCACATGTTTTTATACTTTCAATTTCTACTAGCCTACAGTTATTTAACAGTTGGCAAGTTTTGCGATAGAATCAAACTCATTCTGACAAAGAAGCAGCTCATTTTGTGTAGAGAAACTGTCAGGTAGCTCTTTTCACTGATAAACGAATAGTTGGGACAGTGCTATTCCCAGGGTTATTGAACTGCAAGAAGTCACAGAAAGGAAAGAGAGGAACCAGCAGAGCAGCTGAACTCCAAAAGTCTTACTGACAGAAAAAGTTATAATAAATTATGACACCCTAAAATCACAATTTAAATTGTTTGCCAATCATATTTATTTTTTATTAAAGAATACTTATATCTAGAACTTATATCTAGAACAGTTGGTAAATCATAAAGCATTATACCTTCTTTCTTTTAAATAAAGGCTAGCATTTCCAAAATGTCATTAAAAATTAAATCTACCTTAAGAAAGAATGAATGCAGTGACTAATGATTGTATGATGTTGGGATATGAAGGTCAGGATCTCTTACCTTAATTTAAAATGTCCATCAGCTTAGAGACTGGATTAAGATGGGCTGGTGTCAGTTGCATCTAAATTACAAGTCAGCATCTCCCTTTGCCTGTCTTGCCTTCCTCACTTCCTACAGGCGTATCTCCTAAGAGCAAAGAAAGGCAGTCTCCAGAATATCAATGGACTCTAGATTCTTGAGAAAACAGTAAAAAACTTTAGACTTGAGACAAGACAACACAAAGTTCTTTGATTATGAAAACTTTGTGAAAGCAGGTGTTTTTTGTTGGTGGTAGTTTTAGTCTTTTATTAGTTTGCTTCTGTAACTCCAAGTGTTTTGACAAGTATTTGGCACATGATAAGTGCTCATTGAATATTTGTCAGATAAATTAATTAATCATTCTTTCATGTAACTTTTGGATTACTAAATCATTTTCTGTTGAGAGTAGAGATTTTTAAAAAGTAGTTGTTGAAGAAAGGGGTTAATAAGATATAAGGAGTTCTGCGATCAGCTTGCTAAAGAGCTGAGAAGTCTTTCTACCATCTGTTTGAAAGTTTATTCATGTGCTAAGAAACATTGGGGAGGAATATCTTGTGGATTATTTTGACTCTGGATATGTTTACTGACTTACATTTAAGAATATGTGTATTTTTGTTTCTATGGATAAAGAGGTAGAGGGACATATCCTGGTAATTATCCAGAATAATTCCTCAGTATCAAGGGAATCATATAATAAATAAGTCAAGGTTATTTGATATTATTGACTAAAATTAGTAATTTGTTGTTCAAAGCAAGTAATTTGATATTCTAAAATTTTAATAGACAAAATAAACACATTAATATTTATTGAAAAATAATGTCTATAGCTACGCCTCCAAAGTTTTCCAGAACGTATTTATTTTCAAAAGCATTAAATTTCGTTATTACTAACTTCTATTTTCCGGATTTCTAGTCTCCATTTTGTATATTCGTGATAGAAAAATTTTTTTCAGCTATGTTGACTTATAATTGACAAATAAAATTGTAAGATATTTAAAGTATACAGTGTGATGATTTAATATGTGTATACATTGTGAAAAGATTCTCCCCACTGAGCTAATTTTCATATTCATCACCTCACATATTTAACTTTGTAGTGAGAACATTTAAGCCTACTCTCTTAGTAAATTTTAATTATATTAAAAAAAACGATATCAACTATAGCCACCATGTTATACATTAGATCCACAACTCCACGCTCTGTTTCTATGAGTACAACTTTTTTTCTTTTTTTATTGATTTCATACACTATTTATCTTTCTCTGTCTGGCTCATGTAATTCAGCATAATGTCCTTCAGCTTCCTCTATAATATCACAAATGGGATGATTTTTGTTTCTTTAAGGCCAAATCAACAGACTTTTAGTTTGTTTCCATAATTTGGCTATTATAAATGATGCTATAATAAACATGATAGTAAAGATATCTCTTTGAGACATTAATTTTGTTTCCATTGGGTAGATGCTTAAAGTTCAATCCTGGATCATATGGTATTTCTATTTTTAATTTCTTGAGGGATTCCAATGCACATTTTCATAGCAGTTGTACCAGTTCTCAACAGTGTACAAGGTTTCCCTTTTCTCTGCATTCTCACCAGCATTTTCTATCTCCTGTATTTTTTATAATAGACCTCCTAATAGGTTTGGGGTGATATCTCATTGTGATTTTAATTTGTATTTTACTGCTAATTAACGATGTAAGTACCTCTTCATGTAACATGTTGACCTTTTGTATGTCTTCTTTGGAATAAGGTCTTTTTTCAATTAAGTATTTACTTTTTGCAATTAAGTTATATGAGTGACATATATTTTGGATATTAACCTCTGATTGGATATATGGCTTGCAAATATTTTCTGCCATTCCATAGGTTGTCTTTTTATTTCATTCATAGTTTCCTTTATTGTGCAGTAGCTTTTAAGTTTGATATAGTCCCACTTTTTATCTGTGCTTTTGTTGCCTTTCATCTGGTGTTAAATTTAAGAATTCATTGTCAAGAACAATATCAAGAGCTTACTCCTTTTTTTTTTTTTTTTTAGAAATTTTACAGTTTCTAGTCTTACATTCTAAACTTTAATCTATTTAGAGTTGATTTTTGTCAGTGATATAACATTGAGGTTTACTTTCATCCTTTTACATGGACTATACAGTTTCTCCAACACCATTTCTTGAAAAGAATATCATTTTCCTTATTCTATACTCTTGCTTTTTTTTTGGTCAAAAATTGTTCAATCATATATATATATATATATGTTTATTTTTTAGGCACTCTATCCTTTTTGATTTATCTATGTGTCTGTTTTTATGCAAATACCATACTATTTTGATTACTATAATTTTATAATATAGTTTGAAACTAGAAAATGTGATGACTTCAGTTTTGTTTCTTTTTTCCCCCAAGATTGCTTGGCTACTTGTGATCTTTCATGGTTAATAGGAATGTTAGGAATGATTTTTATATTTCTGTGTAAAATGCCGGGAATTTTGATAGTGATTTTATTGACTCTATAGATCACAATGGCCAGTATTCACATACTAACCATGTAATTCTTCCAATTCATGAAATAAATATCATTTCATTTATATGTCTCTTCATTTTATTTCATCAATGTCTTACAGATCTTTTACTTACTTGATTAAACTTATCCTAAGTATTTTATTCTATTTGATGCTATTGTAAAATAAATTGTTTTCTATATTTCCCTTTCTGATAGATTATTTAAAAATATGAGTGTATTCAAAGACACAGACTGATTTTTGTAAGTTGATTTTATATCCAGCAACTTTACCGAATTGCTTTAGGTGTTTTTTTTATCATGAGGCTGAATTTCCCTCGTAATCTCATTTGTCTCTGCCTTTAACCATAAATTGTTCTTGCTCAAGGGAAGCAAACTCCTAACCTTCTGATTAAAAAACTAAGAATGTTAATGTAGTGGATATAAATTACTTGAAAATGTGTATTTATATATTTCTGAATGTGTGAATATTTGCCATAGGTGAGTTCATGTGTGTCCCTTGTGGGATGAACTAAGATACATTTTCTTTTCATTTGATGAAAAACCTGAAGCTGTTAACTCAAGACCCTGGGCCAATAGATGGTCCTTCATGCCCAAGACGAAAATCAATATCTTCAAGCACAATAATCCTAAGGCTGTCATTAAACAAGAAGTTGAGTCAAGTTATGTGAATAAAATAATGTGCTTTTGTACAATATTGACTATATAGCATTGTGGGAGGATGAAATAAGTTAATAATGTAATGTGCTTATAGTAGGGCCTATGACATTGTAAGTGATCAACAAATTTTAGTTGTAACTATAATTACTACTACTACTACTACTACTATTACTACTACTACTACTACTTTGTACTACATCTGCTCATCTCTAAAATGAAGAGATTAAATATTCAATGCAATGTAGTCTGCCTCTAATTCCATAGATAAATAAGAAATATTTTTATTATTATTCTGAATTACCCATAGCTAGAGATAACATTTTTTTTAAAACCTTTTTTTTCATTTTATAAGGGATTCTTAAATCATGCCCTTTGCAGTTTAAATCATGTGTATATGATGCTACCTGCTTTTTCCTACTAGGCACTTTCTTTTAGAGAAACAAGTATCCATTTACTTTGATTATCCATACTCAAGTTTTAGCTGCAGAAACTTAGGTTATTCTTCTGTGTATGTCTACTTAATCCACACCACTCTCTTAGTTCTCAGTAGAGAAAGAAAATTAGCTCAAACTGAAATTATACTGTATTCAAAAAAAATAATTATTCTTAAAATTAACAGCTTTTTTGATTTGAAAATAATGACTTTAAAGCTTTATTGATAACATAAAGTCATGGGACTTTAGCTAGATGGAGTGTAATGGTGATTGGAGAACTTTTAGACATGGAATACCCAAAGATTCAAATAGCCAATAATGTTTAATACACAATAAATTCAAGTTTGAAAAAATTAAAAAAGAAATGTCAAAGGAATAAAATAATTTGACATATTTTGCTTAATTTTCAAAACAAATATTATAAATTTAAATATTGAAACACACCCATTATAACACAAACATTTCAGATACTTTAGAAGAACAAGGCAGTTTAAGGAAAGGGCTTTACTAGTTGAGTGTATTTAGATTTATAGATATGAACCTACATTGCTCATTTTTTGCTCTGTAGATGCTCAATAAATGCTAGCCCACTGACAGAGCATTCTCTTGTGTGACCAATTAGTCCTGTAGAAGGTTCAGAAGGCCTTGAAAATAAGGCTTAGTCAATCTACTGGGTGAATGAGTTAAGCACATCATTAGTGGCTCCCTCCTGGGTAACACATTGATCTCATTAGAAAACAGATTTAAGATGATTATATAATTCATTACCTAGAAATGATCTGCTTACCTTCCTCAGGGCCACAACCAAAACAACTGCTCAAAAACCAGGCCCTAATTCTCCAACACATGTGGTAAGTTTTCCTTAATATGTCAATTGGAAGATAATGTTTGTAACAAGCTAAGAGTTCCTAACATGTCCTTTCTTATTTCATACGGTATTTTCTACAAAAAATAAAATGTGTATTTCAAATTCTGGAAACTACAGAAATAGTTGGGACAAGGGAATTGAGTTATAGCCTGGAGCCAGGAGACATGTACAGAATTTGTTTCTCTGTCACAATGATATCAATTTATTGCATGAGCTTGGGCAAGTCAGTTAACCTTGACTGATGTACTAATTAAGCAAAACAGTATTTTAAAACATATGAGAGGTGCATAATAAATTCCATGGATATGCTTATAAGGCATACAAAGAAAAGAATGGGACTTTCTGACTAAATTAAAGGTCACACTCTGTCAAGTCCATAGTAGAAAAAAATCTATGTCTCTGAAATTAATAACACTGTAAATACAACTATTAGAGGCATACACTTGATCCCCTTCCCTATCTATTTACTGCTTAATGAAAGGAAGATAGAAATTCTTATCAGGATTACTATAGACTTATTTAAATTAATTAACATTAAGGGGCCAAGCTTTGTATTCAGATACAGTACACAATATTGACTCTCAATCTGAATCTCAAAGATGCTATGTTAAGATGTCAACAAAAAGTTTTATTTTTTTCTTTTTTTGAATTGAGTATGTTTTGGTCAAAGTAAGTCAATTTTTTTCCCCTAAAGTTAAAAAAGAAAAATGTGCTTCATAGGGAGACACTTAAACAGAAGAAAGAACTTGGGTTTTAGAACAGGAACACAGAGAGGCTAATCCAGGCCCTGTGACCTCCTACATTTGGGGCTTTGGGGACATGACTGTATCCCTTTTAGCCTCAAATTCTTTGTTGTTACTGTTTGTTTGTTTGTAGGTGTAAACAAAAAGTTCTACTTTTAGGAAGTACAGAAAGAGTATTAAAAACTTGGGCAAAAATAGTATAAACCAAGTCAAAAACAAACAAACAAAAATGTTTACGTTATATAATCTCAATCCCCAGTGTGTGTGTGTATGTGTGTGTGTGTGTGTGTGTGTGTGTGTGTGTGTGTATTTCTTGGGTAATGTAATACATTTTCAAGGCTTCACCTGATAAAATCTATGTGCTAACTCTATCTGAATTTATACCTCTGACTCAGGCCTCTCCCCTGTTCTCCAGTGTCCTAACAAGATCACCACTTGGATGGCTAACACATATATGAGATTTAATACAACCAAAATGAAATGCCTAATCTTTTCCCCTGCAACTTGACTTTCTCTCTGTCTTCCTCCTCCATTTTAGCTGCTTGGGTCAAGTACCCTGGCACTGTTACTGCTGGGGTGATGTGAAATCTGGCATTACCCCAATGTCATGGTGGTGGTAGCGGGTGGTCCTTGCTTCTTCCCCACCAATGCAGCAAAGAATTACGGGTCAGCGAGATTTAGAAGAAGTAAGATTTATTGAAAGTACATTTCAGAAAGAAATGGGCCACACTAAGGAAGGCTTCAGCCCTGTAGAATTGGGGAAATGAAAAGATAAAAAAAATAGAAGATGGAGTATGTTCCAAAAGAGGAGCAGGTTTTCAGCAAAGAGTTGTAACAATACAGAAGTAGGAAGGTCTATTTATATTTGGGTCATGATAGGAGTTCCTAGATGATCCACATGTGAGGTCACCTTGACTGACAGTTGGTTACCATATAACCCTTTGCCAACTGTGTATATGCTTACCCAGAATGCAGTCTGTTATAATTAGATATGTGAATTTCTGGTCATAGGTATGATATTATAATGATGGTATAATAAGACTGACTTTATGGGCAGGTTGGGATAGTATTTTCTGAGTACACATATGTGCTGGTTAAGAAAGCAGTTCTTATGGCTTTTATGCCCTAGAATTTGGGATAATTTATAACCCTAAAATAGAAGTGTTTTTGGACAGTCCTTAAGGAAGGTATCTAAGGGAGTTTTCTATTGTTACAGAGCTAGTCCTTCACTCTTGTCGCTCCTGCCTGCTTAACTACCTAATAGCACCATTTGATTTTTCTCTTTATTTTGTAACCTTCATCCAATCTATCAAGTACATCCTAGTATCTTGATCTATAAAATATATCCAGAAATTTACCCAGTCTTTAATCACTCCCCAGTTCTACATGCCAATATTATCTTTGTCTGGGTTGATTTCGAGATTCTTATGACAAATGTCCTTGATTCCATTTTTGTCCCTGACTTGACATATATTATGAGGCAGACAGAAAGATCAGACGCAACACAAATCATATGTCACTCATAGGCTTAACTTCTTCCCCCTTCCAGTGCTTGCTCTCCTCACTCAGAGCTACGAAGTGATGGAATCAGAATTAAACCAGAGACACAGTTTATGTACCAAATTAATTCAATGCCTATATCATGAGCACCTAAGTCTGGTCCCTCCATTACAACAAGCTGTCCTGCAAGGGACAGGAACAAAGTACAGACTGCAAAATAAGACAACTAGCTGCCAGTTGTTAAATACAAAATGAATATAATCGATAACAAGGAAAGATAAAGGGGACCAGACATTTCAGGAAAAAGAAATGTCAAGCATGAGAAAGTAGAAATAAAAGTATGATAATATCTTCAGAAATATGTTTGGCAAGTAAGTGAAATTGCTATATTAGAGAGGATTCCTATGGTGCCAAGGGCAATGGGGCTATTCCCCAACCTGTCTACAGTGACATTACAAAAAGCCCAGGAGCAAAGTTTCCAGTAGCTGCAATCCATGTTATACCCCTATCAATTAGCTAATGTTGGATTTGAGCCAGTTTCCAATGATTTCAAAAGAGTCAAACAAATTATTCAAGAAAAAATTATTTCAACCCAATTATATAGCATGACTTTGAAAAACTAATATCCATCTTTCTGTCCTGCCACATGGCTGTATTATTGTTCCTTTTTATGGGTGTTTTTCTACTGACTGGGAGTACCTGAAAGTCAGGGGCTGTGTCTCATTTTCCAAGTAGTCATAGAACCTAGCCAATGCTGATATATGACCCACACAAAGTAAATGTATAATTGATGAATAAACTAATGCATGAGTGTAAAGCTCTGTCAAGGCAGTAAAAAAATAAAATAAGCATAGATTGAAGTTATATTTGTTAAATAAAGTGACAAAATAAAGTATTTGTGATAGAATATATGTTAGTAGCATAGTTTTATCTTAGTGGAGACCTTTCACACACATCTTAAGGAACTAATGAAGAGGCTTTTTGAAGAAGAAGAAACAGTTCTGGTTCAGGGTAATAAAGGAGACCCAAGGATGGCATCTGTGGTAGATATTCTGTCTTCAAGTAATTTGAAATGGAGAACTAAAACAATGTTTTTAAAATGAGTATTTTCATATAAGCAGAAAATACTACTTGGCTATCCATCGTCCACTGATTTGACTCCATTAAATCAGTCCAAATATATACTACCCACCACAGCAGTTCTTGCAGGACAGGATTGTTTTAGCAGGATTGTCACTGTGTGGAAGCCAAGTAGAGAAAGTTCATAACAGAACAGCAATTTGTATCCAAATGGAATGCTGTGGGAATTTATCAGAGATTTCTCCAATTAGAACTGGAGCCTTGGAGCTTAACTATGAATTTCCTCCAGGGAGTGGTAACAGTACTTGTAAAATCAATGATAGAGTTTTCCTAAACACACCTGACATGCAGAGTTTAAGACATGTTCAAACTTTACCCCAAGGCAGTTGGTGCTAAATAAACAAACTGATTGTTATCATAAATATCAGCACACACTACTAAACCAGCTGCCCTGTGTAGATGGAAATATTCCCAATTGTTATTGACCTTAAGGTATTATCAGTTGTATATTGAATATAAAGTGATACAAGCATTAAACTAACATAAAAGAATATCATTCCTGTACTTTTTAGCCTCTCTACTATGAATACATGAGACATATACACAAACATATCCTCCGATTTTTTCTACAGTTATTTCAATATAAGAATTTCTGAGTTCTATTAATCTTCCAAGGGAGCTATTTTAGACAATTTGGAAGTGATATTTCATATCTTCATAATGAAAAAATATCAATTCATCAAATATTCATATTCATGAAAAGTCTCATACTGTGTATGTGGGATTAGATATTGAAATAGTCAAATTCTAAGGGTTTTTAGTGTTAACATTTCCATTTAATAGGAAACATAATATTAAATTTTAAATAAATTAGAGATTTGCAGTGCTTCTCTTCAGGGTGACTTGACAGTACCTTTTATTAAAAATGCCTTATTCTAAGTGAATACTTTATGAAAAAAAGATTTAAAATATTTAATATATTCTATTATACAGAATTTTGGCTAAGAATGATTGAATTTAGGCTATGGTAATAATAGGTTGAATAAATTTGATCACATAAAAATCCAAGATCAGTGCATAAACAAAATACATTTAAAAAACTATGCACTTTAAAAACAAATACTATATGTATATTTTAAAAAATGAAGAATAACAAAACAATAAAATAGCAAAACAAAATTGCAACTCATATCATAAAGGGTTCATTTCTCCTATGTATAATGTACTCTAAAAATTGAAACAAGGAAAAACCCAACAGAAACAAGCAGAGTTCAAAACAAATAATTTTTCAGAAAAAAACACATTCGCAAACTTGTAAAAAAGATGTTGAATGTCTTTTAAAACTAAAACTACAATGAAATATAATAACTCACCCATCAGAATCACAAAAATTAAATGATTGATAATGCAGAATGTTGGTACAACCTAAGAAAATCAGGCACTTCTATTTCTGGTGGTATTGCAAAATGTTAAAATCCTTAAGAATAATATATTTTTTTTCAAATTTACAAATGAATTTATTCTTTGACCCAGCAATTCTGCTTCAGAGAATTTATCCTAAATGTATATCTGCAAAAGTACAAAACAACATTTACAGAGGTTAACATGGCAACATTGTCATCACAAAATATTTTGAAGTAATTGTTTTTCTATAAAAACTACTTAACTATATAGTACTTCCACACACAGGAATAAAAGTTTTGAATATATGAATATATGCAACTGAAGTTCTTTATACATTTATACTGAAAGTTCTGCAGAAACTGGCAGGTGCCTAAAGTTAATATGGTAAGCTACTGTTTGTGTAAAATGGGTAGAAAATAAGAAAACATATTCATGTGTACTTACATTTGCATAAAGAAAAATAAAATTATACATACAAAACTAATAAAATTCCTTTATTAGGATAAGCAGTATAATGGGATGGGCAGAGTTAAGAATGGAAATAAAGGTTCTCAAAATATCTCTTCCTATGTAGTTTTGTTTTTTTGTTTGTTTGTTTGTTTGTGTTTGACATCTTTATTGTTCATAAAACGATTCCCCCAATTGCTCCCTCCCTCCCCTGGCCCTCCACTTAACCATCAGATTAATACTAACTGCATTCCCTGTTCCATCCTCATGCCCAACTATCAACTACTAATTTGTTCTTCTTTAATTCTTCACTCTATTCTCCCAAATTAAAACCACAATGAGATATCATCTCACACCTGTCAGAATAGCTATCATCCATAAATCAAAAACAGCAAGTGTTGGCGAAGATGCAGAGAAAAGGGAACCCTCATATACTGTTGGTAAGATTGCAAATTGGTACAGCCACTATGGAAAACAGTATAGAGGTTTCTCAAAAAATTAAAAATGTATATACCTTTTGACCCAGCATTGCACTTCTGAGTATTTATCCAAAGAAAACCAAAACAATAATTCGTAAAGATTTACACACTCCAATATTCATGGCAGCACAATTTACAACAGCCAAGATATGGAGGCAACTTAAATGACCATCAACAGATGATTGGATAAAGAAATTACGGTCCTATGCAATTTTCTATATGGAGAACATGCAAATATTACCTATTCAAAAATATCCTTCAAAAGCTACAGTGTAATATGCATTTTAAAGGAAAAACAGAGAACACCTACTTCCTCTAGGTTAATTGCACACACTAGTCCTTTGAATTAAGATTTTTTCTTATGATATTTCACAGAATAATCTTTTTGCTAGATATTGCATTACCCACAAAGGCTAATATAGAATATTAATAATATAAAATATTAATAACAGGATATTAATGGACTGGTTCTTATGTTTAAATCTCTAAATTCTGTGAAGCCTGCAAGTGTTGAATCATTTTATAAATATTCCTATTATCTTGAATCATACTACATATATTGTGTGATCATTACTTCTAGCTGGATAATTATATGAGTGTGTATGTTCACTGTTGTGTCTTTGGTTGGTAAGATAGTGATTTGATTTTCTACTTAATTCTTTAGAGTACTGTTAACTCCCTACAGTAGGAGTGCATTTATAATCGAGAAAAAAAATAACAGTCGCTGTCAAGATTTAATTTTATTGCCAACAAACCAAGTTCAAAGAAAGGTCATTATTATGAAAGTACAATTAAAATGAGTGTAAATATATTTTTGGACTGAGATGTGTTGAAGATCTCAGTCATTGCAGGAGGTGGCATACTTCCCTAACAACCTCAGGAAGCTAACACAAACCAACCAGTGTTACTAGAAGCAGAAAGATTGCCTAGAAACAAGCAGTACTCTGGGCCTACTACTCAAGGCTGAATTCTGAGTCCACTATTGTACTCTTTGCTAATGATATAGGCAGCCCATTTCCTTAACAAGATGTTCATTGGAAAATGTAACAAATAATTTCAAGGTTATGTCACTCTTGGCAAGCATAGTAACCCTGTTGAAAAAAGGACATTTTCAGAGCAAGGCAAAAACTAAAATCTTGTTTGTAACCACAAGCTTACAAAGCCTGCAGTAGAACTATATTGTTCAAATTCACAGGAGTCTCTGATGCTCACAGATATAGAATGCCAATTCCTTTTAAAAAGATGTAAGTTAGAAGAGATTAATTTTTTCAATATCAGCTTCTACAGGTAAAAAAATAGTTTTAGAATGTACATTTTATTTAGTGTGTCTTTCATTTAAATGTTTACTTGGTAATGACTACATTATCTTAGCTTCTAATCACAGCCAACTTTTGTTATTCAGGAGAAGATTATTTGCACACATTTGAGTTCTGAATATTTGTCCCTTTATCTACTTTTGTAATTTTACTGTTTGTCTTTCTTTCATCCTTCATTTATAGAAGCAAAGAAAGGAAAATTGAGCTGAAATAATTGGTTTGTTTTAAGGCCAATTTTATGTTAATTGTGCTATTCCCTCTTCATGGATAATTGCTAGTACTTTTAGGTCAATTTTTTTTTTTATTAAATCTATTGAAACACTTTCTTTTGTGGATGAAAGAAAGAAGAATGATCCTGTGCACTGACTTAAGCGATAGATTCTGCCCTTAGTGTGGTCTGCAGTTACTTGGTGACTCTGGGTGACTCATGTACCTCACTGTGTCTTTGTGTTTTAGAGGAATAGTTTCCCTGCTGACATTTTTCTTTTTTGGTCTGGTTTCTTACAATTAGCAAAATACATTTAATCTTAATTTGTGTTTTTGTGTGAATCAGTAGATTTTTTATTATTTTTTTTCTCTTTTTTTTCAATTACAGTTGACATTCAATATTATTTTGTATTAATTTCAGGTGTACAGAGCATAGTGGTTAGACATTTATATGATTTACAAGTTCATCCTCCTGATTAGTCTAGTACCCATGGAATATTACCTAGCCATAAAAAATGAAATCTTACCATTTACAACAACATGAATGTATTTAGAGTGTATTGTGCTAAGTGAAGTAAGTTAGACGGAGAAAGACAAATACCATATGATCTCACTTATATGTGAAATCTAAAGAACAAAATAAATGAACAAACAAAATAGAAACACACTCATAGATACAGAGAACAAATTGATGATTGCCAAACAGGAGAGGGGTAAGGGGACTGGCTGAAAAAGGTAAAGAGATTAAGCAGTAAAAATTGGCAGTAACAAAATAGTCATGTGGATATAAAATACAGCATAGGGAATATAGTCAATAATATTCTAATAATTATGTATAGTTCCCCACTGACTCTTTAAAATTATCTTGAAAAAAAAGTAGGGAAGATAATTTAAAATGTCTATGAAATGCACAAACTCTACAAAGGAAGATTAAATAAGATTCAAGGGCACATGCAAACAAATTTGCTTCTTTCAAGGAAATCTAAACTGTAGTCCCTACTAGCCAATTAACCATGCATGTAAATCTTGACTTGCTTTATAGCCTAAAATATTTCATTTTTCTAAGTTTCTGTTGGGGCGTGTTATTTTTAGATAAAATCACATTATAATCAACTTTAATTTTGTCTAAAATGTGATTATATATGCTATAAATTACAAACCAGTGTAAGGAATTATATCTTCAAATTTTTTTTGTTTATAGTATATTCTATTATTTAATCATTGTTGCTGTAATTATAATGGAGTCTGCCAATTAAATTTGGTTAGAGAGCTATCCTAAATCTATACTCTTAAAAAAATACATGACCTCTGTTGGCTCGAAGGACTCACCTAATATGCTTTTTAAAAAACAAATAAATATTTATTTATAAATCAATATGATTTAAATAAATAAATAAATATTTTAATTTAAAATATGTTCATTTACTTATAGAAAAGGAAGGACTATTAGTTTCCTTTTTCTATTGGAGGAAACAGAGAAGGTATAATGTACACATGTATATACATATGTGTGTATATGTATATATATATATGTACATATGTATGTATGTACACACACACACTCACCTAAAAAATGAAAAAGTCTTTATTTCTCTGACCTATAGTCCTTAGTTTTCCTTATATGACAAAACAATCTGACTCCATCAGTGAGGATTAGGTTCTGGTGACTACAAAGGATGGCTGGTGACTTCATCACAGTACTGAAGTATTAGCTATATTATCCACAAAGAAAGGAAGGTTATAAAAAGAGGGTGAAGAAAATATGAAATCTGCTTTTACATTTTTCTTTTCTTTTCTTTTCTTTTTTATATAAAGAATTCTATATCTATGAAGCAGATTGAGGTAATTAAATAATAAATTATGTTTCTTAACAATATGCAATATGTATATTTACCAATATCTCTCATTTACTGGCTGACTATTTTAGTAAACATTTTAGAGAAAATTTAGCTGTGTCTATCTGGTTAGACTACTTAATGGAATGCATTAACTAAGAATCTATTTAATTTCCTCCTATCTGTTAGTCATCTTACTCATAGTTTTGTATCCTTTTGTCTTATAATATCAGGAAGAAACCTCCTTCAGTATTTTATGTAATGCAGATCTTGTGGTGGAAATTCCCTCAGCCTCTATATGTCTGGAAATGTCTTCATTTCTACTCATATCTAAAGAAAAACTTCACTGGATATATTATTCTTGGCTAGTAATTTCTCTCTTTTAATAGTTGGAATATTTGATTCCACTCACTCCTAGTTTGTGGAGTTTCTGCTTAAAAATATGATAATCTAATGGAATTTCTTATATAGGGTACCATTGTTTTTTCCCCAACACTCTTAAGAACTCTTTCTTGGTCATTAACTTTTGATAGCTTTAATATAATGTTCCTTGGAGAAGACCTTTATGTGACACACCACATAAACAAAATGAAGGATTAAAGTCATATGATCATATCAATAGATGCTGAAAAGTATTTCACAAGATATAATAATTAAAACACTTAATAAAAATGGGTATAGGAAAAAATACCTCAACATAATAAATGCCATTTGTGACAAATCTTGAGTTAATATCATACTTCATGGTGAAAAACTGGAATCTTTTCCTCTAAGATCTTCCATCACTTTTAATCAACATAGTATTGGAAGTCTTAACCAGAGGAATCAAGCAAAAGAAAAAATAAAAGGCATTCAAATTAGGAATAAAGGAGTCAAATCGTCACTTTTTGCTGACAAGACATTTTTTATATAAAACATTCTAAAGACTCCATTAAAAGTTTAAAAAAAACTGTTAGAAACAATAAACAAATATAATAACATTGCAGGATACATAATAATGTACAAAAAATCCATTGTGTTCCTATATATTAACAATAAAATTTCAGAGAAATAAACAAACAAATAAACAAAGAAATAAATCAATAAATAGGTTGCTTTTGCAACAAAAAGAATAAAATCTTTAGGAACAAATGTAACAAAAAGTGTGAAGGACTCATACACTGACAAAACATTATTAAAAGAAATTAAAGACATTTAAAAGATGAAAAGATATTCAATGTCCATGAATTGAAAGAATCAACATTGTTAATATGGCCACAACACTCAAAGCAATATATAGATTTAATGCAATCCCCATCAAAATCACAAAGGTATTATTTTAAGAAATAGAACAAAAAAATTTGTATAGATTTGTATAGAAGCTCAAAAGACTCCAAACAGTAAAGTAATCTGGAGAAAATAAGAACAAATTTGGAGGTATCATACCACCTGACTTCAAATTATGCTATGAAGCAACAATAGTTAAAACGGCATGGTAGTGGCAGAAAAACAGATAAGCAGACCAATGGAACAGAGTTGAGAACCCAGAAATAAACCCAAATATATATGAGAAACAATTTTTGACAAAAAAGCCCAAAACATACAGTGGTGAAAAGAAAGACTACAATAAATGGTGCAGGAAAAATTGGAAAGCCGCAACCTAAAGAATGAAGCTAAACTGCTTTTTGATAAGACCTGAGAGAACAGCACACATTGAAGAAAACATAGACACTAAACTAATGGACCTTGGTCTTAGAGAGGATTTTATGAATTTGGCAAGGGAAGTAAAAGCAAAGATAAATGAAGCGGGCTATTTCAAACCAAAAAGCTTCTGTGCAGTAAAAAACTCATCAACAAAAAAGGACAACCAACCAAATGAGGGAAGATATTTGCAAACAACACTTTTGATAAGGGGCTAACAACCAAAATAAATGTAGAACTCATACAACTCAATGACAAAACAAAACAACCCACACACACACACACACACACACACACACACACATACACACACACTAGTCTAATTTTAAAAATGAGCAGAGGACTTGAAGAGACACTTCTCCCAAGAAGGCATAAAATGGCTAACAGACATATCAGAAGATACTTAACTTCACAAGCTATTCAGAAAATGAAAAATCAAAACCACAGTGAAGTAATACTTTATACCTGTAAGAATGGCTGTCCTTACAAGACAAGAAACAAGTACTGTAAAGGCTGTGGGGAAAACAAACCCTCATACGCTGCTGTTGGGAATGTAAATTGGTATAAACATTATTGAAAACAGAATGGTGGTTCCTCAAAACATTAAGAATTGAATTACCATATGACCCAGCAATTCCTTTTCTGAGTATCTACCCCAAAATTTTGAAAACATTTATTCATAAAAATATATATACCACAATGTTCAATGCTGAATTATTTATTGTGTTCAAGACATGGAAATAACCAAAGTATCCCTAGCCAGATATTGGATAAAGATATGGTACATATGCACAGTGGAATATCACTTAGCTATAAGAAAAGATGAAATACTGCTATTTGTGACAGCATAAATAGATCTTGAGACTATCTTACTAAGCAAAATAAGTCACATGGAAAAAGTCAAGAACCATATGATTTCACTCATATGTGAGATATAAAATTTTCAGCAACAAGTGAATAAGACAAACAAACAGAAAAAAATCTCATAGACACAGACAACAGTATAGTGGTCACCAGAGGAAAGGGAGAGGTAGAAAAGTGTAAAAGGGGTCAAATATATGGTGATGAAAGATTTGACTTTGGGTGGTGAACACACTATGCAATATACAGATGATGTATTACAGAATCATACACTTAAAACCTATATAATTTTGTTAACCAATGTCACTCTAATAAATTTAATTTTAAAAGAATCTATTTAAGAAATCAGTTGCCTTGGTAATTGAATAATAGCTTCTATTGATAATCCATAAAATTTGAGAAATATTTTATAGCTTCTGGATGAGGGAAAAGAAAATCAAGTGTGGAACTATTAAAAAATGTTCTACCTATACTGCATAATTTTATTTTAACAGAAAATATTAAAATTTAAAATAATATTGGAAAAACTGAAGGCAAATAAAACATTAATGTAAAATGGCCTGGAGGATTAGGCAAAAATCCTCTTAAGTATAAACTTCATTTCTAACCTATAAAATTTTTGCTGTATTTTATTATATCTTATGTTTCATATTACAATTCTGATAACCTGACACATAGTTTAGATTTTAGGTAAAAATCACAACCTAAATAAGCATTCTATGCCTCCTCATTTTCCCAGGCTGTGAATGAAAATATACGTTAGTAAGATTAGGAAAAGGTGTGATAAGAATATAAATTAGTAGCAAAAGAGTATTTTATATGTTTATTATCTTGTAATGAATTACAAAGTAATACAGGCCACTTGAAGTGGAATTTTTTTATTAAAGTGTTTTCATATTTTTTATTTAATTTGCCTTTTTTTCTGTTATTATTACTTGAAGATTGTGCATTTAGATTAAGCAAAAAACATTTTAATCAGACTGGAAAGTTTTTGAAATTTCTTCAACCTGTATTATGAAAATAAGAGTCACCATGCATTGTATAAACCCTAAATATTTAAAAAATTAGGTTATCTAATATATATCCCTGTGAGTTTCATTATGATATATAAAAGGAGAGAAATACTGAGGCTTCAAAAAATTTAATTCTGTTGGTATTTATGATATAATTTTTATGACCCATAAATAAGAAAATGTGAGCTCCTTGGAAACAGATCATATAAGGGTATATTTATATGTTTATACACACATAAGTAGTGCTTCACACAGCTTATAAGTATATGTACATACATATAAACAAAAACAAAAAGATATAATTTTAGGGTGAAAACTTAGAAATATGGTATGTTAGAAATAACCAGGTGGTAACTAATTAAACAAAGTTGTTGAGCAGACACTTAGAGAGGTGAGTCCATGAGCACCAGAAAGATTTCCTTTCAGTGAAGAGAAGTATGTAAATGAAATCCCTGGACGTTAACCCCTAGCTGTAAATACGGAAATCTGATCAAAACTTAACTGATTAGTTCAAGTAATTTCAATCAGATCAACTAAACAAGGATACTCATCAAAACAGCTATTTCACATTTTATATTTGTAAGTTATGAGAATGGGAGAGGTAAAATAGCAACTTTTAAATTTAGTTTTAAAGATGCTAGCAATAGCATTGAAATTTAGATATAGAATGTGCAGCCAGGCTCACCAATGAACAGATATTTGAAATCAGATCTTTTCAAGAACATTAAAGATCTGCAACTGCTAGAGTTTGTTTGCTGTCTATATGGTGAACATTTACAAATTCCTCTTTCCCATCATTATGCTAGGCTTGAGCACAGACCATGGCATCATGTAGCTGCACCCAAATCACTAACCTATTTGAGGCCAATTTTTTTTTTTTTGGTACTGAAATGAGAACGTTAAAATAGAGGATCTTATTTAAAGAGTTTTTAAAATCCAAACATCATCTTGTCTACGCCATACAGACTTAAGGCAAAAGAAGAATAGATATAGAAATAATACAAGTTTTTTGATGAATATATCGAAATCTACAAGTTTGAATGAGTGCTATTTTTAAAGTCATACTAATGGTAAAAATAATAAAATGGCTAGATGTGAATAGTGCTAATTGTATGTCAGATACTGTCCTTCTATATGCATACATATTAATTCTCATAAAAACGTTATGAGGTTAACAAACAGGTCACTTGAAGAGTTATGTAAATAGTAAATGACAGAGCTAAGAGTCAAATCTCAGCAGTCAGATGCTAGAGCTTATGCATTAATCCTGGGTTTCCCTGCTTCTCTCAGTAGGCTTTTTATGCAATTATGTACCCATTCCAACCTCTGTCTTTTCAACATGAATTAAACCATATTTATGGTACACCTTCTTTCTTACTTTGCTTTTAGTCTTACCTGAACCCTCTTCCTCAATTCAATTTGTCCAGATTATATAAGTATCCTTTAGGACTATATTTCAGTTCAACTCTTATCCAAGTTTCTCCTCAATACAGCCACAAGGCATAGTGATTAAGGATTGGTGCTTTTCCTGGAGTCAGCCATAACTGGTTCTCTTTCACATCTATATCTTTAAAAATAATGATAATAATAGTAATTACTACTAAATTCATTGATAAGATTTTATGCAAATAAGCCTTAGTGGAGTGCCCAGTATATAAATAGTGCTAAAAGCACTTTCACTATCTTATCTGATTCTGCCTATTCGAAATAAACTTTTCCACATTTGTAGGTGTGCAGAAATTTATTAGAACTTAAGACATGTCCTTCGTGGTTTATATTAATATAATTTTTTTAGTCAACAAACTTTCTTGAGGATATAAACTGTGAAAAAGGGAAGCATAAGATCATATTTGGTCTAAACTCAGTCTGTTTGAGGAGACAACCTTATTAAAGTATGATTCTTTGTTATGAAAGATATAAAAAGTGTGTCAAACAGAAGAAAGTAAGTCCTTTTTTGAGGTGCAGAGGAACAGTGCTTTGGATCTAGTCATTCCTGAATCAAATCTTACCTCTGTCAATTTCAGTTGGAAATTGACTTTGAGAAATTTAATCTCACTGAGCTTTCGGCTTTCTTATCAATAAATCTGTGTAATTTTTTATTCAAGGTAACTGTTATTTTCATATGATAAGCAAGCATTTGTGTCATCTATAATGATCAACAACTTGATGTCCAGAATGACATCTAATGGATATTTTGTTTTTCCATGGGACCTGTTATAATAACAAACTCATGATAGGTTCTCAATATTTGAATGTTTGTGTCAGTTACCTTGGTCTTACATACCTAAGTTGATAGCCTTCTCTGATGAAGATTTGTTTTAAGTTTATTGTCACAAATGGAACTTATCCTTGTTAGAAATCATGGCTTCTCATTTGCATTATATCTAGGTAAGTTCTACCAAGTGAGGGAAATTGGGAAGGTTAAAGGAGTTTAAAAGTTCTGTCATTGATCTCTTTTATTGTTAGAAGCCTTTGATATGTGCCATAAAAAATCTGTGAGTGACACAAAACAAAATGGGAGCCTGAAGTAAGAGCGATGAGAAAGAAGATAATAAGAAGCTATATTGTTTTCTACGTCTAACTCTTGGACTCCTGCTAGAAGGTATTTATCATCATCCAAAATGATACTGTTCAGTTAATAGGTGGCAGAAGCTCAGAACTTTGAAACCTGGAAATCTGGGAAAATTGAAGGGATGAATTGGTCTATCAACCAGTTGGCTGATGGTGATTTGTACCAGTGTATCCAATGGAATCAATAAATTCAAAAAGAAGTGATTAGCAGTAAAATCATTAATGCCACTAGGAAACCCATTAGTAATAAAATCATTATTCTACTAGCGAACCCAAAAGGAGAACTCTTAAATTTGGCAAGGATGTCACTAGCTCTGAAGTCTCAAATTAGAGTCCCTTCGAAAAGAACAGCAAATGGTCATAAAAGTCATATGACCCAGAGAGTAGTAGTAGATCAGAGGAAGAAAAATTAGTTTAGAAAAATTAATTTAGAAAAAATTTTTCAATTTCAGTAGACATTTGATATTCTATTAGGATCAGGTGTACAACATAGTGGTTAGATATTTATATACTTTATGAAGTGATCCTTCCTATAAATCCAGTACCCACCTAGCACCATATATATTTATTATAATATTATTAACCACATTTTCCATGCTATAATTTATATCCCCATGACTATTTGATAGCTGCCAATTTGTACTTCTTAATCTTTTCACCTTTTTCACCCAGCTCCCTAAAATGCCTCCCATTCGGCAACCAAAACTTTACTCTCTGTATCTATAAGTTTGTTTCTATTTTGACTGTTTACTTTGTTTTTCAGTGCTTTGCTATTATCTCACTAGTAAGTAAAATTATATGGTATTTATCTTTCTACATCTGACATAGATAACTTAGCATAATACCCTTTTTTCTGTCTGTGTCATTGTCAATGGTAAGATTTCATTTTTTTAATGGCCGAGTAATATTCCATTGTTTATATATGTACCACATGTTTTATATCCAATTGTCCTTCTTTGACTCTTGTTCTATCTTTTGTTTTAAAGGATCTTTTGTCTGGTATAAGTATTACTACCTATATATTTTTTTTTCATTTTAATTTGCATAAAATTTCTTTTCCATACCTTTACTTTTAGTCCGTGTGCATCTTTTGAATTAAAATGGATCTTTTGTAGACAGCATATGTATGAGTATTGTTTTCTTATCCGTTAAGCTATCTTATGTGGTTTGATTACAGCATTTATTCCATTAACACTTAAAGTGATTATTGATAGGTATGTAGCTATTGAAATTTTATTATTAATATTTTTTATCATTGTTTTTCTTCTTCCTAAGAAGTCCCTTCACATTTCTTGAAATAATAGCTTGGTAATGATAAACTCCTTTAGTCTTTTCTTTTCTGGAAAGCTTATTTGCCCTTCAGTTTTAAATGACAGCTTTGCTGGGTAGAGTAATATTGGTTGTAAGTCCTGGCTTTTCATCAATTTGAATATTTGGTGCCAGTCTCTTCTGGCCTGCAAATTTTCTGTTGAGAAATCAGCTGACAGCCTTATGAGAGTTCCCTAGTATGTAACTGCTTTTCTCTTGCTGCGTTAAGATTCTCTCTTCATCTTTAACCTTTACAATTTTAATTATGATGTGTCTTGGTGTGGTCCTCTTTGGATTCATCTTGTTTGGGAATCTCTAAGCTTCCTGAACTTATATGGGTATTTCCTTCATGAGGTTAGGAACGTTTTCAGTTATGATTTCTTCAATTTTGTGTTCTGCTGCCCCTATTGGGCAAATGTTGGCACATTTGATGTCCCAGAGGTCCCTTAAATTATCCTCATTTTATTTTTTTTTCTTTTTGCTATTCCAATTGGGCGTTTTGTGTTACCTTGTCTTCCCAACATCTGATTCAATTTTCTGCTTCATCTAGTCTGCTGTTGATTCCATCTAATGTATTCTTTATTGCAGTGTTTTTTATTTCTGACCTATTTTTTAAATGTTTTTGCCTTTTATGTAAGTTATCACTGATTTTACCTATTCTTTCACTAAGGTTATTGAACATCTTTATAACCAGTGTTTAAAACTCTGTATCTAGTAGATTGCTTATCTCTGGAGTTTTGTACTATTCTTTCGCTTAGAACATGTTTCTTTGTTTGCTCATTTTGGCTGCCTCCCTGTATGTGTTTCCATGTATTAGGTTGAGCTGCTATGTCTTCTGGTCTTAGTCAAGTTGCTTTATATAGTAGGTGTCCTGTGGGGCCCACTGACACAGTGTCTTTGGTCACCTGAGCTAGGTGCTCCTGGTGTGTGTCTTTTGTGAGTTGTGTGCGCTCTCTTGTAGTTGAGCCTTGATTGTTGTTGGCATATAAATGGGAGAGACTGACCCTCAGGTTGACTGACTGTGAAGACTGGCCATTGCTTCAATGGAAGTGCTGTAGTGTGAGAGCTGACACCATAGAGCAGAATTTGCTTTAGTGCTCCGTTGATCCCTGCTGAGTCCACCTTTTAGGTGTGTCATTTGTGGAGATGGTTGGGTGGTGCTCCGCTATGATCTCAAGTTGGCCACTGAGTGTGTTAATTCTGGAGCCTCTTGGGAGGGTCTTTGGTGCAGGCCCAGGTCAGCTGCTACCTGTGTTTAGCCTGGGGTCACATGCAAAGTGCTATGTAATTGGTATCTCCCTGATCTGGACTTGAAAGTGTCTGGGAGATGCTATGCTGTTAACCAAGGCCAACATCCATTAGTAACTGTGTCCACCCAAGAAGCAGTACTGAGCATGCTGAGGCCAATCATTTCTTGTTTGGGGTTTCTGGACCTTTGAGAGATTTTAGAAAGGTTTATAGCATAAGACAAAGCAGCTTGTTAAGAATAGCCACTGAAAGAAGTTCAGTCTGATGTGCAGTTTGGGTAAGGTGAAGTCTCAGGGAATCACCAGGGTTTGTCCAGCAATGTTAACCAAGTGGATGAAGACTTATTGACTCAAAAACTTGCTAGCTGTATAAGGGGAGAGCCCAACAAAGGAACAATGGTAACTTCTAGCACTACTCTCTGGAACAAAGCTCTTCATCCAATTCTTGTCCTGAAGCCAAACAATTTAGATCTTCCCTCTATTACTCTGACCCTATTCATTCTGCTGTGCCAGTACTCAAGCTCAGAGTGAGTGAGTTCATCAGTAAGTAAATTTGTGTGTCAGCCCTTTAAAAAAAATGACTGGGACTCCAGCAGCCCTCTGTCTCACCCAGATGGAATTCCCTCTGATTTTCACAGTCAGGTGTTGTGTGGACTTCTCTTTCTTGTACTGATGATCCAGCATGGGGATCCTGGTGTATGGACAGAACCCTATGTTCCTCAGGGGGAACCTTTGCAGCAGATATATCTCCTCCAATTTTTAACAGCCATAAATGGGTATGGAACCAGCATTTTTTGAATCTTTCCTCCTCCTACTAGTACCTAGGTGGCTTTTCCTTTATATTCTTAGATATAGGAGTTCTGTTCAGCTTGTCTTCAGGTGGTTCTCAAGGGTGGTTGTTCTGTAATTTATTTGTAATTTTGATATGGTTGTGGGAGTACTCAAGCACAACATTTACCTACTCCACTATGCTGTCTAGAAGTTCAAACCACAAGAAAAAAAAAAACAGTAGCAGAAATAGTAGTGGCAAGAGTAGAGAAATTAATAGCAAATAATAAAGTTCCAGCTCTGTAACAGTTAAATAATGACCTCATACAAACCTTTGAAACACACAACCCAATGGGAAAATGTGTGAATGAGTTAAGCGGGCACCTCACAGAAAAGAACACCCAAATGACCAATAAGCATATGGATAAATTCTCAACAGCATTAGTCATCAGAAAAATATAAATTAATATCAAAGTGGGATCACTACAGAACCAAAAGAAAAGGTAAATTTAAAACAATTATTAAAAAACAATCTGACAAAACCAAGTAATGGTGAATCTTCATGGCAACTCCATTCATAAAAGCTACAAACTTGAGACAATTCAAATATCTGTCACTAATAGAATGAATGAAAAATTTTCAGCATATTTATATATGCTGAATGACTATTACAGTACAAATGGATGTCACAAAATTATATAGAGTGAAAGAAGATAAACAAATAAAGTACCTATTATATGATTCCATTAATATAAATTTTAACAAGAGGCAAAACTATTTCATGGGGCAAGAAGTTGGAAGAGTAAGTACTATTAGGAAATACCGATGGAAAATAATACAAAAGGACTTTCCAGTATGTTGGCAAAGTTTATTTATTGATCTGAGTTATAACTACAAGAGTGTTTAATAGTGTTATAGGAGTAAAATGTATTGCAATGTACATTTAACATTTGTGCGCTTTATGTATGTTATTTGTAACAATAAAACAAAACCAAATAAGAAATTTTAATCAAGAATTTACTGCTGCCAACCCACAGGGAAAAATATAAACCTCAAGAAAAAGACAACTCAACAGAGGGTTGAGCTGTGTTGAAGTTTGCTTCTAGACACATGTATTTAGATTTCCCACTGGCTAGTGTTAAGGCATTGAACAAATGTACATTATCACATGCATGTAATAATTAATTGTACATGTGCCTAAGATAAATAGTTGCACCTGAAAGTTTTGGCTCATATCAAAGTTCTAAGTTAAAGAATACTAATAGGTTATTAAATCAAGAATTAAGCTCTAATGATTATTTTAACAATTCTCTAAAAAGAAACGTTGCATTTCTACTTGTTTACATTTCCAATTTTCATGGTAACTCTCTCAAAAATATAAACATCAAAATTAGTTAAGTAAGTGTATATGTTAAGTTCCTTCTAGAATGAAAACCAAACAACCAAATTCTGCCTCCAAAATCATTCATTGACAATTACTACTATATTAGTACCTTTAGGTGATTTGGGCAGGTTAGATCCATAGGGCACACTGTGAGGTTGTCCCTCAATTATTTCATTGTGTGACACTTCAGGCATTCTCCCATGAGACTTCATTCCTTTGAGAACCAAAACCATTCTTTATCTGATACCATATTCTCCTTAGGTTCTAGAGCAGCTATTATATCTTGTGTTTTCTTCACTTAATCTCATTCCAGTCATGATTTACAACAGCTCACTATGATATAGTCATAAATATAGATAAAGAGGACATTATCGATATTTTAAAGAATACTAAGGAAAAATTGTATGAAAAATTGAGTCAACATCAGATATACAAGGTAAATTCTAAAATTCCATATACTTTCTATGAACTTCACATACACCCAGTTTTCTAGCAGACAACTCTGATGGTGGTCATATGGTTAGTGTTCAACACAAGTTGAATAAAAATTAAGATGGGGGTCCAAAATGGTGGTGGCAGAGGAGGACACTAAACTCTACCCCTCCCATGAGCACAGTAAAATATACAGCAATATATAGTTCAGCTCTTCTTGAGAGACAACTGAGGGTTGATTGAACAACTTCTACACACACAAAAAATATATATATAAGAGAGATGCCATATAGAGAACACTAGGAAACTATGGGAACTCTTTGGGATCTGCAGGAACCTCCAGGATTAGAGGTTCTGGTAAGCACAATTGTTTATGTCCCCATTCACCTCAATAGGAAAAACAGGAGGAACTCTATCTAGGTGCTTCAGCCTTCCTGCAAGTCCACTGAAACACACTGAAAAAAAACTAGACCACTTTCTTATATCATATAAAAAAATAAACTCAAAATAGATTAAAGACTTAAATGTAGAACCTGAAATTATAACATTTCTAGAAAAAAAACATACATAGTAAAGCCTTTGGCATTGGTCTTAACAATATCTTTTTGCATATATCTCCTCAAGCAAGGTCGACAAAAGCAAAGTAACAAATGGAACTACATCAAACTAAAAATGTTTGCATAGTAAAGGAAACCATCAACAAAACAAAAAGATAGTCTATTGAATATAAGAAGATATTCACAAATGATATATCCAACAAGTTGTTAACATCTAAAATATATAGGAAACTCATATAACTTAACAACCAAAAAAATAAATAATCCAATTTAAAAAACTGAGCAGAGAAGCTGAATAGAGATTTCTCCAAAAAGAACATATAGATGGTCAATAGAAATATTAAAAGTTTCTGGACATCACTAATAATCAGGGAAATGCAAATGAAACCTTAATGAGATAGCATTTCATATCTGTCTGAATGGTTATCATTTATAAATCAATAAACTTGTTGGTGAGGATGTGGAGAAAAGAGAACCATACTGTATTGTTGGTGGGACTGAAAACTGATGCAGCCACTATGAAAAACAGTATGGAGAATCCTCACAAAATTAAAAATAGAGTTGCCTTATCATATAGTAATACCACTTCTGGGCATTTACCCAAAGAAAACAAAAGCACTAATTTGATAAGATACCTGCACCCCATGGTCATTGCAGCATCATTTATAACAGCCAACATATTGGAAGCGGCCTAGGTGTCCATCAATAGATCAATGGATTAAAAAAAAATGTGATACACACACACACACACACACTAGAATATTACTCAACAATAAAAAAAAAAACCTGAAATCTTGCCATTTGCAACAATGTGGAGGGGCATAGAGCGTATTAAACTCAGTGAAGTAAGTCAGATGGACAAAGACTAATACTGAATGATTTTACTTATGTGTGCAATCTAAAAAACTAAAACAAACAAACAAACAAACAAAAAAGCAGATCCACATATAGAGATTAAGCTGATGGCTGCCAAAGGAGACGGGAGGTGGGGAAATGAGTGAAAAGAAAAAAAGAAAATTAGAATGGAGACACCACAGGTATAACTGGAAATCTATAACTACCTAGACTCTTTTTCTGAAAGACTTCTGATTTCCCTTTTCATAACTTATTTTTATTTGTGAGCTTAAACTGTTCTAGTACCATGACCTCTCTTGCTTGTAATATCTTGACTTCTTGCTTCCAATTTACCCAGAGCTCACCCTTCTGTTTCTGGTTTGTTTTAATTCTTTGTATTTAATAATTTGGTTTTGGGATACTTGGGCCTATACTGGTGAATAAATATCAACAACTTTTTGCAAATTAACTGTGATTTAATATGTGTAGCAAACATACAATTCAGTTTAGTATGCCATTCCAAAGTGATTTTTTAAATAACAATGACAAAATAAAACATTAGTAACATAATTTATAACCTAGCCTCAGTTACCTTGTGCAAAATTATGTAGGTGTTGTACATGATATTCTGTATTATTTTTATTTCAAGACACGTGGGTTAATTACATAAGAGGTGAAAAAAAGAGAATGAATTGCAAGGCATGCACTCCAACATTTTAACAATTTAATGATTATTATCTGATAAGTAGGAATAAGAGTAATTAGTATATTTATTTGTATTCATGTATTTTTAAATTTTTTGCATAGAATTTGAATTTTTTGTAATCGGAAAGTACAAATACTCATTGATGACATAGTACACCAAAAAAATCTTTTAGCCCACAAATCTTCAATTTCTATAAATTATCTAGAAACCCAACTTTTATTGTTATTGCTTGATAATAGGTCAAAAAGGATATCTGAGAACACGGTAGAAATGAATGAATCAGACTATCTCTCTACATAGCTTCACCGGCTACGTGCATCCGTGTGCCCGACAACATTTGACTCCCTCTCTCATGCTGTTTAAATAGATAGATGACAAGATTTTATTTTATATTTGGCTGATTAGAGGTTCGCACTCAGGTGCACCAGTGCCTAATGTGGCTGCCATTAAAGTTTTATTCTAGACAATTCAATATATATATATATATATATATATATATATATATATATATATATGAATAAAGAAAGAGAAAAACTAAGAGCCCTATTCTTCCATTGACAGAGCAGGATTTAGAAGACAAGTCTCTATGAGTGTTAATGACAGTTATGAGCCTGAATTTCACCCCACGTTCACTAAAGTTAAATGGAACATTTGAGACCCTATTCCCAAAAACATATATAGCAGCAAAAAATCTTGTCTTTTTGTATGTGTCTTTATGTATCTTCCAGAAAACTCTGCATATAATATGTTGCACTTTTTAATTTGCTTAGAACAAAGTCAAATAATTTTTTAAATTCTCAATATTTTTTTCTTAATTGAGTAATTTGTGATTCAGAAAGATGTTAGATTTCTTGTCAGGTAGAACTCAGCTCACAGTTACTAATGAAAGAAAAGTAAGTTATAGAATTGAGTTTCAGAAATCAATACAAAATAATAAAAAATTAAAGTAGAGAAGCAGTCTATCAATAAGACTGTTGTAACAAAGGTGGCTTACTTTATATTGATTAGCTAATGTTAAATAATGCATTGCTTCTTCCCAGCAGTACAGACTCTAGTAGGTTTGTTTTGGGCAAAGAATAGCTGGACAGAATCAAGCAATCAATACTGGAGCTATAAATGCACTTGTAATGCAATTCTACAGCACATGCCAAAGTAGTTCTCAGGCCATGAAGCTGTCATGGCCCAGAAGAAAGTAAGTGGACTGCCACTGCACAAAATTCTTCACAACCCCTCCAGAGAGCACTAAGGTTTGTTTTCTGTTAAGATGTAAATAACTCAAGATATTATATCTGAATACTCTCCTACATTTCATTTACTACATGGCATTTACTGATTTACAGCTTAAATAGGTTATGAAGAAATCAGCCCCTTAGAAGATATTTATCAAATGCTTTTTGCCACTATTTAGTTATCAATTATGTTGGCAGTCATTTCCTTTGAAAAACCACCCTACAATTGGACATTTAACTCAATGGTTCTTTCAATTTAATTATTTTATAGTAATTTAAAAAGAATTGTATACACTGGAATTTAATAACTAGGTAAATCATTATCTTCGAGTTTCAAAATGTTAGCAATATTTGAAACTCGGCAGCAGTAAATGTTTTCAACTCCCAAGAAAAATGACCATAGCCCAAACAATATCTGGTGCACTTTGATCTCCTAGAAGAGATCAGCAGGAATTGTGATTTGTTCTTTGGGGTTTTAATAGTATAAAAGCAGAGCCAGAAGTTCTGTTACTTACAAATTCTATAACTTTAGGTAAACTTTTTAGACTTTTGAAGTATTTTTATTTATAAAATGAAGATAGTGGTAGCTCTCCTTTCTGATTCATAGGACTTTTGTGGGAAGATAAGAAAGCTAATGCAATAAATAGTAGGATTAAAAACGGTAGAGTGATATACTTAATATTGTATTATTCTTTTTTTGAAGAAAGTGCTGAAGAAAAGAACTAAAGAATCTTTCACAAGAACTATATTTTTCAGTGGTTAGTGCTAATGAAACAAAAGATGGAATTTAGATTTGAATAAGTATTACAAAAGTTATGTATTAAATGATTTTCCTGTTAATTAGTTAATTTCATTTGGTGTTTAATTTATTTAATTCTATCCAGGGAAGAAACTTAGGTGCTTTGCATATATATAAACCATACGGTGTAATGTGATAAAAATGTGATGAACAACAACAATGATAACAAAAACTGACAAAAGAACAAGGGTAGAAAAAGGTGAGACCAGGATAATACTTAAAAAGCATATGATTAAGGCATAAATCTGATGAATGGGCTCAGCAGTATACTGGAGCTACTTCACGCCAGCTTACAAATCCAGCTGCATACCTATTCCCAGCTCCACATGTTGTTACATTATGTTGGTAGCTTGAAATCAATTTTAGTGGAAAAATTTATACTTCAGAAATTGAGAAATACTATAAATCAAAACTTATCTTTTTACCTAGTGATCTAGCTGTGAGTCATTTACCAGCACTATGGATGGGCTAAATAAATGTTGAGAGTACCAAAGAAAGGAGAAATGCTGTCCATTACACAGTTTGAAGTCATACAATAATTTTTACCTAATTTGTAAGGAGAATTTGTAACTAAATTTGTTACTAAGCATGGGTACTTCTTGCTCAGGTTTTTATAAAGAAAATACTAACTGGATCACCGAAAATCCTCTCCAACTTCCTGTTCTCCCGCCAAATTCAGCATACAAGCTACAAGTAGGAGATTTTAACGTCACTTTTAAACTGCTATTGTACTACAAGTTATAAGGGAAACTAGACAGTTTTTTTTTTTTTAGGAAAGAGCAAAATTATTTTTTTAAATATACTATTTTCCAAAATAATTTAACATTAAGTCTAGTAACAGTGAGAAATTAAATAATCTCTTTCTAGAAAGGAATCACCAGGAAAGAGAAGAAGATAAAAGTATTACTGCTATTAGTACTACTGTTTCTCACAGCCTGACATATTTCTTGACTGAATGGTTAATACTTGGTTATTAATTTGATGACTATTATTTTGAGCAGGCTTCTACTTCTATCTTCTATTACTGTCAGAAAAATTTCAAAGTAGTTTAAAATTTTCTCTGTATATATTTACACTGACATATGGGCATAATTTTTAAAACACAATTTCTATTCTTACTAGAAATAGTAATCTGTATTTTAAAAAAAACATTATGTTAACTATATAATTCATTGTGTTTGTGTGCATGTTTTCAAATTTACTTGCCCTTGTAGGAAATATTTTACATCTTTTTCATCAAACTAATTTTTATAAAAGCGTAGAGAGAGAGAGGGAAAATAAATTTCATGATGTTGATAGACTTCCATTTATCCTACAAACTGATTTATTTTAGCTAAAAATTTTGTCTTTTTTTTCAGTTTTCAACAGAAGTGCTATTTGCTCATACAAGGGTGTCAGCATCATTGAAATTTCAGAAAAAGAAAACACTGTCAACACTTTTACTTTCATTCATTCTCACTCTTTTTTGCATTACAAATGCACCCATCGGCACACAAACACAGATGCACCTCTCTTCTCTGTCATTCACATATAACTTTATCTTTTACTTTGTTAATTGTTAAACTACAATCCATTAACACTCCTGATAAAAGAACACTGCTTAAAACATTGGATAATTTCAACTCTATCTCTTAACATTATAAAGAGTAATGGGTAAGAAAAATATCTTTTAGGAGTTTGGTAAGTACATTACTTATTAGAGGGATACAATATATATTTTAACAGCATTATCGGTTCTGGAAAAACAATATGTACTCATTATAACAAATTTTTTAAATACAGAAAAGTACCCCCAAATAGTTATAAAATAAAATTATAAAACAAAGAGATAATCACTGCTAATATTTTAAGGCTGGTCATCCAAATATCTTTATGCATATACACAGAAATATGCCTTCAATTTTACAAACTATGATTATAATATGTTATATAATATTATAATATAATATTTTGTAAAGGTTTTTTAGTAAACTAAATAGACATTTCTTTATAGTATTGGTTTTAAAATTTGGTTTCTAGATGTTATTGATGATGAAATCTCAGTGCTTTTTGCTCCGTAAAAAATAAAAAGATTTTTAGATATTTTAATAAAAATAATAATCTGTGGTTAGAAGATTCTAAATTTCTTTATCATACAAAACATTTCTAAACTGGCTATTCTGTAATAGCAACAAGGTTAGGTCAGACAGGAAATTGCATGGTTCTGTTTTATTTATCGGAATAAAAGAGTTAAGTTTTTAACTGATAAATCACATAAAACAAATGCCACCAAGTCCTCTCTTTAAATATGTATGGAGTCATTTACCAACTGTTGATTGAGTTTACACTAGTGTAAGTGATCTAAATGCCTGATAGATGTTACCTTCAAAGAGTTTACACGTGAATGGGGAGATAGATGTGAAAATAGAAAATTTAAGATAATGTAAAAGAAAAATTGAAACAAGACTCTTCTGGGTAGAATTGAGAGAATTTATTGGTTGATTGGATGATAGTGTTTTTCAAAACTAAATTTTCAGTTTCTAGCTTTAGAAACTCATTTAATGAATAAATAATAGAAATAGAATTTGGTGGGAAAAATCGACTTCGGCTTTGGGTTATGTAAGTTTAAGATGCCTATGGGTTTTTAAACATTATAAAGTGGTTGAATCAATCACATGTTAATTCTTATCACAATTAAAAAAAAAAGATACCTATGAAAGTTCCAAGAAGAAATTTTTAGTGGGTATTTTAAAATATAGTTTCAGATTACAGGAAAGAATTCAGACCTGGAACTAAAAGATAAACTTTAACTGGAGCACACCAATAAGAGGAAGTGTCCAGACATGAGACATAGACTTGAGCAGAAATAACATAATTTGACTGGTCTTTGTCTGAGGGAAAAGAAAACTAACATAAACAGATGTTAGAGAAATCATTCTGAATTCTACCTAAAGAAGCAATGGGACAGAAGACAGAAAGTAGGAAATCAGTGAATCTGAGTGAAAGATTGTTATCAATAGTGAAGTAGGAACAGTAGGGATGGAAAGGTGTGGACCAATTCAAAAGATACTAACAGTTTGCCAAGAATAGCCACAGACTTCTCTAAGTTCATGCTATTAATCAGTTTCCAAATTGGGCCCAAATACAAATTCTTTCCAGATAGAAATCTAATGCTCTTCTCAATATATTGCCTATGTGCCAAGCTGGTAATATTTATCAGCTAAGTTGGCAATTTCTTGCAGCAGTTACTGTCATTACCAATTATATAGCTTCTCCCTCTGGTCGTTAAGAAATCATTAAAACAGGTGAGTGAGGGTTTGTTTCCAAGACACATTTAAACCAGAAATCTGAAAGACTTGTTCAGGATATTTAAATTTAGGGTTATTATAAAATAGCACACAGTTATTGTAATGTTGTTTGTACTCATGGGCATAAAAAAGTTGTATAGTTTACTCTTGTATCCATTTGCATCACAGTCATATACCACAGTGGCGACAAAATGAATCACACAACCTCTACATATTCTTGGTTAAAGATACATAAGCCTCGTGGCTGACACACTTGACCACCACATGGCATAAGAGCAACAAAATACTAAGGCAGTTAACAAGAGTAGATTTCAGGAACTCTTGAAAATATTTCAATTACAAGGTTAAGCTATAGAATGAATTTTCATTGTCAAATGTGTGAAGAAACAAAAATTGGGACCTGTCAGTGTATTTTGACCAGTTCATAGCTAGCTGAACTCTAATAAAAATGTATTATGGTCTTTCTAAATGCCTTTCAGAATTTTTTCACCTTCTGGACCTGTGCTACCCCTGTATCCACTGCCTTTCTGAAACTTTGGTCTCCTGGGAGTCCTCACAATGCCTCAATGCCTTCTTCCCCATATATCAACCTAGAAAGATGACTGCTGTAATTCTTTGAGGTCTCTGGATTAGGCATAGGGTCTTTATTTTCTGAAACAAACACTAAAACAAATCATGTAATATCGAGTTTGTTTAAAAGACATATTATATGAACACAAAGCTCTCCTTAAAAATCAGAATATATGATTACCACAATACTATATTTATCATACTGCTAAGTTACAAAGTTTGGACATAATAAACAATTATCAGAATTTTTAAAATAACGGATTTACTAGCCAAGAGAATTAATAATTTAATAGTAGAATTTCAGACTATATACAAGATCTTCCCACAAAAGAGTTCACTTTTGTACCATTTTATATGCACACAAGGTCATCCCGGATTTAAACAGATGCGCGTGCGCGTGCGCACACACACACACACACACACACACACACACACACCAGTCTTAAGGCTTTTTAGGAATGTGACACAATGTATGTGTGTGTGTGAGTTTGGGGTATACAGATATTAACCATTAGAAGAGTAGGCTTTCTGCTAGATACTAGAGGAAAGCTAATATTTAGCAAAGACAAGGGCCAGTTCTCAAGAAGAGGCAGTTAAATATTTATTTATACAAACACACCAAAATAAATCAATCATTTATGTAGGGATGTCTGAAGATTGTGATCATTTGTCATTTGTTAATGACAAATATAGGAGATGTACAGCCTAGAGTATGATTACTAATGTGTCAAAAAAACAGAAACATAACATGTCTAGTGTACATCTGTAAACAAAAAACAAGAGATTATGTCTGTCAAATGGGTTACTGAGTGTTAACATATTTTTTAAGAAAAGAAAGGAGTGGTCTGGCTAGAAAGTTTAAATGCACATTTGTTCTTTAGAAGTGCATATGTATATATGGATACTCATTTAGGCCACAGAGAATATAGTAGTATGACCTATAATGAAGAAAGAAACAAACCAGAGATTCTGGTCACATTTTCATCAACCCACCAGTATGAAACCTTATTTTATATGTATTTCTGTTTTAAGATATCTTATTTTATATATAAGTTTAATTCAGTAACTTTGAATTCATGGCCAAAAGCAGTATAACTCATGTTTGTATGAAGCTTATCCAACGTACATATTTTCTCCTTAAAGCACATCTCAGCTTTTCTATTTTTAGCAACAGTAGATTGTATTACAGCACTATGTTTGGGGCCATTTTAAACAGTGAAATCGCCACCACTCAAAATTTTTAAAAATAACAAAAAAAAAAAAAGTGATTATAAACAGACTGGGAAAAGAACACTCGCTTACAATATGAGAATTGAAATGGGAAGATAGAGTGTACTCTAGCTGGGCTTCTGCAAGGAAAATGTGTGTTGGGTAACTTTAACTTCCCCTGACTCTGCATGGCTGCCAATGATTTCAAAAGCACCACTAGGATTTATTTGGGTGTTACATATTTTAACAAATAGGTAAATTAGCAAAATGGAATTTGTAAATGAAAAAATTCAGATATATATGAAAAAAAAGTGGTCAGACTTTGGACATTATGCAGCACAAAAGGAAAAGAAACAAAGAAACAAGCTTGCTTCCTTGAGGCAGTTTTAGGCTACAAGGCAGGAGGGAGAACTTAAATGGAGCTGGGATGGCTTGCTGAGTTGAGGAGAGAGAGAGAATTTAGTGAAGCTGATGGAGCTATAAATTACGAGACAGAATACCAGAAAATAGGGATACATGTACACACATGCATGCATGCCTGCACGCGCGCGCGCACACACACAGACACACACACACACACACACACACACACACAGTTTCAGAGATCTGCTGAGGAATTCCGTGTGTCTTTGGCTGAGTATTGACCTATGTAGACGTGAAGGATATCTATAAGGTCAGAAAAAAAAATCCAGAAAATAATTAGTCAACCAAATATTTCTCAGAGCCAGCACAAAGATGGGAATAATTTGTGTTTCTTTGACCAAAATAGAGACATCAAAAAAAATTGGGGCCCCAGGAAGAATCCTTTAAAAAGAATAGCCATTGCACTGAGAAAAGTAGGCCCAAAGTAAAGATTGCTATGGATATGCCTTACCCAAGACAAAAAGTAAGCCTTAACAGAGTAGAAGCAATCTGCAAATAGTTGTGTGCCAGTATGAAATTCAACACTTTTTAAAGGAATAAAACAAAATCCAGCATTCGGCACATACATTTATATGTATGTAGGGACTTACTTACTAGACTTACAAAGAAACAAAAACATATCCATAACATGTGGAAAGTTAATCAATAACAGCAGACACAAAAGACAGAAACAATGGAATTATAAGACAAAGCTCTAAAACAGCTGTTAGAAATATGCTTAAAAATGTAAAGGAAAATATGAGCACAATAAGAAAATAAATGGGAGATATAAAAATAATTAAAATGAAAATTTTAAAGATGAAAAACTCAAAATCCAATAATGTATAAGAGAAATAGACAAAAATAGAGATTTGTCTATAGAATGAATAGTCAAGAAAATGTGCATGGACAAAGCCTGGTAACTATTAAAGTAGTTAAGTTCATAGTTTAAAATATTCCCTGAAGAAAATTCCAAACTGAGGTAGCTTAACTGGTGAAGTCTAGAAATTTTTATGAAAAAAGGTATACAAGGTTAACAGATTTTTCTTTCAGAAAATATAATTGGAGGAAAAATCTTCCAATTTGTTTAATGAGGTCATTATTACCATGTTAGAAAAATGAAACAAAACAAAACAAAAGATAGGAAATGAAAACAATAGACATAAATGTAAATGTATAACAAAGAATTAACAAAATAAATGCAGTAATATATAAAATAGATAACATAGCATGATTAAGTGGGGATAATACATTAAAAAATAAAACAATATATTCTCTATACTAATAGAATAAAAAGAAATATCATACAATTATTTCATTAGGTGCATCAAAGCATTCAAGAAAATTTTAACACATATTCATCATAAAAATTCATAGAAAAATGTGAATAGAAAGAAACTTCTTCAAATAGATAAAAAATAAAAATAAAATTTACAGTTAACTAGTTAGTGAGATACTGACATACCGACTGCTTTGACTGAGAATAAGATAAGAGTGTTCATTTCCATCTTCTCTGTTCACAATTGTACTAAAGAGCCCAGGCAGAGCAATCAATAGGAAATGAAAAGAAACCAAGAACATGTTGATAAAAAAGGAAGAAGTAAAAGTTTTTTATATGTATGCGACATGATTTTCTACCTAGAAAAGCATAAGGAATCTGTAAGCCAACCATTAAAGTCAGAGGATACAAAAACCCATTTATTTCTATATACTACAAAAATGTTAAAGTTAAATAAATAATATTATTTACAACATTACAAACAAAATGTTTAGATACAGATTTAACAAAATTTGAGTAAAACTTGTACACTGAAAACTTCAAAATTTTCCTGAAAGAAATTAATGAAGGCCTAATTAAATAGAGGGTTATAACATGTTGATGGAACAAAGTGTTCAATATTGCTAAGATGACAAATCTCCACAAAACTTATACATAGATTCAACACAACTGCAATCGTAATACTATTAGGATATGAAAACTGATTTTTAATGGAAATTTATTGAGCCTCAGGTAGCGAGAAAAAAAATGGAGAAAAAACAAATTTGGCAGGCTCCCAGTACTTGCTTTTAAGACTTACTAAAATACAATAATCAAGACAGTGTGGCAGTAATGTGAGGATAAATAAATAGACCTATGAGGAAAACTAGATTTGGACACAGACATTTAAGTATTTCAAAAGTGAAAAGAATGTCAATAAATAATTCTGAAACAAGTTGATATCCATATGCAAAATAAGAAAAGGAAGAATCTTAAATATTATCTTTTATCATATATGAAAATTAAATACAAATTTATTATAAGCTGAAATGTTAGAGAAAACAGGAGAGCATCTTCATGAACCTGGGATAGGCAAGATTTCTAACAGGACACAAAAAGCTTAAACTATATAGTAAAATACTGATAAACTGGACTTTAACAAAACTAAAACCTTTTATACTCCAGAAGGCAATTCTAAGAAAATGAAAATGTAAGCCACAGACTTGGAGAAAATATTTGGACTGTATCTAGAATATATAAAAAAATTATTTAAAAAATTATTCTGAAACTTGTTAAAATAGTAAGGAAGAATTTATTCAGGACATTTTAATAGGTGTCAAGGTTATTGAAATTGGGGAGAGAGATCAGGCTTACCTCCAACTACAGCAAAGATAGCCAGAGACTTAAACACTGAGCAGAGTGAGAGTGTAAGTGGTTGGAAAACTATGATGAAAAGACATCAGTGGTAGGATTATTCTTGCTAAACTGACTTTACAGGATTCTTGCTGAAAGCTAGACAAAGGTTTAGACATCAAAGATAGAGATAAAGAATTTGGTTATATGTCAATGGTGATTAGATATCAAGGATAGAGGATTCCCTCTAAACTGACTTAGCAGGATTCTTGCTATAATTGAATTGGGAAGACTGAAGACAAGGCCCAAAGATGACACTTAGTCAAAATGAGGTCAGAGGAGTCTGTCTAATGTTAAGAAAATAATTAACTGGATTTTTAAAAAGAAAGATTTGAACAATAACTTAACCAAAGATGGTACAAAATGGCAAATAGACCATGAAAGATGTCCAACATTATTATTCCTTAAGTAAATATAAATGAAAACCACAGTGAGATACTGCTTAATTTGTGCTAGAAGGGTTTAAATTAAACTGTTGGAATAGCTATGGAGCAACTAAAATTTTCATACTTTGCTGTTAGAAGTGCAAAATAGTAACTGCTTTGCAAAATATTTTGGTATTTTCTCCCCACAATTAAACACATACATACCATATTGACCAGAAATTCCACACTTATATGATCACCAAGATAAAGAAAACATATGTTCACACACAAAAAAAATTTATAAATGAATGGTTAAAGCAGCTTTATTAGTCAAACCCATAAATGACCAATGCTAATCAACCAATGAATGGATCAATATATTATTGTATATACATACAGTGGAATACTATGCAGCAATCAAAAGGAATGAACTTGTTTGAGGACAATTTTCTATGGAGCTTCTATACTTTCCATGACAACTTTTTCCCAGACTGCCATTTAAAAAATGTTTATATGAAAAACAGCCTGGAAGAATGGAGATATGTCTGTATTGTGACACTCCATTTCCTGACTATCATAATGAAGATAGTGTATTCTTCTAAGGTTAAAACTAGGCAAGTTTCCTAGCAGATTTTCTGGCAAATTCAGAAGCTCAAAGTTTCTCCCTTATGACACAGATCCAATGAACTTGGAGACTTAACGGGAAAAGAGAACATGATGAAGTATATGCTTCCAGTTGTGTCATAAGTAATAAAGTCCTTTATCTCTGACCCAGCAGTCTACTGTCTTCTGTCAGAATCTATAAAACTGTGACAGTTTCACTTGTTAGCAGACAAGCAGTGTAAAATTTCAAACCCTTCACAGTTCTTTACAGAACTACCAATAAATGAAGCAGCATGGATAAATCTCAAAAGCATTATGCTAAATGATAGAAACCACATAAATGACTATATACTGAAAATTCTAGAAAATGGAAAATTGTAATGAAGAGATCAGATCAGTAGTTATCTAAGGCTAGGTTTAAGCAGAAGGATTGGCTACCAAAGATCAGGAAGGAATTTTGGGTGATGTTATATATCTTGATTGTGGTGATGTCATAGCTGTACTTTTCATCAAAATCATTAAAGTGATGAATTTATTGTATTTAGTTTATATCTAAATCAGTCTGAAAAATATTTTTAAAATGTTAACAAATACTAACAAAAATGTCAACAAAATATCAACAAAAGTAAATCTAGATATATCTATATTTTCAACATTCTGAATTAACTTTTAACATATTTTATGGTTTTTTTTTTTTTTTTGCTTAACTTTCTGGAGGTCAATAATTAACTTCTCAAATTCAACAAAAATGCAAGATAATTTAAATAAGGTAAAACATATTAGTTTTATGTATATATGTATATATATGTGTGTATATATATATAATGGAAGACTGCAATATATATACAATATACAATACAATAGACATCTGTTTGTTTTCTACAAATTCTCTCTACTTAAATCAGATTTTACCCTGAATATTCAATTCTAGGCCTATTTAGAGACAACAGGAATTTTAATCTCAAACATTTTCAGGATTCACTTGTATTTTCACAATTTTTTTTTAATCTAAGTGTGCAAACAGAGCAAAACATATAAAAGCACAAATAGCTTTTTATTCTTAATGCTACAGGAATAAAAACAAAATAAACATTAACATCTCAATGTATTTTCCTTCCACATTCTTGTTGTTTTTATTATAGTCTTCCATTAAACAGCTTACTAGCTCTTTATTCTTGGTCCTGTGTCTCAATACATTTATGAAGATAGTATATTCCTCCAGGGTTAAATCTGAAATCTTTTCAACAGAGACTCTAAATTAAGGATTCCTGTGGGAAGCAGGAGCTTGCCCTCTCCCCCTCCATAAAGTATATGTTTTAGTTGAATAAAGTATTTTGACTTTGTAACATTGCAAAGCCAAATATGCGGAGATTAGTAGTTTCTTAAAAAATTAATGTATTTTAAGATGTTTATGGTCAACAGAATAACTCGAGTTTCCCTCCCAACCTTGACATTTGCCTCATTCTTCACAAACCAGTGCTCTTAAATTACATGCTGTCCGTAATGGCCATGGATATAATAATGGACAATGGGTCACAGCAGACAGAAACAGATTTGCCCAAACAACTTATTACTTTCAAGATATATCCTTCCCTGTTTATGAAAAACAGGAACTTTGGCTGCATTTGACTAGTTCTGATTTTTTCCACATAATGATATTGGTTTTAAAAAATATAGGAACACTTTCAAGGACAGCAGCTATAATGCAATATAATTTGATTCTATATACTACATTTAGGCAATAAATTATAGTAACTCTACTTTAATTTGTGAAGTACCAGAAAGTTATGTGGAACTTTCCAAACTAGACCAATAGACAAATCCTGCCATGAGATCTTGGCTTCACTTAATAGAGTGCAAACCCTCCAGTACATGAGTCCTCTATAGAGTAGTACTTATAACGAGACATGTCAAATTCTAACGCTGGAATACAGTTAGAAGAAAACTTATGCTGTGACTACACGATAGTTGTCTACATATTTACCTTTGATTGTTTATGGTTGATATAAAAAATGGTAATGTGGTATCCCAGGAATGTGGATGATTGGAGCACTGGGAAATCTGAGTACTAGAGCTAATATACACACCAGCTAGCTGTCAACTTTGTGAAAATCTTTACATTATTTTTAACCTCATTTTTCTCACCCATAGTAGAGAGAATAGATAATGCCTAGGGTCCCTCCCAATGCTAAAACTCCAAGGGAAAAAAAATATACACAATTGTATAAGCCAGCAATTATTCTTATCATTTTATACATATAAACACAGTCCTCAGAACCATCCTATGAAGTAAGTTATCATAGCTCCCATTTTACAGATAAACAGAAGTATTATAATAAAACTTCTAGTTATAAAGTAAACTTGCCAAACACATGGACACTTTATTTGTATTACCTTAGAATCCTCCAGCCCACCCCTACCCAGTCTCATTCCACACAGCCCAGAAAATTATCTCTTGGATCACTAAAATTGGGTGGACATGCACTTAGAAAACATGAATAAAATTCAGAAGAGAGATGAAGATTTTAAACTGACAGACTCATCATCTTCCAGGAGAATTTCAAATCCTAGCTATGGGTAAACTATCATAAAGACCATACACATAAGAATAGAAGATATCCAAGGCAAACAAACAAACAAAACAAAAAACAAACAAACAAACAAACACCAACAATAAGCCTGTGTACAAAAGGAGAGTAAGGATATGGTAGAGATATAGTAGTATTCATACCAATATCTGTTTCTCCTCCAATCTAAAGGAGAGGATTATACTTCTTTGCCCCAAGGGAGTCATGTTTGGTCAAGTGACTAGCTTTGCCAATGAAATGTGATGGAAATGAAGTAACAGAAGTCTATGTGGGTCTATGTGACTTTTTTTTTTTTCCTTTGCTAGGCTCACTTTTCTCTCTGCCATTGTGACCTGCATGCTTTAGAAAAGCTTCCCTGGGTCCTTGGCTACCATAAGAGATTGGACAGCATGATGACTACACAGTCTAACTTTAAAATCAATAATTTTTCTCTTTAGCACTGATATATAAATGCATTAAAAAGAATAAGCACAGACTGAAAATAAAAACATAACCAAAAGATATTTCACAGAAATTGAATTAAAAAAAAAAAAAAAAGCCAGGGTAGCAATACTTATATCAGATAAAATAGACTTCAAAACAAAGGCTATAATAAGATACAAAGAGGGGCATTATATCAATACAGGGATCAATGTAAAGGGATCAAAACATAAAGAGGACATACCCTAGTAAACATATATTCACCCAACATAGGAGCACCTACATACAAAAAGCAATTATCGACTGATATAAAAGGAGAGATCAACCGTAATACACTCGGAGTAGAAAACTTTAACACCCATTGACACCATTGGAAAGATCTTCCAAACAAAGAATCGACAAAGAAACAATGGGCTTAAAAGACATATTAATAGAACTTTCAGAGTATTTTACTCCAAAGCAGCAAAATACACATTTTTCTCAAGTGCGCATGGAACATTTTTTAAGACAAACCAAATATTAAGACATAAAACAAGTTTCGATAAATTTAAGAAGATCGAAAGCATATCAACTGTCTTCTCTGATCACAATGATGAAACTAGAAATCAACTACAAGAAAAAAACTGGAAAATTCACAAACACATGGAGGCTGAATAACACACTACTAAACAATAAATAGGTTCTCAATTAGATCAAGTAAGAAATCAAAAGATACCTTGAGACAAATAACAATGAAAACACAAGGACTCAAAATCTGTGGGACACAGCAAAAGCGGTTCTAAGAAGGAAATTCAAATCAACACAGGACTGCCTCAAGAAACAAGAAAAAGCTCAAATAAACAATCTAACCTTACACGTAAAAGAACTGGAAAAAGAACAACAAACAAAACCCAAAGTGACTAGTAGGGAGGAATAATAAAGATAAGAGAGGAATTAAACAAAATGGACTCTAGAAAAATAATACAAAAAACCACGAGCTGGTTCTTTGAAAGGATAAACAAAATATATAAACCCTTAACCAAACTCATCAAGGAAAACAGAGCGGACTCAAATAAATAAAATCAAAAATGAAAGAGGAGAAATAACTACAGAATCCACAGAAATACAAAGGATCATAAGAAAATACTATAAGCAATTATATGCCAACAAATTGACAATCTGGAAGAAATGAATACATTACTAGAAACACACACTCTCCCAAGTCTGAGTCAAGAAGAAACAGAAAATCTGAACGAAACAATTACCACCAATGAAATCAAATGAGTAAAAAAAAAACCTCCCAAAAAACAAAAGTCCTGGACCAGATGGCTTGTTAGGTGAATTTCGACAAACGGTCAAAAAATAATTAACTCCTCTTCTTCTCAAACTATTTCAAAAAATTCAAGAAGGAAGGCTCCCTAACTTCTTTTATGAGGCCACCATTACTTTGAATGCAAAACCAGATAAACACCACAAAAAAAGAAAACTATAGGGTGATATCTCTTGTGAACATTGATGCAAAAGTCTTCCACAAAATATTAGCAAATCCAATTCAGTAGTACATTAAAAATATCATACACCATGATCGAGTTGGATTTATTCTTGAGATACAATATCTGCAAATCAATTAAGGTGACACACACTACATTAACAAATCAAAAGATAAAAAATTGATCATATCAATAGATATAGAAAAAGCATTTGACAAAATACAGCATCCATTTATAATAAAAACTTAGGGCAAAGTGGAAATAGAGGGAACATGTCTCAATATAATAAAGACCATATATGACAAACATATGGCTAACATCATACTCAATGGGGAAAGGCTAAAAGTGTTTTCCTTAAGATCAAGAATAAGACAAGGATGTGCACTTTCACCACTTCTCTTCAACATTGTTAGAAGTTTTAGTGACAGCAATAAGACAAGAAAGAAATAAAAGTTATCAAATTCGGAAAGGAAGAAGTAAAATTCTCATTATTTGCTGATGACATGATACAGTATAAAGAGAACACTAAAGATTCCACCGAAAAATTGTTAGAACTTATCAATGAATTCACTAAAGTAGCAGGATACAAAATTAATATTCAGAAGTCAGTGACATTTTTATATACCAATGATGAAAGAGAAGTTAAGAAAATAATCTCATTTGCAATTGCATAAAAAACAATAAAATACCTGCGAATCAAACTAACCAAAGAGTAAAAGACATGTTCTCAGAAAATTATAAGTCATTGAAAAAAAATTGAAGATGATAAAACTAAATGGAAGCATATACCATGCTCATGGGTAGGAAGAATCAACATCATTAAAACGGCCATACTACTCAAAGCAATCTATAGATTCAATACAATCTCTATCAAAATATCATTGGCATTTTTCAGAGAGCTAGAATAATCCTAAAATTTATATGGAACCATAAAAGACCTCAAATAGCAGAACAATCTTGAGAAAGAACAAAGTTGGAGGTAATATACTACCTGATATTAAACTACACTACAAGGCTACAGTAATCCAAGCAGCATAGTACTGGCATAAAAATAGATACATTGATCAGTGGAACAGAATAGAGAGCTCAGAAATATATCCACACCTATATGCTCACTTAATATATGACATACTAGGCAAGAATATACAGTGGAGTAAAGACTCTCTTCAATAAATGATGCTGGGAAAATTGGACAGATACATGCAAAGAAAAGGAAAGGAAAGGAAAGGAAAGGAAAGGAAAGGAAAGGAAAGGAAAGAAAAGGAAAGGAAAGGAAAGGAAAGGAAAGGAAAGGAAAGGAAAGGAAAGGAAAGGAAAGGAAAGGAAAGGAAAGGAAAGGAAAGGAAAGGAAAGGAAAGGAAAGGAAAGGAAAGGAAAGAAAGAAACTGGGCCACCTTCTTATACCATATGCAAGAATAGACTCAAAATGGATTAAAGTCTTGAATGTAAGACCTGCAACCATAAAACTTCTAAAAGGAAACACAGGCAGTAAACTCTCCGATATTACTAACAGTAACTTCTTTTTCGATATATCTCCTCTGCCAGGGGAAACAAAAGAAAAATAAACAAATGGCACTACATCAAACTAAACATTTTGTGCAACAGAGGAAATCATCAAGACAACTGACTGAATGTAAGAAGATATTTGCTTATGATACATCTGATAAGAGGTCAATATCCAAAATATACAAATAACTCATAAAACTCAACAACAACAATCCAATTAAAAAATGGGCAGAAGACCTGAACAGGTATTTCTCCAAAGAGGAAATATAGGTGGCCAGTAGACATATGAAAAGATGCTCAAGGTCACTAATTATCACAGAAATGCAAATTAAAACCACAATGAAATATCACCTCACAACTTTCAGAATGGCTATCATTAATAAATTAAAGAACAATAAGTGTTGGCAAGGATGTGGATAAAAGGGTACTCTCTTACACTATTGGTGAGACTGTGAATTAGTACAGCCACTATGGAAAACAGTCTAGAGGTTTCTCAAAAAAATTAAAAATGAGTATACCTTTTGACCCAGCAATTGCACTTCTGGGTATTTATCTAAAGAAAACCCAAACAATAATTCATAAAGATCTGTGCATTCCTATGTTCATGGCATTACAATTTACAATAGCCAAGATATGGAAGCAACCTAAATACCTATCAACAGATGATTGGATAAAGAAGTTATGGTTTATATATAAAATGGGATATTACTCAGCCTTGGACAAAAAAAGAAAAACATGAAATCCTACCATTTGCAATGACATGGATGGACCTAGAGGTTTCATGCTGAGTGAAGTAAGTCAGACAGAGAAATATAAATACCATATGATTTCACTTATATGCATAATCTAAGGAACAAAAAGAACAAACTAATCAAAAATAGACTCACAGATATAGAGGACTATCTGGTGACACCCAGAGGGGAAGTTAGGGAAAAGGGTGCAGGGTTAAAGAAGTACAAATTAGTAGTTGATAAATGGTCATGAGGATGGGGAGCCCAGCATAGGGAATGGAGTTAGCATTAATGTATTAACTAGGTGGATAGCCAGAGAAGAGAAAAAGCAATTATGGGGATTGTTTCATAGACTATATAAATGTCTAACCAATGTACTGTATACTTAAAACCAATAATAAAATGAAGTTTAAAAAATAAGAAAATTAAAAATTATTATACAATTAAAAAAAAAAAAAAGAATAGGAAGGAGGGCCCAGAAAGGTAAATGTAAATAAATGAATTGTGTCACCAAAGTATGCATTAGAAAGCATGGGGAGAAAAGTCAAGAATGTTAAATACTAAGAGGTGGAGTTAGAGAAGACAAACGTACACTCTTTTAATCTTATTGAGAGCACTTTTAATAGAAGAGTAGGGACAAATGTCAGACTACAGCAGTTTGTACCAGTGCAGGTAAATGAAAATATTAATACAGAGAACTATTTTTAAAAATTAAGGCAATAAAACAGATAAAGTTACACAGGAAGACAGGAAGAGTTGGTTAACACGAGCAACTCGCACACGAAGTGGCAGGGTATCTCATATTTACTGGGCAAGCATCCAAAGAATCTTAGATTTTAATATGTGATTTCAAGTATGAAAAGCAAACATTAAAAATGATGGAGTTACTTGTGTTCATAGTGCACATCAATCATTTTTCCTAAACACACACATCTCTTCCCTTGTACTATGTATATTCCTGGATGCCTCCTCCATACCTAGTCACATCCTCATAATATATAATGGGTTACATGAGGCTACAAGGTAATAAATATGTTATGAAAATTAAATACTTTCTTTTCTTTGCTATCTGAATCAAAACTTCAGCCAAAAGTATCTTAAATAGGTTACAGACCAGTATGCAGCCTGAAGTTTGAATCAGCAATCCACCAGTTAGTATTGTGTTCCCATAGTGAAAATTTTACTTCTGTTTATCTACTACCCAGCCTCAACCAAAACACACATGCAAACACATACACACACACTATATTTATATAATTCCATTTTTAAATGTAAAGTTTATTTACATATGCCAAAAAGTTTCCCATAAGAGATTCTATCTATCTATCTATCTATCTATCTATCTATCTATCTATCTATCTATCTATCTTTTAAATTCTTTGTTTACTGGTAGAAAGTGGAGAACAGATAAAGAAGAAAACTTGCTGAAAATGCAAGTCACACAGGACAAAGGTAGTACTGAAGGCTTCTGGCCCTAAACACACTTCCAATGTCTGAAAAACTTGTAATGGGAACTGAAAGGGTCAGTTTTTTAAATTTGTGAATAGAAGCCTAGATGAAACATGAAAAAATATTCATTTTATAATAATTATACTAACATTTTTATAAATAATGTATACTTAATCCCACCTGTAATAATTCCTGATTTTATGACATACTACTTCCTTTTCCTTAAGAAATACTATATGACTAATTTGAAATATATAAAAATTTAAGGTAATTTTGATTAAGGTGGTTAGTATCTCAATTCTTGAAATATTTTAAAGCAAAGTTGACAAGAGTAACAGCTTTTTAAATGTGCCAAATGTGCCTAGGGAAAGAATTACCTAGATTTATCTTAATGGTTGAGAATAGAAACTGACTCAAATTATTTTATTGCATTGTCCCAAAGATAATTATTAAATCTTAATTCCAACTTTATAAGAATATTTTTGACACTGCATAAACCATAGAACCATCGCAACAATTTTAATGTTAATGGGAAGGTACTTTAGAAACCATTCAGTTCCTTAAATAAGAGGACACCGAAGTTCAGAAACAATAAATGACTTACCCAGGGTCCTCCTTCTCAGAATAAAATCAATAAATAGTGCTAAATGTGAAATAAATGATTACAAATAGTTTTAATATTACAATCTCATAACTATCTAAAGTGAGGTTGTATTCTTGTCCAGCTTTAATGTCTACTTACAGCTTTTTCAGTTCTACTTTTGCCTCATATAGAAAGGGCCATTTAAGCTTAAGAGTTATTAAGATTCACATTCATGATGGTGCCTTTTTTGTTCTGTGGTTTTACTTCCATTCTTCAGATAAAGTTTCTTTTGGATGCACAAGATGCTGTGCATATTTGATGCATTGTGAAGTGTACTCTTATTTTACCCAACATTCATGAGATCATAATTGACAGATGATTATTTTGAAATAAGGAGGGTATGAATTATAGAACAGTAACCAAGCACACAGGAAACTAGACTTGCCCATTAGTGCACAAGGCACAGAAAAGACAGAGGGTAAAGGTTGGGGAAGGACTTCCATAAAGAAGTACCAAACTGCCCATAAAGTCAGAATCGTACATTGGCTGATGTTAATGTCTACATGCATTCTCTTGCTTACAGTTTCTGCAAGCAAAAATTTGATTAATGCAACATATTTGACACATTTTCACATATAAATTTTTCCAAAGAGTGAAATACAAATTTCAAAGAACTATATCGTTATAATCATCATCATCATCATCATCATCATCATCATCATCGTTATTGAAATGAGAGGTGACAAGATGGCATTTAATTTATGAGTACAACCACTGAAAAGAAAAATGTCCAGAAAGAAGATATTGAAGGTGTTTGTGTCTTTTGTTACTTACACTCCGAATGAAAAAAGTGCTAAGGCTCATACGCTGCTTGAGTGTCCCTCACAGAATGCCAATTAGCATCAGTGCCCAGTGGCAGCCCAGCTTCAACACAGTCTACATGCACTCACCCATTACACACAGCAGGAAGTTGTATTGCTCTAAAACCACAGCCACTACTTTGATGATTCAGGAGATTTTGGCCTTTTAAACGTATAAACAAGCTTTCTTTTCTAATCTGGGCCATTAGAGAGAAATGCTGTGAAAGCCTGTATTCTGAAATAACTAGGTTTGCTCAGAGTCATGACAGTTTTCAATTTTGCTGCCAGTAACAGAAGAATAGCATTAAACTAAAAATAACATGGGTGAGGAATGTGCCTTGGGCACCTACTGAGGCCTAAAGGGTTTCAGATTAATTTGAAATCAAGCAAAGGCGGATTTTCTCTATGCTTTGACCCTTTTGTGGGTGTTATAATCGTGGGGGAAAATTCATCTGTCTAATGAGCTCTAGGCATGGAAAAGAAACTGTTTAAGACTAAAACACTCATCAGGCAAACATATAGCTTTTCTTTTCTAAATTATAAGTAATTATTGATTCTGTGTCATTCCTTAGTAAGACTTCTCCATCTGCAACATATTCATTTGCAATTAAGCACTATAATAAAAATAAATTAACTATTAAATTAATGTAGATCAGTTTTAATGTTTGGAATGTGCTGAAAAAATTAAAGATAGTTATAAGAATCATATTCTGCATACTTTATAAGACAGATTTCTTATAATAAATCAAGTTATAATTTTCAGACTCTTTTCATTGCTTTGGGGGTAATCGAACTGATAAGTGATAGTTCAAATATTCAAATAAGCCGTTGAATGTTCTAAAAACTTTGAAACTTTAGATGTTGAAACCACCTTTTAAAATTTGGAGCTATTTCTAACCTCTCATGTTATGCCCATGAGCTCCATTTTCATCTTTGAGAGCCTTACCTTTGGATGTGCTAGAAAATGAGGGGAAAAAATGCTACTTTCTTCTAAAAACAGAATCAAGTATAACTCAATACCCAACTTTCAGGAGGAAAGATATATAACAAGAGTGCAAAAGAATCTCTGCTCCTTTGGGCTAATTATGAAACTTTAGTACTACAGTTCAAAACAAACTCTTCTAGGCAGGACAATGGGAGAATGAGGGAGCAGTCCCAGTATTTGAAGTACATGAGCCATCATGATTGAATCTACAGAAAAAAAAAATCCTTTTGTCTAGTTTCAATGATTGATTCAGATGTTTTATCATTTTATTGGTGTTGGTCAACTCAGCACTATATTTCATTCCTTAGTTTTCATGTATTTCTCTCCAAAAGCAAAATGTCAAAAGAATCTAGGATATCAAAAGAGCTAACGTACACAATTTGTTTTATGACACTAAATATACAACTTTAGATGGTGAGAAATTTTAAGAATGTTCAAATAGACTTGTTTATAATGACTCATTAATTTATGATACAGGAAAGTGATTACCCAAAGACTTAGAAAATAAATGGCCTAATTAAGTAAGTGTTAAAGATAGAACCCTTATTTTGCTTAAACTATGATTGAAAATCTTTCACAAACACTAACAACATAATGAATATATATCTTAATCATCTTTGTATATATGGAATTTAATATAATACTGATAAACATTAGGTACTTAATAAATATATGTCGAGTTAAATAATTAAATTTTTCTGATGATCAACATTTGTGAAATGCCTCAGCATATATAATACCGACTTAAATATGCATTATTTTCATAAACAACAAAAGATTTTATATGTAATATCTCATTTTTTTCTGTTTCATTCTTCTCATAACAATTCCTGTAAGTAGAAAGGACAAGTTTTACTATCCTATATTGTATCAGGGTTGATTACGTATACAAGTAGGGGTTTATGTTGAGAAAGTATTTAGCATTGCTTTGTTTTATTATTTCTTCTTAAATTTAATCAAAGAAAATACAGGCCAATTTTAGTTCTTAAACTTTTTGGTCTTAGGTCCCATTGTTACCCTTAAGGATTATTGAGGACGATGACAAGCTTGAGTTTATTGTGGGTTATATCAAGCAATGCTTACAATATCAAAAATAAAATCAGAATTCTTCTTAGATATTGCATTAAAATTCAACAAGTGATATAGTTTTCTAAATGTTAATTGCAAAGTATATTTGAAATCCTTTCAATCAGCTTCTTCCTTCTTATACATTAAAATCCAATGGTCTGTCTTATGCTATGAAGGAATCTTTAACTCAAGCGTGATTTTCTAATGTCATACATTACTAATTTGGAAAATATTGGTTTACTAAGTTATACAGATCTTCCAGATGTTGACATAGGTCATTATTTAATATTTTAAATCACAGTTGTTAATATTGCCACTAATCTCATCAGAATAGTGTTTAAGTTTTGGAAAGCCATCAAACTCATAGCGGAAGATACAAACTTTCCAAAATTCTGTTGCTTTGAAATAACAGGCTGTCAGCAAAATATTTAAATGTGAGGTGATGAATACATTAATTAATTTGATGAGGGAAATTCTTTCACAATGTTTAGGTATATCAAATCACCACATTATACATTTTATATCTTATAATTTTGTCAATTATACCTCAATAAAGCTGAAAAAATTTTACCTCAAAAAAGAAAAAACCTATAGTTTGTCAGTCATTCTTTCAAGTAAACTTGTGATGCATTTTTAACGACTGGCTAGTTCAGCTCATGACTAAGTTACACAACTGTTTTTCCTAGAGAAAAATCATGATTCTTTTGTGTGTAACATATGTGCTTTATGAATACCTTCCATTTGACCCCATAAAATACTAGAAAATGTATTCGGGGTTGAGATTTAATAAAACATAATTGTTACTGCTTCCTCAAGGGCCTTCTTCAAGAGTGAAACTGGCTCTTTACATCTCTGTGACTATGTGGTGAAACTGGCTCTTCACATCCCTGTGAGAATGTGGTAAAATATGAGTACACTGTATTTTAATGTTGCTTCCTTGTTTGCACTCAGGTGCCAGCAGGTTCATAGCTCCCTTTCTTGCATTGCTTTTTCATCATCATTGCAAATGTCATCATGGGGAAAAAAAAAAAGATTTCATATTATAATGAGAATAGTTTTGACCTCATGGAACTACTGAAAGAATTCTACAGATCACACTTTGAGAACCAATTGTCTACAAAAAAGAAAGGTCTTTATCAAAACAGGCAATATAATGTAGTTGAAAGAATTTGGAATCATACTGACCTGAATTGGAATTTCAGCAGCGTTTCTAACTAGTTAGGCTACTTGGGAAATTTTTAAAAAATGTTCTGGAACTTAGTTATTTCATCTATTAAGTGGAATCTCAAATGTAACTGATCTCTATGGGGTTGTTCAGAGGCTAAACCCCCTCTACATTTTTTTTTTTAATTTAGCCTCAAAGGCACTGACTCAATCAGTATTTATTATAAGCTATCATAATTCTCAGTACAATTTAGTTTACAAACATAAATGCATATTTCAGTACTAAATAATTGAAAGAGAAAGAAAAAATAGCCTTTCTAATTCTTAGGGTTGTGCTGTCCAACATGATAGCCAATAATCACTTGTGGTTATTGAACAGTTAAAATGTGACTAGTTCAAATTGATGCGTGCTTTGACAGAAAACTTTATATTTCCTTACAGTTCTATGTGTTGGTGTGCCACCATTTCATGTCAGCATGAAGGGTTCCCTTTAGTATTTCTTGTAGAACAGGTCTAGTGGTAATAAACTCAACTTTTATTTATCTGGGAAAATCTTAATTTCTTCATTTTTAAGTTTAATTTATTTAAAAAAAATTTTTATTATAGCTGACATTCAATATTATATTAGTTTCAGGAGCATAGAAGAATGGTTAGTCATATAACTTACAAATACATTCCTCCTACAAGTCTAGAACCCACCTGACACCATATATAGTTATTACAATATTATTTACTATATTCCCTACATTGTATTTTAGATATCAGTGACTATTTTGTAACTGCCAATTTGTACTTCTTAATTCCTTCACCTTTTTTATCCAGCTCCTCAAGCTCCCTCCTATCTGGCAATCATCAGTTGTTCTCTGTAGTAATGAATTGGTTCCTATTGAATTTGTTCCTATATTTTGTATTTTAGAATCCACATAAAAGTGAAATTAGATGGTAGTTGTTTTCCTCTGTCTAACTTATTTCTTTTAGCATACTACCCACTAGGTCCACCTATGTTGTCTCAGATGTTATTATTTTTATGGCCAAATAACATTCCATTGTATATATGTACTACTTTTTCTTTATCCAATCACCTATTGAGGAACACTTAGGTTGTTTTTATATCTTAGCTATTGTAAATAGTGCCATCCTAAATATAGGGGTGCACATATCTTTTTGAATTTCAAATTTTGGTTTTCTCTGGATAAATCCCCAGAAGTGGAATTGCTGGGTCACTAGATAGTTCTATTTTTAATTTTTTGAGGAGATTCCATATAGTTTTCCATAGTGATTGCACAAATATACGGTCCCACAAGTATTCCTTTGTCTCCATACCCTTACCAACACTTGTTTGTTGATTATTGATGATAGCCATTCTGATAAGTGTGAGGTGATATCTCATGGTTGTTTTAGTTTCATTTCCCTTATGATTAGTGACATTGAGAATATTTTCATACATTTATTGGCCATCTATATGTCCATTCAGGTGCTCTACCCATTCTTTAATTGGATTATGTGTGCATGTGTGTGTGTGTGTGTGTGTGTGTGTGTGTGTGCGCGCATTATGTAGTATGAGTTTCTTAGACATTTTGGATATCAACCACTTATCTACTATTGATGAATATCTTCCCTCATTTAGTAGGTTGTCTTTTTGTTTTGTCATCGTTTTTTTTTTGCTGTACCAAAACATTGTAGTTTGATGAAGTCCCACTTATTATTTTGTATCCCTTGCTCCAAAAGACATACTTTACGAAATACTACTAGGAGTGATATCAAAAAGCTTATTACCTCTGTTGTCTTGTAGAATTTTTATGGTTTTAGATCTTACATTTAAAAAGTCTTTAATCCCTTTTGAGTTTATTCTTGAATATGGTCTAAGAAAGTAGTTTCATATATATAGTATGTCTCCGTTCAGTTTTCTCAACACAATTTATTGAAAAGACTGTCTTTAGCCTATGGTATTCTCCATAGATTAATTGATATTATAGATGTGAGTTTACTTCTGGCCTCTCTATTCTTGTTCCATTTATATATTTGTCTGTTTTTATATTAGTTTGAAATCAGCAAGTGTGATACATCCGCTTTTTCATTCTTAGGATTTCTTTGGCTATTTGAAGTCTTTGTGGTTTAATAGAAATTTTAGAATTATTTGTTCTAGATCAACGAAAAAAACCATTGGTGTTTTGATAGGGATTACATTGAATCTGTGTATTGCATTGATAGTATGGACATTTTAACAGTGTTAATATTTTCTATCCATGAGCATGGAATATGCTTCCATTTATTTGTATCTTCTTTGATTTCTTTCTTTAATATCTCATAGTTTTTCAAGTATAGGTTTTATTACATACGTGGTTAAATTTATTCCTAAATATTTTGGGGGAAATATAATTGTAGATGAGATTGTTTTCTTAATTTCTCCTTTTGATATTTTATTATTGGTGTATAAGATGCAGCCAATTTCTGAATATTAATATTGTAAACTGATACTCTAATGATTTCACTTATCAGTTTTAATAGATTTTTTGATGTAATCTGTAGGGTTCTTTCTCTATATATAGTATCATATCATTTGCAAATAATAACAGTTTTACAGATTCCTTTGCAAATTGGATGCCATTTTTCATTTTCTAGTCTGATTGTTGTGTCTAGGACTTTCAATACTACGTTGAATAAAACCGGTAAAAGTGGATATTCTTGTCTTGTTCCTGATCTTAAGAAGAACACTTTCAGTTTTTTTTTCTGTTGCATATGTTGTTAGTTGTTGGTTTGCTGTATATGGCCTTTATTATATTAAGGTATGTTTTCTCTATTCCCATTTGGCTGAGAGTTTTCTTCATAAATGGTTTTGGTTTGCCAAATTCTTTTTTTTTTTTTTTTTTTTTGCATCTATTGATGTGACCATGTAATTTTTATTCTTTGTTTCATTTTGTGGTGTATCACATTAATTTGTGGATACCAAACAAAACTTGCACTCCAGGTATAAATCCCACTTGATCACAGCGTATGATCTTTTTATGTACTGCTGAATTTATTTAATTTACTAATATTTTGTTGAAGATCTTTGCATCAATGTTTATCAGGAATCTTGGCCTATAATTTTTTTTCCCTCTGATTTTGGTATCAGAGAAAAGCTGGCCTCATAAAATGAGCTTGGGGGCATTCTTTTCTTTTCAGTTTTTTAAATAGTTTGAGAACTATTGGTGGTAATTCTTTTTTAAATGTTTGGTAATATTCACATGTATAGACAACTTGTCCAGAACATTTGTTTTTTGGGAATTTTTTAATTACTGATTAAATTCCACTGGTAGTTATGAGTCTATTCAGATTTTCTGTCTCTTTTTGATTTAGTATTAACATATTGCATTTTTCTATTTATTCATTTTTTCCAGTTTGTGAAATTTGTTAGCACATAGTTATATTTTCTTATATTTCTTTATATTTCTGTGGTGTCTGTTGACACTTCTCTTCTTTAATTTCTGATTTTATATATTTGGGTCCGCTCTTTTATTTCTTGATGAATGTGTTTAAAGGCTTATTAATTTCGTTTATCTTTTCTAAGAACTAGAACTTGGTTTCATGGACTTTTTGTATTTTCCTAAGACTCCATTCCATTTATTTCTCCTCAAATATTTATTTTTTTCTTTCTTCCATTAACTCTGGATTTTGTTTGCTTTTCTTTTTTTAGTTCCTTTATGTGTAATGTTAGATTATTTATTTGAGCTTTTTCTTATTTTTTGAGGTAGGCCTGTGTTGCCATGATTTCCCTCCTGGAGCTATTTTGGTAGTGTCTCATAGATTTTTTGGGGTTGCTGTGATTTCATTTTAAGTTGTCTCAATGTATCTTTTGATTTCTTCTTTGATGTCATTTTATCTCATTTTGTTTCAGTAGCATGACATTTAATCTCTATGTGTTTGTGTATTTTTCAGTTTTCTTCTTGTAATTGATTTCTAATTACAGACCATTGTGATTGGAGAAGATGCTTAATATATCAATCTTAAATTTATTAAGACTTGCTTCGTGACCTAACAGGTGGTCTATCCTGGAAAATGTTCCATGTGCACTTGAAAAGAATGTATATCCTGCTATTTTGGAGTAAAATGTTCTGAATATATCAATTAAATCCATCTGTTCTGATGTGTCATTAAAAGCCACTGTTTCCTTGTTGATTTTCTGCCTGGATGACCTAGTCACTGATGTCAACGAGATGTTAAAAATCCCCTACTATCACTGCTTTACTGATGATCTCTCCCTTTTATGTCAATAAATATTTCCTGTGTATATTTAGAATATCTTCCATTGGGTATGATAATGTTTATAAAGGTTAGAGCCTGTTGTTGAATTGATCCTTTTATTATTATGAAATGTTCTTTTTGTCTCTTTATATAGATTTTATTTTAAAGTCTGTTTTGTTTGATGTAAGTATTACTACCATAGATTTTTAAAAATTATTTGCCTGAAATATATTTTTTTATTCTTTTACTTTTAATCTGTGTGTCTTTTGACCTGAAGTGAGTCTCTTGTAGGCGATATATGCATAGGTCTTGTTTTCTTATTCATTCAGCCACCTTATGTTTTTCGATTAGAATATTTACTATATTTACAGTTAATCATTACAAGTAATTATTTGTAGGTATGTAGTTATTGGTATTTTATTAATTGGTTTTCAATTGTTTTTGTAGTCCTCTGTTTCTTATTCTCTTGTTCTCTTGTATGTTGATGGCTTTCTAGAATGTTATGTTTAAATTCATTTCTCTTTATTTCTTGTATTTCTCTTATAGATTTTTGGCTGTGGTTACCATGTGTTTTATATATATCAAACCATATTTATAGCAGTCTGTTTTAAATTGATGATCATTTAAAACATATCAAAATCACTGCTATTTTTCTCACCCCTTCTACATTTAGGTTTTTGTCAATTAATTTTACTTCTTTTGTGCATGTGTGTTTGTGTTGCAATAGCACATGATCTTGTAATTTTTGTCTTTAAAACTTTGTAGTAGCTTTATATTTGGTTGATCCATTGTATTTAAAATGTGTTTGCCTTCGTCAATGAGAATGTTTTTCTTTGAGATATTTTCTCATTCATATTTTTGACCTTTTTCTTTTTCTTCTTAGAAGTTTCTTTAACATTTCTAGTAGTATTAGTTTGGTGGTGATGAACTCCTTTAACTTTCTTTGTCTGAGAAGCTATTTATTTTTTCTTAAATTCCAAATGATAGCCTTACTAGATAGAGAATTTGGGATGTAGGTACTGCTTTTTATCCCTTTGAAAATATCTTGAAATTTTCTTTTTATTTAACTTTTTTAGTTATCTCTCTGAGTTCTCATTTAGCTCATTGAACATCTTTATGGACATCTTTATTTTAAATTCTTTCTCAGGTAGCTCATAGATCTGTTTCTTTACAGTCAGTTTCTGCAGTTTTATTTTGTTCACTTGATTAGGTCAGGCTAACCTGTTTCTTCCTATGCTTTCTGATTTTTTTTCTGGAATTTAATAATTAAATGTGTGTGTGTGTGTGTGTGTGTGTGTGTGTGTGTGTAAACTTTATGCAGGGGAAGAACATCAAACAGCCCAGCTGGAGATTCTAGGGCCACTCAAGTCTTTTATTACATCTTGCTCCTCATGGTCTCTGCCTGAGGAACTGCAATTCTAATGTGCTAAGTGTTTACCTTTGTTTTAAAGCTCTGACACTGATCTGTCAGCACTCTGAGTCAGGTGAGGTAGAAGCTAGTCAACTCAGGCAGCCCCAAGACAATCCAGAATGTTGGCTACATAATCCATTATTTTGTTTCCATTCCAAAGAAGGCACCCTTTAGAAGGGGTTTCCTTTGAGTTGCTCTGCATTAGGCTGCATAAGAGAAGGAGAACAGACATATATGACGAATGCTGCAAATTTTCCTACCTCTTTCACTGGAATCCTCTTCTGGTTTTATATTGGTCTGAGTGCTATAGCTTCTCAGTTGGTCTCTAGAGTTATCACAGAGAAATTCTAGTTCATATGTTATATTTAATTGAGAATTTGAAGCTTCTTATTCTGCTATCTTGCTGTCATTTCCTCTACTACTTATTTTTGTAAGTAAAGTTTTATCGTAAGAACCATTTCCATTTTTTTTTTTTTTATTCATGGCTATTTTTATACTACAACTGCAATGTTGGGAGTTGTGAGAAAGACTATCTGTCTAAATATTTAGACCTTCATAAGAAATTTGAAATGCTTGAAAAATAAGATAGACTTTCTATCTCTTCCAAAGTAAAAGCCAGAGTATTTACCATGTACTGTAAGCCCTCTGAGGTATGGTTTATGTTGTTTCTGACCATATTCTTACTGTAACCCAGCTGGTTCTGTCTGCCCCGACAACACAGGTATTTTTGTTGTTCTTCAAACACTTCAAGCGCACTTCTACCTCAGGCCTTTGGCATATGCTATCTCATTGCCTGGAATGCCCGACCACCAAATATCCATGTGGCTAGCTCCAAAGCCTTCAGACCTTTATTTAAAAGTCTTCTTTTCAGTGACTAGCAATCAAATTTAAAAATTTTAATTCTTACTCTTAACATTCAGGTCCTTGCCTTGCTATATTTTCCATCATTTACATAATTTATTCATTATCTTACCTTGCTCCCTTTTTCAAAAATTTCTCTCTTCCCTCATAGAGCATAATCAAGATGTTTATATGTTTTATTTACTACAATATCCCTAACACCTAAAATGGTGTTTGGTATACAGTAGATGTTACAAAAGAGTAGTGAATTAGTAAAGAAATAAACATGAGAGTACTCATGTTATTAAAGGAGCTGAAAAAACTAGGTTACTATCACTACATACTTAAAATCAATATGCCTTACCTACAAAGAGGTTCTAGTATGCATTGGAACAGTTAAGAGCCCAGGAACCACAAAAACTAAATTTTAAGCTTTAGTTTTAACTAAAAGTATCTATTTATCCTACTTACAATCTCAAACAAGTTTCAAATCATATAATCAACACCCTATACAAATAGTGAAAGTTTATTTGGTTTTCTCTTTTTCTTCATCCAAAAAAGAAAAGTTTCACATACAAAGAGTAAAATAGAATCTAAACAAGGGCTGTGATTTAATTATATTTTATATTTTGGATATTTTACCTATCCTGTAATCTACCCTTCCTAATGCTATCTTTGGCATCCGGAATGGTCAGATTTATTAGGATTCTGAGAGAGTTTCAACATTTAATGCATTGAATCCTTTTTTTTCTCAAAATATCACAGTATTCACAGCTGAGCTCCAACTACATATCCTGTAAGCCATTTACCTCAGACCTCAGAGGAACAACTATGTTGTGTGTAACTTCTCTTACCACCCAGTCATTAAACTTCAATAAGTTTTTTTCTTTTTTGTTTAATTATATGTCACAGGTTTAGTTTCTCCTTAATTTTTGTATGCACATTGGATTCTGTAGGAATGCACCAACTTTTAAGATGTACTTACCCTCTCTTTTTATGAAGAGAATATATTTTTATAAGAAGAAATATTTAAAATTATACTTGGCATTTGGAACACAACAAAAGATAGCAGTAGTTCTGTTTTATTATACAGCAATCATGTAAACTCCAGCTGTCAAGTCGTCTGATCAGTTCTTCAATAGGAAAAAGGGGCTTCACTAAATCCTGCCCACATGCTGATGTATACTTGCCTTCTTTATGAATTTCATTTACAATTATTCTGAGACTTTTGAAGAATATCTTAAAAGAAAGACATGACTAGAATTGCTAAGTAATATTATTTTCTGCTGAGATTGTGGAGAAAATATAGTCTGTTACTGAAGTGAAGTGATGAAACCTATCTGTTGTCTTTGAGACAGTTTCCCCACATAGTCTACAAAGGCCTTCTCTTTCCTTTATTCTTGCATTAAGGATTTGTTAGGGGCTGACCTTAAGACATCACAGAGTATAGTGGGTAAGCAGACCTAGAGGACAGGATCTTTGGAAATTATTACAGAAACAAAAAGCAGAAACATGGAACTCAAGTAACTTGCTCCAGAGCCCCCAGAATTTGCTGTGTTTTCTTCTAAATCTAACCCTAGGAACCAGATCTTGAGAATGACAATTCCAGTTCAGTTACTTGGATCATGCAAACATACACACACATACACACACTGGCATGTATGCACACACACACATTACGAAAAAAAATCTTTGTTATAGGAATGAGAGGTAAACTAGAAAGAAAATTTTATTATTGCTTTTGCTGCTACTATTGTTGTTATTACTATTATTGTTGTTGTTATTATTACTTGCAACTTAAAAAAAAAACACACAAGGAAGAGGCAATGCTTCCCCTAAAGAAATTAATTGCTAAAGGTAGAAATTCAGATTCCAAGCACTTCTCAACTTGGCTGAAGCCACCCATACACAAATCTGACTTTAGTTAGATCTACATCCTTAAAATAAAATGAGATATGAATAAAAGTTATCATTGGTTTATTTAAATGCAAGTTGACAGTCTGGTCCTCCTGTGGAAGCACCAAATGATTAATCATGCAAACTTCATCTTTCAGTTGCTTACAATTTTCATTCCTTACCAGGCAAGTTAAGACTCCAATTAGGATAACTGTCCATTCGGAGGCATGTTTCTTGTTTTGTAAATTCCTACCTTATTTTAATTTCTTGCTTTTCTAAAAAGAAAATTAACTTTCTTTTTCAAAAAGAAAATCTAGCTAGAATTTCTGTATCCCACTGTCTGAGACAATTTACCTCTGTTTTACATTTGTCATAGATTAAAATGCTGTATTCCAACAGGAGATGAAGTACACAGTGGTTAAGCACTCACACTCAACAATGATATGGTATCATCATATTGATACCAAGTATTGCTATTTAACAAACCAGAAAATCCTGAGTAAATCAGTTTGTAAGATCTGTGAGCAATTATACATGATAAAACTGTGAAAAATTTATAGAATTCTAGTATTTTATGGAAAGTACATAATTTCATGTTCCAATTCAGCAAAAGTAAACATGTTCTTATGGACCTAAATCATAGACCTAATATAATTTGTTTTTATTTATATCCATTTTGTTATAAATCAATTTAACATCTAAAATATTATATTTCAGTTTTTTGTACTTTCAAAATGGTCAGGATTATTCCATTGTGCTTAATACATAATTTATTCTTTAAATTCCTACAGCTTTAATATTTACAAAGTAATTTATGCATGTTATCTATTTATTTTATGAGGTAGTCTTGTGAAATTTGTAGAAGGAATAGTCATTTTATTTATTTACAGAAGAAATAAGCTCTCATAGGTCAAGTCAGTTGGTAAAGATCACCAGCTACCTCATGGCAGAGGAAGGGCTGAAACACAACTGTTAGGACTTCCCAATTAGGAGACTTTACTTTCTACCTTATGCCTGTCAGATATTCCAGATAATATTAAGTAAGTTCTGGAAATGGATTTAGTTAATGATCACTGAGAATGAGGTAGTTATTTGCCACACCACTGGATTTTATATTTTAAATTGGCAGCAAACAAAAAAGAAAAGTTATTAACGACACCATTTCCACAAGAATAGCTTAAATTTAACTTTTTTCTTTTTAAACACAGAAACACTATATACATCAGATATCTTGTACCTTCAAAAAATAATGTAAAACTATTGACAAAGTCCCAGGACTGACTTTACTATTAGAGTCAGAGCCTTAGCTGATTCTGCAAAGAACCCACTGAAATAGACTCTGAGTTTGTACACATGAGCCAAAGGCCCTCTGTGTCCTGATGTGTGTGGTGGTCACCAGGGGCTTAACGAGCCTCTGAGCAAAGGGGAACCAAGGACACATATGCCCTACAGTTTTACTGTGATTCAGCAACCATCTGCTGAGGCATTTACCTAAAATACTGTCCTTGGAATGACTGGGTCCACAAAATCAAGCATTACTCAAGGTTTCATCTCCTTTCCTTTAGGATACAGAGGTGAAACTTAGCTCATCATTTTAAAATTGAACTGTCCCTAATTTGGATTTGTTCTTTTGCATTCCCAATACCTCTCATGTAGCATCCTGACTTCAAGGGAAAATTCCAACACCTCAGAGCCTTCACTTACTTTCCTTAAAGAGGGGCTTGGGTTTCACGTGACAAATATGATCCATACCAGCATAGTGCGTTTTCATTATCTGAAACTTAACAAATTAATGTACATTTATAAAGCCATTTGTTTCTTGAAAATTTGGCTCAAGAGGATTTTCAATAATCCATCTGGATAGTGGCTTAAATAACCAACTCCAGCATCTGTGCATCCACAAGCCAGGAAGCAAAGCAGAGAAGAAGAAAGAAATGTTGGCAGACAAAGCTTTTTCTATTTGGGAGGCTCTCTCGGAAAAGCTGCTCAGTGCCATGTTTTTAACTAAACAGGCTCTCTTGTGAGAAATAGGAATTGCTATACGAAAAAGTAGTAAGAGGTCAGATTTGAAAATTTCAAGTTGCTTAGTAGATGTAATGAGGTAATAAAGAGGAAATGTTTTTACAGATTTTTTCTACAAAGAACAGGTTTGTAGGAAATTTGTACTGGAGTGGGGTGGAAAGTGATGAGAAGAAAAGGATGAGAAGAATGAAAATGGGAAAGTACAAAAGAGATTCTTAAAAGCTCATTCTGAAATTGCTATGTTGTAGTTGTATGATGCATAGAAGAACCTGTAAACTGGTTGTAATTACCTTCTTAATAATATCTAATATGTGTCATGATGATAACACTAAATCTGAATTAGGCACATGATATAATGAACATTTTTTCCGATTTGTGGGATGAGTATTACAACCTTGTGTAAAAGTAAATCACCTTTAGTAATATACTATACACATCACATTTATCAAAAAGATATATTACAGAGGTTTGGAGAAACATAGCAGAATGAGAGACATCCCAAGATCTCCCCTTGAAACAATAATAAGCTGAATATCTAAAACTCAACAAAAAACACCCAAACTGTACACCAGCACATCTAAGCATGGGATCTGTGCATAAGAACTACCACAGGTCACAACCCTGGGTGTTGGGTAGTGAACTGGGAGAAATAAAGAAGTTGCCTCTCACAGTCACTGGAGCTCCTTATACAGGGGAGAAGGTGTGGCAATTTCCCTGAATGGGCCTGTCTGGGAGAGTTGTGAGTTCCACTGGGTGGCAGGGCAGAAAGCAGAGAAATGGACAGCAGAGAAACAACAATTGAATTTTACCTACCACAGTTGCAAAACCAAAGCTGAGCCGCACTCCCAACCCCTAACCCAGAGGCCCCTCACCCCATACCCTCTGAGACTGATCACTGCACACCCTGGGGGAATCTGAGCAAACATTACTGAAACTGTTGCTAATACTGACAGGGACTGAAACTGAGAGTAGTGAGCGTGATTAAATATCTACAAGAAAATGAAAAGGAATTACTTAGGCTTTATATAAAGCAGGGATTCAAGAGGCTTAGATGCCACCTACTGGAAACCAAAAGAAAAGCACCTTCTTTGCAGCAGGCTAAAGAGAAAACTTCATATAATAAATCTTCTTTCTGAAAAAAAAAAAAGCAGAATACATTTCCATTAATATCCAGGTTGAGAACTAGTCCATTAAACACCATGAACAACCAAGGTGACAAGGCATCTCAGAAAGAAAGAAAATTCTCCAGAAAATGAGCTTCAGACATAGAAATATGAAACTTAAATGACACAGAATTAAGGATGATACTTCTGAAAAAACTCAGTGAGTTCTGAAACAAGTCATATAAACAATTTCAAGAACTGAAAAAAAATTCTATATGAGTAGAACAAGGAGATTGAAACCCTCAAAAATGATATCATAAGAGGAAAGTTCATATCATTACAGACCTATCTCCAAAAACAAGAATGAGTCCAAATAACCTAACACTTCATCTTAAAAAGTAGAAATGAAAGAACAAATGAAGCCTAAAGTCAGTTGAAGGAAAGAAATAATCAGAATTAGAGCAGAAATAAATAAAATTGAAAACAAAATATCAGTAAAAAAAATAAATGCAACAAAGAGTTGGTTTTTGAGAAAGTCAATAAAGTTGACAAACCCTTGGCCAGCATTATATTTTCTCAACTAAAGAAAAAAGAGAAAGGACACAAATTTAAAAAATCAGGGATAGAAGAGGGGAAAGTATGACTGACATCGCAGAAATACAAAGGATCATACAAGAATACTATGAAAAAGTATATAACACCAAATTTAATAACCTAGAAGAAATGGACCAGTACTTAGAAAAATACAACCTTCTTAGATTGAATTAAGAAGAACTGGAAAATCTAAGTAGACAGATCAGCAAAATGGAAATGGAGACAATCATCAAAAACCTACCAAAAAGTAAGATTCCAGGACCAGATGGCTTCACCAGTGAATTCTACCAAACATTCAAAGAAGATTTCAAACCTATTCTCTTTATACCCTTCCAAAAAATCAAAAAAGAGGCTATCCTTCCCAATACATTTTATGAGGCCAATATTACTCTGATGCCAAAACCTAGTAAGGATAACACAAAAAAAGAAAACTACAGACCAATATCTCTCGTGAACACAGATCCAAAATAAGATACTGGCGAAACGAGTACAGCAACATATTTAAAAGATTGTACACCATGATCAAGTGGGCTTCATCCCGGAGCACAGGGATGGTTCAATATACACAAATTGATTAATGTGATACACCACATAAATAAATAAGAATCATATGATCATATCAATAGATACAGAAAAAGCCTTCGACAAGATACAGTATCCATTTATGATCAAAACACTTAACAAAATTGGTATAGAATGAAAGTAACTTAACATAACAAAGGCCATCTATGATAAACACTCAGCCAACATTATAATTAATGGTGAAAAACAAAAAACCTTCCCTCTAAAATCAAGAACACGGCAAGGCTGTCCACTATTGACATTGTGATTCAATATAACATTGGGGATCCTGACGAGTGCAATCAGATAAGAGAAAGCTATAAAAGGCATCCAAATAGGAAACAAAGAAGTCGAACTGTCACTATTTGCTGATGACATGATTCTCTATAGAGAAAACCATAAAGATTCCACAAGAACTCTACCAGAAACAATAAGCAAATACAGTAAAGTTTCAGGATACAAAATCAATGTTCAAAAATCCAAAGTGTTCCTATACTTTAATAATGAAGTGTCAGTAAAATAAATGGAAAATATTATTCCTTTCGGAATTGCAACAGAAAGAATAAACTACCTAGGAATAAATTTAATGAAACATGTGAAGGTCCTATATAATGAAAATTACAAGACCCCATTAAAAGAAATCAAAAAGATACAAAGAAATGGAGAGAGATTCCTTGTTCTTGGATCGGAAGAATCAATATAGTTAAAATGACCATATTACCTAAAGCATTATACAGATTTAATGCAATCCCCATCAAGATCCCATTGGCATTTTTTAAAGAAATAGAACAAAAATTATCAGATTTGTATGGAAGCACAAAAGACCCAAATTACCAAAGCTAGCATGAGAAAAAAAAAAAAAATGAGGCTGGAGGTATCACTCTGCCTGACCAAATTATACTACACAGTGACAGTAATCAAAACGGCATGGTATTGGCAACTAAACAGATACACGGACCAGTGGAACAGAATCGAGAGTCCAGAAGTAAACTCATATTTATATAGGCAAATAATTTTTGACAAAAAAAAAACAACAAAAAAACATACATTGGAGAAAGGAATGCTTCTTCAATAAATAGTGCTGGGAAAACTGGAAAAGCACCTAAGAAAGAAACTAGACTGTCGTCTATCACCACACCCTCAAACTAAACTCTCAGACCTTGAACTTAAAGATGATTTAATGAATTTGACCTCAGAAGAAAGGGAAGTAAAAGCTAAAAATAAATGAATGGTATTATATCAAACTAAAAAGCTTCTGCTTAGCAAAATAAATCATCATCAAAGAGACAACCATTCAAATTGAAAAATATATTTGCAAACAATGATTCCAATAAAGACCTAAATCCAAAATATACAAAGAACTCATACAACTCAATAACAACAACAACAAAATGATCTAATCAAAAACTGGGCAGAGAACCTTAGCAGGCACTTCTCCCTAGAGGACATACAAATGGCCAACAAATATTTGAAAAGATGCTCAACATTACTAGTTATTAGGAAAATGCAAATCAAAACCACAATGAGATACCATCTCACACCTGTTAGAATAACTATAATCGACAGGATGAGTAATAACAAATGCTGGAGAAGATGTGCAGAAATAAAAACCGTCATACATTTGCTAGTGGGACTGCAAATTAGTACAGCCACTATGAAAAACAGTAGGGAGGTTCCTTGAAAAACTAAGATTGATCTACCATATGATCCAGCAATCTCTCTACTGGGTATTTACCCCAAAACTTGAAAACCCATATACCGAAAAAATATTTGCATACCAATATTCATAGCAGCAGGACATGGAAGCAACCAACGTGTCTTACAATAGATGATTGAATAAAGAAGCTGTAGTACATATACACATTGGAATATTACTTAGCCATGAGAAGATATGAAATACTGCCATTTGCAATAACATGGATGGACCTCGAGATAATCACGGAAAGCGACATAAGCCAGACCGAAAAAGTTGAAAATTACATAATATCACTTATATGTGGGATATGAACCTAAAAGCAACAAATGAACAGGACAAACAAACAGACTCATGGACATGGACTATATACTAGAGGTTGGTAGAGAGTAGGGTGTGGGGGAGGAGCGGGGAGATAGATGGAGTAAAGGGGGTTAAATATAGAGGAGTAGAGGAGGGTTAAGTGAGTAAAGGGGATTAAATATATGGTAACTGAAGGAAACTGGACTTTGGTAAACACACAATCGAATATATAGATGTCAAATTATAATGTACACCTGAAAATTATATAGTTGTATAAAGTAATGTTACCCCAACAAACTTAATTTTGAAAAAGGTGAAAAAAAGACATATTAAATTAAGTTGAAACTGTTGCTGAAAGTTCGTCATGAAATTTAATATGAGAAGATTATAAAAGACATATGTCATATTAACTTTAAACAAAATCGCATACTTTGGGCTCTACTGACAATATTAAACTTCATCCCAATTCTTGAATTTTATGTGTAATCAAAAGATGGGCAATTGAGTGGAGACCTACTAAACAGAGAACATGCAATGAAATACTTTGTTTTGAGAAACAGGAGTTGGGTTGTTTAGATGCTAGATCAACACATACCCACAGCCTGGACAAGCTAGGGTCACATTTTCCCTGGTCTCGGTTTTTCTACTTGTAAATGAGGGAGTTGGATTTGTCCATCCTAAGTTCCTCTTCCACTCTACCTTACTATTATTTTGTGAATGTTAGAAATCACCATCTTTGGCAGCCAGCCTCTATCTGCCTCATTTTTAAAATGGATTCTGATCCCTTTCTTCAGACCCCTGAATAGGTTATCATAAAGGGCAGGTCTTCTAAAGAAACCACTTCCCCATATGTTTCCTCTGAGTTTTTTTGTTACCCAGATGAACATGTACAAAAAATAGGCAATGCAAGCTATTTGTATTGTCAGTAAAGAGAGAATTAGTCATAAAATTTTATTAAATTTTATTAGAAAATATCATGTAATATCTTAGTCAAAAACGTTTTTATAAGCCTAGACATAAAATTTGTTTGTGCTTAAATTCAGGAAAAATGTTTCTGTGGACAAACGTGCGTGTATTCATCTGTCAAGAATAGATCTATGTGGTATGACATGTTTTCCCTTTCACTTACCAACTAGAAAACTGAAAGCTAGATTAAGTAATAAACTGTATTAATCTGACCATCTTGAGTGTCTAGTAGTATTTTCTCTGCTCTCTTCAAACTACACAAATCTATTTTTATTCCTAATTGCTTTCTCTCTCTCTCTCTCTTCTCTCTCTCTCTCTCTCGCTCGCTGTTATTGTTGCTTGTTTGTTTTCTTTATTCCAAACTACCATTTCAGGTTCTCTCTCATTACTCTTTAAAATATTCTTTATGTTTCAACAAACTAAACTTTTTCCCTTCAACTTCAGGACTTCATTCCCTTTACCCCTCCAGTGCGGACTGATCAATACAAACCATCTCAATGAAGTGAAACTCTACCCATTTTTCACAGTCCAACTCAAATCTTTTCCTACCTTGGGCCTTGACATTTGACAAACGACATTCAAATCATAGCTCAGTCACTTCCTACGTATATGACTCTGAACAAGTTATCTAACTTCCAGCTTCTATTTTTTCAAAGTCAAATGGAGTTAACACTTACCTGGAAACTTATTTCCAAAGTTACAAGAGATAATATGAGTAAATGTCTTAGCAAAAAAAAAAAAAAAAAAAATGGCACATGGTAAAATTCTGCAACTATTTACCACCATCATACTATATTTGCCAGTAATACTAAAAGTTAAAATGACCACTTCTCCTACAGCAGAGCAGGTATTTGTTCTTTTCTAATGTCTTTTGTTAGTGTTCTTCCTGCCCTGGTTATTTCTTCTCCCATATTACATCCCCTCAATATGTCTTGATATTGAACAATATGATCAATATATGTACATTGAGTATTTTAATGCCCGATTGTCCCGGCCCGCGGGACAGTCAACGGAGGTCCTAGGACTGAAGGAGAAGGGGGACAAGAGGCACAAAGAATGGAGACAAGACAGGCTTTCTGATCAAGTCTCGTTTATTGTAAGTAGGGGGTTTACATATATAGGGCCAGGTTTAAGGGAGGAAGCATGTAGCTTTAGGCGGGAGTTACCTAATCACAAGACGTCTTAACTTCTCAACTTTCTTTATCTATCTTGGTAACATGAGCAAAGAGTTAGCTGTTTTGAAAGGATTATACTATTGTCTCCAGTTCCTGGAACCTTAGTCCCCCGGGCAATGTCAGGAAGGACAGTTGTCTTTACAAGTCTGAGTGTTCCTATATTCAGGCGAGGGGCTTCCTCTGACTTTGGGCAGCCTGGCTCCCAACACCCAATTTCACAAATTAGTACTTTTGTTTATTATCTCGATAGAAATACAATGTATTATTTTTTAGGAACATACTTGTTTAGACTTCTCTCCTCCAGAAATACCCACTTTATGCTGCCCCCTAAAACCCTCTTAGTTATCTTTCTCCAGCTCAGATTTATTCATCTCCCATATAAAGCCTTTGTTTGACATAATTTCTTGTTTTGTTGAGTAATCACGAATCTTTGATTTTAAGGCACTATCATATCCTGTTTCACTGTATAGGGGTGTGTGTGTGTGTGTGTGTGTGTGTGTGTGTGTGTGTGTGTGTATTTTTCCTATGCCCTGATTCATTATAAACTCTAAGCTTGGGAAATACTACTTAATTTTTTAACACCTTGCATTTTCATAGTTTGTCCATATATGAATATCTTCCTTAATTTATTCATTTGTTCATCCCCTCTCTCACACAAGAACCATGGCTAAAGCTTACAGTTGTTGAGTACATGACAAAGACTGCAGAGCTTGAGCCCCTTGGCCACTTGCTGTGTTGTCTTGCTTCTCTGACATGGTTTTCTCAGTTGTTTTTATGTATGTTGAAATATATATATAAATATAAAATTGTTACAGGATCACCTTGTAGAGTTATCATAGATAAAAAGTAAATGTAACTTTCTCTTGTCTTCTTCAAATTATTTGTTAAAAGAAACCCCCAGGAATCTTATACTCAAAGTAAACTATTCTTTACTTCAGTGGAGATTTTCAGTTGTACCACATGCTGTAGAGTATGTCCCTAGATTATTACTTAAAACTTTTTTAAAGGTACCCATTGGGGAGGGGAAAAAACCTAGGGAACAACAAAACTGAAAAATCAATACAGCAAATATCAGCTCCCTTGTTAATTGCTTTTTGTTTGTTTGTTTTGTTTTGTTTTTAAAGAGTAAGCAAGAAAGTAAGTTGGACTGCTGGTAAAATAGAATTTCCCTTCTGTGACTTGAGAGCAGACTATATAGTCTTTACAGATGCCAGTGTCAGACTGCATTTCTAATTGCTGCAAGGCAAATAATTTTTTTTATAGCCTGAGGGAACCCTGAATTTTCTTCTCTTCTTTCTGTTTGCTGTGTCAGCAGGGTTGGTATGAACCAGATTCACATCCAAAGTCAAGCTTTACTTAATCCAGGACCTCCAAAATCTAACCAGTCTGTCAAATGTACAGCATAGGATATATTTACTCTCTGGTTTTTAAAACTAGAAAAAATTATTTGAAAATACAAGCAAGCTTTGGGTAGCCTAATGACCGTAAATATTATCAAGAGAATATATCAATTTAGTTCAATTTCTACTGCACATTTTGGTGATTTATATTAACATATAGAAAAACCTCAAAATCTCCTTCTATCAAGTTCCAAAATTAACTGTTCCCTTTACAGGTGTTTAAATCATATTTGAAAAAAAATTTTTATATAATAGTAAAAGTTCATACTTTGCTTTTTTATATTTTTTGGTAGGGAAATTTCAGAATCAAAAAAATTAAAAGAAAAGCCTCCATATGATTTCATTTAGAAGGAAGAGTTTAGAAAATAACTGTTTATTGCTTCTTCTCAAATGAAAATCCAATACACAAATCTCTACATTTTGTCTGTTTTTTTTCTATACAGCACCACTTTATGCATTTGAGCATCCTTCAGACTTTACAAAGTGACCCTCCTCTATTGTATGTTCATTCAGAGATATTTCATTTGTTTAACATTAATTATACTATTTGAGTCCTTGTCTAATTTATAACCCAACATCATAGTTCACTTTTTCTGAACTACATTATGTATAATAATCATTTCATGGTAGCCTTTGCTATATTTAAAACCAATGTGCCCAAGGTCCCCTTGTCACATCGTCACCGTAAAGTATGCTTGTGGTATGATTCAATTTTTAAAAGAATGAACCTATAACCACTAATCACCCAAGCTAAAATTGATCAATCATTTTGGTGTTTTAAAAAATTGTTTTATTCTTATGGTTTTGCATAGACAGAATGGATCAATACATAAACAACGCTATTTCTTTTGCATAGAATTTAAGTTTAGGTTTAGAATGCAAAACAGATGCCAACATATGTATGAGTCAAATTTATAACTTGGCATAGCCAAGTGAAAAACTTTATTTGCAGAAGAAAAGATACATAATTATGTAGTATTATTTTTGAAGTTATGGATTTTTAACAAATTACCCCAAAACTCAATGGCAGAAAACAATTATTTATAAACCTCATATAGTCTAAGGGTAAGGAATTCAGACAAGCACCAGTATAGTGTTGGGAATGTAAATTGTGACATTTTGGGAAAAAAATTTTATAAAGTTTATATGAAGGGTCCAATGATAGGTCATATATATATTGATTCTGTAATATTAATTCCAAGAATATACTTTAGGAATATACCTAGAAAATAAGCGGAGATATTGACAAAGAGTGACAAAGTGTAAGAATATTTTCAGTACTATCTATACTAGCAAAACATTGTACATGACAGCTAAATGTACAACACCAAGGGCCTGCTTAAGTAAACTGTGGTGTAGTCATATTATTGGATAATAGCAAATAAAATTATTTTGAAGAATATTCAGCATAAAATAAATGAACAAATTAGAAAAATGCTAACTTTTACATATAATATGAACCAAAGAATACTGTAATTTTGAAGTATAGAAAATGTTATTGTCTGAAAAGAAATAAACAAAGTTCTTAACCTTTTGTGATATCATTAAATTGATTTTATTTCCTTCTTTATAAATTTTTATATTCACTAAACTATTTTGTTATGATAAAGTATATATGACATAACATTTACCATTTTAACCATTTTTAGTTTTACATTTCAGTGATGTTAAGTACAGTTACATTCGATAAGATAAGGATCCCAAGGTATGGGTAGTTCTTGCTAAATGCTGTTCTTGCTAAATGGTAAAATGTAGCACAGTATTTCACAGACACAGGTGTAACCAGATGACCTTGACCCAACTGGATAAATTTAGTTAACTACAAAGAAGAAATCAACATGTTATTATTCAAATAATGTATATAAAGAATGGCTAATCTTTCCTTTCCAAAGGCAGAGCTTTGGATATGAATCCTCTGTCTCCTTTACTTGATGCAAATAAATAAAATTACCTAAGGACAATCCTGTCTTCCTTCTTGAATAGATCACCCAAAGCAGAAAGCCCTTTGAATATGGGAACTCGTTGTTACACAAAAGCAGAAAGCCCTTTGAATATGAGGACACGTTCTTACCATTCCATAATAAATTACAATAAATATTATTTTCCAATTATTTCACTAAATCTAGATTCTGACCTTTTGTGACAATTGTATAAAAATTTTAGAAATAAACATTGTTTTTATGATCAAGTTATTTTCCTGAATAATGAATTATTAGATTAGAGTACATATTTTTTAGAAAAATATATTTATATAGAAAAAACTGTGCTGACAAGATATTTGTTTGTTATTTTTGCCATATCGATTTAAATGGACTCAGTTGACTAAAATAATATTCATTTGCCTACTATTAACTTTTTAAAAAATTTCTAATAGAATCTAAGGTTGTGTTTCAAATATTTCAAGATCACTTTAAAAAACATTTTTATAAGTAATATTACAGAATTTATTAAAAAGGATTTTAGAATAATAAGTCTTTCTTTAAAACCCTAGGGAAGTTGATATTAAAAGGGAATTGTTAAGCTAAATAAATAAATAAATCTGGTAACTAATCTCAGTTAATTTTATTTCATTTTTATTTTAATTTTTAATTTTAATAACCAAATAAATTAGCATAAGTTAGAAAAAAGTCAGATCAGAAATGCCTGGATTACAAAAGAATTCCTATCAATCCTATATAATCCACCTTCCATTTTCTAGTTTACCTCTCTGGAGGCAGACACTTTCAATACTTTGGACAATTTCTTGTGTTCCATATTTCTAATTATTTTCATTCTATCACTCTCCCCATTATATTTAATAATTTCTCCATTTTATTATTTGCTTGCATTTATTTGCACAAGATTATTATTATTTTTTTTTGGAAAAGAATTATGGAATGGAAAGCATATATCCTCTGAACTTTAAAGTCATTATTGCACCGTTTCCTACCTTTCATGTTGCACTAGAAAAGACTAATTCCATTGTGATTCTCATTCTTTTGTGTATGAACTACTTCTCCCACTGGGATTGTATAGGATCTTTCTCTTACAATAAGGCCCCTTGATGTAAATGTTTTATGTTTATGGTTGCAGGACTCAGTGCCCTTCAGTTAGGAACAGATTCATGGCATTCAATTCTGAGAGTTGTTTTCATAAATTTATTGATACTTTCTCTCCCATTCTTTTTCTTTTTCTTTTTTCTTTCTGTATTATCTATTAATTTAATTCTGGCACGTTTTAGGTCAGTTCCTAATTTTGCTAACTATTCTAAACTATTTGTCATTGTTTTGTCATTTTTCCCTTATTTTCTAGAAGATATTATCAACTTTATCTTTTAATCTTCCTCTGCATGTAATTCTTGTTTTTGAAATATTAGTAATAGATTTCTGCTTGTTTTAAGGACTGGTTTTTTACAATGTTTTTAATATATTTTTTGTTTTGTTCTGTGTTTTTAATAATTTCGTAACCTGTTTCCTTCCTTCTTCCCTCCCTCCCCTCTTATTTAGGTTTTACTCCTTCCAATTTGAGGTTTCCTTAAAATGTCTGGTAATTTGGGTTGTCATTTCATATTTAAGACAGAGGCAGTAAGAGCTGGTCAAAAGTCCTGAGGACAAGTAGAAATTTTTGGATGGGAGTTACTATCTAGGACAAGCAGAACACTGGCCTTTTCCTGGAGGGGAACCCCAAACATCTCTGTTTATGTGTCTGTTTGTTTAACCATTCCATTTCTCCAGGGTGTAGTTTTCCACATTGTCTGTGGGGGAGGGTTTTAAGTTTAGGTGAGAAAAGGAGGCCACTCTTATCCTCCCTTATTTTTAGCCCCAAAGAGAATCTGCCTTTTCTTGCGATTGGGGCCTCTGTAGCTTGGTCTTTGCAGAAAACAATAATGTGGTCTCTGGCAAGAGTCAGGACAGACCAGTCCCCGCCTGAGAACAGGAGAAAGGGCTTGAAGATAGATTTCAGGCAATGATCTGATCATAGCTGCTTATGGGGCCTGCACCTCAGAATCAGGCTTTCAAATAATAATTTTTATTTCTCCCATTTTGCTAAGTCATTCATTATTCTTCCAATTCTGCCTTTCTCGAATTAGTATAAAAGTTTTGCTAAAATCTCTCTATTGTATTTATGGATCAATAGTTTTTTTGTTTTGTTTTGTTTCTATTTTTTGTTTTTTTATTCTTGTGCTGTCACTTTATTTGGGTTTTACTAGGAAGAGGAGATTGACACGTTGTCAATATTCCATGTGTAACCAGAACTCTTTGTTCTTTAGAGTTGAGCAATATTATGATGTTAATTTAGTTAACCCCCACCCCTCAAGAGAATAAAATGCCCAAGTATTAGTGTTTCAACTAATGAAGATGAACCTTAAATGAAGATAATGTGTAAACTGAATATCTATATTTATAAGTGTTAAAGATGTTTTCTTCATATAAATTCAAAGTATAAAATATGTGGTCTCTTCATTAATGTTTTTTTTTTTTTTTTTTTTTTTAAGGCAAGGCAACCCTTGGTTGACCTCACAGATTACAGTCTCTCATTTTTTTATTTTTTACACCTATAGCACCTGGTCTTCCTAGGTGTTCTCCCATCCAAGTACTAACCAGGCCAGATCTTGCTTAGCTTCCAAGATCTGCCAGAATTGGGCTTTTTCAGAGTAGCACAGCCATATACCTTTTCAACAATTTCTGACTTCAGATATTATGTCAATTATCTAGATGTGAGATGGGTAGATCAAAGATGACAGATGATAGACAGATGATTCATAGATGATAGATAGATAGATAGATAGATAGATAGATAGATAGATAGATAGATGATAGATAAATAATGTGTTGTGTATCTCACCACTGCTGAGATTTTTAAAATGCGACAGAGCTATTCTTAACAGAGATGAATAAAAATGCAGAAAAGAGAAGAAATTCTTGGCATTGCTGTCGGTTTCTTATTGGTAGATAATTATAGTGTAAAAAATGAAGTTGTTAAGAAACTCACTTCTCTCTACTAGTTAAGCTGAAAATAGTAGGCTGTCATAGCATAGATATAATAAATGATGCCTAAGATGGGTTTAGAACTGTAAAGATTCCTTGAGTGGATTGTGCAGAAGTTTCATTCCAAGCCCATAATATAGAGAACACTGGATTATAATTATATTTGCATTTGGCTCCTTTTTATTTGTGTTTTTTTTCCCTCTGCTTCAGACTGTTAAAGAGTTAGAAAGTCTTTAGTCTTTTAATTACTTATGATATTCAAAACTGGCAGAGTTTGTAGATTTAGGACTAGAGAAGCAACCCTAGATTAACTTAACTGTCGAATGTCCTTTTGTTAGAATATAAAGAGTTCTATTCTACCCATCCCCATCAAAACAAATATCAGGGACATTCTTTGAATTAGCATATCTTTCAGTAAGGAAGCACAATTAAGAATCAAATCCATTACCCCACAACAAGGTATTTTGATGTTAGCAATATTTAAAGCAGGTTTTCAAAGAAGAATCAGATTAAAGTATAGAGTAATTCAGAGATAAATTAATATCCATGAGACCTTCATGTAATAACAGGGCCTCCTACTCAGGACAAAATAAGCATCAGTTCAAATAACTGAAAGTTATCTACAAACCATAATGAATGGAGAAAATTAGGTTACTCTCCCACACCATTGTTTTAGAGCTGGTGGCAAGATAAAACCAAAAGTTTATTGCTTAAATTGACATATATATTTGAGTTTATATAAAGATACACTAAATTTTCATTCTAATATTGTAATGTATCAAACAAGCCATCTTGAAGTGCTGGTTTTCTCTCAGATCAGATCAGTCCAGAGCACTATAAAGCTGTTTTAGACATAAATATTCCACTAGTCCTGACAGTTCAAATGGCCCTGAGTAGTAAAAGAATGGACATTTTTCTTTTAAGGTTCTCAGACAAGCTGATCTCTCAAGTTCATATAATCTAGGAGTTATATTCTTTCAGTTAAAGGAGATGATAGCCTTTCTTGAAAAATTTCTTTAGGCATTCATAAAGTTCAGGTTTATGTGGAATTTTTTCTTTCACTACTGTCACAGGTTTCTTTTTCTAAAAAAAAACAAAACAACATATGTTATAAAAAATAAACAAAGATCTGAAAACTGAAACAGTATTTGTACCTTCTGCTTCAAATAATTTTGTATCATGAATTCTAGTAAATTTTGATCTGTATCTGGCATATAGAAGAAAATTTTTTAAATGGGAAAATATATACCTGAAACTAATACAACCAATATAATATTGTATACCAACTATACTTAAATTAAAAAATAATAAAATGAAAATGTTGGCATTGGGAGTGATCTAAATCTGTCTTTGCCCTGGTGGCACTGAGAGGACCTTGTTTTTTTCTGCCAACACAGTATAGAATTACAGATCAGTGAAATTTAGGAAAAGTAAGTTTGATTAAAGTATGTTTCAAGAGAGAAATGGGCTACATGGGAGATAGCCACAGCCTCATAGAATTTGGGAAGTTTACTTTATATTGGCCCTGGATGGGTGGTTTCAGGGAGGGGTATTAGATGATTGGCATATGAGGGGTATTAGATGATTGACATTTGATTGACATTTGACTGTTACATAACTCTTTGTCTACTGCACATGAGGTTAACCAGAATTCAGTCTCTTATAATTAGATTTATGAACTTCTGGGCATATATATGATATTATAATGATGTTATAATGAGGCTAAGGTTACGAAGGTCAGCATATGTACTAACTATGTAGGCATTTGTGGCTGGCTTAAACCACAGTGTTTGTTTGTTTGTTTCCTTGTATTTTAGGATGTAAAGGCCTTTTTAACTGCAAAATGGGTGTTCTGGGATGTTTTAACAGCAGTCTCTGGATTAGGCCTTCAATCTCCTATCACTCATGTCTATCTAACTGCCTAATATTTTCCCCTTCAAGTATTAGGGGCTCAAACCATTGAGATTCTTGGGCGATGACTGCTCTAACTACTCTATGTTAAAATGGGGCAAAGGTGGAGGATTGGGTCTGCATACTTACTCTCTGTTGACTCAGGGTTAAGGCTGTCGATGCCCATCTAAGGGTCAGCAGTATGGTATAGGATCCGTTGATTGGATTGAATTATATCTTCCTTGAAGAATCATCTGGAGATGAATTGCCTGGACTCTAAGGGATAAAAATTGAACAAGGCAGTTTAGGAGGGGTGGTCTTAGAAGTAGGTTTATCAAAATAAGATTAGAGGAATGGTGAGCAGTAGAAGAAAGGATTGTAACCACAATTGCCAATTTCCAGTAAGAGTGCGGATGCCAAGGTGTTCTATCTTTTCTGCTGATTTGAGGATGTTTTGGATAGATGTGAAAACTTGACCCAATTGGTTGACATAGAAAGAGGATTCTTATTGGAGGTAAGTGTATATTTCCCCGTGTCCTGCTGTCAGATCTAAAGCCCTCTGGTTTTGAAGTACTATGTCTTCTAAGGAATCTAGTTGTTCCTGGACTTGGGTTAGGACAAAGGCAGTTTCTTTGATGGCCTTGGCTGTTCTTTTCAACAGTTTCCTTTGATGACTGAGTGCAGGACCACCTGTAGTCTGCCCCATGATAGCTGTAAGAAAAGTAAGAGCAATACCTAATGAAATAAGTAAGGGAGTAGGACGTTTTTATAAGCAGCATGGTTGATATATAGGGTATGGAAACAAAAAATTTTCCCATGCAATAAACATATAGGTCATACAGCCTAATGAACAAAGTCCTGTCCATCCAGGGGGTAGGGTAATATGAAATAAGCTTTTTGCTCACAAATCCAATAGATTTCCTTAGAGGAGTCTGTCTTGGCTGAAAAGGAAGTCTGGGTGAGGGTCTGTAAAATTTACCCTAGCTTGGTTGTACTGATAGATCTGTCCCTTAGTAATAGTCCCCTGAGCTGTAAGGTTTGCTTCACGTAAAGGAGAGGATGACTGTAGCAAGAACTTGGAAAGTCCCTAAAGAATAGATTCCCCATTTGGAGTTCCAAAGAATATCTGATTGATTATTTTGGTAAATATAAAAGCATTCAGAGGTGGCAATGTTTAGTACTCGGCTGAAAAAAGTATAAATCAATGGCCTTTGCAAGTAAAGCTCAAAGAGGGAAACTGGAGGGGTTTCCTTTGGGAAAAGAGTATAATCAGTGACTTCCTGGGCCTGGACATTTAGCAGGGAAATCCCTGCCAAAAGATTGGTAAGTACTTGAAGCCAGATTAGGAATGTCCGTGACCATTGTGAAAAAGAAAATTTGCCAAGAGAAGGGCCTGAAAAGAAATTACTGAGAATGCAAAAAGAAAAAGAGACTTGATCTCCATTATTAAAGAAAGAAAGTATTATTCCACATGGGGAAAGACTAGATTAGTAGGAAGGGGTTTGATGTGATTGTTGTAGATGTTAAAATGTTTGTATAGATCTAGGTTAGCCTTAATTCCCCATACTAGAGTCTATTTCTTTGCTGATACTCCCCATCTGTTTACTCAATATATCCATTTCTTCCTGAGTATCTTTGAATATATTTACAATAGCTATTTTAAGAACCTCATGCGCTAACTCTAATACTTGAGTCCTTTTAGATTCTTCTATAGACTATTTTTTTTCCTTGATTATAGATGACCTTTTTCTGCTTCTTCACATGTCTAATATTTTTCAAATTATTCTTTTATGATATAAGGCTAGAAGCATCTTTTGCAGTTTAAAATGTTCCTGATGATGGCATCAGGCGTTAAAGTAAACTTTCTGTATGGCTTACACAGCATCAGTCATTGAGATTATTTAAACATGAACTGTTGTTGTAATTTTATGAATTTTATATCAAGTTGTTTATCTTTAGCTTGCATGGCTTTTTAAAAAGACAGATTTAGTTTTCAGTGATTCTTAGTCAAAAAAATGGGAGAAAAGTTGGAAACACATTTGGAGAGTCATAGGCAGATGTTAGAGGAAACTAGAATAATCCAGGATCAAGTCAAATTTACAAGCAGAGAACAAAACAAAACCCTAAAGATAACGAATAGTCTTAGAATCTAATATCCACAAAGGTATATCATTATTGAAACATATTTTTTCTCTCTATTCACCCCTATTTTTACCAAAGATAGCCAAATTAACACTAATTTATTTGTAAAATAAGTTCTTTCATTAAACTTGGCCTATTCATTTACATAAGTCCAGCAAGAATATTAATTAACCATATAGATGTTTTTAATTCTACTTTGCTGGAATCTTTCATGAGAGACCTTCAGATTGAATTTAAATGACCTTACAAGGCCAGAAAAGTGAAAGCAAAGACTTGCCATCAGAGGATACCTGCAATATCTATAGGTTTTAGATGAGTTTCTCTGTTTGAGATCCCCAAAATGTCTTGAGGTTCCTGAAATGAAATGACATTCTTTACTCACATGGGGAAGCTTCTGGGACTCATATAAGCAAAGTACCAGGCCAATATTTCCAAGTGCTTTTACTGGTTTCCATAAGTCACTCTTAATTCCTTAAAGCTGCCTGGTCATGTCCAGGTCTATATATTTCTCTCTCAAACATGATATTACAGTCAAATGCTTGATAATAAACACCAATTTCCAATCATGTCCTGTTACAGATTCTTACTGAACTTATGCAAATAATCACATTGTCATGAAAATAAAATACTCATTAAGAGTTTCTAGATTCTGGAGGGGTCAGTAAGAAGAAAAAATAAGTGTTCCAGTCCTGTTTACAAAGGTATAATTTACCACATTGTTATAGGTTGTCCTTCTCCTTGGACAACAAAAGATTTTTTAAAAAATCATCCTCAGTTTACTTAATGCCATATAATCAATTCTTGACCACTTGCAAGTATTTCATGAATACAGTTATTCCTTAGAGTTCTATAATTTTTTGTCCATTCTAAGGGTATAAACTGAAAGGTTACTCTCATAGATCTGTATTTTGGAATATATTGGAGTTTTCTATTTTCTGAAGATGTTTATGAAAGTATCAGAGTAAAATAATGAGTCTATAAATGACTAAAACTTAAAATGACACGATTATAGATCTGATTATAATGCAATTGACAAAGAAATTTGTTTTTCTCTGAAAAATAACCCTTTAAATTGGAAATTGCAGATTATCAAAGGTCATAATCTCCTAAAAAGTCACATTAATAATAAAAATATATGTATAAACCATAAAATCTTTGTTTCTTAGGCAGAAAACTTTTAATAGCAGATCGATAATCCAAGAAACTTTGTCCTATTTAGTAGAGGGAGAAAACCCAACTTTAATTTTGCTTTTGGCTTACTTTTGGTATTTAAGTTAATTTACTCCATTAAATTTATTTTAATCTTGCTCAGCTTGACCATACATAAAATTTCCTTTCTCAGAATTCCTTTCTACAAGCCTTCTACAACTTTCCTAGGCCGTCTCAGAAAACATAACCCTTAGAAGCTTAATTACCAATGACAAATAAAAGTATGCAATTAGCAATTTTCAGATTTACAAGTTTAGGCATGTAGTTCTGAAAAATATTTGAGTTAATCTGTTGTATTTTGAGAATTCACATATAAATGCTTGTTTAAACCAATTTAATAATACAAATTAACAACAGCAGAGATATGCTGTTTCTAGAATATACATACATAGACATACATAAACATAAAAACAGACAGATCTCATAGCTTTCATTTTAAAACTCTAAATTTTATATCTCAGGAATAATGCAAACTCTCAGGAGAAATTTGATCCAAATTATGTTTCTGGCAGATGGATTAATTTAGGATTTTGCTCAGATGACCAAGCTTTGCATGCTGTAAGAATTTCTTTAAGATAATTTTAAAATAAATTTATAACCAAATCTTTGAATATATTCCATTGTCTCTGAGAGGCTTGAGACCATCTCTTTCAAGGGTGCCCCTGAAGGTATAGTTACTTGTCAACAAACACAAACAATGGAAATTGAAAAGTGTGTGTGATAAATTTAGAAAGTTCAGAAGGCAAAAGAGTGGCTTCAGAACACCTGAATTTAAAGTGGCAGATTTTTTTGGCATGTGTTTGAAGACAAAGAAGATGGGAGAGGGGAAGGAGAGGTCTCAGATGCCATTTTACCCCTCGACAGGGGCAAACAGCAAAAAGAAGTGGGGAACTTACTAGAGAGTAGTAAGGCTAGCGTGGTTAACCTGCATTTCTGCAAGAAGGAACTGTTTCTCTGGAGTAAGAAAAAGGCTTGGATATAAGGTGTCTTGGACCATTTACCCTGCCATTTACAAAAAAGATCTAATTGGAGTATAGAATTATAATCAATGCTCCCACTAATTGGCCAAGATTCCCCATCAGGAAGTTTATACTGTGGTCATGGGATATTACAAAAGACAATGTCTCTTTTCAGAGTCTGTGGGTCAAACTGAGCCCAATGAGATAGAATATAGCCAAGAAGACTCTTGGAAAGTACAGACGGTTAGTTTCTCATCTGAAAAGGAGAACAAATAACTGCAAGTCAGAGAGCCCAATGTCTCGGGGTCATGACTAGGAGCCTGGCATCCCAGAGCTCAGTGGTTAGTGGCAGATATCTTCATCAGCTAATATGCAGGGGGTTACAAGGAATACTATGTACTCGCACCAAATTCTTCCACCAAGGGAGCTGGGAAAGGAAACATAAGTCTTACTCTGCAGTGTGGATCTCCAGTGTAGGAGAAGCAATTGAGATCATAGGCAGAGAAGTCAATCAGGGATCAGAAAACAGTTGTAAGGTGATAGATTATAAAAGAAAGTGGTGAGAAAGGGATACCTGCGTCCCTGGTCTCAGGAGAAAAGGAGAAGAGAAGTTTCAGGGGTAAGAGTGGTCCGATGACAGAAATGGAGTAGGAGGGGCCTCTAGGCAAGAGGGGTGAGACCTGAGCCTTACCAAGACCATCAGGGCCATGTCACCAAAAGCTGTTACCACTGGAGGTGATCTAAATCCCTCGTTGCCCCAGAGGTGCTGAGGGGACCTTGGTTCTTTCTGTCGATGCAGTAATATATTACAGATCAGTGAAATTTAGGGAAAGATTTATTAAAGTACACTTTAAGAGAGAAACAAGCTATGCCAGAGATAGTGGTAGCCCTGTAGAATTCAGGAAGTAAACCTTATATTAACACTTGATGGGTGGTTACAGGGAGGTGTTAGATGATTGATACGTGAGGTCATTTTATTGACATTTGGCTGTTCCATACACTTTGTCAACTGTGGCTGTGGTTACCCAGAATGCAGTCTGTTATAATTAGATTTAGGAACTTCCAGGAATGTGTATGATATTATAATGATGGTATAATGAGGCTAAGGTCAAGGAAGGACAATGTGTGTATGAACTGCTCAGGCATTTGTGGCCAGTCTAAGCCAGTATCTTTTTTTTTTTTTTTTTACTTTGTTGTATCTTAGAATGTAAGGATATTTTTAACCACAAAATGGGTGTTTCTGGGAGATCCCAAGGGAGATCTCTGGGTTGGGCCTTCATTCTCCTGTCTCTCATGTCTACCTACCTGCCAAAAAAAAGCCAAAAAAACAAAAAAAGGGAAAATAATTTTTTAAACAAATATAAATGTGAAATCATTTAAATAGTTAATACATAACTTTTATCTTCCTAGAAAATAGATGAAAATGTTCTTATTTTATCCAAATTAGTTTTCAGAAACTAATGATAGAAATTTAAGAATCTTACACTATTATTCTATATTTCAGCAAGTAAATACACAAGAGTTTTGGGGGACAGCTAAATGTTTTCAGAGTTAACTTTGTGCTCCGAAGTATCCTATACTAAGCCTGAAAAAGACTGTTATATTAAGGCTTCCCCTGATTATATTCACTCATGATTAGGCAACTTTCAAAGGATAAAAGTAATAGTATTTTATGTATACTTCTTTTCAAACACTAAAAGAGTTTCTGAGTGAGCGCAGGGCTGTTTCATTTGTAAACTACAGAAACCTTGACAGAGTCATAAATTGTTCACTGTAGCCAATATTTTTTTCAATTTATCTAAATTCTATTTGCTCAACTACACTAAGTGAGCAAACCTCTGTAAAAGTAATTAGTATGTGTAACAAGTTCAGAATCAGTAAAATTGATAACATTAAATTTTACTTAATTGTATTAAATAATTGTTACCATACTGGCAGGTAATTGGAAAGAAATGGGAGAGTTAGCTACACAAAGGATAGCAAAATTTATTTGCTCTGGACTCCCAGCCAGACTTGATCTCAAATTTCAGCTCTGTTTCTCACAAACTGCATGATCTAAGTGTGTTTCCTTTCCTTCCTTCCTTCCTTCCTTCCTTCCTTCCTTCCTTCCTTCCTTCCTTCCTTCCTTCCTTCCTTCCTTCCTCCCTTCCTTCCTTCTTTTCTCTCTCTCTCTCTCTCTCTCTCTCTCTCTCTCTCTCTCTCTCTCTCTCTCTCTCTCTCTGTCTTTCAGAATATTATCAAAAAGTCTTCATGGAAAATAAACAGGGGAAGTTAAAAGAATGAGTTTAAGAATAGGAGTTGACTGCAGTCAGGACATGGGTGTTTGAGGAGCTCAGACTATCCCCACACGTAACCCCTCCGCCTGGGGAAGAAGCCCAATTTATGACTGCAGGGAGGTGACTGTGATATAGTGAAAAGTCAGGAAGACCTGGTTCTTCTGTGTGACCTGAACAAGTCTGGACTTCATTTTCTTTCTCTGTAAAAAGAGGAAATATGTGTCCATTACACATGGTTGCTGTGAGAATCATGTAAAATAATAAATGGGAACATGTCTAGCACATAGGAGACACTCCGCAAATGCTGCCCTTCCAGTAAATTTAGCTAAAATACGCCCCTAGCTGGACATCAGGACCAAGGCCTTTAGAGAAGTAGGCATCATCTCCTCTGACCTGAGGCTCTGGTATAAGGCAGTGTCTATCTTTGTCTACCTTTGACCCAGTACTCTAGGCTAGCTCCCCCCAGACCTTAGATTCCAGAAATGTCTCCTTAAATGTTCTGTGTCTCTGAGGACCCCCCACAGTTTCTGCTCTGAAGACCCTGGAGCCGATTTGCAAAGCACATGATTACATAGGTTCCTGTTAGGTGACAGCTACATGCCAACCTTTACACACTGTATTTTTGTTAATCCTCAAAGCAGCCCTGATATCAGCAAATCATAGTACCATTGCCTCATATATATGATATAAATCAATGTTCCAGGTCCTATAGCTATTGATGGGGAAGCCAGTACTCAAATGGCAGAATGTCTGACCTCAATCTGGGCTGAAGAGAAAAATCAGCTAAGAAGGCTTTAAAACATATGATTTCTGGGCCCCATCCCAGACCTTCTGATTCTGTTGGTCTGTATGGGCCAGAGTCTTAGTATTATAGTATATTGTGTTATATCATATTATTTTATTTTATTTATTATTATTATTATTATTATTATTTTTACCACCCAGACCCACCCAGGGAGAAGATATAATCTTCATTTTATGACTGTGGCTGCTGAGCCTCCCACAGGTAAATTGACCAATCCAAGGAAGTGGCATAGTTGAGATTCAAATGCAACTCCATCTGACCTTTCCAACTCGTTCCTGCATACTCACCTGCCTCTCACTCATGTATAAGTTTTGAGGAGAAGGAGTGTATTATCTCTATGTCACCTGGGAAGTCCTAAAAAAGTATTTTGCACACAGTAAGCACAAATGTATATATATGTTTTTAAAAACGCATTTGTTTTCAGAATTATTATTATTATTATTATTAATTATTATTATTATTTTGGAGGGGAGCCTCAATTGTAATACACAGGGGAGAATCCCTGATCTTGTTTCTTAACCTGTCTTGGGTTCAGTTTCCTAGGAAAAATGGGAGGTAAACTTAATACCTATGTTAAGGGGTAGCAAAGGGAATCAAATGAAATAATGCGGTGGAACCCTTAACCCAAACATTGTCAACTTCCTTCACATGTTGATGTTTAATTATGACTATAATTAGTATCACTTTTACATAAGCAAACTGAGTTTTTGTGAATTTGTATGAAAGAGATGAATTCAGCAAAATTCTGTTTTTCGGATCACTTAAATTCTTTCTTTCTCTCCTTAGAGAGACAGATGTGAAGCTGAGTTTTGACGTTTACACATCAGGAGAACTCCTCAGTGGATAGCAAAAAGAAAAAGAAAAGATCTACAAAGATTGGAAAATCCTATTGCTGCAATTCAGATACTAGCTTCAGCTACTACTATCTCTGTGAGTAATTTGCCAAATAAGCCTAGATTTTCAGCCCAATAGTCCCATCTCCTTTCAGAAATCCTCATCCCCTATCCAAGTATCGGTCCTTCTTCTCCAACCAAGTCGACCCCCAAAATTGAAACGTATCCTTTCCTCTTTCCAAATTAACCATCCTTAGACTCTTCAGCTAAATTATCTACTGTTAAGCTAAATTCTGTCTGTAAAGTTGGAATAAAGCGTAAATCTTCTAGGATTAAGCTATTTGTAGTTCCCCCAATTCACCATCTGTGTAGACCTTCATGTTTTGCGCATGCTCCTCTCTCAACCTACCCCCTTTATTTACCTGCTCTGCAAATTCCTCTTTGTCCTTCAAGGCAGTTTGAATTTTACCTTTCCTGAAAAATATTTCGTGATAACCCAGGCTGAGTTAGTCACTTCTTCCACTGTTTTCCAAAGTCCCTTGTTTTGTTTGTTAAACATGGTATTTATCACATCTGTTAGAACATGTATTTCCCCATCAGACAAAATGTCAGGGGCTGCTTGATTCTTTGTAGTTTTTTATGTGCCTAGCCCAGGCCTGGAATCAGATGCCCTGCAAATGCTGCGTATAAATGCAAGTGTTATTATTCTCTTCTAAAGTCAATGAAAGTGGCTTTGGAGCTAGCAAAATATTCACTGAACAGCATATTCTTTCCTCACCATTGCAAGAATGGGTACCTAAATGAACCTAAGATCACCTTACCTCTGAAAGAGAGGGTTGCCTTTGGTTTTATCTTTTTCTGGAGATGTTACGGAAAAGCAGTAACATAAAGAGCATGGTATGGAAACTTAAAATTCAGGAAGACTGAGTGTATCATCCCCAGCTCCACCTGACTGCTGGAGAGCTTTGTACACAATACCTTCTTTGCTAATCCTTAGTTCCTCTTTTATTAAAATATAGAGATGTTGTGAGCATTAATTGAAATGGCACATAAAAAGAGCTGAGCAAATGTATGTCATGTGGCAATGTATGAATGAATGACTGACTGATTGCTGCTAAGACTCTTCCTCCTCCAGGATCTTGGTCTTAGGGCTAGAGGAAGTTATAGTGTAGGGGAAAGGCAGAGGTGAAAAATATGTATTACTAACAAGGAACGTAACCCAAGGTTGCACATGAACACTAATTAGGAAAAAAATTCTACCCAAACATTTCATTTTGGAAATCAAATTCAAAGTTAAATATTTCATTTTATTTAGCAACTACACATTGATGGCATTTAGGCAATATGTTGTGTGTGTGTTGTTTAGTTTTGTTTTGTTTAATATAAAAAAATCTTTATTTCTTCTCTAAATATTTTAATAGTTTTTGGCTAACCAGTTTTTAAAAAGACATAGCACAGTAATATATTTTATCTGATTCTCACATCAACCAAAATTTTAAACACAGCGATCGTGTAAAATTAAACAAAATTATTATGGTAAAGAAAATTTTGAAATAATCTTTCACCATACAAAAAACAGACTTTATCTTAGTCATTATAGAATCAATAAATTTTTGTAACCACAAGCCTTTTATCCTGCTGTATGGTGTTCCTTGGTGTCTTTACGATGTCTCCTTGAGAATCACTCATTCTGTTATCTTCAGACAGGGGCTAACCTTAAAAGATATTGATACTCGCTGCAGAGTGTTCCATTGTGTGAACTCTTTTACATCCTCTCTTTTACACACTGGCCTCTGTTCAGTAGAATAAATCCTTTTTTGGCCCACACCACACACAACCAGAGAGCAAAGCAGAGAGTGAAGCAAATGACATCCCTGCACCCTAGAGGGCAGCTGACTGTGTGCTGTCCCGCTGCCAGACTGTCCCCAGTGCAACTGTGTGTTAAGAGAGAGTAGCTGGGAGAGGGGAACTGCTTTGGTGCACATAGGTTCTCCCCATAGGAAAAGGTGATCAAAAATTACACCCTCCTAAGGGAAATGTGGGAGGGTAATGCTTAAATTACAGGCCAAAACATTATATTAATATTCATTTATTGTACTAATCATTATCAAACAACCTATTTTCAAAATTTATTATCACCTCTGACGGGAAAAAAAATACTAAAAATGTGTCAAAGTTTATCATTTATACAAATATAAAGATAAAAATTCTACTTAGAATTGTCTCTTAACATCCACCTAGGGTTCCTTTCTTCTTCCCTTCCTTTCAGAGTCATTAGAAAATGATTTTCAGTCTCAGATCGTATGAAAGGATTCCCATTTCATTTATGATGAGACTGCTTTAATAATCTTCAATTCCCTTGGTAATAAACATTGCATCTACTTAGGGCACCTCAGGACAAAATACCAGGGTGTATACATTGATTATATTTTTCCATTAAGTTAGTGTTGTTATTTTTATTTTTATTTTTTTGCCTCAAGCTCACTTAATGGTCCGTTTTTCGTGAAATCATTTATTCATGTAGTAAGCCAATCCACACATTTACTAAGCACTTGTTGAGTCAGGCTCTCTTCTAGTGTCACTTTGAATGGCACTTCTCAAACTTCAATGATGATCTTGTTAAAACAGATTCTGAGTCTGAAAATCAGGAGCGAGGCCCAAGGACCTACATTTTTAAGAGGTAATGTTAACAGTGCCAGTCCATAGATCTCCTAAACTTTTACAGGGATTTAAAATAAGATGACTTAAAAAAAAAAAAAAGTTTCAATTATGTGTTCATGAAAAAAACAGTGCAAACTCTAAACAGGGTCAGATTTTTCAACTAAAGTTTGTATTTTCTATGTTCATTTAACTGATTTGATGTAATTATTGAAAAGAAGGCTGGACTAAATCAGTGAAAAGTCCGAAAGGAGTTCTATTTTGGGGTTGCACATGCACAGAATTACTATCTAATGAGAAATGAATATCCAGACAAATATCTTCTTGTCTTCAACTATATGAAAAGATAAGATTTACTTTCTACCCCACATTCAATTGTATTTTTTCAAATTTAGTGGTAAACTAACTAGACATTTGAATGGTGCTTAAAACACTGAAATTGTATGCTCTTTGTTTTCTTTCTAAAAACTTGCATACAGTTGTTAAAGAGGTTTTTTTTTCTTTTTTTTTTTTTTTCTGTTGATATACTTGGGGCAGGGGAAGTAGGGGGAGCTATTATAGTTCCTGAGTGGCTCTTTGAAAGCACAGACTCCCTTACCAGAAATTTCACGAACAGGGGTTTCCATCTGGAGGGTGAAATTTGGCAAAGGAAACACCTGAGAAGATAGAATGACGTAATTCAACACATTACTAATTCATTATTTAAATTTCCATGCTTAAAGAAGATTTTGTTGGAAATTTTGCAACCCTGAAATGAATGCTGAATAAGACTCAGATAATTCCAGGTTTGTGTTTTTGTTGTTGTTGGTGGTGGTGGTGTTGTTTTTGGTGGTGGTGTTGCTGCAAAACTACCCATTAATCAAGAGAGAGCCCTATATCACAATGACCAATTTTATTTCAATTTGATGCATAATGCCTTTTTTTTGTGCCTCATAATTTGTTTTCTACCTTTCCAACCTCCACGTTTATCACAGCTCTCGTCAATAATGTAAAGACTCAAGGGAACACTAGTTCATCTGTCCCTGAGATTAAAAACAGAATGATATCTCAAAGTTTAGATTTTCCCTAAAGTTGTACAATGTTATCTCTGTGTATTTTTTTAATTTTCTACACTTACGCTAGCACATTTAATACTCTCAGATTTCCAGTTTGTTTTCTACACCCTTGCTTCTACCATCTAAAATTGAAGAGCAACCCAAAATTTGGAACTATTTTTAACTAGTAAGCCCACAAAATGAACACTGAAAAAAGCTTTGCTTCTCTTTCTTAAATTCTTCTTTGGGGCATATAGCTGTAGTTTTAAAGCATGCACCTTACAACATTGTCTTATTTATCAAGGATTATCTTTTGCAAGCTACCTCAACCTTCAAAGTGATAGAATAAAGTCTGCTCCTCTGCAAATATCAGGCTTTCATGAAGCCCAGTAAAATATACAGCATAGCTATGCTTACCATTCCTCTAGCAAACGATTATAAAAACTGGCTACTGTCTAAGATCAATTTTAAAATATGCTAAAAATGATATGCCCACATTTTCCTGTGTTATTCTTCTGAGGGAAAAGTAGCTTAACAGTCTTAGCCAGTCAATTTTACTGTGAGAATTCCCTTGTGCTGTGAATTCATTCAAAGCCAAGAGTATCACTTTACACAGTTTTTCATTGTACTCAAGGGAAGTTTATGGAAATGTTACAGAAATAAGCTACAAATGGAAACCTGGCTTTCTGCCAAACCTCATCTTTGTCTCCTGTTCTAACATTTCTTTTCCCTTTCTGTATTTAATATGTTCTATAGCATATAGAACATTTATCTAAAATTAATCTTAGATATTCAAAATATAACAATTATATCTCAAACGATATTAATAACTGATACTTATATAGTGTAGCTATGTGTCAGGTATGTTTAATAAATGTGTTACATTTATTAAACAAAAATGCTTCCTGTCTCTCTCTCTCTCTCTCTCTCTCTCTCTCTCTCTCTCTCTCTCCCTCTCTCTTTCTCTCCCCTGCCCACCACCCCCTCTCTCATTCCTTGCCTCTCCCTCTCCAGAGAGTAAACCTACACTCCACCTCCTCCAGCATTTACTTTCCCCTTAATAAAACTTGCACTTTCCTGTTTGTTGTTCATCTTGCCTTTGGATTCTTTCTTGTGGAATAAAACAAGAATCTGGTCCCTGGAACCACACACAGAAAAACGTAAATGGTCCCTAAATGTTTTACATAGATTAATTCATTTAATCCTCACAATAAATCATGAAGTGGGCACTGTTAGTATTCTCATTTTACAGATGAGGAGGACGTTGAAGCACAAAGATGTGAAAGGATTTGTCCAGAGTCACTTAGCATGTTGGTTGCAGATGTAGAATTGGAGCCCAGATTGTCCTGCATCAGAATCTAGGCTGGCTAAGTACTTGCCAAATTGTCCATGACAATTTCCCTCTGTCTACAATAAACGAATGGATCAGAAAGGACTATTAGAAAGAAGATGGGGTGGATCTATTTTACATTTGACTTGACTTATTTTATGTTTAACCTAGGTATTACACTATGAAGTTTTAAGCAATAATATTGCAATTTTTCTTTCAATGATGGATTTTTTCTTATGTTTTTTAATTTATACAATATGACCAAAATAGCACATACTACAAAATGGCTTTTAGAAAAAAAAGTGTATTTGGATTTCTTTCGCTTTATAATCATAATGATTTTCTTTAAAGAGTTGGGCTCTATGTCTTGAAACATTTTTTTTTTAAGGAACAAAAAGAAAATTAAAAAGAGGAAAAAAGAGAAAAAAGAAATGGAAAGTAAAAATATTTTTAAAATTCTGATTCACATGAATGTATAACATTGGAAATACCTGTGTGATGCTTACTATGGTGCACTCACTCATAAATTTGAGATTAGACACAAGAATTCTCATGAGACTGCTTGGCCTTTCAGGTTTGATAGGAGATACAAAAATGGGGATATGTCTCAATATGAGAGTAGGTGGGGTAAACAGAAGATTCACAACCAAAAATTCCTGAGTAATATTTCCAGCCCTGACACTGGCTTGTTCAGTGACCTTGGCATATTTCTGGGCCACTGTGAATTTATTTTCTCCTTTGCAAAATTAGCTAAACAGTCCCCTACATCCCAAATGTTGGAAGACTTAATTAATGTCAATGTTTGTGTAAAAATAAAATGCTGTTTACTCAATAAATGCCAAGTAATCTAGATTTTTTTACTTTCACTCTTGACAGGCACCAAAGAATTTAGAAGAAAAAACCTTAACTTAGTAAAATAGTTGGTAATTTCAGGCACTTTGCTGTTTATTAAAATTGGACAATCTATTTCAGCAATAGTGATTGTTAAAAATTATTAACCCCTCACATAGTAACAATTTCTGCATATAATTTACCAGATTTCACATAAATTGGATTAGTTAATAATTTAGAGCTGAATATGTCCATTATACCTCAATAAAGTTGAAAAGAATTACAACTGTGTATTCATACCATTGTCTTTACACTGCCATGCTAGTGAAGATACAGTTATGGGTTCTACCTGCATTGAACCTACTGTCCCATTATCCTCGAAGGCTGCAGACTATTTATCTATACCATCAACCAGGCATCTTGGAAAGGCACAACAGTAAATCACAGATTTGACTCCATTCACAGTTCTGAGAAAACAACTTATTGTTCTGTTTCCATCTTGCTTTTTGCCTCACCATATATCATCCGTCAAGGCAAACAAGTGATAATTTGTTCATTTATATATTTCAATAAGCATTTATTGATTGTTAACTATGTGTAAGATACTGTGCTAAGTAAACACTAGCTATATATTGGTAAGCAATAAAAAATAGTTCTTGGTATTATAAAACATATTCTAAAATGGTATGTAGACAAAGCTAGTAATTATAATCAAATGTTAAATAAACATGATGAGGAAAGTTCAGGGAGGCCAAACATTTTGTAGAAACCAGAAAATATCTCTGTAAAGAGATGATAATTCAGCTGCAATTTGATAGAAAAGAAGAGTATGGACCACGAAGATAGAGCGGCATGCACAATAAACCATGAAATTGAGAGAAGACATAAAGTTCAGTTTGGCTAGATCTCATGATGAGCAATGTGAGCACAGAGAAGCACTTTATCCTAAGAAGTTGGGAAGTTATCGATATATTTTATGCAAAGATGTAAAGGGACTACATTCATTTTTTTGTTGTTGTTATTGTTTTAGATCACTCTAATTGGAGTTCAGAGAGTGGATGAAGGGAGAGCACCACGCATGCTCATTAACTTCACAAGAAGTTAACAGTGAGCTGGATGAGGGTAGTGGCAGAAATAGTGCAGAGAAATAGAGTGATTTGGCAAATGTTTAGAAAATAGTACTATCTGAACATAGAACATTATTGGTCATGTTAAAGCAGAAGTAAAACGGAAGGGGCTAATAAGGGAAAGTAGAATTTGAGGATTCCTCTCCAGTCTAGAGTTGTGATAGGATATAGAGGAAACCTTCATTGAGTGAGAAATCTTTAAAAGCCTAACAGCTCAGAGGAAAAATGAGTTTAGTTTCAGACTCATTAAGTTTGCAAAGACTGAAAACCATTGAAATGAAAATATCTGAGAGATAATTTAACATTATTCAGAGCATTCCATCTGGACATAAAGACTCAGGAGTCTTCAGTATATAAATTGGAAATAAAGCCAAGGGAGAAGATGATATTGCGCAGGGGATGTGTGTAGAGTGAGAAGAACGTATGGTCCAGGAAAAAGACATAGAAACATCAATATTCAATGAAAGGGGAAGAGAGCCTACAAAGGAATTAAAGAGAGAGAGAGAAAAAAAGAGAAAAGCCAAGAGAGTAATCATTAGAAGTTTGAGAGAAACAAGTTGTCTCACACGGCAGTGGTGGGAAAGAGCACTGGAATAATTTTGTTGTTGTTGTTGTCCGATCTCATTTATTTGTTACTCTTACAAAATCTCATTTTTGACTGGACTCAAACTTAGAGGTAGATACTCTCTGAGAGGAAGGTCTAAGTTTCTTGGCAATCTGTTCCTGGCATTTCTCTTTGTCCTCCTTCATTCTCTTAGCCAAAAGTTTAGCATATTCTGTAGCCTCTTCCTTATTTTTCTTAGTGTGTTGTTTCTTCAGAGCAATATGCCTCTGACTTTTATGTTGCAGGACAAATGGAGTAACATGACACTGGATCTCGGGTGCTTTGGTCCTAGATTTCTTACCTTCTTTGTTTAGGGGCTTTCTCACAACATATTGGCAGACATCATCTTCTTTAAAGAGACTGAAAAGTTTGCGGATTCTGCTAGCTCTTTGGGGTCCCAGGCAATGAGGCATTGTAGTATCGGTGAGACTTTTTTTCACAATAATCACATTGAGAACACTCAGATTGGCATCCACAATGCAATCCCAAACAGATGTGTGCTTTCTTTCTCCAGTCCTGCTTGGTCTAAAATAGGAACGCCCCTTACTCAGTAGCAGGCAAACACGGCCATGGGTCAAGAAACCTTGCTTCACGGGAAAACCTCGTTTGCTGTTCCCATCACTGATTCAAACCACATAACCCTTCCATTCTTTACCTTGAGCATCAGCAGCAACTTCCATGGCCTTATGCTTCTCATTAAAGGTATGAAGTTTTTATTCACCATCCACTTCAATGAGCTTCTGACAGCCAGTGGCTGGGAAGGAGATGTTCAGCTTCATCCTGAAGTAGCCAACTGCCTCTGAGGCACCACGAGAAAGAGCAACACTGAAGTAATTTTAATGGTGAGAAATTTGTCCATCTGTCAATATTAAGAATATACATATGCCTCTACCTGATTTAATTTTTCAGAAGTTTATTCTTTATATAGGCACATCAACAAAATGACATATGAATGATGATCGTCTTTAATGTTTGTTATAAAACTGAAAACAGTCTAAATGACATTCACTAAAGAATTGGTTAGATAAATACATTATAATCATGTAATGGAACATATCACAGCTGTTAAAAACTGTTTTCCTAATGTTGCCTCAATGATATTGTTAAGTGAAAAAAAAGCAAGCTAGAACATTTCATTTATAATAGGTTACCACAATTATGTTATATTATATACATAAAATAACTTATATATTATAATATATAAATAGAACTGAGAAAATAGAAACAAAGAATATAGACATTCCTCTCTAGAAAGTAACTATGAATGTAAACTGAGAGATATGGGTTACCATTGTTGGATAGTATGGAATCAAGTGTGGCTTGGTTGAGATTAGAGATAAGCATATTCAGATATTGATACAAAGGAGAAAGTTTGGAGGAAAAGTAAAATGTGAGGAAGTTGGTAAAACAAGGCCAAGATAAGATCCAGAGCCTAGGTGGATGATTACATAGAAGATGAGGAAGGACATTGTTTCCAAATGTAACACACAGAAGGAAGAAAAAAGAATGGGTATGCATGAAGGAAAAGTGTAGATTTATTCTTTAAATATTTTTTTTAATTAACTACTTTATTAACTACTGTGGGGTAACAGTAGTTAATAAAGGTATATATTGAATGTGCAATTAAATAACACACATCTGTATATTGAAGAATTACTTTTAATTAATTTTTATTTTCATCTGGAGAAGAACTGAATAATTGGGGAAATATAAGTCAGAAGTCTGAGAAACTGAACAAGATTTAAAATTATAAATGTGACAAATTGGAAATCTAGAAGTATCACTGGATGGTGTTGATGATACTGTTGATGATTTCATGTAATATTCATTCCCACTTTATGTATAACTTGCCAAAAGCCTATCGGTGCCAATTTAAGAAGGTTGACCATGCGTACCTATTTACTTCCTTTCTCTTCCAATTTCCCACTGAAATAACAGTCATATTTACAAAAGAAAAATTATTTTCCTACAGTGCTGAGAATGATCATGAAAATCATAAGGAAACTTCAGATTTTGATAAATTTTAGATTGAAGGATGAATCAACCAGAGTTTAAAAATCACACGACAGAATGAATAGGTGAAAGTCTGCAGCAGAGGGCCTAAGAAATGCTGGAAAGGCACTCTAGTGGATATGAAGAGACTTCAGTAGCAGGACATTCAACAAGAAAACTGATTGCAAGACTTTATCAACAACTGGAACACAGATAAATAATATTATATAAACTGGTTGGGATAAAGAACAAATTACAAATAACAAAAGGATTTAACAGATTTTTCATCAGCAACACTACAAGTTAAAAAAATAATGTCTTCAAAGTCCTGATTGTAAAAATTTCAAAAATTCTATATCCCATTGTCAATCAAGTTTCGCCATTACCAATTCAATACTGACAGAAGTTCTAATTTGGGGTGTGGTTAGGGTAGAGAGACTTTATTCAGTGCAAACAGCTCATTGTGCTATAGCTTGGCTGTGGAACAGCTCAGTTGCGATACAGCACCGGTTGTGGAATAGCACAGCTATGAGGTTATTCCTCGGAGAGGCAGCCCTAGTGTTATGGCTCTGGAGTTACAACTCCAGTGTTACAGCTCTGGTGGAGTGAGACAACTCTGCTGGTGAGACAGTTGCATGCCAGTCTGTTGTGAGAGCTCTGTTCTGTTGTTGCAACTCAGCCAAAGCCAGTGTTGCAGCTTACATGGATGTCGTAGCTGAGGAAACAGTCTTCTATGGAAACTGAAAGTGTGCTACACTGAGACAGAGGCGAAGCTGGCTTATACAGAGAAGAGTTCCCACCCTTGGTCCCTAATAAGTCCATTCTCATGCAAATGAGAACTCCAAATCTTCACAGCTTCATTGGTTCATTAGTCAGAATGGATCACTTCTGATTGATCAGTGACGATGTAAATAAAGATACAGCTGAAGATGCAAATGAGAATATAGATGTACAGCTCTGATTGAATGGGAAGGTCTCAGTTCAATTTGTTGAAATATGGTTCCAGGAACTCCTTTATATGGATGGACTCTGAAGGAAGTAACACAGTCCAGGAGGCTTGCATCTCAGTGCAGCTTTTCCTTGAAGCACAAACAGCACGTTAGGTGCCCATTTGGCAATGACACTAGGCTTTATTTATAAATTTGAGCCCAGTTATTCACCAGTTGTCTTTCTTAATAGGCACGTTCATTCTCAGATTTGGTATTTCCCCCTTTCAGTCAAAACATGTCGACAATGTTGATGATTGCTCTGATCAATTTGTCATGTGTTTGTGCCAGAGTAATTCGGATACCTGTTCTAGTCCTTCGGTGAGATTCCTGTGGCCTGGCAGAAGGCAATATAGCAACTAGAGCCATTCACTTATGAGAGGTCTCTCGGGCACCTAACAAACTAAAAAAGCTTTTCAGTAGTCAAATTATTCAGAAAAGGTTAAAGTATTACAAAGACATTAAATTTATAACATTAGAAGAAATCAGGAGTAATTGACAAGAATGTAAAGGTTTTAACAATCATAAATTACAAACATGGAGAAAATGTAGTAACTTGGTAAATCATTTCTATCCTTCATGCAACCATTGCTTAAGTTTTTGTAAGGGAGCTTTAAGAGTTTTGTTACAGAACATCAGCTGCTTAGCAATGAAGTATTTAAAACAAATTAGAACACCCATAATTAGAGCATTTGCAACACAAATCTTAAAATAGCCCTGAACTGAGTTGGGAGTCAGCTGAAAATAACAGAAAATTTAAATCTTAACCAGCTAGTGGTGCTAGAGGTGAAATTGGAATGCCCTTTAAGAGATCTGGGAAGTTGAAAGAGTTGGTTGTTTCTAATTCAACCTGGAAAGAAATGTTTATCCAGGTGCAACAAGAGGTATTAAATGTGATACAAACCTCTTGTAGTATAGGCAAATAATCTAAAACAATCACATTGTCAAGAATTCATCCAGCTAGGGAATCTATAGATCTTTGTTGAGCTCTGAGGGTTCTAGAGGTCCAATGGGCCATTCTGTTAACTGTTCTGGTTGGATTTCACATCTTTATGTGTAATTGAGAAATGTAAAGGCCAGCCCATGACTCTGCAGTTCCCATATTAATCTCACAATTTTATTTGCTACCATTGTGGAATGACCAAGATTTAGCTACATCTGAGAAGAGTTAAAAGTAATGAGACTGATGAAAGTCAGGAGCTATCACCAAAACCATAGTCTTACATGTATCCTATTGAAGACATTTAAAATTATACAACAGGATTTATTTGCTATATATACATGCTAGTATTGAGACTTAGAAAATATGTGATTTACATTCACAGAATTCCAGAACTATACTCAGATTTACAGAGAATTAATTTTTTTCTTTTTATAACTAGCCATTTGTGAAATGTAACGGTTAATGGAACAAAATCTTTGTCAACATAGTACTAATGTGTGGCAAATTACACCAATTAAGCAGCTCAAATTTCTAACAGGTAAAGACACACATCTTCGAATTTCCAAGCATTCATCTCAGTAGTAAGTTGGTTTTGCCTAAATGTTACCCCAATAGAAGAGAGATTTTAAATATTTCTCTCCTTTCAATACATCATCTTACTTTTAGAGGTGGAAAAGGAAAAATCTAAAATAATGTCGGCACAGTGCTTAGAGGCTAAAGTAGTGCTCTAAATTATCCAATGAATGGAATTCTCTATGCTTCAGAATATTGCTAGTATTATATGATAAGCTGTCTGACAAAAAGGCCATGTCGCTGGTAGAAATATTTCTGGATCAATGATTAAAAAGTTAAGACCAACTGCTAATTGTTAAGGGTAGAAAATTTTCAAATGGCCAACTTCTGCTTCCATTGTTTAATGTTAAACAGGGTGTAGTTCTAGGAGATATTCTGTGCGAAGATATGCTAATGTTAAGGGTGTAGTTATCCTGTGTAAAGATATGTTAATGGCCAGCCTCTGCTTCTGTAAACCTGCTTGCTTGCTAGAGAGGGTTTGGGGGCTTTTTAAGCTATTCCTTCTAGAGGCTCAGGGCTGATTCTCTAGTGGGGAGAGTCAGTCGCCGGAGGGCTAATAAAGGCTCATAATTAATCTCGATTGGCTCCGTGGGTCTTAAATTTGATTGCACCACAACACTAATAACATCAGAACATTCTCTAATTGTCAGATAACAGTTTGATGATTCTTATCAAATTAAAATTTCTTAGTAAATAAGGCCATGTTTTGTTTCTTTTTGTATCACCTACTAAAGTGCTGTGGACATTAGTAGCATTTGGTGGATGATATCTGGAAAATAACTTTAATTCTTCCTCAAGGAAAACACCAATCCATCATATGGCACACTTTAACTCTAAATACAATTTATAAGATTATTAACTTTAAAAATTATGTTAGTTTATCCATACTATCAGATATTTAAAATATTAGAATTATTCTCTTTAACATCTCTTGAAATGCATTTCCATTTTAAACATTGCCATGAGGTGAAAGGAACACATGAAGAGAAGTAATATTTAAAATACTAAACTCTATTCAATGAGCCCTGAGGGTGAAGTGAAAAGATACAGTCAAAGATATTTGGGAAAGGGCAGTGCACATTCTAAAATCTTCATAAACATCATATACATTTTTTCTTAGCTATTAATATTATATAACCATGTTACTCTAAATCATCTCAATGAAAGTATAAGTTCCTTCCACTTGAAAAACCGATCAAATATCAACATAGGAGTTGAAATTCTTACTAACAAGATAAAAAGAAGTTATTCATGTTTAGATGATACACTTTTCGTAAATTAGCAGCACTTCATTCTACCAGGACATACAAATTTTGCTTCATTGGCTGGTCAGAAATAAAGAAAACTCAAGGTCAGAAAAACTCCTTGTACAAGGGAAATGTGAAACTACAATTTTTTCCTTAATAACTAATTATTTCTCCCTTAAGTGATAGGTGAAAGTACTAAAATGTCACCTTCAATGGTAGAGAGGCATGAAGAATGCTGAATGAGGCTGTTTCCTGCCACAGTGGTTTTATAAAAGGGAGTTCTACAATGATCAAGGTTGAAATAAGTGCCGCCAGATTTAGGGCATTTAAGATAGAGGTAGTGATGTGATAAGGGGTGGTTAGAAATTAACTCAGTTGTAGGAAGTGGTCAGGTCAAATCAGAAGAGAAAATGTTTGCATGTAAAGTGATCAATTTATACACTGGGTTTAGGTATACACAAGGGAAAGATGGCACTGCTTTTAATAGCTTCCCCTGATAAGTCTCAGGAGTAGGAAATTTTGTAAAATCAACAGTAAAGCTAGGGCTGTTGAAAAATAGAATCGTCAGTTGTACCAAAGGTAGAGGTAGGCATCCTATGGCAATCCAACATTCAGATAGGTTTCTTGGGGAGGCCAAAATTTAAAAGGATTGTATCACAATACTTCTGTGCCAATATTTTCCCCTTACAATGGTTAAAATAGTGACGATCCGGAAGTATTTCATTGTCAAGGGTTAATGATTTGGAATAACTAGAATATACAGTCTAAAATACAGGAAAGGTGACTAGCTTGTCACAAGTAAATTAGTATCATTAATATATACATAAATATGACAACTCTAAAATAAACATAAGGATTTTGCATAGCAGGAGTTCTTTTTGCTATCCTGTTCCCAGATCTTGGGAAAGACTATCTGCTTCGAGTCCCATCTGTTTTTGATAACTTTAATTTGAACTCACCTATAGGTTGGAATGTCTAGTAAGGCAAATGAGGTGCAACTGTGGGAGTCTTTTTAAATGAAAAACAAATTTTTGAGCTAATATCTTTTAACTTTACCAGGAAAGAATTAGTTAACAATATCCAGTATGGTCCCTTTAGAGACTGGGAAGCGTCCTTGTGGAGATATTCTATTGTATGGACCATATCTCTAGGTTGTAAGTCATGATGTTTGATGCCTTTGTCTCTTGGGAGCACTGTAAAAATTTGCTTTAAAAATTTTTTGCTTTAAAAGGGAATAGAGCTCAGTTTAAGCAACACCAAGGGAAGGATTTTAGGCCATCAGGTAAAAAGATTCAACAAGTTTACCTCAAGTTGAATTTTAACTATCTCGTTGGTTTGTTCTTTAAAACTAAAGGACTGGGGATGATAAGTGCAGTGGAGGTGCATCCATATTGGCCAAATTTTGCATGCCTGGTATATAATTTGTCTTGTACAGTGGATCTCCCTATCACTGTGAAGCCCTGTGGAGATTTTCCAAGCAATAAAATCTATTCTAGAAGTATTTTAGTAATTGCTGCAGCTGTAGCCCTTTATCATGAAGATGCCTCTACCCAATGAGAATACATACAAATCATTGTTAGTGCATTTTTATCCTTGGAAAGAAGGCAAGTTGATTGAAATCCACTTTCCAAACCTCAAATAGGCCTAATTAGTTTCATTTCCCTCTTTTGTAAGGAGAGATTTTTCTACTCAGTTATCAATTTAACCAAGGTAACAAATACTTTACAATCAATTACAGAAATTTAAATGATTAGAAGCATAATTTAGTATTAGAAAGGTACAGTTTACCTAAGCGATTAAAGACCTGATGATGTAGAGCACAAAAAATAAATGTTATAAAACATAAAATATTTACTTTCCCTTTATAATTTCTTATTAAAAACATATCAAATAGTATAGGAAAACTTTGTCCTTTTAACAGAGAACAAGAAAAACCCAAATTTCAATTCTGTATCAGTGTACTTTTGAAATAAACTTAAATAAATTCATTCTAATCTTGGTTAATTTGACCATATATAAGATTTTTTATTATCAAGATCTCTTCTCCATGAACCTTCTGCAAGGTACACAACTCTTCTACACCTTTCATAACCTTTCAGCTTTTGTCCTACCTTTTCCTTTCTTCAGCTGGAATGATTATTTTACTATAGAACAAAATGACTTTTTCAACAAAAATGTATTTTTATTACTAACGCCCTTTTTTTTTTTTAACCAAGCACACATATTTTATTCTCTATATGCAATAATATCCTCTTAATCATACTTTGTGGAGAATGTCTTAATCACAATCTGAGGCATTTTGTGCCCTTCTTGCCTTGCAAAATGAAACATTAAGGTATCTCAATTACCTTGCTCTATCATCTTGTCTGCCAGTCCTGAAGCTAGCAGAGCAGTGGACAACTGCATGTCCCTTATAATTAAACCAAAATCTATCAGCTAGCTTTTATTTACTAAAGATTAATTCTAGATCACATGCACTTAAAAAAGCAATTGGATTAGTTTCTGTTATACTTCCTTTATAGGTATACCTTATGTTTCTGTTATACTCTCCTTTATATATATATACCTTATGTGGACTTATTGACAAACACAGACAAAATGAAATGGGAAGCAAGTGTGCACAATAAAACTGGAAACTTCAGAAAGCAAAGAGAGCATCAGAAGGCTTGAATTTAAAGGGACAGACTTTCTTAGAGAGAGAGGAAAGTGGCACTGGAGGTGGTGCCTAAGCACAAATGGCTGTTGCATGACTTCTTCCCACTTCCCAGTGATTTGGAAGATGAGGGAAGGAAAAAAGAGGCTTCAGAGTCCATCTAAAATTTGCATTTTATTCAGTTTGTTTTACTTTAGAGCTCTCGAAGAATCAGTCAAAGAAGGCTCCTCATTGTTTCTAAGAAGTATGAGATTTCCTTTGCTCTAATTGAGCACACAGACAAACTTGGGAATTCCATAGTAGCCCCGTGTTGGTCAACAAAGCTTAAGATAATCCCATATAATTTTTGTCCAGAGGTCTGGCCAATTCCAGTTCTCTGTACTGTAATTTTTGTTGTACGTGAAATCAGCCAAAGTCCTTCCTGTTCCCACCAGAAGGTGGCTCATTAACATGAGAAGTTGACAGCATAGTTTACCCATTTTGCACTCCTCCTTATGGGCGAGATCCCTTCAAGTGCCTGTTAGTGCAACCATTCCCAAAACCATATGGGCAAGACAAAGTATGAACCTGGAGGATACCTTCTCTAGGTACAAACACAACAGAAGAAAGTCCTTCTTTGAGGATACCCTTCATGGTGCCAAATGCAACTGAGGGATACCCTTCTTAGGCACCAAACCCAAATCATATGGAAAGGCCCTCTCAGTCCAAACATATAAACTGAGGTCACCAGATGAGCTCCTACCTAAATTAAATAGAGTCTCTGAGACCTCAACCGAAAGCATGGGAGAATTTGGATCTAAGAGAACTTACCTCAAACCCTTTCAGCACTGCTTGGAAGATAACTGAGCTCAAGGATCTTGTGCAGGCCCCAAAGCATTAGTTCAAAATGGTGTCAGGTGGAAAGTTGGCTGTCATTTCAGTTGCCATTGCTGCCACCCATGTAATGTCAACCAAAGGTCATTGTTGCTTATTGACTGCCAACAGAAGTTCCTATTTGACGTAGTATGAGAGTAGAGAGATTTTATTCAGTGCAAACAGCTCAACTGTGTAACAATCTGTTTGTGGAACAGCTTGGCTGTGTATCACAACTCAGTTGTGATACAGTTTGGCTAAGAAACATCATGGCTATGAGACAACTCAATATTGATATAGATCAATTATGATACAGCAATGCTGTAAAGCAACCTGGATGAGGCAGCCCTGGTGTTTCAGCTCTAATGTGATGGCTCCAGTGTTGTAGCTCTGGTCCAGCAAGACAGCTCCAATCCAGTGAGATAGGTCAGCTCCTGTGTTGCAGCTCAGCCAACGTTGCAGCTGTAGCTGATGTTGCAGCTCCAGCTGGGAAACACAGACAACCATGGAAACTGAAGTGTGCTCCACCAAAACAGAAGTGAAGCTAGCTTGTATAGAGAAGAGTTCCCACCTCTGAGTTCCTGAGTCGTCTTTTATCATGCAAACAAGGATTCTAAATCTTCAGTCTGAGTGTTCCATAAAACACTATCTTGATTGGTTGGAATGGAGAAGCTCTGATTGGTTTGTAAAGATGCAAATGAGAACGGCCGTATACTTCTGATTGGATGCCAAAAATTTCAGTACTATTGGTTGAAATATGATTCCAAGAACTTGTTCACAAGGATGGGCTCAAAAGGCAGGAACACAGCGCAGGAGGCTTGCAGCTCAATGCAAGTTTTCCTGGAAGCACAGAGAGCATCTGAGGACCCTGTTTAACAAAAACTATTAGGCTCTGTTTATAAATTTGAGCCCAATTAGCCATCAAGAGTCTTTCTCAACAAGTATATTTTATTCTTGTGGTTGATACCATAAAACTATCAAGTATGAAAAAATAACATGATTTCTGCAAGTGCAAGTACTTAGGAGGTTTATTTTTACACACTTTTTCTTAAAAAAATAAATTATATTTTTCTATAGCAAATGAAAAAAAATAAGACATAGTATCCAAGAAACTGTAGATTTAATTTAGGATTGCAAAGAAAAATAATTTCAGGTTGGCAGTGGTCTGTTAACCTAAATCCAAGTAGGATGTCTTTAAGAAAAATAACTTTAATAAATACTATAATTAAATTTTTAAATTATTTTAGTGATAATAAAGTCATACACTTTATTTATTACTAAGAAGGAAGAGAGACAATTGGAAACATCAGGAAAACTGAAGAAATCTATCTTAGAAATTATGACACAAATATAAAGTGACATCATGAAATACATCTAAATTTAATAGATCAAGAAAAATTTAAGTCATACTTAAAATTACAAAAGTTATTGCTAATAAATTTATTTAAAATATAGTATTATCAAAAATTGAAAGAAAGAGTGAGCCAGAGAGATGGAAATAAATTTACTTAAAGTAAGTTAAAATTCTTACTCTTTCTAGCAGAAACTATCGCTTTACTTTTCCTTTGTTATATATGCATAAATGAGCATAATATTTTATTCAGAAAACAGTTTTCTTAATTTAGCTTGTAGTGGTATAATAAAAATAGCCCATGTTTTGGAATAAAACAGACTAAAGTTTAAATCCTGGCATTTGTTACTTATAAGCTGTGTGTCCATGGGCAATTTACTTAAGCTCTCTGAACCTTAGTTGAAGAAGCAAATTACAAAGTAAATAGTAAGAGCCCAATATAGTGTTTTCATAGTGGGTTCTCAAAAAATATTTATTAGTAGTGATATTATTATTTATAGAATCTGCTTGAAACAAGGACTCATTGTGTGGTATGGTTGATGACTACTTATTACCAGGGATGACTTTTTTATGAAAGTTGTGAAATGGAAAGTTCTGCTGTTTTGCACTAATATTAAAGGTAATTAATTGCCTGGGTAAAAGAGACAAAAAAAAAAGTTTTACTGTCACAGAGGATGAAAGGAGAACAGTGGTTCCCAGTTCATAATACCCTGATCCCATGTGTGTTGATGGTATAGTAATGAGCATAGCTGCCTTCCATAATACTCTGACCCCGGGAGAAACCCAGAATAGGAATTATTATTAGAGACTTAGATAAAATATTTTGAAATCTTAAATTTTAATGGACACTTTAGAAAAAAACTAAACAATATACTAGTTTCTTTGCTTTTGTTTGAAATAATTTTAATTCATTTGTGGGAGAATTGGTTACCTCTTGCTCATCCCCTCTAATTGATGGTTAGTTTTATATGTCCTGATTAACTAAATGGGAAATTATATTTACTACTTAAATGAAGTTTCTTTGGTAGAAAGAGTTCTTTGACAACATAAAACCCATATAAAGAAAATAATCGAAGTGGACTCTTGGGATAATTTTTTGCCTACAGCACTGGCATAAGGGAGATATTCCCTGAACATCCTTGGTCTGTTGCTCCACCCTTAGATCTCCTAGGGAAAGAGAGTGGGGACCAGAGCAGTGAGCTTGGAAAGGGGAACCGAATAACACAGCTCTGTCACTTCTAATTTTATGTCTTGAGCCAGTCAGCTGTACTCCTAGGTGGTAAAGGAGGAGACTTTGATCCCTCAGTACAGCCTATTATAAATGGTCAAGATTCAGTTTGGGTGTTCAGAGGATTGGAAAGTTTATTGCTGCCCTATATAGAGCCTTATTTTCTAATCTCAGCTTTTATCAGTAAAAAATTTAAACTTCATCCACTTAACATTGCGCTTTCTCTCTCTCTCTCTCTCTCTCTCTCTCTCTCTCTCTCTCTCTCTCTCTCTCTCTCTCTCTCATATAAGGAGAGGAAATGAAGACATATTTGCTGAGATTCCTATGATCTCAAAATACTACTAGGTGGGAACACCTCTTTCAAGCCTTGTATATAATTGAAACAATTTTTTACATACTGAGGAAAAGAGATAAACAGAAATGTGAAAGCTAATATTGAAAATATAAGTAGTTGACTACCCTGGAAGACAACATTTTTAACACATAATTAACACAGTTTTATATCTGCAACAAAATTCTTTTGCAAGATAAATTGACATGTTTTGATTTTTGGCAACCTAGTCTCAAAAAAAGTGATGAACTCAGCAATAAGCCTCCAAATATCCATCCTCATTCATTCTCATCTTTTTTTGACCCAAATTGTGGAACTCTAACACTTAAAGAGATCTATCTATATGTTTCTCATTATTGTGAATTTAATAACAGATTCATAGCTGGTGTATAATTTCTGCAAAACCTTTTGATCTATACATTTTGACCTATGGAATAAAGATTTAGATAAAAACAAATAATAAGCATTAAAAGAATGCATGGTCAGGTTCAGTCTACAATAACATTTGAGGATAAAAATACTAAATTTTATGTTAATATTGATGTTAATACTAACCAAAGCTTAATTTTTTAAAAAAGGTTAAATTAAGAAAATATAACATCTCCTAGATGTCTTCCTCAAGTCTAAGTATTCTACTAGCTTCTTAATTAAAAATTCTTTTGATAAATTATAAAGATAGAATGCTTTTGCTTAAGGGTAATAAAAATTGATTTTATTCTATAAAACATCATTTTTTAAAAAAAGTTTGAGATATTGGCCAATCTAGACTGGAAATAGAAAGCATATTTTAAAACTATGAGTTCAAAAAAAGAAAAGAAGCTCTTTAAGACCAATCTTGACTAATTATCTTAATGATGCCAACAACTATAGGCTCTGTTATTTATATTCTATGCTCAAGGCATCATCAATTCTATTTTTAGTTTTTAAAAATATAATATATAGTTAGGATTTAGGTATATTAATCATTTTTTAATGTAAAAGAATTAATTTGATAACTAAAATGGTATGGTAGGATATATGACATGACATTGATGCATCTCTATATAATTCTTTAATTTCAGTAAAGTCTATAATTAATTAGTTAATTATGGGCTAATATGTATTTGTAACTAGATACTCAATTTCTTGTAATAGTAATAGAATTAAGAATTTGCTTTTGTTTTAATTGATTCTTTTTATGTAAACCAGATTTTCTTTTTTTCTTTTACGTTTTATTAAATATTTTGTTACATTGACAGGAAATAGTTTAGGATGGAAGTTAGTTAATGTCCTGAATGTCTTCGGTATAAAAAGATAACCTTACTAATTTGATGTCTTAAAGACACTAAGGAGATTTTACCAATTGTAGAACATTCAGATGATATAGGTGTCAAACATGTTTGACATCTCCATTTTGGTTACTGTTTTCTAAGTTCTTGGGTTTGCATCCTCCTTGATCACTGGTGCCTAGGAAGACTTGACCAATGTGACAACTAGGCCAGTCTTTAAATCAATGCTACTGTAAGTGCAGCTCCTAATATCAGCATAAGAGTTATTTCTGAGTTCCAGTAACTTAAAATTAGGAGTTAGAGTCACTGAGACCTTCTTAGTTTACGTAAAAATCTACTCACAAAAATCATGTATTTTTCCCTAAAGTTATATTGAATCTCAAAAAAAAAAATGTTTTAAAAATCAAATCTTTAAGTAACTCTATGCCACATTAATCTAGATCAACTAAATTTTCTACTGCCTTTATATTTGGATATAATAGTCTTCTAAATAAAGTTTCTAAGTTTGAAAGCGTCTTAGTGTTTGCCTCTAGATAACATCAAAACAACTTATTTAAGTTGACAATTCCAGCAACTCTTTAGTCACCCACGAACAAATTTTGAAATTTGTTTAAACTATAATTAGTCAAATTATTTTGTATTTTAAAAGATATCAACATTTATGAATATTTTTAGATTGGAAATACAAAGACTTTCTTTAAGATAGTAAGCCAATTATAACATTTTAAAATTACTTAATAGTCCACTTTTCATCTTCAGTACTAGACACGATTAAGGACATTTTAATGATTAAAAAACAGACGTTTGTATTTTTTTAATAAAAATTGCTTTTAAGTAACTTAGTAGCATAAAAGGCCACCAGGAATTTAAAATAGTGTCATTGGAATAAGTGAAACAAAACACAGTTTAATTGGGGGAAATGAAAGATATTTTAGAATCAATTTTGTTTACATTTTTACTCCTTAGATCTATAAAAATATTGAAAAAATAATAATGAATTTCAAACATTATTTTTTTAAGCAGCTTTTCAATCTTCCCAGATATATGTTGCCAAGTCATTCCCAGGCATTCATTCATGACTGAGTATAAACATTTTACCTTCCATCTCCACAAGACAAGACCCCATTCATGAACAAAGGAGGTCCGCACAAATGCAAACACTACATACCTAGTTTTTGCTGCACATTAGAAATCATATAAATTTTATTTCAATTTTAAGAAGAGACCCTGTTAGTTTAGAAACCTTCAGAAAGACAAAATCAATCAGTCTATGGACTCATAATGCACATCCATTAAAAATATTCTAAAATCAACCAGATTATTTACTTAAAAATTTTTAAGTGAGAAATATGCCACCAGTGTCTGAAAATAAAAGTTCTATTACAAAGATACAAAGTGGGTATTTGAACCTATCACACCGATAAAGAAAAGAGTGAAAGTAAATGAAAATTTGAAGAAAAAAGTTGAATTCAATAAATAAATGACTAATAAATAATTGGTTTGATTTGATTTTTCACTTTCTTAATGCTTATGTTAATATCACACAAAGACCATGTGTATGTGATAGATATATGACTTATTGAGTCATTAAAACTTTATTTTAATGTAAAAGGAAAAAAATCATTTTGCTTTATAATAGTGGTCCAAGTTTCCTGAGAGGCAGAATCACAGTGAATTATTAGTCTGTGCCAAGCACTATTATCAAAAACAAATTTCTAAAAAAATTAAAAGTAGGACTCAAATGATCCAGAAATTCCACTTTGAGTATTTATCTAAAGAAAATTAAAACACTAACTTAAGATACATGTACCCCATGTTCATCGTAGCATTATTTACAATAGCCAAGACATGAATGCAACTTAAGTGTTCATTGATGGATATCTTGATAAAAAAGATGTGGGATATTATTCACCCATAAAAAAAGTAATGAAATTTTATCATTTGCAACAACATGGAAAGACCTCATAAGTCATGGGGATGTAATGTGCAGCATGGTGACTGTAGTTTATTAATAATACTAAATTGCATATTTGAAAGTTGCTAAAAGAATGGATCTTAGAAATTTTCATCACAAGAAAAAATTTTGTAACTATGATGATATAATCTATACAAATATCAAATTATTATATTGTATATGTGAAACTAATATGTTGTATATCAGTTGTATCTCAATTAAAAAATTATTTTTTATAATCCAGCATACATAAATCCAGGGTAATTTTTTTAAAAAGTGTGAGTTACAACTCACCAAGAACCTGGAGCCGACTCTGCCCAAATCTGGTCCACCATCCTCTGACAGCCTCCATCTACACTTCTTCTAAACCCTCCCCTCCTTGTATTTCCCTTCCCCTTATATCCCCAGGTTCTCCTGGGACTGGGTCCACTGGCTGCATATCTCTGGAGTTGAATTAAATCCCAATCCTCTCGCCACACTTGAGTTGTTTTCATCTTGAGTTGTCTCCACCTTTGGTGATAATTTTTTCTTGCTCCAATTCCTCTTTCTGACCCTTTGGAGAGTGATTCTCAAACTCTGTGTTCTCAGAAGTTCTTTACCTCTTAAAGATGACTGATGACCTTAAAGAGCCTTTGTAGATATTGGTTATAACCATCAATACTGATCAAATTAAAAATTGAAACTGAAAGTGTTTTTATTATATATTTATTACTTTATTTGGAAATAACATTAATAAACTAATAATAAATATTTAAACATAAATATAGTCTTAAATAGCTAAATTTTGTAAAACAAAATATGTGAGAAAGTTGCATTGTTTTACATTTTTTGCAACTCTCTTTAATGTTTGGCTTAATAAGAAACAGCTGAATTCTGATATCTATTTCTGTAGTCAGTCTATTATACTATGTAGTTTTGGTTGAAATATATTAAAACCTGGGTTCATACAGATATGTATTGGAAAATGAGTAGTATTTTGATAGTTTTCAGATAATTGTGGCAATACAGCAAATCTTGACAAATAGTAGTTTCCTAATGGCTAGATGCAATTTATAATATGAAAACACAGTGAAAATTTTTTAATTTTTATTGCATCAAAATATATTGGTCTTGCACTTTGAAAAGATAGTTTATCCATACATGATTTGTAATACTGGTCATATAGAATACATCAGTTCACTAAGTTATGCATCTCTGTGATATGTTAACACATTTCATTGTTATATTAAAAAATCACATTAATTAATATAATCATGAATCTTGCTAGAAAAGTCTTGAACTATTGGAGAGCTGTCAAGAACATGGTAGCAGATACAAATTTTTCTTAATTCTAATTTTCACTTTAAAAACTCAAATGTTATCACAGGCAATGAACATTATCATTTTTTCCTTGAAGTGACAGTCTCATTTTATTCATTTTTGAGAAAATGTCTGCCAAATATCCATGTATGAATAAACTTATTTAGTCTATGAGGTATTCTTTCAAGTAAAAATGTGCTCCATGTACAATGGGGTCCATAATTCCACAATTTCAACTCTCACACAGTGTTTTCCTGGAGATACTCACTGTATTTTGATATGCAGAAGTGCTTTATGTATACAGTACATTTCATTTCACAGAATATTCAGAAAGATATGAACTTGATTAAAATTTAATCAGTACTTTTTACTCTCAGGAAATTCTTAAGAGAAATTGAATTTTTTTTAAAAAAAATTATTTTATTATTAGTTTCAAGTGTACAGTACATTGGTTAGACATTTATATAGTTTTTTAAAGGATCTCTCTAATTGATCTTTCTCTTCTCTGACTCTCCACCTAGCCATTACATTAATGCTAACTGCATTCCCTATGCCATACTCCCCATCCCCATCAACTACTAATTTGTACTTCTTTAACCCTTTGCTCCTTTCTCCCAGCCCTTCAAACCCTTTCTTCTCTGTCCATCACCAGATTGTCCTCTATATTTGTGACTCTGTTTTTGATTAGTTTGTTATTTTTGTTCCTAAGATTCCACATATAAGTGAAATCATATAGTATTTATCTTTTTCTTTCTGATTTATTTCAATTAGCATGATAACCTCTAGTCCATCCATGTCATTGCAAATGGTAAGATTTCATTTTTTTAATAGTTGAGTAATATTCCATTGTATATATGAATCATAACTTCTTTACCAATTGTCTGTTGATGGACATTTAGATCGCTTCCATATCTTGGCTATTGCAAATTGTGCTGCCATAAACACAGGGGTGCATAGATCTTTACAGATTATTATTTTAGTTTTCTTGGATAAAAACCTAGAAGTGCAATCATTGAGTCAAAAGATATATCCATTTTTAATTTTTTGAAAAACCTCCAGACTGTTTTCCATAGTGGCTATACCAATTTGCAATCCCACCAAGAGTGTATGAGAGTTCCTTTTCCTCCAAATTCTTATTAGCACTTGTTGTTCTTTGATTTATTGATGATAGTCATTCTGACAGGTATGAGGTGATATCTCATTGTGGTTTTAATTTGCATTTCTCTAATGATTAGCATCCATGAGCATCTTTTCATTGATTTTTTCTTTCTTCTTTTTTTTTTTTTTTTTTTTTTTTTACTGAGAGGGCATGACAATGAAGACTAGAGACTACTAATATAATTTAGTGACACTCTGATTATCCAAGCACCTGCAGTTTTGCTCACTGTTGCTTTTGGCCCCTATAGCAAAGATTTACAGTGGAAAAACAAATAGTATCTTAGTATTACTTGAGCATAGTCTGATCTTAGAACCCTTGAGAGGTTTACAGAGACTCCTAAACTGTATGGACCAACCAGGCTTTGTGAACCTCTGGTCTAGGATTTTCATGACTTATCCTTTCTCAGCAAATACAAGGCAAAGAAACTGGAGAAGAGGAGGGTTTTTTCAGGAAGAGATGACAGTTAAAGTCCCAGGAGAAACCTAAAAAGTTGGAAGATTTTGTCAATAAGTTTTGATCAGGACCCAGTCTTGAAACCAAAAATGAAAGAATTTTGAGCTGACTGTAAATTGGTGTTAATACCTTTGACTTTCAACCTACATGGTAAGCTGTGGTTAAGGCAGCTGAGTTGAAGGAAGGTGGGAGAAAGTCACTGATGTTATCAGAAGCACCTCTTCTCCTTCATGAATTCAGGAAACTATTAGCATGGGAGCTAATGCAGTTCTTATTTCCTTGTCTTGGTACCTGTCCAGGGAGCACTTTTAACTGTTGCTTTCCAAAATTCATCACCCAAACTGAGGGTTAGCTAATCTTTCTGTAAAAAGCCAGAGAGTAAATATTTTACATTATGTGGGTCATACATTTTCTGTTGCAACTACTCTACTCTGCCATTGCGACAAGTAAGTTTCAAAATCTTTATGTATGAACACTGAAATTTGAATTTCATAAAATCTGTGTGTGTCACAAATATTATAATTTAAATTTTTCCCTACTGTTTAAAAAACAGTCTTAGATTATAGGCTATATAAAAACACGCGGTGAGCTGATTTAGCAGAACTTCCTCTAACCCAAAAGAGAGAAGCTAATGACAAAAACTTGGAGTACCAAGACGGGTAAACTGGATAATGAAGACCTATAATATTCTTTGATTTCAACCCTTATTTCAATCTGACTGTGTTCTTGTCAGCCAAGTGCAAGACAATTGAAGTTTTTATTAAATTCTGCCAGTTTTCATCTATAAAGCTATTCCATAAAATTGTATTTATATCAAAAAAGTGAAGAAACTAAACAGAACTCCCTTTTGCATTGTCCCCAGGTGGAATAAATAAATTAAAAACAGAAACATAAGCTTTTCTAAACAACTTCATTCTGAAGTTGCTTAGAATGAAGCAACCTATAAATAATGTTGTTATGAAAACTCAGATTAAATAACTGAACTTGCTTTATTCCAGGAATACTTTCCATGCCAACACAGCCTCTTCAGAATCTAGAGGTTCTCCAAGCCCCAGTTCACATCTCACCTTTTCTCTTAAGCCTCCCTTGTCTAACTCAAGTTTCCTATTTGAACTCCTAGGCATTCATTTGTGGGACTATTTATTTGATAATCACACTGATTATCAAATCACACTGATGTTTTCTTAAACTGGTTTTTGACTCTTGAAACTTTAACTGTAAACTATTTGAGAATCACAATCCTTTTCCAGTTACTTATAATTTCTAGGTCCCTTAGTGTAATGACTAATTTTCAGTAAGAGCGACTCAATAAATACTTGGTTAAAATAAAATAGAAATAAAATAATACATTTTGGGCCTTATTAATGTACATGATTTCTCTGTGCAAGTTTTTTCTCTATTTTCCTAGCAGGAAAATTTCCTTGTTAGTCCTTATCATGCTTTCGATTTTTTAATCTACTATTTTTTTTCAAATCTAACATAGAATTTACAAAGTAACATTAAGTTTTTTATTCAGCACATTGATGCAATTGCCTAATTATGCTCTCCTTCATTTTTTTTCAAACTCTATTAAACTATATTGAGATATCTTTTTGATGTGTACAGATGATTTCATTCATGCTGAGATGGGTTCTTACTATGAACAAGGTTATTTAGATCCCTGATCTTCAAAAAGCTCTGGACTTACATCTATAAAATAAGTATAGAATTAGAAAACGGATATAGAGTTAACATATGAGGAGTCATGTTAGGAAGCATAAAATTGTTATATCAGTTTTGAAAAGCAAAATGACAGTACTTATTCACAATTTTAAATGCAGGTATCCTTTGAAGTATCAATAGAACTTTTAGCATTTAATTCTATGTATCTACTTACAAAAGTATTTCAAGATACATAAAGAAAAATTTTTATTATAGTATAATATTATTTTCATAAATTAAAATATTATGTTGTATTAGAGAGAGAGATAAGGCTGTGTATATTGTTATTAAAAATTTTTAAGATTTATTATTTAATAGTTGACATAAATCAAGGTGCAGTGTGGGGTAAACAGTGTAATTTCATTTGGGAATATAGGAAGAATTATATGGGTTTACACTAAAAATATTATTTTCTCTAAGGATACACACAAAATTGTTAATTGTGATAATATTTAGTAAAAAAATTAGAAGGTCAGAGAAGACTTTCATTTTTCATTTAGTATCCCTGCTGTACTATATAACTAAAAAAAAACCCTACTATATTTCTTGTGAACATTAAATTTGAACTTATAGCTGTGCTTGGGGCGTAGCAGTTGCTCAACAATGCCCATTCCCTTAACCTTATCTAGCTGTTTAGTTACTACTCCACATTTTGTTTTCATAAGATATTTATTCCAAATTAAAAAATGCATAAACTGTGATAAATAACCATCCAATCTGTAATATCATTTTGAGTACTTGATTTGCAAACCTAGAGTTTTCACTACCTGCACACACAATGTAATGTTTTATTTTTTAGATTCTTTGAGGTGACATAATAGACTATATCTGTATTTAAGTTTTTTCTCTTAAAGATATTTCTAGTTTATACTATAGTATATATTTAGACACAGGCAAATTTTTAATTAATCTTACTGATATTTCTTTCAATAAAAACATGAAGTTGCGTGACTAATGAGAAAATAATATTTTATCTCATATCCTAATAGCCTAGTTAATTCAAAATAAAACTATCCTCACAAAGTTCACATGAAAGAGAACAGAAGTAAGGAAAATGGGAAAACAAAACAAAGGAAGGAAAGAAAAATCCTCTCTTCATGGGAGGCCAGCATGACATAGGCCAGAACACAAGTCAGAAGTGTGTTAGAGAATGTATGATCCATCCCATCTACATTAACTCTTGCTGTACTTGATTTATTACTTTTCTACTCAATATATTCACTGATTAAAAAAAAAAAAGGCTTTTAATTATTTCGTCTGGTTTAGGTCACCTGTCAGAAATCATGATATAAATTACCTAATCAGTGTATTTCTATGACACCCACTGAAAAGCAAATATTATTTAGCCTTAAGTTATTCCAAAATGCTAAGAAGAGACTTAGGCCCAGAAGATACTCACCATGCTGTCATGTGTTTGCTGCCAGTCACACCTCATGGGAACAAGGGAGGCATTGTAAAAGCAGCATGGATTCCTCAGGAGCCTGTATAATGCTTTCCTGGAATATATATGGACAAATCCTATGAAATACATGAGACTTTATCAAACCAAACCTATGCTTAAGGCATGGTCAGAATAAAGGAAAAAATTTAAAACACAATGTGTTCAAATTCTTCTATAAAAGGGAATGCCTTGATATGGTAATGTTACAGCAACTTAACTGCATACTATTAGAGCCAAAGCGGGGACATGGTAGCCACCTACAGAAAAAAATCTAAAATATGGCCCTTTTATTAAATGACAAAAAAGTAGGGAATTTTTCTGACTTGTCTTAATTGATACAAGTTAAATCATATCCAAGAAGAGAACATGAAAGCACTGCGTGAACTGAATGGTAGGTTATACATTAGAAAATATATTTACCTCCTGCTCTTAATGAAGGTAATCATGAAATACTTGGAATAATCAAATCTAGAACCAATTCTAAATCTTGTTGAGGTAGGTTTGAGTCCCTCTCCCACAAACTATTCATCAAAGCTAAAAATACTAATCTGAATTTACTCTTTTTCTTTCTTTCATGGATTTAGCAAACTCATGAAATAGAGGTTTCAAACTCTAGAAAGGCAAACCTAATGGACACACTTGCTTATCATGAGAGTGGTAGCTGTTAGAGGTATATGTAGAGTACTGTTGCCATGCTATGCAGAAAAGCTCTAACTTGAACAGAGCCATCACAAAACTTCCTGAGAGAAACACTTTACCACTTTGAAGAGTATGTAAGAGACAATCATATAGATAGGCGAGAAGGACATCCAGGTAGACAAAATAGCATATGCAATGACCCAGAGACATAAATGTCTTTTATAAAAATTCATGTGATAGCACAAGTTACAAAAGAATAAAGACATGAAAGTTTTCATAAAAATTAATAGTATGGCACAATTGCAAAAGAATAATACTAGTTGGTGAGATTAGAAAAGCAGGCACAGAATATAGAGTTTTGATTGTCATATTGAGTTTCAACCTGATCTGAAGGTTAACTTGAGACTTTTGCAACAGTCATTCAGCAGCCACAAGATAAAAATATATATATATGGTAAAACAATAAACAAGGGTATCTTTCCAAAGGCCACCAAAGTAAAGTAGATAATACTTAATTTAAGGACAAGTGAGTATGATTAGATAGAAATGGGAAATTTTCAGAAAGATAAGAAAAAAATTAAACAAAACAAACCAAAACAAGTAAACAAACAAAAAGTAACCAGCAGTAGCAATCAAGTTTTTTTGATGTGCAATACATTTATAAAGTGGAATATATATAGTTACAATGAATAAAAACGACACTTTCCATATATACTTTAAGTTATAGAATTGGAAGAATAGTTTAGCCATGGTAATTTTCTTAGTTCAGGCACATCTACCCTATGACATTCACTCAAAGTTTGCAACGCTTTTGTAGTTTTGCGTTTTAACTCCTTCATGGGGTTTTTAAAGGAAACTCATGGGAAAGAAAATCAATCATTGGTTACTATTTGTCATTTTGATGTGAAAGTCAACATTTATCTTTTTCTTACCCTTTTTACCTACCTGCCACATGATATTTTAAGTTCCAATTTTATAATAAAAAAATATTACATAAATTCATATTTCTAGCATGGCACCTTAGCTAACAGAGAATATTAAATTTTTTTTTTTTTTTAATTTTGAGATGTTATTTGGGCAATGTAGATCCATGGAAGATTTTCTTACAAACTTGTAGGAGCATAGCTATATGTCATGATCTAAACCATAAAAGTAATTTTTAACCTGTTAGATTTTTTCTTACTATAAGTTATCAAAAAGCCTAAAACAGTGATTAGGTCAAACTTTCAATGTGTGGTATGGGGTAGGCATTTGTGTGTATTAACTTTAATACTAATTGATTCTCATTTTTTCACTCAAGTTCATTCAAACTAAAAAAAAAAAAAAATCTTCTTGTGTTTATATAAATTGTCTCAAATCCTTTATGGAAAAAGTGAGATATAAATTATAGGACAGACTCTACAAACTGTCACATTCAATAAATATTCATGGCTAGTGATCCAAACCTGAAGAAGAAAGAATATGACAAATATGTGTCATGTTACTTTATCATGGACATTTCTGTACTATTTCTTCCCTTTCTGACTCATAGAAATAATTATATACCAGTATTAGACTTTCTTCCAAGGAAATTTCTTGGACTGAATGGAATAATTAAATAAGCTTCACTGAGAAACTTAAAGTCTAAATCTGTTTCAATTTAATGGAGTTACATTTCTTATTACAAGCCTTCTCTTTTGAGTTTATTAAAAAAGAAAATTTACCCTCTGCTAAATTAGAGTATAAATAGCTAATCCTTATGCAACTGCAAGGGATGGATGAGGCATTAGGGAAGTGAGAGACATAAATGCTTTTTTATAAAAATTCATGTGATAGCACAAGTTACAAAAGAATAATGACATAAAATTAGCATATTTGGCCACTGAACTAAAGGCTCCTGGTGGAAAAGCCTTTTCAGAATCAGTCATACTCTAACTTTAATAGGAAACGATTAGCTGGAGTTTTTCTCCATATCTTGTCCCTTTTCTATTTTCCACCCTATAAGATTACTTACTCTAGTAGACTGTATGGTATGCCACCAAGATCCCCACCCCAGAATTGATTCAGTCATACCCTCCACCCACCCCAGCTACTTGGAATGTTGGAACTGATGGTTCTCACTGAGTCTCTCTTGAGGAATTGATTTCAGCTGAAGACTTCTCAAAGGCAACATAAGCCCAGGAGAAATGGAATGATATGCTCAAGTGCTAAAAGTAAATAACTATCATTCTGGAATTCTGCAATCTGCTAAATAACAATTCAAGGATGGAGCAAACCAAAGGAGTTTAGACAAGTAAAGATTGATTGAATTTGCATTTAATTGATCCTCACTGAAAGCATGGCAAAAGGAGATATATCTAAGAAATGAACATTGAACTCAGAAAAAGGAGTATGATATAAGAAGAAATGATGAATGGTAAACATGTTAGGGAATCTGCCCAATACACAGTAATTAGCATAACCAATTACAGTGTAAAGAAACAGGATGGAAGTTAAATGCTAAACAATGTCACATAAGATGGTAAGAGGTGGTCAGACTTAAAGTATTCTGAGATCCTTGTGTCAATTAGAAATTGAAAAGTGATAGTGATTAACTTCAAAGACAAATAAATATATATATATATATATATGTATAATTGTAGGAGTATCCACTAAGAATATTAAATGCATAACTTTCCAACCAGTAGTGGGAAATAAAGCAGAAAAGGGGAAGTTGATCAATTCAATGGAGGATATAAAAGTGGAAGACAATTATAGCAAGAGTAACTAACTGCTGTGAGCTCCATGAACCCCTTTCAGGACTGAGGTATTCATTCCCTCAGGTGCCCCAAAGTGTTGGATATTGATGACCTGCCATTGAAAGGAGATGTCTTGCACAAGTTTATCCCCTCTCTCTGGTGACAAGCCACATCCAGTAGTAACTTGTCAAAGCAGGGATGTAAATGTCCAACTAACTTGCCTCAAGATGAGATGAATCTTAAGAGCCATCTCACATTCAGAGTTCCCCATGGGATGACCTGAAGTTGTTGTTGCAAATACATCACAGTTCAGTTCCTCACTCTGTCCGGCTTCTTTTTCTTATACATATTGATCATAACAGCACTCTTTAATGCACTTCCTGTATAAAAGTCTCTATCTTAGATTCTTTTACCAAAGATACAAAAACGAGTAGAACAAAACTGGTTGTACTAAAGGAGATACAAAGCTAATTTATCAAAATGGCCTGTGGGTTCTAGAATCAGATTTTCCATTTATGCCCTGTGTTACCAGAGATAAACTCCTTGAGCCTCAGTTTCCTCATCTGTACAACAATGTTGCTGTATTATAAGAACTGAGTGTTTTTGTCCCCCCCAAATTCACATGTTGATGCTGTAATCTTCAATGTGGTAGTATTTGGAAGCAAAGCATTTGGGAAGTAATTAGATCATAAAGCTAGAGCTCTCATTATGAGATTAGAGAGGTTGTTCTCTCTCTGAACACTCAAAGAAGAGATCATGTGATCTCACAGTGAGGTAGTGGCCACCTACAAGGCAAGAGAAGAGGTCTCATAATAAAATACTGTCCTCTTGGATTTCTCAGTCTCCAGAACTGTGAGAAATAAATTTCTTTTCTTTAAGCCACTGAGTTTATGGTATTTTGTTATAGTAACCTGAACTGACTAAAATAAAGTGCTCAATAATCCTAGATAATATTACCTATCATATGTAAAAACATAATACTGAGTGTATTAAAAGAAAAAAAGTAAAAGTTTAATGACTTTGGTTTGATTAAAAAAAGACTTAAAAAAAAAAGCATAGATGTTGAAGTTTAAACTTGAAAGATGTGTAAAGCAGAGCCAAACAAGGAAGAATTGAGATATAATGCCAAGCAGAAGAAAGGACATGAGCCAAATCACAAATATTCATGGCAAATTGCAAATAATGTGTATGGGATGATATATAGATGAAGGTGGCAAAAAGTGAAACTAGAAAGGTTGAAGGTAGCCTATGCAGCTTGGATTTTGTTCTGTAGTATGCAATAAGAAATTTCACTGTCTTTATAAATGAATGTGTGACATGCTTAGATTTGCATTTTTAAAAGGTAACATTCTAACTACAGTGGCAAGGATATATTTAAAAAGGAGATTCTAAAAACCAGGAGATGTGCAAGAAGCCTATTGCATTGGTCCAACCAAAATATGAGAAGAGTCTAAACTAAGTCAGTGACAGAAGAAATCAATACTGAATGACTGCCTTTAAAACACTTGGGAGACAAAGTCAAAAGGGTTTAGGATGATGCATAGATCAAAGAGACGGAAGAAAAAGGACTCAGAGCCAGTCCCCAATTGTTCTAATTTAAGTGTGAAATTTACAACTGGCAGAGACTAGTTTAATCTTGAACACAATAAGTTTAAGATATTAAATTAACAAAGAATTATATAAAAGGACTAGAGTGAAAGAAGTTAAATATAAATCAGAACAATACTAGAACAGTGGTATCATTGTGCTTGAGGAAACAGTCTTCATTTGTCTGCAAATAATTTGCTACCTGGTTAGATTAGCATATGGAAAATGCACATTTCCTTTACCATGGATAAAGAACATGAATACATAAGAAATCAGAGTATTTCATTCTGAGTACCTGCATATGGGTTTTCAATGGACAATTCAGACAACATTTTAGGCACTGTTCACTAATAATTTATAATATGCATGAATAGCTTTCTCTATTAGATTTATATCCATGCATTTAAATTAAAATCCACTTAGTCTGATGCCTTAGAGTCTAGCTGAAAATATGCCAAAAGTTTGGCTTTTAAGTTTTCAAGCTTTGAGAGATTAATTCATCCACCAGAAGCATAATAATTCCATATGTCCAAGTTTAGTTGCATTTCCAACTTCTGAAAGAAAAAATGATGACACTACACTGACTTTCCAAATGAATCAAATAAAAGGTAAAGCTAACTCAAAACCAAATTCAGATTCATTTGCACATATTAGGGACTTAACATGTTTTTGTCATCATTTGACTGGAGCCCTGTAGGGAACTATTCATGGGTCATTTATTGGAAGTGCTTTTCAGGATGCTCAGCTTTAAATTACACCAAAGCTCTGTTTTGCTTTCATTGATCATGTAACCAACTGACTGTCTTGTTATAATTTTATATCTGAATCCCTGTCAGCAGGACAACTGCAAAGCCATCTTTAAATCTAGTGAAAACACAAAGCCCAAGATGAAATTTATCACTTGAACTTCCAACTCAATAGGTTCTATTATAAAAGAAGGCAGACTAAAACGAAATTAGAAAATTTCATCTGAACATAAAACCATTCATTCTCGAGACCTTGAAATGGCTGTCTAGGAGAAATTGTACCTTTAAAAATTTTAATAGTACTTTTACATATCAAATAGTTCTAGTGGCAAGTCTACAGAAAATGTTATAAGTATTTCATAACAAAAAATAAAATTTACTCTCAAATTATTTTATTGTTATTTTCCACACATTCAACATTACATCTCCTTCTTGAAGTATATAGTGCATTGTTTGTGCTGCTGTTTCTCCAGCTAATCAGCAAACATTCATTGAGTTCCTAGGGATGCTGAAATGTTCTTAATAAAATGAAAATAAAATATTTTTATAATATGGGTATAAAAATGTGTTATATTTTAAGGCCAGTAGATTATTGTATAAAGACAAAAAAGAGAGGAAGGACACTCTGGAAAAGATGAAGCTATACAGAATTACGATATTATAGATATGTACATTGATGTGTACATATCTAGCTCAAAGTAAGCCTCCAAGGGCCGTTATGTCCAACATTCAGTGCTGTTTATACAATTCTAATTGTCCATTTAAATGTCTTTAAAAAGCTTCCTTTATTCTATATTTCTCTGATTTTTGAAGTCTAGAATGAATATTATATCAATGCATCTAGGGAGATTTGAAATATATTTCCAAAATTCTTTTTCTTTTCTCTCATTGAGAGATGGGGTTAAAATCCTCTCCTAGAATTTGGGCTTTGACTGCTTGACTAATGCAATACCAGTGTAAGTGATGGCATGCCAGTTTCTGGGCTTAGACTTTAAGAAACTTGGAACTTCCTCTTTCTATATCTTGGCATACTTTCTTAGAACTCAGACATAATGCTCTGAGGAAGTCAAGCTGCACTGTGGAGATGCTTATGTGGAGAAAAGTCTACAGTCAGAAGAAAAGTATCTACTAATGCCTTAGTTAAGTCAACCAAGTCAGTGTCAGGTGGAATAAATATGAGATATCCCCAGTGAGTCTCACTCAAACTGAAAATTCATGGTCAAAAGACTACAAAAACAACAAAATTACTAGAAACATCAAAACAAACATAATGTCTATAAATTATATATTTATGTATATATAACACAGATATAGGCATTATACACACACATGCACACACAAAGTGAAATTTAAAACCCAATAAAAGTTAAATAACTGATTAGATACAATTGAAGAGATGTTTAATAAGCAAGAAGTTAAATACTGAAAAAAATGTATCAAATGTAACACAAGAAAAACAAAAAAGGAATATTAAAGAAAAATGGAACTTTGTAATCATGAATGGGGAATAAGCAATATTTGAATGATTAATGACTGAAACTTATCCAGAATTTAACAAGGACATGTATTCTCCATTAAAATGTTCAAAGTACTAAAAGCAGGATAGACAGGAAGTATACACCCAGAATATTTTAGTCTAAATTAAAGCAATGAATGACAAAAAAAATACAAATTAATATACAGAGGAAAAATGCAGTTTATCTACATTGAACTGAAAAAAAATTGATAATCCACTTCTCAACAACAGTAATTAAAGATTAAAGGGAGTGGTAAAACATAATTATTCTAAAACTAAAAGGAAATTAAAAACTTAGAGTTTATTATTATTAATAGAAAACAATATTTGCTCACTTTTTATATATCACTTATGATAGCTTCCTCTAAAGAGGTCTAACAGTGTAAATTGATACTTATCTGTTTCTTTAATCAAGAGAATTCAGTAAAGTTTAGGAGAAACAACTTCAGAGTGAATCTCTCTTACCACTTGAGAGTGAGCTGCTCACGAAAAACATATTTTCTATGTAGCTCCTCCAAAAACATTACCTCTGTCCATGATTATACAGCCTCCCTTACTAGTAAAGGAAATATTGTGTCTTTTATATTTACGCAATATTTCTTTCTCAACTATCAGAACATAAGCAGAAAAAATATGCAGCTTAGTAGGAAGCCTTTGAAAACTCCCATAATTACCTATAAACACTCTTTAAAAGAATGTGCAAGGGATAAGCACAAAAAAAGAAAAAATGACCCTAGAAATAAACTACTGGACTCTAGCAGGAACTGTGAATAAATCAAATTATGTAAAATGTGGGTAAGAATGAACAAATATTGACTGTATAAATCAATTATAATAATGTTTAATTGGTTGATTTTTTAAAATCTCTATCGAATTTAAGACTAGATAACCTTAATGTGTAAATCTAAAGAAGAGATGGCTATTAGAATTAAGTATCTTAAGGTTCTTGTATTCAGGAGAGAGTAAAGATTCTGATTAATTTTAGACATTATAAAGTATGTATATTACAATTTCAATGGCAATGATCAAAGCCATAGAGACGGGGGAAAAGGCATAATATGAAGGGAAGCAGAGATTTGAGTGATGCACCTAAAAGTTAAGGAATGCCAAAGAATGCCCCCAGCCACCAGACACAGGAGAAACTCATTGATTTATTTTTCTCTCACAGCCTCCAGAAAGAACCAATTTTGCCAGCTTCTTGATTTCAGACTTCTAGCCTCGACCACTTTGGTATAGTCAGGAAACCACTTAACAGCTTGCAAAGGAAACAATTGTAGCTGCTGAAGAAGGTGGCAGAATCGCATTTGTAGACGCCCTATTGTTTACCAGAATCAGAGTTGCAGGAAGACTTTTCTATACAAATCTTTGAATATGTTAAAAGATTTGCCTTTGTGGAAAAGAGTTTATTTTTTACAATTACAGTAATGTATTGGATTTAGTCTCAAAAAAATGTAAATTGTTTTGACATTGCAATGATAGATCCTTACTATCTTTCTGGAGAATATCTCAGAAAAAAAATGTCAGAAAACATGAAGTCTCTGATTGAGACAAGGTTCTGCTGTGTCATCCTATAGTCCCTTCATGGAAGAATAAGCAGTAAAATGTCTTAGAGTAAAGATATTCAAGTTTATTCCAAGAAACACCCAAAACTTATTCCAAGAAACACCCAGAATACTTACTGATACAAAATTTCAACATTAATGTGATTCAACGGCAAGTGATTTTCTCCATTATGGGGATTATGATCCTGAGCTAGACTGTGAACGCTAACTACAGATTCTAATAAAATACAATAAAAGATCTTGTGTGACATTTCTCATTTTTTGTTTTCCTTTGTAGATTGAAAAGTTTTAACCCTTCTTTCCAAATCTGGTGCTAGCCCAGGCCTCATTTTTAAATTAAAGAATATAATATCTCAAAAGAAAAATTTTGTGTAATAAGCTAAAAAAGTGCATAGAGGAAGAGCTGCAGCATTGTTATTAAATTAGTAAAGAAGGAAAGCCTCAGATGAAAAGATAGGAGTCCATGCTAAGAGACTAGAAAAAGAAGAATAAATAAGTCCAAAATAAGCAAAAGTAAGAAAATAATATAGAACATAGCATAAATTAATAAAATAGAAAAAAGAAAAATAATGAAAAAATAAAACCAGATCTAGTGGATTGAAAATATCAATACGAATGACTAATTTCTAACCAGACTATTCAGGAATAAAAAAAGAAGATATAATTTACCAATATAAAAAATGAAAGAGGTACTATCACTGCAGACACTACAAATAAAAGAATGAGAGAATGCTAAGAACAACTACATGCCCAGATAGTAAGTGACTAGACAACTTAAATGAAATAGACAAGTTTTTTCAAAGACATAGACTACCAAAATTTACATAAGAAGAAATATATAACCTGAATAAACCTTACTATATAAGTTGGAATTGTAGTTAAAACTCTTCTTACTGAAAAACAAAATAATAATAAAAAAAAAAAACCTTTAAAAACCCTTCCACAGTGTCACTGGTGAATTGTCCAAAACATGTAAGGAAGAAATAATACAAATTCTACACAATTATTTCAGAAATTAGACAAGAAAATGAAAATTTCCAACTTATTTTATAAGGCCGGCATTATTCTAATACCAAAATTCACCAAAGACATCACAAGAAAACTTTAGACAAATATTCCTATAAACAGATGGAAACACAAAAAACTACAAAACATTAGCAAATCAAATTCAACAACATACAACAAAAATTATACATCATGACTAAATTGGGTTTATCTTGAGAATTCAAGGCCACTTTAATATTTAAAGGGCAATGTAATTTAATAATTAATAAACAAAAGAAAACTAAATAATCATCTTATTAATGGAGAAAAAGTACTAAACAAAATTTCAGCATCCATTTATGACAAACACTTTCAGCATACTAAGAATTGGAAAGAAAATCTTTAGAGATCAAAGGCTTCTACAAAAACCTGTGACTAATATGAAATCAAGAACAAGTAGATATCAACTTTCCTATTCTTCTTCAATATCATACCAAAGATACTAAAAGGTATAAAAATGCAGCAATAACAAACAAAAGAAACATAAACTTAAAGATAAGAAACAAAATTTTCTCTATATTCACAAAGGCTATGATTGTTTAGGTGGTAAGCCCCAAACATTCTACAGGAAAGCCCTTAGAATAAACAATTGAATTTAACAAAGTCAGGAGATACAGGTAAATACTCAAAAATCAACTGTATAATTATAAACTAGGAATATACAATTATTACATAAAAACATTTCAAAAACACTACCATCTTCAATAGCACCAAAAATATAAAATATTTAGCTATAAATCTAAGAAATGTATACACACAGCAAAGATTAAAACATTATTTGATGATGATGATGATGGTGTCAACTATGATTAAGATAACAATAAAATCAGCTAACATTAAAGTAGTTCTCACTCTACACCCAGTGCTGTTCTATGTCATTTATATGAATTAGCTCATGTAATTCTCACAATTTATTGTCATTTTGTAGCATAAGGTAGTGTGATATTTGTGGTTGTGTTCTCTTTTCTCAAGATTGCTTTAGATATTCAGAATCTTTTGTGCTTTTATACAAATATAATGATTTTTTGCTCTATTTCCTTAAAAAAAAAAGTCATTGTGGTTTTAATGAGATTGCATTAAATCTATATATTGCTTCGGGTATTATGACCATTTTAACTCTGTTCATTCTTCCAACCCATGAACATAGAATATCTTTCCATTTCTTTGTGTCTTCAATTTTTAAAAATAATTCCTTTTATTTTTCAGTGTATAGGTCTTTCACATTCTTTGTTGTTTATTTCTAGGTATTTTATTCTTTTTGTAGCAATTGCAAAAATAATTGTTTTTTAATTACTTTTACTGAAATCTCATTGTTCGTATATATGAATACAATGGATCTTTGTATGTTGATTTTGTTTCCTGTAACTTTACTGTATTTGTTTACTGTTTCTAATAATTTTTTAGTAGAGTCTTTAGAATTTACTATGTAAAGAACCATGTCATTTTCAAAAAGTGACAATTTGGTTTCTTCATTTCCAATGGATGACTTTTATTTCTTTCTCTTACATAATTGCTCTGGCTAGGACTTTCAGTACTGTGTTGAATAACAGTGGTAAGGACAGGTATCCTTGTCCTATTCTTGATTACAGAGAAAAAGCTTTTAGTTTTTCACCATTGAGTATGATATAAGCTGAGTATTTGTCGCATATGACTTTTACTGTGTTGAGGTACTTCTCTTTGACGCCCATTTTATTGAGCGTCTTAATAGTAACTGGATGTTATATCTTGTCAAATGCTTTTTCTGTATCTGTTATATGATTATATGTTCTTACCCTAAATTTTATTAATTTGGTATATCACATTAATCAATTTGCATATGTTGAACCATCCTTGTGCCCCTAGCATGAACCCCACTTGATTGTGATGTATAATCTTCTCATTGTTTAGTTGTATTTATCAGTATTGTGTGTTTAATATTTTTGCATTTTTTTTATCAGAGATATTGCTCTGTAAGTTGTGTGTGTGTGTGTGTGTGTGTGTGTGTGTGTGTGTGTATGTGTGTGTTATCCTTACCAGGTTTGGTATCGGGGTAATACTGGCCTCATATAACAAGTAAGAAGGTACTGACTCTTCTTCAATGGAAAAGTTTGAGAAAGACAGGTATTAAATCATTGAATATTTGTAAAAATTCACTAGTGAAGCCATCTGGTTCTGAACTTTTACTTTTTAGGAGGCTTTTGATGATCATTTCAATTTCCTTATTGTTGATTGGTCTGTTGAGATTTTTTCCAGTTTTTTGTAATTTAGTCTAAGAAGGCTGTATATTTCTAAGAATTTTTTCATTTCTTCTAGGTTATTGAATTTGGTAGCATTTAATCTTTCATTGTATTCTTGTATGAGTTTTCATATTTCTGTGGTATCTGTGGTATCTGTTGTACTCTTTCATTTCTGATTTTGTTTATTTGTGTCTTTTCTCTTTTTTCCTCAATGAGTCTAGCCAGAGGTTTGTCAAAATTATTTATCCTTTCGAAAGACATACTCTTTGTTGCATAATTTTTCTTATCGTTTTTTTGTTCTCAGATTCATTTAATTCTACTCTAATTTTTTAAGTTTATTGGTGTAACATTAGTTAATGCAATTATATAATTTTAAGGTGTACATTATAATTTGACAGTTTCCTTCAGCTACCATTGATCCCCTTTACCCACTTCACCCTCTCTCTATCCCCCATTTCCAGTCTAATTTTTATTATTTCCTTTCTTCTGCTGACTTTGGGCTTCATTTGTTCTTCTTTTTGTAGTTTTTAAAAATGTAATATTTGGTTGTTTATTCTGGATTTTTTTTGGTTTCCTGAGATAGTCCTATAATAATATGAATCCTCCTCCTATTACCACTTTTGCTGTATCCAAAAAGTTTTGTTGCTTTATTTTTATTCTCATTTGTTTCTATGCATCTCTTGAGCTCTCCTTTTATTTCTTCTTTGACCCAGTTATTCTTTAGTAGTGTTGCTTAATCTTCACATGTGTGGTTTTTTTCTGCTTTCTTTTTCCTTTTCTTTTTCTTTCTTTCTTTTTTTTTTTTCTTTTTTTTTTTTTTTTTTTGCAATTGATCTTCAGTTTTAAAGCATCATAGTTGGAGAACATGCTTGGTATAACTTCAATCTTAAATTTGTTGAGGCTAATTTTACGTCCTAACATATGCTCTATTCTTGAGAATGTTCCTAGTGCACTAGAGAAGAATGCATAATCTGGTGTTTTGGAATGAAAGATTCTGTAAATGTCAATTACGTCCTATTTGTATAATATGTCATTTAATTTTGATATTTTCTTATTGATTTTCTGTTTGTATGATCTATTCATAGTTGACAGTAGAGTCTTCAGATGTCCTACTATACTTGTGTTTTTGTCAGTTTCTTTCTTTTGTTCTGTTTGTAGTTGCTTTACATATTTTGGTGTTCCTTGAATGGGAGCATATATATTGATAAGTGTTATGGCTTCTTAATATATTGCCCCATTTATCGTTATGAAGTGTCCATCATTGTCTCTCATTACCTTTTCTCTCTTGACGTTTATTTTTCCATATATAAGTATGGCTACTCCTACTTTTTTCTGGATGTCATTTGCTAGAAGTATATAATTTTACTTCCCTTCACTTTGAGTCTATATCTGTCCTTGAAATCAATATGTGTCTCTTGAAGGTAGCATATGGTTGGGTTTTGTATTTGTTCTAATCTGTTATTCTTTGCTTTTTTTATTGGTAAGTTCATATCATTTACTTTTAGAGTGATTATAGATTTATAAGGTTTTTCTATAGCCATTTTGTCTATTGTTGTCTGGTAACTCAATGTCTTCACTGTTTCTTTGCCCTTGTGTTTTCGTCTGTTTTGTTGTTGTTGTTGTTGTTGTTGGTTGGTTGGTTGGTTTTAGTTTGGTGGTAGTCTATAATTTTTATCTGTTTCCTATTTTTTTCGTTTGTTATATGTCTCAGTTCTGAATTTTTTTGGCGTGTTTTACCATTAAGTTTATGTAAAAGAAAGTTTTATATATAAAGTAGTCCTTTTTCTTTTGCATGCATCTTACCTCCATTTCTCCATTGCAAGGACAGACCTTCACCCCCTTCCCTTTTCTGTTTTTGTTGTCACAAATTATTCCTAGTTATGCCGTTTGTTTCTGAGTTGTAGTGGCTATTGTCTTCTCTTTTTTAAATGTTTTACCACCTTTAGCCATTATGTAATATTTAAGTGTATAATATACTGTTTTGTATCAAGGTTGCAACTTCCTGCTTCAGTTTGTTAGTAGTCTTACTCTTAGTTTTGCATAATTTTATCTTTTTGTTTCAGGTAGAGTAACCCCATTCAGCATTATCTATAATTAAAGACTTTCAGTGAAACTTTTCCTCAGTTTCTGTTTGTCAAGAAAGGTCTTTATTTCTTCATATCTAAAGAATATATTTGCTGGTTATATTATTTTTGGCTGATAATTTCTCTCTTTCATAGTTTGAATATTTGATTCCACTCCCCCCTAGCTTGTAGAGTTTCTGCAACAAAATCAAATGATAATCTAATGTGTTTTCCTTTATAGCTTACTGTGTTATTTTCCCTGGCTGCCTTGAAAATTATTTCTTTGTTATTAAGTTTTTATAGTTTTAATATAATTTGCCTTAAGGAAGACCTTTTTGGATTGAGATAATTAAGTGTTCTGTTTGCTTTTTGAATTAGAGAGTGGAGTTTGTTCCATAGGTTGGTGAAGTTCCCATTGACTATTTGTTTTAATAGACTTTCTATTCCCTTCTCCCTTTCTTCTCCTCTGGTATTCCCATTATTTTTATATTTCTCTTTCTGATGGAGTCAGATAGTTCTTATAGAGTTCTCTCTCTCTCTCTCTCTCTCTCTCTCTCTCTCCCTCTCTTTCTCGCTTTCTTTTTTTTTACCCTCAAGTCTTTCTCTCCTCCTATATGCATCATTTCCAGATTTGTGTCTTTGATATTACTAATTATTTCCTTTATCTGGTCAGCTCCATTTCCTAAGCTTGCTATTTCATTCTTTATCTCTTTTATCGAGTTCTCCAGCTCCAGAATTTCTATTTGGTTCTTTTTGAAAGTTTCAATCTCTTTTGTAAAACATTTCTGTTATTCATTGATTTTATTTCTTAGTTTATTAAACTGCTTATCTGCGTTTTCTTGCATTTCGTTGAGTTTCTTCAGAACTGAAATTTTCAATTTTCTGTCATTTAAATCACCTATTTCTATGTCTTTAAGTTTATTTTCTGGAGACATTTTCTTCCTGTTCTTCCTTGCTACCTTGGTTGTTCATGATATTTGATGAACTGTTTCTTCTAGGCATTCATGGAAATGAAGTCAGTTGTTTTTTTTTTTTTATTGTTAAGAATGATGCCTGTTTAACAGTTTGATAAGAAGAGGGTGGGTTTTTGTTTTGTTTTGCTTTGCTTTGCTTTGCTTTGCTTTGCTTTGCTTTGCTTTGCTTTGCTTTGCTTTGCTTTGCTTTGCTTTCCAGTAAGTGACGCATAAGCCTCCTGCACTTTCCAGGCCTCCCAAATCTCTGCTGGGCAAAAATTTCCATTTTTTCCTCAGGAGGTAGATGTCTCCTCTTTGACCAGGTTGCCATGGTCTCACGGCCCACTCTCATGGGTGCATGTGGTAGACAATGGGTTCCAAGCCCTTGAAGGCCAGGTACTGCCCCAGAAGCCAGATGTAATGTTTTGCTGCCTAAGATATCCTAGATGCCTATTCTGAGATCAGCCTTGTTGCCTGGGGGTGCAGTGGGGTGAGAGAGGCTGCCATTGTTTTTGCAGCTTTGTTTGCCTCCCAGTAATGGCAACTGCCAGATTTAGCTGCCTTACCTCTGTATCTCCACCCCTGTCATTGGAATTAGCTGTAGTGCGTGTCTACTACTTAAAAGCTGTCTCCAGTTCTCTGGGCTATAGATACTTTACTTTGCAATCTAACAGTCACTGATACAGTTTTTTCTGGAGCCCACCACTAGCTCTGCAGGGCTGCAAGGAGGTGGCCAAGCACAGTGGCTTTGTTTTCTGCCTCTCAGTGGTGGCTGCTAGAACACAGCTGTCACACTCTGAATTCTGGTCTTTGCCCCCAACAGATTGCTGGATTCAGCCATAGCATATGCTGATCACTCAGGCAAGAATGTTCAAGCTAAAAAGATTGCGTGCAGAAATTTAATGCCTTCCCTTTTCTCTAGTCTCTCAGTGAGCTATGAGCTGCTCTTGTGGCACTTGTCTCTGCTCTTCTCTCTTCCCTTCTCATGTTAGCCCCAATTCACCCACCTTAAGATGTTTCAATGAGCAGACCTCTCAGAAGTGTTTGGCTGTTCAACTTGCTGTAATTTCAAGGAGAGAAATGAAGGAGACCCCTCACACTACCATGCTTCTGATGTCACTTTTACTTATTTTTCAGCAGTTTTTATTCAGTTTTCTTGCGAGAATATCAAATTACTGGCAAATAAAATGTCAAATTGAGGTGTAGTAGGTCACCATGAGAAAAAAAATTAGGATGTTTATAGGGATCACTCATTTAACAAATGTTTATTGATGGTCATTGTATGTCAAACACTTCAACAAGCACCAGAACTAAAATAGCCAAGAAATATGTCAGTCTCTGTCCTCAAGAAACTCAACTTCAAACGAAGAAGTAAGATAGTAGCCAAGAAATCATTAACGCATGTAAAGTATTATAGAGAAGCACAGTTGATAAAGACTGCATATGAGACAAGTGAAGGAAGGCTGTCTTGTAGCAGGAACATTGAAACTGAGGTCTGATGATAGAGTAGAAAGATGAAGGGGGAGTGTGATAAAGGGGGAGCAGGACAAGAGAAAAGGACTGAAAAAATCCTCTGTACACTGAGTGAGGGGAGCTTGTGGTCAGGATGGAGTCTTGGATAATGGATTCCACATCATTCAATGTAAGCTCCAATAACACAAATATCTTGCCTTAACAGTGTCTCCCACTAATAGATGCTCCATAAATATTCATCAGGTAAGTGAAAGACCATGTAACACTCCACACACTTGATTAATGAAGGTGTTTTTCTTTTGTTCTAATAACAATTGGAAGTGATTAAGGAGTTCTGGAAAGGTAAGTGATATGATCAGATTTCCTTTTTTCAAATATTACACCATTGCTGTGTGGAGAACAAATTGGAAAGGAGCTCAAAGTTTGAGTTCTCCAGAGGCACCACATGAGTGCAGACAAGGACTAAGGTAGTGGTACTACTGTTGAAGTATAGTGGAAGTAAGTGCACAAAAGTAAGAGGACAAAGTAAGAGGACAAAAGCAAAGACATTTAGAAGGTAAAGTTGGCAGAATTTAGGAATGAATATGCACCATTTATTGATCAGAACACCGAGTAACCAATGGAGAAAAGACTTTTCCAAGTCCAGTATAACCAATATCTTATTAGCATAATAAAGGGGGAAGCCAAGATTAGTTTATAGAGAGAAAAAAGAGAGAGAGAGAGAAAGAAGAAGAAGAAGAAGAAGAAAGAAAGAAAGAAAGAAAGAAAGAAAGAAAGAAAGAAAGAAAGAAAGAAAAAAAAAAAAGAGGAGAGGAAGAAGAGGATGGAAAGGAGAGGAGGGAAAAAAGAAAAAGAGAAATCAAAATAGTATAAAATAATAATACAGAAAAGAATACTGGGTAGCCTTACAAGACTTACTGAGGCAGAACTTCTAGACTGTATAATTAGGTTGTATTGAATAAATGCCTTCAATCTAGATAGTTAATTACCCATCAGAATCTATGACACTGTGTTGTCAAGCAATTTCTACATTCTACCACATGGCACATAACCAGAAGACATAAATTATTCCACTACAGTGATTTTTTAAATACAATAAAATATTGTCTCTTGATTGACTTGCAGACTCAGCCTACTTCAATAGATGCTTCCCCAAAAATGAAAGCACATTTACTTTAGAACGAGTGACAAGGTTAGCACTCTAAACTGTGGAAAAACAAGAGCTCTCTACTTAAAACATTAGATAGTACAAATCTGATTCATTAATAGACACAGCAGAACTACTAAGCAAAACAGTACAAAGTTCTAATATTTTCTAAATCTTATTCCCAATACAGGCAAACATATAAATTCTGACACCAACCAAATAACTTGCACCCACAGGCTGACAATATACCTTCCTGTGTTACAAATAAATAGCAGACCTAGTAAACAGACTGCCAAATCTCTGCTTTAGAACAAACAGGGTTCAGTTTACTCTTAGTTTACGTAAACTAAGAGTGCCCAAGGAATAAGCTAGACATTAACTGTCCAAAGTCATTATTTTGTTGGGGTTGGATATCTTTGGGGATTAGAGATAAAATACTTATACTTCTAGGTTTTCTAGCTTAAATGAACTGAAAGTATGAGTAACTTTTTTAAAAATCAGAAAACAGATTGTGTGGTTCTAACACTTAGATAAAGTTATTTTCCTGAAAAAGCATGGGTATTACCTGTGTCATGCAAATGTTGGAGTGTTTATTAATAAATGAATAGTTACCTTGAGAAGTAGAATAACTTAAAAGGCTGCTTTTCAATTGAGAATTATTCAGAAAAATTGATACTCAACATACTACAACCCAGTTTGCGTTTGTTAAAACATGGAACTCTCACGTATGGAAACTACTCTTGTCTTGATATGAATGGGGTGAGTAGGTCATGTCTGGATCTTTTTACTAGTAAATGTTTGGGATATGAACCATCACATCTCCTAGTCCTCAAATTCACCATAATTAAATTATCTTCTGTAAGATATATAATAGTATTTCTAATTCCAATACTAATTTATATCTTTAAGTCAACCAAATAGTAAAATATTTTCCACTGTGATCATATAATAAAAAGAAAAAGAGTCAAAGACTTGGAATTTTCTGCTGCTCTGGTCAATTCAGACAACTGACATCCTTTGTTTGTTCTTGATTGGTTGTTTTTCCTCTGTATCTTTAATATAATCTTTCCTATCTTTTACAAAGATTTTAATTCTCAAGGACTGAAACCTTATTTTCTGTCTTCTCAATGTTTTTTTTTTTCTCTAACACACAATGAATAGTCCATAGAGTTAATTTAGGAATATATAAATTGTAACATCATGGAAATTTTTGAAATAATTGCTTTATTTTTTTTCTTTGAAACATTAATGAATAAAAAGAACTCCCCTTTATTTAGAGATAGAAAAAGAAAACTATGTAAAACCAATATAGCATTATTAGGAAGAATGCCCAGTAAATGAGTAAGAAATATAAATTATGGAGTATTTTCAAAAATTTATAGTATTAGTTTTCTTTTCTTATCTTTAAAAATATCTTTTTCAATTATTATTGACATTCAATATTATTTTATATTAGTTTCAGGTGTACAGTACAGTAGTTAGACATTTATATAATTTACAAAGTGATCCCACCAATAAGTCTAGTACCCGCCTGATACTATATATAGTTAATTACAAAATTATTGACTATATTCTCTATACAACAAGAGTTTTCTTAATGGATTCTGGATACCCAGTACTGTGATAGACATTATGCTGCACAACAATGCAGTGCAAAACACAATTCTATTTATGCTGAACATAAAATATCAATTGGAAGACAGAATGTTCAGATGTAAAATGATTTTATAAGGCAAAGAAAAAATGAATTAAAAATTCAAAATGTATAATTAAAATAATAATGTCAATGGAATTTTGGGATAAAGAAAACTCAATGTTTCCTTCTAGCAGTTTTATAATTATGGGTGTTATATTCAAATATTTACTCTATTTTGAGTTGATTTTTGTGTAAGGTGCAAAACAAGGGATCATTTTTATTCTTTTCCATGTGGCCATCCAGTTTTCTTAATACATTTTATTAAAACAAAACAAAACAAAAAGCTAACTTTTTCCATTAAACGTTTTCATCTCTTTTGCTGAAAATTAATTTACCATATATGTATGGGTTTGTTTCTGGGTTATCTATTCTGTTTTACTGATATGTGTCTGTTTTTATGCATATACCATGCAGTTTAGATTACTATAGTTTTGTAATATAGTTTGAAATCAGAAAGTGTAATGCATCCAGCTTTGTTCTTCTTTCTCAAGATTGCTTTGGCTCCTCAGAGTTTTTTATGGTTCCATATAAATTTTAGGATTGCTTTTTTGATTTCTGTGAAAAATGACATTGGATCTATAGATGGCTTAGGGTAACATGGGTATTTTAATATTATTAATTCCTCTTGGATAGAAAAGATTGCTAGCATCAATTCTATTACAGGGTTATATGTATCATCAACTTCATTAGGTATTGAAAAATTGCTCTACAGTGAGCTTGTATCAGACTTACTCTCCTAGAAGCAACGACCATTAGTATCATTTAAAAAAAAAAAAAGGAATTCTAAAGTAAACAAAAGGTCCTCAAACTTCCACTGGGTCATACTTATTACAACAAGCTTAGCCATCTCTCTGCTGTATCCCTTTAATAATTTTTTTTCATACTTTCACTCACTTTTTTCTATCCTTCTCCCCTCATTCAACAAGTGGACTGGAATACTTCTTTCCACACACACACAGTAGACTGACTAGATTTGATTTTTTGTTGTTGTTGTTTACTTGTTGACCTTAAGCAATTACTTAACCATGCCAGGTTTCAATTTTCTCACTTGTAAAATGACAATATAACAATACCTATCTCTGTTATTAAGAATAAAGAGTAAATGTGATAGTAAATAATAATTGAAAAACTGCCTGACTCATAGTCTGTATTTAATAAATTATTACTTTACAGAGAAAAGTGAAGTCATTGGATAAAAACTTTCTCAATTTCTGCCTATAAATTATCTCAATTATTTTTGTTTTTCCTTTTTTCTTGCATAATTGAAAGGTGTTGCTTTTCTGACTAACTTTAACCCTACACCCACATCTGGAACCCAACCTTTCTGCCTCTTTTGGGTCTATGCTCCATCAGGTATTTTTTCCTTTTCTGTCTCTCTGAACTAATGTTTCTCCCAACCATACAAAATATAAATATTTAGTCTGCACTTCCTGTTCCTAATTTCTCACTCTGTTTAACTCTGGCTTCTATTGTAATAATTCTCTCTTCAGTTATGTCTAATCTGTTATTTTATGTGACTACAATTATTTTTTTTCAATTTATATAATTTTTATTTCTATATGTTATTTTTAATTATTTTTTAAATATATTTAACTATATAGTATATTCTTTTCTCATATTCTTATTCTTTTGTTTATGTCTTTAATCATCTTAAACATGTTTATTTTATAGTTTCCAATAGCTTTATTGTTTGAAGTTCCTTGAGGTACAATTCTGCGTTTTACTGTGTTTGTTGAATCTCATTCATGGTATATTATCTATTTATATTTTCATAACTTTCTAATCATATGTTCATCTTCAATGGCATTTAAGCTGTGGGATACTTATTTGGCCAAACTTGCTAAAGCAAACCTTACTTTTCTCTTCAAAGATTATCACTGGCCTGGGATTATGACTGTGTTGTTACTCCTCAGCTTTGGGCTTCCGAAACAGTGAGCAGAGTATAATTGGAACCCAAAGCCATAGAAGGCAAAGGCAATAGCTACAAACTCCCAAAACAAGCTTTTCCCCACCACTTATTATATGGAATATTTAGCTTTTTTGTTTTTTTTCTTTTCACCTGTCTCCCTGGAAGAAATTTTTCCAGTGCACACTTCTACAGATGTGTTAACTTTTCAGTAATCTTGATTTTACATGAGGATGTTAATTCCACCCAAGTGGGCCCAAGACCTTATTTTTTTTTCCCTTTGTGTCTCCTAGGTCCGATGACTAGCAAATCTTGCCAGAATGGTTGCTCTTGTTTTAGTTTTTCATTCTTTAGTTTACATTTTCCCTGCTTTCAATCTCATGCCCCATGAGGATTTTGTTTATTTTGGGGGGAACTCACCAATGCATTAAAATGATTTTTTTTTAAATATATATTATGCAGAGTTTCTAAGTATCTTAGCAGGAGGTATTTTGAGTTATCTGGTTTCCTGGTACTCAAAGTGTGGTCCTCAGATTAGAAAGTCCCCTGATAGGCTTATTAAAAATTCAAAATCTCAGGCTTCACCCCAGACCTGCTGAATCAGAATCTGCATCCTAACAAGATCCCTAGATGATTTAAAGTTCAACAAGCACATGATCAAGACACAGCCATGTCTGCATATCCAATAAAGAGTTTGGGTCTGTGACATGTTCCATCTGTAGCTCCTTTTTCTCTCCTGAAGCTGCGTTTTGCTCTTCCTCTGTCTGTGCTTCTGAGATTCGATACAAGGGCTGCTTCTTCTGGGGAGCCCTTCCCATGGAGTTAGGTATCCTCTTATATGTTCTCCAACAATGTCCTGTATAAGCTTCTTTTATATATATCACAGATGTGACAATTCCCTCTGCAGTCACTTTTAAACCCTTGTAAGACAGGGATTGCTTTTCCTCTAGCACAGAGCCAAACATATTGCAGGCTTTTGTTAAATATTCATGAAATGATTAAATGAATGACTGAAGGGGTGATCTATTTAATCAGAAAATATGGGGTAGGATCATGGAACACTAAGTATAGAATAGTCTCAAATTAGCTAATCCTCCATGACTGGTAAAATAATTACTTTGTCAATACATTCATGTCTCAAAGCTGTATCCGGGAAAGTTAACTCTGAACTTAGTACATACTTTAAAAATATTTATTAAAAAACTATTTTTAAACATTTTTTTGATATGCATCTGAAAAGGTGTGAAATGACGGTGTGTGTGTGTGTGTGTGTGTGTGTGTGTGTGTGTGTGTGATAGAATAACACTGCTTCTCTGTTACTCTAGTTTAATACAGTTGGATAGAAACATGGAATCTGCAGGGAAGTGGAAGGAGAGCCAGAAGATCCTGGATCCCAAATATTTCACTTCTTCTGAATATCTCTCCAAGAAGGCCTTCTGTTAACAAGTTCCTCTTCCAGCTATATTTTTTCAAGGCCATGTTCTGTGAAAAACAATGGTTAGAATTCCTTTTTTCTTATTTTCTTTCCTTTAACCAAAGCATATTCCGAATCCTGCTAGAAAAGCTTTCTAGTATATTCTCTAATTTGTGTTATTGCTTTGCATCAGGGTACTGATTTTAATTTTAACTTTTACTAAAAGTGAAGTTAAACATTGTTAACTGTGAACTTTTGTCATCTGTGGAACACTCAGTTATGTTTTAATGACTGTTTTTGCAATGAGGTAATATTTCTGTTTCCCTCCTCTAGGGAAACAAATTCTATAAGATTTTGAGAATCCAGTTATCTTACAGTAGATTTGCCTCCTCTTATTATTCTTATCCTGTCACCATATTTTCACTCTACTGCTCAGCATTCTGTGTGCCAAAGTAAATAAATAAAATTTCAGAATATCCAGCAACTGTGGCATAATAACTATATAGTCATCAAATTATAGAAATGCCATTTACCAGACATAGCAGCTCACTTTTTCTTTCTTTAATTTCCTTAAGGTCTTTTGCAGTTCAGTCTGTAAAAGCAAAGGCTCTTTACCCAAAAGACATTTAGTAATTTTAAACTCCCCGTTCATATGGTCTCCAGTGGGAAATGGAATATCGGTGGGGAGGTCAGAAGGGACTCTTTCTCCAGCTGTTAGAAGCAATCTTGGCTTGGAGAAGAATGTCTAATCTAACCACAGCTCACTGGAAACGTTGGAGCTGTCAGTATCAGTGGAGCAATTCCACAGAAAGCCAAACTCCCTACTGCCCAAGCTTTTCGTGAACAATTCTCATCCTTGTTTCTCTGTTTAGCAGGATCCCTTCAGCAGGGGCTGGAATTTATATAACAGAAGGTAGTGTCAGCAACAGCCTTGCCTGCCTCTTCCAATTACCTCTCCCCCATCCCCAGAGAGCTCTGTGTGCCCCTGTGCATTCAGCTCCGACTTGTGCTTCATGCCTCAAATCTGGAAACACACTGAAAACCCTGCTACATGGCCTTTTTACTTGGATTTAAGTGGTTTAATTTTCACTTTTCTTCCTTTCATTATGTGCAGGATATTTTTTCTGAAAGGTAGATTAGACGTTCAACCACTCTGACCATATTCGACTAAAATCTCAAGAGAACTCCATACCCACACACAGGCACACACACAGACACACACACACAGACACACACACACACACACACGTGCGCACAGGCACAAGCACACACACACAGGCTTTGGAGAGACTACCAGAGGACTGGTATCGTTGCTCGTTTTTTTTTCTTGAAGCATAAACCAATATCTGGGCTCTTCTATCCTGGCCCTCTCCAGTTAGTGAGGGAGCTTCTGCCAGGGACTGAGGAGTTACATGTTATTTCTATGGATGCTCATCCACACTTTTTTTCTTTTCTTTTCTTTTTTCTTTTATCATGCAATTAGAGAATGTCTGGGGATGTGAGGTCTTGAATTTCTGCATTCTGCTTCTTCTATCAGTTGCTTACACTCAGCATTTTAACTGAGAGTCTCTGGGATAAAGCCAGGCATCCAGAGGAAGAGTTGTCTTGATTGAGATCCAGAAAGCCTAAGTGTCTTCCAATGTAGATACACCTCCTCAGCTGAGTATCACCACATCCTGTAACAGATGTAAAACTCATCTCTTACCCCAAGAGTCCAACAAAAGAGCAACAATCACAGAAGCCAGGATTCATTTTCACACAGCCCAGCTTGAATAGACGGAAGGCTAAAGAGAAAATGTGTTTCCTTTTGGTATTCTTTCCTAACATCTTAGAAAGTGGAGAGATAACTCATCTGCCTGGTTAGAAGAAGAAAAAAAAGGAAGGGAAGGGAAGAGAAGGACATTACTTTATCTGGCAGAATCTGCTGCTTCCAAATTACTACTCATTTTAAAATCTTAGGGAAAATCAGGAAGACAAGTAAAGCATGTATTGAACACCAGTTATTTATTCATTGGGCATTGATTAGGCCCTTGCTATGAACTAGACAGTATGCTCCATGGTATGTTTCTAGTGTGGTTATTTTATAAAATCTTCAAATAACACTATGTTCTTGTCTTGGGGCAAGGCTGAGTATTGCCTCCATTTTTACAGATGAGGAAATTGAGGCTCTTCTACCACAGAGCCACTGCATTGCAGAGCAAGAATCTGAAGCCCAGTGTGTTTTGAGCTCAAAGATTTTTTGTGCAGTTTCTAGCTCTCCATGGTGCTCTTGTGGTACCAATAAATACAACATGATGTAGGATAACTAAGGTTACTATTTCACTGAGTTGTAATGCTAGTTAAATACTTAAACTATGATAGTGACAAAATCCAAAGAAGCTTGCTTTTAGAATCATGGGCAGTTATATGTTTAATAATTATCTTTTTGGTATTGAATATAAAAAAATAAAAGAAAGAAAAAAAGGTACTAATACCGTTCTTCGAGAATCTGCTCTGTACAGAGAGAGTGTTGCATTAAGCAGTCTTGGTATTACCATAATAAACCAAGAAGGACCAAGGACACACAACCCCATACATAATAACAAAATCATATCATCACAAATGACAAATCGATAGCTTGATTTTTTGTGTATATAAAATATAAATACTTTTAATTCTATGAGTAGTTAATTATAAAATCTTAATATTTAATTTAAAATTTTTAGCTAAAGAAGACATAAAATGTTTAATTAACCAAATATTTAATAAAAATCTACTTTATATTAGGAACTGCGATTGGGTCTGGAAATACAGAGATTAAAGATATTCTTTTTATCTTGAGAGGAATTATAACTTACAAAAGGCTTTAGAATAAATTTACTTTAAATGGTCTTTAATAAATGTGCTCAGTAGTGTCCTGGTTTGTGACAAGTACTTTGACTCTTGGCAAATCGATGAAGAATGGTAGAAAGCCTGTCAAGCTAGGGTTCTAAACCCCACCCTCGGTTCTCACTGGCATTCAATAAATGATGACTATTCTAGTCTCTAAAAGTAAGTCTTTTTTATATATCTGTGCCACAGTTTTTTTGTTTGTTTATAAATTGAGCTGTTTGATTGATTGCACTTGTCTCTTGGGCTCTGGTATCTATAATTTTTTGAATCCATACTTTGAAAAGTAAGGTTCACCCATAGGAGATATTGGAGATTGTGTCGCAGTCAGTCACTAATATAAGGGGGAAAAAAGTAAGTTAAGATTAATTCTTCTACCACAGCTACTATTTCTACTAAGTTATATAATTAATTTGCTCCTCTCTGCCCACTATATAATGATGTGGCTGTTAACCAGCTTTTAATTTTGATAGGTTTAAAATTCCATCTCATTTCTTTCCCACTCTAAGCTCAAACAGCTAATAAACAGCTAATTACAAGACAGGAAAGAGGATTTTAAAAAAATATTAAGATGATAACAAAGAATGTCACAGCTGATAACTGACTGCCACTTGCTGACCACAGTGAGCTTTTTGAAGAAATACTTGTGGTTTAATTCTTTTTCGAGAAACTCTTCCACCAGGAAAGGGGAAAAAAGTAAAATATGATAATTTATTAAAATAGTTTCAGGCATTCAAATCAGAAGATGAAACATTAAAAAAATAATCTAGGTTCTTTCTAGAAAGACAACAGAAATCAAAGGATTGAAAACTCTAAGTCATGAGCACAATCTGCTTTCCTTGGTGACAGTCGTAGTTATAGCTTCCAATGTAGCTCCTGTGGATGGCAATGCTCCTTGAGTATGTGATCCCAAGTAGAGCTTCTCTGCAGTTGGTGCAGCTTTAAGCAACTGCCCATGGCACATCTACATAATGGCACCTGTTGGCAGCAGTTATCAGCTCTACAAGCATTTGTCCTTTGGTCATTTCCCACTCTGTCATTTGGTCACTCACATTCTGAAATGTGATTCTGCACGATGCAGTTCTCTATGCATCTGCACCACCTCCAAAGGATGGCTCTTTCAAGGACACTAGAATTTTAGAATGCTAACCCTGGAAAGAAACTAGAGAACTTGTTTTTTAAAACCCATCTCCACTCCTGCTGGACCTCAATGCACACACATACTTTTTTCATAAGGAAACCAAGGTTCAGAGACACAAAGTGCCTTGACTCAGAGCTCACTAATGAACAAGTGTACTGATCCCCCACTGTTTGTTCTACCATATGTAACACTTGGTGCTACATAATATCACATATTTTGCTCCCGTTCACTCTTCTGTTATTAAAAAGAAACAACACCCTCATGCTTGCTTCAGGAAGTTGTCAAGGAAACATGATATCATTTGATTACTTCATAAGGGACATGTCTAAGCTCGGGCATTAAAGGACAATGACAAAAGAGCAATAGAAAGACCATAGAATAGAAAGACCAATAGAAAAGTACTTGGCAACATCAAGTTCTGTCATTACTACTTATTAATTTTATAACTTCACACAAGTCAGGTAAACATCTTCATGTTCTAAGGTTAAACTTGGTATATGAAAATCATTTACTAACAGTGAACATGTTGGGAATAGGGGATTAAGCAAAAGCTCATTTTTCTTTTTATGTACAACCCCTCCAGAAGGAACAAAAACCAGAAGTAGAAAAAGTTCAAGGTGCAGTCTTGAGTGTTCTACCATCCTCAAACTAATTATGCAAACTAAACTGCTAAAGGGACCCAGTTCTTCAAAAAAATCTGCAATTAAAGCAGATTTTTCAAATGCACTCTATCATTTGGAATTGTATAGTTTACAAAATACTTTTTTCTTTAATGAATTGCAGTCACAGCATTATAAGCAGTGAATCTAGGCTTAAACCCAGGACTTCCAACCGTTATTCTAGTGTCTTTATCAATTGAACAGTATCCAAAAAATTGTGTGATAAATCGGAAATAGATTATGAAATAGGAAGGGTGCCCATGTGAATTTAGGACTAAGGTGATTTTGAGTAGACGAAACTAAAGAAGATGTTAATGGCTGAAGAGATCTTATACAACAAGGTAGCCAACATCACGTTTTATACACAGATAAATGGAAGACTGAAAGGAAGTGACTTTCTTAAATTCACAAAGCAATATGTTGTCGCATCCTTGGCTGGAATTCAGGCATCCAGATGCTTATGCTACATCTATCCATGGCACAAGCACACCCTCCTGCTAGCACACAAATCCCTGATTTAATCAGACATCTAATTTTTCTCCAGCCAAAGAGGGCCATATTGCAGCTCACCTTGGAGCTTCCATTCCCCTTACCAATAATAGGCAGGTGCATTGGCATGACATGTAATTCAGGCCAAGAAAAAGGAAGAGAGGTATTATGAGGGGCTCCTGGGTGAAGTTTCCTCACAAGGACATATAATAGAGACACACAAGGTAGAGGTAGAACTTCTGACTCCGGATATTGTTGGGTGTGGTTGTGATGCCTGGAACTACTATGGCCAGCCTCAGGAAGAACTCAGAAACTGAGTTAATTAACCCTGTGATATTAAAATATAGAGCTTTGTCTAAGAAACAGCACTTTTATTATTTTCGAACCACTTTGGTAGTGCCAGGTATTGTGCTTACATAATGTATATAAAGATAAAACAGTAGGATGGATGGATGGATGCATGGTTGAATAAGTGGATTAACATAAGCATGTAACTATAACCATCTAGTATTTAATACTCATGACAATCCAGAGCAGACATTGTTATTATGTTTATTATGTGTGTGTGTGTGTGTGTGTGTGTGTATATATATATATATATATTTGATTATAGTTAACATACAATATTATATTAGTTTCAGGCATACAACACAGTGATGATTAGACATTTATATAACTTATGAGGTGATCACTCTGATAAACCCAGTACTTATCTGACGTCATACATAGTTATTACAATACTACTGACTATATTCCCCATACTATACTCTATATCCCCATGACTATTTTGTAGCTACCAATTTGTACCTCTTTATCCCCTCCCACCTTCACCCATTCTATCACGCTCAATCTGACAACCATCAAAATTCTCTCTGTATTTATAAGATCGTTACTGTTGTTTGTTTATCCTGTTCTCTAGATTCCACATATGCCATCTGTTTTTCCCTGACTTGCTCCACTCAATGCAATACCTTCTAGAACCATTCGTGTTGTTGCAATTGGCAAATTTTCATTTTTTTGTTGTTGTTGGCTGAGTGTCATTCCATTGTGTATATATACCATGCCTTCTTTATCCATTCATTCATTGATGGACACCCAGGTTGCCTCCATATCTTGGCTGTTGTAAATAATACTGCAATAAATATAGGGATACACATGTCCCTTTGAAACAGTGTTTTGGGATTCTTCAAATAAATACACAAAAGTGTTATAGCCTTTGTTTTCAAGTCTATTTTTGTTTGGTATAAGTATTGCTACACTAGCTTTTTTTTGTTTATTTCCATTTTCATAAAACATCTTTTTTCACCCCTTTACTTTCAGTCTGTATATGTCTTTCCTTCAATCTGAAATGATTCTCTTAAAGGCAGCATATGTAAGGGTCTTGTTTTTTTATCCATATTTTTTATTGAAGCACTTAATTCGTTTACATTTAAAGTAGTTATTGCTAGATATGTAGTTATTTTGATTTTATTATTCATATTTTTTTTATTATTGTTTTTTCTTCTTCTTAAAGAAGTCCTATCATTTCCTGCAATACTGGCTTGGTGATGATGAATTCCCTTAACTTTTTCTTGTCTGGAAAGCTTTTAATATGTCTTTTGATTCTAAACAATAGATTTGCTTGGTAGAATATTATGTTAATATTACAGAAAAGGAAATCTAGGCTCAGGGAGTGGCATAATGGATTTAAACTCATTTTACCTGACACAAAGCCCGTGTATTCCACTGCTTTCTAATACAATTTAGAGATATAGGAAATACCTGAACAGTAACAGATTGTTTCCATTTCAGTCTAACAGTAAAAGTAATTACTTAAGAATAGAAGCAGAGAATAGCTTTGGGAATATTCTAAAAAGAAGAAAAAAATACAACTAATTTCTCTGTTTATTGAGCAGTTATCCAACAGTTCAACAAGAGGAATTGTTAGGAGCACTGTCTATAATCTAACTGAGAACACTTTTGAGTTAGACATGCTATTAATAATTAAGCCAGAACAATAGGCATATATCCAGAATTCAAAGAATGTCCCCAGATTTCCCTTTCTATTATAAATATCATCATAAAGAAAAGAAAAGGTATATATATAAAATAGTGAAAATTATTTTATTATTTTCCTGTAAAACTGAGTTACTCTATTTCTGTACCCTTCCATATTATATTTAATAACTAATAATGTTATAAAATTAAAAGAAAAAATACAATTCCAGAGTTTGGGGGTGACTTGGGGATTTGAAACAAATAGTTTCCTTATAGACCTCAAGCTAGAGAAGCAGTAATGATGGTACTTATCATTTTAGCTGACAGGCAGAGAAGAACAATGTAGGAGAGGGGAAACTGTGCCATGAAAAATTGAAATAAAGAAGAAAACAAAATAAAGAGAAAATACAAAAGAGCTAGTCCTGAAAGAGAGCTGGTATCCAGGAGCGTATTTTACTTGCCCTATTTCACCACAACCCTGGGATACTTTTAATTACTTGGCTCTTTTACAAATAGCTCTTGACTATTTTGTCAGAGGGTCAAGGATAACAGCAGGACTTGCCCTTTCTTTCTTCTTAAAGGGACACCACCCCCATATACTTTCAGGGACACCCAACCTGGAACGACTCGGCAAGAATTACATGCATTTTTCCTGAGTGATCTTTTCCCCAAAAAAAGCCTCTCCCAGAGATTGTGCTCGTTTAGCCTGTGAGAAGTCGGCATCATCAAACAGTGTCTAATAACTCAGAAGAAGATTTTGTATGAAGTATAGCAAATATATAGTTAATCTCATATTTAATACTCACGTAGAAATGTCTAGATGGAATTGCAGGACATAAAAAAGAAAACCAATGAATAAAACGCTTATGATTTAATAAGAACTGATTTTTTATTTAAAACAATAAAGGAAATGAGAAAAAGAAACATCATTTTTTCTTTTGCCTTTTTCCTTCTCAGTTAAGGAAATGTGCCCTCTTTCTTGAATGACATTAATTACATTTTGCTCACTCACCCATTAACCATTCATTTAATAAGCTCCAATAAAATTTCATCTGGGAATTTTTATACATTAGAGCTAATTAAAAGGATGCTTGGGTAGAAAAATCAAACCTGTTTCTACATAAGAAAAAGAAAATCCTATCCATGGTAAAGTTAAAAAGAATCATCATTTTCTTATATGTTACTTCTTTAAATTTTATATTTGCTTGTCTCCTTAGCTGTAAATCTTTAAGATTGCATAATCCCAATTAAGAAAAATAAAAAGCAAATTGAGAACCAGTATTCATACAAGAATTCTGTTGGCTAAGGCCCCAGATATTTTTTGTATCTCCAGTGAATTGCTTGTAAAATTTCCAGGAAGTTTGGGAAAATATTGCATTGACATCACACAGCAAACCTTGGAAAAACTTTACCAGGGGAAAGAAAGATTTGAGGCCAAACTGATCGTCTGGGGTACTGACCCTGTGATATATGTATATCCTCATAACGCTGCTGAATTTTTAAACATCATAATCTCCTCCTTTCTTTCTATATTTCTAGTCTATTAACGAATAATTCAATAAATTAATCATATTGTGTTTCATTATTGTTCCAGGTTTTCTACCTTGTTTATCACTGGTAAAATAAATACTTTTGTGTAGTGATATAAAAAAAAAAAAAAAAGTTAAATTTTAGGCTTGTTTTACTTTAAATTAAAAAAAAAATTTCGTCAGCCAACACAATCAATAAGTTTATACATAAAGATAATATGAATTAGCTTTATATTTAAAATTACTATGATTTGGGGAGTTTACTTATTTTCATTTAAAAACTATGTCATTTTGAATCACACATTAAATTGGATAGGTTTTTTTCTCTTATAATTCATATTTTTATTTTAATGAGCACGGATTAATGTTATATTTAACCAGAAACCTTTTAGAATTTTATATGATCCTATAGATTAATTCAAATTGATAAATTATTAGAATAGTTGATTGAACTACAGAAATATACATTAAATAGAGAAGAAAAAATTCTCCTTTAAAATACTATTTTTAAATGTGAGTCTCACAAAGAAATTCTTTATTAGTAAGAATATATTTTTTGATGAAAAACATGAACTAAAAAATGTTGTGAGCATTCACAACACTGCTGAGGCCACTCTAGACCAGCCAGCCCCCAAATGACTCAGCAGCTGATCACAGACTCAATGAGGGAGCCCAGTGTGAGACCAGAAGAATCATCCAATTGACTCTATCTTGGTTGCAATCCCACAGAGAATCATTAGCTAAACAAATGGTTGTTTTAATACACCTTTTTGGGGTAGAACACAAAACTGATACAAAAATCTACTTCACCAAAGTATTGTGAGGATTAAGAACAGTTAATACATATAAAATGCTTTGAGCTGTGTGTGTCGTATAGGAAATTATCAATAAACATTAACTCTTGTAGTTACCATCATCATCGTCATTATTTAGGCATAAACTGCTATAATTTATTGATAGCCACTTTTTCCCTCTCTTCTTCCCTTAGAAAAAATTTATGGTTCAGCTCAAATATCACATCCTTGGAAAACCTCTCTTTGGTTACCTACCAAGTAAGTTTTGTCATCTTCTAAGTACTTTGTTCATTTCTCATACCGTACTGTAATATATGTATTTGTATTAGTGTCCCTCCCCAAACTATAGTGTAATAATCCAGAGTATATCTCATTCACAATCATGACCTCAGCAACAGCACAGGACTCTGTTAATATTTTTAAATAAGTAAAAAAGCCAGGAGCTCAAAAACCATGTTTTTATTCTATTCATATAGCATATTACTTTTATCAGTTCATTTCTATTTCTTTTCAAATCAAATAGCATCCTCAGACTAAGGACACATAAATTAAACTTTCATTCTTGGAATCCTACATTTCTAAATATATAACAGCCTATCTAAAAATTTCATCAAGGTCTATGGCCATGCTACCCTGAATAAGCCTGATGCCATCTGATCTCGGAAGCTAGGCAGGGTTGGGCCTGGTTAGTACTTCGATGGGAGACCACCTATGAAGACCAGATGCTATAGGCATAAAAAATAAAAAAAATAAAGGATTGTAAGAGGACAAGGTCTTTGCAATCCGTGAGGTAAACCAAGGGTTACTTCGTCTAAAAAAATAAATAAAAATAAATTTTAAAAAATTTCATCAGCCTATCCATACTTTAAATTTCTTTAAATTACTTAGTAAGGGATATATGCCATAAAACTCACATTATGGGACAATGTGTGAATGTATTTGTATCTTGTTAAATGAAGCTCTTCACTCATGTCCAGCCAAGCATTGATTTATTTACAGTGAGACCTGGTCCTTTTCTCTCTGGAGGAGTCATTTGGTAAATATTCAGTGATAAAGGGATTACTGTAGAAGAAATACAGCCTAGGTGTTTAAAGTCTTGGGCGGGAAGAAATCTTCTAATTACAAATCACTTGAATTCACTGATCTTCTGACTCGTCAGTTAATCCATAATTGTTACCTTTACTTCCCACTCTGATTGTCACATGCAACCAGGTAGCGCTGTAGAACATAGAAAACACATGTAAAATAGGAATTAAATAAGGAAAAAAGGTAAAAGCCATACTCATTTGTTAATTTTAATTAGTGACTTTTTAAAGTAAGGTTTGCAACACCTTTTATATGTAATGTGTTCAGTATTATGTTCAATCACTAGATGCAGCCCTAGGAAAGTTAGGAAAAGTATATTACTTCTTGACAAGTAGAATTCTCAGAATAGGATCAATGGATACTTTATGGACTAGAAACAGTAGAGAAAATCTCTCACTTATGATGAATGACTGTTTAAGGCCCATCATTCTACTTTGTCTCTAAGAAAAGTGTATTACTCAAAATATACTTTTCCTGAACCATAAGTATAGTAGAAAACAAATCTGGGGGCAGGGTGTATAGTTTCAAACTTCAGGCTGGCTTCTCTCATGGACCTGGGTAACCATAGCTTCTCTGTGGCTTTATTTCATTACATTTATTTGTCTGGCTGTTCTTACTGATCCTTTAGAACATGTCTAGGTATTACATCTCCGAAAAAAACTATTACCCAAATATTCTGGATTTCAATCAGGTACTACAGGTCTCTCCTGTAGTACACTGCTCACCCCATCAATGTACCAGTGGGACTATAATTGATTGTTTCACCCAGTAAAACAAAAAATTTTGGTTTTCCTTTGCTTTCTGCTTTTACATTTTTGTTTCCCTGGCCCTCATTCAACACCTTGAGCAAAATATTATTCAGTAAATAATGGGAAGATAAGTGAGTGAGAAATATTTAATAATTCAAACTTGTGTTAAGCTTTTTGCGAAATTCAAATTGTTTCATATGCCCCTCAAGAATGTGACAGTCCAGTTGAAGAGATATAACATGCACATGCATATTCATATGCTACTTTCATATTTACAGTTCTTTTCACTGTCTTAAGTCTACCTGATGTATTGCCTAGGATCTAATTATTTTGATCCATTTTTGATAAGGATGTAATAGTAATACACAGTTAAGGTTTAGGAAATATTTAGACTTAATCAGTTCTAAAACTGTAGCCAAGATCTGCAGATAATGTCTAAATGTACAAATTAATTATTTAAGTGAACTCACTTTATTTCTAATGTAGGTTATTAATTGGTAAGATAGTTAATAAAGTCAATATGTTTATAGTAGGCAGTATAGTCTCATGGTCAATATGCAGCTCCAATTACCTACTCACAATAATAAAAAGTGAATGGATAAAGCATTACCTGACAAGAAGAAAAACGTTTCTAAGAAAATATTCTGTGTATTCTCTTTATTTATTTATTTATTTATTTATTTATTTATTTATTGCTTTTTTTAAGACCTTTTCCACCATTTTTAAGTTTACAATTTGGTGGCATTAAGTACCTTCACAATGTTGTGCAATCATCACCACTTTCCTTCTCCAAAACTTTTCGTCATTCTAAACTGAAACTCTGTACCCATTAAACAATAAATAACTTTTCACTCCTCCCTCCCTTCAGCTGTGGGCAACCACCATTCTACTTTCTATGAATTTTCCCATTCTAGGTACTTTATATAAGTGGAATCATAAAGTTGTCCTTTTGTGTCTGGCTTATTTTGCTTAGTATGTCTTCAAGGTTCATCCATGCTGTAGCATGTATCAAAATTCTAATTCCTTTTAAAATTCCATTGTATGTATGTACCAAATTTTGTTATCCATTCATTTATGGATGAACATTTAGATTGTTTCCATTTTTTGACTATTGTGAATAATGCTCCTGTGAACATTGGTGTTTAAGTATATGTTTGAGGCCTTGCTTTCAACTATTTTGAGAATTATCTAGAAGTAGAATTGCTGGATCCAACGATACACTTTGAAGAAGTGTCATAGTGCTTTCCAGAGCAGCTGTACCATTTTACATTCCTACAAGCAATGCACAAATGTTCTAATTGCTCCACATCCTCACCAACACATTTTATTTTCCTTTTTTCTCTTCCTTCCTTCCTTCCTTCCTTCCTTCCTTCCTTCCTTCCTTCCTTCCTTCCTTCCTTCCTTTCTTTCTTTCTTTCTTTCTTTCTTTCTTTCTTTCTTTCTTTCTTTCTTTCTTCTTTTTTTCACGTAATAGCTAAAGTGGTATCTCATGTGGCTTTGAATTGAATGTTCTTTCTGGCTGGTGATGTTGAGTGTATTTTCATGTACTTGGTAATCATTTGTATATCTTCTTTGGAGTAATGTCTATTCAGGTCTTTTGACCGTTTTTTTTTTTTTCAGTTGGGTTGTAGGAATTCTTTTTATATTCTAGATAGTTATATCACATCAGCCATGTGATTTGCAAATAGTTACTCCCATTTGGTGAGTCTTTTCACCCTTTGATATTGTCCTTTCATGCATTAAATTTATAATTTTGATGAAGTCCAACTTAGCTATTCTTTTCTTCATCTCCCTGTTCTTTTAACATTATATGCAAAAAAATCATTGCCAAATCCAGTGCCATAAAGATTTCTCTCCATGATTTCTTCTAAGAGTTTTATAGTTTTAGTTCTTTTATTTTGATCTTTGATTTATTTTGAGTTAATTTTTGTGTAGAATGTAAGGTAAATGTTAATTTTTTTATTTTGTATGTAGACATCTAATTCTCCAGTACCAGTTGTTGAAAAGACTCCTTTCCTCATTGAATGATCAGTCTTGGCACCCTCACTGAGAATCATTTGAGGTTATATACAAGCATTTATTTCTAAGCTCACTATTATACCTATATCACTTTTTAAATTATTTTCTATGTATCTCAAAACTGCATATGCTGGTACTATGCACTATGCAAAATATAAAATCAAGTAGAGGAGAATTAGAACCTTTAAAAACTGCAAACCTAGCAAAGTAGTGAGACAAGGATATTTTTTACTTCTTAAGAGCTGAGTACAATACCCAGAATAGAATCAGTATGTATTTTATGGACTGGACACATTACAGAAAGGACTCTCACTTAAGATAAATGACTGTAAGACTCTATTGACTGTAAGTATCCAACTCTTGGTTAGAAGAATTGAATTTATCGCTCTTCTTATATTACTTTTTAGTTTTCTTTTATGAACAATTCTATTTTTCTCTTATCTACCATTTAATTACTCTATTGTTTTGCATTATAAGGCATCGTGTACTAATTAATTATGAGTATCTTCAGTGAAAATAAAATTCACATAGAAGGAATTGCACAAGAATTTAAATTATGCTTTTATTTCTCTTCCCACCACCAAAATTTCATCTCACCATGTAACTTGTGGAATCAAGAAAAGATATATTTTACTTAATCTATAATAGCTTATTTTGCACACAATCCTCAAGGTTATATATAATTTGAGAAGACTGAATCCCTCAGCGTTCCTTTCCATAGAGAAATTCTGACCCTTAGAGTATTCATTGATGTCCTTTCTGACTGACCATTCAGATTGATAACAGTAGTATGGTTGATCAAACCCAGTCTTGGTTACATTTCTGAATCCTCTCTCAATTTTCTAAGAATTTTCATTTAAATATCAGCACTTGTCAAATATTAACAATTTCATTCTTCTCCACTTGTTCATAGACATGGACACTCACAACAATTGTTAACCTTCAATTCTTACCATATGCTTTCCTACATTTCAGAAGAATTTCTCCAACATTTCCCATTTGAAACCATTGTTTGAAGCACACAGGTGGCTTGGCACTTACCACATAGTGGAATTCTAGAATATTCAGCTCACTTCCTTCCCCTGAATGCACTTTTGACCCAGCCTAGGCAGAAAGTACCTCAAGGCAAGGATTGTGTTCATCTTTGGCACAATTTCATCCATTGTGCTCGGCCCTAGAAGTCTCTTCCCTTATGTAAATATAAAATAATAAAAAAGACAATGACTATTCTTTCCTCTGGAGGGAAGGGGATATTTTCCACTATTTACTTTCACCTTCCTCTCATTTCATTTACTCATTTCAACTGAAACCTTTAATTTTAAAAATAATTGAAAAGCATGCAAGTACAAATGAAACTTAACTTTCTATACATTGTTATAGTGCCTTAAAGAAAAATTCTAAATGCTATTAAATTCTGGCAAATCATCATAATGTTGCTTTGGATATTTAGAAAAAAAAATCATTGGGAAAAAAAACCCAGAAAATAAAACATTTGAGAAAAATGAAACTTGTTCTAACACAGTCCATGAGCACTCTATATATTCTCATAAGCCCTGAACACAAGCTGTTACAAGTAGGGTAAAAATAAAATTATGAGGTGTAGTGCTTGTTATGTTAACAACCAAGAAAAGAAATCAGGTCCAAACTCAGGGAGGAAAATATGAGCAATGTAAAATTTATCCTGCTCTTGGGAGATTTATTTGTTGGAAATTATATTGTGAGGAAAAAGTCTATATAAATTAAGTCAATGGTTATTATGTCACATGTAACTGCATTGTAGAATACAGCCACAATTTTACAGTTATGTAAACTAAGCTGTCAAGCACTTGTTATTTTAAAGCTGGAACCAGTCAGCTCCCCTGACAGCTCTGTGGTCCCAGCTCCCAGCCTGATTCATGGCTGGCACTGAGACACAGGAAGTTCGTGTCTGCTATAATCTAAACATCATGAAAATGGAACATAAGAAGCAGTTCAGAAAGGAAAAATAGGCTAAACACCATAGCCCCGACAAAGAACCATACAATACACTTAGAGAAAGGAGAAAGGAAAAATTAAGCTTATGGACTACAGCATCAGCTTTATACAATAAGGAATATCAAGGACTGGCTACAGAATTTGCAGGCCCCAGTGCAAAATGAAAATGAAGAGTCTCTTGTTAAAAAATTATTATGACTTTCAAGACACAGACAGCAGATCATTAAACCAAGGGCCTTCTAAATGTGGAGCCCTGTGTGACTTCCCAGTTCACACAGCTATGAAGCTGGACCTACCTAGGAGTACTTTTTAAGTAACTGAATAGTTAAGAACAACAAAATGTTACTGCTTCATCTAGAGGGAAACAATGTTCCTTGTTTGTATTTTTCCATAACAGCATCATTTATTTTAAATGTAAATCTGTAATGATATACATTCTGCACATTAATTTTTTCTCATGTGTAGTTGCATAGCAAATGCTTATGGTCGATATAATTTTTTCCATATTTTCTGCTCAGACCAGTAATCTGAATTGTACATCAGTTCAAGAGCATTAAAATCTGGATTTATTGTTTAGCTGGGAATCAAAACAGAGTTTACTGCTCCAGGAACAGCCACTGGGGAAACAGGAATATTTAAAATGCAGTGCTATAAATGTTTAATTGTTTGTTTCTTTGGGGGTAGGAATTTTGACTTTTCCTATCCTAAATAAAGCTATTCTATAATTTATTTCCTATAACAAAACAAATGTATGTTTAGCTATCCATACTTTTTATTTAAGAAGAAATTATACTTTACTCTTATTATCAGCTCTACAAACAAAGGAAAGGGACAAAACCTTGTCTTCAATCAAAAGCAAGATTTTATAAAAGTGAAGAGCAAGAGATAACAGAGACAGAGGACGTAAGCAGCAAGTCTGATCCCCAAAGCACCTTTCATTTTATCAGTGAGTATTTGGCAGGAGACCCTGAGCCTTTTCAGGGCCCTCTCTTCAGCTCAGCTCAGAGCAGGGAGACCAATGCGTCCTTCAGGAAGCTCTCAGGAACAGTAACATCTGCCTTAATTTGCCCACACCAGAGGCTTTGTTAATAGGCTATTCTGTTTAAAGTGAAATAATTAAATCTCTCTGCAGTCATAAAGGTAAATTAAAATAAAATACAATTGCCTGCTGCTAGTCAGTGGAATTACACTGAGTGAAGATAAATTTTAATTTCACGTGCAAACATTATTGCTCTCTAAGCTGACTGCCAATTCTGTATGAAATCTCTCTACATTTCACTAATCTGCCTTTTGTTTGGGATGGGAAGAAACTTAGAAATAGCAATGTGTTATGATTTGAAAGGAGATTTTATGTGCAATTAGGATCCTGAGAACCACAACAACATAACTACATTCAGGTTTCCTAATTGGACCAAGAGGAAACTATCATTTCTGAAATGATTTGGGGGTCTTAACCTAAGTTCAACTTCTTTAAATAATTTGGAATTATCTGGATAATGTCTGCTTATTTTCAAGATGTAAATTTAATTTTAAAACTGTTCATTTTATAGGCGTGCATCTCCATCAACATGTGAAGATTATTAATGATCGGTCTGTTTTTTTACATTGTGAAACTGTGAGAAAAAATGTTATTTTATAAGTGATTTTTAGTGACAGTTTTTAAAAATTGTTTTAATGTAACCTTAATAGAATCCCTATTCTCTGAAATGACTCAGAGCCAAATTAAGTATTAATGAGAAAATTATTTCTTCCCAACTCATCATTAAAAAGCTGAACATTTAGAAAAAGTCAGTTTGAAACATTAATAAAAGGCTATTACTGATGAGCACTGAGTCTTAAATATATCTCATAGTTTTTGTGTATCTTCATTCAACTAGTAAAATAAAAATGTTAAATAATTTTAAATGAAGAAAGTAGAAAAATTGCTTTAGTTTGTTTTAATCGATATTTCATATCTGGCAAAGCACTATGACTGCTGTGGTTCAATACATCCCTTGTAGTTCAATTGATTTGCTGCTCTTAGGCATTCTGCATAGCTACTAATGTAAAATGAAATTAAAACAGAATGCTGTGCAGTCATGTCTGAATAATCTATACATAGTTTATCCCATACCCCTTGGGTATCTGCAAAGACTACTCAGGCAGTGAATCAGCCTGTCAGCCCCCAGATGCTATTGACTTGTTTCAAATTCTTTAATCTGAATAAAAATAGCATTTTCCACCTGACTCGTATTGCAGAGGTCCAGCTACAGCCAAATCAATAATTTCTTAGAGACAGAAGAAAGCATATTAACCAAACGTAGCGTGATACACAGGCAGAAGTATATATGTCTATATATGCATATATGTGTGCGTGTGTGTGATATATATGTATATGTATGCATACATATATGTATATGCGTATATGTGTGTATATGTATATATGTATATGCACGTGCCTATATATATGTATATATACACACACATATGTATGCCAAAAATAGAAACCCAGATAGCCAGAATTGAATTTTTAGAATCTTGGTAATTAGAGTAAGAAGAAAGAAAGAAACTACACTAATAGGAGTGGTAGGTGTGGTAGGTGAAATCTGATAATCAGGTAGTTCACAGTAAAATGCTCTCAACTGTATAATGACTTTATTCAGCAGAGTTACACATTTTCATGTAAGAAATAATAACCTGTGTTTATTTCAGATTTTCAAACTACTTTTTATGTGTTTATTTTGATAATTTTTTTATTTACTTTGGATTTTCTCTGAATTATCTTCATTGCCTTTGATTTCAGAAAATCAAAGATGAAAGTTTAGAATGTTAATAACCCTAAATCTAATTTAGATACCTTAATCTTCATTCTTCATCTCCTCACAGTAAAATAGGATCTACAAATATAAATACAAACATATATATTTACGCATACGTATGTATTTATATCTATATGTCTATATAGGTATATATGTATGTAGACAGGTATATTAATTTACATATCGTAAATACCTATTGACTCAATGTCCACTAAGGTATATTGCATAATGCAGCTATTTGACCATATTTTATTCAATCTAAGTAGACATCAACTAAGACACTCCATTATTTTATGTATCAATAAGAAAGAACTCTGCCAGTGAAACTACTGAATGCTCTCATTTTCTTTAGATTTTATTTTATATGTATTTTATTTCATTAAAAACTATTTTAAGATTATTTAGACATTGTATTTATCATGTAACACTGGAGCATACATAAAAATGAACATATAAACAAAAAAATTGATAAAAATATTTCTAAAATAGTTTAATCTGATTAGGAATTGTTGATATCTGTGATATTACGCAGTCTCAAACTCCATCCCATGAAGACCACTGATGATGATATTTTTTAGGACTATTTCACTCTTGTCTCTAGGATTTTCTTTCAAGCTCCTGACGCTCATTCTGCAAGTTTATGTGCATGTATCTGTGTATATGGTCTACATATAGAGTATATTTTCCCCAGTTTTTATGTTGAAAATTATCAAGAAACAGGAAAGTTAATAGACTTATGAAATTAATACCTATGAACCCTGATATATCACCTATATATAACAATTGCTTTACCTTTCCATTTGAATTTGATGGGCTATTTGAAAATATGTTGTAGACATCATTACACGTCACTCTAAAAATTTTAGTGTGTATCTTCTAGAATAAGAACATTATCCAACATAACCACAGTTTCATTTTTCTAGCTGAGATTTAAATTAAATCGGTAATACATGCAATTATTATATATTAATATATATTAAGCTTCCCTGATTGTACCCATGGTTTTTTTTGTAGCTTCTGTTCCCCTCATCCAAGGCCCAATCAAGTTAGTTATTTTATCTGTGAGTCTCTTCTAATCTGAGATATTTCCCTATATTGTGTGTGTGTGTGTGTGTGTGTGTGTGTGTGTGTGTGAATGAGAGAGAGAGGGAGAGAAATTGACTTTGTTGGAAAGGCCAGGCTTGTTTTCTTGTAGAATGTCTCACCCTATGAATTTATCTGAAAGTTTACTTATGAATACATTTAAATTAAACATTTTTGGTAAAATGCTACATAGGTTATGTTACATATGTCTAACTGGATCACATCAGGAGGCAAATAATGTCAGTTTGTTCCACTACAGGTATATATTGCAGAGAAACCTTTACAGTATACTCGTTTGGTTATTAGTTGATTTTCCTCAAGTTTGGACTCTTGGTATCCAGTTTGTCTGTTTGTTTCTTTAATGGGTTTGTTAAATCAAATATCTTTCATAGGGTGGATTAACGATAGTTCTGATGAAGTTGTGTAACCCACATTAGACATGTTTTCAAAACCAAGTTTGTATAATTTTGGTGAGTATTCACCAAGTAAATCACCAAGTAAATTTTCATCAACTTTAAGAATACAAAAGTACAAAATTACAATTAATTTAAGCTTCAGCTATAGATAGTTTACAGTTTTATTTGGTCATCCTGAGTGCATTTATTTATTAAAGAAACTTTTTCTCTAAAAATACTATGGACAGATGCTAGAGAGTGAATATACAATAGAAACTAAGTTTAGAGAGATTGAGATAGACAATAAAGCAACAATGAAAAAATAAAGTTAGATCAGTACCATGGCAATGGGTCTATGAAAACACAAAAATGAGGCATTGACATCAACCTAGCCAGTGGTTGAATGAAGGCTTCCCATGGTGTTCATATCTTAATAAAGTTTCAAGATTAGGAATTAGCCATGCAAAAAAGGGGAGGGAGGCAGAGGGAAGATCTTAGAATAATAGGTATTTATTAAGCATCAAAAGCCAATCAGAGTAATTTACATGTATTATATCATTGATCATCAAAACAACTCTATTGATGATACCCTATGATTGCCCTTATTTTATAGAAGAGGCTACTGAAAATTAGAGAAGATAAGGAATGAGCCCATATGCACACATAAATAAGAAGCAGAGCTAGGGTTTGACCTATGGTCAGATAAAAGGTACAAAACGATTTCTTAATTGTATTAAGAGAATTGTCAAGTTTTTAGGTTTGGTAGCACAAGGAGGAATGTAAGAAGATGGGGAAATGAAATTCAGGATGAAATTTGAAGCCTCTTTATGAAGAGTCTTTATATCAAGTTAATGAGTTTGAATTTCAGCCTGAGAGAAATGACAAGATTAGATTTGTGTTCTAGAAAGACTACTCTAATATCACTGTGAAGAACACATTGAGGTGGTCAGGTGCTGTTGCAGAATTCTAAGCTGTAAGCAATAAATATCTGAAATAAAACAGTTGGCAGAAGTAAGGAGAGAGAAGAGAAATTTAAAATGATTAAGTTGTGAAATCAACAGCATTTGGTGTTCAGTTTGCAAGAGAGCAAGTTAAAGGACAGAGTGTATCTGATTTCAGGTTTTTGGCTTGGGAAATTGGATGGATAGATGGATTCACTAGATAAACCTAAATACCAATAGAGTTTGAAAGAAAAATTATTCTTAAAATGTTTAAATATAATATCCAAAAATAACAGTATTTTGCCCATAATATCAATTTTACTAATTTCTAAGATATTTGACATGATTTCAATTTGAACCCAGGATTCTAGTTCCATTGCTCCATCTCTTTTCATGCTTCAATATACTTTACACTTCCTTTTTTTCTTCCAATTTTTCATCTTTTTACAATATTTCAAGAGTTGAAAAGAATTTTTCTGACAAATCATCTCTCCATGGGTATTAGTTATCTATACGGTGAAACCAATGATCCAGAAACCAAAAGTTTACATAACAACTTTCATACCATTTCCATGAGTCATGAATTTGGTAACTAAGCTAAGTAGTCTGGATTGACTTTTCTCACACGGTTATCAAAATATTGGCCAGGGCTTCAGTCAACAGAAGACTTTTTAAAAAATATATTTTTTAAGTTTTTTGTTACAGTTGAGGTACAATATTATATTAATTTCAGGAGTATAACACAGTGATTAGATATTCATATAACTTACAAAGTGGTCACCCTAAAAAATCCAGTACCCATCTGACACCATTCACAGTTATAACCTACATCTCCATGACTATTTTGTAACTACAAATTTGGACTTCTTAATCCCCTCCACTTCACTCTTCTTCCAACACCACTCCCACAATCCGGCAACTGTGAAAATGCTCTCTGTATCTATGAGCGTGTTTCTGTTGTTTCTTTGTTTATACTGTTTTCTAGATTCTTCCACATGTAAGTTAAATCATATGACATTTCTCTCTTTCTGTCTTACTTACTCTAATACCCTCTAGGTCCATCCATCCTAATGGAGATAGTAAGATTTCTTTTCATGAGAGAGTAATATTCCATTGTTTATATATACCACTTCTTTATCCATTCATTCATTGATAGACACCCAAGTTGCCTCCATATCTTGGCTATTGTAAATAATGCTTCAATAAACATATGAATGCACATGTTCCTTTAAAGTACTGTTTTAGATTTCTTTGCATAAACATCCCAAAGTGGAATTACTGGGTCCTCCTTTTTCTCTTATTATAGCCTTATTTTAAAGTCTATTTTGTCTGGTATAAGTATTGCTACCCTGATTTTTTGTTTGTTTGCTCCCATTTTCATGAAATATCTTTTTCTGTCCCTTTACTTTCAGTCTATGGGAGTCTTTCAATCAGAATCAAGTTTCATAGAGGCAGCATATGTAAGGGTCTTGTTTTCTTATCCATTCAGCCACCCTATGTCTTTTGATTGGGGCATTTAATCCATTTACATTAGAAGTGATTGTGGCTAGATATGTAGTTATTGCCATATTATTATTTATATTTTTGGTCTTTCTTTTTTCTTATTCTTCTTAATGAAATTCCTCCAACATTTCCTGTAATGCTGGTTTGGTAGTGATGAACTCCTTTAACTTTTTCTTGTCTGGGATACTCTTTATCTGTCTTTTAATTCTAAATCATAGCTTTTCTGGGTGAGTAAGCTTGATTATAGGTGCTCGCTTTTCATTATTTTGACTATTTCATGCCTATCCCTTTTGACCTGCAAATTTTCTGTTGAGAAATCAGCTGACAGTCTTATGGGAGCTCCCTTTTAGGTAACTAACTGTTTTTCTCTTGCTGCTTTTAAGATTCTCTATTTATCTTTAAACTTTGGTATTTTAATAATGATGTATCTTGGTGTGGGCATCTTTGGGTTCATTTTGTTTGAGACTCTGTGCTTCCAGGGCTCATAATACTATTTCCTTTACCAAGGGAGTTTTCTGTCATTATTTCTTCAAACAGCTTTTGAATTCTTTGCTCTCTTCTTCTCCTTCAGGTACCCTGTGATGTGAATGATGTTGCACTTGATGTTGTCCCAGAAGCTCCTTAAATAATTCTCATTTTTGGAGGGGAGAAGAGGGGGTTTATTTTTCTTTTTGCTCTTCAGACTGGGTGTTTTCTGCTACTTTATTTTCCAAATCACTGATTTGATCCTTTACTTCATCTAATCTATTGCTGATTCCAGCTAATATATTTTTTATTTTGGTTATTGCATTCTTTGATTCTGATTGATTTTCTTTATGTTTTCTATCTCCATTTTTATATTTCCTATCTCCTTGTTGAAGTTCTCACTAAGATTGTTGATAATTCTTATAATCATTGTTTTAAACTCTGTATCCGGTAGATTGCTTGTCTTTGTTATGTTTAGTTCTTTTTCTGCAGCTTTTTCTGTTCGTTCATTTGGAACATATTTTTTGTCTCCTCATTTCGTTTGCCTCCCTGTTTGTTTCTCTGTATTAGATAGAGCTTCTATGTCTTTCAGTCTTAGTAGAGTGGCCTTATGTAGTATATGTCCAGTGGGGCTCAGCGGCATAGTCTTCTCTGGTTATCTGAGCCCAGGCTCCAGGTGTGGCCCTTGTGTGGGTTGTATTTACTCTCCTATTGTAGTTGTTGTAAATTTCAAAAAAAAAAAAAATGAGTTGGAATGTTAGTGTTTGTGTCTTCACTGAATGAATATATATTTAAAAGATGTTTAAAAATTATTTCTAATAAAAAATGTATTTTAACTTTTAGTTGTGAATGTACAGTTCTGTTGCAATGAGTGGGGAATAGTCTTTGCATTTCTGGTTAGGTCTGTCTGTGTGAAGTTTCTTTATGACTTGTGAAAGCAGCAGTTCTGTATGTTTCAAACTAAACATTATGGAGTATTTCCAGTTTTTCTTATTACCAATTTTTGTAAATTTTTCATAAATATAAAATAATTGTTTTCTTAATGAAGTAGGTTATCAGTATGTTTATTAAATTAATTTAATTAACTATATATATTCCTTTAAATATCATATAATACTTTAGGTTTATAGTTACATGTCTGCTCATCTTCATCAAATCATATCTTCGATCTTAAGATAACATTTTTTCTTCCATTTAATGTATTTTTATTTTGAATTCTTTGTCTGATGTTGATACTGCTTATCTGTTTTCTGTTTATTTTTATTTGCATGGTATAGCATGGTCTATCCTATATTTTTAACATTAAATTTTCATTTTTATTTGAAGAGCCATGTCCTGGAAACAGACCACATCTAAATACCTGTTTTTTTTTTTAATATAAAAGTCATTGCTTTTTAATAGATTAATGTGTTCTACTTACATTTATTTTAATAATTGTATTTTTTATTTTAGTCTCTTTATTTTTTATGAAAATTTCTTGTTTACTTTTTATAGTTTTCCATTTTAATTCATTAGATTATTAAAAATATTTATTGTGCACTATGTGCCAAGTTTCATTATTCATGCACAATTTGTCCTCCTAATGATAACTACATTCATCAAACATTTTCCATAAGATAGGTATAGTCCCAAATATTTTATATACATATACAATTAATATTTATAAGTTAGTTGGTATCAATATTATATTCATTTAAAAGAGGAGAAAATTGATCCACAAAAACAATTCAGAGCCAGTCAAAGATGAGTAGTTCATAAGTGGTGGAGTAAGGAAGCAGAACTGGAAGTTCTGACTCCAAAGCTGTCTGATTTGGAAGTTCTAGTTTCTATTTTTATTCCATTGCCTAATTCATCTTTAAACCTATCTGCACCTATGTTTAGCAATATGACAATGGAAACAGAACCTGTTTATTCTCTTATAATTTCCATCACAATGTTCCCCCCACACACACACACACTGTGGGTGTTGGGAGAGTCTTGGGCTAGTTCCATCTATAGACTCTCAGTTCTATGTTGTGTTCTTTTTCCACCAGACACCCAGGACACAGCAATTAATTGTGAATATTGTGTACATGAACACCCTTAAGATTGATTGACCTACTTGGTTTTCTGAGATATCTAACATGTTCTTCATAACTTCAACAGAGTTGCGTAGTTCACTGAATGCTTTTCATCTATTACTCTTTCATATTTTCAGGTTACTCCATTCAGTTACAGTTAAAACTGTCCTTTGAATCTCAATATTCCTCCCATTCCCTGCAATAAGTAAATATGTTTTTGCTTTGCTTGCTGGTCCTATTCTTTAGAACATATTCTTATATAGGGATTTGAGGACAGAATATCTCAGGATTTAAAGTCATGTGATTTTCATACATATTTGAAAATATTTTTGTTATTCAAAAAGAACAGTACTACATAAATTATAGCTGGAATATTTAGACAAATTATTTTTAACCAATAACTCTCACTAAAATACGTGTAATTTCATTGAGTGTTACATAATTTTAACAAAACTACATAAATGTATCAATGCTACAAAAATATTTATCCCTTAAATATTGCCTATTTTATATCTTTAGATAATTTCATTATACATATAAGGAAACATTGTAAAAGGCACCAAATAATTAATTACTTGAAGTGCAAGACAAAGAACTGTCTTCTGAGTCAGCAACCACACATCATCACAATTGATTTCAGTACACATATCCTAGGCTACAGTCTTCATACCTCATTGATACACTCAGCATAGCCACTGTGCACATCAAGACAATAGTCAGTTCTGTTGATTTTCTTCCAGTGTATATAAGGTACATTATTAGCTCTTTTTTTCTTCCCCTCAATGATGCTTCATTTTATCATTTTCTAATTGTTCCATATGGATTTTAGAAACTCTATTATTAGCCAGAATATTTTTTTTGATTAGACAAAGATATGCCTCTTTCAAATTGAAGGTTAAGTATCCTGTTCGGGGTGGGTACACAGAGAACGGGCAGGGAAATGTCCTCTTGGCTGGAGGAAGGAAAAAGAATTGAGTATACATAATAAAAGCAATTATTTCCCTTGCTGAAGAGTGTACAGAGAAAAAAGTATGAAGGACAAAGAATTACTAAAAAGGGATTTGCTGCTTCAGTGACCTTGTTAGATACCTGTTAAAACCTTTTGGTTCTGCTACCGTTTCTAACTAAATCTCAGCAAAAAGAAAAAAGAAAAAGAAAGAGAGAGAGTGAGTGAAATCCAAAGAGGTGGTGAGAATTATGTAAGCACTAAGCATTTTTTTCTTCAGTGTCACTGTAGCTGTTATTCCCTGGCAGCTTAATTGTAACTAATTAGAATCTAGTTAGATACAAAGACAGCATTAAAACCCTTTGCTTATTTTTTTCTCTTGATGGTCACAGTTTATGCTTATAACTGTTCAGGACAAGGGAAGTTTCAGTTCTACAATCAGTTTTCAAGTTTTGTTTTATCTGTTTATTTATTTTTTCCAAATAATTTTTATAGATTTTGATTATGCTGCAGACTATGTGAACCACTATCAAGATGCATTGCCATGTTAACCACTGAATCCACTTAAGGAAGGATAAAACATCTATTGCCCTAGTAGCTTTAATTGTAGGATAGCCAGAGGGTATCCATTTGGTCTATAATTAGATCATTTCTTTCTCATCCCCTACAAGTGTGTATAATATATAAATCAATTTAAAATCTCACTGTGAGAAAAGAAATTCACTGTAATAAAAAAAAGAAAGAGAAAAGCTGCAGGAAGTATGTCTTTAAAAACATTTTTTGGTGTTTCCTTCAAAATTGATCCTCAAAACTAGTTTTCTTTCTACTATTTATTTCTCTAGCTAGGAGCTTCATCATTGTATATTTAAATTTTGCATCAATTTAAAGTTGTACTGCAACCATAAGGGTTTGATGCTTCTTACAGAATTTACATTAGCAGATCAAAACTAGTCTTTGGGGAAAGAAATCCTATTGAGAAGCCAGACTATGAATGATGCTTAAAGGTGTGGCTCTGCAGGCTGTGGCAGGCTGATTGTTATGTTCAGCATTTTTCTGTTTTCACAATAAAAATGTTATGTTTTATACTGGGTGAGATAAAACACTCAAAGAAAAAAGAAAAACACCTGGCTCTCCTTGTAAACTTAATATGTTTAGCTGAGCTGCTGTTCTATTCTATTTATATCATTCAAACTGTAGTTAAATGTATAACCCTGCACATTTTCAGAGAGATGGTCCAGGTGAGAACATGCATGTCTGACAAAAAATAACCTCAATAAAGTTTTTGAGGCAATGTTTCGACTTGCTAGATTTTCTGTTTCTGTCAGGGAATCAATCTCTTTTGTTAATTTAGGGAAGATATGCCAGGTGTTGCCTAAACTAAGGCCATACTTGTAAGATCCAAACTACATATGTGACCTTTTTCATTTCCTAAACACTGAAAAATGAGAGAGAGCAGGGGCGAGAGTGAGAGAGAGAAAAAATGTTCTGCCATGAGAAGTGGTATCATTTTTGAGTAATTTCTCTAAAAATATTCTGATTAATTTACTGTAATCTCAATAGAGATATGAAAAAACATTTTTTTCTAAAATTTAAATTACTTTATTACTTTGCAAAGTCCTCTACTTGCTTCTGACATTCCATTTAGAGCAGCGATCCCCAACATTTTTGGCACCAGGGACCAGTGCTCCTATGAGAATTTAATGCCTGATGATACGAGGTATAGCTGAGGTGGTGATGCAAGCTCTGGGGAGAGACTGCCAATACAGATGAAGCTTTGCTCACTCACCCACCACTCACCTTCCTAATAGGCCACAGACCAGTCTGCAGCCCGGGGATGGAGACCCCTGATTTAGAGGATAATAATGATAACATGTGCCACTTCAAGTATTCCAGGCACTGTTTTAAGTTTTTTACATTCACCCTATGAAGTATCACCAATTGTTATTCTTTTATACATATAAGGAAAGTGAAACACAGAGATTTAAGTAATATGATTAAACTCTACCCAGGAGGTCACTGGAACTCAGGCCTTCTGGTTTGAGAGTGCTTCTCTGACCACATGATGTCATGCAGGATAATAGGAATAGAGCATAATCAGTCAGATATCACATTCTATTGTCCTGGGAACCTTACAGTGCAGGAAAGGCTTTGACTAATTCTGCAAGAGCTCATCAACTACTTTCTGGACTGGATTTAGCAAAATCTTCTTAAATCTAGGGGTAGCATTTGATTAAGTTTGCTGTTAAGAGTATCTCTACCCAAAGAATCTCTAAAGGCATTTTACACTAGCAGGGAATTATTACATAGTTAAAAGCTGCAGAATCTACTTCTAATCAACAAAATCTAGTTCTTCATTTGTGTTTATTCTACAATCAAATAAATGCAAAAAAAAAAAAATGGAATGCTATCGACATCATTCTCATCATCAAAGGCTTTATTTAAATTATCATCAAAATATCTTGTCATGAAAAGAAGCGGCAAAGAGAATTTTAGCATGCATCGAAATGTCCATAAAACAACAAATTCTGAAAAAAAAATTTGCATAGCCTTAGATTTTCTACTTTCAAAACCCATAATTCCCACTTCTATTGTTTGAGATTTTAAAGACATTTCAATTTAATTCAGTGGTTGTTTAACAACTGAAATTTATATTTTATGAAAGCAAATAAATTTAATCTATTTCCTTCAAATCCCGACAATCAAACTTTTTTCTGTAAATTGCCAGATGTTAAATATTTTAGGCTTTGTGGGCCATATAGTTTCTATCATACCCACTGTCATTGCAGCACAAAAGCTACCATAGATGACACGTTAATAAATGAGTGTGGCTGCATTCCTATAAAAGTTTATTTACAAAAACAGGCAGTGGGCCACATTAAGTGTACAGAACATAGTTTGCCAACCCTAACTTTACATCATAGAAAGATCGTGTATACTTTTTACCTCTTTTCTAGGAAATAAGCATCTATTTATAAATCAAACTTTTTTTTCAGAATAATAATAAACTCTCAACAAGACCATTTTACAAAAAAAAACCTCTCAGATTTTACCAGTAGTATAAAAGTTTTGTTGTTGCCCTCTAATTCTTGTGTAATTACCTTGGGCTATATTTCTCTATGTTCAATGGATTGATATTCAGACCCAACCAAAGTTCTAGAAAATGAAGGGGTGCTCTCTAGTCTTTTACATAACTGGGCAATCTGAGCTAAAACTAAATGCTTAATTTGACTTCTAAAATGCTTTCATCAATGTGTCTCATGAGTCCACTGAACAACAAATAGCAAGACAAAATCACATACAGCCTTTGTGTGTGGCAGCAAGTGCTTCTGTATTCCTTTTCACCTTACTTCTCCCTGTTTAGTAAAAATATATCCATGGAGAGTAATTTAGGATAAACTAAACTAAACAGATTAATTTCAGCAAATACATTTTATTAACATCTGTACATAGAAATAGTAGAGAGTAATGAGATGGCAAAATGTCTTGCTCCTTTATCTCAAATCAGTTTCAGATTTTGGGTATCCACTTTTCAGGTCATCCATAAATGATTAAAAATTTAATAACTTCTTAATGAATGAATGTCACAGATATTTTTGAACCAATCTATGGGACACATTTCAGCTTTATGTCTAAGATAAACCTTACTTCAAATAAAATTCTTCCAGACATCTGGAAAAATTTACAAATGGCTATTGAAAAAATATATAATCACAATGAATTATTTCTTTTTAGAATCATTGACTCAAAGTTTCAGTGTTGTCTTACCTAGGTGCTTTACTAAAATATTATTTCTGAGCATATACTATACTAGGTACATAATGTGCCCAATTTACATGAAGAAATTAATTTTAAAGTTGTTGATTGACCTTAGAATCATGGATTTTTTTTCTTCTTTTCTCCCATGCAGATAAATGGCATTTTCCTATGGACACCTTAGAAAATGTCTATTCGTCTCGAATCATATCACGGAATTTTTGAAAGAAAATCACAAGACTTTGTTAACTTATATGATTAATACTTTTAGGGGACTAAAAATAATTTTAAAACAAGCATAAATTATGATAATTCTAAAATAAGTAGGAATTATACCATGTATCTTTTGTGATTTTTCTCCTGGTGTTGTTTAACCCCCATGTACCCACAGATTTGGAGCAGCCCTCTCTGGAGGATCTCTGTAAAAGCTTAGCTGTTAACAGTAAGATCTGCATTTCAGTCCTCTTTGTCTCTTTGTCCAAGCAGGTCAAAGTCACAGCAGCTCAAGAAAACCCAATAGGCTTGGCAACTCTGCAAATATATCAAGGTGCTCCTTAGTCTGTTGGTAATGAAACAGAAATCTGGTGGGAGGTCATAAAGAATTCATTAGTTCAGTAGCACAGCAGAACCAATATGAACCAGGGAGGGTGGATTTAGAGCAAATAGTTATTATTCAAGGACTTGGCTCAATCTCCCGCTAGATTTATAGCTAATTAATCTTCTTTTCTTCATTTTTACCTATGCAGTCAGTGATTCAGGAACTATGTCTCATTTTCTGCTTTTCCTGCTGTAACCATCACCAGTTTCTGCCTTCTTAAGTATTTCTTTCCTCAAGTTTGGTTGCCTAGGTGATCTCAGTGGTCCTGACCTTGGGAAAGCCTTTTGCAGAAGGACTCAGGGAAACAAGCTGTAATCATTTAAAAACAATAAAATTAAGACATGCTAATGAATAAAGAGATTTCTTTCTCTTTTTTTTCTCTTTTTGCTACTTATTTCATCTGCTTCCCTCATAAAAAAAAATTAAATTAAACTTAATGTCTTTTTTTAATCTATATCCTGAACAGTTTATAGAGACAAGGCATATTTCTAGGAATACTGTTGGTCAGAGAAGTAAACGACTGTGAATAACCAGACAGAAAGTATAGACAGCATTGGATGGATAGGGGAAGAAAGGAGAAAAATTTAATGCCTTTATTTAGATTTTACAAAGACTTATAAATGTCTTTTTAAAAAACAAATAATGACTACATTAAGTAGGAAAGAAAATAATGTAGGCTTGCATCTATATGCATCATCTAGTACTTCTAGAGAGTTGCTGTTTTTGAAAATAATAATAACTGTGATACAAGATTGTCATGCCAGAATTACAGCAAGGCTCATCTAGTAGCACTAAGAAACAATCTTCTGTAAAGTAAAAAAAAGTTATTGACAGGTTTGCTCTAACAAATATTATTCCGTGATGTATCTTAGGTGGTTTCTATGTGTTTCTAGACAACATAAAACTGCTTTTAGCCTTATTGTGAACTGAATTAAAGAATGATTGAATATATGAGCTTTTTAATGGAAATAACATGGTTTTGAATCCAAGTTGTATTAAATTTACTTTCAGAGACCAAGTCTTTGGGCCAATACTTATCAGTTATACATTTAATATTAGAAAGAATTGGAAAGTGGATAAAGAAATTATACTACAAAAATATATAGAGAAAAACAAGAGCATGTTCTTAAATTTCTAATTATTAAGTACTGCCTATAGTAACAAGCTCTACAAATTATCCATGGTGGCCCCTTTATAATAAGAATAAAATTATTTAAACAGGATGGCACTCTGCAGCTCATCAATTCTTTCCATCTATCCCCTGAGAATGGGTGACTGAGGACTCATTACTCTGCCTAAAAATTAAAGCATATGGGTTGGGGAGACAATATGGGTTTTCCACAGTTCACTTATTTAGTACACATTGGCTACCTCAGCTAAGTAAACCAAATTTCCTGAATTAATTTCTTTTTTTTTTATTGCCATGGATGTCTTGCTCTCTCCTTGGACCTTTACTCTTTACTTCAAAAGGACATGGATATCTTTGGAAAGGTAAATGTATAAGTTTTGGAGGATTTGAAGGGAGAATGTGTAATGCAATGAAAACTAACATCAACCATATAATTCATCACCAATTCTGCTCTTAGAGCAACTGAAATGAACCATTTCAGAAACAGCAAATTAGAATGTTGTGACTTTTATGAAATAATAAATAAATATGATACCATCAAAATACTATAGGCAATAAAGTCTTGAGGTATACATGATTACATATATTCAACCTTTACTAACAGAATACTTACAGAAGCTATACAAATTACTTAGATGAATCAACTCAGAATAATCTAATAAAATTTGTAATGATGGCATTAATGGTATTTTGGAGGCAAATAAATAAAGACGAAAAAACTGTAATGCCACCTTCATCAAAAAAACTGAGAAATGCAAACAGCAGACAAAATTTATGTTAATATTCAAAAATGACTCAGTTTTGACTCAGCTCATGGAAGACAAGTTGTTATTTGAAGAGGGGAGATATAGGAAGATATGAAGGTTTAGTGAATGTTTCCTAATAAAAACAAGAGACTCCAGAGAAAACCAGCTATTATGAAGACTGGGAGGACTTCTAACAGAGTGGAATACCTTAGATCAAATTACATCTCCTCTGAGAAAAATATTCAGTGATTTGCCTCTAGGACTGAGTGGATCCAAACTGTTCAAATCATTGAGATATTCATATCAGGAGCCAGGGCAGTCTATAGAATATTAAGAACTCAATAAGTGCTTGATTCTGCTGAAAGATGGTGATAATGGTAAAGATATTTGCAGAAATAAAAAGCAAAAGCTAACAAGCAAGGTAAAAAATGTAGGGTAAGTTTCAATGAAATATAATTTACGTAGACTTTTCTACTCTGATGAATCTTAGCATCAAACATTTAGCTAAATGTTATATCTAAGGTCATTTATAAACCTTTATATGGTAGTTATAAAAGATTTCTAGAGAACATATGTAAACAAATTTTTTTTTAATTATCTATCCAAACGAGAAAATGTTTATTTTATTGGGTGTAACTGAACACTTACTTACCAGTAGTTTTTATGTACAAACAAAAGGGTTAGCCCTGCAAGTCTAAGAAATTAGGTAGCATAGAAAAAAAAAGAGAGAGAGATTCTTAAGTCCTCTTCTCATAGATCAAAATAACTTGAGCACTAAAGTCCAGCATGCCTTGCCTACAATTTCCTCATTTAAAAACCTGGTAAATTTTCTATGGCCATGAAAAAGCCCGATTCCATCTGATCTCAAAAGCTAAGCAGGGCCAGGACTGGTTAGTACTCGAATGGGAGACCACCTAGGAAGACTAGGTGCTAGTAGCATAAAAAATAAAAAAATAAGGGATTATAAGCTGACAAGGTCTTTGCAATCTGTGAGGTCAATCAAAGGTTGTCTCACCTAAAAAATAAAAAAAAAATAATGCTGATAAATTGATATTTAAATGTAGCATTTTATGAAGAATAAATAGAATAATGTATAACATAATGCCTAAGAAATACTAAATAGTCAAGAAAGTTCCACCAGCTCTTCACATAAGAGATGGATGTCATAAATTGGGGAAGAATGTTATATGTCAAAAAAGACTTCTATGATTTTTCTAAAAATTTATCATAGGATCCAAGACATTAAATCCTTAAAAAATAATTGCAAGATGTTTATAATTTTTATGACTTTTTATATAAAACATATTATTGATTTTTGATCTTTGTTTTCCAGATATTAGTATTTTTTTTCTTCCAAACTACCTATGACCTAAAGAAATTTGGAAAATTATACATTCGTAAGCTAACAAAACATTTCTCTTTTCTTTCCTATCTGATCCCTCCAAAATTTTAGGTACACTTAACTAATCCATATGTGTCCAAATTTAAAGGTGTTAACTCTTGGATTTTTGTTTCTGAAATTAAAGAAAGCTTTAACACCTAACTGGATTGCTGAGTGTACAAAGAATTTGAAATTAAAATTACTAGAAAGTGAAGCAAATGACACCTGTTGTGAACATCTAACCCCAAATTCTAGATCAAACCTGTATAATGTACACCTTTATTTTACCTTTATTTTTTTCTTTTTTCTTTTTTAATTTCTTCCTTTCCCCCACACCCACCACACACACACAATAAAAAAATATGGGAGACCAACCATTCGGTATAATTATTGTTTCCAGTTTCTCCTTAATTTCTGACTGGGAAGTTAACCACATTGGGCATCAACCTTAACCCTACTTCACAGGTCAAAAACATGCAACTGGTTATACACATAATTAGGATGTTTAATGCCTGATGATCCAGCACTAATAAAATACCAGATTTGAAATAATACTTTTGAGGGGTGGAGGGTTAGGGCAGGTATTGCAATTATTGCCAAGGCAATAACCAACGAAAAACATCTATAAATTCCATTGCATGAATTATTTTTTGAGAATAGAATTGCTCTTGTCCATATCCTAGCTAGGTAAAGAGGGGTTTGCTCTATTGTTAATACCTCTCATTTTACTTGGATAAAATACCTCTGTTAAAATAGAGTTGGACCTAGATACAATCTGGTCACAAGTCAAATTATTAAATACAGTGCCTACTAACACCTTAATATCTTAGCTGACTGCCCTCAGGTATTGCCTTCTGGTTCAGATCTATTCTTCAAATTGAAGTTTGCATTTTGTTTATTATAAAACTATTTTGCTGTTATAAAACTTCATTTGTTTTGCATAGCTCAATGTTATAAAGACACCAATCTAATAATGGTTGTTCAACATGTTGAGTGATCACTAAGGCCTATGAGACTTCATGTAAGAAATATCAAGAAACTGCAGATGTTGCCCTTAAAAGAAACTGGACAGTAAATTTTCTTCTGTTCTGGCACCATGTTTGTTGCTCAAACATGGCCTACGGCTACTAAAAAACAACTTTCCCTCCAATGTGAGTTATGACAAACAGACAAGGAGTGAGCCATCTGACAATGAATGACCAATTATGCTTTCAATAGCAAATCGGCACTGCTTTCTAGTGATTGATCTAGCAGCAGCGCTTTCAAGGAAAGATCTTGATAAAAAGGGGGAAATATAAACAATAATATAAATGGAGACACTTGAAATGGAGACAGAGTTGACCTACCAGAGGAACTACCTCAAACATTGCTGTTAAAAACAGGGCAAAATAATTATTGAACTGGGCCTAAGATAACATTGTGTCCCCATAAACTGCTTTCAAAAATGAGAAAGCAGTTACTATGACTACTAATCTGAAAATTTAAGACCTTGCTTTTATTTAACATAATCATGTTATCTGCACTAATAGGAATTCCTTCCTTCTACTGATGTAATTGCTGCCATTCTCTTTCTCATAAATACCCATTCGTTGTCTCCTAATTGGAATGCTATGTGTACTTTTGCCTAAATTAGCGATTCCTGAAAAGATATTCTTATTGCTCTCAAATAAACATTTGTTGTCTCTGTCTTTGAAAGGCCTTTTTATTTTTAAGTTAGTCATGGAACATGATCTTAATATAATGTCTTAATAATTTCTTAGAAAAATTTTAACAACCAAATATATTCAAAATTTGTGTCTAATATGTTGACCTACATCCCCATATTTTTTAAATTGATATTCCTTTTGTAGTTCTAATCTGCCCCATTCCAGGCACAACTGTCCTAATTTATAAGTAGAATGAGAAGTTATCTCCTTTCTCATGTCATGAGAAAACATTCCACTCAGTAAGATCTTGCTTCTTTGTCTAAACCTTCCCTCTAATGTTAAACTTTTGGACTGCATATTCAAAGCAACTATGAAAGCACTAAGGTTATCTAACAGGTATTACACACTAAACCATTATAGGCACTTTATTACCAAAGTGTTGAACCTGAGGGAATGGACATGGGAAGGAAGCAAGAAAGGAAAGATCATTACTAAGTGCTATTGGAGGAATTTTTGCTCATGAGCATATGGACTTCCTAAAGGGAAGAGGGGAGTGATATGTAATGAGGCTAGTGAGACCTTAAGAAAATTCAGCCTATTTCACAATTTAGCCTTGGGCCAAAGTTGATCTCACTGATATCCCTTTTCCTGTAGCCCTCAGCATACCCTTTAATTTATATGCCTGCCTCTTCTCTGGTGAGTGGGGTATGTGAGTGTTGCCTGTTCCTGCTTCCTTTTACCAACACTAATCTCAGAGCTTGATGCTAAGGCTAATAATTGGTGTAGAACCATAAATCCTAACAGTTACTATGTAGTTAACATCATTGAAGAATAGAGCCAGTCAGCTATAAAAAAAAAAAAAAAAAGTATAAACTAATTTGTGCTTGGCCTCTAAACAATAAGAGCTCACTGACAATTTCAAGTAGCAGTGTTGACTTTTTCTTACAGAGCTGTCTGTAAGAAGCTTTAAAAGCTTCTCTTTTCAGTGTTTCACTACCTTATTGCCAAGAAAACATTCACACACTCACTCACACACACACACACACACACACACACACACACACACACACATCCTCCTCCTCCTACGATTTAAATCAATTTCCCTTTGTTTGAAGGTCAAGTGAAACCAGGTGAATTGCTTGAGAGAGTATAAACTTTACAGGCTTTTAGAGTGTGTATAGTATTAGGAAGATCCTTAGAGATCATTTAGTTTATTTTCCTTATTTTGCAGCTTGGAATTAAAAAGCAGGGATGTAGAATGACTTAACCAGATTCACACAGTGGTTAATTACAGACCCTCATGAGCATTAATCACATTTAACATAAATAATTTTAAGTCATTAATTCCTAGAATTATAAGGGCCCAGTTAAATAGAGAAACTCAAACAATATGAGCAGGTTTAATCAGGAATAAGACCATGTGGGTTCTAACCCAGACTCTGTCACTTAGTTTTGTACTTTGGACAAGTAACTTCATCTGCCCTTCAGTTTCTTCATCTATAAGATCATGTCAATGATAGCAGAAACCTTACAGTGTTTGGATGAGGATTAAATAAGTTCACACGTAACAATAATAGCTAATGTGCTTTTTATGTGTCCAGTACAGGTGTTCTATGTATATTAACTTAATTTACTCAGAAAATCTTTGAGGTAAATATCATTGTCATCATTTACAGATGACAAAACTGAGGAACTTGTAAAAGTGCCAGGCATATATGAGTGATCAATAAACTTTAGATTCTGTTATCATCACACCACCATCATCATTATTAATTGGTGACTTACATGCACATTAGCCTTCAAAATTCTTTTGAGCACATTGATCTGCCCCTTGGAGCTTCCAATTTAGGGCAATTGCCAAGATTAGAAAATGGAAACATTAAAAAACTTCACCTGAAAAAAAAAATCTGTGCAAAGCTTCTAGGCAATAAAAGCCCAAGGAAAAACAAGAAATAGCAGTTCAAAGCCAAATTAAGATGAAATAGGCTGAATTGACATTTTTGATTCTTTGGAATTTTCTCCACGTTGCTCCTTTTGTGTGGATAACAAAACACAAGAAAAAAATCTTTTTTTTTTTCCACTTGCTAATGAAAATTACAAATATCTCGATATGCTACAATAGTGTTACGATTCTTGAAACATATGAAATTCACACATATTTTTTTTCCTGAAATGCTCTTGTGAATCTTGACAGCTGATTAAAGATTGCTACAAACCCATGTTGCGCTTACATGTGCTGGTAACCAGATGCTTTCACCTTTCAGAATGTAGCTGCCACAGGCTTGGACTGGCCAGGAGGAAGGGAGGGTAGATCAGAAAGAGAGGTTGTTTAGTAAGACTTCCTAGCCTCCCCTGCTGGCTTTTATTTTGACATGCGGGGCTCTAACCCAAAGCACACAAGGATTAGAGATGTCATTTTATGTCAGCAATAAGACAGAATACAATAAAAACTGAGAGCACATATACCATCATTTATCTGTCTTAACATTTCCAGAAGGGAAGATGCCATGGTCAAATCAAACAGCCGCCTTTGCAGGAAGGGTTTTTCTTTGCCCACTTAAGCTGTCAGCAGTATTTACTAAAGAATTTCAGAAGCTGCAAAACTTAACTTCTTGCAAGAGGATGATTCTATTTCCCCACAATTGTGTAAACGCAGCTGTGAATAGGTGGGTGTAACTTAGCAACTGTTGGAATCCCAGAAAAAGAAAGTGACCGACTTAAACTCAAAACCTGATGCCATGAATTACCAACAGTATAGCTACCTAGCATAATGGGTTAATCTAGAACGAAGCAACTAAATTTAACTTTTCGAAGAACGACCAATTTCCAACAAATCGCTCCTATCAAGAGTAAATAATAAAAATATATTAAGTGATCATCAGGGTGTTCAAAAGAGGATTATCCCAGAACACATAAATTTCATAGTAAGAGTTTGTTTACATTTATTAACACTTACTGTACCCCAGGGAAATTGCTCTGTATTTCATTATGTTGTCTCATTCAGTCCTTTAAATAAATAAGAACATTAGGCTCAGAGAACTAAAGAATGCTACCTACAATTACATAATAAGAAAGTGGCAGAGCGAGAATTCAAACTTTCCTTGATTGATTCTAAAAGTCGCATTCGCCCCTTAAGCTCATTCTGTTAATATGGGGTACATAGGCCCAGAGGTATCTGTTTGTGAGATTGTGATTTACCATAAGAAATTTTTTTCTTTGTCCCCATTTCTGGCACAAAGTTTCTAAAACTCTTGGAATTTCCTAAGCGAGGAGAGTAATAAAAGTATCTTTTATGTTGATGAAGTAACTTCTGTAAGGCACCTAAGGTTGGGGGTTCATGCTAAGGCATACAGCCATGTGATCAGAGGGTTGGAACTTTCAGTTCCACCAGAGGGGTTGGAGATAGGGTTCAATCACTAAAGGGCAATGATTTAATCAACTATGCTTATGTAATGAATCCTTCATAAAAACGGAAAGGACTGGGCTCACAGAGCTTCCTGTTTGGTGAACAGTGCAGATAATAGGAGAGTGGTGCACCTAAAGAAGGCATGAGAACTCTGTACCCCTTTCCCATATCTTGCCCTGACTATTATTTTTATAGTAAACATGTAATCTAGTAAGTAAAATGCTTCTCTGAGTTCTGTGATCCATTATAGCAAATGATTGGAACCAAAGGAGGGAGCCATGGGAACCTCTGATTAATTCAGTCAGAAGCTTTCAATTGGTGTCTGAAGTAGACAACAGTCTCGTGAGAATGAGCATTACCCTATGGAATCTGATGCTATTTTGAGGTAGATAGTGTCAAAATTGAATTATAGGACAGTTAGCTACTGTCATAGAGAACTGCTTGTTGGTGTGAGACTCTCTTACCACTCTGCCCACCCGCAATACATGGAATTGGGAGCAGAACAATTTTACTGTTCATAAGCTAGGGTATGTGCCTGACATAGGCTGAATATGGAGCAACTTACCAACATTTTACTGTAGCTATACAGAAACAGCATTGTAAATGTTTGAAATTTTGAAATTTCTATCAAATGTATTTCTGCAAAATTCCTACTTCTTAGTTCCAGCTAATATAAGTTTATTTCCTTGTGAAAGCTAGGAAAGCAAAAACAGTCTGTCTGGAGTAAGTAATTTGAGAAGTTGGAGACTAATCTACATAGCTAATGCCACTTCCGATTTATTGAAAAGTGAGTGGAAGGTCACAAATTGGAATCTGGAATAAGTATTTTTAATTGAGTGACTTTTTTTTTTTTAATTTCAGAAAACATTACTGGATACCACAAACCAAGTCAACTTTATAATTGATCAACAAAATATATATTGACTATGTTTAGCTTCACTTCTCACCACTGGATGATCCTTAAAAACTCAAAACTACTGAAAATTCTAATGTTTGTGATTTCTATGTCATTCCTCACTTGATATCTTTAAAGTAAGATAGTTTTTAAAACAGTTCTAAATGAGAACAAGAGTGACAAATAAAAATCACGAGTTTTACAGAGTATCGATACCTACAAAGGTTAGGTCCTCTGAATCAGCCCAAGTGAGATAGACAGTATGTTTGCTGAGATGTCACAATGCACCTGCAGTAAGGAAGATAATGCTGTTACCCTGGGCACAATGACAGCAAGTAAGGACAACAAAGCATAAGGTACACTTCTAAACTTATGTAAAATATGAGTTACATTATTATATGAATAAAAATGAGTGGAAACCTTGATATCACTTGTACAAAATAATTAAAATACCATGAGTAATAACTACAAAATTGTCATTCCTGCAGTACATTTAAAACAAATCATGGGCGTTTTGAAGGAAAATCAACATATTATTTACAGCTAAGCAAGAGAAAGGTCGTGGCTAAATTAATAAAAAAATAAAAAAGGAAGGATGAAACAAACAAAATTTTTAAGTGCTTGATATTTCTTTGATGACCAGTTTTAGAAACACCTCAAAAGATGATGCTTATGAAATAAGAGAATGAGATAGCCCTATTTTACAGTTAGAAAAAAATCTTTTTAATGAAAAGAGATAAGACTGCTAAAAATAAACAAAATTACTTTCTTCACCTTGATTTCAAGTTCCTTGATTTCAAGTGAATTGGTTGAGAGGCTTTACATTCTTAGAAAATTCATATTATATTTTGGATTTTTCACTATATTTATGATTTTATTTATGAAGATATGTTTATGGAACATGTTTATAATTTTTCTTTTAATTTTAACAAGAAACATTGTGAGTTATTTGTCAATCTAGTACTATTCACTTGCATGGAGAGGGAAAAATCTACAAGTGGTTAAAAATACTAACTCATTGCTTGCATCAAGGCCATTGAAAATCCTGTTTTTGACAGTAGCTACTACATCACTCAGCAAGAACACTTTTCTCAAATAGTTCTATTCATGATATTGTTCAGTTTATTCATTCAAGTGATAAAAATGCTAAATGTTCATGAAACATGGGTTTGAATATTCTTTAGAATATCTGAATTAAAACTGAAATGTACTTTGGAAGCTTGATCTACAACACAGACATATTCTGGTACAGTCAGGGCTTGAAATTGCTGAATAGAATTCTTACACTCACATTTCACTGTTATTTTTCTTTATGAGATTGTAAGAAAGATAATAAATTTTAATAAATAATAAAATCCTGGCAAATATGTTTGTTGATCCAGAGTTGGTTTGTTTACCACATACATTCTTAAGACTAAATGCCCTAAATTAAGGTAAACCTACATATTTCTACTGCCTATGCTATCAGAAGATAAATTTGGTGAGAAATTTGACCTTGGAGTTTATAAATCATTGGAGACTCTTGATTTGATGCATATTAAAGTGTCTGTGGTAAAATAAAAACCAAAAACATCTTTCATTAAGGAAAAGACTGTGACTGAGAATTTCTCAAATGCAGTAGTAAAATCTGATCAGAGTATCAGACACCCTTGCAGTAAAGACCTAAGATACAGTTAATGAACTTCCTCAGCAGTAGCCTGAAACACCAAGTGACAAAAACTCAAATGCCCTTGGGGTAACATAAATCAGTGAGCTTGAAGAGGAAAGAGAATAAGCCTGCCTAAGAATTTTATCTTCCTTTTGTGGAGGAGGAGATGAATTTTGTCTTCGGGTCACAAACATTTAACTCCTGCTGTTTAATATGTCCCTTGCCTGGTAGAATTTTGGGTATCTTTCCTCAGTTATTAATCTGACTTAATTTAGAAGTATCAGAAAATGTTTGTCATTATAGATTCATATAATATATTATATGAATCTATAATATATAGATTATAGATTCATATAATATTATATATTATATGAATCAGAGTCCTCAAAACGTGTGATGCCAAAGTAATACCAAGTCTGGGCATTGATCTTGTTATTCAAAATTTGCTTTATGTCATAAAGTATGATTTTCTGAAATTGCATATTAAATTTTAATTAAATATATTTTTAAATGACATTTGAAAGAATTCTAATTTGTCGACCATTTTTCATCCATTATCCAATGAGAGAATTTGATTTTGTTTTACTCTGTCTTCTAAAAGTAAAAAATTTGAAATGTCATTACAGTATATTTACCTTTCAATTTTTTTATTACAGGATTCACTTAATTTGAAACATTATTGCAATGTAAGTGAATCCTGTGATAAAAACCTGTGCCATATCTTTCAAAGAATAAATCAAAGTGTATCCACTGTCATCCAACTAATGTTAAAGGAACTCCTCATTTGTGCCCCAATTTTATTTTTGATAGGCTGCCAAAAGAAAATGACTTGGAGTCTAGAATCTGTTCTGAAAGAATTTCTAATGTGTATTTTACACAAATTAGTATTACCACACTCCATTCTTTATGATATAGACATATCTGGAATCTGATTAAGATTGTTTTTTTCAGTTACCCTTTCTTTCTGCATCTTATACCCTCACAGCTAAGCTATATCAACTTTAGAATATAGTCACAATTCCACTCAGCATAAAGTTTCAGTTGTTTTTTTTGTTTTATTTAAATGAACATTAATGACTTCACTTGATTTAAAAGAATTGCCACTTTGAGTATTTTGTGTGTGTGTGTGTGTGTGTGTGTGTGTGTGTGTGTGTATGTGTGTGTGCACTTTTCAGTTTCTTACATTGGCATCATCTGTCAATCTCAAACTTTATTTGACAATTATGAAAGGGAGGCATATGAAAGGGAGGCATTGTGTAATTGCGTAAAGGTTCATATTGTTTAGTTATTGGTCATTTTAATTTAACCCATTTGCCCCAAGAATACTCACCAGCGTCACTTGTGGCTGCAGGATTTACCCCGAAATAACTCGTGGATTACAGTCCTAACCTAACCCCCAAAGTTTACCTCAAAATATCTTAATTTTATCATTATTTTTGCATTTCTCTAGTATATCGATAGTCTTTGGAAACAAGTGATATTATTCTATTATTCTATTTTTAGTAGTAGTATTTCCATTTACAAAATATAGTAATTCTTGATCTCTGAATATGTTAAATCCTAGAAAGTGTAGCATTCCTATGCTTGATGTTAACACCATTGTCAAACAGTTGTTAGCCAAAGATTCATCTGATGAATCCGGTTTATGTACATATTTTCATTACATTAGGATTAGAGACAAGTTCTGTTTAAAAATAACTCCACGAACAGTTTCTGTGTTTTATTTTCACATTGAAAACCAGTCTGATTTGCTTCAGCCTCATAGAGCATATTTATGTAAAATTAATGCTGGCAGAAGGCAGCACTTTTTTTTTTCTAAATGGGAAACAGGTTAAAATTTAAATCTTAGACAAAATGGTTAGCTATAAAAATAATGGCTTACTGATATAACTGTTTCTATTCACCAAGATGCACAGTTGTTACTGTACCATTCTAAACTAACATTTGATCAAAGAGATCAGTGTAAAAATCTCATTTCATGGTGAAGTTACTACAATCAGTACTGGCCTCTCACCACTATTGGGCAGTCCTACTTTTGAAGAAATGAGTTTCTAATATCAGAGCTTCCAAAGAGCATTCCGGATGCTGCAATTTCCTTTTTTAAAAATGATTTCTTATGCAAATGATTATCATTTAAGTTTTGCTTATTTACTGGATTTCATGAATGAATTAACCCTTCATTTGTAATAAACCATTACCTTACATGTATGTCCTTTCTTTATATAATTTATCCATTATTTTTTCTAATGTCCTTATTTTTAATTCTATGATAAGCACTCCAAATCACCAAGAATGAAAGTATTATCAAAAACTCACATTTTCCTAGTGCTTCTTCCAAATTCATGTCCCTGAATACTCTTTAAAAATAACTGATACTTGAATTTTATGTCACCTTCTTATAAGTTACTGCATATATTTCCTACCTAAAAAATATACTTAGTTTTACATAGTTTTGAACTTTAAAAAAAGTCATCAAAATGTATGTCTGCTTTTGAGACTTGCTTTATTGATTCAAGAAAATGACATTATTTTTTATCCATGTATGTAGCTGAAAATTTTGCATTGTGGAAAGATACCACAATTTATATATCGTTTGCCAATGGATATTTGGCTTATTTCCAATTTGTTTTTTATTTACAACTTGTGCTGTTTCGTACATGTTTTCTGGTATGTATATACTAAAATTTTCCTTGGGGAAAATTGAACCTTGGAGTGAAATTGCTAGATTGTAAAGAATGTAAAATTCAATTTTACATTGTTTCCCAAAGCGATCCTACTAGTTTATATTCCCATTATTAATGGAAAAAGAAATTTTTGACACTTATATGTTCTATTCAACATGTGAATTGTCAGACCAATTCAATTTTGTTATTCAAAGGTAAAATTGAAATTGCCTTTTCAATTTGTATTTTTATTATTAGTGAGGCTGAGCAGCTCTATGAGATTTTGGCATTCCATGTCCCTCTTAGAAAAAATGCCTGCTCATATATTTTGCATAGTTTTGTAATCACTTTATTGCTGTTTATTAATTATTTAAGAATTCTTAATATATTTTATTGTTAATTTTATGTGTCACAAGCATATTCTTCTAAACTTGTAACTTGTTTTGTATTTTCTTATAGTGTATTTTTATGAAAAAAAGTTCTTAATTTCATTTAGTGAAATTTTTGAATCCATCACTTTACATTGGTGTATTTTTGTTTGTTTATTTTTAATTTAAGCAAATTGTGTGTGTGTGTGTGTGTGTGTGTGTGTGTGTGAGATGGGCCTGAGCAATTATATTATAACTCCAAGAAGACTGATAGTGAGGAGAAAGGGTAACATAAGCAAACTTTCTTTCTTTCCCTGAATTCAGAAAGCTATATTCCCTAATTTCTTTTCTAAAAGCTTTAAAGTTTGCTTTTAATATTTAAATTTTCAATCTATTCAAGGTGGATATTTGTACACACTGTGTGTGAAATAGGGATCTCTTTTCATTTTTTCCCCCACTGGGATAACTGATTTTGAGTACTTGATTTATTAAGTAACTTTCTTTTCCACCTTAATATGCCATGCTAACTCTCTCATATCAAATTTCATATATGCAGAGGTCTGTTCCTGGGCTTCATTACACTCTGTGATTTTTCTTGTATCAATTCATGCTGTTTTATACAATTCTAAGTCTGTTAAGGCTACTTTGCAGACATGGGGATCTAAATATATTGTTTTTTTGGTCTCTTGACTCTCACAGCGGCTTGCCTTCTCTTGTGTTTGGTGATCTTTATGAAAAACTTACTTGTTTTCCTTTTTCTTTCAATGTTACTTGCTAATACCATTCTGGTTTTTTGTTGTTGTTGTTGTTATTTTTTAACATTTTAGTCAGTAATGAGTACTGCAACCTACTGTGGGCAAGTCGAGTATAACAAAATATTATTTACATTAGGTATTGATCATTTAAAATATGCCAGGCACTTAAAAAACTTTTTATATGGATTATCTCCTTTAATCCTTGTAACAACCAGATGAGATTACTACTATTATGCTATTCTGCACCAAAAACAAACATTCATCATTAACATAATACCTGTGTTCTAATTTCAATTTGATCTTGTTAACTGCACAAATGTATTTATTGATATGGTCAGGTGTTATATTCTATAATGACTAGTAAAAGCACAGATTTTCAATAAATGCAATCATTAATGTAAAAGGCCCTTTTGATTGCCTACCAATCATTTTCTCTAATTCCTAAGAAAATATGTTTTAAGATATCCAGCCCTCCTTTACATAGTCATGTTTCCAAAGAAACCTGGTCATCAGATCCACTGGACCTAGAGAAGTCTAAGAAGTCCAGTAATCACAAAGATATGCTTGTCAAGAATTTGTATAGGAATAAACATGTGGTTAAAATCAGGCCAAAAAGCCACATAAGGAAACATTTTCAGCTTGGGAATTTGTCATTTATTACTAACACAAGAGACATAAGAGTAAGCCCTTTTTCTGTCGCTAGTCCTACTGTCACCAGATGATACGTATTACAGCTATTTATGATTACAAGAGTAAACTACAGGATAGAGCTAAAAGTGGGGACCAATGGGACAGAGATTCAGTAAAAATAACCTGAATTTTTGGTAAAATTAATAAACTACTAATTGTGTATTACTGTGTACCCTACCTTTTTTTATTAGTATTATTATAAGAAATAATACATTATCTTTTGATTAAGACAAGGAGAGTAAAGCAAAGGTTTATGATACTTGTCACTAAATCCATGATATCAGATGAATGATGAGGACTTTTATAAAATAAAGACTTCCATATTTCTGTAATCTCATTCAAATGCAGACCTGTTATAAGCAGCCTATATTTTTCCTCTTTACAGAATACAAACTTATAAATGTTTCAATTAATTACAATAAAACCCAAGATAAACTTAAGTATTTTCCAATCTACACACTTCTTAGTATGGCTAACGTTTCGAACACTAATAACACTAAATGCTGGTGAGGATGTGGAACGACAGGAATTCTCATTCTGGTAAGATTACAAAATGGTTCAACCACTTTGGAAGACATTTTGGAGTTTTCAAACACATTTCCACCATGTGATCCAGCAATCATGCTCACTGGGATTTACCCAAGGATGTTGGAATCATGTTTACCCAAAAAACCTACACCCCAACATTTATAGTAGCTTTATTCTTAATTATCCAAACTTGGAAGCAATCAAGATGCTCTTCAATAGGTAAATGTATATATATCCAGACAATAGAATATTATTAAGCACTAAAAATGAGTGAACTATAGAGCCATGAAAAGACATGGAAGAAATTTTAATGCATGTTACTATATAAAAGAAGCCAATTTGAAAAAGCAATATACTGCATGATTAAAATTATGTAACATACTGGAAAAGGAATAAATGATGAAGACAGTTAAAAGATTAGTAGTTGTCAAGGATTAGGCCAGGGAGAGAAATATACAGGCAACAAAGAGGATTTTTAAGGCACTGAAAATACTCTGTATGATACTAAAATGAGGGAAACACATCATTATACATTTGTATAGATTATAAATTATACAACACTATGCATAAAACCTAGAGTAAACTATGACTTTATGTGATTATGATGTGTCAGTGTTGGCTCATCAATGATAATAAATGTACCACTTGGTGGACCTATTGATAATGGAAGAGGCTATGCACATGTAGTGGAAGGGGATATATGGGAGATCTCTACACCTTCTTAATTAGGCTGTGAACCTAAAATTGCTCTTAAAGTAGTCTTAAAAAGCTATTCGTACTTTTGAAAATAAAAAAAAGATCAAGAAAAGATAAGCACAAAAGTTAGTTAACTCTGGGAGTAGAGGTAAGAATGTTATTAAGGATGGAGACTTAGGACGTTTTTAAATTATCGGTAATATTATTAATTTGGGTAGTGTGTACAAGAATGAAGCAGCATCTCCTTGGACTTGAGAGCCCTACCTCCATGAGTACTTTGGATCCAAAGCCCTTCTATTTTATCTAGAAATATGTTATAGGATGATCTCTTCTTTCTTGTAAAGAATCAACATTTTTTCTTATAAATGTTCTTTTCCATAAAGTTTAAGAATGTGAAGTATAGAGACTAAATATATACATCATAATATTTATTGCACCTAACAGTGTGAAAGTTACTGAAGACGCTGTATTAATTATGCTTTTTAAAATTTATTTTATGATGTTTTGACGCCTTGAAAAGCTTTCTGGCCAAAGAGAGACAGACGCTATTAGGGCCAGACATTTCTTAGAGACAGCAAAAGCTTGGGCCAGTTACCACCACCTAGATACAATCTCTATAACCCCAAATTCTCCAGAATTATTCAGTCTTAAGCTATTTATTCTGAGTTGCTTTTTTTTTTTTTTTTCTCACAGAAGCACCAATAAATGCTCTGGCCTAGACTTTCTCCTCATTTCTGTCTTCTACCATTTGACCAAAACCTGGTTTCCCCCTGTGATCCTGCATAGCATTCAGTGAGTTTAGCATTCAGTGAGTCTTTCTTTGGGGCCCATGAGTGTAAGAAACATCTTTCTATGCCTCACCCTCATTTCCTCCTGTGGTTGTACTGACTTTACCATACCATGTGCAACATTTATATTCTTAGCACAGATGTCATTAATATATTTCTATACACTTGTGTTTCTTAAAAATAAATAAAAATTTTTGAAGTCTAAACGTCACATATGTAGCTTCTATATGGTTTCAATATTTTGTGCGTATCATACATAAAAGTTTTTTTTTACATTGAAATCAAAATATGTATTTTCAAAGTGAGTTTAACATTTTAACTAGTTTTCATTATTGATATTTCACTTCTTTCCACATTCGACCAAACTACTTAAACCTTTGAAATTTAAGGTTAGCCAGTTTCTGTATATGGGTCTAGGCTTCTACATAGAGAAATTGAGTCTCTCTGGAAATTTATTGATTTTGTCAAACTCATCCTGGAAACCAATATACTGTAAAATCAGCCGAGGATTATTTTCAGTTTGACTAAGAAGCAACTTGTTAACATGTTGGATACTAAATCAATGTCATTTTGTTGGGAAGGTAGGGAGAAAAGTGCAAAAAAAATTTTAAAGCTTTGACTTAGATTAAGTTTTAACAAAATAATGTTAAGGAATGAACAGTGACCTAGTTTATTTTAATAAAAATTTGGCAGAATTATCTCATATGATTCTTGGTCTGATTTAATTGTGTCTGGGAAGTTCTTAATATTCTTCCACATAAAAATGACTTCCAAGCTGCCAGGATGTCCCTGGTGACTTATTTGACAGCAAGTAGTTACTGTGTCCTCATACATGAACCAATGAGAGGGCAGACTCACTGAGTTTGCACAGACCTGAGATGTGTCTTATGAGACAGCCCCTTTGACAGAATCATCACGGTACATTTTCCCTGGGAGAAAAGTGTTGTTATAGAAAATAGTATGAAAATATTTGATGTTAGGGGTAATAGGGGACCTGAGGATTGATTCTAAATACTGTTACCTAAGTATATGTAAGAGAGAGCCATAGCACAGTTTTTAGAAAAGTCAATTATTTGAGTGGTAAGGGAAACATTACTTTTGTTTTTATCTATGTAATATTAAAGCATATATTATTAGAGAAGCACAAAATCTCAAAGTTGTATTAAGTACTACATTTCAAATAAATGGCCAAAAACATGGAACAAACTAAAGAGCTTATATAACTTGTATTACCAATATTTTAAAAACTAAAATTCTAAAACTTTCATGTAGATCAGGCTTTAAGAAGACAAAAATACAAGGAACGCTGTGAAAACTGCAGGGAAGAAAAGAATCCACACCTTTCTTTTTACTCACTCCCACACCTTGCCCTTTATCATAAATGATAAAAAAGTAACTGTACTGAGTTTTCAACCACAAACTCTGGCTTTCACTTGCAAAGAGAATTCTACTTCAGAACCCAAGGGGCAGGAGGAGTGTTAAGACTAAATGCTGCTCAAGTTTATGCATTTAAGCCAAATAATTGGTGAGTTTGGCAAAGATTCAAGTTCATTCTGAATCATTAAATCGAAGTGCTACATGTTTGGTTCCAACATTTTAGAATACTTCTAGTAATGAATTATGAATTAGTCACCTTCCTCCTCCCACTGGAATCAATCTAATCTAGGTGACAGAAGCAAAGTAGTGCCAGGACCTGGCCTAATGGCAAAAATAAGCCACAAAAATTAGAACAGTAAATTTCATTGTTAACAGCATTTCTGAGCAAAAAGGAGGGATTGAAGAAGTAAAATAAGTAACCCAGTAAATAAGACACTTGGAAGAGAAAAGAATAGTTCAGTGCAGAATGCGAAAGAACAGAAATAGAAAAAAAAAAGGGGTGGGGATCTTAACACATCCAAGTTAGGCTAAATTATGAGACATTTGATAGAGGGGTCTGAACTTGAAAAAAAAATAATGAAAGAAGAGAAAACAAAAGAGAAGAAACAAATTGAGCAAAGGTGCAAACCCCCAGGATACCAGAAATGAAAGCTTGCAGGAAGCCATCTTGGAGAAAGGTTGAAGATGCTGTCTGAGAAGTGGGTGTGTGACAAGAATAAGAATATCTGAGAGTCTGACATATCAACTCTTCTGTTTTTAAACATTGAAAACAATGAAGTTATTCCTTGGAGAAAAAATATTGTTTGTTAAATATCCAAATAGCTTTTAATTCGTCAGAGGCAACATCGAAATATGTAAACATTGAAATATATATAAATTAGACTTTGCAGATCAAGATAACTTTAATAAACAAAATTTCAGTCTCTAGCACATTATTCAAAGAACTAGATGACTTCAATTAAATCTAAAAATTTTTATAAATAAAATATATTAAAAAATTCTACTAAGCAAATGCATTATTTTGTTTTGCAAAACATTAATTGGAATGTCTTGATTAATAGTGACACCAGCCTCCACTTAGTGCCTACAAAGAAAAAAATGTTTCATGTTGATACTAAATGGGTTTTTGCCTAAGAGACAGGGAGGAGACAAAAATTAAATTTTCCCCCTTTCTCCATGTACAAGTCCATATTAAGGCTGGAACATTTCACCTTTTTATCTGACAGATTCTTCTACTCTCCTTATAGAAAATAACTCAGGGACTCTACAGCCTTTTACATAGATTCTAAACAATCATGACTACATAGATTATCTTCCAGCAGCTGTAAGGAGCACAAAGCTTTTCCTAGAATATGGGAGTTATGGGTGGGGATAGATTCTGAAGCAGACTAGAGGAAATTTTCCCCCAGCTCTCATGTTATTTTTAAGAGTCAGCCGGTCTGGAAAATGTTGAATTTGTTTGTAGGAAAGGTAAACACTGCCAAAATCAACAAGTTCCTTCCTTAGAGGGCTGTAGAGAAAATTGGTCTACAGATTACAACAGTTCAGACAACTTATGTTAGAACACTGGATAACCCCTTCCGCACCCAGGTTTTACCCCAGAACCGTATTAGAAAGCTGAGAAATCTTTGTTGAAGGAATTACAAACTGTGTACTCAAGAGGTAAAGAAAATTAAAATTGATCTCTTCTATGAATATCTTAGACAAAATGATTTTTCAGCGAGTGAGTAGGCCAGGAGGCTTAGTGAATTGGGTTAAATGGCTCAGCCACACTGACTAGATTGTTTCTTCTGTGTGAATTAACTGTGATTAGACCTATATAAAACAGTTTCATAAGAGATTGGATACAAGTCAACAAAAATGTTTTAATTAAAATGGAACAGCTAAACATTTTTTGCATGCTCTATAATTAGGGCTGCCTAATAAAATTGCAGGACATCAGCTACATTTGAATTTCAGATAAAGAGCAAATAGTTTGTTAATATAAGTATGTCCCAAATATTAAAAATATTTATTAAAAATACAAAATTCAAATATAACTGTGCATTCTTTAGTTTTATTTGCTAAATCTAGCAAATTTACCTGTAATACATATAAAATAAAGTATGTTTTTTATACTACCATCCCCAAGAGCACACTGAATCCATATTTGAGTAAGTATAGCCGATACTTATGTATAGAACCCTAAAGATTTAGTATTATTTATGAGATAAAAATTTAAGCAGGATTTTCTCAGAAGAAGTTAATTATAAGAGTTACTTTAGGGAATTGAATATCTTGAGTTTTCTTCTAGGTTCCATTTTATAACTATCTGGAGAGTTTTAAAAATCCCTATGTCTAGGCTGCAGCTTAGACCTCTAACCAGAACCTCTCAGTGGGACCCGGGCATGTATACACTGGCTCCTTGATGATAACAATGTGCTGCCAATGTGAGCATCATTGCTGTAGACTGATTAGTACCAACCCGCCAACGTCTGATGACAAAAACAAAACATTAAAAGGTGGCTAATTCTTCTCATGATAAATGTCATTTGGGTTAACAGAAAATTTGTTTGTTTTTGCTCTACCTGTTTTGGAATTTATAAGAACATATGCTGCTATAGATGGGAGCTGAACAAAGAGGTGAGAAATACTGAAGATAAGAATTTTTTTTTTAAGTCTAAAGTAGATCTTTAAATATAGAACAGGCTTATTAACTTTATCAGGTTGGGTTTTATAGACACAACTGTTAATCAAAGTTAAGCACCCATAAATCTATGCTTATATTAGAGATTAAGACTATATAGAGACGTATAAGTTTACATTTAAAGTGTATAGATAGAAGTCACTAGTATATATTTTAAATACATATTTCCCCATAGTTTCATTTTTTTCTAAAAACATTACCTATCAGTGTCAGCTATAGAATTCTGAAAACTTATAGAAAGACCTAATCAAATTTACTACTTTTTATTCAAATTATTATTTTTTTTAATTACAAAGTGTTCTTAAAATTACTAACTGTTGTGGAGATCACTACGCAACTGATAGTTGAGGCAAATGCATTGCCTATAGATTAATATAGAAAAGCTGTTTTCTGTATTTGTCCTGGAAATTGACTTTGATAAACCTGCTGCAGTGTTGCATACTTTCAAGCATTCCTTGTCAGAAAGCCCAAAGAACTGTTATATTATTAAAACACAAATTTTAACACTTAGAAGGAGAGTTAAAAAGTAAGTTTTCATACCTTATCACATACCACTGGCTCCACAGGGCATATTGACAAAGAATATATTTACTTTTGACACTAAAGTATTCCCTTTGTTCTACTCACTTACCCTAAACTCTCCTGGATTTAAGTTGTACACTTACAAGTTGTTTTTATAATTTCAATCCTGAAAAGGATAAAACATTAACTAAATCTTTCATTAATAATGGAGGACTGGTTGTATATACACACTGATAGAATTTTTAGTTTGTCTGTCATAAGAAAAGATAAATTATAGAAATCATAAAATTATTTCATGTTTAATTTCATCTCACATCTCTTGTGAATACTAAACACTGTCTACACTTAAATGCAAAGCATTTTCCTTTGAAAGAATTGTGCTTTATATTAAGAGGCACATACTGGGTAAGTAAAAAGAAAAGTCATCTCTCACTAGAATCATCCCAAAATGTATGTGAACACCGCAATTCTGTTATCCGTCCTCTTTTCTTTTACCTGTGTATGTTCTTAACCAAGTCTTTAATCATCCCCCATGTCTGTATTATCCTCCAATGTGTATTTTCATCTCTAAATTCTCTCCTAAGTTACAATCTCGCTTTCCAGTTGTCCACATAATATATTTCAGTTCCTTAGGTTCAAAACATTGAGGAAACTTTGACAGATCAATCTTCACATAATCAACGAGCTTACTTACCTATTCTATTTTCATAGATAAACTTTCAAGAGTTTCCATATATGTCCTTTGACATATATTTATACTGCCAACTCCCTATACCAGGCTTCATTAGCTCATATCAAACTATTATTGTAACCTCCTAGTTGAATTCCCTTTACCTACTCCATATGTAGTTTTACTAATGACACTACCAGGCAAAAAAAATTTTAAACTTTAGAGTATTTTTATTTTTCACTGTCTAAATAGCACCATGATAAAGTAACATAAATTAGAGTCTGGAAGTTTCAGTAGATAGGAATCCTAGCAAATGCATTGGGATCTCAGTGAGAACTCTGGAAGCTTATCCTCTAGGAGCAGGAACAACCAAGATAGATTTAGTTATACAAATGCTGCAACCTAGCTCTGAGTAAGCTCACTTCCTGATCAAATTAATATCATCTGACCCTACTGAGGTAAGGATAAACCCTTGTGGAAAAAGAGGTTTCATCAAGAGCCTACCAAATAACTGTCAATGAATAAAAATACACTGGGCATACCAATAGAGAACATTAGAAATAAGCTCTTACTTAGCCAAGTTATTAAAGTTATCAAAGATGGACTTTAAAACAGCTGTGTTTAATATTCTTTTAAATGACAAAATAGAGCATTTTACGGGAATTGGAATCTACTAAAGAGAACAACAAAAAATTCTAGAATTGAAAATGTGATAAACTGAAATTTAGAGTTTGATAGATGGTTTTAACAGCAGGTTGATACAGCGCAAGAAAGGATTAGTAAACTTCTGATGAGAAAATAATAAAAATATAGGCTAAAGCACAGAGAGCAAAGCAAAAAATGAATAATATAAAAAAGATACATGACTATATAGACACACAATGTTTTCATCTATGTTTATATATACACATACATATATATGTATATGTATGTATGTATGTATATACATATATGCATATATGTGTATATATATGCATATAAATGTGTATATATATAAACATTCATTTGGCATGGAGAAAAATTACAAAATATATAATGATGTCTCAGAAGAGAGAAAGAATAGAGGAGAAAATATTTGAAAAGATAATAAATTTTAAAAACTGACAAAAAGTCAATGGCTTTTTAGAAAGACTATAGATCTCATTTAGGATAACCACACATACACACAGACCCACATCTAGTCACCTAGAAAAACTCAGAAAAATCAGAAGGGAAAGAGAGTACTAAAAACATTCAAAGAAAAAATATTATCTTTAAAGCAACAACAATGACTTACAACTGATGTCTAATTAAATGATGTAATTAAAAAGACAATGGAATATATATTTAAGGTGATAGAAAACAACTGTCAACCTAGAATTCTATATCCAGAAAAAATAACCTTTAAGAGTGAAAGTTAACATATGTAATGTAGAATGCTATCTTCAATAAATCAACAAATAAAAAAGTGTTGCTGAGGACATGGAGAAAGGAAATCCTCATGCACTGTTGGTGGAATTGCAAATTGGTATAGCTACTATGGAAAACAGTATGGAAGCTCCTCAAAAAATTAAAAATAGAACTGCCTTATGACCCAGCAGTTCCATTTCTGGGTATTTGTCCAAAGAAATTCAAAACACTAATTCTAAGATAAATGCATCTCTATGTTCATACAGAATTATAATAGTCAATATGGATGAAAATGCCCATCAATAGACAATTGGATTAAGCAGTGGTACATATATAGAATGGAATATTACCCAGCCATAAAGATGAAAGAAATCTTACCATTTGTGACATGCTCGGACCTATAGGGTATTATGCTAAATGAATTAAATCAAACATAGAAAGACAAATACCATATGATCTCATATGTGAAATCTAAAGAACAAAATAAATAAACAAAATAGAAACATACAGATACAGAGTACAAACTGGTGATTGCCAGATGGGAGGAAAGTTGCAAGGGTGGGTGGGGGGTTAAAAACAGGGATTAAGAGCTACAAATTGGCAGTCACAAAATAGTCATGGGGATATAAAATAATGCAGCATAAAACATATAGTCAATAATATTGTAATAATCATGTATATTGCTAGGTGGGTACGAGACTAATTGAGGAATCATTTTGTAAATTATATAAATGTCTAACCACTATACTGTATACCTGAAACTGATATGAGACAATATTAAATGTCAACTGTAATTGAAAAAAAATATATTTTTAAAGAGTGAAAGCTAAATAAAGATATTTCCATGCATATAAAAATGGAGAATTTGTTGTCAGCAGACTGAATCTAAAAGAAATAAAGGTTATTTTTCAGGTAGAGAAAAAATGATCCCAGTTAGCAACACAAAAATGTAGGAAGAAATTTAAAACAATAGAATATATCTGAGTGACTAAAATGTAGTCTAATGATTGAATTTTATGAGCAAATTGAAATGAATAGCTCTTCAGTATTAATGTTCTAGTATCAGTCTCCTCAGTTAGTGCTACAATAGTGAGCAGGAACTTTGTCTTATTCTCTATTGTATTACTAGCAACTAAAATGATGACCGGCATAAAATATTCAACAAACTTTTATTAACTGAGTGACTAAATGAATATTCTCAACAACTTTGTGTCAAATTTGAAAACCTTGGGCAATAACAGACATGACTTTAGCTATCCAGATACAATGTTAAGGAAATTATAGACCAGATGAAAATCCATGTTTATTTTGGGGGAAAGAAGGAAGGAAGGAAGGAAGGAAGGAAGGAAGGAAGGAAGGAAGGAAGGAAGGAAGGAAGGAAGGAAGGAAGGAAGGAAGGAAGGAAGAGGGAGGGAGGGAGGGAGGGAGGGAGGGAGGGAGGGAGGGAGGGAGGAAGGAAGGAAGGAAGGGAAAAAGGAATCTCATATAACATCATGGAGCTGACAGAGAAAGATAAGGGTGAGAGTTCAACTCTGTTGTACCCTCCAGTCTTCATACATTGGAAGGAAAATTTTGTAGCTGTCTTACATAAAAGACAGTCAGATTTCCCTTGTAAATATTTAGCCATGTATCATTGGTGAATCGATACTCTTAAAGGTTATAGTAACAATTTTAAGAGCAACACAGTAAGGCTAAAAGGCTAAAAATGCCCACAATGAGAATGATCATCAAGAAAATGAATGAAGGATGGTGCTTATGTAAGCAGATTTATAATTAGTGAGATTCTCTGCTGTTATTCTGTTACGTTGGAATGAAAGGCTGTTACTATAAGTGGATAACATGACTTTCTGCTACTATTACCTCAAGTTGCCAACTGCATGGCGCTGCTATTATCATACCAGAGTGGTCACAATTGGGTGATAGAAAGCAAGTTCAGAGTATTACACAGGCAGGCAAAGAAAAAGGAGACATCCCTGTGTCTTTAAAAAACTAACCACAGTCTCAGTTATGTTTTAAAAATAAATGGTTGGTGAATAAGAGCTTAAAATTTCCATATATTTCATTTAATTGGGCCTTGAATACTTGTGTCTTGGTATTTGGATAAAGAAGAAAAAAATATGTAAATTACATGTTACAGGATTGGCAAAGCATAATCACCCAACAAAAAGAATTCCCATTCCCCCACTGAATTTTTAGGTAGTGGAGCTTATCATCTAAGTGCATCAATTACATGTCATAAAAAGCAAATGCCTAACTGCTGCTAGTATTTATGATATAATTTTAGATTATTTGAGAATTTTACTTTAGTGTTAACTGAACAGTGACAAATTCATTTTAAAAATAATATTATTTGTTCTATATTTTTGTAAACAAATTTTGAAAATACACACACACACACACCATCCTGTATAAAATCCCTATCTAGGATCTCCCTCATTAATATTGGCATGTTTTCATAATTCCTTCTCAACCAGTGAGCTTGGTAGATTAGTCATTTTACACTCACTTTTGTCTTTGTTACATCTACGTCACAAGGGTGTTGGAAAGATTAATTAGTTAACATGCAGGATTCTTTGAAGATGAAAAGCACTCTGGAATTGCTAAGTGGTGCTGCATTTCTCCATAGTACCTATTTTCCTTATATTTTTGTAAAATTCACCCACCTCTTATTAACCCTTTTTTTGCTAATATTATATACTCAGATTGCTTATTAAAAAAATTAACAAGCCTTATATTTTCCTTTATAAGGCTCAAAATATTTATTTATCAATGCCTTCATGTCTCTCAGTTTTCCCTAAGTATTAATATTTTTATATCTGAAATTTTGATATAATTCATGAAACCCTGCTGATTACTTATTTTTTCAATTTATGTTTTTTGTATTCCTTAGAATTGTGTACTGGTATACCTAAAGAGCACTAAAGAAAAAAGGAAGTCATTATTCATAAATTTTATAGGCTTAAGCCATGAGAATCATTTATTTTGATCAAATGGAACAGTCCAAAGGGCAGACAAATCTACTTGTTCAATTCACTAAGCAAGAAAGAATCAATTGCTTTTTTCTTAAGATCTAAAGTTTTCATAATAAGGAGTCTTCAATATCATAAAATGACTTGTATGATATTGAAGTATATATCCAAGGAAATTTGCTGAGGTGTCCCAAGTATTCCAACTTCTGATCCTGGATGTAGTCAAAGGTGTCTGCTGCCCATGAGCAGTGGCTTTGGAAACCAAAAGGGGAAGAATTTTTTTAGCAAACACAATCTGTAGTTAGAAGGCTCATTTTCACTAAGCATCTAAACATAGAGACATTTATCTAGCATTATCACAATTATTTTATCTACCTAACATTGTGAAACAGAGGTGTTCACCTAGGATAAAGTCCTGGAGTTGTTTTTTTTTTTTCCACAGCTCCAGCTATGAAGAACTCAGACACTAGTTTTTCACTACTTTTTTGGCATTTTCTATTTTGATCATTTAGTGGGAACATAAAATGTTAAGTATATCAAAAGTGTTTAAATGTATCAACTTTTAAAAGAGGTGTTTTTCATGTTATGCCTAAAGGATTTTCTCCCTAAGAGATTAGTGTACTTATCAATATTTTTATCATAAACAACAATTGCAAAACGCAGCTACATGCAAATGCTTTTATCTTTGTATAGCGAACCTAATTCAGCTAATATTTAAACATATTAAAATAATACATTTCTCATGCTTTCTATCTCAAATAAAATGAGCAGAAACCAATGAAACACCCACAAAATAAAATGAAATATGATCTTGGCTCAATATATTTACTATTGTATAAATATAATAGTAAACTGTGTTGCTATACACACATGTAAATATATATCTTAATTATAACGCTATTAAAATAAAGCACAATTTTAAGAAGTTCCATTTCCTTTTCTTTTTTAAAAAAGTAGAAGTCTTACCTAATTAATATATACAATTTAATGACTTTGGAGGTCAGTATATACCAATTAAATCGTCACCACAATCTATGCCCCAAACCTACCTACCCATCACTGTCTAAAGTTTTCTCTCATATTCTTATTTCTCTTCTTCTTTTCCCTGTTCCTCCTCTTCTTCCTCATTTTTTCTTCTTGGTACTCATTATTATTATTATTATTCCTGTTATTATTATTTTGTGATAAGAATATGTAACACAAGGTCTGCCTATAGTACAGTTTTAAGTATACAATACAGTATTGTTAACTAAATGTACTATGCTTTACAGAGTTCTAGGACTCATTTATCTTGTGTAAAGAGAACTCTGTACTGTTTGACTAATACCTCTTATTTCCCACTTCTCCTAGCCCCTGGCAACCACCATAGCATACCCTTCTTTCATAAGTTTGGCTAGTTTAAATTTATCATATAAATGATATCATATAGTATTTGTATTTCTGTATCTGGCTTATTTCACTTAGCATATTATTTTCCAAGTTTATCCATGTTGTTTGCAAATGACAGGATATCTTTTTTTTTAAAAGTTGAGTAACATTTCATTGTATGTATATACCACATTTTCTTTAACCATTCATCCATGAATGGACATTTAGTTTGTGTCTATGTCTTGACTATTGTGAGTAATTCACTAATAAATGTGGAAATGCATACATGTCTTCAAGATCCTGATGTCAATTCCTTTGGATATATACCCAGAAGTAAAATTGCTGGATGGCATGGTATATAGTTCATCTCTTAGTTTTTTTTTTTTTTTTTGGAACTTCCATACTGTTTTTTTATAGTGGCTGCACCAATTAACATTTTTACCAAATGTACATAGGTTCCCTTTTTGCAGCATTCTAACCAACTTTTCTTTTTTTAAAAAGTCAACGTGAAAGATGTAAGGTGACGTCTTTTGACCCAGAGAATAAATGATAGATGTACCTGTTAAGAAAGGCTCCTGGGGGCTAATTTGGCTCAAATTTATAGACATTCTAGTAGTCATTGCTCAACAGAGGCTTCTCACACAGGCCACACTTTAGGGAGAAGTCACACTGAACTGCCTGCCTCCTACACTACGTTCTGGATTCTGAGTCAACCCTTATAAAAAAAGTTTTTAGAATTCAAATTCAATCATTTGGACTGAGACTTTCTTTATACAAGCAGAGCCACGCAGCTATATCCTCGTTTGCATCTTCACTGATCGGTAAGAGTGATTTCATTCTGAACAATCAGGACAGTGTTATTTGACTAATAAAACTGTAAAAATTTGGAGTCTTCATTTGCATAGAAATGGATTAATCAAGAACTAGGTGTGGGCAGTCTTTCCTATATAAGCCAGCTTCCCTTCTGTCTCAGGGAGCACAGTTTTGTTTCCACTGAAGACTGCATTTCCCTAGCTGGAATTGTAATGCTGGAGTTTTCTCACAAGCTGAAGCTGTAACACTGGAGCTGTCTCACAGGAGCTAAGCCATCACATTGGAATCGTAAAACTGGAGTTGCACCACCAGATCTGCCTAGCCAGGGCCTCCTCACCCAGGATTCCTTGCTGAGGAATCTTCTCCCAAGCTGCCTCACTCGCCTCACCCAAGGTGTTCTACAGCTGGGGTGTTTCTAAATTGAGCTGTTTTCACTGAATAAAGTCCTCCTCTTTACCACACCCTAATCTGGAAATTCTTATTTGTGTTAAATTTACAGCAATGACCTTCAGTTGACATTAAATAATGGCAATAGTAGGATCTGAAGCGACAGCCTGATTTCTTTCCTAAGCCCATACTGAAACTAATGTATCCATGACTATATAAGTCCCTTAAGTTTAGTTGCTTTCCTAGTGGCACTGGAAGGTCTCAAATAAGTCCTCTCTGATTCATCACCTGCCATACTTATGGTCAAGATCTCAGAGACTTTATTTGGTTTAGGTAAGGGATTAAATACAGTTACCTTGGCTCATATATTTGAACTAAGAGGGCCCCCTCCATATGATTCAGCTTTGGTTCCTAGGAGCAGAATCCCTCTGTAGAATTTGGTACCAGAGAGGGTATCCTCCATGGAGGACCCCTTTTTCATTGTGTTTGGTACTTAAGAAAGGCATCCTCCAGGTTGGAACTCAGTCTTGTCCATAAGTTTTGTGAGGATACTTGCACTAAAAGGTTCTTGAAATGATGCTTTCAAACGAGTAACCCATGCTCTAAATTTTCCCATGCTAATCAGCCACCATCTGGGACTTTGGCTGATTAACATGTACAAAAATCACTGCCCAGAGACTTGCAATTGGCTAGGCCTCTGGAAAAAAATCACATGAGATAATTTCAAACTTTGTTGGCCAAGATGGGGTTCCTTTGAAACTCCAAAACTTATCCATTTGCAGACTCAATTAGAACAAAGAAAATACTGTACCTTCTATAAACAGTGGGAAGCTTTCTTTAATTGGTACCTTGAAAACTCTAAATGAAATCAAGAGGCCACTATCACTTCCCTTAAAGAAAGTAGTTTTATATTTGGTAAACACTTTGATAAATTAGGAAAGAAAACTGGCATTTGAAAACCAAACCTAAAAGAAGATCATTGGAGAGTTTTTCCTCTGTCCCTTGTGCTTTAAAAAATGTAAGATAAGCTTACTAAAAGAATCTTAGAAAATTCTTTATTAGTTCTTCTTGCTTACCTCCCCACTTACCTCTGGACCTTTTTCAGCTGCCTTGCTTCTTGCCTTGCTTCCTCCCCCTTCTTTTCTTTCTGAACTTTCTTCTTTTCTCTTCTCTTGACCTCCCTACTTCTCTTAATACACCTGACTCTTTCCCTTCTCTTGATAGTCCCTTTCAAAATCCGAAAAGAAGGGAAAGAGAAATGCCAATTTGCTTACGCACTCTGGGCAAAATCCAAATTTTTGCTACTAATAAAAGACTTTTGTAATACTAAAACAAATTCCCTTGAATTTGAAGAGCATTTTGGTCTGATTATTAGCATCTATTGACCTGGTTTTTCTGACCTTTATCAACTTAATTTATATACTTGTGGAAAATGGATGGATGCAGGCAGTAGAATGGAAAAAGCCCTTTAAAATTGACCAATCCCTAGGGAATCAAAAAGGCAGAAAAACAGGGTTCTATGCTGCTAAAGGCCATTCCTAAAAATTTTCCCCTCTAAATAAACTGGATAGTCATATATCATTGTGTGCAGGGAAAAGATAAATCTGTCCTCAACTATTTTGATCAATTCGAACAGGGTTTCTGACAAAGTTTGAGAATTAAAGATTTAAGTGATGAAACTGAATCTATTTAACTCCATTTCCACAACTAGACTTTCTGAAGCCTTTGCCACTCCCATAAAATAGCATGGCCTTGATTAGGCAGCAAAACGTCCTTATGAGGTAGCTTCATTGGTAAATCAAGTATCTAAAACTATAGAAAAGGACAAAGAGCCCAGGGTAATTCAAACCTTAAACTACCAGGAAAAGACTGCCAAACTAATGGGCCTTCAGTTCAGTTGTAATCATTGGAAAGGGATATCCTAAATGTTTCTACTTCCCAGAACCCAAATGAAAAAACTTGTTTTTTATTATAAAATACCGACACATTTGAAAAAAGATTGCCATGGATTTCAGCATTAGCAACAACTGAATCCTTGTAAGTTTCCCTGCCCCTCTCCTCCATACAATACTAGAAATGCTCTGGGGATATTAAGGGGATATTTCCCTTACTTCAAAGCAATAAGTTGAGGGAATTGAATATTAGAATTGGGAACAAACTGGTCAGAGCCTAGTTAATACTGGAACTACCTTGTTCACCCTCAACCCTGAAACACTTTCAATGTCCCCTCTCCAGGGTTCAAAGTTTATCCAGGTGTTTGGAGTTGCCAACAAACCCATGACAGTCTAAATCTCTACCTATTCGTTCCTAACTAGAACCCCTCACTGACAGCCACCACTTCCTACTTGTGTCATCAACTGCTGTACATCTTCCAGGAAAAAATTTTCTGGAGGTACAAGCACACATTTCCTTTTCCCAAAAGGGAGAAATGATGCTTGAACAATCTCACCAGCTGATTCTGTCGCAGAAATGGCCCTCATTCAAATCTCTGTTTATCCACTTGGCCTAATTGATAATACACAGCTCATTATTCAAAACCTGCCTGAAAGCCTCTGTGCAATATTTAACATGGATGCACCATATCCATTCAACTCCTTTAACCAAAAAACAGGTAGATTATAATAATTCTCTCCTCAACATTAAACAATATCTCTTAAATCCTGAGGCTCTATTTGAAACTGATAGTAAATAGCTTTATATGCAAGGAACTACTTGTCCCTTGCATTAGTCTTTGTAATACCCCTCTCTTACTCACCCATAAACCAAGTGGAAGAGAGTGGTCGATTGTCCTAGAGCTAAGGGCTATGAATAAAATAATTATTCCTTAGCACCCAGAGATTCCTGGCCCCCATACTTTGCTTTCCAATATTCTCCCTCATAGCTAATACTTTTCAGCTGTTGACCTTTGTAGTGTGTCTTTCAGTATCCCTGTAGATATAGGTAGTCAGTATATTTTTGCCTTCATCTGGGAAAGTCAGCAATTTGAACATACTGTTATTCCTCAGGAATATACAGAAAGCCCAACACATTTCTTTCGGATTGTTATGGCTGATTTAACCACCATTTTCTTTCAACGTAAGTCCACCTAGTTCAATATGTAGGTGATTTGCTTTAATGTTTCCCTTTTAAAGAAACTTGGCCAACAGCCTCCATTTACTTCATAACCTAACCTCCAGAGGATACAAGATTTTTAAGGAAAGCTTCAATTTGTCAGATCTTTGTTAAATTTATAGGATACATCAGACCTCAGAGGAAGTGAACCTCAATTTTTTGTGCCTACATAGAATATGAATCTTTCCTTCTCAGACAAAAAGACAGTTTTGAGGATTCTTAGGACTTGCCAGCTATTGTTGAAATTGGCTTCCTAGTTTTTCCTTGATATCACAGCTGTTTTATAACTTGCTCAAGAACGTCTCTCCTGATCCCTAGCAATGAATTTCTGATGCCCACCAATACTTTGAAAAGGTAAAAAGCTCAGCATACTTTAGTCACAACCCTGTGGACATCCTAATTATAATCTCCCTTTTAATTTATTCATACATATGCCAGATGAAAATGCTTTGAGAACCTTAACTCAACCTCATGGAGTATGAAATATACTAATAAGATACATAACCAACAACTGGACCCAGTTGCTCAGGGCCTTCCTCCTTGACTTAAAGCAATTGCCATGATCTCTACCGTTGTAAAAATTACAGAGGAAATAGGCATGAGAGTCACCTCTCACTATCTGTGCTCCTCACTCTGCTGAAACTCTCCTCAATTTTCATCATACCTAGCACCTTCCTGCTATCTATCTGGCTAACTGTGAAATTCTTCTGTCTACATCACACCTCACTATAACCCAGTGCAATTTGCTCAATCCAGGTACCCTGCTACCTCTTCCAGATGATAACATTCCTCATGATTGCATCACTTTGACCAACTTTTCACTCCATGAGTGGACCTGGAAGAAAACTCATTCTTAATATAGATTATGAGTGATTAAGTTATGGTTCATACTTAGGGGGCTTAACAGTAGTTACCAAGCTAGTTACACTTTTTATTCCTCTTTATGAGGTCACAGAGTCTTGTCCACTTCCTGATGCTAAATCCACTCAGCAAGTGGAACTTCATGCTCTCACTAGAGCATGCCTGTTAGCCAAGGATAAAATTTCCAGTATCTATACTGACAGTATGTATGCCTTTAGGATAGCATATGATTTTGGCAGGCTCTGGAAATAGGTTTCCTTACCTCATCTGGATAAAAAATTAAAAATACAAACTATGTTCTAGTGCTCTTTGATCCCATTCAGGCCTCAAGATCTTTAGCTGTCATTAACGTTCAGAAAAATTCTTCTGTACAAAGTGCAGAAGCACATGAAAACAAATTGGCTGATACTGCTGCCAAGTCGGCCACTTCTCATAAGGTAACAGAAATTTTTCTTACAAAAACCTCATCCATTTCTTCCTTACCTCCAGTTTTTTATCTGCATCAGAGGCTAGCAAAAGGCCAGGCTTCCTCTCCAGAAGTTGAAAGGGGTACATGGATCAGAAATGGTTGTTCTTTCAGTTCTCTGAAGAATCTATGGATAGGCCCCCAGATCACCACCCCATTCTCCCTAATAGCCTCAAATCACCACCCCATTCTCCCTAATAGCCTCCAAAAGGAAATTTTGACATTCATTCATAGTTTGAGCCATCAGAACACTAAAAAATTGTCCAATGAGAAAAACAGTATTTTTGGAATACCTCTCCTACTATTACCCATTGGATATACCAAGTATGTAAAAATTTTTCCATAGCAAATAAACCTGAAAAACTATTGCATGACTCCATAGGTCATTTTCCACTACTAGCAGGCCCTTTCAAGGTATGGCAGTTGGACTTTATCCAGTAACTTGTTTCACAATGTTACAAATATATTCTGGTTATGGTTTGCAAGTTTTCACATCGGTATGAGACTTTCCAGTGCCACCGGGCCACAACATAACAGTAGCTAAGGCCCTAATAGAAAATATTATTCCAGCTTGGGGAGTACCGTGAGAACTCCATAGTGCCCCGGGGAACTCATTTTACATGACAGATTATCCACAATGTCTGCAAAATTTGGCCTATTTAGCTACATTTTCGTTGTGTTTATCATCCTCAGACCTCTGGATTGGTGAAATGGACGATTGGAGTTATAAAAAAATAGTGAGGCATCTAGTCTGCCAGAGTCTAAGACCTTTCATTGGTCTTTCTCAACTTCCATTCTACCCTCACTGAAAAAAGTAAACCTTCCTCTTTTGAGATTGTTACAGATTATCCCATGCACCTAAATAATTACACTACCAGTGCTTATTAATGGAGATCTCATAATACTGCAAGGAGCTCATCTCTGCCTTGCAGCAATCTTGATAAGATTTCTTCAACCATGTGCTCCTTGGAGATGAAGAACATCTCAACATCCTCAGACCTGGAGACTTTGTATACTGGAAAAAGAGAACAGCTTAAAGATTCTCTCCAGCCCTACAAAAAGGATCTTACCAGGTACTTTTAATTAATCTACTTATGGACAAATTATAAGGCTCATGAATTCATATTCCCCAGCCTATCACAGAGATCAAACCCTGGCTGATCAAAAGGCCCAGTGATCATGATGAGAAGTAGACAACATCCAAAATGGACAGATCCCCCAAAGAGTTGGAACTAGACTAGTAACATTGCCTCTTTTTATGTGTTTTTCTTATGTACTTTCTGTAATACTTATATTCCTGAATATTTTAATGGTCTTGACCTTCCAAAGATAGTTCGATTGTGTTCCCAATGTTCTCTGTACCATGCAATGTTTCTAGATTCTTGCTACTTTAACTTTTGTAAATGGGGAAACTTAACATAGAAATATAATGCAATCTTTTCAAACATTGGCTTTCTTAGAGAAATTTTTTGAATGTCAAATCTATCACCTTCATGTTTTTTCCTGTTATCAATTTCTCAACCATCCCTAACATTACTGTTAATTTCACAAACCTCCCCCCTTCTGAAAATGAGTGGGTTAAGTTGCAAAAGTCTTCCACCTTTCCCCTGTGTCTACCTTAACCCACCCCATACATTAGTCTTCACACATGCAAACACATTCTTCACAGGTGGGAACAATCACCTCCCTCAATTGAGTAAATTTCTAGCTACCTATATCTTAAATGCCTTATATCTGGTTACACCTATTTCGAATCTGACTACTGTTGAACTTCCTTTTTTAAGGCTCTCGTGAGAGGAAGTGGCCCACACTATCACAAGCTTAAATGTTCAAATATACAGGAAGAACTTTTAGAGGGATGTTTAAACCAGCCTGAGCCCTGGTTGGAAAGTGTTCTTGCTTCACTTTCTGTTAACGAATCCAAAAATGAACAAACTCTTGCAGATAACCTATGTGCTTCCAGAGTTGATATTTTTTTGTCTGTGCACACAAAAATCATTCTTCATCATGTGATTGTCTTGATAGCTGGAGGCTAACTGAGCAATGCCTTTTAGGCTACTTGACATCCTTTTTTACTTTCATAATCCCCAAACTAACAAGACCCACCCTTCCTAATTCCTGTCAGAAAAAAAAAAAGAGGTATTTTAAACAGTAGAGAGTTACCATGATGAGGATGATTCTGTACATGAAAATAATTTTTGCAGGCTTTCTGTGGAATGTGACTTGCCAACAAGTTTTTCAGGAGGTGAGGGTAATAATTTTCTCAGAATTGTGTTTTCATGAGGTGGCCTTTATACCACTCAATGAGACACAATGATACAAAATCTAACTAGAAATGTTGCAGAAATGCTGCAAAATCAGACCGTAGCACTCATAGATATAGAGAACTCAACTAGCGCTCTGAAAATCTGGGCCCAGAGCTCAGTTGCAACTTTGCTCATGTAGAGCGTATTTGGCATGGGCCGATTGGTTAATTTGTCCTCAGATGGTTATAAAGAGAGGGAGTTGCTATGGGTGGTTGCAGACAGTTACAAACCATTACAAAGCCCAGAAGTTGCTACTGGGTATACAGGCAAATATATTTGTTGCTTAGACAGAATAAGCAAAAGGAAGGATGAGTCTTCACTTAATTTTGAGGTCACCCTGCCCTGTGGCCTATGCAGCAAGCATATCTGCAGAAGCAGAACAAAGAGCTGATTATAAGGTTAGCCTTTTGAGTGAAAATTCCTCTTCAGGACCATCTGTCTAATTGCTTGCTCAACCACTAGAGCCATACAAGCCCAGCAAATAGCTTGAGACTCCTTCGCATGAGTAGTCCTTGACTACTATTTATTCACAGCCCAAGAGGAAATGTGTGCCATAGTCAATACCTCCTGCTGTAACTGGTAGAATTAGAAACAACCAAACTTCTTAATTTGCCTAATCTCTTAAAAATGCATTCCAGTTTGGTTTCCAGTGCCACAGGCTGGTTAGGATTTAAATTTTCTGATATTTTAAGTTTGTTCCCAACTGAGTTCACAGCTATTTTGAAGTCTGAACTACAAATCGTTCCATTTGTTACTGTTCTAATTTGTTATATGTACTTCATTATTAAGCTATTGATGTTCTGTGTAACCAAATGTTCTAAACCTCTTACAAAAACTTGTGCAATGTAGTAAAAAGGATAGAAATGATTTATCAAGAGACTGTACCCCTCCACTTTAGTAATCCATGATGCTGAACACAATTTTCCAAACATCCCCGATTTCTTCTGATGTTACAAATGGAATGTTTTTGCTTGTACTTCAATCATTTCTGAACTATTTTAACTTCTGAAAGGCTTTTTGAGTTTGACAGGTATCTGAAAGTCCTATCGTAAGCAAATAACTTTAGTCACTCTATTTGTTACTGCCCCATCACAGGAGTCCCACCAAGAGACTAGATGGAATAAGAGCAGGTAGCCAAGAATGAATCTAGCTGTTAATAAAAGTTCCTGGTGGCTAATTGAATTTAAATTTATAAGCAGAATCTAGCAGCCATTGCTAAGCAGGGGCCTGTCTTGCACAGCGCACTTCAGGGAGAAGCCACAATGAACTTCCTGACTCCTGCACTGTATTCCTACCATCTGAGCTGACTCTTATACAGGAGGTCCTAGGATCAAAATTCAACAAATAGGGCTAAAACTTTCTCCATCCAATCAGAGTTGCACAGCTACATTCCAACTTTAATATTCAGCAACCAATCAGAGTGGATCCATTCTGACCAGTCAGGATGGCGCTGTTTAGATCAATTGAACTGTAAGGATATGGCATCCTCCTCATTTACATAGAAATGGACCAATCAGGGACAAGGGGTGAGCACTCTTCTCCATATAAGTCAGCTTTCTCTGTCTCAGAGAGCACATTTTTGGTTTTCACTGAAGACTATGTTTCCCCAGCTAGAGCTGTAACCCAAGAGTTGTCTTGCCAGATGGAGCCATAACATTGGATTGGTAACATTGGAATTGCCTCACCAGAACTGAGCTGTAATACCAGAGCTATAATACTGGCACTGTATTGTTGGAACCAAGCCATAGCGCAGGAGCTATAACCCTGGAGCTGTAACACCAGGGCTGCCTCACACAGGACTCCTCACCCAATCCTCCTCACCCAATCCTCCTTGCTCAAGCTTCCTCACTGAAGCCTCCTTCCTGAGCTGCATCATGTCCAAGCTCTTTCATGCCTCAACTATTTCACAGTCATGCTGTTTAATGGCCAGGCTGTTCCAGAGTCATTCTGTTTCACTGCCAAACTGTTTTACAATTAAGCTTTTTCACTGAATAAGGTACCCCCATTTACTGCAGCTCAAGCTGGGAATTCCTGTTGGTATGGAATTGGTGATAATGACCTCCAACTAGCACATCTCATTGTGATGTAAATTTGCATTTTTCTGATGATTAGTAATATTGAGAGCCTTTTCATATATTTGTCTTTATATGACTTCTTTGGAGAAATATCTATTTAGTTTATTTGTACATTTTTAATTGGATTATTTGTTTTATTACTATTAAAGTATATGAGTCTCATATATTTTGAATATAAAGCCCTTGTTGGATATATGGTTTGCAAATATTATTTTATTTCATTTTATATTGAAATTTCATATTACATCTTTGTTGTTGAGTGTTTGCTGGGCAAAAGCTTTTGGGTTTAATGCAATTCCTATTGTGTTTTTTGTTTTTGTTGTTGTACTTTTGATGTCATATTCAAGAAATTATTGGCTAATGTTGAGAAGATTTATGGCTTAAGGTTTAAGTCTTCAATCTATTTGAGTTTATTTTTGTGCATAGTGTGAGATAATTGTCAAACTTTATGTTTCAGCATGTGGCTATATGATTTTTCCAACACCATTTATTAAAGAGACTGTCTTTTCTGCATGATCTATTATTGGCACCTTGTCAAAGTTCAGTTGACTGCATATACATGATTTTAATTTTGGGCTCTCTATTCTGCAAAATGGGTGTATATGTCTGTTTTTATACCAGCACCATATTGTTTTGATTATTGTAGTTTTATAATATATTTTAAAATTAGAATTGTGATGTCTCTAGCTTTTTTTTTCCTTCTCAAAACTACTTCACTAATTCAGGTCTTTTGTGGTTCCATATAAATTTTAGGATAATTTTTACACCTGTATGAAATACTGTTGGGATTTTGACAAGGATTGTACTGAATCTGTAGATTTCCTTGGGTAGTATGGACATTTTAACAATATTTTTTCAATATATGAACAAAGGGTGTTTTCTCATTTATTTATTTTTATAATAATTGTTTTAAAAATTTAAATGTAGAAGTTTTTTTATCATCATGACTAAATTAATACTGTGCTTTATTCTTTTTGATGTTATTGTAAACTGGATTGTTACCACTTCAGACAAGATGTTGTTAAAACATAGAAATGCAAATGATTTTCATGAATTGATTTTGTATTCTGCAACTTCATTGAATTATTTTATTCTAACATAGTTTTTGTGGAATCTTAGGATTTTCTACATTTAAGTTTATGCCGCCTGCAAAAATAGATAATTTTACTTCTTCCTTTTATATGTGGATGTTTTTTTTCATTTATTCTTCTTTTATATTACTCAGAATAGGATTTTAAGTACTATATTGAATAAGAGATAAGAATGGCCACCCTTGTACTGGATTTTAGAGTAAAAGCTTTTAGATGTTAACTGTGCGCTTTCCATATATGTCCTTTATTGTGTTGAGGTAATTTCCTTCCATACCTAATTTTTTGAGAGATTTTATTTTCAAAGCACATTAAATATTGTCAAATGCTTTTTTTTATATCTATTAAGAAAATCATGTGATTTTTTTCTTTATTTTGTTACATTGACTGATTTGCATATGTTGAACCAACCATGCATCCCAGGGAAAAATCCCATTTGGTCGCAATGGATAATCCTTTTAAAATTCTGTTACGTTTGATCTGATAATATTTTGTTGAGAACTTTTGCATTCAGGTTCATAAAAAATATTAGTCTGCAGTTTCCTTTTTCTGTGATGTCTTCATCTGGTTTACCGAGGGTGATGCTAGCCTCATGAAAATTGTTTGAAACTGTTCCCTTCTTTACTAAGAAAGATTGGTATTAATTTTTTCTTTAATGTTTGGTATGGTTTATTTGTGAAGACATCTGCTTCTGGGCTTTTGTTGTTGTTATTATAAGAGTTTTATTATGGATTCCATTTTCTTATGTGCTATTGGTCTGTGTAGATTTTCTATTTCTTTTCTTATTTAGTTATGGTAACTATATGTTTCTAGGTATTTATCCATGTCATTTGATTGTCCAATTAGTTGGCATATAATTGTTTATAATAGTCTCTTCTTCTATTTTTGATTTTATTTGTCTTCTTTCCTTTTCTCTTAGTCTACCTGAGGAATGGACTATTTTTTTCAAAGACCTAATTCTTTGTTTCATCTATTTTTCTATTGTTTATTTATTTTATGTTTCCTTTATTTCACCTCTAATCTTATTTCCTTTTTCTAACTTTGGGCTTACATTGTTGTTCTTTGTCTAGTTTCTTGAAGCATAATGTTAGGTTGTTTTCTGAGATCATTTTTAATGTAAACATTTATCACTACAAAATTCTCTCTTTGTACTACTTTTGCTATATCTTGTAAGTTTTGATTTTTTGTTCTTTGGTTTTCATTTAACTTGAGATATTTTCTGATTGCCCTTTTAAATACCCTTTGACCTGATGATTATTCAACAATATGTTATTTAATTTTCATGTATTTGTGGTTGTTTCCATTTCCCTTCTGTTATTGATTCTCAGTTTCATTACATCGTTGTGGGAAAATATATGATTTTAGTTGTGTCAAATTTTTAAAGACTTATTTTGTGACTTGTATGTGATCAATTGATTCTAGAAAATGTTCCACATGTGCTTGAGAAGAATGTGTATTCTTTTGCTTAGAGTGTTCAGTATATGTCTGTTAGGTCCATTTGTCTATAGTGTAGTTCAACTTGGCTGTTTCCTTATCGATTTTCTATCTGGATGATCTGTCCATTATTGTAAGTAGAGTATTAAAGTCAGCTACTATTATTGTATTGCTATCTATTTCTCTATTTAAATCTATCTGTTTATGTGCTCTGATTTGGGTACATGTAAATTTATAACTGACATATCTTCATGTTGAATTGACTCTTTTATTACTTAATGACCTTCCTTGTCTCTTGTGACAGATTTTGTCTTAAAGTCTATTTTTTATGATATAAGTATATCCACACCTGCTCTCTTTTGGTTAACATTTTCTTTCCCTTTATTTTCAGCCTAGGAGTGGCCTTAAATCTAAAGTTGGCTTCTTGTAGACTATGTATAGTTGGATCTTTTTTTATCTCGATTTCACAACTCTATGTCTTTTAATTGATACATTTAATCTATTACATTTGGAGCAATGATTAATAGATAAGAACTTACTATTGCCATTTTATTAATTATTTTCAGTCTGTTTTGTAGGTTTTTTTGTTGCTCTTTTCTACTTTTGCTAATTCCTTTGTGATTTAATCATGTTCATAGTGATATATTTTCCTTTCTCTTTATCTTTTTTGTATCATCAATGGCTTTTTCTTTGTGGTTATCATGAAGTTTATATAAAACTTATTGTTAGAACAGTCTATTTGAGCTGTAACAATTGAACTTTAATTTCATCTAAAAACTCTACATTTTTACTTCCCCCACAAAATTTATGTTATTGATACCAGAATTTACTTCTTTTTATATTATGTATTCATTAATCAAAATTTTCATTTATAGCTATTCTTAATAATGTCTTTTATCTTTTATACTAGGGGTAAAAGTGATTTACATAATACCCTTCTAGTGTTACATTTTGCTGCATGCTTTATATGTTTATCCTTACTTGTGAGATTTATGCTTTACTATTACAGTTTTTAATCATTTAATTTCAACTTGAAGAACTTCCATTAGTAGCTCATAATATGGCAGATCTAGTGTGCTCATCTCTCTTAGTTTTTGTTTGTCTGGGAAAGTCTTTTTCTCTCCTTCATTATAAAAAGTCAGTTTTACCAATTGTATTATTCTTTTTGGTATTTTTTTTTCTCTCAGCATTTTAAATCTATCACCTCAGTTTTACCTGGACTGCAGGTTTTCTATTGAGAAATCCACTGATCATCTCATGGATATTCCCTTGAACATGATGATTCACTTTTCACTTGATCTTAGCCAAAAGGTCGAGATGCGATGATGATTCACTTTTCTCTGGCTGCTTTCAAAATTCTCTCCTTGTCTTTGACTTTTAGTAATTTAATTATAATGTTATCTTTGATTCCATATGGAATCTTTTGGACTTTATTAATTTAGATATCCACTCCCTCCCCCCCAAATTTGGAAAGTTTTCGGCCATTATTTCTTTAAAATAATTTCTTTCCAATTTTATATTCTATTTTTTTTTGGGGGGAACCACCTAAAATGCATATATTTGATCTTTTGATGTTGCCCTTATAGTTCCTAAAGACTTTCTTTACTCTTTTTATTCTTTTGTTTCTTTTTATTTCTTTAACTATTATTTTAAATGAGCTGTCTTCAAATTTCTTCATTTTTTTCTTCTGTTTAATTGTGTCTGTTATTCAAGCTACCTATTAGTGTTTTCATTGCAGTCATTACATTCTTAAGCTCCAGAATTTCTGGATTTTTTAAATGGTTTTTATATCATCATCAAACTTTTAATTTTGTCCATATGTTATTGTCTTGATTTTATCTAGTCGTCATTCTGTGCTCCTTTAATTCTCACAGAAAAAATATTAAAATAAAATTTTAATATATTTTAATATATAAAAGTATCAGTGTTTATCCCCAATTATTGTACTTACCTAAACATCAATACGTGAAAAACTCTCAAAGCTGGATAAATGAGATGCACCAAATATCCCAAAGATAACTTGTCTTGTCATTTTAGTTATTCTTTAATAATCAACTTTTATGTCATTATTCTTAATAGGAAATTTAATATATTAAGTTAATATTTATTTACTTTTGTGGTAGATTGGAGTACTGTTATTAAGTATTCCATCTCTTCTCTGCAGAAGAATTATATACCAGTGTCCATTCCCATGTCACTCACAGAGGGATGGGCCAATAGAGTATGAAAATAAGTGAGGTATACCATGAGCAACTAGAAGCTTTAAATATCATTGGATAATTCATTTATCTTTCCTTCTGTCATAAAACTACATGAAAGATGAAATTTTAGCTTGGATTGTGAAATGAAGAAAAAGCTGTTATTATTGAATCATAACTAACATATACCTTGCATAGAAGTAAACCAAAAGGTCAGTTTGGCAAATAAGAGGTATTTCCCAGGATTAAACTTTATCAATAATTTCAATCATATTAACAACCAAGCAAAATAAGCAAAGAAGAAAGAAACCTGATTGGCTTTCTAGGTCTTTCCAGGAGCACATCAGATAAGCTATCTTGCTCAGGGTAATAGACGAAGTTACCTCACAACTAGGAGAATTTTAATTATAAAACATCTTTACTTTATACCCTGGATAATTGTATAGCCAATGAGACAGTTTTTTTGAAAAATTATATACCATAAATTCATAGATTCAGATTTGTTTTCCACAGCAACCCTAAAGCAGAGACATCCTACCAAAAGCTCTCCTTAGAAACAAACTCTCTTGCCATAGCAATTATTATTAGCTTTCAGCATGATTACAACAACAACAAAAATAGACCAGGACACCAATTTTTTTCTGGAAGCATCCCTTTTTTATCTGGAAAAGAAAAATGTATTAGAGACCAATTGTTTTAACTCTTCCTTCCCCAAAACATAAGATTTAGTAGTATGATTCAACAGTAATAGAATTAGTACATAGTACCAGTATTAGTATGAATGTTAAAATGTATGAATCATTTATTATATGCAAAGGAGATAAGAAGCTAGCATACATTCTCTCTTTAGATCCTCACCAGAACTCTGTGAAATAGATACCTGTATAATCCACAGTTTTGAGATGAGTACACTAACAATTAAGCAAGATAAGGTAAACACACTCATGTTGGGTGCAAAATTTTAAGGGAGCACCAAAAATCTCTATAATCAAGATAAACAATATTGTGATACAATATTTTTAAAAATTTGGAGTGATAAAAAGAGCTCATGATAAAAAGTATCAAATTTTTAGTTTTTAAGAATGAGTACCACTATTATTGATTTTTCCTTTTGCTTCATGCTTGGCACAACATTGATACTGATACCACCCTATCTTAATTTAAAATTTTAATGTTTTGTTTATCATGAATCTTTTTCATTAATTTTGTTTTTAAAAATATTTTATTAAAATATTGTTTATCATGGTCTAGCCACTTCGGAGAACATTTTGATGGTTTCCCACAAAACTAAACATACTCTTAACATACATTCAGCAATAACACTCCTTTGTATTTGCCCCAAAGAGTTGAAATCTTACATCCACATAAAAACCTGCTCATGGATGTTTATAGTAGCTTTACTTATAAGTGTCAAAACTTGTAAGCAACCAAGATGTTTCTCAGTAGGCAAATGGTCACATAAACACTGGTATATCCAGGCAATAAAATATTATTCAACACTAAAAAGATGAGATATTGAGCCATGAAAAGACATGGAGGAAAGTTAAATGCTTATTATTGAGTGAAAGAAGTCAATCTGAAAAAAACTTTATAATATATTTTTAAAAATGTAAAACATTTTTTAAAAAAACAAAACTATGGAGACAGTAGAAAGATCAGTGATTAGGAGATGGGAGGGATCTATAGGCAGAACATAAAAGGTTTTTAGAACAATAAAACTACTCTGTTTCATACTATAATGGTGGATACATATCATTATACATTTTCCAAAACCCACAGAATGTACAACACCAAGAGTGAACCTTAATTAAAAACTATGGATTTGGGTAATTATGATATGACGATGCAGGCTTATTGTCAAAGCCACTACTCTGGAGATGCTGATAATGGGGAGGCTATGCATGTGTAGGGACAGACAGTAGTTGGGAAATCTTTGTACCTTCTTCTTAATTTTGCTGTGAACCTACAATTTCCCTAGAAGTAGTTTTAAAAATATATTATTTATCTTGATTACTGAATTTTTTTTATCTTCCTACTAAATTTTATTTGCCTCATTCTTGTCCCAATCCTGAATTAAAGATGCAAAACAATTTGTTAGAACCAGTTTATGAAGCCATTTGCTTGTAACTATGTTGTTTGTTACTTTACTATGTTGTTGTATGTAGCTGTGTTGTAATTTCCAATAATTTTGTATTTTAAAATTACATTATTCATCATATAAAGTAAATATTGAGATAACAACATGAAATTTGATTGACAGATCCATTTAATTATGTAATCATAGACACAGTCATTGACTACATGAAAAAAATGTAAAAGATAGGAGCACATATATAATTGCCAATGTGAGTAATCGGTCTCCAAATAATAGAAGAGTAAATACATGAATCAGTCATCACCCCTTCCTCAAACCATTATAAAATGATGGGGGAAAAAAGTAAAAAGGCATTAAATTACATGGACGAGCATGACAAGAAAGAAAAGGAAATTATCAGAAAAATCATAAAAAATTTTCCAGATTTAACAGTGAATTTCCAGCAAAATGAATGAAAAAGACAAGCACCAGGGCACATCACAATGAAATTTCAGTACATTAGGGAAAACAGAAAAATATCCTAAAATACTTAAGAGAAAAACGAACAATTAAATGTCATATTAAATGTTCAGGAACCAAAATGATATCATATTCTTTAACCACAATACTGGAAGCTAGAAAACAATAGAATGATGCCATAACATTTTTAGAAGAAATGATTATCAATTTAAAATTTGATGTACGAGTATGTCATAAATCAATATGAGTGGCATAAAAACACTATCGGACAGATAACAACTCAACAGACTTCCTACTCATACACTTTCTATTAAGAAGTGACTAGAGAATGTGCCTCACCAAAACAAAAAGTAAATTTAGAGAGTGGAAGTCATTGGATATAGAAGATAAAAAGCCGCAGAGAATGCCTAGGCTGATGGTTTATCCAAATTCAAGAATGACCACTGTGCACCAGATGCAGAGGGACACAAGTTCAAAATGAAACAATCAAAAGGCTTCAGGCTTTCACTGAAATGAAATATACAGAATATCTGATACACCCAAGTGCCTTGCAAGAGGAATAAGATAACTAGCAAGAAGAATGTGTCTTGAATTAAGGATAAATGAATAAATATATACGAAGTGACAGCAAAAGATAATTATTAGTAATATAGAAAAAAGTTTCATAAAAGACATAATAATCATTAATTCAATAGCACTTACATACTTTTAATAATATAAACACTGATTATTAATCTAAACAAAATTACTACATAATTCTATTTGAGAGATAGAATATTAACATCATGTATAATATGGTGTAAATGGAAGAGGAATGAGGTCAAAGTCCACCTTTAATTTTGAAAAGTTTATAACAAAATAAAACAAAAAATAAAAGGTAGCAATATGAAATTACTCTAGGGATATTGCAAGCATAAGAATAATAAAATAAAAAGAAATGGGAATAAAGAATAAAATAAGAAGTAGAGTAAGAGGAGGAGGAGGAGAAAAGAAGAAGAAGAAGAAGAAGAAGAAGAAGAAGAAGAAGAAGAAGAAGAAGAAGAAGGAGGAGGAGGAGGAGGAGGAGGAGGAGGAGGAGGAGGAGGAGGAGGAGAAGGAGGAGGAGAAGCAGGGGGATAGGGAAGGGAGGGAGAGAGGGAGAGGGGAAAAAAGAGAAGGAGGAGGAGGAGAAAAAGAAAGGAGAAGGATAAAGAGAGAAGGAGGATAAAGGAAAAATGAAAGAGAAAGAAAAGTTGAGTAGTTTCTTTGCAATGTACATAAAAATCAATCACAGGTGGAGTAAAGATCTTGAAAACAGCTCATAAATATCAGAAGAAAATATAGATTATCATTATGACATAGGTAAGGAAGAGATTTCTTGTACAAGTTAAAAATGCAAATTATAGAGAAAATACTGACTAATTCAACTGTTTTAAAATTAGGAATGGTCAACTTTTGGAAGACAAAAAATTAACGGATAAGGTATAGTAAGGTCAAGTACATTTACAAAATGTAAGAAATAATTAAAAGTAAGAAATAAGTAAAATCCAAAATATAGAAAGAATTCCCCAAAATTAATAATTAAAATGCAAAAAAAGACCTATAAATGGCCAAATATACGAATGAAAAAACCCAAAGGCCAATAAATCTAAAAAGAGAGATCCTCATAATAAATTAGTGAAATGAAAAAAGAACAATGAAAGACATTTCATGTCAGATTGGCAAAAAATGAAAAAGTTTAACTTTACCAGGTATAAGCAAGGATAAGAAGAAAATGGAAAATTTTTACAGTGCTAATGTGATTAGAAGCTGTCTTAACTACTCAGGAGAGATAGTTGACATTACCTATTAAAACTGAAGGAGCAAACACTATGACCCATCGATTCCATTTTCAGGTATAAATACTACACAAAAATTCCTGTCTTGGTGAGCCTGGAGGCAGGTAGTAGAGTACTAGCAGAAATTTTTTTTTTTTAGCTAAGTTTTGATTACAAACTAAATGCCAATTATAAAATAAGAAGAATAAACACATAATGTATATAGGCTCATGACAAGATAGTCATAATAATAAAAAGAATTAGAGCTACATGCATCAGAAATCTCAAAAATCTGTTGATGAGGCAAAGCAAGGTTTATAAAAATACATATAGTATGATTCAATTATATGAATTTAAAAATATGCAATATATTACTTAGGAATCCATATAAACAGAATACACTAATTAGAATAATAAATAACCAAAAATTTTATGTTGTTTATTTCTAATGGGCAGGAAGGAAAATGTGATTTAAAACAGTTTACCAATGGCTTCAGTGGTATTTGTAAAATTTTACTTCATAAATAGGGTGATGAATACATGGGCATTTACTCTATTATTCTCAATACCTGAAAAAATCTGAATGCCTGAAATTTTTAAGAGAAATAAAGGAAATAAAATAAAATCAACTGTTTTTTAAGACTTTTTAAATTATAAGAGAAGCATAATAAAGATATTGAATATAAACATAAACATGGATATATGCCTCCTCCTTCAACAATACCTGCACAGGCATAATTATAAACACTGAAAACCAATATAACCAAAATTTTCAACATGCTTTTATTGAGGGGAATGGACATATTTTTTGTAGCAAAGAAAGCGTTTGTGTAGATGAGCTAAATCATCTTCTTCCACAATGGCAATCTCTGATTCCCAGGCTCACAGCTAGGGATAGGACTTTGGATTTTAATGTAGTAAGGCGCCTGCGCCTAACTTATGCAAGTATGACTCAGCTTATTGTTTATTACGCATGTGTGGCAGAATGCCACTATTGTTCTCTGACATATATAAAGCCCATGCAATCCCCTAGCACAGAAGCATGCACTCCCTACAATAAAGTGGGTGCCTACCATTTCATTCTCATGTCAGCTCCTTGTGCAGTCTTTCAACTGGGCATCTCACCACTGAAGTCTTCCCTTCTAGATCAGCTCAGTGCTGACACAACCTATAGGAGAATATAAAAACCCAACATTTATTTAGGAATATATCTCTAGAATAAAGGTAAATATTATTATTCGAGAAGCAAAATTCAGGGATTTAAAGGGATGAATAAAAAACTGCTGTTTTCAATGGAGTACTCTTTGAGTTTTAAACCATGTATGTATATTATTTCGGTAAAAATAAATTTTAATTTAAAATTAAATTAAGAATCTATTTTATTCAGAACATAGTTTGTAACATAAATTGAAGCCACACCTAACATTGACCTATAGCTCATTGTAGATATGGTCTGAGCTCACGTCACCTCTTTGGCATGCTTATGTTAATATCATCTGTAGTTTTCCAGAAAACTAACATTCTATTTGTCAAATAAACTCAACCACAAAATCCCAACACACACACACACACACACACACACACACACACACACACACGTGCGCACAGGCGCGCGCACACACACACATTTCCCACTATCTGAAAAATCTAAACCAAACCGTAACTGTGATATGGAAAGAAGTGACATCCATAACTGTGAACTGCTCATGTCACCATTTGTTGAAAAGCAGAAAATAGAGATGCAATGGATGATTAGGTAATCTTGTTTTTTACAGTATGTATTCTCTCGTGGGTTTATATAGCCAGTATTGTTCTGAATGGCTCAAGAAAAAGAGTCACTCAGCTTTATTACCCAGGGAAATATATCCGGTGTTAGCAACAGAGCACCTGCAGTGTTACCATCATGCAGTTGTGCCAGATGGACTGAGAAATAGTAACAATTCTTTTGGGGAAACAAAAAGAGAGACAGAGAAACAAGTGTCTGAAAAAGTATCCCTTGACACCTGCACACCATGTAAATTCCCAAGATTAAAATCTTTAGAAACTATAAGAAAAATATTTTTTCCTGTTCTGAATTCTGTACCCTTTTACTTATATTAAAGATGGTCATGGCACAAAGGGAATTTAAGGAAAGTCAGCAAGATCCTTAAATTCAAAATAAGTTATTTGTAATATAGAGGAAAATGAAAAAATGATTTGTACTTCAGTAATTATAAAAAATAATTTTATTCTATTCATCTGCATGTGAATACAATGACATACAGTGCAGAACAACCTGGTCCAAAATAATCATTTTTGCCCAATTCTGCTTCTTTTATCCCAGAGTTATCCATCTCTCAAGATTCACTATTTTATGTTCTTCTAGAAGCAGAGACATAGAGAATGATGAACTCTTCTTTTTTTATTTTTCTTTTCTTTCACCAATTTGAGACCTTTACAAAATTTAATCTTACTTTATTGTGTACTGTGCTAGTCTTTGACAATATGCATAAAAATAAGATCACAATAAAGACTATTACTACCAATAATAATAGCTAACATTTTTAATATTTACTATGGTCCAACATTAAAATTTAATTACCTCTTTCCAGTCTCATAATTAGATTTGCATTTCCAGGTTGTACAACCTTGAGCGTAATGACTTGGTACTTCAATGAGGATGAAGATAGTTAGACAATAGTTCTAATTCAAGCAATTACAATGAAAAATAAACTAGCCGATGTATACAGAATTTTTGCAATTGTACTTGTCACATAGAAACTCCTGCTAAGTGTTAGCTTTTATAATTATAGATGATGTAATCCAGACCCACGGCTTTAAATTTGTCTATATGCTCATTACTTCCAAATCTAGGACACTAGTCCTTATCGCTCCAGAGCTTCAAATTCATGTTTTAAAATGTCCTATTTCATCTTCATATGGATGTCAACTAGCCATTTCAAAAATTAATATAGCCTATGAGACCCTTGATTTCTTCTCCTCCCCAAAAGAAAAGTCCACCTTTTCTGCCTGTAGACCAAGGCACAGGAAGCAGTTGATAGTCTTTATGTAACAGTGTTTAAGCATGCAGATTTCACAGCCAAGTGGCCTAGGTTCAAATCCATCACTTCAATACTTGTGTGACCTTGGGCAAAACTTACTCTCTTAAAGCCCCAGTCTTGTCATCTTTAAAGACTGGAGATACCAGTAACTGTCTAGAGTTGTGATGAGGATTCAGTGAGTTAGTATATACTATACAAATGCTTAGAACAGTGTTTGGTACATACAGTAAACACTATATGAATATTATATACTATTCTCATTATTATTATAATTATATTATTTTTAGTTATTTAAAGAGCTAGAGTTACTTTTGCTGTCTCACTTACCCCTCACGTTGAATTCATCAATAAATCTTAGTAGTTTTATCCAAAACATATCTCAAATGTAGTCACATGTCCACTACTACCAGGCTCCTATGTTAGGATCAGCCACCAGTACTTTATGCTTGACTGCCATAATGATCTACCAAGCAGTCTGCTTCCATGTTTGTTCCTCCCCACTGGCTCCTCCCCCCACCTCCATCCACTATTCCTCTCCAAACCCTAATTAGACTGTCCAGTTCAATTGTAAGGCAGAAAAAAAGGTTTTATCTCCTGGTAAAACTTTCCAGTACAATATTTAGAATGGAATCCAAACTCTTTACTCAGTAGAGTGTCTGACAACCCAGACTATAAAGCCAGATCACCACTGTGTGACCTGAGACAAGCTATTATATGTTCTGTGCCTTGGTTTCCTCAACTACAATGTGAAAATAATGCTAGTACCCATCTCATAGTCTGTAATGAAGATAAAAAGTCTTCATAGATGGCAAATGCTAAGCGCAGTGCTCAGGATATGCAGGATTGTTTGTATTCACACCTCCCTCTCTTTTCTGTTCCCCCGCCCTCCTCAACGCCTGATTTCTCCAGCCACTGCTGCTTTTCATCTGTACTTTAAACAGGCCAAGTTCATTCCTGCCTTGGGGTTTTGAAAGAAGTTGTTCTTCCCATCCAGAATGTTCTTGCGCTAGATCCTCTGCCACTTGGCACCTTCTTGACTGAATGAGCTTAAATGTGTCCACAAAAACCCTTTTCCTTGCCACACAATCTAAAATAGACACTGTTACTCCCTGATACAACATAAGTATTTACTTATCCTTTTACTAACCTCACCTACACCATGCACATATGAGAGACACGCACAGAGAGAAAAAAAGAGGGGGAGGGATGTGGGAGGGGAGGGAAGGGAAGGGGAAAGAGAGGAGGAAGGAAGGCGGAGGGAGACAAACTCCATGAAAGCCAAGATTCTGCTTGCTTGTTCTCTGCGATATCTTCAAAGTCTAGATTAGTCTCTGTTCTATAATAAGTGCTTGATAAATATTTATATTTTTGTGACAGGATATTTTATTGAAGTATATTTTTAAATACTAACATCCACGAAGACTAACATTAGTTCCAATGTCTTTGAAAAGTTATGATAGCAATGACATAGGGTGTTTAATAAATATATGGATGGTAAAGATATTTCTATCATGTGCATATCAAAGGAGAATATACCATAACAGTATAATATTAAATGTGAATAATATTTTCTACTTAGCTGCTTTTTTATTTTTTCTTTTCCTGATAATTTAAATTTATTTTGACTAACAGTTGACATACAATATTATATTTTTATGTGTACAACATAGTGATTATGCATGTATTTATGTCTTATGAAGTGATCACCCTGTTTAGTACCCATGTGACATCATACATTACAATATTATTGACTATATTTTCTATGCTGTATTTACATCTTCATGACTATTTTTATAACTTGCAATTTGTACTTCTTAATCCCTTTTTCATCAATCTCGTAAACTCCTTTCTCATTCTGTGACCATCAGTTTGTTTGATGTATCAATGAGTTGGTTTCTATTTTGTTTGTTTAGATTGTTTTTTTTAGAGTCTACATTTAAGTGAAATCAGATGATATTAGATGATATTAGTCTCTCTGTCTGATTTATTCCACTTTGCATAATACCTTCTAGGTTCATTCATGTTGTTACAAATAGTAAAATTGAATTATTTTTATGTCTCAGTAATATTCTATTATAAGTGCAGTTGCTGAGTCAAAAGGTATATCCATTTTTAATTTTTTGAGGAACCTTCACACTGTTTTCCATAGTGGCTGTACCAATTTGCAATTTTCACCTACAGTGTATGAGAGTTCCCATTTCTCTACATCCTTGATAAAACTTGTTCTTCGATTTATTGATGATAACCATTCTGACAGATGTGAGGTGATATCTCACTGTGGTTTTACTTTATATTTCTGTTGATTACTGACCTAGATCATCTCTTCATATGTCTATTAGCCATCTGTATGTCCTTTTTTGACAAATGTCTATTCAGGGCTTCTGCCTATTTATTAATTGTATTATTTGGGTTTTGTCGTTAAGTTGTATAAGTTCTTTATATATTTTTGGATATTAACCTCTTATCAAATGTATCATTGGCAAGTATTTTTCTCCAGTTAGTAGGCTGTCTTTTTGTTTTGTTGATGGTTTCCTTTGCTGTGAAAAAAGTTTTTAGTTTGATGTAATAAAACTAAAGATAAAGTTGATCAATATTTAGCCAGACTCATCAAGAAAAGAGATTAAACAGGCATATAAAATCAGAAATAAAAAGAAGTAACAACTTACACAACAGAAATATGTAGAATTGCACACACACACACACACACACACACACACACTAAATCATATGCCAACAAATTGAATAACTAATTTGTTTATTTTTCTCTTTTGTTTCCCTTGCCCGGAGAGATATATTACAAAAAAAAGTTTTCTTCCAGGAGTTTTACAGTTTCAGGTCTTACATTAGAGTCTTTAATCCATTTTGAGTTATTGCTTGTATATGGTATAAGAAAATGGTCTAGTGTCTTTTTTCTTTGCATGTATCTTTCCAATTTTCCCAACACCATTAATTGAATAAATTGTCTTTACCCTATTGTATATTCTTGCCTTCTTTGTTATAGATTAAATGGCCATACAGGTATATGGGTTTATTTCTAGGATCTCTATTTTGTTGTATTGATCTATGTGTCTGCTTTTATGCCAGTAACATGACATATCGATCACTATAGCCTTGTAGCATGATACCTCCAACTTTTCTTTCTCAATATTGCTTTGATTATTCAAGGTCCATATAAATTTTAAAATTATTTGTTCTAGTTTTGTGAAAAATGTTATTTGTATTTTGATAGGTATTGGATTGAATCCATAGATTAGTTTAGGTAGTGTGGACATTTTAACTATGTTAATCTTTCTTATTCATGATCATGATACATGTTTCCATTTATTTGCATCTTCTTCAATTTTTCAATGTCATAGTTTCCTGAGTGTATATCTTTTACCTTCTTGCTTAAATTTATCTCTAAGTTTTTTTTTTAAAGAAATTGTAAATGAGGTTGTTTACTTAATTTCTCTTTTCGATAGTTTGCTATTGGTGTGTAAAAATAAAACTGATTTCTAAATATTCATTTTGTATACTGCTACTTTACTGAATTCATTTATATTTTAATATTTTTCAGTGAAATCTTTAGGGTTCTCTCTATAGAGTATCACGGCATTTTCATGATACTTTTTCCTTTCTATTTTGGATGACTTTTACTGCTTTTTCTTGTCTAATTGCTGTGGCTAGGACTTTCAATATCATGTTGAACAAAAGTGGTAAAGTGGACATTCTTATCATGTTCTTGATCTTAAGGAAAAAGATTTTAGCTTTTTATTGTTGACTATAATGTGAGCTGTGGGTTTGTCATCAATGACCCTTATTGAATTGAGGTATGTTCCCTCTTTTCCAACTTTGCTGAGAGCTTTATCATAAATAAATGTTGGTCTGTAAAATGTATTTCCTACATCTATTGACATGATCGTATGATTTTTATCATTCATTTTGTTTATGTGGTATTACATTAATTGATTTGTGGCAGTTACCATATATTTTATATATACCAAGCTATGTTTATAGCAACCTACTTTAAGTAGATGTTCATTTAAGTTCAAACACATTCTAAAATTACAATCATTTTTACTCACCCCTTCCACATTTATGTTTTTGTCATTAAATTTTACTTCTTATGTGTGCATGTGTTTGTATGTATCCCTTAATTTATTGTTTTAATTACGCATAATCTTCCTACTTTTGATTTTAACCTTTGTATTAGCTTTGTAATTGGTTGATCCACTGCTTTTACTAAGTACTTTTTTTGGTCAGTGAATTTTTCTTTATTTTTTATATTATCACATTTATTTGTTTATCTTTTATTTTCTACTTAAAGAAATCCCTTTAACAGTTCTCATAATACTCACTTAGTAATGATGACTTTTTTAGGTTTTTTTTTTTGTGTTGGGAAATCTTGATTCAAAATAATAGTCTTGCTGGGCAGAGTAATCTTGGTTGTAAGTTTTAGCTTTCAACACTTTGAGTATTTTGTTTCATTCTCTCGTGGTCTACAATGTTTCTTTTGAAAAAAGAATTAGTGGATTGTCTAATGGGAGCTGCTTTTAACTGCTTTTTCTCTTGCTACTTTTAAAATTCTATGTTTGTCTTAAACTTTCATCATTTTAATTATGATGTGTCTTAGTGTGGGCCCCTTCCGATTTCTCTTTTTTGGAACACTCTCTTTTGGGTTTGTATGTTTATTTCCTTCACTAGATTATAAAAGTTATTTTTTTTATTAATTGTTCAAATAGGTTTTCAATTCTTCCTTCTTCTTTCAGTACCTTTATGATGTGAATGTTGGTACTTTTGATGTTGTCCCAGAAGGCCCTTAACTATTCTCATTTTTTAAATTCTTTTTTCTTGTTACTGTTCTGATTAGATGTTTTCTGCTACCTTATATTCTAAATTGCTGATTTCATTCTCTGCTTTATCTGATCTGTTGATTCCTCTATTGTAGTCTTCATTTCAATTATTGTATTCTGTTCTGACTGGTTCTTTTTTATGTTTTCTATCTCCATTTTTGTATTTTCTATCTCTTTGCTGAAGTTCTCACTGAGATCAATAAGCATCCTTATAACCAGTACTTAGAACTCTGTGTCTGGTAGATTGCTTGTCTCCATTTTGTTAAGTTCTTTTTCTGGACTTTTTTTCTTTTCTTTTCTTTTGGGATGTTTTATCTGTCTCCTCATTTTGACATTCTCCTTGACTTTGTTTCTATATATTAGGTAGATCCATTACATCTCCTGCACTTGACAGAGTGGACTTATGTAGAAGGTGTCATGACACTCAATTGTACAGTCTCCATGGTCACCTGAGACATATGCTCCAGAGATTTCCCCTGTGTTGGTTGTGTGTACCTTCCTGTTGTAGTTAGTTCTTGATTGCTGCTGGCACATCACTGGGTGGGGTTGACCTTCAGGCTAACTAGCTTTGAGGATCGTTTGTGAATACTGTGGAAGAGCTGCTTTTCAGGGCCAAATTCCCAGAGCGTACATCTTTTTAGTAGGGTTCTTGTGCCAACTGAGGCTGCTCTGTGGGTGTATTGTTTGTGGAGCTGGTTGAGTGGGGTTCTGGCGTAGTCCAAAGCTGACCACTGTGTGTGTTGGGTCTGGAGCCTCTTGGGAGGGGGTCTAGAGTAGGCCTAAATTAGCATTGCTTGTGCCAGGGTTGATAAGAGCTACAAAGTGATATGCCTCTGGTTTTCTGCTTATATAGAGCTTAAAAGCTCATTCATGCTGAGCTTAGGACCCTTCGGTGGGCACTACAATGCAAGCTGAGGTCAGCTGCCACTTGTCTCAGGCTTAAGGTGACTTAGGTGGAGCTATGGTTACAAAACGAGCTAGCTGCCAATTTTGCCAGGTTTGAGGTTACCACCAGAGTTACAATGCAGGGTGGGTATAGTATCTGCTTGTGTTGGGCTTGGGGCCTCTTGGCAGAAGCTACAATGCACACTGAAGTAGTCTATTATTTGTGTGGGGATTGCAAATCTTTGAGAAAGTCTACAGCTCAAGCCTAGGACAGTATGTGTGTGAAGGAGCCACTGGAAGAGGCTCAGAATGGGCAAGTGAGTTGGGTGTAACAAAGTCTTAGGGTATCACCAGGGAAGGATGAACAGCGTTAGCCAGTTTAATGGAGAGCACAGATTTGGTGCCGGTTTTAACCAGGCCAGCTGGGTGGGAGGAGGGCTTAATAAAGGAACAATGACACTTGCCAGAGCTCCTGTCCCCAGAGAGAGCTTCTGGACACTTGTCCCTTCAGCTCTTACCCTGAAGTCATTCAATTTAATTCCTCCCTTATTTGTTACTTGTTCTCTTTAAGCTGTAGCCCCGGAGCTTAGAGCAAGTGAGTTTGCAAAAAGGGAGTCTGTGTCATGTTCTGTTTAGAAAAGAAAGTGCAGCCTGCTGCCAGTGTTAATTTAATTTTACATAAACACACTCTTTGAGGCTAAAGCAAAGCCGAACTGATTTTCTATATGAAAAATAAATAAATAAAAATTGTCCTTGGAGTTATTTCTAAACATAACTTGTCTCCAATCCTAATGTAACAGGAATATGTACATAAATTGGATTCATCAAATGAATCTTCAGCTAACAATTGTTCAAAAATGATGTTAACATCATGCATAGAAATGCTATCTATATTTTTTAAAATTTGACATTTTCAGTGACAAGAATTACTATAATTTGTCAATGGAAATGCCACTCCCCAAAACATAATACTATACATAGGACAATATAATTTGTTTCCAAAGACTATATATCTATTAGAGTTATGCAAAATAATAACAAAAGCAAGATATTTCATGGCAAATTATGGGTGTAAGGTTAGGACTATAATCTGTGAGTTATCTCAGGGTAAATGCTGTACCCACAAGCACCACCAGTCAGTGTTCTTGGGGCAAACGGGAAATGGGTAAGAGAAGCACTTTGGTCTCTAGATGGCTTTATCATTCATGGACACAATCCCCACTATTTTTTTTTTCAGCCAGATGTTATAAAAACTCTTTGTTCTGTCACTAGCATCCAGAATGATCAACCTTGTGTAGGGCTGGGACCCTAGCTCCTCATGTGGGCCTCCATAGCCAAGATATCCCTTCCATTTCTTAATTGCCATGCCAGGTGTGTGGGTACTGCCAGTTCCACATCTCCGTCCATCCTACCAGTCTCAATGTGGCTTCTTCTTTATATCCTTAGTGATAGTAATTCTGTTCAGCTGGTCTTCAGGTGATTTTCAGTGATGACTGCTCTATAATTAGTTGTAATTTTGATGTGGTCATGAAAGGAGGCAAGCACAGTGTTTACCTACATGGCCATCTTGACCTGTCCCTATTTAGGTGCTTTATCGCACATAATTTGATTTAATCCAAGAGCTGTATGAAGGGTTTTTATAAACATAATGCTGGTAGACAAATCAATAAATGTGTGTAGCATATTGTATTTGCATTTATATCTACATTTCTTGAACAAATTTGGATCTTCCCAAGAGTCTCCAGAGTGGCTGACAAGCAAGGAGATTTCTTTAGAATGATATTACTTTGGCTGGATTTAGTCAAAAATTGTTTTTTCTCTCTGCAGATGTGAATCAGCTGAGGTGTGAAGTCATCATCATACTTTGGCACATTACAGAGGTACTCAAATGGAGAATTTAAAAAAAAATAAACAAAGAATTAAACTGTGGGAAAGCTTGCAATGCAGCTGGAAATAGCAGTCTCTGATGAGCAAACTAAATCAATAATCAAAATTAAATAATTCTCTGAAAAATGTTTCTGCTCTAGGGATGTTATTGCACTGCTTTTCTGTCATCCCTTTGCTAAGGTCAAGAGCCAGGACAGATTCAAATCTTATAAATACTGCCCTTCAAGACTGACATGGAGCCAAATTTAAAACAAGATGCCCACTTAGAAAGAAAATTAAGAGGCAGCCTGAAACATGTTACATGAAAATATTATTTGTTTGATCATGCATAACTGAAACTCCAATTATTTTGATCTCAAAACATCGAGTAATCGGGAGTGATGCTGTGAATGTACCCTGTGTGTTAATACAAGATGAATGACTATATTGCAAATATCTCAAGGGGGCATGTAGAAACTGAGACCTAATAAGTTAATAACAAAAATCGTTTTTGCCTATTAACGCTTTACAGATTTTATAGTTACATTAATACTTTATAAATATCAAAATGGGTTTATACATTCTGTCAACCAACATTCATTGGCACCTATTCAATGTCAACAAGAGTCCCTAATTTGGGGTGCAGTGAAGAGAGAGTCTATTCAGTACAAACATCAATTGTGATACAGCTCAGCTGTAGAACATCATGGCTGTGAGGCAGCCCTGGCATGAGGTGGCCCTGGGGTGAGATGGCTTCAGTGTTAAGCTCAGCCCCAGTGTTGTACCTCTGCTCTGCTCTGCACCAGCAAGACAGCTTCACTCCATATGAGCAAGACATTTTCACCAAGACAGCTTTAGTGTTACAGCTCCAGCTGTAACATGAAGCCTCCAGTGGAAATAGAAAATGTGCTTCTGTTGCTGCAGATCTGTGGTTCCTAGATCAGGGGTACGAGACTTGGGCAGTTGGTAGAAAATGTGGGGAACTGTAGGCAAGGGCAACATAGCTCTTTATTCCAGCAAAGGAATGGCACCACCTCACAGGGTGGCAGTTCTTCAGCAAAGGCACAACACCCCCCACATGGAGGCAGTGCCTGCCTTTTATACACAGGTTAAACAATAGTGGCACACTGCCAGATGACAGGAGTCTGTACACGCATGTTGGGCACATGGTTACATAAGGGGAGAAGTGCTGAGTTTTCTTCTGGGAGGCAGCCTGATTACGGTTATCTTTCTTTTTCTGCACAGTGCTCTATGAGACAGAGGGGAGCTGATTTATATAGAGAGAAGTCCCTGACTCTAGTTCCTAAGTGGTCCATTCTCATGCAAAGGAAGAGTCCAAATCCTCACAGTTTGGTGCAAAAAGAACTGTCCCAATTGGTCAGAATGGACTATTTGGATTGGTCAGTGAAGATGCTAATTAGTTTATAGCTGTACAGCTCCAATTGGCTAGGAGAAGTCTCAGTTGTATCAGCTAAAATGTGATTTCAAGAACTCTTTTATAAGGATTGGATCAGACAGCAGGAACAGAATACAGGCAGGCAGTTCAGTGCCGGTTTTTCCTTGAAACATGGCTTGCATGAGAGGCAGCTATTCAGCAACAGCTGTTAGGCTGTTTTTAAATTTGAGCACAATTAGCCACCAGGAGCCCTTCTCAACAGGTACTTTTATACTCTGAATTGAGAATTCCATAAAAGAGATATTTCATTATTTTCTGAGATGCCCATCTTTCTTCAACAAAGAACCATTATAGAACCTGTCAACTCTTATAGAACTTCTCTATTCTTGATAGCTTTGTTCTGAAAACCAACTTCAAGGTACAGAGAACAAGGAAATTTCCTCATTGATTCAAAGAAGTCACACACATTTACAATCCCTGTATCAAAATGGCGAATATAGAAAATAAAATGTGATCTTTTTAAAAGAGTATTACAAACACTTTTAGTTACATACATGGTAAGACCAGCAATTCTGAGGTTTTTTTTAAGGTGGGAAAAGTTCTCTTGGTACTCATGTAATATTACAATTTGGTGAATAGTATTTTGTTGTTGTTGTTAGAAAACTTGTGACAATGACAAGGGAATATTGCCTTTTCACTGAAACTCATTTTCTCATTTCTAATATTAAAAAACATGTTCTCACTTTACGGAACTACCACCATCAAAGTTTTTCTGGAACTTTCCTCTGCATCTTTCTCAGTAATGTGGGCCAGGCTGAGTAAGCTGCAGCATTCTTCCTCTAAATAGAGAAAAAATAGTTACAGTTTTCCCACTGAATTCTGGCCTGAGCAAGATGGGAGATGTATCCATTCACAAGTATTTACTGATAAATATCCATGCTCCAGCATGTGTGTAAGCATTAAGCACTATGACTAGGCTCAGGGCTATATCAACTCCACACCAAGGTTATATCAGGGGCCACAAACTTGATTAGGGTCAGGTATTCATATTCTCCAGAATGTAAGTTTTATTACTTCAGGTACAGCATAACTTTACACCAAAATTAAAATGAACAATCACTGGCAAAATGAGGTGAGTGACAAAAAGTTCTCAAAAAGGCCCTGCAATCATAATAATGTGTCAGAAAGAGCAAAATGTGTTTCCACATATAAAAAATTAGTGCGGAAGTAAGGGTTGAGGAATTGTGAAATATTCCTTGACTCTCTAATACTTTAAATTATTGAATTTTGACTGGAAGTTTAAATCCTAAAAATTCATTAAATAATTTATTTCCAAATATTTTATCATTTAAAGTATTATGCTTGAAACTTATTAAATACAAACATATGAGTTTACTGTTTTTAAAAACATACAGTCTTCTGAAACAAAAAAAATCACAATAATTTTTTGCCAACAATTTATTTCTCAGCTGAATGTTAGTCCTGGCCAGGATGACTCATCAAAATGAGCAAAGATGTTAGTGAAGTCCAGGAGGGCAAGTAAACAAGTGTTCCTGTTGTCCAAAAACACCTACAAATGTTCTAAACTGTGCTGGTTTTACTTTTCATACACTATTTTTTGCTCTTTCTGAATTAAGAATGCCTATGACCCGGTTAAGCAAATGCTCAGCCTATATTTTATGATGAAACACAAGGGAAAATAATACACACTTTGTCTTTTTGAGACTAACGCAAACATATAATCATTCACTCCATTCCATGGCTCACATTAGGTTTAAACAGCTAGAGCCTGTCTTTCAGGTTAAAAGGCTTAATATCCCTCTTGAGAAGAAATTAACTGCTAAAACAGACTGAGGTAAAATAGAGTTCTGTCTTCTGTCCTCAATGGAGCCATTTTTCTTTTTTAATCTTGCTCTTTCCTTTAAATAGAATGAAAATTTGGATCTTTACCTTGGGAAAATTTCACTTTCAAGGTTCAAATTTCTGTTTAATTGCCAAGGTGAGCTACCCCCTTATAGCAACTCTAAAATCAGTCAAGAGCAGGAAAGGGATAGTGTTCCAATTCCTAAGTCAGACATTGCTCTTGAACTCTGTGCCTGTTTTACTTATTTAACACAACCTTGCTGGATTAATACTGCAAAGTTATCATAGTCTAGATAGCTCAGTGGTAAGAAGAAAAAAGAGAGAGAAACAATCAACATGGCTATGGCTTTTTACCCTGAGATATCAGGAAGGAGAGGGGAATAGTATTTCCGTTGTAGGCATCAGCCAATTTATTGGAAAGAATCTTCTTCTGTCAACATAACTTCTTTTTCTGAAATGATAATTGAGTTCTGTTGTGCCCCAATTCAGAACCCCACGAGCCGCGAAGGAAACAACTGCTGATGCAATCACACAAGAGAGTTTATTAGCGAGCTAGCTCGGACCCAACTCCATACACAGCCAAAGCAGTGTGCAGGAGAAGGGCCCCTACCTTAATTTTACAGACATATTTAAAGGGAAAGAACTTCAGAATGGGGTGACAGGTCTTGGTGTTGCAGGACTGGTGGGCAGGTAGCCGCAGGGGAGGTCTAACTAGCAAGCAATAGAAGGGGAATTCCAGGGCTATTCCTACAGGTTGACTGGTGGGGGGGTGGCTACCGTTTCTATAGTGTCCCCATAGTGATGGTCACACATGCATTCACACAATAATTTCCAGGAATCGGCTAAAATGGAGGCCCGTCACAAAATGGAATCACTTTGGTTCTTCAAGTTCTACAAAGCAGAAATATATGTTTACTGAACAGGGATTTTTTTTTTTTAAAGAAAACCTGATATATTAATAAGAAACAGAACTAATAGGATAGATAGATGAATAGATGGTGATAGATGATAGATGGATAGATAGTGATAGACAGTTAGATAGATAATAGATGGTAGATGATAGACGATAGATAGATGATAGATATTTATCATAAGGAATTGCCTCACACAATTATGGAGGCCAGAAAGTCCTATGATCTATAGGATGAGTCAGCAAATTGGAGAGCCAGGAAAGCCAATGGTATTACATATCAAAGTTCAGAATATTGAAGAGCCCAGGAGGAGCCAAAGTTCCAGTTTGAGGAGCATGAAGCAAGAGAAATCCATTCGTACTCAAGAAAAGATCAACCTTTTTTTTATATTGAGGCCTTCAATTGAATGGATGGGGCCCATTCACATTATAGAACAAGATCTGCTTTACTTAATCTATCAATTTAAATGTAAATCTCATCCAAAAACACCCTCACAGAAACACCCGGAATAATGTTTAATTAAATATCTGGAAACCTCTTGGCCCAGTTAAGACATAAATTTAACCATCACACCCAATGTGCTAGGCCAACCCCAGCATAGTCAACCAAACCTCAAGTATACTCTTGTTTCATTTTTGGCTTCTACTCACAATAAATTTGTAGAATGTTTAGATTCTTTCTTTCTTTGCTCTACTTTAACTTGGTGTCAGATTAAAACATTTCTGTTCCATGGACCTAATTATAACCTAAAATTACAGAGATCAAGATATGACATTGACTTATTTTCTTTATAAATATCTCTTTTCTGTTTCTCTTTATTATTTTGTGTTAATCAATGTTTAGGTGAATGCTCTAAATACCTAACAAACTTTTGTTACATGTTATTGATAAACCTACAGTATATAAAAGCAACAATTGGTATTTTTTGATGTAAATTCTCAATCAAAAGATGAAGTCACCTGATCTTTCACAAAGAAGCAAAGGAAATTCTGTGGGAAAAGGATAGTCTTTTCAATAATTGGCGCTGCAACAATTGTACAAAAAAAAAAATTAACCAAGATCGAGTCTTAGACCGTTTATAAAAATTAACTCAAAAGGATAATAAAGCTGAAATACGATGAAAAACAATAAAACTTCTAAAAGACATAATAGGAGAAAATCTACATGACCTAGGGTTTGGCAATGGGTGTATCGATATAACAAAAGTATAATCCATGAAAGAAAAAATACTGACAGATTGGATTGTATTAAAATGAAAAACTTGGTCTCCAAAAGATATTATTAAAAGAATAAAGACAAGTCACACACTAAGAGAAAATATTTACAAAAGTGAAATACAATAAGTTTCATCTGTACTCTTTAATAATAGTATGGCATATATATATTTACACTGTGTGTTCACCTCCCATAGTTAGATTTCTTTCTGTCACCACATATTTGACACCCTTTACCCCATTTACCTCCTCCCTCCCCCCACTCCCTACCCTCTGGCAACCACTAGTCTATAGTCCATGTCCATGAGTCTCTGTTTTATCACATTAGCTAAAGGAATTGTATACAAAATTTACTAAGATATCTTAAACTCAACAGTAAGAAAAAAACCTAACTAAAAAATGGTCAAACAATCTGAACAGACACCTCAATAAAAAAGATACATTGATTAAAAAAAAGGATAAAAAGGTGCCACTAGCCATTAGTGACCTACAAATTAAAACAATAATGAGTACCAACACAGAGATAATAGAATGATTAAAATCCCAAAACTTGGAAATACCAAATGTTAATTAAGATGCAGAATAATAGGACTTCTCCTTCATTGCTGGTGGGAAGGAAAATGGCATTTAAGAACAATTCGGCAGATTCTTAAAAGCTAAACATATTCTTATCATGTAACCTAACAATCTTATTTTATTTTTTAAAATTAATAATTTTATTTTATTTTTTAAAATTAATTAATTAATTAATTTGCTTATTTATTTTATGGTGACATTGGTTAATGAAATCCAATATGTTTCATCTGTACACTTTAACAGTAAGGCATATATATATTCACATTGTATGTTCATCTTCCATAGTTAGATTTCTTTCTGTCACCACATAGTTGATACCCTTCACCCCATCTACCTCCCCCTTCCCCCCATTCCCTACCTTCTGGAAGCCGTTAGTCTATAGTCCATGTCCATGAGTCTCTGTTTGGTTGTCACATTCATTTGTTGCTGTTAGGTTTAGATTCCACATGTAAATGTTACCATGTGATTTTCAACTTTTTCTACCTGGCTTATTTCGCTTAGCATGATTATCTAGAGGTCCATCCATGTTGTCACACAGTATTTCATCTCTTCTTATGGCTGAGTAACATTCCATTGTATATATGTACCACAGGTTTTTTATCCAATTATCTATTGTAGGACACTTTGGTTGCTTCCATGTGCGAGCCACTGTGAATAATGCTGCTATGAACATCAGTGTGTAAATATCTTTTCAGATATGGGTTTTCAAGTCTTGGAGTAAATAACAATATTACTTTTATATATTTACCAAACTGACTTGAAAATTTATGTCCATAGAAAAACTTACATGTAAATATTTACTGTAGCTTTATTTATAATCACCCAACTGGAAGTAACCAAGATGTACTTCAGTAGGTGAATATTTAAATTAATTGAAGTACATCCATACAATGGAATATTATTCCATGATATATTCATGTAAAAATAAATGAGCTAACATGTCATGAAAACACAAGGAAGAATCTTAAATGTATATTGAAAAGCAAAATAAACCAGACTATAAAGTCTACATATTGGGGAAAGATAAAACATTGAAAAGCTGAACCACATGGAATATTTTAGGGCAGTGAAACTGTTCTGTAAGATAATGTAGTGCTAGATACATGATGCATTTGTTAAAACCCATAGAAGTTTATAGCACTAAGAGTGAACCTTAATGAATCACACTTAAAAAATTATTCAACAGTTTGGAGGATATTAGGATAAAATACAGATTGAAAAATTTTTCTAACTTTATTACAAATGTATAAAACCACTTCTGAAAGGGATAGAGAAAAAGGTGTTCTCAGTAATTTGAAGTTGAATGTATTCTGTAAGACTACTACAAGCAACAACACATGGTAGGAATGAACACATCGAGCACCCAGATTTTGGTTTCTAATATATTACCCAATAAAATGAATGAGGGATACTTGGAGCAATACTTGGTTCTAGGATTAGGGCAGGAAACATATAAGATGAGGCTGTAACATCTCGTAGTGCCAGAAAGTAGAGTGTTAAAAACAAACAAAAAACAGTAATGGGGATATGTCAAAGGAACATAGTAGCCAATCTAAAATTCCCAATGACAAAGCTGGAACAACTTCAGCAACAAATAAATAAAGTGGTATTAAAGTATAGCTCAAAGCATAAAATAAATATCTATGATCCCATAGTGATAAAAATATATGTTTTAATAAATAAATCATGGAGAAGAAACATAACTCTCATGTGGAATTATTCTAAATAATTTATGTAGATATTATGCTCTTAAAGAGGTAGAGCATAATATGCACTTCTGAAGTGTGAGTTGCACATAGTGATTTCCTTCCAAAGAAGAGAGTGTAAAAGGAGGGAAAAAGAGTAACTGCAGTGAAGAAAACTGACAAACACTACCTCAGTCAGGAGATCAAGGTCAACATTAACTGTGATAAGTCATGTTGATAGTATGTGCCCTTGATACAATGTAATAATCTTCCTCCCAAAAACTATAACCCCAGGTTCATGATAATAAAAAACAGTAGAAAATCCCCATTTGAGGGACATTCTGCAACATGCCTGACCAATACTCCTCAAAATTGTTAAGATCATCAAAAACAAGGGAAGCCTGAGAAACTGTCACAGCTGAAAGGAGATGTCACAATAAAATGTAATGTGGTATTTTGGATGAGATCCTGCAACATAAACAGAGCATTAGATAAAAACTAAGAAAATATGAATAAAGCATGGTCTTTAGATAACAATTATGTATCAATATTCATTCATTCATTCATAACAAATGTACCAAACTAATGTAAGATGTTAATGATAAAGGGAAGTGGAATAAGGGTATATGAGAAATCTCTGCACTATCCTCAGAATTATTCTTCAACTCTAAAACTGTTCTTAAAAAAAGATAAATGTATCATCTATTTACAAGTTACCTTTAAATTTTATTCCAAACATTCCATTGTAGTTATAAAGACTATTTATCCAAAATTCTTTTATGAAATTTATTTTATAAATATCTCTACATTCTAGATAAGTTTATATTACTTATTTTAAGGAGTCAGTCACACTGACTAATTCATCTTTCTCCCACTTTCTTTTAGAAAATAATTTTTTTCAAAATTATTTCAAATTAAAATATGAAAACACCACACATCCCAGGGGTTATCTTGACTCCCGTAAGTTGAAGAAGTTATTTCAGCAGCCATATACAACAATGGATTTTTTTATGGTTCTGGCTGAATTTATTTTCCATGCTCTAATGCTCTTTAGTATTATGGTTCACAAATATAAATGCCAATAACATAAAATAGATTAAATAAAATATCAGGAATCTGAGTAAATCTTTAAATTTACTAAGTTAATTTGTTATCTGTCAAGACCATATCTAAAATAGACAAGTAGATAACGTGTTATATTAATTCTCCTTACTCTCTAGAGAAGACATTCTGATTCTCTTCTACATATTTAATAGTCCCTCTATTAAGGTCTTTTAAAAGTCTGAATTCAATCTTTTATGCTGCTGTTTAATTCCATTCTTTCTTATTATTTTTTCAAGTAAAGATAGAAAATAATTACTGGCCATTTCCTACACAGCAATCATGTTGTTTATATAAAAGATTATTATTAAATAACCATTTTCTTCATGTAAAATGAGTTTAGTCCCTTTAATCTCTTTAACTCAAAGCCAATCTTTTTGTCTTCTTGTGGGTGGTTGTTATCTGACCACTTTTCTAATTTGCTACAGTCTTGTTTTTAGTCCAGCTCCAAAGACTTAAGTTTGACATTCAAATAATATATTTGAAAACTCATGTGTGATCTTGGAATAAAAATAAACTATGGAAAGAATAATGTTACCTAATTTTATTATTGAAAATAAATTTTACTGAAAACATTTCTAATTAGAATTTTGTGTATTTCAATACAAAATGGAATGTAAAATCTGATAGAATATAACTTCGTAAAGACCACTCCCTCCACGTGGGTATTAAAATATAGGCTATTTGTTGGGATACTAGTACACTAGATTGGTTGGCAAATTTATTCCAATATAAAGTAGTAACAGAAGTAAAAGAAATACGATATTTTGCGATCTCTGACAGCTCTCATTTCAGGTAGCAAGGTTCTTTGAACTGTAAAAAAGACTTTCTTGCTATTCACAGATTCTGTAGCCACACAGCTTTTGGAACAAAAATTGTTGCTTTTGTCAGATAGGCCTAAAGAAACATACCACATTGTCCTCTGGGGTCCACAGGAGATTCTCTTCAACATGAAGTCTTGGTCATTTGTGTCTACACAAATAGGATTAATGTATTGCTTTTATAAATGCAAAGAGTTGCTACATGATTATAAAGAAAAATATATGCAAAGTACTTAGCACAAGCCTGGCATTTACTAAGGGCTTGGGGTGAAAAAAGAGAATTTTAAAATTGTTTAATAAATTTACAAATTACAAATTTGAGGCTTTGTAACCATGGTAGAAAGATTTTTTTCCATCTTGTAAATGAGAGGTGTTTTTCTTTCTTTTCTTTTCTTTCTTTCTTTCTTTCTTTCTTTCTTTCTTTCTTTCTTTCTTTCTTTCTTTCTTTCTTTCTTTCTTTCTTTCTTTCTTATAATTATTCTGTTTGGTTGGTTAGAATTTTTTCAACTCCTGTAAGACATTTATCAGAGGTTACCAGAAGTGAAGTTGACACTCTCAACCTCAGCTCTAAATGATGTTACACCCTTAAATCACTTTGCAAAAACAAATGTTAACCTTGTGGTTAAGGTATCAAGTGCTCTGAACATTGACTGTTCATTTCCCTCTCAACCGCTCACAAAGTCTGAGTTTCTTAACACTCCTACCTTACAGCTCCCTGCCAAAGGCCATGACTTTACTCTTATGTCCTTGCCTCCATTTTTACTCCCTCTCTTTCTCAAAGTCATGAGATAAACTCCCCAGATACTTCTCTCAACCACAAAATTTTAGCAACCTCACCTTTCAAACTTAACATATATTCACCTGGGCCCTTATATCCTGAGATACTAACATATGAGCAATACCAGGGCAACCAGTATTGTGATTCTGTATGTGACTATTCAAAATAGACTAAATAAGTACTGAACAATACAATGTGCCCATGAAGGTGCCTCCTCAAACACACAAATTAAAGATGCTGATCATATTCCTCTTGGACTCAGTTAAAATGCCCCTGAAGACATGACTTTTATCTTTTAAATACTCTGTAGATCCTCAAATAATATGACTTTATATCATCTCCAAGAATAATGACTGGGCTATAGTTTTCAAGACTACCACCAGGGAGACAACTTCTAATAGTCCTAAAGATGGGAAAAGAAGTTTTTAAGAAAAAGTATTACCTTAGGTCTCACTTCATTAATATTTATCAATACACAACATGAAGTTGAGGTAATCATTTCAGCTCTACAAAACACTTCTGGCTAACTTATCTAGATAATCAAGATAAATATGATATTTATCTCATGAGACATCTGAACAACCAAACTTTTCATGAGGACTAACCAAAGAATTTCCTCTTTAGAATTTTCTTTTCAAAAACGATTATGTGGAGTTCCAGTCAAGATGGTGGAGTAAGTAAACACTGTGCTGGCCTCCTCACATGACCACATCAAAAAGCATCTAACCTACAGAACAGCAATCAATGAAAATTACCTGACGTCCACCTGAACAGAAGTCCTATAACTAAGGATATACAGAAGAAATCACATGGAGACTGTCAGGAGGGGCAGAGAAACAAAATGAGCTTTTCCTACATTCATGTGTGGCAGTAAAGAATCAGGATACATATCTCAGCTGTGGAGATTTCCCCAGAGGAGTGAAGGATCCCAGCTGCATACCAGTCTTCCCAGCCCAGACATCAACTCCAGGAAGAGAGTTGTGAAAACCAGCAAAGTTTAAAGCTGAGTGAGATGGAAGGCTTTGGGAAATCCAAGCCATTCTCTTAAATAGCCCACCCAAAGACTTACTCTCTGGTAGATTCATTCACTCTGAGTTCCATTGCTGAGGTAGTAGCTCTAAAGGTGCTAGGGACATACAGGGTGGAACTGAATTATCCGGTTTCAGTGTGAAGGCTGGAGGGGCAGCTTTCTCCCAGACAGAATTGCTGGCAGAAGATATTGTTCTTTTATTGAGTCCTCCCGACTACCCTCAGCATTCAAAGGCAGGCAGCCACTATATCTGAGTTTCCATCAACCTGGCCAATGTTGTTTGCCCTACCCTGGCAAATATTTGAGACCTCACCCACCCAACCTGCAGGCTTTCACATAAATTCCAGTAGCATTTCCATACAAATTGCCTTTCTAGCAGGGTCTGGTCTTGGTATGTCTATACTTCTTGCTAAGCAACCCCAAGCACGACACTAGTAACAGCTGGCCTCGCATCATAGCTTAGCCTTTTCCAGGCACCTCCAAGCCCAACTCAGATAGAAGACATCTGTGGGTCATTTTGTGTCTCCTCCCAGTAGGCCCTAGAACTGGCATGCACGATAGCCACTTTGTTGGAGCCTGAATACCAATAGCCACCTCCACAAATGGCACAACCAAAGGGCATACTGGACACATGCCAGAGCCCTACTAAAGCAAATCCTGCTCTGTAGGATTCATCCCTGCACAACAGCTCCTCTACTGTAGTCATGGCCAGTCATCACAATCAGCCTAAGTATCAGTCCCTCCCATTAACATGCAAACAGCGAATAAAGCTCATCTACAATAGGAGGGCACACACAACCCACACACGTAATGACACGCACTTGGAGTACCCGGCTCATGTGACCAGGGAGATTGTGCCACTGGACCGCAGAGGACACCTACTACCTAACATCATTTTACTCAGACCAGGAGACATAACACCTCTATCTAATACATAAAAACAAACACAGGGAGACAGTAAAAATGGAGAGACTAAGTAACATGTCTTAAATGAAAGAAAAGAACAAAGCTCTAGAAAAAAAATAAACAAAATGGAGACAAGGAATCTATCAGACGCAGAATTCAAAATGATGGTTATAAGGATGCTCAATGATCTCAGAGAGTACTTCAAAAAAGAGGAAACAGAAATTGATATAGAAAACAAAGGAAAAGTCAGAAATGAAGAATGCAATAACCAAAATAAATAATAAATTAGAGGGAATCAATGGTAGATTAGATGAACCATAGAATTGAATCAACATTTTAGAAAATAAGGTAGGAGAAAGCACTCAATCAGAACAGCAATGAGAAAAAAATCCAAAAATATTAGAATAATTTAAGGGGCCTCTGGTATTCCATCAAGCATACCGATATATACATCATAGGGATACCAGAAAAAGAGAAAAAGCATGAAATTGAAAACTATTTGAAGATATAATAATAGAACACTTTCCTAACCTAGCAAATAAAATAGACATACAAGCCCATGAAGTGCAGAGTCCCAAACAAGATGAACACAAAGAGGCCCACACCAAGATGTTTCCTAATGCCAAAGGTTAAAAACGAATAATATTAAAAGCAGCAAAAGAAAAGAAGTTAGTTACCTACAAGGGAGCTTACATAGGACTATCAGCTGATTTCTCAGCAGAAAATTTTTAAGCCAGAAGAGATTGGCATGAAATATTCAAAGCGATGAAAAGAAAAGATCTACAACCAAGTTTATTCTACCTAGCAAAGATATCATTCAGAACCAGAAGAGATAAAGAGCTTCCCAGATAAGAAAAAGCTAAAGGAGTTTATCACCACCAAACTAGTATTACAAGAACTATTAATAGACTTGTTTAAGAAGAAGAAGAAGAAGAAGAAAAACTAATAATACAAATAATAGAGTGGCAACAAATACATATCTATCAAGCATTATTTTACATGTAAGTGGATTAAATGTTCCAATCAAAAGACATAGGGTTGCTGAATGGATAAGAAAACAAAACCCTTACATATGCTGCCTACAAGGGACTCACTTCAAATTGAAAGACACATACACTGAAAGTAAAGGGATAAAAAAAGATGTTTCACAAAAATGGAAACAACAAGAAAAAAAAGCCTGGGTAGCAATACAAAATAGACTTTAAAACAAAAGCTGTATCAGAGACAAAGAAAGACCCAATTACTTCACTTCTGGGTTTTGATATGAAGAAACACAAAACAGTACTTTGAAGGAACATATGAATCCATATGTTCATTGCAGCATTATTTACAACAGCCAAGGTATAGAAGCAACCTTGGTGGCCATCACTGGATGCATGGATAAAGAAGAGGTGGTACAAATATACAATGGAATATTACTCAGCCATAAAAAAATAATGAAATCTTGCCATCTGCAACAACATGGATAGTCCTAGAGGGTATTATCCTGAGTGGAGTATGTTAGAGAAAGAAAATGTCATATGATTTCACTTAATGTGGATCTAAAAACCAGAATAAACAAAGAAACAACAGAAACAAGTTCATAGATACAGAGAGCATCTTAATGATTGATGAACTGAAGGTTAGAGTGATGGGTGAAGGGAGAAGATTAAGGAGGTACAAATTGGTAGTTACAAAATAGTCATGTGAATGTAGAATATAGTATGAGGAATATAGTCAGCAACATTGTAATAACTATGTATAGTGTCAGATGGGTATTGGATTTATTATAACTTTTTAAAATATCTAATCGCTATGTTGTACACCTGAAACTAATATAATATTGTATGTCAACTATAATTGAAACACACACACACACACACACATACACGAACGATTGTTTTTCCTATTTATATCTAACCTCCCCCAACTTCTTTCTCATATTCAAAAATTTTCAAATCAAAATGCAAAGCCCATACCTGTTGCTTAGTAACAATTCTGTATTGAAAATACTTTAAAAATATATTTATACTTCTTATATTCAGGGTTTTTTTTTTTTGGATTTTCAGCACATTCAAATCTTTTTAATGTAAGGGATATATCAAAAAAATGTAAATTATTTACAACAGTCTCAATAAGGCAGCACATGAGGGGAGTTATAAAATAAAAAAATAAATAACCAGTTATAGCACAAAGATCCCATGTCTCTGTTTTGGGGCTGGCTTGTAGCTTTAATTTCATACCTTGAGAACCCTTATCAGTGGAATGAATCTCAGTGTGACAGCCTAGTCACATCTCTCTATCAAGATCTGTGTTCACAATTGGTGTGTGAGGCAGGGATCCTGGTTTAGCAGTGCAGGCAACACATTTGAAAAATGGTACATAGAGACTGCTACCCCAGATCAAATTTATATCCTTTCACAAAGAGATTTCATTACTAAACTGCGCTAAGGAGGCATCTAAACCACCAATCTTCTGCTCTTCAGTTGCCTGTTAAGAGGGTCATCTGACTCAAGAAAGAAAACATTACATTTCCATTTTATAAATAGAAAGGGCATTACAAATATATTTTGCCTAAAGAAAATATTAATTAGAGAAATAAACCTAAATTTTGGTAAAGTGTCAGCCAAAATATGTTCATGATTGTCTGTTTGAGTCAGTCATATGGCATCCTGAAGAACATCTTGAAGCTGTCTCTAAATTGGGATTATAAAAGATGTCTTCATACACAGGGTCTGTATATCCAAGGAACAAGCAGGATAAGTTTTCCTACTCTTTATAAAAGAAAGACCAAAAATTACCTGGAAGAGAATCACTCTCTGTGTATTTTCTTAGTTATAATCATCTCCCTCTCCCTAACCCACCCCACTGCCTTCAGAAGTAATGACTCTACTCCAGGGATGAGAACACAGTGGTTAGTTTACATCATCTGGAGCCAAACTGCTTGGCCTTGAATTTTGGATCCCACCAGATGACTATGACTATTAGCAAATCACTTAATTTCCCTGTCTCTCAGTATGATCACCTATAAAATAGAGATAATAGAGATCTCATGGCCTTTCTAGGTGTCAAAAGAAATAAAATGTAAAGTTCTAAGGTGAGTGCTCAGCATACAGATCAATAAATATTAGCTATTCTTAATAGAAATGCCCAAAGCATTTTCTCTGAGCTTCTTTTATAGAACATATCACTCGCAACACTAGATTTCAGTTCAAAACATTGTTATGATCTGTATTGAAAGCATCTTTAAATTCATCCTGCACAGGGCCTAAAACAATGTTCCTTGTGAAACAAATGAAAGATTCTTTTTTGTTCCTTGCAGTGAAAAGTTTCCAAGTAAAATGTTTCACAAACTTCTGAAAAGAATTTTATTTAACGAGGACAATATTATTTCAACCCAATTATTGATCTCTATCATTCTACATCAAAATTTACCAATATTTGACTTTTAATTATTATAATTTATGTTATAGGCCAACATGAAACACTTCTATTTTAAAATTACTAAAACTAGGAATGTGACATTTGTCCTGTCCAGTATGAGGGCAATTAGAGTGAGGTGCCTCAGGATGAAATTCTACAAGAAACTGACAACCAGTTTTATAATAAATTTATTCTTTTATATCTAAAATCAATAATATTTTCATTTTACCATTTAGGAACATTGTTTTTTGATCAATAGATTATACACACACACACACACACACACATACATACACATATCTTATATATTATAGTTTTTTGATCAACATTTCATACATATATACTTTTTAATAATCACTAACACAGCCTATTTTCTTGCTTATGTGAACTAGCTAAGAACAGCAATGGGACTGAATGCTCTCCTTCTCAATGCTTGAATACATATATTCTCTGACTATAAGGGGAATTTTGGACCAGGAATGATTTCTACCACTGTGCTCTGTAGATCTTTTTCCAGAGGCATCGAAAATATATAAGTGAAATCACACACAACTCAGAAAATAAAACAAACTTTATTTGTACTATAAATACTTTTATGTTTGGGAGATAAAATTTTGTTTTTAATTTAGAGCACATTAAGTTGCATAACAAAGACTAGCTTTCCTTTTAAGGAATAAGATTCAGTCAATTAAATTTTTTAAATTATTATAATCTTAGTCCACTCCATAGTTATATGACAATGGCCAACAATTTATTCTAAAGCTTTATCTAGGCCTTTAGACCACTAAATATTATTTTTAACATAGTTTAAAATTCATGTGGCTAAAGAAGAATAATGGCAATTGTGTTTTTTTCCTCTTTTGGTTTCATTCATTCTTTTCCTCAGAGTTCTTTTATATCTGTTTCATCTGTTTCAAAGCTCAGCTGATAAACAATATTTTCTTCCTAGGTACTTGGACTTAGTATGTAAAGCAACCACAGTACTTTTATTTATTCTTTCAGATAAACTGGGAAAATTCACAAAACACATAGATACACACAAATAGAGATATACACACAGAGACACACAGAAACACACACAGAGAGACGTATACACAGACACACACACACACACACACACACACACACACACACACAGAGTCAATGGTCAAAAGATCAATGTCAGTCAGAACTTAAAATAGGAGACAAGTTGCAGCAGTTAACTGAAATTAAAATACGTCAGGGTTGACCAAGACCCAGCCAATAGCTGTTGACAGAGCCTTCAAAGAGGGCTGTCAAAATGTATCTACTAGATACATTTCAGATAAGTCTTAGTGCCAGCAAAAGGGCATTTAAAAATCCATTGAGTTTAAAAGACATTTTCCTGATGATTTAACCTTTTCAGGATAGGAGCATTCATTAATTTGGCCTTCATATTCCTCAGCAACTACTCGACTGAATAGTGGTAGATGTTTCAGGTGCTTAAACCACTAACAAATAATCCAAAACTTGATGGCTTAAAACAACAATCTGGAGTTTCTGGAGGTCAGCACTTTCAGAGTGGCTTGGCTACTCATTTCTGGTTCCATCACCCTAATGACAACACAGTCAGGTGGAGGCTCAAGTTGAAGCATGACCAAGAACTTTCTCTTATTTGTCTGGTTCCAGAGCTGGGAATACTCAAAGAGCAGAGCTGGACTGCTGGGTTTCTCAGACATTTCCTCCTATTTCTATATCTCTCCATAGGACCTCTTTCCAGCATAGCATCTTCAAGGACTTCTTATGTGTTGGCTCAGGACTTCTAACATGTGTATTCTCGTGAAAGCAGGAAACCCAATATTACCCAACATCACTTACACTATGTTCTAATCCTTAGAAGTGAGTTACTCATTCGGCCTTCATTGGTAGAGAGGAGTTAAACTCCACCATTTTAAAGGAGGTGTGTAAAGAATTTTCAGATGTGTTTTAAAACCATCTAAATGATTCTGCCTAATAATTACTTATTTTTACAAGTACTAGATGAGTTTTAACTAAAAATTAGCAGGCATTGACTTTTCTTTCTTAAAAAAATTAAGTTTAAAACAAATATGTTATAATTATGTATTTTTAATTATATGTTGAACTAATTCTTAAATGTTTTTAGGAAATAAGGAGAGCTATAAATAAATAGAATCAATAATACAAACACATAAATCTGGATAAAATGTTCATAAAGATGTCAGGGGAATGGCTTAGAAAATGCTAATATTCTCTGAATATTGTTCGTCAGAAAAGATAGAAGTTTGTGCTTTAAGCAAATAATATTCACAATTTTAAACATGGGTAGAAATTATGAATGTGGAAACGAAACATCCTCCTACATTCTCTTACAAAATCATTGCCCCTAAACCATTGAGACTCTCTTTTGCACAGTTTGACTTTGAAAATAATTTTAATTTGAAATTGATTAAAAGTCAAGTAATTATTAATTCAAACTAAATAATTAATAATTAATTTTTATCTTCTTGTTTATGCCTCATGAAATATTTCAGCAATCAACTGATATGCTACCACCTGGATTAACACTAAGACGTTTGTTTGATATTTGACAGGTGTTAACACTGATAGAAATCAGAGCATATTAATTAGCAAACTCATTTTATTAAGGAAAAGTTAGGTTTTTATCAATTAAAAAGCTTGTTTTTTGAACAATAATGAAAATTTATTCCAACTCTTGAATGTCCCCAAAGGGATCACAATAGGAAAAAAAAAATCACTAAAATCAGAAAAGAAGAAATATAAGCCAATGTCTATATTCCTTCCACAATTCTCCCAGAAAAAAAAAAACTCTAGGAATTTCCTTCAGGAAAGTTAAAACTTAAAACTCTAAATAAACAACACAAACAGACAAATATAGAAACTAAGATCAGTTGAGGATTAAAAGGAGTTTGTAAAAAGCTAAGTGCTCATCCTGAGAATTTTTTTTTAACTTTACTTCAAGGTTAAATTTACCACATGTTATGGAATCAATATATTGATCTATTATTTCAGGTTATGTCCATATTTTTCTATAATAACACCTGATTCAGAAATTAAGAAGGAAAAAATGCTCAGTTCTAAATATGGTTTATATTTGCCTATATTTGCCACACTAAAATAACCAAAGAAAGACACATTTTATGGACACAAATGTCCTGTCTACCAACACTAATTTAGAAAACAAGTATCTATTTTTGTGAAGAATGTCAAGGCTGAAGTTGGAACCCCCAGGTAAGAACTGTTTAGTAAAGAGTTTTGGTTTAGAAATAAGTAAAAGACAGAAATTACAAAGTTAATTTGCCAAATATACTTTTAAAAAAATTCTTCCTTTTATAAATAATAAAATTAATTAGTTTTTAAAACCAAGGTATCACCTTCAAGTAGATTGTTTTCCTATCCCCTACAGTTTAGAGGCAGATTGGCCCTATGGGCTATTTCACATAGAGTATTCGAACAAATGAGATGCTGTCCTTTCAATTCATATACTGATATTGATAGTCCTTACCATGCTGGAAGCTTTTTCATATGGCCAGGTTTTTAGTTAGTATAGTTTTAAAATATAATCAAAGCTGAAATCATATTTTTAGTTATTGCCAGTAAAAAGCCATAATAGAAGCCAGGAACCAAAAGAAGGGAGACTTGATCTCAGCCCACATAATGCAAAGGGCACCAGAAAAGAAATGACGAATCAGGTTTTTAATCTCTGAGACTCCAGTGAGCTCTAAGACATGGAACCAGTGCTCACCCATGCAAATCCTTCATTTCTAAATATTAGCTAATTATCTAAGATCCCCTCAGGCTCACTGTTAGAATATTTGAAAACTAATCATTATGACTTCTGTAATAAGACTCAAAATCTAAAATTAAATTTCAAAAATGAGATAATCAAGTAACAAACTATTATCAGTAATCTCTTTCAGCATATGGTAAAGTTATCACAGGAAAAAAAAAAACATAAAATCTATACAAAAAACAGTGTACTTTCAAGGTGTGTCCCATAGTTCTTACTTCCAAACAATTAATCATTCCATTTGCACTATTCCCAAATAAAAATGCAGGATCTACCCTTGATGGTGGTCGCTTTTTAAAGAGATCAGGTTTAATTGGTTAGTGACTGATCAATTCACAATTCAGGGCTTGTATAAACCAGCCTGAACTAAAATGCATTAAAAACAATGAAATGGATATATTGATAATTTCACCTGAAACTAAAAATGTACAGCTATGCCCATAAAGAGAAAGATTTATGAAACCAGGTAATAAATTCAGAGCAACACATTATACACAGGAAACTAATTAAGTTTTCCCTTCAGTCACTAAGGTCCTTTTACACAGAGATGCCCTGTTTCCAAACAGAAACTTTCCAAATTATAAACATTGTTAAATGATTTATCCAGTCAGGCCATATCAGATAAATAAAACAAATAAAATCTGAATCAAATGGTATAAAATGAAGAATATTTCTGTTAACATTTTAGTTTTTCCTATGTGTATTTTATGAGCTCACAGTCTTTATCCAAATAGTTCTTTGAGTTTTTACTCTCATGTTCCTCTTTCCTTTTCTTTGCCTTCAAATATACACTTTAAAGTACCCCAATAGGAGAGCCCTGCTGTATGAGAGAGTAAAAGCACAACTGAGATGGAGAAACAGGAGGAAATAGTAGCTGAAGAGACTGAAGAGGTGGGAAGTGGATCATCAGGATAAGTCTTGCAAGACCCAATGAGAACTTGATTCTTTATCCTGTGGACAATGAACAGCCACTGAAATGTGTCCAGGAGGAGAAAAGTGATAGGAGAGCATTATTAATTAGTGTTTCTACACTATCCCTTAGACCTCAGTACAGAGGCTACACTGGTACAAGGCCTAGAACAGATAGATCATTAAGCTGTTGTATGGCTCAATAGTTTGAGCAAGACAGAATGGTAACTTGAATTTGGCTGATTACAGTGAGCAGGGAGGACAGGAATAATTCAAAAGGGGTTTTGAAAGCAGAATCAATAGACTTGTAAATAGCTCTATCTGTGGAATGAGAGGTTAGGTGTTTAAGTGTAACTTCATACTCCTGACAAATCTCCAGAAGGACTCTGTTTTGTTTCATGGTGTCCTCTCTGTGGAAGGAGGTAGCAATTCTAACATTGGAGGTGAAGATATCATATCTATATTTCTATTACCTAATGCCTTGGAATAACTATTACCTCCTATATACCCACATTCAAATTAAGTACAAGATTGAATCATTTTTATATTTGAAAGAAAATACTTTTTAAAAATATTTACAAAAAACTCTTTGTTCTCATCTGCTTTCACTTTGTTTCTCAGTAGGATTTGAATTTGAAATTTAAAAAAAAAAAAAAAAACCTGAGAAATAAGACACTTCTTAAGTTTCTGACCATATGGGAAAAAAAAATAATAAGACAAACTGAGAGTCATCATGTTTACTAGCCAATTCTTAAAATAAATTTTTAAAAGATTACACATTTGATATTCTGAATCCCTTTTTATACTGAGCCACATTACTTCCATTTTTAAAATCATAAACTTATGAGGATTTTATAGTTTTCATTGGCATTATTCAAGTGTATATTTTATAAGCAGATTTCTCTGAGGGTTTTATTCCTGTTTGCTTTTTGTGGTACCCAGCCACAATTAAAATAGTCTGGGTTTTGACAAATACACAAACGTTTAGCAAAATGGTTTTTAAAGATGGTTTATTGTCATTGCTCTATGTTGATTAATCTTCCATTAATTTTTAGATCCAAAAAGTATTTGCTTCATAAAGAATTTAAATAGTACTAATAATCCCAGGTGATTTGAGGAAATGTTTGGTGGAATAGTTCTGGAAGATGACTAAATTCTCTAGGCATAAGTTATTTTTTTTTTTTTGAAACTAACAACACACAACAGACGCAAATTCGCGAAGTATCGAAGACTTCCCCCCTCAACTAACATAATAACATGATAGCAAAATGGTGAACAAACCAAATTTTCCCAGGAAAAATCTCAGGAGGTTATTTTCCACTGGCTCTTTTCATGAAAAAGATCTGAAGTGGTTTATAAACACACACATATCATACCTACAAAGACTGAAAAATAAAATACATTAAAACAAAATTGAGAAGATAGACGATATGCAGTGCAAGGAGCTCCCGGAGACATTATCAAGTGCCACAAATTAGCCATCCTCTCCTTCTGGGCCTATGGAAAATGCGCTTCTTAGTCCCTTGCATAGCATAGGCCAAGGAAATGTGAGAAAAACTAGCATGTAACACCTCTTAGTGGAGGCAATGAAAATTCTACATTTGACTCTCCAGTTCTTTTTTCCCCTGCCACTTCAGCTAAGGAGGTTGTGTGTTTCCAAGAACAACGGGTGGAGACCATCTCCTTTTGGATATGGGACAGAATATCTGAATGGAATAAAGCCCCTGCCAAATTGCTCAGGGATTTTTGTTTATTCTGCTAGGCCATGGAAATTTGAGGATGTTTTGTTACCACATAACCTAGCCTGTCTTGACAAATGTTATTAGTGACTATTTTGAAAAAAAAAAGGTTCATCAGAAGTCATGAATAAGAGATTAACAATGATATAGAGACTAAACTAAGTAATTATTCACAAAATGTTATTAAAATTTTAGGTAATATTTTTTGAATACTTATATCTATTAAATGTTCTACATGCATTATCTCACTTAATCCAGACGTGAGAAGTGGTATTTAAAGAGATTAACTAATTTGCATAATTTCTAAGTAAAGAAACAGGACTTCAGCAGAGTAGGTCTGACTCTAGAGCTGTACTGAAACTGTGATCCCAAAGAATAAGGTTTTCACAGGACATCACCTGGTAAAATCACCATGACTCAGCAGGAAAATAAATTTTTTCCTAGTTCTAAGTAGATTAAAATTCTATATCATTAAATAAAAAACATAACAGATGATTTACCTGATAATTACAATTAATTTTAAAAAAACAAAAACAAAAACAAGAGCTATGGGTTTGACAGACTAAGATCTCAATTGTGAAGTGATCACTTCCTTTCATTCAGGTAAATAGATTATCACAGGAAATTAAGTGCCTCCTAAGAGAGATGTTGCCTCATCTTTTAACTTTTCATTTCAAATAGTAGTTTAAATATTTCTGTGAATAATATTCTGAAGTAATTTCAAACTTACTGAGTTGAAAAATTGAGATTTATCAATATTTGACATTTTAGCAAACTTGCTTTCTTTTACACACACACATACAAATACACACATCATTGGTTTGTTATGAACTATTTAAGAGATAGTTGCAAAATTATATCACTAAAATGGAAACCCCAGCCTTCATCCTCCTCAAACAGAGATCAATAATTAGCTATCTGTGGGAAAACAACAACAACAACAACAACAACAACAACAACAACAAACTTTTGAAGGAGCTCTGGAGTCCACTTAAGAAATTTTAGCAATACAGTAGAACAACAATAACAAAAATATCTGCAGATAATTATACCAAAAGAGAAGAAAGTCAACTTCATTTTGTGTGCATCATCTCATCCCCCCAAGCCAACATTGTCTATCACTAAAAGGAAATTTCCCAGCTAGAAATATTTCCCCTGGTCAGGAAAGACAGATTAGGGTAAATGACCAGCTTCTTCAGCATATCAAGACACCACACAAAGATCCTGCTTCAGTGTCCCCTGACCCAGACCAGAAAAACTGAGACAGCTAAGGCCAAAGAAGAAAAGCAAACATTGCCAATAATACTCACACATTGGGAGCAATCTGGGTTCACAATAACCAATTCTGTATACAGGCTCTGTTGCTTTCACCACTGAAGAAGGAACCAATGGCCAACACAGTTGTCACAGACCCCATGCATATTTCACTAGCTTTTGTCTTAGAAGTATCTGCATTGACTGACACTATCTGTTTGAATTTCTCACTGTACCTCCATACGCATACAATAGAAGTACTTGCACCAGCAACCAGCTCAGGTTTTGGTGACTTCTAAAGTGCAAGATGCTGGCTTAGACTCCAAAGCTGACCCCCTCCTCTATGAATGGGCTCAGGGAGAGTTCCTTCAACTGTATATTTGCACATTGTCAGTCTCATTCCCATCACCAAACTCCACTGCAGTGTTTAAGCCCGGGGGAGATTATGTAGCGGCAAGAGAAAAAGCCAGTAGCCAGCATCCCTGCAGCTTCTTGTGGGCCCAGACCAGTCCCTGCTTTCTGTCACTGGTCTGTATTATCATGCTCACCTTTAGCTAGTACTTCCAGCTGTGTACCTACATGCTTTTGGCCTGACTCCCATCACTGGAATCCACTGTAGTACACACACTTGGGAAGAGATTGTAAATCCATGGGAGATTATACTAACAGCCAGGACCTGTGCAGCTGCCAGTGAGTCCATAGTTGGCCCTTGTCCTTATTGCCTGCCTTGGTCCTTACTACTATGTGTGTGTCTGCAACCAACCCCAAAGACTAAACAGGCAAATGCGACTGGCCCCTGCAGCTAAATTGTATGCATATCACCAGCTGCAGCCACCACTACTGTATGATCACTAGCTATTGGACTACAAGTGCTGCTGAGACCCTAATAACCTTGATAGATACTACTGAGCCTCCACAATACTTGCCACAGGCCAACAGCTGTTGATAATGTGAACCTCAGTGACCTAAGTCAAAGGGACATCACGTGCCCTCAGAACAGTATTGTCACACACAGCTCCACATTTGGTGCCCCACATTTCTAGACTGAGAGTCACAAAACACTCCAGCATTCCCTACCCATATGTGAAAGTTTTCCCTTACCAAAGTCAGTTCATAAAGTCTAGAAGAGTTTACTGTTTCTTGAAATGCTCAGACAGCTACTTACCACGCAGAGATCATGAAGAATCAGGGGAAAATAACTCCCCAGAAGAAATAGAGTAAAACTCCTATAACTGTCCCCAAAGAGATGAAGATTCAGGAATTGCCCCCCCCCCAAAATAATTCAAAATAATTTATTTAAGGATGCTCAGAGAGCTACAAGAGAATACAGAAAAATAATTTAATTATATCAGGAAAACAATACAAGACCAAAATGAAAAGTTAAACGAAGAGATAAAAAGCATAAAAAAGGACGAAACAGAATTTTGGCACAGATGAATACAGATGCTTCTTGACTTACAGTGGGATTACCTCCTAATAAACCCATCATATGTAGAATATATGTTAAGTTGAAAACTTATTTAATACACCTAACCTACAAAACATCATAGCTTAGCTTAGCCTAGCCTACTTTGAAGATGCTCGGAACACTTATGTTAGCCTACAGTTGGGCAAAATAATGTAACACAAAAATGAGATAATGTTATACTGCATATCACTAGCCTGGGAACAGATCAAAATTTAAAATTGAAATATGATTTCTACTGAATATATATCACTTTTGGAATATAATGAAGTAAAAATTTTAAGTCAAACCATCATAAGTCTGCCTATACAATGACTAAACAAGAGAATTTACTAGATAGTTCTAACATCAGACTTGACCAAAAAGATGAAAGAATCAGGGAGTTAGAGACAAATCAACTAAAATTATCCAATCAGAGGAGCAAAAGGGAAAAAAAAGAAATTAAAAAATTTATAGGACTAATGGAATGCTATTAATAATGCATTCATCATTAAAATCACAGAATTAAAGAGGAGAAAAGGGCAGACACATATTTAAAGAAATAATAGCTTAGAACTTCACAAATATGGGGAAAATTTAGACATCCAAGCTAATGTATCTAATAGGTCAACCCAAAATTTCAATCCAAAAATATTTTCTCTCTGACACATGAAAATATACCTGCTTAAATAAAAGAAATAATTTTAAAAGCAAAAAGAGGGTAAAAAATGTCATACAAGGGAACTCTCATAGGACTCTTAGCAGAGAGAATGGGGTGATATAGTCAAACTGCTTAAAGAAAAAAATTGACAAACTTTACATAGCAAACAGCCTTCAGAAATGAAGGCAAGATATAGGCTTTACTTAATAAACAAAAGATGAGAGAATTAATCAACACTAAGACTCCTATACAAAAAAATATTGAAGGGAGTTCTTTAGGCTGAATCAAAAAGACAATAATCAGTAACATAAAAACAAATAAAAATATACAACACACTGGTAAAAGTAAGCAAATAGTCAGATTCCAAATATACTAATACTGTATATGGTGTGTTAACTGTTTAACTCTAGCTTAAAGATTAAAGGACAACAGTATTAAAAATAGCCATAACTACAATCATTTGTTAATAAATATATAATATCAAAATGTGTATTTTGACACCAAAAAAAAAGAGGGAGTAAAAGGGTAAATTTTAGGGTTAAACTGATGTCAACATAAAGTAGGTTATTATATATATTTTCTATAAACTTCATGATATCTACAAAGCAAAACCTACAGTACAGAAATCATTAATTCCCAAAGGAAGGCATTGAGAGGAAGAAGGGGACAAGGAAATTTCAAAACAGCCAGAAAACAATAAGATGGCATTAGCAATTCATTATCCATTATTAATTACTCTAAATGTAAACAAATTGAAGTCACCAATCAAAAGACATTGAGTGACTCAGTGGATTAAAAAATAAGAACCAATTATATACTGCCTATAAGAGATTCACTTTAAGGCTACACCTAGACTCAGAGTGAAGGAATAAAGAAAGGTATCCCATGCAAGTGAAACTAAAAGAAGCTATACTTATATCAGACAAGTAGATTTAAGCCAAAAATGGTAACAAGAGACAAGGAAAGTCATTATACAATAATAAGGGAATCAATTTAACAAGGAGATAAAACAATCATAAATATATATCTCCCAACATTGGAGCACTTAAATATATTAAGCAAATACAGATCAGAAGAGAGAAATAGAAAGAAATACAAATTAGGGACTTCAATAATCCACTTTCATCAATGGATAGATTATCCAGACAGAAAATAAGCAAGGAAACAGTGGACTTGAACCATATTTTAGACAAATGAACCTAAAAGAGATATAGGTAACATTCTATCCAATAGCAGCAGAATATACATTCTTCTCAAGCATACATGGAACATCTCCAGGATAGACATATGATAGTCACAAAACTATTCTCAGCAAATTTAAGATTAAAATAATACCAAGTATCTTTTCTCACCACAATGTTATGAAACTAGAGGAAAGCTGGAAAACTTACAAATATGTTGAAATTAAGCAAGATGCTCCTAAACAACCAATGGTTCAAAGAAGAAATCAAAAGGAAAAAAATATATATATTAAGTGGAAGTACATCAAACTAAAAAACTTACACACACACACACACACACACACACACACACACAAATTTAAAAGGCAATCTGTGAAATGGTAGAAAATTTTTGCAAATTCTATATCTATAAGGGTTTAACATACAAAATAGATAAAGAATACATACAACTCAATAGCAAAACAAACAAACAAAAACTACAAACTGATTTAAAAAAGAACTAAGGAACTGAATACTTTTTTCCAAAAAAAAAAAAAAAAAACAAATGGCCAATATGTACATGAGAAAGTGCTCAACATCAGTATTTGTCAGGATAATGCAAATCAAAACCACAATGAGATTTCACTTCACACCTGTTAGAATGACTATTCTCAAAAACACAAGAGATGAGATGTGTTGGCAAGGGTGTGGAGAAAAGGCAACCCTTATGCACTGTTGGTAGAAATGTAAATTGATGTAGCCACTATGGAAAACAGTATAAAGGGTCCTCAAAAACATAAAGAATAAAACTACAATATGATCCAGCAATTCCACTTCTAGGTATATAGCCAAAGAAAATGAAAACAGGATATTGAACACATCTGCACTCTCATATTTATTGTGGCATTATTCATAATAGACAAGATATGGAAACAGCCTAAATGTCCATCAATGGATGAATGGATAAAGATATAGTATTTATGCAATCAAATGTTTTTAGCCATAGAAAAATGGAAATCCTACCATTTGTGACAATATAGATGAACTTTGAGGGCATCATGCTAAGTGAATTAGACAAAGACAAGTATTATACAACCTCACTTATATATAGAATCTAAAGAAGCTGAACTCAGGAATAGAGAGTAGAGGGTGGGAAAATGGGGAGATGTTGGTCAAGGGGTACAAGGTCTAGTTATTAGATGAATACATTCTGGAAATCCAATGTATGGCTTGTTGATTCTAGTTAACAGTACTGTATTATATACTTGAAAATTGCTAAGAGAGTAGATTTTAAATGCTATCACCACAGAAAAAGGAATAGTAATTATATGATATGATGGAAGTGTTAACTTTATAGTGATAATCATTTTGCAATATATAAGTGTATTAAATCAACATGTTATCTACTTTAAATTTACACAATGCTATATGACAATTATATCTCAATAAAACTAGGAAAAAAATACATAACAATCTAATTCTAGATGTTTATTTCTTAAACACAAAGATTTGTTGTTGTGTTAGTAACTAAAGTATAAATATTATATTTAGGAATTATATCATTCATCTAATATATACCTCATAGGCAAATTTTGCCAATTACCCTAATATGTTTCTTAATCTGGAACATATTAGGGTATGTTCATCATTTTTGTCTTTTCATAACTTTGACATGCTTTAAAAACAGACATCAGTAATTTCAAGGTATACTTCTCACTTCGGATATCTCAAATATTTCTTTCTGTTTCATTCAAGGTTATGCATTTTTTAACAGAATAAACATAAATGGTATTGAGTCCACATTCACTTGCTTGTTTGTTCATTGTCTTTGTTATTTGTTTCTGCTGCCTATCTAACAGAGGCTTTGGGGTTCAAATGAGATGATACCTTTGAAAATTCTTTAAAAACTATAAGAGATTTTACTTCTATATGCATAACAATTAGTAGAAATCATGAGTTGCATAAATATAAATGTCAAGGTATTTTTCAATATAAATGTCACAATTTTAAAGGAATAAATTTGAAATGAATCCTCTCCAATTTCAGAGAAAAAAAGAATAATTTTCTTAATTCCATTGCATATGATGGGTAAAAAACAAAAAGCCCATATATGAAATGGTAAGACAAAAATTTGAATAAAATTAAGTAATTCACCCAATTATTTTGCAATATCTCAGGTAAAAAAGTATGCTTGATCTAATTTATTATTCATAAATTATTTATTTTTTGCCTCTTTTAAATTAATATAGAGTTCAGAAAAACTGACCTTTGACCCAAGCTGGCTAACTGCTGCTCATAAAAAACAACTTATGTGAAGCTTACTGAAGACCATCTTGAGGCCCAAACACAGAAAAATGTTTATACCTCGTTACTGAAGGACCTGCTTTTCTGCTTCCCAGAATGCATATGGAGATTTCTGTAATAGCATCACTTTAGGTTGAGTACAAACACAATATAAATAGTCTAAAGGTGTCACTCACTTTCCTAACACTCACTTTCAAACTTGCTTAAGCAGGTTCAAGACAAGTTTGCAGTAGGGCGACCTCAGAAATATTTTTTCTCTGTCTATATTGTTGTTTTGTTTATTTGTTCTGTTATTATTTTGCACTGTGATGGTTTTTTTCAAATAGGTGAAGGAGATAGTAAGGAGTTGTGAATATGCCCCATCAGTAGGGGAACCAGAAGCCTAGGAATTTGTCTGATTTATTTAAGGATTGGGTACATGGAGTATGTACCCAATCAACTATGACCAGCCAGTAAGATGCAGATCTCACTAAAAAAGACTGTATCAAGTTAAAATAGTTTTCATGTTGAAGTCCATGGACATTTAGGGGTTTGTGGATTGCCACCCATGAACCACGAATGCCCTCAAATTGCAAGAAAAGTATATGTGTTTGGGAAGAAGTTCCATAGTATTTATTAAACTTGCAAAATAGCCTAAGTGGTTAAAAACAACTTCAATTGCATGTTGTGATCACAAATGTTCTGGCCCACTTCCATCATTAACCATGATTGGTTCATTTGTTCTTCTCTAATAGCTTATATCTTAGATCTGCCAGGATCTTCATCTCTATCTGACCAGGATGTTCCTGGTCCCTGATGATTCTATGCTCTTCTTTCTTGCCTTGTCTGGATTCTAGACTTTGGAAGCTGAGCCCTCCTCCATGATCTTACATACTATTTTTTCCCCAGCTATACATATATGTCAGGCAAATCTTACCCTACTACAAAAAGATTTATTTTCTGTGAGTTGTTAAAATATTTGTCATAGTTTTTTTAAATATGCATCAAGTTCAATAAATATACTATGAATTAATTATATAAAGTCTTGAAATATATTTAAGCAAAATATTAGGCAAATGGTTTTATTTTGTCTTTGAATCTCTAAATACACATACATTAGAAAATAAAACTAATATGCTTTCTCCAATGTTTAATTGAATAATTTCAAAATGGATACATGCAGTTTCCATAATTGACTATATCACACATCTATATATTTTTCAAATAATGGAGAAATTATCATTGTCTATGTATAAATTTTGGATAGCACAGGTCAAATTTTGGATCGTATGGTGAATGACAAAGAGATAAAAATTACTTGGTTCTTCTTGAATTTCTTTGCAATGATTAATGTTTTATTAAATTAAATATGCCAAACCAAAGAGAGGTGGAAATTCAAGAATTCACCAGGAGAAAAGATGATATTTTCCATGGAAGATCAAGAATTATGTAATGTAATTTAAACATTTAAGAGGAAGGTACATGTTCTAAGAACTTGCCTAGAATCGCAATTATGACTGCAGGCTGCAGTCACACTAACATTTGCTGGTTCAGTAACTGTTTTAGCTGGAGGCACAATAAAATATCTTAATTTAATTTTTAACTATTTTCAGGGTCAGATATCCCCAGCAGGCACTAAAGCATTTGCCCACCAACCTGCACATTTTAAAGGAATGTGAAGGAATAGTGATAATGAGAAATCTACTGAGCTTTGATTCCAACCCTCCATATTCCCTCTGGCAGTGTATTTAAGTTCCAACCATAAAACTCTGAACCTCTGGTACTGAATTGACATTATTAGAATTATACCAGCCCGAATAAAAAGCTTCATCAGTTCTGATGGAAGAAAGATGGAGTGAAAAAGTCATGATAAGATCATCAGCTGAGTGAGAACATCTTGCATTTGTGTAAATTTTTGGTTTTGAAAATTTTTTTTATATTTTCCTACATCTTCCAACCGCTGTTGACGTGAGCAGGAAGTTGAGGTATATTACCGAGATGGCCTTTTGTTAACAGTTCTGAGCATGCAAATATGGAAGACATTCTTCCTGTACCTTGCTTCAAGCTCAGAAAATTTGCCATGTTTTTGGCCCTCTGCGTGCCTTTACTCACCAGCTTCTTTTCAAAGCTTAACAACTAGGGAAAGGACCTGTTTTCAAGTTACAAATATGGAGATTTGGCCACTGTCACTCCACGTCTGTTCTCACAGCTCCACGGAAGAGCCAAAGGAGATGAGAACAAGAGCAATTATACAGGCTGTTCATTTTTACTTTTCTAGCATTTGTTTTCCTTGTATTTAAAATGAGGAAATAGGGCAAAATAAATCTCCGAGATACATGCCAATTCAAACATGAAAGTTTTGTAGTTAGGTAAAAATATTTGTAAGTCAATCATTTTTACAAAACTTAATTTTAAGTTCACTGGAGAGTTTTCAGAAGTTCCATTAGTTTAAATTTAGACTGCTATTATCACAGCATTATAAAGAATATCTGAAGTGTTAGTAGCGAGAACTCCTACATAGAAATGACTCATGAATATGAACAACATGTGCAAATGTCCCTTCCTTCCTTCTCTCCGCACCAGTAATTCCTGGTACTACTGCTAAAAAAGAAAAAAAAAAAGAGAGAAAAAAAAAGGCATTCTGGGCAGGCAAAAAGCTTTAGAGAAACTGGAGGTTCAGAAGTAAAGAAAGAAAAGCTACTGTGGAAAAGAAAATGCAGCATGGAACTTACCAGGGACAGAGTGCACACACAGAGTGAGCTAGCCCAAAAATATCTTTCCCCTACTGTTTGAAGCTTCGACTTTGTTTTAGCATGTTGAAATCGCATCATTAAAACATACTTTTTGGATAATGACCACATTTTATTTTAAATGCAACTAACTCTAGGAGAATTCAGAGACTGTCAAACCTTCATGCATTTGTGTGATTTGGTTCAATCAGATTGTTTTTTTATTAACAACCCAGCTATAAATAGTCCCAAATTAATTATTTTTAAAAGCTGGAAAGGAAAGGCAGATAATTTTGGTGAAAGATAATTTGAGAGAATGGGCTAATTTTAGCTAATGCAGATAGAGAAGTTTAGAAGTCTGTAAATTAGGGCACTAAAAAAATGGAGTTGTAGAAAGTTCCTACCCAACAAAGGAGGTGCTGGACACTTTACCAGATGCTTCATGCTTTTGAGAGTTAGGTATTATGTCTTTAACATATTAAAAAATAAACAAACAAACAACAACAATAACAACAAACTGAGGCTTAGAGAGACAAAGGAACTTGTCCAGGGTCAGAATCTGACCATGTTATTGATATCATTTCATGCTGCCTTCACTCTGTGCTCTTTCTTATATAGCTCTTTTCTATTTTCTTGCAATACTACTCTTCACTGCTACCAGAAGATAAACGGTGAGAAAACTGTCATTTAGCTGTTATTTCTGTGACCTAACCTGGACAAAAAATATATTTTTGGTTCCATATGTCCAGTTAATAAATGAGCTTTAAGATATAATTATTCTTAAGTTCAGTGACTCATATACTTTTGATTTTTCTCAGCCACATAAATAAATTGATAAAATTATAGAAATAATTCCTTATTGGTAATTTACTTTAATTATCACATCATATTATAATTGATGTTGACTTATGGTCCTGCTAGACTTTAAGCAGGTACTCTACTGTATTGGCCATACTAGGAATCCAGAAAACATTGAATAAATAAATGAATGTGAATAAATAAAACCTAATCAAAATGTCCTAGTCAACAATAGTTGTATGCACTTATTTTTCACACTAAAGACTCTAGGAAACCATGGGCTAGCTCTGGCTCTGACCGACAATGATAGGCCAGTCTAAAGCAACTATAGGGAGCATAATTTGTTTGGTTTAGAATGAACAATCTGGACATGAATATATTTAATATCTTCCCTCCTTTTTTTACTTTTTATTTTACCAAGAGTTTTCTTAGACCATAGAGTTGAGAAAATAGAATACTTCTGGGACCAAAAATAAGGAGTTAAACTTGGAATTTTAAGAGCATAGGTAATTTCAGAGTTTTCTCAAGATAACAGAGTAGTAGGTGAATGTGCTCACCTCCTTCCACATCAAAATTACAACTAAATTATAGAACAACCATCTTTGAGAACTACATGAAGACTAGCTGAATGGAACTCCTATAACTAAAGCTATAAAGAAAAAGCCACACTGAGAATGGTAGATGGGGTAGAAATGCAGAATGGGCTGGTCCCACATGCACATGTAGCTATTGAGAATTGAGAGGAATATCTCAGTTGCAGAGGTCCCCCCTGAAGAATGAGGGGACCCAACCCCATACCCAGCTCTCCAGCCCAGACTTCCAGTGCCAGAAAGAAGAGTACCCACAACATCTGGCTGTGAAAATTAGCAAGCATTCTGTCAGGTGAGACAGAGGGCAGCTGGAGTCCAGGTGTTTCTCTTACAGAACCTATGCACAGACTTATGCACTTACAGACTCACTCTCTCTGAGCTCCAGCACTGGCACACCAGATAGGAAAGTTCTAGGGATATACGGGGAAGAACTGAAGTCTGGCTTCAGGATGAGGGCTGGAGGGGCAACTCTCTCCAAAACTAAATTTCTGGCACGTGCCATTTTCCCTTTGTTGAGTCTTTCACAGAACCTACAGGCAGACACCATTTTTCCTTCGCTAAGCACTACCTGCACCCAGCCTTCAGGTACAAGTGAAACCAAATCTGACTCTCCATTAAACTCTCAACCACACCTACTTATTCCCTGAGAACCTTCCCTACCTAATCGACACACCAGCCCAAACCATTTTCAGCAGCTGTTCCTTACGAGGTACCATCCTTGACCCATGCTGTGAATTTTCCTAAAATCTCTGTTCCACAAACTCCAAACTAACAGTAACTGGCCCCAGCATGCCCTGTACCTATTGCTAAGTGGACCCTAGCACTAGTGGCACTCAGCCTCATTTCTCAACATAGCTTCTCCAAGGCACCTCCACATTCAGCACACAAGCTGACCTGGGACTGCACTGGAGCCCCTCCCAAAAGTCCCCAGAACCAGTATACTTAGTAGTCAGCTTTAGAACATATCGGAACCCCGCCCAATTAGCTCCACAGATGACACACCCAAAGGGTGGACACAGTGAGCACCAAAGCTGCACTATAGCAAATCCAGTTCTGTGGGGTCAGCTCTCACACTACAGTTCTGTTGTCATGGTTGATCCTCACAGCCAATCACCCCATGGGTCAGTTTCACCCACTGGGATACCAACAGTAATCAAGGCTCAGCTACAACAGGAAAACACACACAACCCACACAAGGAACACTCCCGGAGCACTTGGATTAGGTGACAAAAGAGTCTGTACCACTAGGTACCACAAGACATCTGCATAAGGCCATCCTGCCAAAATTGGGAGATATAGCAGATCTGCATCATACATGTGAATACACACAGGGAACTGCCAAAATGAGGAAACAAAGAAATAGATCCTAAATGAAAAAATAGAAAAAAAAAAAAAACTCCAGAAAAAGAATAAAATGAAATGAAATGGAGGCAAGCAATCTATCAATACAGAGTTCAAAACACTGGTTATAATGATTTTTAGATGAACTTACCCAAAGAGATAGAAAACAAAAAAAAAAAACAGTAAGAATGAAGAATATAATAATTGAAATGAAGAATACATTAGATAGATTCAACAGCCAACTAAATGAAGCAGAGAATCTAATCAATGATTTGGAAGGCAAAATAATGGAAAACACACAATTGGAACAGCGAAAAGAAAAAAGAACAAAAACAAACAAACAAAAATGCTTTAAGGCACCTCTGGAACAACTACCAGCATAGAAACATTTTCAGAGAGAGCAAGGTAATTAAAACTTATTTGAAGAAATAATAACTAAAAATAATTAAGAAAATAGACATACAGCCAGGAAGCTCAGAAAGTCCCAGACAAGATTGACCCAAAGAGGCTCACACCAAGACACTTTATAATTAAAATGCCAAAGGTTAAAGACAAAGAGAAAATCTTAAAAGCTGTAAGAGAAAAGCAGTTAATTACCTACGAGAAAGCTCCCAAAAGACTGTCAGCTGATTTCTCAACAGAAACTTTGCAGGCCAGAAGGGACTGGTATTAATATTCAAAATGATGAAAAATAATAACTTGCAACCAAGATTACTCTACCCTGCAATTATATTTTTATTTTTTTAAATTAATTGTTGTAGTCAACATACAATATTGAATTAGTTTCAGGTGTACAACACAGTAATTAGACATTTATATAACTTATGAAGTGATCACCCTGATTAACTCAGGACCCATCTGATACCATACATAGTTATTACAATACTACTGAGTATATTCTCCATACTATACTCTACATCCCTTGACTACTTTTTAACTACTAATTTGTACCTCTTAATCTTCCACTTCACCTATTCCCCCAACCCTCAAATCTGACAATCGCCAAAATTCTCTCCATTCTATATCTATGAGTTCGTTTCTGTTGTTTGTTTATTTAACCTGTTCTCTAGATTCCACATATGATGTTGGTCTTTGTCTGACTTACTCCACTCAGCACAATAACCTCTAGGTCTATCAATGTTGTAGCAGATGGCAGGATTCCATTCTCTTTTTTTTTGCTTTTAACATTGTATTATTTTATTTTATTTTCATTTTATTATTTTATTTGTTTATTTTTATTATTATATTTACTTTATTTCCCCCCTCCCTTCTAGTAAGGATCCCATTCTTTTTTATGGCTGAGTAATATTCTATTGTATATGTGTGTGTATATATCTGCATATGTATAAATACATATACACACAAGCACACATATTATACCATTGCTTCTTTATCCATTCATCCATGATGGATACCCAGTATGCCTCAATATCTTGGCTACTGTAAAAAAATGATAAACGAACATATGGATTCACATGCCCCTTCAAAGTAGTGTTTTGGATTTCTTCAGATAAATACCCAGAAGTGGGGTAACTGGGTCTTTTTTAATCTATTGCTATATCCTTTGTTTTAAAATCAATTGCCTAATATAAGTATTGCTACCCTAGCTTTTTTTTTATTTGTTTCTATTTTCATGTCCCTTTCTAGGTTGTGTGTGCTCTCTTGTTGTAGATGAGTCTCAGTTGTGGTTTGCTTGTCAATATGAGGAACTGACCCTTAAGCTGATTGGTTGTGATGACTGGCCATGATCAGTGGAGAAGGTGTTGTGAAGGGGCTGACCCTACAAAGCAGACTTTACTTTAGAAAAGTCCTGGTGCAGCCTAGTCTGCTCTTTGGATGTGTTATCCTCAGAGGTGACCCCAGGTGGTACTCCAGCTTAGACCATAGCCCACCACCAGGTATGGAGGATGGAGACTCCTGGGAAGGGCCCTGCTACAGGCCAAGTTCAACTTCAGTGTGTGCCCTACTTGGGCCACCTGGCCTAAGCCAGTAAGCCATCCACAGATGGCTGTCTTTCCCCACCCTCATCCTAGCTAGGAAGTGCTTCAAAAGGCCAAGACACAAACTAAGGCTGGCTGCCACTAGGGCCAGGCTTGAGGCTATTCAGAAGAGGTATGGGACACACTAAGACCAGATTCTACTTGTGGAGTTTTTGTGAACCTTTGAGAGATTTTAGGAAAGTCTGCAGCATGAGGCAAGACTGGCCATTGGAAATCTATTGGAAGTGGCTTGGGTGGTAACAAAAGTTGCGTGAGGCAGGGATCTCAGGCAATCATAAGGGCAGGGCAACCAGTGTTAGCTATTTTGATGGAGTCTCAGATATAGTGGCCACCTGTGTTTGCACATCAAGGAGGGGAGGGTATTAACGAAGGAACAATGGCTCCTACCAGCACTTTTGTCTTTGAGAAAGCTGTCCCTCTAACCCTTGGCCTGAAGCCAGACAACTTAGTTCCTCCCTGTATATCCATAGCACTCTTCGAGAAACTGCCTGAGCACTGAAACAGCGTGAATGAGTTCATCACTGAGTAAATCTGTGCATGGGCCCCTTAAGAGGATTGTCTGCGACTCCCTCAGCTCTCCATCTCTCTCAGCCACAATTTCCACTGGTTTCCACAGCCAGAAGTTATGGGGACTTCCCCTTCTGGCCCTGGAACCTTGGTTTGGGAAGCCTGGTGTGGGGCTGGGACCCCTTGCTCTTCCAGGGAGACCTCTGCTGCTGAGGTATTTCTCCTAATTCTCAACTGCCACACGCAGGTATGAGATCAGCCTATTACACATCTCTGCCCCTCCTGCCAGTCTCAAGGTGGCCTCTTCTGTGTGTCCCCAGTTGTAAGTCTTCTGCTCAGCCAGACTTCAGTCAACTTCCAATGGTGGCCATTCTTTAGTTTAGTTGTAATTTTGATGTATTATGAGAAGAAGCAAGCACAGTGTTTACCTAAACTGCTTTCTTGACCAGAACTCCTGCAAAGCTATCATTTAAAATCAAAAGATGGATAAAGAATGTCCCAAACAAACAAAAAAAAACTAAAAGAGTTCATCACCACCAAATCAGTATTACAAGAAATGTAAAAGAAAATGATCAAAAATATGAACAATAAAATGACAATAACTACATCCCTATCAATAATTACTTTCAATGTATATAAAGTAAGTGCTCAATCAAAAGACATAAGGTAGCTGAATGGAGAAAACATATGCTATCTATGAGAGACTCACTTCAGATTGAAAGACACATACAGACTGAAAGTAAAGGGATGGAAAAAGATATTTCATGAAAATGGGGGGGGGATGGGGTATTAAACAAAATAGACTTTAAAATAAAAGCTATAACAAGAGACAAAAAAGTACATTTTATATACAATAGCCAATATATAGAAACAACCTAAGTTTCCATCAGTTGTTGATTGGATAAAGAAAAGTTGGGGTGTGCGTGTGTGTGTGTGTGTGTGTGTGTGTGCGCGTGTGTGTGTATTATTTTGCCATGAAAAAGAATGATATCTTACCATCTGCAATGATATGGATGGACCTAGAGGGTATTACGCTAAGTGAAATAAGTCAGACAAAGAAAGACAAATACCATATGAGTTAACCTATATGTGGAATCTAAAAAAACAAAATAAATAATCAAAACAGAAACAAACTCATAGATACAGAAAACAAACTGACGGTTGTCATATAGAAGGGGGTTCAGGAGGCTGAGTGACTATTGTGAAAGAATTAAAAAGTACAAATTGGCAGTTACAAAATATTCTTGGGAATGTGAATTAAAGCATAGGGAATATAGTCAACAATATTATAATAACTACATATGGTGCCAGGTGAGCACTAGACTTACCAGGAGGATCACTTTTTAAGTTATGTAAACATCTAATCACTGTTATACACAGGAAACTAATATAATATTGAATGTCGACTGTAATTTAGAAAAAAAAAATTTAAGTACAAGAATAATAAAGACAGAAAAAATACAGTAAAGTTGTATTAAATATGTAATGAATTTCAAAAAGTACATAGATAATTTCTGGATCAGGATAACATACAGAGGTATATCATAAATCATGAATTTATAAAATATGATCATATGTAGTCAAGTAGCTGAGGTGGTGATAAAACAGTACCATTTTAGAATTTTTTAGGAGCTGAAACTTAAACCTCCCCCTAGTTCTATGATAAATCTTTGGTCTAGTCTTTACATTCCCAGTATAGGGGAGAAGATTGACCACTAGTTAATGGTAGACCTTTTGTAAACTAAGCTGAGGCAGCAGCTGAGAAACCTTACTTTTTAAAAAAGAAATGCCTGCAGTAAAATCAGTGTTTTCAGGGTGTGATATATATGGGAGAATAAGACAAGTGTAGTTTCAACCAAGATCCCCCTTCCTAAGGAAAGGGTAAAGATGTCCTATCAGAAAATAAGAACTGGGTGTAGGTGAAAGGATTCAGGACACCTGGCAGTACTCGATGTAGTTAAGAGCTAAGCAATAAAACTGCTTAAAGTCAAACCCCAGGCTCACCATATTCTAAGAGTGTAGCATGGTGTAAGTTATTTAAACTTTCTTCATTTCAAAGTAGGGGCTGGTAATAATACTCACCATAGAAAGGAATCCTGAGATCTAAATTAGTTCATATGTGTAAAAAGTACTTAGAAAAGTGCTGGATATAGAGTAGGCCTTCATCGTTAGCTTTTCATGCCACACCTCATTATGCTGAGACCTTAGTAAAGTCCCTGCTCTTCTTGATCTCATTTGCTCATCAGGTTGATACAGAGTTAGCACCAAGTCAAGGCCACATTCCCCAAGTAGAATTAGTGACTTGTATTAGGAGTGAGGGATCATCTTTGTACTTCTCATAACTATAAAATAATATTCAAGCAAGTGATATTTTGAAGTTCAATGCATTTCCCTATTAAGGAGGGAGGTTTCTGAGCTACTGCCAATTACAAGATCTACTACAATTAGGTTCAGACTGCTCCCTTAGTTTGGAAATATGATGTCTAGGACAAAGATTGCCCCAGAGTTGGAAATCTAAGCTTTGGCTGCTAAAAAGTTCTAAAATAGTATCATTTAAACCAATGCCTCAGGTACTGTGTGACTGTATTTTTTAATTCATGATTTATGATTCAATGCACTAACTACAACTTATTCTAATCTCAAAATTGTTTATGTACTTAAAGTTCCAAATTTAACTCTCTCTTTTACCCTGTAATGTCCTTCCATGAAAGCATTCCTTTACATATCCATGAATTTCACCTGCAGTCACAATCTGTTGCCCTTACAGTCACTCTCAAGTCTGAGTCTGTCATAATCTCTCTACATATAACTTTCCCATCATCATTTCAGCCCAGAAGATTTCAGTCAGAGTTGTTTCCTAGGAATCTAAATCAGGTTATGCTAATGTGACAGCTCATTCACTATTCTGTAACTCTCTAGCCTCTTGCCATCAACTCTCATTCACAAATTCATATTTTATAGAAAAACTTTAAATAAAGCTTAAATTAGGCAAAGATTATAGTTCGGTCCAGCTACCTGCCAGGATTTACATTCTCCATGGAGAAATCTAAATTCTAAGCAGCAATTAAACGGATTCAATGTTACTTATAAGTTCGGGTTTCTCAGATAAAGCAGCCTGACAGAATACAAGGGACAGTTGTCTGGAACTTGAAGGAGGCATCCGTAGATTCCAAGATTCAGACTTACCTTCTAACAACATTGCTATGCCACAGATTTTTTGGTCCAGGAAAAAAAAATGGCTATGTCAAGATCATGTTCCGGTAGATCATGGAATATTCTACCATGGATGGAGCACAGTACATGGGTAGACAGCTAAGTGGACATGCAAAACTTGAATCAATGAGCTTTGCCACTAAACGACTAAAATAGTTGTGTGATCTGAAGCAAGTCATAAGTCTTGAAACTCTTATTGTTCTCATCTACGAAATTAGACTGCTAACCTCACTCCATGATTCCATGCTGAAAGGCTTCGAACATATATTCTGTGGCCAAGCCCAACCAGCAAGTTATGAAGAGTCAGAATCTAAATTTAATACTCCCAGTGAAACTGGCTCAGACTGCACTCTCTTTGAAAGTATATTACAAGTCTCAATTATTGTCTTCCTTATCTTAATACCAAATTAATAAAAATTATATTTTCCTTTTTATAGGTAATATCTTAATGTAAACTTATTAGTTGAATCAAAAACAAGATTCCTTTTGCCCAAATCAATAGAAATTGATTTCCCAAATTTTTTTTTATTCTCACTTATGAAATCACTGTTTCACATAAGAGAACATCAAATAAGGAATACACTAATATGGTAAAAGGAGCACAGACTAAATGCTAGAAAATCAAATCTCAGTTCTATAATATGGATAAGCGGCCTCATGTCTGGTGTTACTCAGTTTCTTAACAGTAAATAGAGAAGAAAAAATCTGTATTGTACATTTCTGCTCTAAAATTCTGTTGCTCTGGAAAGTAAATTCACCTCAATTCAACCTGAATTATCAGTAATCTCATATGGTAAAAACGAATGTCAGGTACATAGAAAGCTATCCATAGATACTTGTTTGATATAGAACAAATGGAGCAGAAGTATCCACCATTCTGCTGTGCTCAAATTCATCATAAGCAGTGAGGAAGAGTAGAAGATTTCAAAGGGGGAATATAAACATATGCAGTTGTTTTTCCTGGTGACTCCTTATAAATTCACAATGTAGGAGAATACACCTCCTACAACAAACTCAGATGGCTTGTATGCCATATTTGCAGCTAAATAATATCTTTTTGAATATTATAGCATACTTTTTGCACTATCAGAAAATGACACCTGTAGCTATACTATACCCTTTGAAATTGCCACAAATGCACTTACTGGCAGTTATGGCTAAAAAACTCAACACTTAATTGTTATCTTCATAGTAATTCAAGAAAATACAGACATTAAAGAAACTGTCTAAATTAGGACTAAAGCCAATGAAATCACAACTATTAATGAACTGATACCTCGTACAGTCTCTGTAAAGGTACTAAAAATTGTTGTGTTATGTGGGGAGAGATGTTAACAGGCTGTGTGACCTTGGGTTAATCACTTAGTTTCTTAATTTATAAAATCAGAAACTTAAACCCGATATCTCTTGCAGACCTAAAATTCTATACCTCTATAAATTAATACTTTCTTAGAGATGTTTAATCCTGACACAGACTGGTTTGTTATACAGTGTGGTTCAAATATAACCCAAATAAAATCGCATCCCAGACAGCACAAAAACAATGTCAAGAACAAGCTTGATTTACATGGGAATTAGATCTAGCCTCAGATTTCATCATTATTATGGATTGCCACCAGAATGCACTGGATTATCCTCCACCCCATTTAACTGTGCGGTAAATCTTCAGTACGTGAAATCAGTGCTTGCTCAGATAAATAAATGAATCAATGTTAACCAAACGTAGTAAATCATCAGCTTTCCTATCCTCAGTCTCCCTGCTCTGCCAAATTCCTATGGAAACAACCAAACAAAATGTCAGAAGAAAAAAGGAAGCAGAAAATATTTCAGCCCACTATGATATTTGCTTGACCAAGATTGACCTAAATTTTATCAGCATGTCCTCCACCTGCCCTCCTACCTAGCAGAACTATTTTTATCACATAGGTCAATGCTTATTTTTTGTAGATGTATTAAGCCACATCTTCTGTTAGGCAAGTTTTTTTTTTTTTTTTAAGGAGGTTATTTCATAAGCACATCCAGCTGTTTTCTCAAGTGTACCTTTAGAAATAAGTGAACAGGAAGCCCAAGAAGACATAGCTAGCTCAGCACTACCCTTCACAACTACAGGAAAAAAATCTCAGAGGAACTTACCTTCTTTGTTAATAGCAAATCTGCAGCAGCACTTCCTTGTATGAACAGTCATCCCATTTCCTTACTTGGCCATTTAGGTCCTGGATAATTACTTTTCTCATTCTAATTTAATTTGCATTAAGCCCAGTATGTTTAGTTTTGGGGATCTAACACTCAAGTCTGGCAGACACTAGCCTGTGGTTAGGAATGCAGGACTCCTGGGAAAACATCTGGTCTCAGTCTGAATAAATGCCTGAATTTACTTTATTCTCATCAAAACCTCACTGAATGTTCTTCCTAATGAGGTTACATTTCACATACATTATTTTAAAGTAAAAATGGATTGACAAATGACCATTAAGAGAATGATGAATAGAAGAATGTTTGATACTTTCCTAAAATTATCCTATTATTTTAAAGTACTATACGCTAATTCAAGGCATTTCAATTTGACAAATGAATTTTGAATGATTGCAGCCATATTTAACTCTTTCCATTATTCTCACATTTCATCCTTTAACTTTATTGTGCCACTGTCATAACTGCTGAATGTAAGCACTGAGTAATTTTTCTATTTACAATACCTACCATGTGGTTATTAAGGGATACAGAAGATAACAAAAAAATGAGAATGTTTTAGCTCTTAATTAACCGATAGTTACTTAAAAGATATGTTGACCTTTTGCTAACAAATATGCAAATATATTTATATGTATATATAAGTATATCCATACAAGTACTTTGTTTATGTATATATTGGACAATAATAAACTAGAAGTGTTTTTTTTTTCAATTTAGGATGTATATTTGAAAAGAATCAATTTCTCTAAACAAACACTGGTACATCTCTAACTATAGCTATAATAATAAAATGTATTGACCTTCTCTATTGTGTACAGTTAGAACCTCTAAGAAAACACTTAATTCTAAATATTTATCTTTGTTTGATACTGGAAAGCTGAGAAACTTTGCACACTCAAGTTGATAAAATGTTGAAGCATCCAACATAAGTGGACATGAAGTTCCCTCGAACTTAAGGAGAGCAGGAATGATACAATTCCTGTACTTCCTCATTTTTGCCCTCAGAGGGCCTGACTCCCAAACAATACTCTATGTATGTGAAAAAATTCAAATGGTTCAAAGTAGCATGTGTCAAACTCAAGGACTTAACTCTCTGGATGTATTCAACAGTTCTCAAGAGGTAACATCACTTATATTTGAACTTGACATGGGCAATTGACTGGTATTCTTTTTATTCAATAAATGGAGTAATTTTATTTCACTCTATTATAGTTTTCAGTAATTTTCCACATCAAATAGTTCCATGGAACACTTGAGGCTATATTCGTGTTTTCCAGCCCTCCTCGAAATATTTAAAATTTGTGAAAAGCTACATAAAAAAAACCCCATCTTATTAGCCAAAGACCCAAAATGCCACAATCTTCTAATATTTAGTGTTGGCTACAAAGAATCACTGAGAATTGCCGAATGATATAATCTCACAAAAGTCATTCCACCTTACCATATGTGAGCTCTGAGTTGTGTGATGCTGCTGACACATGCCTCAATTTCTTCATTTTCCCAGACTCTCTTCAATTTCCTGAAATTGATTTTTCTTTACAAGAGGTGCTAAACATCTCATTAGCATACGTTTCTCAATTCTTCCCTACCCTTACTCAAGCTACAAAAATTGAGAGGCTGCCATAATATCCTCTCTAGAACATGTTGGTAACATTTTGACCTGGTGGCTCCAATACAGCCATTTCAATTCCAGGGACTCTTTGACACTGTTACAGGCTATTTTTATTCTCAATATTTTGACAGAACTATATATATATATATATATATATATATATATATATATATAATGATAAGCCTTTATATAAGTAACTCATATGCAAAGACATTCTGTCCTTGAACCTGATCTATTTCAGAACCCTAACCTGTAAGGCAAGCGTAAGCAAAGAGACATGAATGAAGGATGCAGAGTAAGAGATGGGGTAAAGGTTAGGCAGATGAACTACAGATCACTGAGAGTCATGTTAAACCAAAACTTCTTACCCCTTAAACATAATGCCAGGTGCTCTGAACAAACTTTTTCTCTAAGAAGTCACTAATATTTTGAAAGTTCTACATTCATAACTAGATGAAATACAAAAACACCAATGTAAGTCAGGCTGCATAAGAAATCTACAATTATATTTCTTTCAATAATAAAGTTCACATATAGAACATCTTTAGCTTTGAAGTATAGACTAATAGCCCATATGAAGGCAAATCTACTATAAAAATTAGATTCTACTTCTTCTATTACAGCAGAATAACTGAAGGGGAGTAAATGTGTGTGTGTGTGTGTGTGTGTGTGTGTGTGTGTGTGTGTGTATGAGAGAGAGGAGGGGGAAGGAGAGAGGAGGCTCAATTGTCCTATCTCAGCTGGGAAAATGGAGGCTATACATTCAGAGGCAATCAAGAAGACCTGTGGTTACTGCTGTCCTCTCACACTGACCATTAATATCTTAAAGCAGTGGTGTCACAAGGAGAGAAGCACAAAATTGTCTCGTCCTAAGCTCCTGAGCCAGGGCTCAGAGATATTTACCTGGGAGGAGAAGAAGGCTATAAAAAAATAAAAAATAAATAAAAAATAAAAAAAAAAACAACTTTTTTTCCCCCAGAGAACTGTCATCATTTACAATGGAATGCAGAGAATTTCAATCCTAAGAACACCCTCAAAAATAGAGGAGTTTGTGGTGGAGAGGTGGCAATTGGAAGTTAATTAAGGAATTAACTGAACTATAGATTGAGTAGTTTGCAGGAGCAAGCTGGAGAAAGAGACAGTGGGGAGGAGCCTTCATGGAGTCACAATATATTTCAAATACTGACCAGACAGCAGAGTGTGGTCATGATAAAAATTATTCAAAGAGAGCCCTGCCAAATCCAATGTTATCACAGCATAACTGTGGACGTACCTAAGGCTGTGCCCACTGAAAATGTGCACAGAGAATACGTACTATGGAGGTAGGGTGGGGCACAGTAATCCAGCCAGTCATTAAATAAATGAACAGGTAAATAAAATTAACAAGTTCACAAAGCCTGCAGGAGGGGTTAACTAGTGCTAAGAGTTGCAACAATATCATATCTAAAATGTCCAAATGTACAAATAAACAGGTAAGTATGGCCTGTAAATAGTGGGGATGGGGAACAAGCAACAGAAACTGTGTGAGTAACCAAATGACAGATTTAACCAACAAAGATTTCAAAGTAGCCATTTTAAATATGCTCAAAGAATTAAAGAAAGCCATGATTAAAGAAGTAAAAGAAGGTTTACAATGGTGCATTAAATAAAGAATATCAATAAATATATAAAAATTATTTTAAAAGAACCAAATAGAAATTTCGAAGACAAATATATAGTAACTGAAATAAAAAAAAAAAGTCACTGAGAGGTTTAACAGAAGAAAGAATTTACAAACTTGAGGACAGATTTATAGAGATTATGCAATCTAAGAGCAATGAGAAAAAAGAATAATAAAAAAAAAGAACAAGGCCTTAGGACAACGTAGGACATCATTAATTGTACCAACATGCATTTGGTGGAGGTGCCAGAAAAAGAGGAAGAGAAAACATAAAATCATATTCAAAGAAATAATGCTTGAAAAAATCCCAAATTTATTGAAAAACATAAATGTATTTCTATGAGAAGCTCAACAAACTCCAAACAGGATATAAACAAAAGAGATTCACAGCATATTCACAAAGTAGATCAAACCATAGTGAATATGCTCAAAACCAAAGACAAGAAAAAAATTCTGAACATGGCCAGAGAAAAGTGATTCATAACTAACAAGGAAACCCAACAAGACTAATAGCAGAGTTCTCATCAAAAGTAATGAGAGCCAGAGGAGTAATATAACATATTCAAAGCACTCAAAGAAAACAATTATCAACCATCAACCCTATATGCAGCAAATATATGTTTCAAATATGAATCTAAATACAACTGAGAGAATGCATTGCTAGTAGAGTTGTAAAAAATAAAGTAAAGAAATATTTTCAGAATGAAGAGAAGTGATCCTAGGGAGTAAAGACATGAAAAAACAAAGAGCACTGCTGACGATAACTGTGTGATTATAAAAGACAGCATAAATGCATGTTTTTCTTTCTCTCAACTAATTTAAAAGACAATTTGATAAAATAAATTGTATAATGTATTTTAACCTATAATGCATTACTCTGTAATGTATTTGCAAATAAGAGCACAGAGGAGTAGACAGGTGCAAAGCTGCATTGGACTAAGAAAATTGCTCCAGGTGGTTATTTAAATTTACAGAAACAAATCAAAAGATCCCAAAAATGATAAATACAAAGGTTAATGAAGACTATAAATATAATCTTGTTCACCTTTCTTCCCTTAGTTTCTTTAAAAGACATCTATACCTGTACCAAGTAATAATTATAAAAATGTGTTATTGAGTTTGTAGCAAATATAGTATAATAGGTAAAATAAAAATATAACAAAATGATGAAAATGTAACAGGGTATATATAAATAACATTTTCATACCTTACTGGAATTAAGTTAGTATAAATCTGAGGCTGATTTTGATAGGTTAATATGTATATGGTAAACCACAGAGTGACCACTAAGGAAATAACTTTAAAATATAGTGAAAAAAATCATTAAGGGAATTAAAATGCTATATTAGAGAATATTCACTTTTTAAAAAAGAAAAAATAGAGAAACAAAAAAGATAAGGGACATATAGGAAACAAAAAGTAAAATGGCACATGAAAATCCAACTATATCAATAATGACATTGAGTTTGAATGGAATAAACAATCTAATCGAAAGGTAGAAATTGTCAAACTGGATTAAAAAATCAAGCTCCAACAATATGTGTTCTATAAGAGACATATTTTCGATTATAAGATATAAATAGATTAAAAGTAAAAAAATTTCAAAAACACATATCATGCAAACAGCAGCCATAATAAAGCTATCATGGCTACATTAATATTAGATAAAATATACTTTAAAATAAAAAAATTACTAGAGATAAAGAGAGAGATTTTGTAATGCTAAAAGTGTCAATTAACTAGGAAGATATAATAATTGGAAACATTTATACATAACCAATATGTGCCCAAAATACATGAAGCACAAAGTGATGGAAATGAAAAGAGAAATAAAAAATTCAAAAAAAGTAATCTGGAGATATTGATATCCCACTTTCAATAATGTATAGAACAACTAGGCAGAAACAGAAACACCAGCAGCACAATAAACAAGCTAGACATGACAGAAATCTATAGTACAAGTGACCACCAATAGCAAAACATACATTCTTCTCAAGTGCTCATGAAAGTGCACTTTTTCAGGATAGACCATATGCTGGGCCATAAAACATACCCTGGTGAATTTTAAAGGATAGAAATAGTAAGAAGTATGTTTTCTAACCACAATGGAATAAAATTAGGAATCAATAACATAAAGCAAATTAGGAAAATCACAAATATGTGGAAATTAACATACTCCTAAATAGGCAATATATATACAAAGAAATTAAAAGGGAAATTAAAAAATATTTTGAGAAAAATGAAAATGAAAAAACAACATACAAAAATTTATGGGATACAACTAAAACAATACTGATAGGAAAATTTATAGCCGTAAATACCTATACTTTAAAAAAATCTCAGATTAGATTTTCATTTTAAAACACTGGCAAAAAAAAAAAGAACAAACTAAATCTAAATTATGTACAAGAATGAAAAATATAAAGCTTAGAGTAGAAATTAATGAGAGAATAGAAAATTAATGGAGAAAATCAATGAAATCAAAATCTGGTTTGTTTGTTTGTTTTTGAAAGATGAATAAAATTGACAAAACTTAGGTAGACAGATGAGAGAAGAAAGTGAAAAGAGTCAAATTATTAAAATAAAAAATAAAGAGTAAACATAGTTACTACTTTATAAAAATAAATACGATTATACAGGAATACTAAAAACAAAAACAAACGAACAAACAAAAACTGTATACTAATAAATTAGATAACCTGGAAAAAAAATTAGAAAGATAGAAACTGAGTCAATCTGAATAGACCAATAATAAAAAATTAAATTGGTAATCAAAAACTACCCACCCACAAAGAAAAGCCTAGGCCCAATGTCTCAATTCTTCCAAATATTTTTTTTAAATTAATACCAATTTTTCACAAACTCCTCCAAAAATTGACTATAGTAACAGTACACATATTTGTGAATATACTAAAATGTACTAAATTGTACATTTTTAAAAGGTGAATGTTATAGTAACTGAATTATATCTCAATAAACAGTTAAAAATTTATAAACTAAAATATATTTTATTTTTTGGTTATAAAAATTATATAATTCAGTAGTGGTAATAATAATAGAGTTTTAAATATCTTTAAAATAAATTAAATGTAGTTAAACTAAAAGAAAGAAAACAATAACTGCCTATAAAAATTTTAAACAATAAAAAAGTGAATCAAAAGAGCCAAGAGACTTGGTAGGCAAAGGTAGATTAAGAGGTAGAGATATAACTTTATAATATGACTCTTCGATAGGGTTGTTTTCATGCAATTATGTCAAAACTGATTATTTTAAATGGCCTTACAACATGTCCCACATTGCTGTGGAATCACCCTCTTTGCTACAATCAGTTCATCTCCCATATTTTTGATCTGCTAACAGCTATCATTGCTACCTCCTAAAATTACATGCCCCAGCCTTCCATAGACTCACATTCTGTTTGCTCTGAGTTTTCTTTTCCTCAGTCAGGTCTTCAAGATACTTTGTTTATATTTTCACCATTCTGTTTCTCTCTCTATTTAAATGTTTACACGTTTTCTAATAAAATTTTAAATTTTAATATCATTAAATAATGGCATACATATTTATGTAAAATTATTCTATAATTCTATTCAGCAATAATAATTCAGTTTTTAAAATTAATTTAACATATTAAAATAGAACTCTAAAGAAAAAGCAAAGGAGACCAAAAAAAAAAAACCAAAAAAAAAAAAAAAAACCGACTATAAGCCCAAAAGGTCACATGGTTTGTGTTTTCCTAACCTAAGAAAAGAGGTAATTTTGAGTCAGCCTTTAAAACTCTACATGCAGCACAATTGTTTGCAAGGTAGGCATCTCCACATTTTGGACATTGTAAGGACTTTTTCAACACATCACTTCTGACATGTTCTCAGCTACTGAGAGGGCTGCCTCAAGATTTTTCTGATTTATTTTTATTTATTTATTTTTCTCCAATCACAAAATGTACATCTGTTGCTCAACTCATGTGTAAATGTTACTACTAATGGTGCTATTTAACATGCTTCTAAAAATGACATAAGCATCACTAATGAAGCCAATTTCATATTATCTCAAAGCTAACATGACTAAAAGAACAAAAATTCAAGAAATAATATAGAACAGAAAGAAATCCAACAGATGTTTCAAATAAAAATAATGAGGGAGTTTTACTGAGTGTTGTGAAAAATGTTAAGGTAGCTAGCAAGGAATATTGAGACACCCAGACTTAGAACAGTGAGGAAATGTTAACAGCAATAGGGCTGAAAGGGCAGAGAGGTGCTCTCAGAGTCTGTGAGAACAGAAGCGTGGAGGGCCAAGACACCCATCATGAAAACTATCACTGAGGGACACAGACCAGGCACCACAAGAGAGAGGGTGGGGAAGAAGTAATCCCAGACCTCTCTCTCTTCTGGTTCTTGATTTCTAGCCAGTGCCTCCAATTGATCAAATCTGAGAGAAAACTGCCAACCAGCAAGCCCAGGAGACAAATAGTAGTTTCCAAGAGACACTTCACTGATGAATAGAATTGTCATTTTATTTCCCTATCTCATGATTTCATGTTTGGTGAAATACCCTTCTTTCTTGGTCATCTCCAGTTACCTCAACTATGCATTACAATTTTCCGGGAAAGAGATTCAGAAATAGGAATAGGCAAATTGATATTCCTTTTATGGAGTCTGTGTTTAATATGGGTAGGATCAGTCAGACTAGGAGAATCAGGTCAAGAGGTCACAGCTTCTCCTTTTTTCTTGAGGCTACATGGAATAACCATCTCTGGTATCCTTACCTAATTTAGTCTCAAAATGCAGATCTACCAGACTATTACTTGATAATTGTCATAATAATTAGGGCTCTATTACAGATTGGTGTCAGTGTTACCACAGATCAGATTCAAATCTCTCTATTCTTACAGCCTCAATCTTAAGGTAAGCACTAGTGAAGTACACCATGCTATTTTGTTATACGATATCGCAATCATTGTGCTTGTGCCAGGGTCAAAGTGGGAAAAGAATTCTGCTCTGATGACTCAGTTGAAGAGATTTTAATAAATAAAAACAATTTTAGAGGCGTGAGTAAAATTAAGGATACCTACAAAGAATATTGAGGCACCCAGAAATTTTTTACTGTGGGATGCTATTACGACCTTTAGGACAGAACGAGCAAAGACAGGTGGTAGATAATGTGAACAGATCCCTGTTAGAGCTAAAACTCTGGAGGAATAGACAGAAGCTATAGTCATGGAGGCACACAGATGATTCCAAATATGAAACATGGGAAAGAACAGGGAAGAGCAGAACTTCCCCACTTGTCTCTCCTTCTGCAACTAGTCTCTGATTGACGTTTCCCATTGGTTGCTCTTCATTATTTTGCAGGTATTTTGATCCCTGGTGGTCAGCCCGACTGGTACATAGCAAGGCAGAAAATAGCAAGTAGGGAAAAGTGTCAAATGGAAGACAGCCAGTACAACATTCCTTCATAATAACTCACTAAAAAATACTATATAACAGGTAAAATATTGGAAGAAGCCTAGATTTGAATCTTTTCCAAAGGGATTCAATTACTGAAGTGCCAAAAGACACTGTTAGTTATATAACAAATGCCTAGTCAAACCTGAAAAGAACATTAGAGTTTCTAGTTTAGGGCTAACAGTATGGTTCAGGCACAGAAATAATAAAAATACAATACATTTGGTGGAATTCTCTATATTAAAAAGATGTACATATATAGTATATTTTGCACTTTTGTTTTATAAGTAACTTCTTTAAAAAAATCTTAGGGAGTAACTCACTTTATTCCCTAAACCAACTAATGTATGATATATTATTTTGAAAGAGTGTGATTGGTAATTATGATAATTACTTTGAATGTAAATTGAGTACCATGATTTGGCATCAAAGCACAATAAACATAGGGGTTTTCTATGTCATGTTTTTTTTTTCCTGTTTAGTATGTACAAGATTATGTCTCCTTTTCAATCTAGATTCATTGTATTTGTCATATCACAAACTATATGATCAATAACAGAATGTCTCTGTGTTCAAATACATTGTTTTTCTAAATTTGTTATTTTAACTTCTTTTTTACTTTATAATATAAACAGCAAAATTGGATACAAACCCCAAAATAAGCCACATTGCAAATGAAACATCATTGCAAATGAAAATTTCCCCAAATAAAGTTTCATGAATTATAGCTTTTATAAGGACAGCATCTCTCCAGTTTAGTCTTCAAATGCAATTGTTTTCATGCCTTTTCCTCTCTTGCTGTTAGAGCAACATCGAATAAGGTTAACTCTTCCTTTGATTTTATTTGAAGCCCACTATTTACACAGTTGTAGGTATAATGACTCCAGCGACTTTAAGCTTCTTGATATTTTTATTAAAATTGTAACATCTATGTCTTAAAGTAAAATATACTTCATATTTTGAATATTTTCTGGAATCTTATATGATTAGTAATTTTATAATACATGGCCTTCAGAGATTATTTTAAGCTGTAATTTAAACATATCTTTCCTTGAAACACAGTGAAACTTTTTAATGGCTTCTACTTCAAAACAAATACACATTCACCTTTCTACTTTCTCCAAATCTCATTGACAGTACCTCTTATATACACATATAAGTGTGCACACCTCCCCACACACACACATGTATTATAGCAGTAGAAAAAAATAGATTGAGTAAGATCATATTAATGACCCCAAAACTAAAATTTCTGTAAAATAAAAACAAAAGGATTGTATTGCCAGAACACCACATTATAAATTAGTGGCCTAAGACCCAATTCAGGTCAAAAAGGAGACTTCCAGATAAGTTAAAAAGTGGATTTTGTTAATTAAATTCCAGCAGAAATGCCATGAAGCATCCTGAAAATCTATTGAAAGTCTCAGGGGCTGTGTTTATGCTATGTTCTAGGCACACAGAATGTAGCTGTGCATTTGTCATGTTTCTACTGGTAAAACTGCTCCTCTATAATGAAAAACGGTCACGGTGGAACCTAGCATGGGTATTAAGGCTAGCAACACACAAGGCAGGCCTCCATCTAACTTTAGGTGTTGAACACTCTTTTCCCCAAATGAGAAATAACATGCTTAAAATGGTAAAGAAATTTCCCAATGTGTTCCACTTGCAGGTCATTTCTTCCCCCTTTCTGTGTTGAAGGGATAAATGGACTGTCAACATACTTACCTTCACACTGATCACAAGGTCCAGAAAAAGCCACCCACAGCCTCAGTACTTTGCCTTTTTGATCTATACTTATTATTTCGATGAGTTCATAGTGTCAAAAAAAAAAAAAAAAAAAAAAAACAATAAATGGAGCCATTTTAAAATAGAGCTTGAGCTGCCAGGCCAGAGGAACTGCCTTGCATGACTTATGCCTTAAATCTTTGGAATGCTAAAAGAAGGCAAAATAACCTTTGGACTGGGCCTAGGGCAACACTGTGTTCCTGTGGACTGTTTGCAAAGATAACAAGAAAGTAATTATTATGACTACTGGACTGATGGCTACTGGATTAGAAATTTAAAACATTGTTTAGAATTAACATCACTGTTACATTATCTGTACTAATAGAAATGCCTTTCTTCTGCTGATGTAATTTTCCCTTTTTGTTTCTCATAAATACCCATTGCCCTTGTCTCCTTCTAATCAGAACACTATTTGTGTTTCTGCCTGTATCAGTGCATCCCAAATAAGTATTCTTATTGATCTCATATAAATGCTTATTGCCTCTCACTTTGAACTGCCTTTTAATTTGTAAGTTAACAATAGGTTTAAGTATCAGCTTTAAGCCTGTGACCTTGGATGTCTACCATAAACTGCCCATGTACACAACCAAATGCCTTGGTGGCATTCGTATTTGGATATTTAATGAGTATTTCAACTATAACATATACAAAACTGAACTTCTGGTCACTTCCTAAAACCTGCTACTCCCACGCATTCCTTGTCCAAGTAATAGCTACTCCTCCTTTTAGAAACTTAGACTTGAAATTTGGAAGTCATCCTTGACCTCTATCTTTTTCCAATACTTCACATGCAATATACAGCAAATCAAGCTGTTTTCAAATAGATCTAGAATCAAGCTACCTTTCACTGCCAGCACAGCTACTACTTGGCCCTATCACCATTGCTATTTCCCTGGGATAATTGCAGTAGTTTTCTGATTGTCTCTCTGCTTCTGTTCTTGCTTTCTTATTCTTATTTTCAACATTTCAGCCAGTGTAAGTCTTTTTATATGAAACAAATTAGGTTGTACTTTACTCTAAACCTTCTGCTGGCTTTCCACTTCACACTAACTAAAAGCCAATCCACAAAATTTTAAATTATTCATTCCTTCATCATTTCTTTGACCTTATTGCCAATTCTTCTCCACTCAATCACATCACTGCAGTCACAGTTGCCTTCTTGCTGTTTCTGGAGCATTCCGGACACATTCCATCCTCAGTATCTATTGTTCCCTTGGAACAGAACGTTCTTCACCTGATATCTTCCTGGCTTTGTTCTTCACCTGATTTGGTCAAGCACCGTCTCAAAAGTCATCTTTTCAACAATTACTACCCTAACTCCTCTATTCAACTTAAAGTTGCAATCTCCCTTCTCCCCCACATTTTCATCCTCCTTACCTGTTTAATTTTTAGCCCTAGTACTTATCACCTATAACATATGCTAAGAGAAAACCACAGACCCCAAATGGCATTATTTGGGTTAAAGCCCATGATAACAAACCTAGAGTTAAAGCTTACCTTAACTTCAGTTTAGATCTTCACCAGAAATGTAATCTTAATCAACTTGTTGGAAATTTCAGCACCAATAAGATAATCTGTCCATTGTCCAGAAGAAGGAGATGCTGTCTGCATAATAAAACTGTTGTCATTCCTGTTCCTCCCACCTCCCCAAAAAAGATGAGATCCTGGCCTAACTAATCCTTTTTTAAATTTTTTTCCAACAGCTGACTTTCCCCATCCTTCTTCCTATAAAAATCTCTTTTGTACAAGGCCTCTCAGAGCACCCTTTCACTTGCTCATATGAGATACTGTCCATTTCATAAATCTCTTAATAAAGTCAATTAGATCTTCAAATTTACTTGTTGAATTTTGTGTTTTTGACACTGTAAACTGAAAAATAATATCTACTAGGTGTTTCATCACCAAAAGAATTATTTGGGAAAAGGAAAGTGTTGCCACCCAGTGCATGCAGACATGGCAAGCCACATGCATACTCTGGTCTGCATGCCAAACAAAGGGGTATTTATAAAAAGGAAAAAAAGAAATTAAAGGAAAGATAAATTAGAATCATATAACTTATTATAAACATAGATTTCTTCCTGTACAGATCTTTTGTGTTAGGTTCTTGCAATTACACAGACTAGAACGTCTGTAAGTCCTATCTCCTCTCATAGGCCCTCCCAACTGATTATATTTTCTTAAAGTTCCAGTTATTTTTATCAACACACATTACAATAGTAATTTAACATGTTTATTGTTTTGTATCTCTCTCTCCACTAGATTATTATCTCCCCATGGCCAGGGATTGTTGCTTATTTTTTGTCACTATTTCCAAATGTCTAGAACAGTGCTTAGTTCACAGTAGCTCAAAATTTTATTATATGCAATAAATATTTGTTGAATGAATGCCTTACAGATCTCCAAAGCCAGACTTCATCTATAAAGAGAAATTCAAGTTACCTGCAAAACTCCCAATGGCCTTACTACTGATCAACCTAATCATTGATCTATAAGTATTAATAAACAAGATACTTTTGACCATTAATGGGAAATTAGCAGACTGAAAATGGGTAACCAAACTAAATAAGCAATGAAAATGTTCTCTAAAAACAAAGAAATATATAAATAAAAACAAACAATGCAAGAACAGGATATAACATGTTTCTTTTTCTTTTTTTTATAAAAGAACTATGAATCTTGGTTTCAAGAACTATCATATCCATAAAAGAAACCATTGGAGAACCAGAAAGTCTTCTTGGAAATTAAAAGTGTACTTGTTATAATTTAAAAATCAGTAATGACATAATTGCCTAACATATGCTCTAGAAAACTCGGTGAGTAATTTAGAATCTCTTACGATTTTTACATAATTTAAAATTAAAAAGAGAAGTTAGAAAGTATGAAAGAGAGCATAAGAGACAAGAAATGTGGTTTGGGAAGATACAATATTTATTCATTAGAAGTATCAGGAAAAAATGGAGTAAAAGATGGAGAGATAATAAAAAAATAAATAAAAAAGAAAAATTCCTGAGCTGAAGATGAACTTGCATTATGAGGCCAAAAGAGCCCACAAGTGTCACAAGGAAAGAGTGCATTAAATTACAGAGAGTCAATAATCAAAAAACAGGAAGGTCAGCTGAAGATGGACTTCAGTCATTAAGGAAAAAGTGCCCACCAGGTTGCTGAACAACAATATTAAAAAAAAAAATACACATATAGATATCTCCTTGTCAAAATTCTATAAAGAGAAGCATCCAATTTTACAAACAAACATGATTACCTAGATGAGAGATTCACACTGTAAATCATAAATTTATCAACTGTAATTATAAAAAGTAAGAAATAATCAAACAATTTTGACCGAGTACTGGAGAATGTGTCTACAAATGTATAGATTTAATATATGCTTCTATACTCTGACATAAAGGTAATTAATAAAATCTTATATTTATATGAAAGTATTATCCAATTGCCTTTTCTCCCCCGAAACACATTAAACTGAGTTAAGGCAACTCTTCTAAAAAGGAATCATTGTGATTTTTCTCCTGGATAAAAAATTCTTAATCATCTTATGCTTTCTATGAACTAAAGCACCATAGTAAGTATTAAGCAGAAACTCCAAAAGCACACTGAAAAACATAACTAGATCTTAAGATAGAAGTAAACCTACTGGTCAAGCACTATGATATAGAAAGATTAATTCACATTTGCTAACAAATCTTGCACATTAATTTAAAACGAGATCCATGTATTTAATAAACAGAACTTGATGTATATTAACCAACATGTGGGAAAGTATAAAATAATTGGAAGAATGAAGTCTGCATTTACATATGTGTGTTTATATGTGTGTGTGTATGTATGTATGTATGTATGTGTATATATACATATATATATGTATATATACACATAACCTTAACAGTTACTGAGAGCATTGCCCATGCTACAGATGTCATTTTTTGGAATCATTTTCACTATTGTGAGGAGCCCCTATTTTTATCCATTAATAACAAAGCAAAAAGACGGGGTTAGTGGATAATTATGTTGCCTGGGATTTTTGTTTTTGCAGCTGATGTACTTAACCCTATTTTATATTCTGCAAATCAAACAAGGTTCTCAGACATATAATTCATTAATTAATGAATTTGTGGTTTTAGTAGAATACCTACTATTAGATCATTAGGAGAATATATCACTTGAGAATATTTATTTTATATCACATATATCGGCATCCCACTTGAAATAGTATGGATAGAAAAGTGGTTTGTACTGCAATGAATATCAGTATAACTCAATAATAAAAATCACTTATAGTACACAATTTTAAATATTTAAATCAAATAATGTAAGTTTAATGTATTCTATTTTTCTACAATGGCAGCTATGCTGATAAAACACATTTCACATATTATGTTTAATAATTTATTTAGCTTTGTTGTATATTTTTAAATATATAATATATAATTATATATTTAAATATATTTATAATATTTTTTAAAATTTCCACACATACTTTTATACACAAAACAGAAATAATCATGTACAATCATGTCACAATTACTCCAGGTATCCTGATATAAAATGATTGGATGAAAGACTCAATAATTTTACAGAGTCAGTCTAAACATTTAGGTGAAAGGTATACTATATCACCAATACTATATTGCTAGGGGAAAAAATAATGTGTCTAGTTTTCCATCTCTACCTCTCCTATGATCATTTTAGGTAAATAACCGAAACATTGGTCTGAGCTTCTTTCCTCTTTTTATTCCCAGTGCTAGGACACTTCTTTGAACCAATGCTTAAGACCCAAATGCTTCTCTCCAGTTTTGTCTGATCATTGAATACCCACTGAGCATGGTCTTTGCTGTCTTTCCTTTAGAAAGTGTAACGCAGGAGCCCCAGGCCTAGAACTTGTACCTGGGTTTGGATATTCCGGAAAAACCACCAGGAGGACCAGAAATGCTATTTATTACTTACAAGGCAGGGGAGCTTCAGCAGCAGCTGGTTGGAGCTGCAGGAAGAAACTGCTGCTGATCAAGAGAGCAAGCAGAGTTTTTTTATTCCCACAAGCGGAGAGAGGGGTTATCTTATTGAAGGAGCAGCGGCTTTCTCAGACGAATGGAAGCAAGATGTGCTGCTTGGTTACAGGTGCAGATAATGTTCATGGATGCAGCAGAAAATGTCCTTGAGAGTATGAGCTGCTGAAAGCTTTTTATGTACTGCCTTCCTTGGCTGCTGGCTGGACACCTATCAGTCTTCTGAGTATGTGCAGGGGCTAAATTTTGAGCTAACACTACAGAAAGTAAGTCCAACATCCATACCCTGTGATAGTTGTCATTCCTATCAAATCCCTTTCATTATCTTTCTAGGTAGGGAAGAGGTTATAAGGTGTACATTTCCTAGTCTATGTTGTTTTAAAGTTTTTCTTGCTTGTAACAAATACTTTCATATCTTTTACTTTCTCTAATAGCACCGAATCTCAAGATTTCTTTGGAAGAGGTATTCTCAGTTAAAGTCAGTTCTTCTTTCAGTGTCATCACCAAAAGAATGAGATGGTGAGTATCATATACTTTGGCTGATAATATCTGTACCGCTAAAGCAATATAACCATTCTGTGTTCAGATCCAATACACACTGTATGTTTTCCTCTGAAGTCAGCAGCTGAAAGTAAAAAAAACCCTTATATATGTCTCAGAGGTTGTTCCTTTCGGTTACAATAAATTAAGATGGAAAGTGTGCAAATTATAAAGATAATTAAAACATATCATCCTCTTCATAAATGCTTAGAAACACACTTTCTATTTTGAAAATGAACTTATTTCCTCAAAGCACATGTTCTAAATTCTTTTTCAGGGTATTTAGAAAAATAGTGTTGCAGCTACTGAATGGTGTGACTTGACACTAACAGAACAGACTGTTTCAACATATTTTGTTTACCTTTTCTCCAGATAGTAAAAACCTAGGAAAGGAATAGAGAGCATTTGTAACATGGAAAATGGGCTGCTTTAGCATACAACCTAAGATCAGTCCACTTACCTTTTCTTTCTATATCTTAAAGTTTGCCCAGACATACACTTTTCTCATTCAACAAATAATCATTGATCAAATAGCACGTCAGGCATTGCACATCCTGAAGATGCATAGCATGCAAAGACAGGAATAGTCCCTTGCACAAGAAGATTACCAGTGTCAAGTGATGAGGCAACTCCGTTAAGATGTTTTTATGAAGAGGTGCTGGACATGCCTGTGAAAATTGGGACACACCCAATTTTCAGAATAAAGCCTATCTAAATGTATCTGGCTTAGTAGCTGGGGAATCTGGTATCAAGAGATTTCAGTAAAAATATTGAAATATAAATTCCAGAAACCTATTTCTTCAAAAGCTTCCTGACAGGTGATTTCTATAAAGTCCTAACAAATCCCAGAAATGGTAGATAAACAACTTTCCTATGAGGTCCATAAATTATGAGAAATACTGAACTAAGGAGAACTGTCAAGTTTCCAAAAGTTACATATTTGTATAAGCTTTGTCTGAATTCCTGGTTATACCATGAGACCAGTTAGAAAATAAAAATAAATAACATCCATGAATCTTAGATGTGATGATTATCTAATATTTCCATAATTCTTAGATAAAATTAAATTTTAAGATGTATATTTGAAGTTAATTACTCCATTGAGCTTTAATCTGTTTTGGAAGTAAACCATGGACCTTGGTTCAAAGATTGGGTCCTCTCCCTTATATCCTCATAGTACTTCGGACTTTTTCCCTTTGGGAATTCATTGCAGTCCTACAATAACCTGCTTTCCTACATGTCATCTTCATGCACAATATCTTTGTGAATAAATGGTACATGTCTATCTTGGTCACCATAGTATATCACAGTACCTGGCAAATATAAAGTACCCATTAATATTTTTGAATAAATGAATAAACAAAAAATTATTGTGTACTTTAAAATATTAAAATTCATTGTATAGGAATCTATAAGTTAGTATTTACTGGAATAAAATTTATTTTATTTAATATACCCTTAAGAGTCTATTTTTATTTTTGTATCTATAAAGTATTAAAGTCATGTGACTAATGTCAAGAGCATGGCTCTGCAGTTAAACTTTGTAGATCAAACTTTGTAGATCTTGATTTCATTTGTGACTTCAAGTTCCTTCTCTGTTACTTCATATTACTTCTATTAGAGTACTCGTGAGCATAAAATAAGAGAATTACTATAAAGTATTTAGCATGCTATCTGTTAATTTGCCAATGTTGTTTTATTAGCAAATTAGAACATAAGGCAGTATCCCACCACGAAGGGAACCAGACTTCTGGCCTATACCATTAGCTGCTGTTTGCAGGTTTTTCACTATCAAGGGCTTTGCCCTAACCCTAAACATGCATCTCTGCCCAAAATTAGACATTTTTTCTTTCTATTCCCTGTTCAGATGAAGTTGCTGTTTTAGAAGTAGCAATAGACTTTCAGTAAATATTTCTCTAGTTAGTTCCACCTCAAATTTCTGCATAACATATCTAAAGAAACTCAAAAGGAATGAAACTATATTTGAACTACAAAACACCATGCTATGTATAACATGCTTTCCTTCACAGCTGGCACTTGTGTAATATTGGTGTTTCCAGCCTTTATATAGAATAATTTAATAATTTCACACCTGGAAAATTTATTCACAAAGATGTTAAACATGGTACTGTTTAATATAATAAAAATGATTTTAAGTCTAAACGTTTATCATTTGGTTAAATTACAAATTTAACAAAACCATGCTTTTTTTCGAGACTTCTGAATTTTAAATTTATTTATTATTATCTTATATATATTTATTAACATTTGTAACGGGAAAGTCTTTATCTTCTAGTCAGAAATATATTTAAAAACTATCTAAACAATAAATTGATGTAAGAAAAATAGAGAGAAAGCAAGCAAAATAGTAATATTTCTGGAAGGATGTTCACCAAAATATTAACTTACAGGTGTTCATGTTTTAATTATATAAACATTATGATCTTTAAATTATTGTTAGCTATGTATATGGTTATTGCTTTTTCTGATACACAGCTAAATTTGGATGCCATTGATTTATAGGAAAAGATCCTCACTTATCCATCGCTTTAGGGCTTATTTGCAGTGTAATGCTAATTCATTGTTGGATAAATATAAATATATATGAATAGGTGAATGAACTTTTGAACTAATGTTGTTATAAGTGAGGATCTTTTGAACTAATGTTGAAAATATCATACATTTTATCTGGAGAAAAAGCAGTGACTCAGCAGCCTTGGTAAATAAGAAATTTTGACAAGAACGTAATGGGCTGATCCCCTTTGTACTGAGAAGAGGAACAACCAACTAAGCCCATTCTTGAATAAAGTTCCAAAACTGATGAAGATTTGTTTTGTATCCTCTCTCCCACCTCTCCGTTTCACATCTAGACACTTGGGACTCTCCTATTCTCTCCTGCTTTTAACAAAATCTGCTTTCAGGAGAGTACTGGATGCCTGTCATGAATGTGTTGACAGTAATTCAGTTCACTGTTCCCCTTCCCAAGTGTCTTGGCAAGGTTCAGCTTGGATAATCTCCTTTGCTTTGTGGTCAGGTTCTTCAGTCATCAGACTCCAAAGTTATGTCTATTGGCCTATAATGTAAAGCTGGTTGATGCAATTTGCTTAGAATATAGCAGTTTATGCACTAAGGCTATGTTTGAAATGGATGTGAGTAGCTAGTTTTCAGTTATGTATTTTAAAAGGATGGTGGGTTATACACACATGAGCAGCTTCAACCCCAGTGCTTAGACTCCACTGACATGGAAAAAAGTTTAGTAAATAAATACCTATGTGATCCATGAAGATATTGGAGAGTTTGACCCCTAACACCTGGCCATTCTCACCAGAGGTAAGCAAGTCAAGAGGATGTCCAGCTGGCTCCATGGGGTAGAGACCTAATGGCTGTGTTTCAAAGTCAGCATAGGCCACAAGACCTATCACAGGTCCTTGCTTGTCCCTCCTGCTGGGTCCCAAAGGTGGAGGGACTGCTCCTCTTTTGAATAACCAAGGCCTACTTTCCATGTGGACCCCTTTAGGATGACTCTATCTGTCTTTTTGTTTCATCTGCACACATAGAATCTGATAGGTCTGAGAAACAAACACTTTGGACTTGCCTATTTGGCAAGAATCATAGTATAACAACTTGCTTGTGTTTTAGTTGTACTCTGTGAAACTGACCTTCATGTAAAGGCTCATGCATTTAAAGAAAAAAATAAACTGCCTTTCTCTACTCTTGAACTAGTAAATTGTGAAAATTATGAGATGAAATGTTTTGATCCCATCGAAGGAACTCCTGACACTCACAGGTAAGGGAACTAATTTGAGAGTTTTGGGGATCATTTCCAAAACTCATGAAACCAGCCATCAAGCAATAATTTATCCCACCCATGAGTAAGGTGATTCTAACAGCAGCTAAAAGTCATTTCCTCCTTGAATGATGAGCAGAATTTTGTCCCTCATACCAAGACAGAGAAGCACAGCTTCTGCAGTATATTCTTATGTTTGCAACTCTAAAAGAAAAAAGAGCTTCTCATAACACCAACATTTTCTCTTTTAAAATGATTATAAGAGCCAACATTTATTGAAGTAAAAATGCTCTTTGTCTTTCTTACATTGTCTACGATAAAAAGCAGTTGAATTTACAAATTCTAGGAAAATCATTTTGTAAATTTCCCCGAAGAATCTATTTGAGGACTATCATAAAATATATATGGTCAGTTTTCAATCACTCATCCAAGTATTAATTTAACATTCCTGGAACTGTGTAGATACTAGGAGTACAGTGGTGTAAATGACAAAAAATGCAGTTGTTAATTCTATTTAGTGAAAGAGACAGGTGATGAAATCCCCAACCTGCTACCACAATCACCCTTGTCAAGGTGGTCAGTAGTCAATACTGAGTCATTCTGATCTTCCTGCAGCATTGGACAACTAGACTATTCCTTCCTTCTTTGTTGATGAGACCTCTTATTTTTCTGGTGGATCTTTGTGGTCTCCTCATCTCCCTGACCACTGTTGGGCAAAATGCCCAGAGTTCTGTCTTTGGCCTTTTCTTTAATTCGTATTCACCCTAATAGTAATCTCTTCTTGGTGGAAGACTTTAAACATCTTCTGTATTATAATGATTCTTAATTTACATCTCCTGCTCAGACACACTCTTTGAACTCTAGACCTATATATACAACTTTAATATCTCCACTTTGGATTTTTAATAGGTATTATAATCTTAACACATCTAAAACTAAATTTCCATTCTTCCCCTAAAGTACCCTTAGCCTTCCCCATCTCAGTTAATGGCAATTCCATCCTTCCAGTTGCTTAAGTCAAATTCTGTGTGCCTTAAACACTCCATACACAATCTATTAAGAATCCTGTTGGCTTTGCCTCCAAAATATACTCAGACTCTGACCACTTTTCAGTACCACACTGCAGGGTCATAATCATCTTTTGCTTAAATTATTGCAAGTGTCCCAACTGACCTCACAGATTCTGCTCTGTATTCCCTGAAAGCAATTCATAACACATGGGGCAGAGTGGTCCTTTTCAATTTTAGCTCAGATTGTTGCCATTCTCCTACTAAAACCTTCTAAGGACTGACTCAGAGTAAGAACCAATGTCCTAACAATGGCCCATGAGGTCCTGTGCATCTCCTCCTTACCTCTGTCAAATTCATCTCTCAGGGCTCTTTCTTGCTAAGTATAATCCAATCACAGTGGTTTCCTTAAGTTTGTTCTTAAAATGCATTGCCAGTGACCAGGATCCTGCCTCAATGCCTTTGGTTTGACTGTTTTTACCTCCTGAAATGCTCTTTCCCAGATATCTGCTAATCCTACTCCCTCATCGCTTTCAGTTTTTACTCAAATATCATCATCTACCTGGACCCTTTCCTTGGTACTCTATCTAAAATTACAGCCCTAAGCCACTGGGATTTCCTATTTCTTTTTTCTGTTTCATTTTCTCCCTTTCAGTCATTAACAACTGACTTCCTTTATATTTTTATTCATTTTATTTAGTGTCTGTTTGTCCTCATTGAAGCATAGGCTCCACTGGGGCATAATTTTTTGTTGTTTTGTTTACTACTATGACCTCAGTGCCTAAAACTGCCTGGCACATAGTAGATGCTCAATACAAATATTTCATAATTTCAATAGTTATTGTCATAGAGTTTTATGATGAGGGAAGTTAAATCAGTTGAAAGGGGCAGAGAAAGCTTCACTGAGAATGTGACAACTGAGGATAGATAATTGACACAAATCAGTCTGGTGAAGAGGAGGGGGAAGACCATGTGGCAGAGTATCAGAATACAGGTGGCTGTGAGGCCAGAAATATATTATCTAAGACCTGGAAAAAGGCGAGTGTTGCTGAAGAAATGAGCCAAGCAGAGGTGGATTGTCAGCAAGAGCTTAGACATGAAAGGCATGTGAGCCATGTAGGAATTTTGGATTTTGATCTAAGAAGAGTGAGGGGTCAATTAATCATTTTCAGTAGAAGAGCTCTGTGATTTTATTAGCATTATATATAGATGATTTGATTAACATTTAGAAAGATAACTCTAATTGGAGAGTGATTGGAGGAGGGCAAAACCAAGCCGGAGGTCCCTATTCTTATGGAGTATATATTTTCATGGAGAGAAATCATCAAATATTATATTTTATCAACTCAAAGCAATTATTTTTTCACATTTTAAAATTTCTGAAATGGGAACAGTTTACAACCAATAGTGTTTTAGATTTGATAAAACGTGATTAAACAAGAAGCGTCAGATAAGGATATGTGCAATGATATGAGGACAACATAATGATGTGATAGAGAGTGAGTATAAGACTATTTTGGTTGGAGTGGTCAGGCAAGGCCTTTCAGAGTGATGAGATCTAACTGACCAAAAAGAATATAAGAAGAGAACCCACCAAGAAGAGAGGACAATTAATACTAGGATCCCAGGATAGGAATGAGGTGTGAGTCAGTTATCTATTGCTAAGTGACAAACAATCTCAAAATTTAGTAACTTAACACAACATTATGTATTTATCACAGTAGGTCATCAGTTTGGACTGGGTTCCCCTGATGGCTGAGCTCACTAATGTAGATGAGCTCACTTTATGTCTTGGGAGTTGACTGAAGATGGGCAGTGAATGAAACTGAGCCATGTGTCACTCACCAAACAGCAGGATAGTTTGAGCTTTCCACAAGCAGCCAGAGAGAGGAAAAAAAACAAAAAAACAAAAAACAAAAAACAAACAAACAAACAAACAAACAAAAAAACCTCAGTTGTTCAGTGCTTATCATGCCTCCTTTTCCATTATATTTGCTTTTGTCTCAGAGCTCAAAATAAGTGGGCATGTCACTTATTTTGAGCTCTGAGCCAATGTAGGACAGACAGAGAAGGGCATGCACACAGGAACATGTGACTCATTGGGGCAGTTCTTGTACCAGGGAGTGTGAGGAACAGAAAGAAAGCTAAACCATAATCAACCAAAGGAGGATGGATGGTAGGAGATAAGAAATTCAAAGACCATTTACTTGCAAATGTAAAAATATATTAATTTAAACCTCACTATTTAGAATTGTGAAAACACTAACACTTATAATTTAATTTTATTAAACAAGTTAATGGTGCAAATAAAATTGAATTTAAAGTGTGATAGTTTATACAGACTTGATTATGCAAAATTGAAAATCATATATTTTCACTAGCAAGATTCATATGGTCTAAAACTTCTTGAATAAGAATTTATCTCCTTTTGTACTGGAAAAATGCTAAAATTTCTGTTAATTGCACACACATGTTCACTGATTCATCGTTTTAAGCTGACTTTCTCATCCTCAAAGGTATATGAAATTTCAGATTATATGTTTTTCTTATTTTTTATTTAAATTTGTATGATTGAGGATATCTCAATGTCTTGAATCCAAACTCTGAACAATAGAATGCTAATAAGAAAATGTCTTCTGGGAGTACCTTGACACCTGCAAACATGCTAAGAAAAGTAAGTTACAGCTGAACATAGAAGCCATTCTGCTGAATGTGGAGATATGTTTAGTTCAGATTGTGCCTGCTATGTAAAATAAGCTTATTTTGGAGGACCCTGAACATCTGTCCTGGAAAGTACTAGCTGACATAAAGAAAAAAAATGCAGTGGAATAGAGCATTCATAGCTCTCTCTGAGAGGATGAGTTAGAATCATGTTTCCCAGTATCTAGCCTGTGGCAGGCGGCTCCTTTTCAAATAAGCTAATACTTGTGTCAGAGTGAGAATCAGGCTAGCCCAAGAGAGGCTAAGGAAATGTCCATGTGCCCTTTGGGATTCTTTTCAGGATCTCCCACTGGGAATTTCCTATCTTCGTCAGGATGCATTTTCAGTTTGTTCTGCCAGGTCACTACTCTCTCTCTCTCTCTCTCTCGCTCTCTCTCTCTCTCTCTCTCTCTCTCTCTCTCTCTCTCTCTCCTTCATAAATTTTTACCTAATTTATATACAGTACATATTGTTTCACACTTTTTCTCTCTCACTCTCTGTTTTCCATGCACAGTATTAGGGAAAAATCTGCCTCTGTCTGCCTGTTTTAGATGCAATATCTACTAATTTTAAAAATAAAGTTTATTCTTAAATAGCCTGAATAATAAGAGCTAACATTTATAGAAAGAGCTCACTATGTGTCAAATACTCTTCCAAATACTCTTAATTTTCACCTCAACCCTGTAAGAAAGGTAACACTGTCACTGACACTGGCTGACATAAAATTGCTGCAATCTGAGTGCTAAAAAAGTTTTAAATTTGATCTGCAATGTGCAGATTGATTTTGAAATTTTAGCTCTACGTTTCAGGAATTTTATAATAATGTGTGGCTCATTATTTTATAGATTTTAACATGGATCAAATCAAATCCCTCAAAACACAACTATGCACTAACCAGTAAAAGACTGGTATACATGGTATATATTTATAACATTATTCTCAATACTATAACATCCAATATTGTACTTCACATTGGAGCTAAAGAAGCATCTTGACCTGAGCAAACATCCTGTTAAATGTATTGAAGAAAAGGTGTACCTTTGTGGTTTCGGAGGCAGATGGCCTGGATTTAAATCATAGTTCTACCACTTACAAGTTGCATGCCCTCCGTGCCTCAGCTTTCACACATGTAAAATGGGCATAATAATGATACCTACATTGTAGGCTTCAGGATTAAAGGATTTGATCAACATTGATCCTTTCCCATTTAATATTACATAAATGTGCATTAATTTAACGTTATGTAAATATGCACTTTGAAGTTGAAGCAAATCTGACTGGTTTTCAATGTGAAAATAAAATACAAAAACTGTTCTTGGAGTTATTCTAAACAGAACTTGTCTCTAATCCTAATATAACAGAAATGTATATGATGATCAGTATTTAATAATTTTTTTTCATGTGATAAATTTTAAAGCATGGAACAACATAAAGCGAAACATCACATTCTGCACAAAAACATTGGGTTTTGCTTTGGATCTTCTTGTCATCCTTATCATTGTATAAACAGCAAACTTTGTAGCGACCTGTTTGATTCTGTTTCCCTGATGTTGATGGTATGCTCTTGGGGAAATGTCTTCCAGACAGGCAGAGAGGTTTGACATCATCAGAGCATGGGCAACCTCAAAAATGTTGCTTCCCTGGCTTGTGAAGTTTACATGGCTGATCATGTGCTCAGAATTGTGCTTCTTGAACAGGATGTAGAAGTTCAGCACTGTAATGTTTAGAAGGTTGAGAAAGAATTTCTAATACCAAAACATGTGCTGTTTGCTCTCTTGGGTAAGAAGTGAGCATCTGATCAATCGAGTCTACTACTTCCATATTCTTATTATAATCTACAGTGGGACATGGCTTCTTAGTTTTCTTTATATTCTGTTGTCTACTTCAATCATAGTGTCATTGTAGAAGATTGACAACATTATCACATCCTTCTTGTCACACCATTTCAGTGCCATAAGTTCACCAGAGAATCTGGCTACAATTATACACTTGGCAATCCTTTTTTTCAGATCATTTGGTATCTGTTTTCTGTTCAAACGAGCTTCCCAATTGCATCTGTCTTGTTTTGATGTAATTCTCTAAAAAGCATGGGAGATGTATAAAATTTATCAAGGAACACACAATATCCTTAGCCAAGAAGGTCATTGACCAAGGTAAGAATAATGTATGACAATTTCAGACCATCAGCTCAATTTTTCAAATTCATACTGGCCCCTGTGTGAATGAGCATATTCCATATGTAACCAGATTGACTTCCACAGAGTACATACAACTTGAGATGAAATCACGCTCATTTCAAAAGGATGTACTGCTTCATAGCTAACTGTCCCTTGAACAGCATTAGTGATTCATCAACTGCAATTTTTCTGTTTGGAGTATATACAAGTCAGATCTTCTGCAATGAAATCTGGGTCTTTGATTGACCAGCAGATATGGAAGAACTGTTGACAAAATGCGCAAGTAAAAATCTTTCACCAGTCATAATTCGTATGAGGTAAGGTATATCCAAAAGAAGCCTTGTCAACCACAACATCTCCAGCTCAGGTTTCTGCACAATACCTTGCAGTAAAATTACTGCAAAAAAAAAAGACTTTCAGTTCATCATTGTCAGTGTCTTTCCATTTATCCATTTGGGAAAAATTCCTTGGGAGCAGGTGGCTTTGAAGCCAACAAGGCATTTGTTTCACTGATAATTTTTGAAACTAATTCTTCAGTAAAGAAAAGTTCAAATTATGGCAGTGGTATCACTGACATCAACTTTCCTGCCAGGTGTGCCAGTAAAATCATATCTTTGACATGGAATCATAACACGACCATTTCAGAGCACAATCTGAGTCAGCTGTTGTAGGGCAATTTCCATCAGATACCGAATCAGATACAGATCTGACTATATAGTTTTCTGAAGCACTATCTGAAAAATCATCAAAATTGACTATTTCAGAAAAATTGAATTCATCAAATGAATCTGTGGCTAACAACTTTTTGAAAGCAATGTTAACATCATTTATAGTGGAAATACCACTACTAAAAACAGAATTCTATAGGTAGAATGATGTCATTTGTGTCCAAAGACTATCGATATACTAGAACAATGTTAAAATAATAATAAAAACGAGATATTTCATGGCAAACTTTGGGGGTAAAGGTAGGACTGGTATCCAGGTATTCTCAGGGCAAATGGGAAATGAGTTAAGCTATTAGAACAGTTCCTGACATAATAAACTCTTTAAAATGTTAGCTGCAATTTAACTTGAACGGGTACTATTTTCACCCCCATTTTACAGATAAGAAGACCAGGGAAAAGAAGGGTTAGATGACTTGCACCAAATTGTACACCATGTAATTAAAGCAGTTTTTGACTTCAAATAAAGTATTATTTTCATGACACAGCCTTTAAGAGAGACTAAAAGAACACAACTTCACCTTGCAATTTGTATCTGCCAGTCTCACAATATCCCTTGCCCTTGAGGAAAGAGTGGGAAATAAGAGACTGTTCTCACACAGTAAGAATGATTGCCAGGACAGAGTGGGGTTGACCCTCTAAACACTATGCTATGGTGCCATAAGTAACATTATTTCACCTGCAGAATAACTCTGGTGAAGACAGTGAGGTTCCTGACTTACCTTATACACTTTTTACTTTTTGGAATTGACGAATTATGAAAATATGTAATATTTTCCAAGAATATAAGTACCCCAATATTTACATATAATATCCTAAATTATTAAATATTCCACAATGAATTCTTTAATTACCCAATGTCATTTTTAAAAATGCCACTGAGTGGCATATTGTCATCAGAGGCAGACATAGAATAAGAAGCAGAGAGAGGCATCTCAGTCTAGGGGATTCTGACATTTTGCTCTTGTCTGTGGTTGGATAATGACTACTGTAGAGTTTACAGGCAGGCAGGCCATAGGGGAGAGGGTCATGCTCTGCTAGGACTGGACATACTTGCACATTCAGCTAATAAACCCCCAAGGTAACACCCCTCTTCTTAAATGTCCTTCAAGATGTTCATGTGAGACATATTTTCCCCTCTAAGCACTTTATGTCCTGAGGCTCTTGTTTCTACTTGTGCACAAATATGAGGGGTTTTGCAGGGGAAAAGGGACAGAAAAAATCATCACTCCTAATAATGACCCTATATGAATCATGGACTTCTAAAAGTGGCTACATTCAATAGGTACAGAATGTAAAATAGCACAAGTTCTCCCTTAGAAGCTTACAACATCACAGTAACAATATGACCAAATTAAATATCTGCAGGAATGGGATCAAAAGAAGTGAAGTTAATGTGTAAACAGGAAAATATTTTACAGAGGGTGGACCCTGATAATTGACTTTAATATTGAGAAAAGAGTGGAAAAACAGAAAACTGTTCTCACACAGTGTGACTAATTGCCAGGTCAGAGCAGGGCCCAAGAGGCTGAAGTGCTTAGAAGCTGAGGTGCCATTTAGTGATGTGTATATTAATTCTGAGGAATGAAGACCAAAATATACCGAGGTTGTGAGAAAACAAATGGATGATTTTTCAATGAAAAGATAATCTTCACTTGGATGCCCTTGACACTAACTAAAAGGTCTTCAAAATGCTAAGTTAAAACTCTCCAAAGATTCCTCTCTGGGCTTCATTCAGAAAAACTTTATGTCATGAGTGTTACCCATAGTATGCTCATACTCCATCTGAAAGAATGAAAATTAAAATTTTCATCTTGGCTAGTAGAGAAAATGATATCTTTATTATTCAAATAACTGAAAGAGAGAGTAATCAAAAATGCATTGGTGGGCTTTTTACCTATTTCTGAAGGCCTTTCTTTAATTTGTTACATTTAAACATATCTGGGGGCATGTTTTAGATATATCTTTGAGATTGGGTCAGAAAGATTCTCTCTCAAAATCAATTAGAAGAAGCATGATATTCTAGATCATAATATAAAAAAGCACAATGCTGTAATATAAATAATATTGTACCAAATAGAAACCAATGTAGAAGACTGAATTTTACCAAGAGGGATATTTTACAAATCATAAAATTCATCATGAATATTTATATTAATACGTTTTTATTTTAATAGTTTCTTTGCTTATTTTATAATAAAAATATTTTATATTTTCCCAAAATAAAAGTAGAATGTGACTTATAAGTGAGAGTATTTCATACATGCATGGATTCTAATTTAAAGGAAAATACCTAGCAGGAAATACAGAAGTTGGAAAAGCAATATAAATGTCCTATAGCTAATATTCAAAGTCTAAAAGCTAAAAATGGATAATTAATTCAATTATCCAGTAAATATGAGCTTCTCTTTCCAAACCCTGCTCCTCTCGTTAGCTTATCATTGACTCCATTTTTGAATATTTTAGGGAAAAAAATATTTTGTCTAGCTTCTCAAAGGTAATAGGCTCATTTCCTTTCCTTCACAATGACACAGCCCTAGGTTGCTTGGGCAAGGCAAGTGACAGGCTCATTATCACCTCTCCTTTCCCTGATGACAATGATCTTCAGTACCAACTTAGCTGCTTCCTCCTGAAACCTGAGGCATTTTGGCTCAGGCTTTTTCTCTTAAGAGAAATTGGACAAAGCTTAATGATTTGATTATTCTGACTCCCACCAGTTCATTAAGAAAGCACTGGAAGCATGGAGTTCAGGAATACCCAGGAGTGTCACAAATCTGCACACTATTTAGCTTCCATTTTTGGTTATTTACATCTGCCAAGAAAATGGACCATATTGCCCAATAGTAGACATCACAGGTGGCATCTATTAGTTTGATAGCACAGAAGCGGTCCATTTCTGCTCAAATCTGGTAATTCCTTCTTCCCATACCCCATAGTCTCTTCTCGTGCCATCTCAATCTAATAATCAAAAAAAAAAAAAAATTAGCAATATCGATGCCTCCTCAACTATGGTGGGCTGGCAGATACCTAAAAGCTTCACCTTCTAGCCAGGTCTGTCTTCACAGTCCTCTCCTACTAAAATCTTTTGACAATTCTTGCAAAAAACAACTTTTAAAAAAAGAGAGAGAAGGTGCCTACTATACCATCTGAGTTCAAAGCTTCAGCTGAGGTAAATACATTGACGATTCTTTCAAATTGTCAATTTTCCTTTGTTTACTGCTTTACACTGGTATTTTAACTTCAATCTTTTAAAAATGATTGGCACTTCAGCTTCCCAAAATGAGAAAAATGTCAGGTATCTAGTTTCCTCCCTTCCAACCTGAGCAGACCACATGGGAACTTAGTGCTCTTGTTATGGCAGAATCGTGATCTCCAGTTGTTCTGGATGAATAAAAGAATTTAGATTTATCATAGCTCCAGCATTTGAAGAAGACAGCTAAAGACTCTGCCAAAAAGATTCAGACCCTGACTAGTCTTTTACTATTAGCTAATATGTTTAAATGATCACTCAATATCTTGAAAAGAAAAAGGGAATAATGCTGCTCAGTCTGTTCAATAAGGCATTGTCTAAATAGAAACAGGATATCTTATTTTTTTTTTCACAATTCCACACTTAAAGAGAATCCCAGGCTAGAATACAGGAAGATCTCCTGGATGACCTCCTCTCCGTTTCCTGCCAAAGGAGGAAAAGGCTCCTGAGACCATCCAGCAGACTAGAAGGAAGTCAGTGTTGCACTGCTCAAAAAAATCTTAAGGCAGAGCAAGCTTTCTTCATTAAGACAATTCTTGGCACTTATTACCAGGTCATTGTTTAATGACAAGAGATAAATGCTTGATATTTCACCATGGATTTTGGGTCAAAAGACAAAAAGGAAAAAAGGGAAAAAACATTTCCTTAGAGACAAAAAGTTTTAGAAAAATCAAAGAGCTCCAGTGTAGAGCAGGGATCTTCTACCAGATGAGTCAGTAAAGACTGGAATTAAGAATTAGTTGAAACAATGTTGCAAGTGTGAAGCAAAACAGGACCTGCCTATCTTGCTCATATTTGTCTTGTCCTCCAGATGAGGCTTCACTCACCATGTACTCCCTAACAAACCAAAATAAGATCAGTCTTAAGTGTTAAGTATGATATATTCATATTATCACCTACAAAATATTCTCTAAGCTCTTCTTTTGCATTCATATGTCCACTCCCCATCACCAATGTAAGCGCAAAGAACTAAGTAGACATATAATAAACCAGAACCAAATTTCACTGCTCTCTGAAATGGCTCACATTCTAAATTTCTTATTGACAATAAACTTTGTTTAGGTTGCTTGCTGCCATTTATTGATAATGACAAACTTTATCGAGAATAATAAGTTAAATTAACCAAGTTATAGTATTTTGAATTAAAAAAAAACTCATAGTAGAGGATTAAAAAATGCTAAAGTAATTTAAAAAAAATAAATGATAGTAAACATAACCATAACATTTCATGGTAACTAACATGGGTGGAGTTTGTGAAAAATAATTAACCATATTACCATCCTAATTAACCAATAGGTGTGCAGTGGTCATTATAAGACATATTATTTTGAGAAATGCACATAGAATTGCTAAGATTAGCAGAGAATGTCATATCATCATAGGGATAAATTTATATCTATTATATTATGTGTAATATATTGCATAACGAAAATGTCATATTATATAGGCCATAGTTAATGATCTAAAAGAAAGGAATAAAGAAAGAAGAAATGAACAAACAAATGAAGGAAAGTTGGCCTACAACATTGCAGGTAAGGTAAAGAGCCGGTCTTTCGGCTCCCAGTTCGCCCTTATTTTCAGTTCATCCTCTACACTATTGCCAAGATGACCTCTAAAATAAAGCTGATGATTCCATGTCCCATACAATTCTATAGGATGAAGTGGTAGCTTTCAATTCCTTTTGACTGTGGCTCACAGAAATAAATAACTTTATGTATTGATCTGGTACATACACATATGTGTACACACACGCACACTCATAGAACTAAAAAAAAAAAAAAAATCAATTTTATGGACAATTGGTTGGTGGTTGCCAGAAGCTGGATTGTGATAAATGAGTGAGTGTAGCTATAAGTGGGTAGAACAAGGAAGACTTGAAGTGATTATGATGGCAATTAAATGAGGCTATACCTGCAGTAGAATCACATGGATCTCTATACTCACACTCAATCAAATGAGTATGTACAAAATTAGTGAAATCTGAATAAGCTCTATGGGTTATACCAATGTCAAATTTCTTGTTTTATACTATAATGCAGTTGTGTAAGGTGTTAATACTGAAGGAAGATGGAAAAGAGGTACATGGGGCCTCCCTACACATTTCTTTGCAACTTCCTGTAAGCTATAATTGTCTCAAAATAAAAAGATTTTTAAAAAGTAAAAAAATTCATATACTTAATATTAGTATGGGTGATGTGTTCTGATATTTTCTATCTCTTCGTGTGTGTGTGTGTGTGTGTGTGTGTGTGTGTGTGTGTGCGTGCATGTGTTAATGCAGGCTGTGACACACTAAATTTTTTCCTGACCTATGACTGGACTGTGAGACTCGTAATTTGAACAAAATTGACCTAGAGAAGAAAGCTCTGATTATTTAGCATGGTCAGAGCTCAGCTTTAACTAACTACCCCCATCTCCTATCACTCTCTCCATCAATCTTATCCTCTTGTCACAGAAAATCATTCACTAGCCCCAAATCATTATTCTCTGTGTCTCAGTGCAGGGTCTCAATCTCCTTGGTCGATCTCCTTGAAACGTTCTTCTTTTTGTCTTCTAGGTGAACAGTCACTCTTCAATAGAAGCTTAATGCCTGTTTTCTGATACCTTACTCAATCAGATACATGCTATCTTCTGAGCTCACGTAGCAACTTATAAACAACTCTACTGAATTTAATCTCCTAAAAATATCTGATTTTGCCATTCTATTTTGAAAAAATTAGGCTGGAAACCATGGTTTGCTCAACATTGGGTCTTAAGTACTCGTACAACTTTGGAAAATACTAGTCTTTCAATAAATGGTGAAGAGATAAATGAATAATGTAGATGGGAAATATGTTGGCCTTTGTCTACTTCATCCTGCTTCTGACTCAAAACTAGTAGAACAAACTCTATGGTGGAAGGGTATTTTGTGTGTTTTAATAACATTGGAGTTTATTCTGGTATCAAAAAAATATGTTCAGTGTAGAGAATTTAGAAATATAGACAAGTAAAAAAAAATAGAAAAGAAAATCATCATTATTTTCCACTCCCCAGAGATGACCACTACTAATATTTTGATGTTTTCTTAAAGTATTTTATGAATTATATATATATATATATATATATATATATATATATATATATACAGACACATTTTATAAAGTTGGAAACATAATGATTATGTTTTCTTTATTTTATTGTCCATGTCATTCAATGTTATTTGAAGCACCGTTTCAAATATTATAGCTATTCTTCTTTTTAAATATCCAGCTTGTTTTCAGCTTTTGCCACCATAGATAAGGCTGCTATGAATGTCCTTAAACATGCATTTTCATATAGAAAAAATCTCTCACTATCACTGTGTAATACCATTTCATTTTGGCTAGTTTGATAGGCAAAAAATATAGATATTGTATTAGTTTGCATGGGTTGTTTGGGGATGAAATGTCTAATGGTGTCCATGGGATGCCAGAAGTCCAGACCTCTTGACATACTTCACTGGGGTAAAGCTACAGAACAGTATAAGATGGACCAAGGGTGTATGGGTTGGCTTCCTACAATCTGAAAGCTTGTTCTTTTAATGTTGGTAATAAAGTTCTTAGAATAAAAATGTTCAAATTACACAGGAAAACATGCAGTTACCCCAATATCTAAGTCATATAACACATGCACACATAGCAAATACCTCACTTTTGCTGTTGGTGAAGGTTGTGTCATCCATTGGACACCCTTCAGGCCAGGGCCTCCATGCTCATACAGGCGTGCCTTCTCTGATTCCCTCTCCCAGTCCTGTCCTGCCCCACCACTCACAATCATGTTTTTTAGAGCCTTTTGTGGCGCCTTCCAATCATTAGACCCTCCCGGCTTGGCACGTCTTGGCACAGAGGGGATGTGCTGAGGGTGACTACCCATTTGGTGCTCCCATGTTGAACTTAGGCAACCACATCACCTTTCTGGGTCCTACAGGTGAAGAACTCTTGCAATTCAACCTACTCACAGGGCCCCAAATCATGGCGCCACAAGGCCCCCAACTTTCCCCTCCTTCCAAAGGACCTTTCTTTCTCCCTCTAAAAATAACCATACACACTGTAAAGAGAAATAGATAAATGTTGCAGTGGCTTTAAGAGTATTTGAATAGGAGCTAGGACAGAGTTCTAGTTCTGAGACTGCCATTTCATAATTACATGAGGACAGGAAAAGAACTAGATGTCATTATTTTTTTGTGATTTCCTTTCCCCAAAAATGGTGAAATTTGAGGTTGCCTTATCAGAATGAGGATGCCATGAGTTCAGCAGGTCAACAGTAGCGTTGCAGAAGGTGGGTAGTGGTACCGTTGCAGGTGGGCAGTAGCATTGAAGTAGGCGATGGTGGCTTTGTTGCAGGCACATGGTTGCATTGTTGCCGTTGTTGCAGGTGGACGGTGGTGTCAAGCTTTACCTCAATAAATTAGGACAAGTAGATGGTAGCATTGTTGCAGGTGAGCAGTAGGGCCACACTCTCCTCCACAGAGAGCACAGGCACTTTCCTCTGTGGGCCTCTCACCTGGTGTAGGAAATGCCTCAAGGAGCAAACACCATGAACAAAGAACAAATACATCCCTTGCAATTTTGCTGCACAGTGTACTCCTTCTCCATGAAGTGCTGGCTGTCATTGTGCCCAAAGGTAAAAGTAGTTCACTTTAAAGCTTCACCCCAATAAATTAGGACAAAGATTAGAGGCCAATGTTCTAGAAGAGGGAACCTTGGTAGCAACAATGGGATGGCTCCTCAGAACCAGGAAGATTAGTCCTGAGGCATGACCTTCATGAATCTGCCTCCACTCACTTCATCTGACTCTGACAGCACCACCCACCTGAAGAGCAGGTGCATATTCCTTGATACTGAATAGTTTTTTAAAAAATGAATATGTTCAACAGAATCTATTTATCTTGGAGAAATTGAATATAATCTCAGTCAACGCTAAAAGACTATTTTTAACCCTGCATAGTGGCACATGGTTAAGGTAAGGTAATGTGTCAAGTCATGGTCTTATGAATACAGGGCAAAGCTCTTTTTTGATGACACAAGATAATTATAAATAGGATGCTAATCCTCCTTCAAGTCCAGCAGGAACTCAATTCTAACTATTCATATTGGTCATACTCACTCAAAATGACAAAATCATTTGATGGATGATGGTAGGCAGATATGCATTATTCACAGATGCATTTTCAAAGGAATTCCATAAATTATAGGTTTTCTGAACCTGAAAGTTCCAGGAACTGGCAGTGAATACCATGGGTGAAGAAGTATAATCAGCATGATAATTGTTCCTGGTTAATTTGTCCTTTATAGGTGGCTGCATTTTGTTCCCCAGGAAGAAAAGCTGTCTTTGTGCTTTCTCAGCACAGCCTTTTACCTTTTCCTCTAGTCCACCTGATTCACTGGTTCTTGACTCTGGCTGCACATTAGTATTGTCCTGCAGATTTTTAGAACCCTTGTGCCAGGGTCACATCCTAGAGATTTTTCATTGATCTGGGGTATGGCCTGGGCATCAGTACTTTTTAATCTTCCCAGTCAATTCTAACAAGTAGCCGGTTTGAAACAGTGAACTAATCACTGCAATCCCTGAAGAGGTTTGCATGTTTTTTTTAACCAATTAAGAAAAATTAAATAGTTCTTCTGAAATAACTTTCTCAGTATACTTTGATTCCAAATAATTAAAGCACCATCCATTTCAATCAGGGTTCCCCAGGGAAACAGAACCACTAGAAAGATTAGATAGATAGATGATGATAGATAGATGATAGATGGTAGATAGACAGATTAGATAGATAGATAGATAGATAGATAGATAGATAGATAGATGATAGAGATAATGGATATTATTTAAAGAAATGAACTGGTGATTATGGAGGCTGTTAAGTCCAAAATTTACAGGGCAAGCCAGCAGGCTGGCAGTCCAAGGAGGAGTTGATATTGCAGAATTCCTTCTTCCTCAAGAGACCACTCTTTCCTCTTTCAACTAATTGGATGAGGTCCATCCACATTTTGGGGGGTAATTGGTTTTACTTAAAGTCTACTAACTTGAATGTTAATTACATCTAAGAAGTACCCTCATAGCAACTGAGGTTTGACCAAACAACCAGGCATCATAGTCTAGCCAAGTTGACACAAAAAAATTAACCATCATAGTAAATTTTAATCAATGCACCTGGACAGTGCATAGATGACTCAGCCCTGCGACCATATGGAAAAGTGCTTCAACTCTATGCTCTCCAAAACTTCTCTAATTACTTAAATTATTTACTTAGGACTAATTAATTAATGTTTGTATCTCCAAAGAAGACAGGAGTGGTCACTACTGATAGGCAGCAGTAGGGATGGAGAGTGCCAGGAAGCAGCGCAGAATGCATATGAGAGTTCTTTGAATCACTTGAAGAGAGGGCTGAGATCTCAGACAAACTGATGCATGAAGCCTGGACCCAGAAATAAAGTAGCAGCCTCTGCTGCCGCTTAAAGACTCAAGATGGAAAACTGAAGGCTTTCCATCCAGGGGCAATCCCTGACACAAGTCAATCTGGCAGATGGGAAAGGAGTAATTAATAGGTAACCAAATGTGGAGTGGGAGAACTTTGTTCTAACTCCTATAAAAAGAAGAGCCAGAGCCAGACCTGTAGGAAAGCATGTACTTGCCATGACAGGTCGTTGAGAATCATCACTCATCTGAAATACATTCTCAACACAGTTGTAGACAAATACCAGTTCATCCTCCAGTTGTATGAAAAAAGTATAGGACTTACTACTAAAGTGAAATATAGGATATGCCACTACATCAGAGAGCCCCATTGCTCTCTGGCTTCCAGCTGGAGATGAAGCAGGAAATTGGAAGGATGGAGAATCTTGAGGTTGGGCAATACATTTCCTCCAAGATTTCACATTGTAAGGTGGCTACAAACTGACTGGAAGCATTCCTCCACCAAAGGTCCTACAAGTGACCTTCTCTATACAGCCCAAGCTTATAAAGGTGTGCATTGCCATTTATCCAAGATGACTGCAAGGATAGGGAAAATTCAGAAGGTGCATCCTGAAGGCAGTGGAAAGTATGTAGCAAAAGGAAATTGAAAGCGATCCCTACATACCCATGCCTTAGTCAGTGGTTCTTCTTTTCTATCAGGACATTGACTGATACAAAACATTTTACTATGAATGTGAGACAAGCTACATTCATGCATTCCTGGGTTCAGAACAAATGGCAATTTTTCAGCTCTGTTAAGAATCAAGGCCAGTATATCTGTTACCAAACAAAGTCAGTGAGTTAGTTCTATGCCTGTGGAGCACAAAGAAGCTGAAGTCTGAAACAACACATTTTCTCAAAGAAAAGATTTATTCATCAGGAAGCCAGTCAAGGAGATAGGAGGCAAAGCTTAAATCAGTGTCCCCTGGACAAAAGCTTAGAGTAAATTAAAGGATGAGGTTAGGAAGGAGCTATACATATTTATTAATTCTAATTCAAAGACTCAAATTGGGTAGTCTTGGAACTAAGGCAGCTAAGGTAAGGGATGTGGAAGGGACAAGAAAGAACATAGAAATTCCAATCTGTCACTGTTTGACTCGTTAGTCTTACGTGTGTTCAGGAATTTCTTACTGATGGACCACTCACTTCTTCATGATCTCCAGGTGGTAAAAGAAACATCTCTGCTACTAGAGTTCTATGAATCTTGGTCCCACTGTACTCTTAATCTCAGTTTAGGTTCCTTTAGCTGCTAACCACACCTGCTCAACCATCTGGGATCTGTCTGATCCAGCTTAGTCTGGAGGTCTCCTGAGCCCTATGAGGAGGCCTATTATTATCTCCTGAAAGACACTAAGAAACTAAGAAAATAAGAACTTAGGGTCTGCTTTCAGTGTTAAGGCCAGCTTTTATACCTATGTTCTAAAACCAGATTATACCACCTGTGTGACCTTGGAAAAGTAACCTCTAGACTTTAGTTTCCTTATAGGTAAAGAAGGAATGATAATATTATCTCCTAAAGAAAGTTGTTGTGAGAAGTAAATAATTCAATACATTTAAGTCATATTAAAATGTCCAGTATATAGACAGACTTTATATATCTGTTATACAGACTTTTGAGGGTTCCAAGACCCTTCCAGGAGGGATCATGTGATCTAAATTATTTTCATAATAACACAAAAATATTATTTGTCTTTTTCATTCTGTTGAAATTTATGGTGATGGTGCAAAACTAGTGGCACATAGAACTGCTGCCCCTTCATATGAATTAAGACTACAAACAGCACTGGTAATCACTCATTGTAGTCTTCATTGTCATAGTCGCAGTAAGAAAAAGTTAGTGCCACATAAGAAATGTCCTTGATGTGATGAAGTAAATTTAATAATTTTATTAAGTCTCCACTCATGAGTGCATGTATTTTTAATATTCAGTGTGACATAAAAGGATATATGCACAGAGCACTTTTGAGGTAAACTGAAGGAAGTAAAGCACTTGTGCAATCATTCAATTGGGAATGGACACAAGCCACTTTTTCATGGAACAGATTTTTACCTAAAAGAACTATTGGCATACTGTGGTCCGTCAGACTGGTATTTGTCAGACATTGTCTCTAAAATGAATGACATGTTCCTGTCACTTTAGGGAACACCACTGACAGAACTTACCAATGATGAAATTCCAGATTTCAAGTGAAAATAAGATTGTTTAAAAACTTGTATCCACTAACCATAATCTTGTCAGTTTCCCAAAATTTAGAGGCTTCTCTAATAAGATGAAGGGATAATATAACAAATGTGATCTTTTGATATTGTTTAATGGAATATGTCAGCATTTGGAATATATGAACGATTCAATGAACCAGTATTTTCCAAATAACCAATGTATGAAGTTACAAAAGCATACACTGGTAATAGATTCAGCCATGGTGCACATGGACAAATGGATTATAACATAGCAGGGTATGAAAGTGTATTGATATGGCTTCAGATTCCATAATTGTAACTAACTTTTAAGAAATTACTTCTTGTCATTTATGAATGTAATATCACAGAACAATATTCACAATTATTTGAAAATACTATTGTTATACATCTCTCTTTTCTACCTACTTACCTATATAAGGCCAGATTTACTCCAGGTTACTTTTTATATGAAACAATATTTCAACAGAATGAATATAGAAGCAGGTTAAAGAATCAATTATCTTCTATAAAGATTTGAAAAACAATGCTACTCTTATCATTAAAATGTTGTGTTTTAGAAAATATAACAATTTTTCATTAAAATATATTTTCACTTGCGATTTATTATTGACATTTTAAATAAAATAGTAAGTAAATGTTTCCAAATTTTTATTTTTTAAATTTCAAATCTAGTTAATACTGATAGAAATTATGCACATAAACAAAAATTCTTTGATGTGTTCAATAATTTTTTAGCATGAGGAGATCTCAGAATCACAAAGTTTGAGAACTACTGATCCAAATTCTCTTTACTTACAGCTGAAGCTAAACTAGGAGAATGTCTCACCTAAGAAGCATTCCATCTTAGCAGCACATCTTTGCTAATATTGGCCTCTCAACCTATCTTTCCTATTTCTTTTACTTCATCCAAATCCTACCCATTCTTTCAGGAACATATGAAGTGTCCCCATATCCAAGAAACCCTTCCTAGGAATTATAAGACACACATAAGTCACCATCCCTGACTTTCACTGCTCTCATGTCTATGCCTTACAATTTTTTCTCTAGTTGTCCAATGTCATGTGTCTTATTACACCAACTTGATTGCAAATCTTTGAGAGTAGAGACTCTACTCAGTAATTCTTTATTTTTCTATATCCAGCACATGGATACATATCTGCATAACTGAAGTGAATTGTGATGATCCATTTGAATGTATATATCAAAACAGATCATGGATAATGTTTTGCCACACAACTTCCCTCATAGAAATCAACCTTCTCTCATTTCCCTTACATTTTCATCTTGGAGTAAATAAAGAATCTTCTATACACAACTATTCTTTATCTGCTAACAGGAGTTTCTTAAAGTGGGCTGATGCTTAGCTCAATAAATGCTAACTGGAGGAGGGTGCATGTCTGATCCTCATTCTTTATTATTAAATGCTTTTCAAATAGATTTCCCAGAATCTTATGACCAATTGAATTTCCTAAAAGAGCTATGATCATAGTAATCATCTTTATAAAGCTGAATGAATTATGAGAATAACTATGGAAAAGTTTATAGATTTAAAAAAACACAAACATGATAATAATCTTATTAGAATGGTATGATTATGGATTTTTTTTTGTTTCACAAAGTTTTCATAATGTGCTTTGTATTAATTTTTTACAATTCTATTATACATTTAAAGTCCAATTGTACATTTCCTAAAGAGGACTTGTTTCAGTTGGGATTTGTGATCATATGTATCAAAAGACAATGATGAGAATTGTGGAATATGAATATTTCAATAATGTCGTTCTTAAAAAAAGTGTGACTTATTTTGTGGGAATATATATGTATGAAATACTTCACAGTAGGAGTTCACAAAAAAATTCTGGGAAGTCTGAAGAATACTCTCAGGATATTGCCAGAAAACAGAATAAACCTCGTAGCCCAAACCAGCCAGGTCTATACCAAAACATCTGGCTAGGCTTCGATGCTAGTACTGCCTCCCCTGCACACTCACCACTACCATAAATTTCTGCAGATTGCTTCACAGTGTTCAGCAGGAGCATCTGATTAGCCAAGTCCAGGTCATTCCAGTGGTAAAAAACAGGCTTGTATTGGAGATCTTGGCCCTCCTTTCTACCAAGATCTCTTTAATGAAGGAGAACTCTCTAACAGAAGAGTATTCAAATTCTGTAAAGCCAAAAATTAGCACATATCCACCATAGTACTATACAAAACTATAGCAGCTGAAAGGGCCACAAATAAAAATTACAGTAAATTTATTACATTGGGCTAAATGAATAATAATTTCCAGTCTCTTCAAAAAAAAAAACTATTTTCTGTCTTTTTGAAAAGACTCAGTTCATCTAGACTATACTCTATGGCAGCAGATACCTCAACTTACCTATATCATTCCATTTAATTATCCTAAACCCTACTCATTTTTCAAAGCCAATTTTAAGTTCCTATTCTTCCATGAAGTGAAAAGTTCTTTCTTGCTAAAACAATCACCTGTCCATTGACTGAAATACATGTATTTGCAAACATTCTAGAATCTAAATAAAAGCAACTGTCAAGATGAGAAGACTAATTATGATGCCAACTACATCTATTAAGAAAAAAATATCCCAGAAGTGATGTTAAGCAATTAGCAGCCAACAGAAGTAGGTTTCAACCACTCACAGTCTACCTGGAAATATAACATAGTGGCTTCCTGTATTCACATGGAGCAAGCAGACTCCAGTTCAAGTCCCACCTTCTTTATTTCCTAACCATGTAACCTGGGGTAAAGTTATTTAACTCTCTAACCTAAAATTGCCTCAACTGCAAAATAGTTGCAGTAGTTGGGATTACATGAGATAATGCACATAAGGTAGTTAGTAAGTTCCTTACTCATAATCACTTTGATAGGGGACATCACTTGTAAAATTTTTAAATTTTTATCAGGAAATGAAGCAGGACATCTCTTGCAGAGTTCTTAATCTTTTTGTAAACCTAGTTAAGTTTTCTTTCCTGTTTCTTTGGGGAAAAAAGCCCTCTCTCTCAGATTTTGATAATTGCCTGAAACTGGTGACTCATATCCTCTGACTATTGATAAGGGTCATTAGCCCATTGTTAGTAGAAATGGTATTAAGCCAGAAAGGTTCTTAGAGTCTGAGAGGGAAGGAGACTTTAGGCCAAAGGTCTTTTTTACTCTTTAAGAAATATATTAACCAAGATTGTTTTCCTTTACTTGCTTAATAGGCAAATCAATAATAGGAATTAAAAATATATGATTTAAATAACAAGTCTGTATCTTCTTTTCCTTGTCTAAGGACTGAGGTGGAACTTCAGCATGAAACCCAAGACCCCGTCCTAACTAAGGCAGAAAGGGAACGAACTCCATGAAACCCCAATAGGCAGGGATGAGGACCCTCCTTAGCAACAAGCAGATTTTCCTCCACATCCATACTAATAATAAATGGGATTCATGGCTCTTAGAAAAGAGTTAGGAAGGAAAGTTAGGGGGTTTTGGATCTTCCTGCAAAGACACTGAGGTCATCCAATCCTAGAAGGAGTCTGTCCTAGTCTACTCACAATTAAGAAAGCCAAAAGGCATTTTTGAGCTAAAAGTAATTCACAGAAAAAAAACAAGTGAGCAGGAAATTGGGTACTCAGGCAGTCACTCGCACTTGTGCAATAAAGACCCCAACGATCTTCAATTTACCTGAGCCTCATTATACCATCATTATAATATGATGCATATGCTCAGAAGTTCATTCATATCATTATAACATACTGCATTCTAGAAAGCAAATGATGAATCACTAAGTCCTGTAAATCTTAGCTGTCAATCAAGGAAGCCCACCTCTCTAAAAAAAAGTAACCACTCGCAGAAAATAAGAATGAAAACCCCAAAGACTTTGTTAACAGGCCTTGGGCCACGCTTCTCTTGCTCAGGCCTGCTTCCACATCTGGAAGTGTACTTTCTCTTCTAATAAAGCTTCTCTTTTCTGCTATATTTTGGTGTCTTGCTCAATTCTTTGTTCAAGACATCAAGAACCTGGACGATGTGTCGGGAAAGGATCCCCACTCTCCAGTAACAACTTGATAGAAATTAGCTATAATTATTATACACTGACTGCAATTCAGATTTCAAGCTTAATTTTTATATAAAATAATAATCATTCCTTTCAATACTAGTTTCACACTAGTAGCACACAACAGAAATTTACCTAGCTTGACATTTAAGTAGCTACTTAATATTAGAAGATAATTTAGGTATTAGGTAACTTGTCATTAAAAAAAAAGGGTCAAAGGTGGTTTTCATTTTTTTTGTCCCAACTTCTAAAATGTTAGTATAAAATTTAGTCCTGTTAAATGTTTGCATCAAGTATTTATATTGCAGAAGGAGCAAAGGACAAAGATTTGCTGTCCCCCTTAGAAAAGGACACTTAGGCAAGCAGGAAACAGTACAACTTTGGCTTAGAAAAAGGAGAGGAAATATATTTGAATGCTGGAGAGGGAAGTAGGGACCAATTACAAATAATGCACTGCAATTGTGAGCACCTACAAAGTATTCTGAAATGTTTTTCACTGCTGAGAGAGGAAATGTGAGCTGTTATTAATGCACTGACGAGAAGAAGCGGGAACAGCCTTCAGTTCCATCCCCTAATTCAAAAACATTTTCTTGTCACCAGCTTTCCTTGCTATCTGAGAGGAAAACTAAGATTCTGAAAAAGCTGTTAAGAATAGTTAAGAAAAAAAGAGGCATTCAAGTTCGAACACATTTTCCTCTCTTTTGGCAGAAAGGAAGGTAACATAAGGGGATATGCTCAGTCAGTCATTTTGGCCCTCTTTTGAAAAGGGATTTGTTGTCTCAGTCGATAAGAACTCTAATACCAGGGGGATTCCTGTTCCTCTGTAGGTAAGTCATTCCCCACTTTTCTGAAAACCTGTGCTTTCACCAGTTGTATCATTGGTCTTTCATTATTCATTATTCATAGTACTCCTTGCATCCTTTTGTCTTAAGGCTGACAACTGTCTTCACTTCGTGGAAATTATCTTTTACTATCTCTCCAATGATTAAGAGCACAGGCTTAGAGACAAACAACCTGGATTCGAATCTCCTCCACCACTCATTAGCTTTGTAATTTCAGGGAAATTGCTTAACCTCTGTGTTCTTCAGTTTCCTCACTTTAAAAATGAATGTAATCATAGTCCCTATCTCTTAGAGTTGCTGAGAATCACATGAGTTAATGAGAAGCTCTTAGAAAGGTACTTGGCACATTGTAAATTCTCAATAATTCACTATATTTTTTTCCGCACAGTCCTATTCTGTTAACTGAATCATTTCCACTTTGTCTGTACTTGGTCAGTCTTTATTTTTTTCTCCACTGTTGTTTTTCCTTGAAGATCTAACTATCCTTATTTTATGATTGAAAAACTAAGTTAACTAGGTTAATGAGTACATAAGACTGCCAAGTATTTTTGTCTGCAGTTATGTAGTATTGTTTTCCTAAAATGTACCCCCTGGATCTCAGAGCTGACTATCATGATCTTCCTACTGCTTTTTTTCTGTGCATAGTTTAGTCTTTTATTCCTTGACCCCTTCTAGCATCCAGGAATTCCTCACAAGTTCTGATCCAATGATAATTACTCTCCAACCTTCACGTTCTCTTATACATATATTCTTTTTAATGACTTATTTATGTCATTGAGGAGATGGGGTCAAGATAGGGAGAGACATGTGTGTTCAGTTAGCTCCCTAGATGTAGACCCCTTTCTCACTACTTTTTACCTCTCTCTTCTCTTGCACTTTGGCGAATCTTCAGAAAAGATTCCCAAATCCCTGGCATGGCTTCTAAGACCTTCCTGTACAATCAGCATTTTGTATCGACAGGTCCTGCATCCACAGATTCAACCGATCATGGATCAAAAATATTTTTTAAAAAGTTACTTCATTGCTGATGTGTACTGTGTAGTTAAGTCTATGATGGTTGCATCTGTACTGAACACATACAACCTTTTTCTGTCATTATTTCTCAAACCTTATAATAAAACAACTATTTAGATAACACATTGTATTAGGTATTATAATCTAGAGATTATTTAAAGTGCAGTAGGTCCTCAAACAACATGTTTCCTTCTACACAGTTTTATCATAATGTTGATGAGATGCTGTAGAAATTTGAATCTTGTTTATATCAATTAGCCTATGGTAAATTGGTTTCATTATACATCATAGGTTTGCTTAAAGTCACAGAAACTATGGATGACATTAAGTGAGGAATTGCTGTATATAGGAGGATATATATAGGTTATATGCAAGTACTTCACCTTTTTATATCAGAGACTTGTGCATCCAAGGATTTTGGTATCCACAGGAGTCCTAGAACCAATTCTTTATGAATACTGATAGACAACCGTATTTCCAATGTCTAGTTCCTGCACATCTCTTATTCACCTCTCACCACCCTCTTTCTCTTATACTCTATGTTTAACCATATTGAATTTCTTTTATTTCTTACTTATAATATGCCACCTTTTATTTCTTGGTCTTCATACTTAATTCTTCCTTTGCCTAATGACTGTTCTTTCTTTAGACTCTAATCCTATTTTCTTGTCAGTAAAATAAAGCCTTGGAATAAGTTATCTTTAGGAGCATTTCTAGTGCCGAAAGTTTATAATTATCTGCAAATAAACTTATTTATATCAGAATATTTTCTTCTTACTTCCTTAGTATAGTTGAGTTTCACATATTCTAAAACATGTGGAAAGCAAAGGCTTAATTTTTACCTTAGTTTTATATGTAACACCTCAGGCATAGAGAACTTTTAATATCAGCCAAAGTATTTCTCAAATGCTAAGTAAGAAATTAATGTGTCAATACAGCAGGTCAAGTTAGATTACTAAGAGTAGTAGCCCAGCTACTCAGTTAGCACCTCTTAAAGTTTAGAGCCCTGATTTAAAAATTAAAAAAAAAAATGGTTTCTGACTGAGCCTAGCAAATGTTCATCAATTAATAGAAAAAAAAACTCAAAGCCTGACCTGGAATATCAACATTTTTAATAGATATTTTTAAAGTTTTCCTCTAGATACAAGGGACAATAAATATGAGTATGTACAGTCTTGCTGATAAAAATTTGCCCTCTTATAGCTTAATACAGAGAGCAAACAAATAGTTTGCTTTGGATTCTAGTCACACAACCATTTCCTCCTATTCTGGGAGGCTGGAATAATGTTCTACATCCTGCTATAAATAACACTTGTCCAAGACAATTCATAATGTCTTCTTAGGTTCTACCTCTATGCCCCACTCCTCAGTTTGTTCCTCATGTTTCCCTTCCTCCAGGAATGCCTTGTTCTCTGGAGAGTTAATAACATCATAATCTCTATGTCATAAAAGACAAAACCTATCAATAAATTCTGCAGCTGTGGTCATTGAAAGGGAAGAAATTTACTTTAAGTCACCATCTCTGAAATGAAAAAATATCTGGTCCAGAAGGACATTATATGCAGTCTGAAAAGGTCTTCACCAAAGTCACGTGGGTAGTGGTGGTTTCAAATTGCTGCAAACACTGTTGTTATTGTTCACACTCATGAATAGTTTCAGTTCTCACTAATATGAAATTTCATCAAATGAATATCCTGAAAAACAATTTCAGGCTCCAAGAAAAATACATATATGAGTTTACTGTCAGGCTATCTAAGGAGATTCAATCTATTGACCGCTTTATCCCCAGAAGTTGTGGAGATTGTATAATTTTATCACCTACACTGGGACAGGTTTGAAAATAAAAAGAGCTCTATTAACAACCCTAAGTCAACAGGCACAAACAAGACAGTCTTAGACAAATAGAACATATGCTATCAGAGATAACAGCAGAAATCGGTCTCTGCACAAATTGCTTGTCTTACTGCACATTGTGGTTCAAAAGATTAATCCATTCTACTTACTATTAGAGAAAAACATGCATTCCCCACTTCTCGGGTTTCCATGCAGAGGCACTTGAGTGTGACTAGCTCTCCCTGCCTCACTTCCCTATCTCTCACCTCATTCAGCATCAGGTGATGAGTGACTTTCTAACCAATGAGTCAGTAGAGGAAACTGATCTCAGTGTTTGCTGCTCTCCCTTCTGGAATCCAACCTGCCTGCAAAGGGCATGATGCTGGTCCTCTTTCTGTCTTGAAGTCAAGGCTTGCCCAGTGGGGCAGCCTGGAGATGCTGTGGGCCTCTAGTGACCAAGGATATAAGTCTATCTAATTCAAGTGGGATGTCTAAACAAGAACCTTTGCCAACAATTCTAGAGCCACATTTTCCAACTGGCTTAATAAAGCTGACTTTAGAACTCTATTTATCTGTTTCCTGATTCTTAATTTTTAATTTATGCTGAATCGAAAGGTTAAATACTGGGTAGAAATCAAAAGAGGGAGTTTCTGGCTAGAAATAGAGGCTAATAAGAATCTCAGGGATCTACTAGAAAAGAGTAAGAAAGAAATTAGGTAAACAAAAAATCTCTCATTTGATGGTAAAACAATACTCTGGGTTACACTTAAAATTAATTTAAATATAATATTTTTAAAAGGATTCAGCATCATATTAATTTTACACTCACAGAAAAATTTATGAAACTATTCAGATGTAAGAATTTTTATTTTTAAAGATATGTGTCTTTAAGGATAGAAAGTCTAACAAGAGTAAAAGAAAGACTAAATAAATATATTAAAGTTGTTCTAAAAGGTGGGAGTTTCCAGAAACACCAACCTTGTACATAAACCATCACATAAATCATCACAGAGAATGTGATGATACCTATTTTCTGCATGCATGCATGTGTGCACGTGCACACACACACATACACATACACCATTCTGAACATGACCTGGGTCATCTGAAATGTCAAAAACCAATCATCAAACTTCTATCATTTCCATTTATGTCTAATGTGAACAATAAATAGCTAAAGTTAGTAATATACTTAGAAAGAGACCCTTCCTAATAAGAAGTTATCAAGAAAAGGACATAGTGATCAAAGTATAGGTTGGTCATTTTTCTCTGTCATATCATAGGGCATGATAATCTTCATACATCCAATACTCCTAACTAAATGTTGGCTCTCTTACTGATGAGACTGAAAAAAAGATTTATTGTTATAGCCATGCTAGCCACCTTTAAAAACTCTTAATTATTGCTAGACAAATAATTCTACAATACAAACTATTTTCAATGCAACATTACTTCAAAGGACACAAATAAAATATGTTATTTTTGTCATGTTTGCTTCAGATTATTTTAATACTTTCTTTTGCTTTACTATTAGAGTTGGGAAAGGCAAATTAATTAGCATTTGTTTCAATTAGGAAAATTTTTAATTTCTCCTGATAAGTTATGGCAGTTAAGTAATTAATATTTTAACCTGCCAACTGTCCTACCATTTAGGATAGTAAATGGCTTGTAGACAGGATCACTTGGCTTTCTAGACATCACCACGCAAGTGCTCAAATAATCTTTGTTTTCAGAGAGCAGTAGGTGTTAGTTTACATAAATCTACCAATAAGTTCATACTTTTAAAATGTAATAAAGTTGGGAAAAAGAAGGCAGTTCACTAAGAATTGACTCCAGATTTAGATTCATGTAAGTCTAGAGTACTTATCAAGTCTTTCTGTTTCTACTAAAAAAAAAAAAAAAAAAAAGAATCACCACTGTTGGTCTAATTATAGCCCCAGAGAAAAATGGAATATGTACAGTGAATGAGCGTGCAATGCTCAAAAATTCCCCATGTGGAAAGACATGGGCAAATTTGACTTTTTGCCAGCTTCATCACTGAACAAAACATATTTTTCACAGAGAAATTTTGACATAAGCAAAAGACATTTTTATTGCATCCTGACTAATTTCCCATGATAGAATAATATATCCACCTCAATTTAGAATTTTTGTCTCACAAAATACTAAAACTTCGTCAAATGGTAACATACCTAAACCCAAAGTAATTTATGTGGCAAGAAAATTATAGAGAAGGAAATTCCATATATTTCCACATAATTCTTCTGGCAATATGAAAGATAGGACATTTGGAAACCCCCAGCACGAACCAGGTACTGTCTTGGGGAGAAGGGGGCTTTCCATGACCACAACGAAATACAATATCTGGATAAGGAGAGAGAAAACTAAATAACAAGCACTCATAACTTGCAGCCCCAAATAAGTCATATCTACAATACAGCAGGAGAGCTTACTCAGCAGAACTACCCTCACCAACCAGTGCTCTTACATGCCATTGATTTTATGGAGACTCATCCAAGTCCTGATGGACATTTGCAGCTCTCCAGAGAAGCTCCACAGCCTAACTAGTGTCCCAGAAGCATATCAGACCAGGCCCTCCAATTCACAAGAGGAAAAAAACCCCAACTCTTACTACACCTTTCTCTCCTACCAAATTGTGGCCACCAATCTAATGCCAACAAAAATCCCCAATTTGGTGTGTGATAAAAGGGAAACTTTATTCAGGTAAACAGTTTATAAAGCAGGTTAATGTGGCCTCCAGAGGAAATAGAGTGCTCTCCCCAAGACAGAGAGGAGGCCCACCGATATAGATAAAATGCCTTCCCTGGTCCCTAATTGGTCCATTTTAATGCAAATGTGGAATCCAAATTTGTACAGTTTGATCGATTGCTCCAAATAACACTGTCTTGATTGGTCATCATAAAGCATTCTAACTGGTCATTAAGGAGATTGGTCAATAAAGATGAAAATGAAAATATATCTGTGCAGCTCCAATTGGATGAGGCATGTCCCAGCTCATTAGTCAAAATATGATTCCAGGAGCTTCTTTACAATGGTCATCTTAGATGGGCAGGAACACAGTGCAGGAAGCTTGGCAGCCTAGTCTGTGGCTTTTCATTGAAATGTAACTTGCGTAAGAGGACTCTGTATGCAATGGTTGGTAGGCTCTGGTTATGAATTGGCGCTCAGTTAACTATAAGGTATCTTTGGCACATTTATTCTTTCTCAAAGTTCACACCACAAAGTTCATGAAGACAAAGACCAGGTATTATTTATATTCACATGTTCCAAAAAAACTGAAAAGGGCCAGGCACCTAACATGTAGTAGGTTCTAATAAATGGTTTCTGCTCTCTTCTAATTTTCTATGTATATATCTGATTTTAAGTTAATGCATCTTAAAGGAATCATATGCTTTCTAAACCTGACTGAGAAAATTTATCCCAGGTTTTCTGGAGATTTGCCCTCAGAAATTGGTCCAACCAAGCAACCCAAGGTTATCTTTACAAATGAGTTTTCAAACTATAGGTTACACCTCTGCTTTGATGGTTCAAACTGACCCAGGACATTGTGATAACCTTACCGGCAATAAGTCAGATAATATCAGTTTTAGAGTGTAAGCTAATGAGCTCCTTCTTCCTATAGAAGATGTACCCGAGTAGTAGCGAAGCTACATATTTCTATAGTTCTTGCTATATGCCTAAGGCTATATATGGTCCAAAACAGGAACATCCATTCCCAAGAAAAATAATCACAAGAGTGAACAAAGCCATTGTACATTCTGAGGACATTTCCAGGATATTTTCAGTGTTCATTTTGCATCTCAACAACTTAAAGGGGCTACAAATGCTTTCCCATATCACCACAACTAGAAAAATTTCCAGCTCAGTCTTTAGAGAAAATATGACTGCTCTTGAGAAGACAGAGGAAGAGCAGACAAAGGCAATCAGAGACTCTTTTTTTTTTTCTGGACATACTAATGCAATTGTTAATCTAGGAAAGAAGCAAAAGAAACAGATCACCATGAACTCCTCATCTTAACGGATAAAAAGCCTATTCTGAAACAAAAGTATTCAGGGATTCTTCTATTGTTTTCTAAAGAAAAAAGAGGATTGATGAGATTTTCTTCACCATAAAATCAGCAGAGTTATATTTTCCAAAATCAAAAACTATTTTCAAATTCCCAAGGAAGAGAAAAAATAATTATGGCACCATAGAAGAGGTAATGAATATGAAAGGTATTGATTATCTATTGTGTCAGCCTGACTCTACCTGACCATTTCCTTCTCAAATGAATTAGTTCCTGACTGCACCCCCTTCCCAGGATGCTCAGACTGATGCAACAGTCCGAAAAAAAAATTACTTAATTGATTAAGCCGGTTTCCTTACAGTTTGACAACCAATGTTCCCCTTATGTACTCCTTCCTTCTATAGACTATCTATAGCTGTGTAGGAATGTGGAAGTACAAGATTGTATTAAACTGCCCGCCATGTTACAATGGGAGCTCAGCCTTTGGATAAGAATCTGTTGAATCCATGCTGGCATCAGTAAATACTGCTTCCTGCTTATAGCCTCAGTGTCCCGTGTCTCCGTTTGAGAATTCTGCAACACTATTTCTCAATTTAAATCAATGAAAATAAGTAAATTCAGTTTCTAAATATATCAATAGCCAAAAACTAAATCAACATTGGTGTCAGATATTTTTCAAACAACACTTCATTTGTTAATTTGGATAATCGTTTAGTGCTCTAAACTAGTCCAATTTATAAACATCATGAACATTATTCTTGGGTCCCAGCAAAGTTGAACTTATGATTTAACTAATTACATTTTTGTCTAAACATAGAACATACAATAGATAGGTCCACCATATTGCCTTAATTAAAAAAAAAATAAAAAGAGAAGTATCATGAAAACCCAGAGATGCTTAAAATTCTCAAATTCTTTCTGTCTTGACATTGTCTCTCCTATAAATTTAAGCTCATATGCTAAACATTAATTTCTACCAAGAAATGTGGGACTTGTATTTCTAGTGATATATAATAAGTTTCTTGGCCATAATGTGAGAAAAGGGAATAAATTTGGTATCAAACCATTGAAAGGAATATTTGATGTTCCTAGAACAACAAAAACACAAATTATTTCAGAAATGTTTGATGTAGTGATGTGCAAGGAAACTATAATCAAAGGGCAACTCAGAATCACACAGCCTAGGCTGAAGCTCAAACTGAATTTGCGAACTTGGAAACAAAGAAGGAAGTTTAAAAAAATCAGCAAAATTTTTAATGTTTATAATTCATAGGTACATGAAAAAGTATATACTTCAAATTAAAAGAGCTAAAGTTGAATTTAAATTGAGGTTTAATCCATTTCTGAGAATTTGTGTTCTAGGCACTGTTGTAATGATTTTATATGTGTGAAGTCATCACTACTTTTATTTTTTATTATTTTAATTTTTAAAATATTTTGTCTTTTAAATTTATATTTATTTTGATAATCCTATGAAGTAAATATTATTAGCCTCATTGTATAGATCAATAAACTAAAGTGAGATGGGACATCACTTGTAAAATTCTTAATCTTTTAGCAGGAAGTGAAATGGGATATCTTTTGCAGAGTTTATCTATTCAGTAAACCTAGTTAAGTTTTCTTCTCTCCTTTTTTGGGTGGGAAAAAATCCCTCTCCCTCAAATTCTGATAATTGTCCGAAACTGGTAACTCAGATTCTCTGGCTATTGATAAGGGTCATCAGCCGATTGTTAGCAGAAATGGTGTTAAGTCAGACAGGGCCCTTAGAGTCTGAGAGAGGAAGGGACTTTAGGCCAAAGGTCTTTTTAACTCTTTAAGAAATATATTAACCAACACTGTTTCCCTTTTACTCACTTAATAGGCAAATAAATAATAGGAATTAATAGATATATGGTTTAAATAATAGATTTGTATCCTCTTTTCCTTGTCTAGGGACTGAGGTTGGCACTTTAGCAGAAAACCCAAGATCTCACCCTGACTGAGACAGAAAGGGAAACAGCTCCATGAAACCCCTGTAGATAGGGACTATGCAGGGCCATTCTCTGCAGGAAGCAGATATGGAAGAAGAAACCTCCCATCCCTCAACATCCATATTAATAATAAAAAGGTTCATGGCTCTTAAAAAAGTGTTAGGCAGGAAAGTTTATTAGGGGGTTTTGGGTCTGCCTGCAAAGACACTGAGGTCATCCTATTCTAGAAGAGGTCCACCCTAATCTGCCCTCACTTAAGCAAGCCAAAAGGCAATTTTTGCAGAGAATTAGGTACCAGTTTAGGGCTGTCACTTGCACCTGTGCAATGAAGACTTTAACGACCTTCAACTCACATGAGCCTCATTAAACCATCATTATAATATAATGCATATGCCCAGAAGTTCATTAACAACATTATAACAGATTGAATTCTGGGAATGAACATGTGCAGAAAGCAAAATGATGAATCGTTGAGTCCTGTCAATCTAGTTGTCAACCAAGGAAGCCCACTCCTCTAAGAAAAGTAACCACCCACAGCAAAAAGGGATAAAAACTCCAAAGGCTTGGCTACCAGGCCTTTTGAACCATGCTTCTCTCGATCAGGACCACTTCCACGTTTGGAAATGTACTACCTAATTAAAATTTTTCTTTTCTACTGTATTTTGGTGTCTTGCTCAATTCTTTGTTTGAGACATCAAGAACCTGGACAACACTCAGGGAGAGGATTCCTACTTTCCAGAAACAAAAACACAAAGTGATTAAGTACCTTGCAGAACATTGCAAAGCTAATAAGTGGGATTCAAAATTAAAACTATAAGAGCCTACACTCACTCTCACTCCACTGTTTATTGAGTTTCAATCTCTTCAACTACTAGCTGAGAAAAATACCACTACTTCCTTGTCCTGGGGCCAAAATTTGAAATTTGAAATTATGTTAATAAAGAGCTGCTGCATTACAAAGATGTAGAACACTATTGTTTTCTGATCATAGGCATAACAATATTCGTTGTGTTGTCTAGCAGAAATTCGTTATCAAATTTATGTTCTTTGATGTAGCATGAATAGGGGTTGTGAGAAAGGAGAAAAGAGGTGAGAGAAAGCGTGAAGGATAGAGCAGAGTTAATAGAACAGACCTGTTCCTGTGTATTCCAGAGGTTCTAGAGAAAGAGATAGCCACAAGAAGAAAAAATTTTGTCAGAAGAACAAGTAAAAATGTTCATAATACATTAAGGGGAAAATAATAAAAATTCTGTACAGTATTATCCTAATGTGAAAGAATATACTTTTACAAATAGAGCACATAGAACACATAGAAGCCAGGAAGAATGGAAGAAAATGCTTTAAGTTGCTGAATGATGACACTTTGCTTTAGACCATGATGGAATAACAGGACCAGACTTATTATCCTGCCTTGACCAATTAGAAAACTAGACAAAAAAGTATTTTTTTAAAAAAAGTTTTCCAACACTGGACAACAGGCAATACAGGACAATGATCTCTAAAGAAAATAAAACAAATAAGGTGAGTTCTTGAAATATTCTAGAGTTACCAGGTGTCAGTGAGAAAAGCAGAAAGCAAACATAGTCGAGCAGTCTCATAATTAGAGGAAACAGAGTTCATAATATGGGAAGACTACAGTAGACAGAATTTATAGGACAGAATAAAGAAGTGAGAGATACATAAAATGAAAACAACAGAGATCTGAAGAGGGATCTCCTTGAATCATTGGCTTAGTGCTATTTACACATGCATGAAGGGAAATTACCAAGGCCAGAGAAAGAGGCATCAAAAAGTAAACAGAACAATTCCTAGAGTACACATAAAGCCCCAAATAGTGCACATTTGCATAGTCGTGGTGGAAAATTTTGTGATACATGAGCCACCAAGTAAATTTTGCAAAAAAAAATATTGCCTTAGTAATGGGAACAAGTTAGCCCAGACAAAGACTATTCCAGACTTACCTTAAAAATACTAAAAACAATCATAAAAGAATCAGGTTGATTCTAAGTACCAAAACTAGTCCCAGAACAAAGTCTCCAAATATTTAGCTCATCATTTGATCTTATCTGCACTAATATACTCTACTCTCCATCCACGGCTTTGTTACTTAATTTTCCTTATTATGAATTATTTGTAAAAATCAAAAGAAGAGGAAGATGGCAGACTATGTAAAAGCAGGATTTGATTATAAAATAATCAATGGAGAATCACCTGAGGTCCAGCTGATTATAACATGTATGTCTGATAATATAAAGAAGGAGCCTCATTGAAGCCAGTAGGAGGAGCAAAATCCCTAATCAGGCTGGACCTTCACCCACGGGTGGTATCACCAGGAGGGAAAGTGAGGCTGCAGAGGCTTCCCTGAAGGAGAGGGAGTTCCTGGCCTCATTCAGGGGCTCCCCACCCCAGAATACCAGCCCAGGGAAGAGGAGATTCTAATAACTTCAACTGTAAAAACCAGAGAGGATTCCGACTGTCCGATTCTGGTGAGATGGAAGGAGACTGAAACCCTAGACATCCCTTTGAAGGGCTCACATACAGGCTCTCTGACCTGTGGACACTCACCCAGGACATCGGCGGTGAGTCAGAGGCTCGTGCAAGATTCATAATGGGAAAGTCTGCATTACCTGGCACCAGAATGAGAGTTGGACAGGCAGCCACCATTGTGCCTTAGTCCTACAACCCTATTGGGCAATCTACAGACCTAACTAACTTGACTGTGCAGACTCCTCCCCCAGGGCCTTTCAGAAGCACTGGCCTGAGGAGATCTGCCCGCCCCATCCAACCTGCAGATTGTCCTGGGCTTTTGTTTCTTAATGGCTGCCACGCTCTGCACATAGTCAGGGTCAAACATTCTCAGCTGGAAGCCAGTGCAGTGAGCAAGCATTTTGGAGACAGTTTCAAACAGATCAATGCTGCTAACACAAACTTGAGTGGATCTCAGGGATCTGTGGGCCAGTCCCGGACAGCAGCTGGTCTTACTGTGATCTGGAATTTTCATGAGAACTTGGGAACAATTCCCAAAGTTGCAGCAAGACTGAGGCTGTATTGATCTGATGGCCATTGTCTCCCTGAGACCCCACCCCACCTAACCCAGGCGACCCATTGACAGTCAACCAGCAATATCTTGCCCCTCTTCCCTGATCTCCCAGTCCACACAGGCAACAAACTGGCTAGCACAGGGCAGGCAGTGCAGGGAAACCAGGTGCAGGCAGAGCCCTACTGCCTGCGAGAGCTGCAATATCACATTAAGGGATCACAGGGGCCTGTTGGACCGCCCCAGACAGCAGCTGGTCTCACAGTGATATGCAACTACAGCAGGAATGTTGGACACAGAAGTTGCAGCATGACTAAGGCTGTATTGGCCTGATAGCCCTTGTCTCCTTGAGATCCAGGTTCACCCAAGCCACAAAGTGCCTGCAGCCCATTGACAGTCAGCCTCCCCCACCCTGCTTTTTTCTGGGATTGCACATTCTGAGCAGGCAACAGACCTTGGCTAGCACAGTGAGCACATTCTGGGGAAACCGCTTGTGGACAGATCACTACTACCTGTACAAAAGCAATATCACTTAAGGGGATTTCAGGAGTCTGTGGGACTGTGCTAGCATGAGATACGTTATCACTTGGGCAAATCTCAGGTTTTGTGGGCCCATCACAGATGACAGTGCGTCGTGCAGTGATGTCAGTGCTGAGCTAATGAGAAAGGAAGGTTTTGGTGCTGAGACACCCAGGTGGAAGAACACACAAGAGGCCAACATGAGAATGAAATGGCAGACACCGACTTTATTGCAGGGAGTGCACCTCTTTTGCAGAGAGTGCAGTTCTATTGCAGGGAACACGCATCTGCTCCTGCTCTTCTTCTGCTTCTTAGGGGACCACATAGGCTCCATGCATATCAGAGTATAATAGTGGCATTCAGCCACACATGCATGATATAATAAACTGAATTACATTTACATATTTTAGTCACAGGTGCCCTACTACACTAATGTAACATTCTAAATTCAGGGTCCTATTTCTAGCCATGAGCCTCGATCACAGCCAGACTTAGGACCAGCCAGGCCTGGGACTCATAAGTGATATCTGACTTTGCAGGGAGCACACAGTCCCAGGGCTGGCAGCAAATCTAGGTCTGTATAGGCCTAACGGCCCCATGCCCATGCTTCACTGAGATAACACCCAATTTAATTCACAAATTACCTATGGCAAGCCTGCTTCCAGGCAACCCAGTCCCACCCTGTTCTTTCCTTGGGTCACAAATTCTACACCAAACATCAGCACTCAGTTCATGCATCCCACACAAAGCCCGTTCATCCAGGAGAAGTAATCAGTGGTGGGCCACAAACTCATGCCCATGAGCTACATTAAGTCTTAAAAAGAGCTTGGGTGTTTGCAGGCCCGAGGTGGGCAGCAGCGGACTTTGCTACGATTGGAAACTTGTACAAGGAGGCACAGAGACAGCGCTGGCATGTAAACTGACACTACAGCATCAGGGGGAAATTTGCTCAATAGATCCAAGAGACCCCTAGGATCCCTGCACCACCCAACACACATATCACCCAGAGGCACTTCCAGTTTCAGAGACAGGAGCAACTGACAAGCAGTGTAAGGCCTTGAGGAGCACTGGTCCCTCTACTAAACTGCCCTAGTTCAGTGACAGGGGATAACTGGACCACTGCCTATCATATTGTCTCTTCTACTTACCTATAGTTCCAACATAGACAAAAACCATATATGGATCACTTTGTAGTTCCCACCAGATAGCCCTGAGCTATCAAAGGAAGTAGCTGACCCTGGCCTATTGGGGATCCCCTCCCAAGGGGCCATAAAACCAACTCACCCCAAATCTGGCTCTAGACCATAACAGAACAATTCCTGACTGGTCCCATAAGTGGTACACACAAAGAGTGGCTGCAACAAATACACAAGCCTGCTAGGGCAAATCTCACTCAGTGGGGTCAGCCTCAACACAGCAACTCTTACCCCGTGACGCAGGCAATTCCCACAATTAGTCAGCCTGAGCATTAATCCCATCCACCGATATACTAACACGAATAAAGGCTTAGCAATAACAGAAAATCACACACAACCCACACAAAGATCATTTCCAGAGCTCCAGGCACAGGGGATCAGGGAGAGTGTGTCACTGGGTCACATAGGACACCTTTCACATAAGGGCATCTGGCCAATGGTATGAAACTATAAATCAACTATAAGGAAAAAACTGGAAAATATACAAACACATGGAGGCTAAATAACATGCTACTAAACAATGTATGGGTTATCAATGAGATCAGGGAAGAAATCAAAAGATACTTAGAGACAAATGAAAATGAAAACACAACTACTCAAAATCTGTGGGACACAGAGAAAGAAGTCCTCAGAGGGAAATTCATAGCATTACAGGCCTACCTCAAGAAACAAGAAAAAGCTCAAATAAACAATCTAACCTTACACTTAAAAGAACTAGAAAATGAACAACAAACAAAGCCCAAAGTAACTAGAAGGAGGGAAATAATAAAGATCAGTGTGGAAATAAATAAAATTGAGTCTAGAAAAACAATACAAAAGATTAATGAAACCAAGAACTGATTCTTTGAAAGGATATTGATAAACCCTTAACCGGACTCATCAAGGAAAAAAGAGAAAGGACTCAAATAAATAAAATCATATATGAAAGGGAAGAAATAGTTACGGACTCCACAGAAACACAAAGGATCATAAGAAATTAGTACGAGTAATTATACACCAACAAACTGGACTATGTGGAAGAAATGAATACATTCCATACAATCTTCTAAATTGAGTCAAGAAGAAACAGAAAATTTGAACTGACGAATTACCATCATCAAAATTCAAATCAATAATTAAAAACCTCCCCTAAAACAAAAGTCCTAGATCAGATAGATCGCTTCATAGATGAATTTTGCCAAACAGCCACAGAAGAATTAAAACCTATTTTTCTCAAGCTATTCCAAAAAATTTAAGACAAAGGAAGGCTCCCTAACTCCTTTTATGACACCACCACTACCCTGATTCCAAAACCAGGCAAAGACATTACAAAAAATAAAAATAAAACTATAGATCGATATCTGTTATGAACATTGATGCAAAAATCCTCAACAAATTTTAACAAACCAAATTCAGCAAGACAGTAAAAGTATCACATACCATGATCAAGTTACTGTTATTCCTGGGATGCACGTTTGGTACAATATCTGTAAATCAATCAATGTGATATACCACATTCACAAATTGAAAGATAAAAACCATATGATCGTATCAATAGATGCAGAAACAGCATTTGACAAAAATCAGCATCCATTTATTATAAACACTCTCAGCAAAGTAGAACTAGAGGCAACATACCTCAATATAATAAAGGCCGTATATGGCAAACCTACAACTAACATCAAACTTAATGGGGAAAGGCTAAAAGCAATTTCCTTAAGATCGGGTACAAGACAAGGATGCCCACGTTAACTGCTCCTCTTCAACATTATTTTGGAAATCTTAGCCACAGCAATAAGACAAGAAAAAGAAATAAAAGAAATATCTGAATTGGAAAGGAAGAAGTAAAACTCTCGTTATTTGCCAATGACATAATACTATATATAGAGAACCCTAAAGATTCCACCAAAAAAGTGTTAGAACTGATCAATGAATTCAGTAAAGTAGCAGGATACAAAATTAATATTCATAAGCTAGTGACATTTTTTACAACAATGATGAACTTTCAGAAAGAGAAATTAAAAATAATTCCATTTATAATTGCATCAAAAACAATAAAATGCCCAAGAATTAAATTAACCAAGGAGGTAAAAGACCTGTCCTCAGAACATTATGTTATTGAAAGAAGAAACTGAAGAAGATACAAATAAATGAAAGCATATACCATGCTCATGGATAGGAAGAAACCACATCATCAACATCATTAAAATAGCCATACTACCCAAATCAATCTGTAGATTCAAAGCAATCCCTATCAAAATACTAATGGCATTTTTCAGAGCGCTAGAACAAATGACCATAAAATTTATATGGAACTATAAAAGACCCACCAACTTTGTAAAATTATCATTCAAAAATGAAGGAAAAATGAAGACTTTCTCAAGCAAAATTTTCTCCAGTTAGTCTGTCTAGCAAAAAATATTTTAAAAGTTCTTCATAGAGAAGGAGGATGACAGGTCAAAAATTTGGATTTACATAAAGAAATGAAGAATATTATAGAAGAAATAAGTGAAAGTAAAATAAAAACTTGCATCATTTTTTGCAATTAATCTAACATATTGCAGTTCGTTCAAAATAATAATAGCTACAATGATTACAGCTTATCCATAGCCATGGAAATCTTGAGTAAGAAGAACAAAGTTGTAAGTATCACACTACTGGATATCAAATTACACTACAAGTCTACAGTAATCAAAACAGCATGGTACTAGCATAAAAACAGATACATTGGGAGGAGGGCTCTAAAATGAGGTGGTTAGCATGTCTGCTTTACACACAGAAGGTCCTGGGTTCATGCCCCAGGTGGAGCCATGGACCATATCCTGGGTCCGTCAGGCCCCAGGTGCATCAGGCCCCAGGTGCGCGCCACGAGTGCATGGGAGGAGACACTTCGCCTTCAGAGATCCAGTTCTTAAGGGGAGACAGCAACATCCGTAGGTCAGGGGTAGAAGTAGTGGGGCAGAGGTGGGGATTAAAGAGGGGGAAAAAGCAGATACATTGATCAATGGAACAGAATAGAGAACCAAGAAATAAATCTACACCTACAAACTCCTTTAATACATGACAAAGGAGGCAAGAATAGACAGTAGGATAAAGACAGTCTCTATAATAAATGTTGGGAAAACTGGACCACTTTCTTACAACATATATAAGAATAAACTCAAAATAGATTAAGGACTTACATGTAAGACCAGAAACCATAAAAATTCTGGGAGAAAACTTAGGAAGTAAACTCTTTGATATTGCTACTAATAATTTCTTTTCAGATATATCTCCTTGGGCAAGGGAAACAAAAGAAAAAAAATGAGACTGTATCAAACTAAAAAATTTTTGTACAGCAAAGAAAACCATCAATGAAACAAAAAGACAACCACTGAAAGGGAGAAGATACTCACTTATGATACATATAATAAGAGGTTAATTCCAAAATATATAAAGAACTCATACAACTCAACAACAACAAGAAACAACAATCTAATTAAAAAATGGGCAGAAGACCTGAACAGATATTTCCCCAAAGAGGAAATATAGATGGCCAATTTACATATGAAAAGACGTTTAAACTCACTAATCATCAGAGAAATGCAAATTAAAACCACAATGAGATATCACCTCACACCTGTCAGAATGGCTATCATCAATAAATCAAAGAACAAGTGCTAAGAAGGATTTGGAAAAAAGAAAACTCTCATACACTGTTGTGTGATTGCAAATTGATATAGCCGCTATGGAAAATAGTCCGGAGGGTTCTCGAAAAATTAAAAATGGATATACTTTTTGATCCAGCAATTGCATTTCTGGGTATTTATCCAAAGAAAACCAAAACATTAATCCATAAAGATCTATACATCCCTACGTGCATGGCAGCACAATAACCAAGATATGGAAGCAACCTAAATGCTCATCTATAGATGATTGTATAAAGAAGTTATGGTTCATAAATACAATGAAATATCACCTAGCCATTAAAAAATAAATAAAATCCTACCATTTGTGATGACATGCATGGACCTAGAGGTTATTATGCTGAGTGAAGTAAGTCAGAGAAAGATAAATACCATATGATTTCACTTATATGCGTAATCTAATGAATGAAAACAACAAACTAATCAAAAACAGACTCACAAATATAGAGGACAATCTGGTGATGGCCAGATAGGAGAGGCATTGGGGGGCTGGAGAATTAGGTGAAGGGTTAAAGAAATGCAAATTAGTAATTGGTAGATGGTCACAGGGATGGGGAGCATACATAGAGAATGCAGTTAGCATTAACGTAATTGCTAGGTGGAGAGCCAAAGGAGAGAAAAAGAAATTAGGGGGACCATTTTATAAACTATATAAATGTATAACCAATGTACTGAATACTTGAAACTAATAAAAAAATAAAATAAATAAAATAAAATAAAATATAAAATAAAATAAAAAGAAGAAAGCAACTTGGAATTTAAAAAAAATCAAGGAGACAATTTTACAAAGGAGTCATTAGGCTGGCAACAAGAGTAAACATTAGTACAACTGGCAAGTCCCTAATGAAGGCAGAGACCTTCTGTAAAATCAGCCATTCCACTGTGAGCAGAAGTTTCAGTGGAGAAGTAATCTACCCAGGAACTCACATCTTCCCTCCCTTATTGTTCATTATTTTTTTTCTGGGCCCATGAATAAAGTATATGGTTTGTTTTTTAGGATATAAGCATGTCATATGGAGTTGGGTTTCCTTTCTTTCTGGAAAAAAGAGATACAGTATTGTGACCTATAGTGATAGGGCTTGGACTAGAACTCTAAGGAACTCTAAGGAAAACCATGGTCCACCAAATAAAGAGTCTACTACTTTTAACTTGCTATGACTTCTAAAAAACAACATATGTCATGGAAATACCCAATGGAACCGTAGATAAATGTAATCATTGATTTTGGCTTTTAAATACATTTATTATTTATATGGCAAATTATCCCCACTGATGTATTATATTAGTTCATATATGATACAGAAAGATTAACAATAGGAACCATCTGTACTCCATCATGTAACCTGTGAGTTCTTTAATCTTGGATTAAGATATAGGAGCCAGGTCAAGGAGGCTCCTAGAATCAGTAACACATCCCTTCCAAAGAAGGAGAATGTGCTCCTTATACCAAATAATTTAATCATGTGTTTATTGAGGACTCTACCCTGTGCTATTCTTTGTCTTAGGGGGATATAAATGAAGCACAGCCCACAGTCTCTGCTACCACAAAACAATAGTATATATTTAATTTCTATATGTACAGTCAAGACAATAACTACTATAATTAGGAAGAAAGATATCTGCAGATTACAGTTAAAGGTAAAAATGATTTTTATACCTGGTACCTGGTCAAGATTCAAACAGGTGATGAGAGAACAGACGTGGTGAGACCTGGAGACCAGAGAATCCCCAGTTTTTGCAGAACATCTAAAGGTCACCATCCAAATTGATGGTGGGTTGGGAGTGAAGTGTCAGGCAGGGATTCAAAAACAAGACTGTCAACTGCATCTTGAGAGATGTAAGAGAGTAAGATGTGCTTAAGAAATGACAAGCAGTTCAGTACAGCTGAACTTCATGGCTTAGGAAGAAAGCATTGGAGCAGTGGAGACTGGGCTGAGAAAGTATCCTTAAAGCATCAAATCATGAAGGTCCTTAAAAGCCGTGCTCAGACATCCAATTATGTTCATGCTTCTACAAAGATATAGTTTGCTTCAGGGAAATCTGACAGGAAGCAATAGAAGAAGAAAGTCTACTTAGGTCTCACCTCTTCTGAAAAGGCTCCTCCCACCTTGAGCTCCCATTACACATCTATTATCCCAAGAAGAAGAATCAACTATAGAAAAATATGGTGTCAACAAGTCCAGTGGCACAGACAATCTGTACACTTGGTTAGGGGGCAGGAGGAGGTGAGCCACAAGCAGGGAGGAAATTGGGTATATGAATACAACACTCATCCTAAAAACACCAGGAGATCCATGGAAGAACGAATCACTGAGGAATGGAGGTACTGAATAAAACGGTGGCCTCGTTTCTGCACTGGATTAGAGGAGATTTTCAGGGCAAAAGCCCAGCTCTTAGACAACAACAAGGGCTAGAGTGCAGTGTCAAAGTAGGCACGGCGGCCAAGATGAGCTGTGTTCAATCAATGGGTGAATGAGTGATTGAGATGGTCCCAAGAGCTTGTGATGAGGCTGAATCCACAGTGACCCTTTGGATGAGAGGGCTGTGCTGACCTAGTGCCCCCTCAGTATGTAGTCTGCTGTTTGGGGCACTATTGGGAAACAGACAATGAGTCCGGGGAGTAGAATGGGAGTATACTGCAGGGAGCAGGATTAGCATAAAATGCAAAAGAGAAAAAGCACAGAATCATTTTGCAAAATCTATCACATGACCTTTATGGGTACAAATATATTTTTTTCTTTTTAAAACCTGAGTACTGCTGTGGACCGTACATGTTGTGAAATTCCAGCATATCGTGAGAACACAAACATTTTCTCTTACCAGTGGGATTTGTCAGCACAGAATTTTTAACTTGAAGCCAGCAAAATTTTTAGTATAGGCAGCAGAGTGTAATGAAACTCTGTTCATGAAAAAAGGTATTTTTCACCAGCTGAGGCCACTAGTCATTATCCAGTGACTCACTGTGGCAGAGAAGCTAGGCCCCTGAAAATTAAATAAATTGGTAATTCCAAGTTTGCCGAATGTGTATCTCATCAAGTGCTTTTCTCTTTATACACTTTTAGGTTAAATGAATAGGTGTTACATTTGCCATCTATATACTTATATGCTCACCTTTATACATTCCATTCACTCTTCCAGGGAACAAGCCAGTGCGGGATATGAAAGAATTAACATTCTCTGAGTGCTTTGCTGGCTGTGCAGGGTTTGCAGTGCCACTCACATCTCCTGCCCGGTGGAGGTCTGATTGGAAGAGCATAGACAAAAATAAAAGAAACCCCAGTTATTATCAAGAATCTACAACTCCGACTGCAGGAATCTCTGGTAAACCTGGATTGGAAAACATAGCTTAGCAAGGTAACTCCTTGAATCTTTATTTTGCAGACTTAGTGAAGTCTTCAGAGGCAGGACAAAGACCATTGGAGTACAAAAAATATGACCTAACCAATTTTAGAGTCTGGAATTTAGGCCTGCCTCACATTCCCCAGTTCCCAGGAGACCAAAGAAAAGGAAGCAAGAGAAAAGGCAAGACAGTTTGCTCTCACCTTAACATGGGCTGAGCCCATCAAGATGAATGACCCAACGAATGGTAAGTGCTGACCAAACAGATAACCAACGACTGGAGGAATGTTAGAAGGTAACAAGTACTATGATTGTTCCCTCTAATACTCCTCAGATAAGGAGGGGAATGGACACCCCCTTTGTAGGCTGAAATGCAGGCATATGAGAAGAGGAAGAAAGTGAATTCTACTGTGACATTCTACATGTGTTGCCTGATTTGATCTTCACACCCATCACATAGTATATGTATATGATTATGTGTATTTATAGAAATAAAGAAACTGAGGTTACTTGTACAAGATTAGAAAGTAAATAAGAGTGTTTAAATTTAAACCTAGAGCTACTCCCGGATTCATGTTCATGTTCATTTTGCTAAACTTTGATGACTGGGCTGCCATAACAAAGTATCACGAATTTGGTGGCTTTCAACAGAAATTGATTATCTCATAGTTTTTTTTTAATATTATTTTTTATTTTTCAATTAGAGTCGACATTCAATATTATATTAGTTTCAGGTGTACAACATCTAGTTTCTGACACTATACATAGTTATTAAAATATTATTGACTATATTCTTTATGCTATATATTACCTCTTCAAGACTATTTGGAACTACCAATTTGTACTTCTTAACCACTTCAACCTTTTCACCCATTCTTTCAACCCCCTTCCCATCTGGCAATCATCAAAATATTCTCTCTCTATGAGTTCACTTTTATTTTGTTTGTTCATTTATTTCATTCTTTAGATTCCACATATAAGGGAAATCATATAGCATTTGTCTTTCTCTGTCTGACTTGCTCCACTCAGCACAGTACCCTCTAGGTCCATCTATGTTGTTGCACGTGTTAAGATTTTATTCTCTTTTATGGCTGAATAATATTCCATTGTACATATGTACCACTTCTCTATCTATTCCTTCATTGTTAGATACCCAGGTTGCTTCCATATCCTCGCTATTGTAAATAATGTTGCAATAAACTCAGGAATGCACATGTCCTGTGAAGTAGTGTTTTGAGTTCTTTTTGATAAATACCTCAAAGTGAGTCCTTCTTTGTCCCTTGTTATAGCCTTTTTTTCAAAGTCTATTTCATCTGGTATAAGTATTGCTACCACAGCTTTTTGTTTGTTTGTTTCCATTATCATGAAATATCTTTTTCTATCCTTTTACTTTTAATCTCTATGTGTCTTTCTATCTCAAGTGAGTCTCTTGTAGGTACCATATATAAGGGTCAAGTTTTCTTGTCCATTCAACCACCCTATATCTTTTGTTTAGAAAATTTAATCCATTTACATTTAAAGTAATTATTGATAGGCATGTAATTATTGCTGTTTTACTATTCACATTTTTTTTTTATCTTCTTTTTCTTCTCTTTAAAGAAGCCTTCCAGCATTTCCTATGATACCGGCTTGATGGTGATGAATTCCTTCAGCTTCTTTTCTTGTCTGTCCTTTGATTCCAAATCATAGCTTTGCTGGGTAATCTTTGTTGTAGGTCCTTGCTTTTCAGCACTTTGAATATTTCCTGTGAAGCCCTTCTGGCTGCAAAGTTTCTATTGAGAAATCACCTGACAGTCTTACGGAAGCTCACTTATAGGTAAACTTATAGGTATAACTACTTTTCTCCTGCAGCTTTTAAGAGTCTTTCTGTGTCTTTAACTTTTGCCATTTTAATTACAATGTGCTTGCTGTGATCCTCTTTGGATTCATCTTGTTTGAGACTCTCTGAGTTTCCTGGGTTTGTATGTCTATTTCCTTTGACAGATTAGGGAGGTTTTCTGTCATTATTTTTTCAAATAAGTTTGCAATTCTTTCTTCCCTCTCTTTTCCTTCTGCTACCCCTATTATCCAATGTTGTCTCAGAGGCCCCTTAAACAATCCTTATTTTTTTTATTCTTTTTTCTTCTTGTTCTGATTGGGTGTTTTTTTCTACCTTATTTTCTAAATTGTTAATTTAATTCTCTGCATCATCTAATCTGTTGATTCCCTCTCATGTATTCTTCATTTAAATCATTGCATACTTCTTTTCTGACTCATTTTTTTATGTTTTCCATCTCCATTTTTATGTTTTCTATTTCTTTGTTGAAGTTCTCAGTGATATCATTGAGCATCCTTATAATAAGTGTTTTGAACTATACATCCATAGGTTGCTTGTCTCCATTTTTTTTTTTCCATGGAGTTTCACTCTGTTCTTTTATTTGGAATATGTTTCTTAGTCTCCCCATTTTTTCTGCCTTCCTCTGTTTGTTTCTATGTATTGGATAGAGCTGCTATGTCTCCTGGTTTTAGTAGAGTGGTCTTATGTAGTAGGTACCTTGTAGGGTCCAGTGGCACAGTCTCACTGGTCACATGAGCCAGGTGCTCCAGGTATGTGTCGCTTGTGTAGATTGTGTGTGCCCTCTTGTAGTTGAGTCTTGGCTGCTGTTTGCACATCTATAGGAGGGGCTGTCCCTCAGGCCGATTAATTGTGAGGACTGGCCATGACTATAGTAGAGGAGCTGTTGTGCAGAGGTTGACCCTACAGAGCAGGATTCACTTTAGCAGGGCTCTAGTGCCTGCCCAGTCTTCCATTTGGGTGTTTCATTTGTGAAGGCAGCTGGGTGGTGCTTTGACTCAATCTGAAGCCAGCCACCAGCCATGCTAGCCCCTGGGGCCTCCAGGCCAAGTTCAGCCACTGCCTCTGTCCTTCCTGGCATGAGCAACAAAACTATTTGCAGTTGTCTTCCACCCGCACTAGGCTCAGAGGTACCTGGGACAAGCTAAGCCACAAAAATGCTGGCCGTTGATAGTGCTACGCTTAGGGCTGCTTAGCAAAAGTTACGGGGCATTCCAAGGCAAGATGCTGCTTGTTTGGAGTTTGTGAATCTTTGAGGGATTTTAGGAAAGTCTGCAGCATGAGCCAAGAGAGGCCATTTGTATGGAAAAGCCATTGGTAGCAGCTTGGGTGAGCCTGCAAAGCAAGGTCTCAGGGAATCACCAGGGTAGAGTAAACAGTATTAGCTAGTTTCTGGACACTCAAATATGGCGGCCACCTATGTCTGCACACGGGATGGGAAGAAGACTCAAGAAAGGAACAATGGCACCTTCCAGCAGTTCTGGAGAGAGTTACCCCTCCAGCCCTTGTCCTGAAGCCAGACAATTTCATTTTTACTCACATGTCCCTGGAGCCTTTTGAGCTGCTGCCTCAGCACTGGAGATCAAATGAAGTGAGTCCGTCAGCAAGTGAATCTTTGCACGGGCCCTATAAGAGGAATGCCTGGGACTTCTGCAGTCTTCTGTTTCACTCAGCTAGCCTCTGCTGGTTTTCACAGCCAGAAGCCATGAGGACTTTTCTCCATGGCCCTGGACCACTGAGCAGGGGATCCTGGTGTGAAGATAGGATCCCTCACTTCTCAAGGGGGACTTCTGCAGTTGAGATTTCTCTCACAGTTTTTGACCTCCACTCATGGATGTGGAACCAGCCTGTTCCGTGTCTTCACTACTCTTACCAGTCTGAATATAACTTCTTCTGTATATCTTTAGTTATTGAACTTCTGTTCAGCTAGACTTCAGGCAATTTTCAAAGTTGATTTTTCTGTAATTTTATTGTAATTTTGATGTGGTTGTGAAAGGATGCAAGCCCAGTGTTTACTTACTCTGCAATCTTGGCCCTATCTCATAGTTCTTGAGTTCAGAAGTCCCAAATCAAGGTTTGACAGGGCCATACCACCTTAGAAGTTTCTCAGGGAGGGGGATCCTTCTTTGTCTCTTCCAGAATCTTGTGACTCCTGACATTTTTTGGCTAATGGGTACGTCACTCTAGTCCCTACCTCCATCTACACATGGTCTGTCTGTGTCCCCTCCTTTTCTTACACGGAGACAAATCATTGGATTTAAGGCCCTCCCTAACTCAGTGTGCGGTGGTTTATGTGCGTTTTCCTAAAATTCATATGTTGAAATTCTAACACCTGTAAGTGATGGTATTAAGAAGCCAAGCCTTTGAAAGGATTAAATCATGGTGGTGGAGTCTTCATAAATGGGATTACTGTTCTTATAAAAGAGGTTCCAGAGAGATCACGAGCCCTTTCCACCATGTGAGGGTATAGAAAAAAAGTGCTGTCTATGAACCAGGAAGAAGGCCCTAACCAGAATGTGATCATGCTGGTGCCTTAATCTTTGACTTCCAATCTCTGTAACTATAAGAAATAAATTTTTGTTATTTTAATCTACCCGATCTGTGTTATTTGTTATAGCAGCCTGAGTAAAGACATCATCTTAACTAAGTACATCTTCAAAGATCATTTTTAATAAGGTCAAATTCTGAGATTCCAGGGGCAACCCACTACAATGTCTTTCACAGTGTGACTTTCCATACAAGAACATGCAGAATGGTGGGTACTGTGCACTAAATTTGAGAGGTAGTGTGTCTAAAGACTAAATCTGCATGATCATAGAATCTTGGCTGTGACATAGTCAAATCAGCTTTTAGGAGGTGAAAGGAAATGTGGAGAGGAGAAGAGAGAGAGGTAACAGTGGCTACATACTTGTTTAAATTGATTCCATAGGAAATGAGATATACTCCAAGATTGGATCAAAGGAGTACAATCAATACCAGCATGAAGAACATAATGTTTGCTTCTGATTACAAAATCAATTAGAAGGCAGAGAGCAGCTAGAAATGATAGTGATATACTCTGCCAGGTCTGAGGTGGTTGTGACTGAGAAAGAGGGACAGGATGAGCTAAAAAATATCAGAAATATTTGATAAGAGATGAACTGTATGGAAAAAAAAGTAAAGAGGGAAAGGTCAAAATAAATCAAGTTTGAAAGACTGAATAAACTTTCTGTTTCTCCCAGGAAGGGACAAGTGAAATTTCTAAAAATAAGATGCTGGCCCAAGAACCAAAATACAGTAAAGTAAATTAGACATTATATGGGAGAGCACAAACTACACCCAAGCCTAAAGTGCCACTGCTCAGATTATCATGCACAAGAATTACCACATTCCATCAGGCCCAGCATCACAGAGAAGCAGCCGACATTCTGAGGGCTCATCTCAGCAGCTAGCTGCCCAACAGTTGGCTGATTCCATCCTCACATCTCCTTTGAGCCAAGGAACAGCCTCAGCGACGATTCTGGTTCAGGATGGACTTTCACCCAGGGTTCTGTCTGCCTGAAATTGAACATAGTTGCTTTATTACTTTCTTCTTGATTCCTTGGGCACTTTGGTCCAAAAAAATTCCCACCAATTGTGAGCTATTGTGTGACTATGTACATGTGCATACAAGTTTGTGTGGAAGATTTCCAGCAGAAGAGAAACACTCAATTTACTTAAAAAAACAAACAAACAATTTTTTAGAGCAGTTTTAGGTTCACAGTAAAATTGAGTAGAAAATACACAGAGTTCTCATATACTTCCTGTTATCCACATACAACAACCTCCCTCACTATCAACATTTCACACCAGAGTGGTACATTTATTGAATCTCATTGTTATGACTCAAAAGTCCATACTCATTGTTATGACTCAAAAGTCCATACTTCACACTATGGTTCACTCTTGGTGTTGTACATTCTATGAATTTTGACAAATGTATGATGACATGTGTCCACTATTATAGTATCATATAGAATAGTTTCAATGCACTAAAAATCCTCTGTGCTCTTCATATTCATGCCTCTTGTCCCCCTACTTCCCGGCAACCACTGATCCTTTTCCTGTCTCCACAGTTTCTCCATTTTCAGAGTGTCACAAGGTTGGAATAATACAGTATGTAGCCTCCTCAGATTGTCTTCTTTCATTTAGCAGCATGTACTAATGTTTCCTCCATGTTTTTTCCTGACTAAAATTTTTAGTGCTGAATAACATTCCACTGTCGGAATGTACTACAGTTAATTTATCCATTCATCTACTAAAGAACATCTTCATTGCTTCCGCATCTTACAATTATGAATATAGCTGCTATGAACATTTATGTGCAGGTTTTTGAGTGAACACCAAGGAGTGAAATTGCTGAGTCATATGATAAGAGTGTGTCTAGTTTTATAGTAAACTTCCAAACTGTCTTTCAAAGTGGCTGAACCATATTGTATTCCCACCAGCAATAACTTCACATACTCACCAGCATTTGGTGTTATTAATGTTTTTGATTTTGGCCAATTTAATAGACATGTAGTTGTATCTCGTTGTTGTTTTAATTTACATTTCTCTAATGACATATGATGTGGAGAATCTTTTCATAAGCTTGCGTGTGTGTGTGTGTGTGTGTGCGTGTGTGTGTATCTTCTCTGGCAAGGTCTCTGTTCAAGTCTCTTGCCTTGACCATGAATTCATCTATTTCTCTTTGCAATTTTATTAGTTTATGCCTCACATAGTTTGATGTTCTGTTGTTAGCTTCATACATATTAAAGAAAATTGACCCCTTTATCATTATATAATACCTCTCTTTATCCCTGATAATTTTTCTTGCTCTGAAGTCTTCTCTATCGGAAACAAATTGATTTTTGTGGAGTTTTAAGCTTTTCTTTGGTATATTTTGAATAACAGTACTTTACCAGATATGCCTTTTATAAATATTTTTGCCTAGTCTGTGGCTTATCTTCTCATTCTTTTCCAAGTGTCTTTCACATATTAGAGGTTTTTAAATGAAGTTCAGTTTATCAATTTTTTTTCATGGATAGTGCCTCTGGTGTTATCGTCATCCCATGTTCACCTATATTTTCTTCTATATTTTGTTCTAGAAGTTTTGTAGTTGTGCTTTACATTTAGATCTAGGATACATTTTCAGGTAATTTTCCTGAAGGATACAGGAAAGAGAGGGAGCAAACAGAGCCCTGGGTGAATATCTTTGTCTATATATATATATATATATATATATATTTTGCATGTGAATGTCCAGTTGCTCCAGCATCATTTGTTGACAATATTTTATTTTCTCATTGTATTTTCTTTACTACTTTGTCAAAGATCAGTGGACTTGATTTATGTGGGTCTATTTCTGGACTCTCTGTTCTGTTCCTTTCATCTATTTATTTATTTATTCACCAATACCACACTGTCTTGATTATCATAGCTTTACAGGTAGTCTTAAAGTTGAGCAATATCAATCTTCTGACTTGGTTCGTCTTCAATATCGAGTTGGCTATTTGTTTTGTCTCTTTATACAAACTCTATAATCAGTTTGTTGATTCCACAAAATAACTTGCTGAGATTTTAATTGAGATTGCATTGAATTCATAGATTAAGTTAGGAAAAACTAACTTCTTGAGAGTATTACATCTTCTTAACTGTAAACATGGAATTTCTCTTCACTTGTTTATTTAGTTCTTTGATTTCATTCTTCAGAGTTTTGTTTTTCTTATACAGATCTTACACATATTTTGTAAGATTTATATCTAAAGATTTTATTTTTGGAGATGTTAATATAAAAGGCATTGTGTTTATAATCTCAAATTCCACTTGTGTGTTGCTATTATATAGGAGATTGACTTATACATTAAGCTTGTATCCTGCAACCTTGCTGTGTTTGCTTATTAGTCCATTATTTTTCTTTTGATTCTCTTAGATTCTGTACATAGACAATCATGTCACATGCAAACAAAGGCAGTTTTATGTTTTCCTTCTCAGCTATTCCCTTTTCTATTTATTTTTATTTTATTTTTTCATCTTATTGCATTAATAGAATTCCAGAATGATATTGAAAGGAGCGGTGAGGGGGATAGTTTGGTCTCATACCTAATCTTAGTGAAAAAGCTTCAAGTTTTTCACTATTTAGTATGATGTTAACTGTAGTTTTTTTTTTTTATAAATGTTATTTATCAGTTTGAAAAGTTTCCACATATTCCTAGCTTAAAAAGAGTTTTGACCATGAATTCATCTATTTCTCTTTGCAATTTTATTAGTTTTTGCCTCGCATAGTTTGATGTTCTGTTGTTAGCTTCATACATATTAAAGGCTGTTATGTCTTCTTGGAAAATTGACCCCTTTATCATTATATAATACCTCTCTTTATCCCTGATAATTTTTCTTGCTCTGAAGTCTTCTCTATCGGAAATGAATATAGTTACTCTAGCTTTCTTTTGGTTAGTGTTAATATGATTTAGCTTTCTTCATTCCCTTTATTTGTAATCTATATCTTTATATTTAAAGTGAATTTTTTATTAAAATATATAGTTGGGTCTTATTTTTTGATCCACTCTGATAATCTCTGTATTTTAATTGATATATTTAGACTATTGACATTTAAAGTAAGTATTGATAAAGTTAGAGTCTACCATATTTGTTAACTATTTTGTATTCCTCGCCCTTGTTCTTTGTTCCCATCTTTGTTTTCCACTCCTTTTCTCTTTTGTGTGGTTTTAATGGAGCACTTTCTTTGTTTTTTTTCTTTCCCTTCTTAGTATGTAAATTATATATTATGTTATATATATAAAATATATAATATTTTACCCTAGAGTTTGCAAGATATGATTACAACTAATACAAGATAGCTTTCGAAAAATACTATACTTCTTCACAGTAGTACAAGTATTTTATGATAATAAAATATTACTAATTTCCCCTTTTTGTACTTTGTATTATTGCTGTCATTAATTTCACTTATAGATAAGCTATAATCATCAAACGCATTGTAGCTATTATTCTGAACAAACTTCAATCTGTTATATTAATTGCAAAAAATAATACAAGTTTTTATTTTGCCTTCACTTATTTCTTCTTTAATATTCTTCCTTTCTTTATGTAAATCCAAATTTCTGACCTCTATCATCCTCTTTCTCTATGAAGAACTTCTTTAATATTTCTTGCTAGGCAGACCTCCTGGAGACAAGTTTTGTTTGAGAATGTCTTTATTTTTCCTTCACTTTTGAATGACAATTTTACAAGACACAGGTTTTAAGTTGGTGGGTATTTTTTTTCAACACTGTAAATATTTTTCTCCATATTCTTGTGTAGTTTTTGGAGGTCATATGTAACTGTTATCTTTGCTTCTCTATAGTAAGGTGGGTTTTTTTCCCCTCTAGCTGTTTTCAATATTTTTGCTTTATCTTTGATTTTCTGCAATTTGGATATAATATGCCTATGTAAAGAATTTGAGATTATCTTCTTGGTATTCTCTGAGTTTTTTGTAGCTATAGGTTAGTGTTTGATATTAATGTGGAGGAAATTCTCAGTCATTGTTGTTTCAAATATTTCTTCTGTTCATTTCTACCTTTCTTATCTTCTGGTATCCCCATTACATGCACGTTATATCTTTTGTAGTTGTCACACAATTCTTGAATAGTTTGCTGTTTTTTGGGGGGAGGGAGGGGGTCTTTTTTTCTCTTTACTTTTTAGTTTTGGAAGTTTCTGTTGACATGTGTTCAAGTTCAGAGATTTTTCCCTTAACCATACCCAATTTACTACCAGGACCCTAAAAGGCATTTTTAAATTTCTATTGCAGTGATTTTTGATCTCTAGCATTTCTCTTTACTTCTTTCCTAGAATTTTCAAGTCTCCGCTTACATTACCCATTTGTTTGTTCTTGTATGTCATCTACTTTTTCCATTAGAGAACTTAGCACATGAATCAAAGTTTTTTTAAAAACTCAGTCTAATAATTCCAATATCCCTGCCATACGTGAGTCTATTTTTGATGCTTGCTTTATCTCTTTAAACGGTGCCTTTTATTATGTCTTCTAATTTTTTGTTGAAATAATTAACTGAGTAAAAGGTACTCCAGTAAATAGGACTTTAGTAAAGTGTAGGAGGAGGAGAAAGTATGGAATCTTATGATTAAGCATCAGTTAGGTGATATAGGATGGCTACAGTAGGCTGGAGTTGGGTATTTCCCTTCCCTTCGTTTAATTAGACTGGCAAAATTCCAAGTTAAAGCTATGGTAAAATGATTTCTCCTGAGGATAGGCCTTGTTAAGAAGAACAGATTGTTCTGATATATGTCAAAATGGTTACTTTTCCCTAGCTAGAAGCATGATGAGATTATTCTTAGATATTCATTTGAAAACATGTTAGCACTCCTGAGAGTAAAACTCACAAAAGGGCAGAGTTTTAACTCCCAGATCTATTCTCAATGAGACTATAGCAATTAGTCAATTTCAGTTCAGTTTTCCCTACTCCAGTAATGGTTCCCAAGGATGTTTCTGCTCATGGATCTCTGCTCCAGTACATTGTGGCTCTCTGTAGTCATCTGTCTTTCTCTCTAGTGTGGGGGTAATGATTTATTCTGAGACATCCCTTTTTTGAAGCATCTAAAAAGAGTTGTTGATTCTTCAGCTTGTTTGGCTTTTTATTTGTTTTTTAGATTGAAGTAATGAATTCTAGTTCCTTACATACTTAGCTGGATACCAAAAGTCTCCATTTGTTTTTGTAGTGATTTTCATTAAGGTCTTTTATATTTTTTCTACTATACTTTTATTAAAGATCAAGATTTAATTTAGCATTAAATAAGATCCTTTCCTTGCCTACCTAATTATTTTATTAAATCTATTGGATAAAAAAAAAAAAAAAGGTAGTCGTCTGTTTTAAATCATATCTAAGCTTAAATACATTTTTGCTTTACAATCTTTAATATCTAAACGTTCCCTTCATTTTACGCCAGAGTTGTTTATACTAGAATTTCTATAGGACTAGAACTCCAACTCTTCATGTATCAAGGTTCAAGTTCCTATGGTGAATTTTTAGTGCATAAGCTTTTTTTTAAAAAAATAAATTTATTTATTTAAATTAGTTTCAAGTGTACTGTATATTGGTTAGACATCTATATTATTCACAAGATAATTCTCCAATTGCTCCCTACCTCCCCTGGCCCTGCACTTAGCCATTATATTAATGCTAACTGCATTTCCTGTGCCATGCTCCCCATCCTTGTGCCCAACTATCAACTATTAATTTGTACTTCTTTAATCCTTTACCCCATTTTCCCAGCCCCCCAACCCCCCTCCCCTCTGTCTGTCACCAAATTGTCCACTATTTTGTGTCTGTTTTTGATTAGTTTGTTCTTTTTGTTCCTTAGATTCCACATAAAAGTGAAATCATATGGTATCTATCTTTTCCTGTCTGACTTATTTCACTCAACGTAATAACCTCTAGGTCAATTCATATCATTGCAAATGGTAGGATTTTATTTATTTTTTTAATGGCTGAGTAATATTCTATTGTATATATGAACCACAATTTCTTTATTGAATCATCAGTTAATGGGCATTTAGGTTGCTTCCATATCTTAGCTATTGTAAATTGTGCTGCCATGAAAATTAGAGTGCATAGATCTTCACGAATTATTGTTTTGGTTCTCTTTGGATAAGTATCCAGAAATGCAATTGCTGGGTCAAAAGGTATGTCCATTTTTAATTACCTGAGAAATCTTCATACCATTTTTCATAGTGGCCGTACCAATTTGTAATCCCACCAGCAATGTATGAGAGTTCCCTTTTCTTCGCTTCCTTGTCAACACTTACTGTTTTTTGATTCATTGATGATAGCCATTCTGATAGGTATGAAGTGATATCTCATTGTGGTTTTAATTTGCGTTTCTCTGATGATTAGTGACCTTGAGCATCTTTTCATATGTCTGTTAGCCATCTGTATTTCCTCTTTGGAGAAGTATCTGTTCAGGTGTTCTGTTTATTTTTTTAATTGGATTGTTTGGGGTTCTTTTTGCTGTTGAGTTGTATAAGTTTTTATAAATTTTGAATATTAACCCCTTATTAAAGGTATCACTAGCAAATATCTTCTCCCAAATAGTTAGTTGTTCTTTTGTTTTGTTGGTGGTTTCCTTTGCTGTACAAAAACTTTTTAGTTTGATGTCATTCCATTTGTTTATTATTTTTTTGTTTTTCTTGTCCAAGGTGATATATCTGTAAAGAAATTCCTGTTAGTACTATCAGAGAGTTTACTGTCTATGTTTTCTTCTAAAAATTTTATGTTTGTGTCTTACATTTCAGTCTTTAATCCATTTTGAGTCTATTCTGTATATGGTGTAAGAAAATGATCCATCTTTTTTTTTTCCATGTATCTGTTCAATTTTCCCAATAACATTTATTGAAGAGACTATCTTTACTCCACTATATATTCTTACTTCCTTTGTCAAATATTAAGTGAGCATATAGGCATGGATTTATTTCTGGGCTCTCTATTCTGTTCCATTGATCAATGTATCTGTTTTTATGCCAGTACCATGCTGTTTTGATTACTGTAGACTTGTGGTATAGTTTGATATCAGGTAGTATACTACCTCCAACTTTGTTCTTTCCTAAGATTGCTCTAGCTATTTGAGGTGTTTTATGGTTCCATATAAATTTTAGGATTATTTGTTCTAGCTCTCTGGAAAATGCCATGGGTATTTTGATAGGATTTGCATTGAATCTATAGATTGCTTTGGGTAGTATGGCCATTTTAACAACGTTGATTCTTCCTACCCATGAACAGGCTATATGCTTCCATTTATTTATATCATCTTCAGTTTCTTTTTTCAATGACTTATAATTTTCTGAAAACAGGTCTTCTACTTTCTTGGTTAATTAAATACCCAGGTATTTTATAGTTTTCGATGCAATTGTAAATGAGATTGTTTTCTTAACTTCTCATTCTGAAAGTTCATCATTGGTATAAAAAATGCCACTTCTGAATATTTATTTTGTAACCTGCTGTTTTACTGAATTCACTGATCAGTTCTAACACTTTTTTGGTGGAATCTTTAGGGTTCTCTATATATAGTATCATGTCATTGGCAAAGAACAAGAGTTTTACTTCTTCCTTTCCAATTTGGATACCTTTTATTTCTCTTTCTTGTCTTATTGCTGTGGCTAAGACTTCCAATATAATGCTGAAGAGGAGTGGTGAACGTGGGCATCCTTGCCTTGTTCCCGAACTTAAGGAAAATGATTCTGGCCTTTCCCTATTGAATATGATGTTAGCTGTAGGTTTGTCATATATGGCCTTTATTGTATTGAGGTATATTCCCTCTAGTCCTACTTTAATGAGAGTGTTTATCATAAATGAATGGTGGGTTTTATCAAATGCTTCTTCTGCATCCATTGATATGATCATATGATTTTTATCTTTCAATTTGTTAATGTAGTGTATCACATTAATTGATTTGCAGATATTGAACCAAACTTGCATTCCAGGAATAAATCCATTCGATCATGGTGTGTGCTACATTTAATGTCTTGCTGAATTTGATTTGCTAAAATTTGTTGAGGATTTTTGTATCAATGTTCATAAGAGATATCAGCGTATAGTTTTGTATTTTTTTTTTTTGTAATGTCTTTGCCTCGTTTTGGAATTAGGGTAGTGGTGGCCTCATAAAAGGAGTTAGGGAGTCTACTCTTTTCTTGACTTTCTCGGAATAGTTTGAGAACATTAGGTGATAATTCTTCTTTGAATGTTTGGTAAAATTCACCTATGAAGCCATCTGGGTTCAGGACTTCTGTTTTTTGGGAGATTTTTTTATTACTGATTCAATTTCATTGGTGGTAATCAGTCAGTTCAGATGTTCTGTTTCTTTTATTCAGTCTTGGGAGATTGTATGTTTCAAGGAATATGTCCATTTTTTTCCAAATTGTCCAATTTGTTGGCATGTAATTGTAGTATATTCTTATGATCCATTATATATCTGTGGAGTCCGTGGTTATTTCTCCCCTTTCATATATGATTTCATTTATTTGAGTCCTCTCTCTTTTTTCTTTGATGTGTCTGGTTAAGGGTTTATCAATATCCTTTCAAAGAATCAGTTCTTGGTTTCATTAATCTTTTGTATTGTTTTTCTAGACTCAATTTTATTTATTTCCACACTGATCTTTATTATTTCCCTCCTTCTAGTTACTTTGGGCTTTGTTTGTTGTTCATTTTCTAGTTCTTTTAAGTGTAAGGTTAGCTTGTTTATTTGAGCTTTTTCTTGTTTCTTGAGGTAGGCCTGTAATGCTATGAATTTCCTTCTGAGGACTTCTTTCTCTGTGTCCCACGGATTTTGAGTATTTGTGTTTTCATTTTCATTTGTCTCTAAGTATCTTTTGATTTTTTCCCTGATCTCATTGATAACCCATACATTGTTTAGTAGCATGTTATTTAGCCTCCATGTGTTTGTATATTTTCCAGTTTTTTCCTTATAGTTGATTTATAGTTTCATACCATTGTGATTGGAGATTGTATAATTTCAGTCTTCTTCAATTTATTGAGATTTGTTTTGTGTCCTAACATGTGATCTATCCTTGAAAATGTTCCATGTGCACTTGAGAAGAATGTATATTTTGCTGCTTTGGGGTAAAATGCTCTGAAAATATCTATTGAGTCCATTTGTTCTAATGTATTTTTATGCCCATTGTTTTCTTGTTGATTCTTTGTCTGAAGATTTGTCCATTGGTGCCAATGGGATGTTAAAGTCTTCTACTATGAGTATATTACTGTTGATCTCTCCTTTTATGTCAGCCAACAATTGCTGTATGTATATAGGTGCTCCTATGTTGGGTGCATATGTTTACTATAATTATGTCCTCTTGATTTATCATTCTTTATTATTATGTAATGCCCTTTTTTACCTCTTCGTGGTCTTCGTTTTAAAGTCTATTTTATATAAGTATTGCTACCCCAGCTTTTTTTTTTTCATTTCCGTTTGCATGAAATATCTTTTTTCATCCTTTGCCTTTCAGTCTGTGGGTCTCATTTGATCTGAAGTGAATCTCTTGTAGACAGCCTAGGCATGGGTCTTGTTTCCTTATCCATTCGGTTACTCTATGTCTTTTACATTTAAAGTAATTACTTATAGGTACATTTTTACTATCATTTTATTATTCATATTTGTTATTTCTATTTTATTTTTTACTCCTTCTCTTTTTACAGAAAAACCTTTAACATTTCTTGTAATGCTGGCTTTTGGTGATGAATTTTTAAGCATTTTTCTGTCTGGGAAACTCTTGATCTCACCTTCCATTTTTATTGAAAACCTTGTCGGGTAGAGTATCTGTGGTTGTAGATTTTTGTTTTTCATAACTTTGAGTATTTCTTGTCATTCCCTTCTGACCTGCAAAGTTTCCATTGAAAAGTCAGCAGACATTCTTATGGGGGTACACTTGTAAGTAACCAGCTTCTTTTCCCTTTCTACTTTTAAGATTCTCTCTTTGTCTTTGACCTTTGTCATTTTACTTACGATGTGTCTTGGTGTAGGTCTGTTTGAATTCATCTTGTTTGGCACTCTTTGTGCTTCTTGAACTTGTATGTCTTATTCCTTTGCCAAGTAGGGAAGTTTTCTGTCATTATTCTTTCAAATAGAGAATCAATCCTTTGCACTCTCACTTCCTCTTTAGGTACTCCTATGATTTAGATATTTTTATGCTTCATGGTGTCCCAGAGGTCTCTTAAACTAGCCTCATTTTTTTAATTCTTTTTTTCTTTTTATTGTTCTGATTGGATATATTCAGCTACCTTACCTTCCAATTCACTGATTCAATCTTCTGCTTCATCCAATCTACTGTTGAATTCTTCTAGTGTATTCTTCATTTCAGTTATTCTATTCCTCATTTCTGTCTGGTTCTTCTTTTATGGTTTCTATGTCCATTTTAATGCTTACCATCTCTCTGTTGAGGTTCTCATCCGTTCTCCCCATAAGTTCATTGAGCATCCTTATAACCATTATTCTGAACTCTATCTCTGGTAGGTTGCTCGTTTCCATTTCATTTAGCTTATTTTCTGGAGTTTTCTCTTGTTTTATTTATGGCATGCTTCCTTGTTTTCTCATTTTATTAGCCTCTCTGTGTTTGTTTCTATGTGTCAGGAATATTTGTTTTGTCTCTCAGCCTTGGATTGATTGCCTAATGTGGAAGGTGTCCTGTGTGCCCCAGTGGTACACTCTCCCTGATCCCTTGTGCCAGGAGTTCTGGACATGAACTTTGTGTCATCTTCTGTTGTAGCCAAGCCTTTATTGTTGTTAGTAGATCAGTGGGTGGGATTAATGTTCAGGCTGACTAATTGTGTGAATTGGCTGCACCCTCAGGATAAGAATTGTTGTGTGGGGCTGACTCCACTGAGTGGAATTTGCCCTAGCAAGCTTGTGTGTACTTGTTGTAACTACCTTATGTGTGTATCACTACTGAAACTAGACAGGAGTTGCTCCATTGTAGTCTGGTGCCAGCCTCCAGATGCATTGGTTTTGTGAACCCTTGGGAGGGGCTCACTCATAGGGTAAGTTCATCTGCTGCTTTTGATTGTTCAGGGTTACCCGGTAAGAACTACAAAGTGATCCACTGATGGTTGTTGTCTATGCTGGATTTATAGGTAAGTGTAAGAGACATTGCTGTAGGCAGGTCTCAGTTATCCCCTGTTGTTTATCTATAGCAGAAAGACCAGTGCTCCTCAAGGCCTGATACTACCTATCAGATGCCTTTACATCTCCAAAACTGGACAAATCTCTGGGTGATGTGTGTGTTGGGTGGTGCAGGGACCCTGGGAATCTCTTGGGTGTAGTGAGTAAATTTCCCCCTGCCACTGCAGTGTCAGTTTGCATGCCCTTACGTGGCTCACTGTACAAGTTTCCACTCGCAGCAAGGTCAACTGCTGCCTACCCTGGGCCTAAATATGCTACCCCAGAGCATAGGCAGCTGCCTATCAATGTGCAGTGGGTACTTTGTGTACTAGATGGGGCAATCAAGGGTCCCCAGGCCAATACAGACCCCTGCAATCCCTGTAAGAGATATTGCAGCTCATACAGGTAGCAGTGGTCTGTCTACCACCGTTTTCTTTGAAATGTGCTCATTGCTCTAGCCAAGGTCTGTTGCTTGCACTAACTGCTTAACCTCAGAGCCAAGCAGGGCACAAGAGACTGCTTCCAATGGGCTACAGGCACTTTGTGGCTTGGGTGAAGTGGGATCTCAGGGAGACAAAGTCTGTTCGGCCAATACAGCCTCAGTTTTGCTGCAACTTCTGTACCTGGGCATTTCTGCTGTAGACACAGATCACAGTGAGACAAGCTGCTGTCAGGGACACTCCCACAGACCCCTGTGCTCCCCGGACACAATATTACAACTCTTGCAGACAGCAAAGTCCTGCCTGCCATTGATTTCCATGCAGTGCCCACCCTGTGCCAGCCAAAATTTGTCGTCTTGTGGAAAAGGAGTTCAGGGGAGGGGAAGGTCAGGGCTGTGACAGATCACTGTCAATGGGCCTAACCCTACCTCTGAAATGTGACTCACAGCGCTAATCACCCGCTGGGAATGGAAATGTAGCTTACAGAGTTGGCGCTATTGCTGAGATTGGAAAGGCCTCACAGTGATGGCTGCCCCAGTATGAATACTTTTAGTTCTGAATAACTTGGAGCAGGGTTTGGCAACAATCCAGCAACAACTATTTCAAGCAATCTGCAGGTTGGGTAGGACAGGGTGTCAGAGAGACAATGGCAGTCAGATCAATTTAGCCTTAGTCTTGCTGCGAATTTGGCAACTGTTGTGAGTTCCTGCAGAAGACCCAGCTCACAGCAAGACCAGCTGCTGTCTGGGACTGGCCTACAGGTCCCCGATATCCACCCAAGTTCGTGTTGGCAGCAAACAATCTGCCTGACCCTATTTCTGAACTGTGGCTCACAGCAACTGGCTGCTGTTGCTGGGCTTAGAAACACTGCTCTCAGACCAGAGGTTCCTAATGGCCTTGTGGGAGGGGTCTGCATAGTCAAGCTGGTGCTGTCTGTAAATTGCCCAGTAAGGCACAATAGTGGCTGCCTTTCCAGTCCTTGTTCAAACGCCAGGCAATGGAGACCTTTTCAGAATGAATCCCACACAAGGCCCTGACCTGCTGCCAGCGTCCTGGGTGAGTGTCCATGAGTCAGGAAGCTTTTACGCTGGTCGTTCAAAGGGACATCTAGGGGTTTAATCACCCTCCATCTCAGTCAGATGGCCAAAATCCCCTCCAGCTTATACAGTCAGAATTATTGGAATCTCCTCTTCTCTGGGCTGGAACCTGTGCTGAAGTGCCCCTAGATGAGATCAGAACCCCCCCTCTCCCTCAGGAGAGCTTCTGAAGCATAGCTCTCCTTCCTGGAGATCTTCCACCACCCACTGGTGCTGGTCTAGCCCAATTCACAACTTCACCCCTCCTACCAGCTTCGATGTGGCTCCTTTATATTATCAGACATGTTATGATCAGCAGGACTTCAGGTGATTCTCTACGTTGGTTATTTTATAGTTTGGTTGTAATTTCAATGCAGTCCTGGATGGAGACCAACCCTGCTTTTACCTAGTCTGCCATCTTCCCTCTATCCCTAAGCTTTTTATTTTAATACTATTCTCTGATTAGTTATCAAAGAACATTATCAAAAATTCTTCAAGAAAAGACTACTCCGGTTTGATAAAAACAAAAACACTTGGCTTGCCATCCTCTTGTAAAGATATAAGCATTTCTAAATAGTGTTTTTAATAGATTTAAAATAATGCAATTACATTATTTAGTGTAATAAAAATGGCAGATTTCTAAAATCTAGAAAGCTTGAATATTATCAAGTTTATCAAATAAATATCATTCCAAAAGAATTCTGAGAAATGCAAATGACAATATTTTAAAAGAGTTTGATCCAGTTACCATAAAAAAATAACCCCTATAAATGTCTCAGTAGCAGTCAGATCTCCTGGATTAAAGCAGAGGCACTATTCTCAATTGTCAAATTTACCAATATGTGATATAAAAGATTAGATCCACAGCAAGATTTATATACTTTCAGAAACCTACATGTGAGAAACATGTGCCAAGCAATCTATTTTTTTCCATGGATACCAAGACCATCAGCCTCACCTTCATTTTCAAGATTAATACATCAGTGAGAATTATAGGCACTTATTCTTGTCCATCCTCTTAAACCAGAACATTTTCCTCTTTTAAATGTGCTTAAGGGAAAACTTTAGAGCCCATAGGATTTCTGTGCTCCATGGAAGGTATATTTAAATGGTTTTTCTGTCACTGTTACTTTTAGTTACTTAACTCTTCCTAATATCAAAAATTCTTAGGTTCTACCTTCTTTTGAAAAAGTAGTGAATGTTCCATGAAGGAGAGTCACCAAACATATTTTAATGTTATAACTTTTAAATTATATCTTATTCTCCATCAATATTTTCACTATCACCCCATTAAGGGGCCTTTTTAGACATTTTTTTTTCTCCTAATCATGACTCTATGTACCTTATAAGATGTTAATACCACAGATACATGTATCTGTGTATATATTGAGGCCCTTTGGAAGCCTCTACACCATTGAATATCTAAATTTGTTGCTCCACCCCCAAGAACTAATTTTTACCAACTTTGGGGTGATATATATCCCTGTAGAGAATACATGCTATGGACAAAAGACTGCTTCATGTTGGTTATTGTGAAATATTTTTATGAGAGGGGCTATCTTTAGATTCTTTCATCTGTAATAATGGCACTGGAAGGCTAGTGTATTTAACTGTCAGATTTTTTGCAGCAGTTCGAGCTCAGGGAGACCTTTATCTTAGGAAGGACAATGGAAATAGAGGTGAGCCTCTAGCTAAGCCTTTATTCCCAGTTTTGCAGAGTCATCTGCCTAGATGGTAAACCCTCCTCTGTGAATTCCCAAAGGACTAAAACAACAGAGATCGAAAAAACTGGAAATATCTTTCCTGTTTCACCTTCAGTTTTATCTTACTTCTGAGAACTTCATATAACTGGATTCTCAGAGGCTGTGGCTTCATCCAAAGCTGGACACAAATCTCATGGAAGAGATTGACTCCAGGCTGGACTACTAGTCCTGGATGTAATCTAGGCCTAAAATATAATAATCCTAAGAGGACAAAGAATATTAAAGGGATGGAATAAACACATGTTAAATATTTCATGTCAGGTAAACAGGAGTAGTTGCTGGCCCAGTATGTTTACTAAAGCTAAAACTGCTCAGGGAAACATACTTGTTTCTGCCTTTCTCACCTTGACCAACTTGCTCCCCACATAATACCCACACATTTCATTTACTATTTGTTTGCCTGAAAATCTTATAACCAAGTGAACCTTGTGGTTCCTACTGTCAAAGGACAGTTTTTTTACATCTTCAGTGAGCATGGCACCAGTTAAGGGCCAAATACTCCTCGTCCTGAGATCATTGTGGCTCTCCCCATACCCAGAGCTCTGGAAACAACTATGGGCAAAGATGCGAAGAATAATTTTCCCCATACTAAGGCTCCTAACTCCTTTCCAAGGGGTCTGAAAATAATAATACTAATAAGTGTATACTGTAAAATAATAAATATCATATTCATCTCATAACTAAGAATGCTATAAGAAATAGTTGTGTAAGGAAAACTAATATTAACAGTATCCTCCATCCAAAAAAAAAGATTATTAAATTTAATCTGTAACATCCATTGATTATGTGAAAAAAGAGTAATTTTATATTTCACTTCCCCATATTTTGCCCTATAACTAGATTTCAATGTTTTAAAATTTAACTCTATCTTCTATAATTACCTATTAGAACTCTACCCTAAAGATGTCCTACTTTTTCTGTAGGTATACACACCTATCCTTCATGTAGAACCATTTTCAAGGTTCTAAAATCAAAATGAACACAGTCACATGCTCACAATCATCCAACTTTGTTCTTTTGCAATGTTTTTCTTTGAGCCCCTTTCGTTCATACACAAGCATTGCCCAAACATCTTAATCAAGTATTCCTTTGTACAAATTAATTCAGCATCCAGAAGAATAAGAAAATCTAATTCCTTAAGACCATGTATATTTCATTCATCAAAGATTAATGGAAATGTTTTTGCTTCTTGAAAGAAGAACCGAGTGGAATTTCTACCATGGTAGAAATTCTCTATTAGATATTAATACTCTACAGACCCAGTGTGAATTAACTGATTTTATAATTTTGCAATTATAATGTGAACACTCAAAACTATATCCCAGGAGTTAGTATTTTAGCTTAGAACAGTTGGATCATGTAGTTGAGTCTAATTGTAGTAAATATGAAAAAGGGCAATATATTTGCTAGATATAAAATATCACTTAAGAACAAATTGCTTTTGTAACATTGTCCTGCTTTCATTCAGAATTTCTCTCCTTTCTCTTTCAGCTTTCACTGGCCCTCTGCTGCAGAGGATCCCAATTAAACTGGTAAATCTACTAAAATGAGCAAAAGGGTCAGGGGCAATGAGGAAGAGGTGAGACAAAAAGGGAATGAGAATAAAAGAGGTGGGACAGGGCAGGAGGGCACTTCCCACACTTGGCCTAGAGGGGATCTTTTGCCAGACATTCAGTTTCACTCCAAGTAGCTTTAGCAAATATGGATCCTTTTCACATGGTACCTCAAGGGATTTTATTTGGAACTTTGAAATATTTTGCTAGTGCAGAATTTCACAGCTTTGCTACAAACAGAAATCTAATATTTATGATTAACACTTACAGAAGCTCCAGGCCACAGACTTTATGATCACAAACACAGAAAAAGTAGTCAGCACAACTACAAATGTCCACGTGTTACCCTTAAACCATACTTACTGTCTGGACCACTCATATAGTTCTAATTGTCTTGGTACAGTTAACTTTTCATATGTGTATTTTCTTTTCATTAAATTAGAAGTTTCTTGAAGGCAGGGACTGTATTTTATTCACTTATATATTCTTTATGGGGCCCAGAAATTATTGTAGTCAGTACACAATAAATATATTACCAGCTGATAATTACTAGTGTATTATATTATAGCAATACATAGGGAGTTTGGGATATTGAAGTCATGTCAATGAAAGTACCTAACAGACAATCTCTTGAGTTGTCCAGAAACTAATAATAATAATAACAATAACAACAACAACAATAATAATAATTTAAGACAGTTTTTTTTTTAGCCCACCTACCTCTAGACTGCCTGCTCCAACCATGTATCATAAAGATGGAATTTTTCTCTCTGGGCCTTTAATTGTGGAAAGCAGTGATATCCAATTGAAAATAAGTTGAGGAATAGGCAAACAAAACTTCCATTCCTTCCTGTTTGCTCTGTTATAGCTCAGAGGAAGTCTCCCTAACAGACTCATCTGTTTGGATGCTTCCTGGTATAAATGTCAGAAAATAAATTATGCAAATCCAAAAGCATTTGTTCTTCTCCAGATTATTAATGAAGGTCTTGGGAAAACACCCACCCAAATAGACTTCAGTTTAGCTTGAAAATAGTGTATTTGCCTGAGAAGCTACTATCTTTTGTTTGTTCTACTCATTTCCAGGCTTGAATACCTGGGAGAGTTCACAATTTAATGCTGAAAACCTGTCAATGGCTGATTTGGGGAATGTTCTCTCAAGGTTCCAGAAGGCTCAGGACAGTGCTAAAGGCAGATTTTCAAATAAATATCTGGGGACTGAAAAAGCCATTGGTGTAGCCATGGGTCTCCCCAGATCTTTAAAGGCATGGGTATTAAAAAAGCTAAGAGGCTATGGGAAGAGGTGATTTTCTTTTATGTTTAAATATGTCAACTAAAAAATACATATGTTTATTGTTTGATAAAAAACTCAAAGAAAACATTTTTTTCCCTTTTTTTCTTTGTCTTTTCTTTGCAAGGAAAGGTAAAAAATAAAGTAAGAGCCCTGACACTTTTGATTTTATCACTGATCCCGAGCTGTGTTGATCACATGGATGTCTCTAGGGCCCATGGAAGCAGAGTTTTGTGTCCAGCCTGAGGTCGAAGGGACTCATTAAAGGCAGGCAGGGGAGTCCAGTACTTGAAGTCAGGATCTCAGGAAATGTTACACAACCAAGGTTTCAGAACCTTAGAGATGTAAATGACTGCTGCTGTATTCTGACCAGCTCTCCAGAACTGAAACTGAGGAGGTGTAGGGCAGTTGTGGGGGGGGGGGGGGGGGGGTCGAGATCTACCTTCAGAAATAAGAGTGGGGAATAAGACTTTAATGGGGTTTCCAGTTTCCATTTTGACAAAGCAAAAGGAAATGTAGGAAAGAAAAATAGGTTGAGCACCTGGGGTTTGATGAAAAGTTTCTCATTTCTTTCAGGAGCAGCTAGCCTCCTCTCAAATGGACACAGAGCTTAATGTGTGAGACATCTTTGTGGGATCTCACCAGAGAAATATATAGAGGCAGGAAGGTATGCCCTAGAATGCTTTAAATAACTCCAGGTGGGCAGTAACCCATTTAGTCCTTGCAAAGACTGCCTCATTTAGTTGTTCATGCAACAGAGACATTGAGCACTCCACTCTGTGCCAGCTGCTGGAATGGTAACAGAGAGAAAGCTCTCAGAGTCCTGGTCATATGACTCTCACAAGGCAGCAGGGGAGCATAGCTAAGCAACCCACCACACCAAAAATTACAAGTAATTTCTGTAACAGAAAAAAGGAAGATTTAATGAGAGCATATGATGGGTCCCTGGAAAAGTATCAGTTGTAGAGAAATTAAATGTGCATATAAATGTGAAAAAGAATTGTCTTAAGATCAGACAGCACACTTCAAAAACTCTGATGAAAGGGGTATTTGTGTTCTTTTGTTAGGTAGCCAACTGCTTCAACTATCACGAAATGCTTCAACACTAGCTTTTACGACATATTAAAATTGTTCCAACCATCCTCTCCCAATAAATCTAAGCAAGACCAATGACCAATATTTTAATAAATATTTGCTAACAGAATATTCCAAGATTAAATTTCTGGTGTACCTTGAACTAATTAACAACTTAGCTTAAGTGGAGAAAAAGTTCACTCCAGGCACTTTCATACTGAAGCCAAAATATAAAGTTTTTTTTGTATGTCTTAATGCATTTTTTAAAAATGAATGTCCTGAAGGAAACCTAATACCAGGAATGATTTTATAGAGACAGAATTTAATTTTACCCTTCACATTTTATATTTTGAAGATGCTTAATTAAGTCTGATTGAGATCAGTAAAAATTATGTGCACAGACATGGGTCATTAAAAAAGGAACAATGAAAAATTAGTATTTCTTGGTCTAGTTGCTTGGAGTCATTTAAGATGATTAAATAAGTTTTGATTAAATACTGCTAACAGTAATATCCAGCATTTTTAAAAATCTGAATTTTTAAAATATATTTTGTCCTATATGTACAGAATATTCATTCTCATATAAGTATGATTTGAAACAATGCTAAGAATCCATTGATAGCTACTGTGGTTGATTGCAAAAATGTCCCCCGTCTTTCACCTGCCCTGTGTACACAATCTGCCATGTAACTTTGTTTTGTCTTATACTTTGATTCTGTCATTTCAGCTGAGGACATCCAGTGTCATCTGATAGCCAGCAAACCCCAGACATGTGAAGAAGCTCAGACAAGAGCAGAAGAGTAACCTACTTACCTTCCAGATGTGTGAGCAATGAAAGCTAACTGTTACATGTAGCTGAGAATAGTGGCTTGTTGTTATGTTTTTGTTACGGTGGCAATACTAAAGAAACTACCATCCCAAAATAATCATCCTTTTTCCAGCACATTCAATTCTCTTACCTCCCTAATATTACCTTCCTGAAAAATTCCACCTATTGATTAACCTAGACTTTCGGCTTCCTCTACTTCTACATCTGTATGGCTAAGTAATCCTGAAAAAAATCACAAAATCATTCATATAGGGCAGCTAGAAACTGATGGTATCCCACCAAAGACATTATCTCACAAAACACAACCAAGTAATCCTGTTCCATGTCTCTGGTTAGATCCTTCTTTCATTCTCCCCAGAGGCTACTAAGAAATGTTCTGGCATTTCTTGAGTTCTCAACTCTCTCACTATATCCTTCATCCTAAAATAACTCTGCCTCCTTTTTCTTTATAACCCCAACTGAACACAGAAACCCATGTAATCCAGTTTTGGACAGATGTTTTATTCAGTAAAACACAGTCTAACTCCACAAAAATTGTAAAGTAACTACAATCCTTCACTTGTATTTCTCTTATAATAGAAAACAGGAATTTACTGCTATATTTATTATATATTTTTTTCTTTATTATTTAGTCCCACTCGAAAATAAAAGGAAAAAAAATCACTGCAGAATTTTTCACCGATTTCCCAAAATTTCTCTAATCCATACTAGACAAACGACCTCTTCCCTCATTTCTTTCAACTGATTTATTAAAAATATATTTCCCAGCCTAGACTTGCTGAATTCAAATTTCTGTGGAAGAGATCAGGCAATTTATGTAGTTAAGAAAGACCACGAATGATTCTTAAAATTAGCAAGTGTGGAAAGCACTGCTATCTTGACTGACCTCTGGTCATCAGGGATAGTTGCTTATTTGAATCTCTTGGGAAGTCAAAAAAACTCCCGATGCCTGTGTCTGCCCTTTCACCCCTGTCTCAGGTTCTGATTTAATTGAAATGGAAAAAGTCCTGGACATCTGTACTTTTAAGAGCTTCTCTAGGCGATTCTAGTGTGTAGAACAGTTCGAGAACAAGTGGGCTTGTGTTAATAACATACAAATATTGCTCATGAGTACAGAGAAAACACTGCATGCATAACTGAGGGTATAATTGGAAGAAACCAAAGAACTCATATATGCAAATCTTTTTCTACTACAGTCCAAGGAAATACAATGAAGCCAATTTTCTTTTAAAAATGAGAAGTAAGTGAAGATTAAAGGTTTTTTACTTGTGTGCAGAGTAATTCCCAGAATTGGGAATGTGGGAGGAAGAAATAAAAGAAAGAGAGAGAATAGAGGAAAAAAAGGGGAGATGAAATAATATAAAAAAGGTTTACCCAACACAACACTCATAGTAGACTCAAATTCATTCTTTTATAACTAAAACAAATGCCTCAGAGTTGCACATTTTCCTATGAGGTGTACAAAAAGAACAAAGCTTTTTTTTTTTTTAATTTCTCCCTCTTTTTCCTCTCTCTCTCTCTCTCTCTCTCTCTCTCTCTCTCTCTCTCTCTCTCTCTCTCCAGATGTAATCTTCCACTCAAGCTTTCTTACTGAAGAGGGAAGTATACAAGGGAGCAGGCACATCTATTTAGACAATCTAGCAATCTGAAAAACTTGAAATAATTCTATATACAAAATATATCTTGTGATAACTAATATCTTTGTCAAGGTCACTATTTCAAGGACCTGCTCTTGGCTCGTGTGATCCTTAGCATCACAGGAAAGAAGACAGTGTGGAATCCACGTGTGTCCGTTAGATCTTTGGTGTCCTTTGCTGAGACTGCCTTCTCTGGTCTGGTCCCTAATCTATGCCATTGAGGTATGCGGCCTGGTGCCATCTGCCTTTGTAGAGTACCACTCTGGCTAGAATGAGTAGAGCCCTTTATCCCAATTCTTAGCCTCCAATCTCAGAGCTCCTCATGTACATTATGACCTCTTCATTCTGACCCACACTCTTCACCCACCCCAAGGTCCTTCAGCAGTTCAGCATCCACTCAGTGTGACACAAACATCTGAGTTCTCTGCATATAACATACACTCAAGGAGAGCCCAGGATGCTGCCCTGGGCTCACTGTTCTGGGCTTTTCTTATTTCCACATCTACCCATCGATCCCACTGGGAATGTATCTAAAAGCCGAGGTGTTCTTAGGTATTGCTAACATTCCCCAGGTTATGTCCAAAGAAGCAGGCCACTCACCTGGAATCCTAGAGCTTCTTTATGCCTAGATGGATGTTTCTAAAAGTATTGCCCCTTTTAGAAACTCACAATTCACCACTAACTGAAGTGAAAGTGTTTCCTTTTAGTTCTTCCCTTGTTTTATATCTCTCTCTATCACAAACCCTAACCCATAGCTTATCTTTAATAGCAGAAAAGGAGCAAAGAGAAAAACTGCTTAAATATAAGAGAACATAAATCATGAAATATTTTAAAAACAACTTTTCTGCCATGCAAACATTCATCCTAGTTATCTTAGAAAAAGTGTGCAATAAACAGAATCGATATTGTCCAAATATTGATTGCAACCTAATTTTGCTACATAGTTCATTCAGGGAGCCCAGCACAAAATGAATGTGGAGCCCCTTGTTCAACATTATTAAGACAGTGGCATAGGGTATTCAACCAAGTGTGAGATCTTTCTAAGTTTTACAGGTTACAATTGCACAGGTTGCACATCCATGATTACAATCATACTAGAAGATTACCTTTATCTTCTTACCCACTAGACTTGTGGGCAAATCTGATGGGTGGAAAAAGAAATCTTTTTAATTAACCTGTGAAATTTCACATATGATTAACTTCCAGATGCTAGAAAAAAAAGATCCTTGAAATTATTCTAAATAACTATATTATTTTTGAAGCTGTCTTTCAAAAATAGGCATTTATATTCTAAATTCTTCAACTTTCTTGCTGTATCTATCCTCCAATTAAAGGGGAGCTCCGTGAGCTGATCAAAATGCAAAACATAAGTGTTTTCTCTCCTTTTTCATTCTTTCCTCCCTTTGATATTTGGGTTATAGTATGTTAATTTCAGCACACCTTTGTTTTATCATCTAGTTAATTATAATGCTGTCAGAGATTCCCCATTATGGAGAAGATTATTGAACTTCCCAAAGTCACTTTGGGTATAGCAGTCCCTCAAATTATAGAGCAAATGTCAACTTAGTAAAAAATGAGAACAAATTCTTAACAACAACTTATACCAGCTTCTCAAGATTCTTCTGTTCCTCTTGTTCATGTCTAGAATATGACCAAAAAAAAAAAAGAGGATAATGCCACAACTCGTTCAAACTGTGTTGTCATGAGAAACTACTTGTTTCCTTCAGAGAAGATCTGAGTGTATTTTTATGTTGTTATAATTACTTTTCTCCTAAAAATGTCTTCCAATTAGAACATATGATCAAAAGTTAAGTTCACTTTATAGTACAAGAAGAAATTAAACCATTGAGACAGTACCACTATTCTTTATTCAATGACATCAGTAGTGCATTATGGGGGATACATATGTAGCAGTTTAAGGAGTATATGAATGATAAACGTATGAACTATCCAGGAATAGTTTGGCATTCCTTTAGCCATTGTAAGAGCTTATTGTAAAACAATCTATCACCAGGTGTTTCCTTGTGGTAAAAACTTTAATACAGTCCAGATTTCTAAATGTCAGTATTATAGACAATAGGACTGAATAAATTATTGTCAGAAGGACAAACTGCTGAATTGGCATTTGGTCAGCAAACTTTAAGTTTAGACTAGTGTATGGTAATAGCCATATGTGAAGACATATGATAGATGTCTCTATCGTATAAATGGCAATAAGGAATGAGCAATAATACCAAAGCAATGAGCAATAATAACAATGACTACAATAGCTACTGTTATTGGCTTCTAAGAATTTTACATATATTCACCCACGTATCTTACTAATAACCCTGCAAGGTGGGTACTATAATTATATCTGTTAACAGATGAGGAAACTGAGGTGTAGATGAAAATCACACAGCCATTAAGTCACAGAGCCAGAATACACAAAAAGTCCATCTCAGAAGTTGGTACCTATCTGCTACACTCTTTCTCATAAAGAAGAAGACAAATCTAAGCATTGTACTTTAGAAATCTGAAATTCACTTGGCTTAATATCTTTATTATTTTACTCAGAACCAATGGCATGGCCTTAAAATATTAGATGTACAAGCAATCATAGCCAAAAAGACTTGACATTTGAATTTGTATACAATAGCATTATTAATCTGATCTCCATATTATGTTCTAATTATAAACAACAATGAATCCATCAGCGATTATAACTCAATTTTATAAACATGTCTCCCTCAAGTAATTTGAACAATTTTATGATAATTTAAATTAACAAAAATAAACAGTTGACTATGTAAGTTTTAATTAACTGTTTTCACATGTAATTACCAATGATTTGTTTTGTACAGCAACTCACCAGCTTGTACATTTTTAATCAGATGTTAAGGTGTGCAAGCAAACTCCTAGTCTGTTCTCATTTTCCAAGTTAGGGATAAATCAAATCACCCTGAGAATTGGGGTCAGCTGCCTTACTGGGGATTTGAATCATGACAGAGAACTACCCAGTGTAAAGCAATTAAATCTGACCAATCATTATGTCCAGTTAATGAGCCTCCTTGTGGCAGAAAGGAGTTAACTCTACCTGTCTCAAATAGGTTGTGATATGCCATAAACACTAACATAATAAATAATTGAAATGCTGAAATATTTCAGCAGAAAGATTTTCTTGCTGACTATGTAGTACCTGGCTGTACTGTCATAAATGAAGATAGTAGTTAGGAACCTGCCCACTGATAAGTTAACTGAAGGCCAGGAAATAAAGCACCTCTTTTTATGGAGAGAAAGTTAAAGAATTGGTTAAGAGTTGAAGATATTTGTGCTTGTACTTCACATCCATTTATCAGGCACAATGGACAGGCTCTCTCTCCTGTGTCAAGCACCTAGAAGGCATGGCCCTGAGATTAAATTAATGGTGAGAAGGAGGATGTCCTATAATTACATAAGAAATCACATACTACGCTATTTAGCCAGCAAAGCTTAGTGATTTCTGTAGATGGTAAATTAATCCAGTGGGGATTGGGGAAATATTTCTGTGCAAAAGATTTCTTTATTCATGAGAATAATTGGGTATTGAAACGCCATCATGTATTGTATCTTGATTTGAAACTGTCAACTGATATGTGATCTCCCTCTCACCCAGCCCCCTCTTCTTGGCCCCCTGTGTGTCTTTGCTCAGCCAATTATGGAGTCGCCTAGCTGCAGGGAGGCCCAGAGCCTGGAACCCAGGACTGCTCCCAAATCACAGATTGGGGCACAAACCCTCCTGCTTGAGAAGCCTGTCCTGATCTGCATTGTCCATTCAGGTTGTGAAAGTGACCCCAGGGGGAAAAAAAAAGAAATTATATATTTCTTAAAAGGAGATAAAAAGGACAGTCAGAAATGTGAGCATTAGCTTTGAGGTAGCATCCTCTAGTAATTAAAGAGCTCATTTTTACAGTTACTGCATTTTCAACCATTTATTTTTTTTACATCCACATCCCAAGTATATCGTTTAAAGAGAAAACACCAGACAAATGCACTGGAAGTTCACAAGTTATGAGGTAATTGCATTAGCACATAGAGAAAAGGGAAAGTATGCATAAAATCCTGATTGGCATTTCTCTGTTTAAAAGGCATTATTTTCCAATACCTGAGCATGCCCAGAGGAGCTGTCTCTGAGCAGCTGTGAAACAGAACCTTTTTACTTCAGGGTTAGTGCAGGGAGCTCATTAGTACTGGCTCTATCCTCAGCTAAACAGCCTTGTTTGCATATTGAAGCAATAGAATGTGAAGGTGTTTAAAAAGGAAGAATTGCTGCCTCTACTCCTGACTGACATGTCTATCTAGGCTCTTGTGTTTACAAGAGAATAACGAAGCTGCCCCCAAAGCCCCTACTGGGCCTGATTATTATGCAGAGGCTTCTTAGATTATGTATAATTGATATCCTTTTTCCCTCCAGCTAACCAATGGCAGCTCTCAAGAGTAATGCTAATTCTCCTGCATCTTACCATTCAAGCAAACATTGGAATTGCTATCTTTCTCTCTGCTTAATCATTTTTAGAGACCAAAAAAGTGACATTTACATATTTTAGAAATACAATGACTGCTTGGTTGGTGTGGGTTTACTGCTTAATAACAATCATAAAATTAAACAGTTGAGAGGCAGTATTTATAACTTGCAGTATTTAGAAACAGTGTGTGTGTGTGTATGTGTGTGTGTGTGTGCGCGCGCGCGTGTGTGTGTGTGTGCTATGTATTTGATAGAAATACACTGAACAACAGTCACTCTTTCAGGCAAAGTATTGTCTCTAAAAATCTTCCTTTACTTGGGGAGCAGGTGGCTGAAGTCAGAGAGCCCTGTGCTTTCCAATCCCAGTTTGTATTTGAAATGCTTCAAAGAGAACTACTACTACTCGCAATTGATAAACATGTATGCCTTAGTGTCATCTTCCATTGAGATTTTTTTTGGTGCTTTAAGTCTTGAAAGTTCATTTTTGAGGGGAAAAGTCAGAGATATGGGACACAGTTCAGCAGTGTTGCATCTCTGATCTCAGTTTGTAGGCTGCTCAGAAGAGGAAAATTAAGGGAAGGGAGATAGGTGCTATGGAAGTCCCCATACTCCGGCCTCATAGAAACCACTCAATCTTTAATGCAGTCAAACTTCCCAAACTCCTGTAAACATAGCTATTGGTGAGTTACTCAGAGATTAGAGTGTGTTGACTTAAACAGGCCTCTAACCAAAGATAATATGACAATCAGTTTCAGTTAAGTGTAGTCCCAGCATGATTATGGTCTCCGGGAAAGTGTCCTCGACCTGTATACCAAATTCGGATATAGCTCCAGAAGCAACTTCCAAGGCAACCAGAAAGTTTGGCTTCAAATCAGGGAGATTCATTCATTTTATACATTTTTTTGAGCAACTTTTAAGTGCTAAAAGCAGTCAAGAAGCTAACTGTGAGCTAGAATGGGTTTCTGTCTTAATCAAATTCACTGTCTAGGAGAGAAAGAAATAATTAAGCAAGCAGTTGGAATAAACTGTGATGGCAACCAAAACCAAAAAGACACAGGATGTTTGAGAGCACATGGGGCATTAATTCTGGACTGCAATAAACATGTGTAATCAAATTTTACTCCAGGGCAGGAGATCCAGAATACCCCTCATGTGTCCAAAAACTTGATCTCAAGACTCAACCTGTAGGAAATGACATAACACCTAGGGAAGAACAAGACTATTCAAAACTCAGAGTGGGTTCCGCCAGACAGCCTGTATGTACCATGGAAGAAGTTATAATTCTCCTTAGTGGTAAAACATGTAGCCCCCAAAAATTTCCCTACCCCCTCAATTATTCTTTGTGGGCTCATTATACATTTTACTTATTTGTTTTATACTTATTTATATTCCAGGATTTTTTTTTTTTGTTTTCTTGCTTATTCTCAGAGAAGAGAATGTAAAGTAAAGATCACAGATAATTCAGCTAGACAATGTGGTAGAGAGAGAGTTAAAGTATGAGGAAAAAACAAAAAAGATAATTATATTTTTATTTAAATAATTTGGCATACAGTTTTGTACTGATTCATAAAGCACTCCCAAATTCCTGATGCTTAATCAACCTCTGAAATTTAGAGTGAGTTGGATCATTTGTCTTAATCATTATACTCACCAGCATGCATGCACCTTGAGGAAATTTCAGCATTTTGTCCTTTGAGTTGGAATATTAAGAAAATAAGCATTCCATAATGCTGTGGTAACTTCATTTTTATTGCAGAGCTGTACAACAACTAGGTCTAAGACTGGTATCAGGGTGCTGCCAGGGTGGGAATAGGGTTCTTTGAAACTGCAAGGAGAAAGAGGTCAGACTTGGCCTAGGTTTTCCCAGTCAAAATGCAATCCTTTTACAGGACTCCCTTTAGAGAGGAAAGAAAAAAGAAGTCTCAAGCTCACAAACTGCTTAGTTGCCCATTTTTATCCAACTCTGCAACATGGGCAAAGTTTCCTTCTCCTCTAGAACCCAATATCAAAACTACTAAGGACATGAAATTTCAGCAAAGCTGGAAAGCTAAAACCTTTGAGAAAACAACTCAGGTATATTTCAGTACGTTACTTTGTCTCCTTTAGATTGTTGGTCAGCAGCTCTGTATTCCATGAACACAGAAGCCTGTACTTCTTTCTTGCCTTTTAAATATTTCTCTTTTAATGAATTTCTTAGGGGCTAAAGGCAATGGATATTCCATAGTGTAGTGTTTTTTTTTTTATTTAGTTGTTTGTTTATTTATTTATTTATTTATTTATTTATTTTTGCCTAGATATTCTTCCAGATCTGTTCTCTCCAGTTACCTTCAAAACAAAACAGATTATCCCTGCCAAATTACAAAAAGAATTAATTATTGTCATGCAAGCTTCTGCATGGTATGCGTCTTCACTGTGTTGCACCAAGAATATCAAAGCCCTTCTCTTCCCATTACTATGACTAACAGAATGCGATGATTTGGTTCAGAGGAATCTGTGCTACCAGTGCTTCTGGTCACTTTGGAATTTCTACATAGCTTCTCTTCTCTAGAAAGATAGTTTCCGGGAAGAAAAGGAAGGCAAACGATGCCTCTATTTTAATCAAACAGAAACAGTAAGGACCACTGGCTATTTTTCAAATTGCCCAACATGGAGATTTTCCCTTGGGAACAAAGAAATGAATCAATATGAAGACCTTGCTCTGAGCTATATGGCAAAGACAAGGAAAAGTGATGAGGATTTTAAGACAGTTGTCTATGTACTAATGAGACAGTTCCATACAGGGAGTATATGTAAAGTGTCAGAGATACCAAATTAAAAAAAAAAAAAAAACCCAAGTTCCTGCTCTCCAGAAACATCCAGATTGCTGGAGGAAAATTTCTGCAAAGAACAAAATACAGTGGAGCAATGATATGTGGAGAAGAGTTCAGAGACTGTAAGGGGTCAGGGGAAGAGGAGATTGACATTCTTTGGAGATAATCAGGATGGTTTCACGGAGAAGGTGAGAAATGAGGCTTTAAAATATGAGTAGGAATTTGCCACATGAAAGAGGGAGAAGGGAGCCCAAGCAGAGTAGACTATATAAAGGTAAAGAGACATCTTAAAAAAACCAAAGTCTAGAGAAAACAGAGGGACTAGAACCTAATAGGAGTAGAGGAAACAGGCTACCACATTGGAAGCTGGTCTTCATTAAAATTTGTAAATATTCTAACAATAAAAATTTATTGGAGATTTGTCCTAATAAGGCCATTTTAAAATTGAGAGCACCAGTCAGTTATGAATATGAACTCTAAGATATAGTCAAGATCTAGAAAGACTTTTGAGCAATTACATAGGTTTTTCCAAAATTGCTTACCTTCATGTTCTCTTACATGTTTTTTTTTTTTTGTAAGAGAGTGACTCAAACTCTTACATAGAGTCTATTTGTGCTAATGTTGAAGAAAATTCTAATAAACTTTCTTCATGGATTTGAAATAGTTAATTGAAGGGATGAGAAAGGCTGTTAAATTTACTTTAATAAAATTAATAAATAATATTTAAAGTGAAGAAAGAACAAAAACAAAAAATCCCAGTGATCTGACACAATGAACCTTAATTTTCTTGGCTAATAAATAGTCAATGTTTAAGATTTTAGAGCAGTAGAGCACTAAGTTTCAATGACAAAATATGGATAAATTAAAGTAATATTACTTTCATGATGATGCTGTTGATAAAGGTGTACATGTCACTAATTTAAGCTCCTTTTGTATACGAAAATTTGAGAAAGTATAAGAGATGCCTCACCACAAACTGTCCTCAGGGAGGAAGGTCTCAAGCTATTCTAGTGTTTAGTGAAAAGCAGAGGTTATTTGCTTCTATGAATTCAGATGAGATTCATTTAAACTCATCTCTAAAGTCATTGAATATCATCTTTAAAAAAAAAAACAGGATTTCGACATATCCTCAATAAATAAAGTCTGTCGTGAGAATTATTTCAGTTAAAATATTTTAAGATTTATTGACTTTAAGATTTTTTGTAAAAAGTAAAATTATTTGAAAGTATGGAAATATGCCATTAATATACTTATTCAAGGAATCATGCATCAGTCCACAAAAATCATGACCAACCAAATGTCCTATTTACTTTATATCACCACTGATCATACTAGTATACACTTATTTTATTGGAAATCTAATACAATAAAAAGCCAAATGTATTATTAGTTCAATCATTTTATTTAATGTAGACTCAAAAAGGAAAGAAGAGACAGGCAAGAAAGCAGGCTGGGTTATTCTTCTGAGATGTATGTACCATTGCACTGGATGAAAAGTGACTGTAGGATAAGGAGTGTTTTATGAGATCCTCTAAGTGATAATGCATTCTTAGTGTAGGAGCTAAGGACCCAAAAGAATCTGTGATATTTCATCCTATGTCAGGGCACAGGTGAAATTTTGATATTTTCATGTGCAGGCCTCCAGATGGTTTCCTAAATAATATCACAGCCATCCCATTTGGTGGACTATAGCCTGTTGTTACCAGATTTCAGTATCATTGAACATGAGGAAAAGATTGGGCTAAATAAAGAGCTGGAGGATGCAATTTTACCCATATACCAATAACCATGAGTTTTAGAGATTTTATTCATTTTTATGGACCTAGTACCCTACTATTCAGAAAGCTTTTATACCACAAGCCACTAGAACTTCAACTTCTATGAAGACTGAGGCTACAGCCATACTCCATTAATGATTAATATTGACATCTATCTTCGCTCTCTTTCCTAAAGTGATGTATAATATTAAATAACATCTCAATTGATCACTATAATCCTCACCCCACCCCCCCATTGTCAAAATCCCTAATAACATACAAATATTTGAGTGATCAGGTACCATTTTGGGTTTTTTCCAAATCTTTATGATTAGTCAAGAATTCTTGGGAATATTAGGCTTTATAATATATTTCTCTACTATGTCCCCTTCTGAGATAAGACACCGATTAGAAATAATAATTAGAAACTAAAATTAAAATGAGTTTATTCTTTTTCAAATTAATCAAAAATATTTCTCCATTTTGTTAACATCCAACTAACTCCTAGTCTAATAATTTTTTCTGGACACGTACTCTACGACTAATTATATATATCTCTTGTATGCATGTGGACATTTTGCTTCACACTTAAACTCATGAACAAAAGGATCATACTCCTGTTAAGAATTGTTATGAATTTGAGTTTTCCTCAATTCCTTCTCATTCCAAACCAAAAGTCCTCGTTCAGTTGCAGCCACGATAATGACAACTTTGGAAATATAAATGCTCAATACGTCACTGAACACAGTTGTGTATGTATCAACTTTTTCTTCTGTTATTATTTCTGGCATATTAATTTAGCAACTTGAGGCGAGTATTCCCTGATATAAAAGTCAGAGGTATATGGAAATAGCAGGTTTCTTAGCGGTTATTCTAATTTGAAACTTTTATTATTTTTTCCTGATCGTAAAAAAAAAAAGAGCCAGTATGTGGAGAGGTTAAAGGATATAGCTAACCAGCAGCACAATCACAACTCTAGTGCCTGCTCCAGTCCGAGACCAGCTTGAGCACTGTGCCCTGCCTTTCAACCCCTGGGTTATTTTATTAGAGTCCCAGCAATCTCTTAAAGGAAGACCCTCCTCACAAAACAAACAAACAAAAAACAAACAAAAAAACTCCCAACAACTTAGGTACCCAAGGATGGCAGCGGACTAGTAAGTGACAATGCAAAATTGAGCTCTTCTTTCCTGTTAGTGTAGCTGCTGACTAGAAAGGCAGGAGGTGTCTGCCCAACTCTGCAAGACAGCAGGGAGGAGAACCAGGCTTTTCTGTGGCCCGGATTGTGACAGATCCATACTCACCTCTCAGGGAATACTGTCTGATCTGTCTGTAATGAGTGACAGCTGTGACAGGTATAAATATCTCATGTTGTAAATTTCATGAAAGTGATGTACCTGGGCCATCTGTCTCAGCACTGCAGCCTGTTGTGTACTCCTCCTTGACACCCCAACTGCTAGGGAAGGCATAATGCATAGACCAGGCCTCAAAGGAGAAAGAAAAACAGGGGGAATAGACAAGGCCTCTAGACCAGCAAAATAGTCACAGCCTCTGTGACTGCCCCAATTACTTCCTAGGTGCATTTTCTAATTTATATCTACTCATTGAATCTTCTGAATGGCTCTGTAACTTAGATAATACCCTCATATTACTGATGAAAACACAGAGATGTTAAATGGACTGCTCAGTGCCCTGAACTAATCAGCAGCTGGCCCAACAGCTGATTTAAATGCATGACTATTGACACCACTGCTCAAGGTTTTTATTGCTATACTAAAACATTTTCATCCTTTGTTTCCTCCCTATATTCCTCTGCTCCTTTGCTCCAAAAGGTGGTAATAAGGGTTTATTAATGTAAGAATAATTAGTGATCTGTAAACTAGAAAATCTAAGCAAAACATTATCTTAGCCTTTTAGAGGCTGCTGTGGGGCCAGACATAATAGTTAAACAGCTGGCAGAATCACTTTAATGACTCAACACAGCTGTAATTTTCTTTCTTTCCTTTTTTTTTTTTTGGCATGGGCTATTTGGATGGAAAATGTAATAAAATCTTATAAAGAGAGGAATGAAAGAACTGCAACAGAAGCTGAATTCTGAAATGCATTGCAATATGATGACAGACAAAAGACATTATAGAAGTTAAGTACTTTGGGTATTACATTGCGTCTGTTGAAGAACAGGACCCTGAAAACCACATAGCACTTGGCACTTCGTGCCAAACACTACCACACTTTACAGATCCTGTCTATGTGTTTGCCTGTCAGTCAGCAGCTCATCTGTGTCACTCACCTGGACCATGGAAGTAATGATTCCAAAGAGTACTGTTTCAAAAATGAAGCTCTGACTATACATTATTCCCACACACGATTCAGGGAAGCTGTTTAAAACAATAATATGTAAGAAACTAAAAATAAAAGACAACTTTTGAAAGTATGTATTTTTTTAGTGTAATCAGGAAAAGAACATATTTTAAGAGTCCATTATAGTTTCAGCTACAGTGTTACATATCTGACAGTGACAACATCCATCTCTCCATAGGTACGTGCATCCAGGTACAAGGTGATCATTGAAAACATAATTATGCTAGTTAATGGTGTTTATTGTTCACTCTCCTTTCCTGTCTATTTTTCTCAGAGTCTTTCAGCTGCCAAGAGTAAAGCCATGTTGTCAGCTTCAGGTTCAATTCCACCTAGTCCACAATCCAATCTTGCCTAAGTTTTGTAGAACATCAGAGCCTGCTCCACCTCCTAGAGATTTTGAAAGATGATTCAGTAACCATCTTGGTGATTCAGTAATTAAAGTTCTACAATACCATTCCTGTGCCTATCAAGCTATGTATCAGTTATCCTTTGCTACATAACAAACCTCCTCACAACTTAGCAGTGCAACATAACTAACCATTTACCTGGTCACTTTTCTAGGGGTTCACAGTGAGGGTGCTTTACATTTAGTAATACTTTGTGTTTTAATTCTACATTTTTTAACTGTGGTATTAAATCCATTTTCTGATGGACATTTGTCTCTCTGTTGGGTCTAGAGTCCTATCCTGAACCATAATCCATTGCATTCTGGCTGTCCCCTGTCCCTTAGAGAACAGCTATACCTCTAGACCCCAGCTAGAATCTTGTTCCAAACATAAGAGTGCTCCAATCATTGCAAGAAACTCCTGTGGCTTCTATCCTTATTCATAAGATCAAACACCAGGATGTCCAATTCTGGTTTAGATCATTCATCCAATAAAGCCTTACTAGGCTTCTTCTCTGTGTCACTAGACACTAGATATTTGAGGAGTTCCTGATCTTTTGGAGAGCAGATATGCGTACAAGTAAATCAAATTGTATAATGTAATGATTGTACTACAGAAATATGAATGATAAGCTGATAGGAACCCTGGGCTAGGGGAATTTGACCAAAGAGGGGATATTTAAATTGGATTCTAAAGGATGAATAAAGCTTGCCACTTGATGATGGTAGAGAAGGGAATTTCAGGGGAAAGACTGCAAAGTTATGGTGAGAAGGTGGGTCATTTTTTAAAAATCCTAGTATGTTCTTTTTATGTGGACATGAAAGCAAGTATGGGATGAAGCAGAAGGGGCCAGTTAAGTTACATGAGGAAGTAACTAGCTGAGAAGATTGCTTTTTATCCTGTAGGCTAGCATCCAGTTGTGAGGTGTCCCAGACTTGCTGATTCTCAGAATAACCAGATCTCAGCCCATACCAATGAATCAGAACAGACTGGGAGCCTGGGAGTTTGAGTTGTTAACAACTACTCCAGTTACTCTGATGATCAGCCTTACTAAGAAGCCCTGTCCTAATCTAACATGGAAGCTCACATGAGGGTTTAAAATAAAGAAAGTAATGATTACATTGAGATTTTGGAAAAGTGACTCCAAAAGCAGGATGGAGTTGAATGTCATAGTAGAGAGATGAAATAAACCAGCTAGAAAGATGTCACAATGACCTAAGGAAGAGAACAGTGATAAAGGTTTGGACCACAAATATGGTTTTATGGGGAAGAGAAAGATCAGACTAAAGAGACATTTTGTGGCAGTATCACTTGAATTTTATGGGGAGGAGAGTGAGGTAAATAAAATGTAAAAATAAAGGATGACACTAATGTTTCTAGCTCTGAAGTGTACATAGATAGAGATGCCATTAGCTGAGTTCCAGTATTGGGAAAACTGATTTAGGAAGACTGGTAACACATTTCACCTTAGACATGTGGAATCTGAGGTATCAATAAGATAGCAAGGTGGATCTGTATATATGATAGTTGGAAAAGTGTATTGAAGCTCAAAGAGTAGTAAAAAGCCCTAAAGTGAAAAATATCAACAAAAGAAACAGTAGCTGAACCAGGGCAGCAAATCAGTTGACCAGGGACCATGGAGAATAATAGTTCTTAAGCTTTAAAGTAAATAGAAATCATCTAAGAATCCTGTTAAAAAGCATGTTTGCGGGGCGGTGGCGTTAGGGAGTGCTTTTCCCTGGAGCTTCTAATCCAGGAGGTCTGGGAAGTGGCTAAGAGATAAATATTAATAACCAGAAATACAGGTGATTACTGGGGCCATATTGTGAGAAATACTGACAAAAGAGAGCATAAGAATGTTCAGAGACAATTCCTGAGGGCACTGGAAAATAAAAGGCAAAGAAGGAGAAATAAGCAATTGAAGCTGGGTGGATTACATTGTGTCCCCAAAATTTATTTAGTGAAATTCTGACGCCTCAAGTGCTTCAGAATGTGACTGTATTTGGAGGTAAGGCCTTTAAAGAGGTAATCATGTTAAAACTACAATATGACTGGTGGTAAACATAGACATTCACAGAGGGAAGACCATGTGAAGACACAGGAGGAAGATGGCCATCCACAAGTCAAGGACAGACTCCAGAAGAATCCAACTCTGCTGACGCAATAATCCTTAAACTTCTAGCTTCCAGATCTATTAGAAAATTAATTTCTGTTTTGTAAGTCACACAGTTTGTAGCACTTTGTTAGGCAGCCCTAATATAGAAGCTAATATGGAATATCAGTAAGTGTAATTTGACCAGGACAATTCAATTTTATCCAATTTACAAAACAAACAGGGTCAACCCTTTCTGTCAGTCTCTTTTCAGGTGACTGAATAAATCTGGAATTAGTCAATTCAGTCTTCACAATTAACTACTCAGTAGACACAATTCTGTCCTTAAAATTTGGGGGTATGAGATAGGAGGAAGAAAAGTCAGACCAACTACGACCCATATATCCATTTTATAGAGTTAAAGACTGGATTTATGCATTTCATTTGCAATTCTATTGAGTTTTTTATACTTATCAATAAGGTCACTAGTAGTAACAAGAGATATCAAAATAAAACTATATCATCTATGATCTTACATAGGCCATAATTTAACAGGAAAAAAAATTGCATTCAACATAAGTGCTACACAAAAGGTAAACACAAGTTAGAGAGAGGGAACAAAGAGTGAAAATAACAATGCCAAATAAATTTAAAAGAAGGGGTTCTTTCATGGGAAGTCACCAGGAGATAAGGCCAGGAGGAGGTGATTTTAGAGAGTGGAGACATATACAAAGACATGGAGTAAGTGAGCAGGCTGATCTACGCAAAGAACACATGTAATGTGAAACTATTGTCATTTAGGACAGGAGTTGAATGGTGAGAGGTAAATTGGAAGTCAGATAAGAAGGCAGATAAAAATAAAGCTGAGGGCTTTATTTGCACATGTAACATGCCGAGGACAATTGAGTAGAGAGATAAAGGAAAACGTGTAACAGGGATAAATTCCTAGGGAATGCCAATATTCAAAGAGTACAGTGAGGAACTCTGTGGAAAAGGGCAGTTTCAGTGATATGGTGACAACTTAGGTGTTAGCATACATGCAAGCTTTTTCATTGTCTCCAGTGTCATACCACAGTTAACATAAAGTGTCCAAGTAAACAATGACTTATGCTTTAAGCAGTTCACTTTTCATGAACAGTTATCTGAAGAATGCAGGAAACAATACTACCCAAAATGATTCTATAAAGGATATTCGATTAAGAAAATTCATTTAGAAAAAGAGTTTTTAAAGTAGGCTATACAGTTAAATAGATTTTTAAAATTATGGTAAGAACATTTAACATTTAACATATACCCTCTTAACAAATGTTTAAGTGTATAATTTAGTATTGTTAACTATAGGCACTGGGTTATACAACAGATCTCTAGAACTTAATTCATTTCACATAACTAAAAACAGATAGATTTCTTACTAAAAACCTAAAAAATGTTGACATTTTCATTTTGGTTTGCATTTACCTAATTTTCCCCAGACCTGATTTAATAAAAGCCTATTGAATTTTTCTAAGTCCCAATGGTGAGATGTGCTTTTTATTTTCTTTTTCTTTCAGAGAGCTTACACTTGCTCTTGATCACATATGTCCAATAAAAGAGATCTAATCACTTCCAACTGAGTGACAGGAAGTTCATTAGTTTTTTGAGTATTATCTCTGATTTTGCCTTTTTTTTTTTTTTTTTTTTTTTTTGCCTTGCTGCAACGCAGGAAGAACAGAAATGAGGTAATAGCAAAAATCAAGTTTTGTCATATTTAACTGTATCTTTCTAATCGGTCATTTTTTATACACCAGTTCCTAAGTTTCTTCTAGCTCTCCCTAACATCAGGGACCCAGAAATCTTACAATCACTATTCTGATTACAAAGAGCTCTACAGATTAACCTTTATATTTTCAAATGTTAAAGGCATCATATCTGGCCTAACATTTTTAAACAAAATATAGTTTTTTTAACAGAACACATCAAATTCTTGCCTCATCTCAATAACAAAACTTACATTCTGTTTGTTTCTATGAGATCATTGAATACATTGAAACGACCCTATATAAGGCGTAGCCACAGACTGGACTTTGAACAAGATTGAGTTTCTCTTCTGTTGCCCTGTCAACCAAGGCTTAAATGGCTTTCTTTCACTCCTGATATGTACTCACCATGTGATAAGAGCTTTATTCTCAGTCATAAATTATGAAGTCGGCTAATAGAGACTCCTGAAAACTTTACAAAAGACTTTAAGATCCATTATGAATTCCTAATAATGGAATTTTAGACCCTATGACAACTAAATGTCATTTGGAAGAAACAGGTTGTTGCTCATTGCCTGACAAAAACCTATATGAGTACACTGATGTATCTAAACTCAGGTTTTAACTGAGTTGTTCATGGCCTGACAGTGCTTACAGTGGTTGAAATTGGGACTGCCCAAGCACACCTAGGATATGTTGGTTGGTGTCATTCCCTATGAAGGTGGCCATACTTTCCTTGCTATGCAAAAGGCGTCCAACTCCTCAGGCAGACTCCATTTGTAGCTAACCAATCTACTTCTTGGCAATCAGAAAGCAAGCTGTTGAGTCTACCAGCCTTACCCACCTGTCATGTGTCTCAGTCTCCAAACAGCTGTTGAAAACCAATACTGCACTGAGCACCACCTCCCTGCTGTGGAGATGGATGTGACTGGGGAAGCCACACATGTTCACTCAAGCTCCATCTGACTTTGAAAATACACTATGACAAGTCCAACACCCTTCTGAATGGAACCACAAAGCTTTTGGATTTGATTACATGAAATGCTTCTAGTAAAAAGCAGGAATTTTTCAGCTATATTTGGTATCTGACTCCATATTTTGAGTGGAGCCCCAAGAATCCTGCCTGTAGAATATGCCTGTCCCACTTCCACATATCTTGAGCTGAATTCTGTCCTTCCTTAGGCCAACCCTCCAAGCAGCAGGGAGTGCAAATGAAAATTTTTTCCCAGACATAGCCCAGCAGGGCTAAGATTTTCTTAGGCAGAGTGAAAAAGATGATTTCCCCTTAACACTGGCTCCATTTATCTAAAACCCAACAATCTGACATGTTGCATTTCTCTGTTATAAATAAGCCCAATGACATGAGCCTTTCAGGTTGTAGCTTTACTGTCAGGTATTAGGTGTCTCAAGCCATATCTTGATACAATAAACTTAAGACTTTAGATCTAGTTGGTACTACCTGTCAAAATTGCTGGACTATTTCAGATGAAATGCAGGCATGACTGGTGCTATGGCTTTAAAGAGAAAAGAAGTATAAAAATCAATAACAGATTTTTTATTCATTATGATCTTTAAGGTATTTTTTAAGAAAATAAGGAATTTTATAAGGATAGACATACAGAAGGCTTTTTTTTTTTATCACCACTCTTTCCTGAGATCTACTTATCTAAGTACATTTTAAATATTCCCAATCTATGTGTTCTGAATCCACTCATTACTTACTCAGATTTATCTTGTGGCATCTTTATCCTAACCTAAGCATAACCTGCATGTATGAAAGGACCAGTTATTTGCACATAAATGTACAGTTAAGTCAATGTGATCTCTCCATTTTATTTTTTTAACTTTATTTTATTATTAGTTTCAAGTATATAGTACATTGGTTAGACATTTATATAGTTTATAAAATGATATCCATGATTACTCTTCCTCTCCTCTGCCTCTACACCACTTGATTTTAAACCTGCTCAAGAGAGGGAGACTTTAACATTGTCTCATTTACCTGTGATTACTTTCCTTCACCTATGAATCAAAGTCCAAATTACTTAACATCAACAAATCAACAAGTATCTGAGTCCCATTTTTATTGTATAACTCATTTACTATGGAGGAAACTAAAAAGAAGACATGGTGAACAACCCATAAATGTTTACTGAAAGAATAAGTGAATGAACCAAGGGGTGGACAAATTACACATTATAATCTCTATTTGTGTTTGTGGTCTCATTGTGAAGGTAAAATATTTATTTGGTAGTTAACATAACCATGTTCTAAGCCAATTAAGAAATAAGTAGGAGCAGGAAAATGAAGATCAAAATAATGCCTTTATTACTGAGAAAGGCCTGGTTGGAAAATGTGCCCATGACGAGTACCAGTAATGGGCTTCCTGATATGAAACCCCAGAATTAAGCAAAACCACCCAGTCATAGACACAGTTAACACCCACAGGAAGTTGTCCCCAGGAAAGTTTTCAAGCAGAGAAGCAGGAAATAGTGTATAGGGACCCGCACCCCTCCAAGAGAGGATAAGAGAGGAAGGGGCCAAGCTATGACTACCCAGTCTGTCATTGAAGGCCCACCAATCAGGGCATAATCCAGTGTATTTAGGGAAAAATCTACCCTCCTTGAAATAAGAGGAGTTGAGAATAAGTGTTCCTTCCCCTGAACAATTTATGATATGTAATTACATGACAAAGAACCAGTGCGAACAAGAACTCTAGGGGAGGTAGACATCATCTTACACATTGGAGTAAAAGAACCATCTGGGCCTGAGTCTCAATGGGAGGATCTGAGTAGAGGAAGATGAATTTTTAAGATTGGAGAGAGACTTTGGGAGCAGAAAAATATTACAGCAGGAGCAAAAGTAGAAATGGGCATAGATTTATCCAACTTTACTTCCCCTATTTACTCCTATGCTCATCATTCCCTACGCATGCCCTCACATTTCCAGTCCCTGCACCTCTGCTCACACTGGGCTGTCCAACTGGCTGTCCTCCCAACCCATCTCTACCTATAGTTATCCTTAAGATCCTCTGACTATTACTTCAAATGCCCTTCCTTCAGAGAGCCTTTCAAGACCTGCTTTCCACCTTCTCTCCAGACAGAGTTTGGTTCTCCACCTCTCAATGTCTCACAGCTTTTTCTACTAGAATTTTTATATTCTGCACTGCTTCTTAAGTCACTATTAAACATACCTTGGGGGTATAGCTCAGTGGTAGAATATTTGCATAAAAACAACTGCCTCCCCAACAAGACTATAAAGTTCTCCAAAATTGGGACTAGGAACCTGCCTTTTTAATTCTCAGAAGTCTAGGAGAGTCAATGTTCAATGAATACATTTTTAATTATAGGAACCTCAAGCATTGGTAATAGTACTTTTTTGGATAAAATCAATCTTCTTGGTTCTCTAAAAATCTTCAAAATCATACATCTTAAAAGAGAACAAGTCATTATTCCAGTCCTGTTTTGTTTGGTTTTGTTTTAATAATTAACAAAGAGCAAAGTAGGCCTTTAAAAAATTGCTCTTGGGTTCTCAAACACTTAACTGCTAATTCTACCTCTAGTTCAAATGGCATTGTTAATTTAGGTGTCCTTAGGGTGGCTTTCAGGCACAGAAAAGATCTTATTTACTTTAGGCTTTAATATGTTTTTCAAAGTTATTAATTTAAAATTCTATTTACCTAAGCTTTTAAGTTTAACTTATAATTTCATAAATATTTTAAAAGATTCATTAATATATGTTATTCGTAATATTATATTATGTAAAATCTGATAAATATCACTTATAAGGGGTCTTTAGTAAGGCGAACATTGATTACCTTAAACTGCATGTATGAATTTAATGTATTTGATTTTCAATTATTTCTAAGAACTAGAAATTCTCTAAAATATAAGTTCCTATAAATCAAATAAATGCATAAATTTGACATATCTTAAACTTTGTTAACATTTTAATACTGTTTTACACACTTAGTAAAATTCTCAGACTTTAGAGTTAAAAGCACAATAATATCAATTATATTTTTAATTTTAATCATGAGGCTTGTTAGATATCTTGATTTGGCCACTATTTAAATCACTCCAACATATACAGATAATTCTTATATAAGATATTGTGGGCCATATTCACTTTATCATCTCTCTAACTTCCTTTATCATTCTCAGTTTAAAAGACACTGACCATTAAAGGGACTGTTGTGATCTAAATATTTGTGTCCCCCCAAAATTTATTATGTTGAAACCTAATGCTCTATGTGATGGTATTAGGAGGTGAGGCTTTTGGGAGTTGATAAGATCATGAGTACTAAACTCTCTTGAATGGATTAGTGCCCTTATAAAAGAGGCCTGAGAAAGCTCCCTTGCCTCTTCCACCGTGTGGCAATCAGCACCCCAGAAGAAGGCCCTCACCAGAACCTGACCATGCTGTCATCTTCATCTTGGACTTCCATACTCCAGAACTATGAGAAATAAATTTCTGTTGTTGATAAACCATCAAGCCTGTGGTATTTTGTTATAGCAGCTTGTATGAACCAAGACAAGGCATTTATGTTACCCCAAACAAATGGTTTCCAATTTAGTGAGCCAAGATTATATGTTATCCAGAGAAAGGTGAAGCTGAGGTACAGAATTAAAATACTTCCCATGAACAGATAAAACAGGTTTAATCTTTTTCAATCATTACAGCAAAAATTACATTGTAAAAGTTATTGTTAAATTAAATTAAAAAGTCATTGTAATGAATCCATAACATACATACTTCCCAGTCTACATTCCTCGATTGAAAATGTCATATTGCTTTATTCTTCACTCTAATTTTAGCCTATTTTCACACTATTCAAGTACAGTTAAATTGCTTCCCTGCTTGTTTTCATTCGAAGTTTTGTTTGTTTGTTTGGTTTTGTTGCCCTCTCATGACATTTTAATGTCTTACAATCTGATTGTAAAGACCCCAAATGGCATTTTATTTGATCCTTCAGACTCTAATGTATTTCTTTCATATGTTTCATCACCTGATTTGGGTAGATTGGATGCAATAACTATTTTTTCTTTTATTTTTTCTGTTTTGCAAAAGCCACAATTCTTAAAGACATTAATATGATACACAGTTGGGTTTTGCATATCTCTTGTGGCTTTGTAAAACTCTTTAAATATAATATAAAGTCATGCTAATGACAACAAACACATAAAAAAATCATCTTACCAGCTCCAGCTTCTGACCTTATTTAAAATTTTAAACCTTCTTTGAATATTCCTGATGTACCTTACCTTGTCCTATTTTTTCCATAGAACAAATCACCTTCAAACATGATATATTAGAACTTGTTTATGCTTACTTGTATTTTCTTCTCCTCACAACTAGAGTATAAGCTCTGTGAGCACAAAGAATTCTCCTGTCTTGTTTAGTGAAGTATCTCTGCACCTAGAACAATACTTGGAAGTTAGTAAGCACTCAAAAAGATATAAATATAAACTGGACTGGCTATGTAATTTGTGAGGTCTCTTGCTCAAAAATTATTAAGAATTGCAAGATAATAACAAGAGTATTAAACTAAACATGAGCCTTATCTATGCACAGGACCCTTGCAACAATACAGGTTACATACCATAAAGCTGACCTGAATGTAAGTGTACAAGTGTACGTGCTAAAGCAGCACATGGCATACTGATTTACAGTCCTGTTTGTGCATCTGTCTGACCCATTTTGTTATAACTTGTGAGCAAGGTATGCAAATTCTTCATGTTTGTATATCAGGTTTATGTATCATTGGTTGTATCACTAAGACAACATCACACAAGAGTTACGTAAGTGCTTTAGTGCTCAGCATAGTGTCTGGCAACAAACAGAGGCTTGCTGAACATATAAGAATTTCAAATTCAGAGTACTCTTTTATCTTCTGTGATATTAAGGATTGACTACAGGATCACTAAAGGTGTTTGGTACTTTCAGTATTTATGTCTTATTTGTGATTTCAGGATTGCACCCGAAAACCTCTGTTAAAGAATTATTGTCTCATACAATGCCGCCTATGGAAAATGCATTTCCATATCACATTAAGGCAGCCTAGCACACAAAACCCTCAACAGAAATTGCAGAAATAGGTCATCTGCAAAAAGATATATAAGGGTCACATGTTATGTTAATTCTCAATGAATGAATTAATATAAAATGAAGAATAAGTTTTTATCAAATTGGTATTTGTGAAGGTAAATTTTAGCTTGCATCATAGCCATAATTTGGTTGAAAAATACTTTATAAACAAGTCAAAGAGAAAAAAATAATTGTTACTAATATTATTTTACTTTTAAACAAACAGTTTAGGAAGAGTTCTTTCTATTAAAAATATATTCTTTCAATCCTTAAAATAACCTAAAGCATTAAATTGTAGAATTAATCATAAGGAGTTTTAAACCATGCCATAAAGATGTACGACACTATGGATAGGGTACAGTTACACTATCCCCATGGTGAGATGGAGAGAAAGGTTTTGCATCACTAAGGGTGAGTCTGACTGATTGAAAGGTCACCACTTGATGAGGAGAGATAGAGTCAAAACAAAAAATAAAGTCAGGAAAGTCAGGGCTGCCAGGGAAACAAATACACAAAGCATAACTCACAGTTTTGGAAAAACCCCAACATTTTTAGTCTGTCAGGATATAAATCAGATTTGCAATTAACCATTTGACCTTTGACCCGAGGTCATTAAGTTTCAGAGAAAAACATGTTCACATGTGCCTTCTCAATGGGTTTTAGAATCTCCCTTCCTACTAGTCCCCAAATATCTATCTGTCAAATGTCTGAGCAGGGAATTGTAGAGCAAGTAAGAAATACAGATAGGCTCCAGAAATGAAAGTTTATATATTGGTGGCTGTATTACTAACATAGCATCATGTTAGTGGTAAGCCCAGAGTAGTGGCTGGTATACAATTTTTAATCTCTGTGGTATATGAAAAAGCCAAAGGAAGCCTTCCATGACTGTGTCTCAGAACACAATCATGCATCCTTGAGGTACTGCTTCTGCAGAGCCAACAGACCCAATATTGCTGGAGGAGAAAAAGCAGGAAGGAACTCGCAGAAGTTATACAGAGGGGAAATAGTGGCCTCAGCAGGAGCCTGACACAGGAATGTGCTGGGAGAGAGGCAAGTAAGTACAGCTTAGCTCCAGGATCATGAGCAAGTCACAGACTATCCTCATATGTCAGTTTCCTCAGCCATAAGATGGACTGGGAGCTCTCTACATGATCTATACTTACTTAATGAATATAATGGTTTGACTAGAGTTTGCCAATAAATATAATTATGTATCAAATTAGGTCTTTCCTTTGAGAATAAAATGTTTTAATAAAACACAATAAGAAAAACTATTCTCTAGTTGATTGAAGAACACTGCCTTAAATAATTTGTAAATTCTAAATAAATGAAGACTATTTTCTAAAAAGGCTTACAGAACAAAATGGAAATTAATGAAAAAAATTATACTCACAAGTAAAGTTAAGTAAGTTTTTTAAAAAATCAAAGACTCAAAGTAATATGACACAGAGAAACATTTGGTAAGCAAAAGGAAATGTGGAAGTACTTTGTCTCTCTTACAACCCAGCTCTAGGTGAGACATGAAAATCCAGTAATGATAAATTAGGCTAACCCAATAAGTGGGTATATTTACACCTGACATTTGTATCAATGGGATATACATTAGACACAAATTATCCAGACTGTATTTCTGCTAAGACTAGTTAGAAAAAAAGATCGAAGTCCATTTGAAGTGAAAAAATTTTAATTTTAAAATTAAGGAAAAGAACAACAGATTAAATTTAGTAGTACCTGTTGCCACTATGGCAAACCCTTCAAAGTCTTCATTACTCTTTCTTCTAAATTCAGCCACCAGGACAACAAAACAGAAGGTGATGGGTGGTATATTCCTGTCCTACACTCTGTCTTTAACAGGAGAAGGGAAGTCTAGTGGGAGTTTAGAAGGAAACAAGTGCTGAATTCTCTGGCCCTACAAGAATACAATTAAGTCAACATTTTCTTCATGATTAATTTAGTTAACTTTCCCTGAATAAAGAATTTCCAGACTTGACACAGCTGGCCAAATTACCTACAAAATGATGCCTCTACATTCTACTTGATAAATAATTGCAATCCAGAAAAATAAGTAAATATTTCAATTGTCCCATAGTTTTTGCAACCTGAGCAATTTTTATTTTATTTATTGTAATGCCTCTAGTACATACTAGAGCAGTGGATTCCAGTAGGTGAGGCAGAATAAGTATCTGAACAGTGAACAAACACGCCAAAGAATAAATGAACACATAGGCCAGAGAGAAACTGATTGATAATAGAGGGTTATAGGAATGTTGAAATCCATCCTCTGACTTATCCTCTTTTCTCCAGGTTTCCAATATTACCCATCTCTTTAATGCTCCTTTGATCCTTCCACTCTTCTAGAATGTCTGGGCTCTTTTGTCATCTTGTCAAGGAGAAATGGACAAAAAAATTCTGCTTAAATCTACTCATTTTATTATATTTTTAAAAATTGATCAAATAGGCTTAAAAAATTGTGTGATCTGTGACTAAATTTGAAATTGAGGTCTTCTGTTTCATGCTTTCTCAGTTTCATGGTCCTAAAATAACAAAAAATTAATTGTGGCGCTATTAACACTATTTGGTCCTTCCATATTGCCTGTGGTCCTCAAATTGTCTATTTGCAGCAAAACATACAGATCATGTGTCACTATGATTTGGGCTTATCCTACTTTCTCTATTATTTAGTTCTATTATTTTTCCACAAAGCCTCTCTTTCAATATTTATCTCATAATGCCCTTACCTCCTTTGCTTCTTGAATGCTCCACTCAGATACTGTCTGTGATTTAATGTCTCACACATTCCCTTTTCTGACTTTTTAATAGCTTTTGAAAAATGCAGTTGAACTTGCTACACTGCATTGTCCTCTGAGCATCTAGTAAATTTCAGCTGTGTCTGTGCTTGAGCTCAGAGCTCATGTCTGTATTTCTTTCCAATCCTGTATATACTATTATCAGCAATATTTATTTGCCAATTTATTCTCCAAAAGGAATATTCTCAGTGTTGTAATTTGTCCTATATCATGTTGTCTTTCTCTAGTAAAAATAATACCAAAGTCATAGCTTTCCACGTTTCTACATCTTTAAAACTCTGTCATACAGCACTTTTACATTAAAAGGATTAATTATAACTCTGACAAATTAGGATCCTTTCTAACAAAAAATTTGTGCAACATTTCTGAAACAATTTCTATTTTATTTGCATCATCATTTACTTTTTATTAGTTATTTCTATATTCAACACTTAATAAACATCTATAGCAAAGGCACATTCTGAAGCCATTTCTTTCTTTCTTTCTTTCTTTCTTTCTTTCTTTCTTTCTTTCTTTCTTTCTTTCTTTCTTTCTTTCTTTCTTTTTTACCATGGAGAATGTCAATAAACTAAAAATTATGTTGTCTGATATACACAGAGTTGCATAAGCACACAGGTGCAAATTACAGAGGAGCAATGGTAACTACTAACATCAGATTTGTGGTATAAATTAAGGAAGCATCTTGTCAACTTCAAACGTTACAAGTTCTGAGTTTATAGCTGCCTCGACTGAGTCTGAACTGGTGTCCACAGCAGAAGGTCTCACAGCAGTGTGTTGACAAAATATGTTCAATTAGGTGATTAGTGTGTTTGGCACTTCCCCCCTCTCCCAATCTTATTTGCCTTTTTATGTCTAGAAAAATGCCACTTGTTAACCAAGTTACCCCATTTAAAAGAAATGCCCCCTGATATGAAGCCTTGCATGTCCAGACTTGCCTTACCTCCTTTAACTCCTTTTAAGTCAGGTCTGTTCTTTAACTTCAAGGTTGCATGTTTCAAGGAGATTTACAAGAGAAGCTAAGGACAGAAGCAAGCCTGGAATGGCACACTCTCTTTGCTCTTGAATACTACCTATTGGCTCTTGATCCATCAGATTGTTCTCTCTCTCTCTCTCTCTCTCTCTCTCTCTCTCTCTCTCTCTCTCTCTGTGTCAAGTTGTAGTTTTTTAAAGAGGAATCCTACTTGATATTTGCATGATAATTTAGAATCCAGCTCTCAAGAAAGAGAATCAGGTAGAGTAGATTCCAGCCTGGTTTTGTCATAGATTAGCAAAAAAAAACAATATCTTAGGGAAATCCTACCGCTATATGTCACTTATTTTATCAATTTCATCTTCTATCCTTTAAGAGCAAAATCAAAACACAAAGAAAAACAAAGAACTGAGGGGATTTACAGAAATTTGTAAAAACGTTTAAAAATAACAGGATAAGGAAAATGTAAGAAAAGATGAACAAAATAATTTATAAAATGTATATTCTGTGGGTAGCACTTGGGGTTTCAAATTAGTTGCTAAGATTTCTAGTGACCAAAGCAAACAATATCACCTAGATTTTATTGCTTCAACTCTCATCTATAGAATTGGAACAAAAAATATACCAAAATTATTAGATAATTATGGATGCAAATATGTCTTTCTTAGTGTTTAATACTGACTAAACACTCACAGATTAGTTAAATCAGAACCTACATATTTCTTGAGCAAATTCACTTTGAAAGCTTAAAATTTTACATCATGTTAAGAAGTTATTTTATCAACCTGTGCTTCAGAGTTATCATGTGCTAAAAATGGGTTTATTGCTTCTGGTTATCTTAACACCAACAATGGCTAGAAATCAAATCTCAATATGACTTTGATTTTCCTGTGAAGAATTTAAAATAAAAGAAACTTTCACTGTTTCTATAAATCTAAGAAAAATTTGTACCAATGAACAATGTACAGCAAAAATGCCTTCACCATGTAGTCTTCAATGGTCCCACATATTTCTAGTTCATATTTTATGAGTTGGAATATGCTATCTTTTGCTGATAGTTTTCTTATTTAATAAAAATTAGTAACATAATTTACTTATTCAAAACTTTTATTGTTTTAAATTTTTAATTAAAATGTTTCATATGTTTATTTAGTATTTTTTAAAGTTATAATTACAGGATCTCATTTTTAGCAAAAATTGTTATGAGTTATTTTTGTAAATATTCAGGTTTTGTAAAATTACAGTTTAACTCTCAGTTGTTTAGTCCCTGGGGGTAATCAGGCATAAATCCAGTTGCCATTGCAAAGTTAACACTATTACTCCCCTACTGAATTTATAACTTTCTCCCTTTCCCACCCAGTACACACAGATGCTAGATGAGATATTTACATTAGGCAGGATCTTGGTCTCTGTCAGATCCTCTTGTATTGTGTCTGAGAAAAAGGAAAACTTCGTCAGGTTGACACGATAAGTTAGTGGTAGAAATGAGCTCTACTCAGGTACTCTGACACCAAGTTCAGTGTTCCATCTACCTCTGTGTGGGATTTTCAACATTTATGGGAAACCAGCAGGCTCTATAGTTTTCTGTGTAATTGTCTTCTTAATGCAAGAGGAAGCAAGATCATCTTCAGGAAACTGGCTTGAAAATGTCTAGGAAAACATCTGTTAAATCATTTGAATTTAAAGGGAGCATGAGTAAATAAAGCAAGGCGAATACACACACACATACACACACACACACAAATACACATCTACACACCTACATAAATATGCACACATATTCACACAAACATACAGATACATACACACAAGCACACCTATATGATCCAAACACACACATAAGCATATATACACACAAACACGTACACAGACACACATAATACTACACACAACTCTACACAAATACACATGAGCACATACATGCTCAAAAACAGACACACTCACATGATACATATACCTATATCCAAATATATACACATATGCAAGCATACATATGTACACACAAGTACATAGTAATGGCTAAAATAGATGATTAATATATTCAAGGATGAAGAATGAAAATTTGACACTACTGAATTTATTTACAGTATACTTGATTCCTGTAAACACAGAGGATACTATGCTTCACATATCTCCTACAAGTCTTATTATAATTTTCTATTGTTTGTACCCTAATCTACACATTACAAATTTTATGTCCTGTTATTTTCAAAATTTTAACATGCTGAATTAAACGGCTGGGCATTGCCCTCTAAGACCCTGTAATGATTTGAAAATAAACTTTCACAGCCTATAAAGAAATAATAAACCATTTCTCACTACATTACATAATGTTTTGTATTTTGGAAGAGACCACGGCTTCAGAAAATTCTGAAAGGGGTGATTGTTAGATCTAGAAATTGTGTCTTTACTGCTGGGAAGTAGAAGACCCTGAATAATCTTCCTTTCAACATGCCTCTGAGAATGTCTTTAATACTCTTTGGGAATGTCCCTTAGCTCTGCATTGTTCCTCTCCTGACTGGTCAGCCCAAAGACTGTGTGACTCAGTTTAATAAGCATGAGATAGTAACAATCACACCAGATTGTTCATCTGTAATTTGAGATTCCTGGAAGAAAATTAATGCACAGTAGCTTGTGTTCTACTTAAGTAGCTGAATTTCTTCCAGTGTTGGTGACAGAGGAAATATTTCTCATGCTCTGTCTGAATGGCATGTCAGAGTTAGGCTAGTGTGGGTTCAAACTCCAGGACTGCCACTTCTTAGTGGTGAGAATATGAGCAAATGACTTATCATAGTGAGCCTAATCTTACTCATTTCAAAAATGAGGATAATGCTATATACCCCACATGATGCATTGAAAGTGACTGGCTCTAAAAATATATACTTTTCAATTTAGTGCTATTCATGGTATCAAAATAACCACTATCTCAGGGAAAATGAGTTATGTAGAAAAATAAATATTTTATTGTCTCTTACTTTTCAACTATCTGCTTTAACAAATTAAAAAGGAACTTAGAAAAGTACGAAAATGTTTCAAAATAAAATTATATTTTTATTTATAACGATACCATTATTAATTAATTATAGTAACAGGATCAATTTTTCATTTTTGCCAACTAAAAAATTCATCAGTTATTATTTGAACAAGAAGTTAAACAGAGAATCCATCCCTGTATCAATTTTCGAGCATTTTCCACCTGTCGGTTTTGAATGAATGTCATAGAACTTTTAATCCTGTCCCCTAGTAATGTATAACAAAACTATAGACAATTTTAGTAAAACTTAAAGGCAAAATTTATGAATTGTGTTAAAGTCATAGTTTTGACTTGGTTTTGGATTTTGTTACATTTAACATCTGCTTCTATGCAAAAGATATCTATGGTTATCTGAGTGCCTGTGACAGTACATCTGAAATCCAGCAGGGGCCAAAGAACTGGCAGCTAAGGCGATCTTCAGATGTATAGCCAGAGATTTTTCCCATAGCATAGTAGCAAGATCTCCTTTACCTGGAATTTAGTGGTTCCAGATGGTTCAATTTCCCCCCAAAATTTAAGCCAACACTCTAATGGGTAGACTTAAATAATTATAGTGCCACATATTCACAAAAATCTCTGATGAGTCTCCCCTTTCTTTGAAACTAGATTCACTCGTTTAATAAGTGGTCCTGTGGATTAGGCTTGATTTATGCTAAAAAATCAAGTGTATTATAGTAATCTATTATATTTTATAAAGATCTGCACAATGTCAACCACCCAGAGGAAGTTTAAAACTGTGGATATGTAACTAGTTGTTTATCCTATATCTTACTAAATGCTTAAATACTTAATAATAGATTTGTTTTTCAAATAATTATTTTAGAAGAAAATTTCATATAGAGATATAGTTCTAGTCAAACTACAGATGCAATATAAGAACACACATTTACTTAGTATCAGAAAATAGAAGAGATGTAAAACCCTGTGTTTTAATAATTTTAAGAAGTAAAGGATCCAGTTTAAGATGTTGCCCCCAGATATTTGCTTCATGGAAAGAAGCAAACAGTGACAAGAAAAACCTGACTCTATCCAAGATAATCATTATTAAGCAATGTGTCTGGGAATGTGTGCCATAAACTTGAAAAAGTTAAAATCTTCATAGACATTTATGTAGCTATTTGTGTATTTCTTTACTGGAAATGTGGATTTTTTTTAAACTTGTTTGCTTTCTATTTCTGTTAGTTAGGTTGTTTTTGTTTTGTTTTGTTTATTTGTTTTGTTTTGTTTTGTCTTTTTCCTTACTGGAAAAAAAAGATGAAAGAATATGAAAAATTTATATAGTGTATTTCCATCTTAATTTCATTTAAATATTTAGAATTCAATTCATCGTACATCCTAAAACTCAAAGGCCAATTTTTTCATTCATATTTCGTTGTAGTTTTCACTGTTCTCTAATCATGCAAACACATATTTTCCAGGGTTACTCAATCTTTCTAGCTTATTAGCCAGAATGAACACAACTTTTTCTCCCGTAAGACTTCCCTCTATGAACCTAAACTCAATAAGATTTCTCCCCCTACGCCATATACCTCACATATTATTAGCAGCCTTTAATATTAACCACATCAGACTCACAGAGGAAGCCCAAGTTGCAAAGCTGAAGCAGCTTGGAAAGATGAGCCAGAAAACTTGGGCCTGTAAAACAAGCTCCATCACATACAGCAACACCAGGATGAAAAACATACCTCCAGCAACACTTAGTCCATCAGAAACCTCATCTCTGAGAGTTCATGATCAAGTAGATCATTTAAATAAGAAGGAAGGCTCAAGATAATCCTGGAAGTAATGTCAGAGGTCATGTATCCAGCCTCCTATTTTGCACAAACAGAAAATAAAACTTTCTGTTTTACTTTCAGGCTGGAGACCTGACCACATGGCACTTGAGGTCCCAGACTCCTTTTTCTCTCTATGAGTGGCCTCATTTAAAGCAAAATGAAAGTTCCTAACAGTAATGCAAGCATCTGGAAAGCTTAACAAAAGTATGGAATTCTCAAGACAGTCAGGACTGGAAATATGTGGCAGAAAGTTGTTGGTTGCCTACCAAACAGTCATTCCTCCACCTACTCCTTGCTCCAGAACTGCAGTTCAACTAGGTATTGAGAGGCTATGTGCTCCAGGGACAATGGGTCTTCTCCAAGCAAGGTTATCCCATCCCCCTTGCCAGCGAATGAGTCAGGAAGAATTTAAGTAGCAATTCTAGCTCTTGCGATATGAGATTTCTGCTATTTTTTTCTGGGGACCTTTTCCTCTTAAGAGGGAAAAGAAATGTTCTCTCAGTATATGAAAAGAAATGAACTCTCTTTTCTCCTCTGGCCTTTAGACAATGTTGTATGAGGGTGAGACCCTTTGAGCTGTATCAGCCATCTTGCAATTATAAAGAAGCGAATCTGAAAGTAAAAGACAACATGTCGTTTATGGCAGAGAGAAAAGATGAAAAAAAAGCTTAGTCATTTATAATTCTGTTGAGCCACTGAATTAACTTTCTATGGACCTATTCTTTCAAGCTTTTTAAAAAAAGTATTTTATTTTATTCTATTCCTTATAGTTAAGTCATTTGAGTTTTCTGTTGTTCATATCTGAATACATTCTTTAACAGGTATTTTAAATACTGTATTCTCTTAGGAGACTAACTATAAAATCATGTGCTCAATTTTGATTGAAGAGTACAAAGTTACAGTTATACAAGGTGAATAAGTTCCGGAGATCTAATGCACAACATAGTGACTATCATTAATAATACTATTTTGTATACTTGAAATTTGCCAAAAAAGTAAATCTTTAGTGTTCTCATTTTTAAAAAAGAAAGAAAAAAGAGAAAAGAAAGGAAAAGAAAAGTAAAGGGTAGCTGTGAGATAGTGAATATGTTAAGTAGCTTGGTTGTGGTGATTAGTTCACAATGACTATATATATCAAAACATCAAGTTGTACACCTTATATATATATAATTTTCATACTTCATCTAATAAAATGCGACCTTCCTTTTTTCTGATAAGGGTATAAGATATATTAATCTATTAAATTCTATTAAAAACAAAAACAAAGCTATATATATATATATATGCATAAACCTATTAAAAAATTGACTTCACAAAAAAACAATGAACAAACAGTACTACCCTGGGGAAAAAAAAATAAGATGTTTGGGGCCTGAGATCCCTCTAGTATCCCTCAATTCACCTCACTAAACAAAGCCTGCTTAGATTAGAGCACAGATGAACCTGGACAATGAATCTATACTGGCCCTCAAGGAACGTTTAGACATCCACATTATTTCAAATCAAAACTTCTGTATGTCCTGTATTGGGTCTTTTTTTAGCTGAGGTAAAGCAGAAGCATAATGAAATCAAGTATTGCCTGGGTGATTTTTTAAAATTCCATTATGTGAATAATCAAATGGAATTAATCAACTTCAAAATAATATTTAAAATAATGTCAGCCTTGTCATAGCTTGACTATTAGAATTTAATATATACTACTAAAGAAAAAATATGAAAAATATGATAAATATGAAATATTTCAAATATTAAGGAATAAATACACTTTCCACTGAACTACCTAAAAAATGCTTCCCCCACCCCACTCTGCTACTTTACACATAGCCAGGAAGAAGACAAGTATGTATTATTTTTTAGAATAGTTTTACTAGGATAGACAATGCAAACACCATATGGTCGGCTTTTTTGTTGTTGTTGTTGTTTTTGTGCTTTTTTTTTTTAAGAACTGTAGGCCATAAATGTATTTTCACAATACTAGTGAAATAGAACATTTCTAAGTGTTTCCCTGTAGCTAAAGAATAATGTGCAGTCCCATCCTGGAGACCACATGCTGACATGATACATTTCTGGAGTGTGGATCTGAAACATGACATAAAATATTGGTTTCTAGTTCATCTTATGGCCTCTAACAGCGAGGGTGGATTGGCATTAAAAGGACATTTAAGAATGTCTTGTGAAAATGTGGGAAAAGGATTCTCACTGCTTTTTTTTTTCATAAGATTTTGCCAAAGCTGAACTCAACCCAAATGCTAAATGTTATAAACTTAAATTTTATTCAGAAACAAGAACAAAGATTAAGAGTTGGCTCAGTGCAAAGATCCTCTGCTGAGAGGAAGCAGTTCTACTTCTTGCTCTGTCACTAATTCTCTGGGAGCCTTGAGGGAAGTTATACTAACTCTCTGCACCTCCAAGTCCTCAACTTGAAAATGAACAGAATGCTCTCATGCCTGCCTCCCTGTAATTATAATCAATGGCCCTGATCTAAATATAAGGAATTTATGTGTATCTCTAAAATACCTCACAGCACCATAAGGTCAAATCCAAAAATTTTTAGAGCAGTAATTTCCCAAGAAAATCTTAAATCCATCATTATTATGACCTTCAGTTCCCACCTCCTCACTCTGATTCTCACCTTGGTTTTTGAACCTGATCATCCTCTGAGAAGACAGAGCACCAAAATTTGCCTATTAGCTCAAGGCAGAAATGAGGAGAAATCCTTGACACTTCTCTTTCCCTAATCTTTCATCTCTAATCCATCCCCAGCCCTCCTAAATATCTCCAACTCCATTGCCTGCCCTTGAATGTCTACTTTAGCAATCCTGAGGCTCTAAACCACCCTAATTTTTCCCTGAACTATTTACCATACTACAGAGAAGAAGCTTATTTATAAAAGATTATTTATAAAAGTCATCATGTCTCCTTTCTTTCTCTCTCTCTCTCTCTCTCTCTCTCTCTCTCTCTCTCTCTCTCACACACACACACACACACACACACACACACACACACTCCCAAAACATTTTGGTGATAATCTTTACTCTCAGCTCTCAGCGTAAACAAACATAACAAAGAGTGTCTCCCTGTTTTCACTAGTCAGTGCTTCCTCCCTGACAGGTCAGGGCAGAGCCCTCTTCCTCACAAAAGTCTTCTCTGGCCTTCCTGACCAGTCAGATCTGTTCATCATGAGTTCTCAGACTGTTCCTCTACTTTGTAGCACTCATTACACCTCTAATTCTATCTATATTTGTGGTTCTTTTGTTACCCGAATGAAACTGCAAGCCTAATGAATCTTAATGAGACCATATCCAGTTCTGTTCACAATTGTAGCCCTAAGAACTAGGACAATGTTTGACATATGTTGGATCTTCAATAAATACTAATGGAATGAATGTTGAATATTACATTACAAACATGAATTTGCTAAATCCTAGGCATTTGTAGAGTGATCCATGAATTATTGTATAGGATAAATCATCTAACAAATATTTATTGAATAGTTATAACATGCTAAGCAATATTCTAGGTAACAGGGATATAGTAGTAACCATAACATATAGTCTCTGCCTCATGGTACCCACATTCAGGGTCTATTAGATTTTATGGTATAATTTCTATGTGTCAAGTTGCCTGGACTATAAGAATCCCACCGCTAACCAGCTATATAACCTTGGACAAGTTGCTTCAGTTTATTCACCTATCACATGAGAAGTTTGGATCAGATGCTCTCTAAGTCATCTTCTATAAATTCATACATTATTGCTTCTTATAGTAGGTTCTATGTGTGTTCCTAATACAAAGTAATGGCTTATCAAAAACAGTCATCACCTCATTTGTGATTCACTATCTGCTTTATGAGTTGCTTCTCTTGATTCTTTAGTGGCAGTGATATAGTCCTAGAACCAAAAATCTTAAAAATCTACTGCCTTAAAAATTTCTGTCTAAGAAAGGTAAGGCTGCTCAGTTGTTCTATTAAGGGACAAATGAACAAGTACATAATATGAAAACTAAAATTAAATATTTACTGTTTCCTTCAACCAAAAGGTAAAATTATACATTGTTTGGTGAGGAAAGACTAACTCATGAAAAATACTTTGTGGAGAATTTAGGAAACATGTCAAGCATAAAGAGGAAAATGTTAATCACCCAAAACTATTTTGTGATATTCACTAAATTTAGAAATACTTTTAAAAATATTTTTCTTTTATATTATATATTTTATCTAGTTCTGTTGAGGAATAATTGACAAAATTGTAACATATTTAAGGTACATAATATGATGATTTGATATATGTAAACATTGTGAAATGACTACCACAATCAAGTTAATTGATATAGCCATCAAATTACAGTTACTTATTTTAAAGTAAGAATAGTTAAGCAGTATGCTATTAACAAAATTTCAAATATATGATACAGTATTAATTACTACCTCCTCAATCCCTGGCAACTGCCATTCAACTTTTTGTTCTATGCTTAATTTCAAGTATACAATACAGTATTATAGTTACCATTAGCTATCCCTATCCCTGATCTCCTGGCAACCACTATTGTATCCTTTGTTTCTGAGTTCAACCTTATTTTAGTTTAGATTTCATATGTAAATGATATCATAGAGTGTTTGTCTTTCTCTGTCTAGCTAATTTCAGTTTAGTATAATGCCTTCTAGATTCATCCATATTGTCACAAAGGTAAGATTTTTTTATTTTTATTAATATTTCAATGTGTGTGTTTGTATATGTGTGTGTATCACTTTTTTTAATCCATCATTTGTTCACAGACACATAGGTTGTTTCCACATCTTTGATATTATGAATAATGCTGTAATAAACACTGAATTTCAGTTATCTGTTTGTGTTAGTGATTTTATTTTCTTTGAATATATACCAGAGTGAAATTGCTGAATCATATGATAGTTCTAGTTTTAACATCTTGGGGAATTTCCATACTCTCCTTCATAATATTTGTGCCAATTTACTTTTCCACCAACAGTGGAAATTCCCTTTTCCCCACATTTTTGACAACATTTTTCTTTTTTTATTTTCTATAATAGACAATCTAACAGGACTAAGGTAATATCTTAATGTGGTTTTGATTTGCATTTCCTTAATGATTAGTGACATTGAGCATCTTTTTATAAACCTGTTGGTCATTTATATTTTCTTTAATAAAGCATCTATTTGAGTCCTTTGCCCATTTTTTTTAAATTGAGTTGTTTGGTTTTTGCTAGTGAGTTTTAAAATTTCCTTATATTTTTTAAATATTAACTTCTTATTGTATATATGGTTTTCAAATAATTTTTTCCATTTCATAGGTCACCTTTTCATTTTTTTTATTGCTTTGTTTTCTGTGCAGAAAATTCTTAGTTTGATACAATCCCACTTGTTTATTTTTCACATTGGTCTTGGCAAGGATCTGATACCAAAAGCACAGGCAACAAAAGCAAAAATAAATAAGTGGTACTACATCAGGTCTTAATAAAGAAATGACTTTACAAACATACCAAGTTCAACCTTCTAATTTTTCAAAATGAAGAAACAAGGACGCAGAGGTGAAATAATTTGTCCAAAGTCATAGGAGCTCATTGACAGTATCTGACATAAATTCCTCTATTTGTCAGTATAGGAACAGCAAAGGGCATAAAATCCCAGGTATAATTTTCCTTTATACATTAGTCATATATTTATTTGATAAAGTCTGTTTTGAAAATGCAAAATTATACTGAGCAGTGAGGCTAACAATCAATTTTCCAGCCCTGAAGAGTTCTACAGGATTGAGGCATGGCAGAATGGGAGACTAGAGCTGCCAGGAGAGCAAACCCTGACTGAAGCTGGCAGGACATCTGGGTGGGACCTTGAAAAGCAGGAGGATGACACCGGTCTCATGGATGTTTATATATAGATTCTTTATTTTTTAAATAGTTTTTCTTAATTATCATTTTTATTTGTTCTTGTGCCTCTTTAAATTAGAAAAAAATACTAATATGGAATTTTAAATGTCACATATGTCATTTTAAACCAAGCATTACTCTTATCATTTTGGTATGTTTTCTTCAAGTCCTATGCATATATTTTCATAGGATTGTAATCAAATGATTAAATGGTTCTACTAGCTATTGAGTAGCAACATGTCACACTAAAATGATGTCATTTTCAACTAAAATGTAGGGTAAGTGTCAAAAATAGCACCAAAAATTTTCTGATTCTGTAACCCAAAGGTCTCAGATTCCCTGTGGTTTCCCTCTCATCACTTTTAGAATTATAGCTGGAGATGGGGGAGAACAGAAGAATAATTCATTTTGTTTACATCAAAACAATATTTTAAAATAAAAAATAGAGTGAGCCTCGGGTGTAACTGACCCAAGCTAACTTATGTTTGCTTTCTGAAGATATTTGAGGGTATTTCATATACAAACGAACATCACAACTCATATTTGAATAAATCGAAGAGCAATTAAAGACAAATCTCCTCCAAAATGTCATAGCATAAATGAATTGATGACAGCTGATATAAATATTCACTTTACCAGAATAACACATTATCAGACCAGGCTGATTAAGTTATAGCTTTTATCCAACATAACTTCAAATTCTTTAAAGATAAACTATAAGCTTCCAGATCTTGGACTCTAAAACCATTTCTCAATAAAAGGAACCAGTTCACCTTAGAGATATGACTCAAGAAGTACTGGAGCAGGAGATATACAAAATGAGCCCGGAGCATCTTATAGTGCTAGAAAATAAAAATGTTGCTGAGGTATGTCAAAGGGACACAAAAGCCAAGTTAAAGAACTCTCTCCGGCCAAAACTGGTACAATTTGAACACCAAAATAAAGATTAGATTATAGTCTAAAGTATAAAATAAATATCTGAAGCCCACATTGACATAAATTAAAAATAAAGTAATAAATGAGAGAATAGAAACATGAATAAAAATTCCAAATAAATTATAGATATGTCACCTTGAAGGAGGGAGAACATAACTTCCTTCTCCTTAAATATGGGCTGTGCCTCATGCTCTTCTTCTAAAGAGTACATACAGTACAGAAAGTAGGGAGAGAATACCTTTCATTGGAGCAACCTGACAAATGCTACTCTAGCCAGGTGATTAAGGTCAATACCAGCAATCAGTATTATGTACCGAGGATATGATGTGATGAAAATGACACTTTATCTCTATACTCTTCCTTCTAACAACCTATAATCCCAGTTTAATGATAAGAAAAACATGAGACAAATTGGAAGACAGATATATCTTTCAATATATCTGACCAGTACTCAAAATTGTCAAGAAACTGTCACAGCTAAGGAAATGTGATGACTAAATGTAATTGGTTTCCTAGTTAGGATTCTGATATAGGAAAAGGAAATTGAATAAAATCTAAAGAATATAAATAAACTATGGGCTTTAGTTAATAATAATGTATCAATATTGGTTCATTCATTATAACAAGCATATCATACTAATGTAAGATGTTAATAATAGAAAAACTGTACAGGAGAGTATATGGGAATCATCTATACTATCTGCTCAATTTTTATAAACTTGAAGATGTTTATTAATAAAAATAAACTATAAGACTCATAAAAATTTTTAATTAAAAATGCCCTGTTATGTTTATTTCTCATACTATCTCCTAATAAAATGAGCAGCTGCAGGTTAGGGATGGTCAAGGCCTCAATGGTTCTCAACCTGGTAGTGCATTTAAATCACCTAATGTATTCCAGTAACAGTAAATCAGAATTTCTGCTGTAGGCATCAGTAACTTTTTATACTCTATCATACTACAAAAGTCTAGTTTTGCCAACAGAAAAATCTCATATAACTAACTGACAAAATTGTGTTTTGTTTTGTTTTGTTTTTGCCATCAGCATGAAGTGTCTCTTTTTCATAACAGAAAGAAAATCCTCCCTTGAGGTACCTGGGGATTCGGCAATGATTCTGGTGATATAAAGATGAGTAAAATCATGACTATAACAAACTTAACAAATTTTTGGAACATAAAGAAGCAAATTGCAGAATCTTCCTTGCTTTATTTCTCTATAATTTTCTTGGGACATCATCTCAGGATATTGAAAATAAATGTGGTTTAAAAAGAAAGATGAGCTTGAATTAAAGAGAAAAAAATGAATCTTTTGATCTGAAAAAAATAATAAAATCTAAATTTAAGACACTTAAAGCTCTGGCGAATACAGACAGATTTCTGCCAGCTTTAGGGAGTGCTATCAAAATGACCCTTCTAAGAAACACAGAACCACAATTAGCTTCCCCAGTGTGTCCTGGATAAGGCCCCAAGGCCTAGGCACAAGCTATCAGTTTCAGTCCTGCCTAACAAAATAGGGCCTTCTCAAACAACTGGAATAGCCTTGCCAGGCTCTAAATCTGCCTCTGTCTGTTTTCATAATACTGTTTTAAGAAGCATAGCCCATTTAACCACTCGACTTAAATCTGTGTCAATTATGTGCTGACTAATTGAATTCTCCTATACTATGCAGTCAGGAAAGTGCAGAGCACAGGAGCACAAATATAAAGAAGGGATTCAGGACCTGTTTTTCCCCTGCTGCTCCTTCTCACTGATTATCTCATCTGTAGAGGTCAGAAGAGTCTGAAAGTCCCTGGGGATGGCAGGGTCTATCTCAACAGCAAGTAAAAGTTGAGATTTTTAAAAAAGAGGGTGGGGCAGTAATTATTCCTTAATCCAGGTTGCTCTTGTCAGAGCCCTGGTTGCTTACGCAAAGAATGCACCAGGTATGAGATACTTCATTCTGTGTCCTGGGATATAAAAAGAGCCATAAGCCCTTTCTAATGCTTATCTCAGCAAATTAAAACTCTGCGGCATACACTGTAGTGATGTAGAAACTGTAGACATTTGGGGGTCAGAAAACTTAAGCACTGAGTACCAGCCCTACCATGAGAAGCTGGTAGTCAAGCTTTTTGAAATTTTGTGCCTCAATTTCCTCATGTGCAGAATAAAGCTGAGAATACTTAATATGTATAAGGATGGAATTCCAAAGATCCATTTGATAACATATGGCTTCATTTTATATTACATAAGGAAAGGGCACACATCATTATAAATAATATATCATTAATATTAATTATTTTAAGTTCTCCCAGCAACTGATATTCTTACATTTCACCAGTCTTCAACTAGAGAAATTTACCTTCCCCCATCCACATACATGGTTACATATCTTTGTGATTATCTCTGCTTCTTATCTTCTTCATTGTCCCTCATCTCTCCCCTCCTGCAGCACTTTGTTCTACATCTACCTCCCTCAGGGAGTTAGCCCACTCAATGACTAGCACTTCACTACCTGGACTCACAGGCATTATTGCATGTGTAATCAAAAAGCTTCCACATCCCACTTGTCAAAGAACCACAAATTCATATTAGAGTCGAGAGAAACTGTAGAACCCACCTATTCCAAGGTCTTAATTTTACAAATGAGGAAACAGAGAGTTATATTATTTAAATGACCTGCTAGGTGGTGGCCAAATGGAAATCAAAGTCCAGATCTCCAGAAAATATCTGTCAATATTTAGATCCACATAGGATAACATTAAGCCATGACAATGTCAACTTCATTTACCTAAATATACAAGCAGTGTTCTTTCATACAAAATACAGATCTCAAAGTCTCATTGTCCAAGCAGTTGTTAAGTCCCTCACAACAAAAGAGTGCAGTTGGTTCATCTAAGACATGTGAGTTAAGTAGATGTTTGGAGATATTTATTGACAATGCATAGTATTGTGCTATATACACAGAAAGTGCTCAAATATTGTTTGGTAAGCAGGTGAGTAATATATGAATGAATGAGGACTCATGAGGGAAGAGTTTCTCAAAATCATCATCATTGACATTCCACTAACAAATTTGAAAGCTTGACTTAGCACAAAAATTCACTTCTTCTCTAGAAATTCTGGACCATGTGTTCTTTGGAGAGAGTATTCCATATGTGCAGATACAGAAGGCAATTCTACTGAAGATTATATTAAGTTAATGCAGTTTAAATCAAAATTCCAGCTGGATTTTGAAAGATCAGAGCCATGTAGTCAGAATTACTCTACCAGAAATTAAGAAATGATACATGCCATAACAATTAAAAGATTATATTTCTGGTCCAGTTATTAAAAAATTGAGCAATGGAACAAAATGAGGAGTTTAAAAAAGGACCCATACTCATGCCAAAACTGAGCTATAATAGAAGTAGCATCACACATAAGCTGAAAAAACATGGATCGTTTTATCGGTGACGTTGGGAAAATTAGCTCATTGTAATGAAAAGATTCAATTATATCCCTACCTCACTCTAGAAGCAAGAATAAATTTAGATGGGTTTAAAACCTTGGTACAATATAAGCTATTAGGGAGAGGGGAGAGTAGGAGAATAGTTTTATGACCCTGGGATCAAGGAAGATTTTTTAAGCATGTCAGAAAAGGTACTACCTGTAAAAGGAAAACGGAAAGATCTGATTACATCAAAATTCAAGATTTCTTCTACACAAAATACATTATAGACAAAGTTAAAGACATGTGATAGATGGAGAAAATATATTTCCAATGTATTAACCAAGAAATGGTTAATACCCAGAATATTTAAGAAATACCTATAAATCAATATAAATAAGAGAGGCAACCCAATATAAAAAATGGACAAAGGATATAAATGCTCATACTACTACAGTAGAAATGGGTTGGCTAATATAAATAATTGCTTGTCCTCATTGGTAGCTAATCAGAGTTCCAAAATATTGGCATCAGTTTAGAGCTACAATGACAAAATATAAATTTTCAGATAAAAGCCCCTTAAGGTCAGCAAGCATAAGGGGAAAAAGGGGAAATAGGAACTTTCTCATATACTGGTGATTCTACAAATATTTATAACAGCCATTTTGATGAGCAATCTAGCAATATATAGTAAAATTGTGTTAGCACATGTCCCATAACACAGGACTTTCTGGATATGTACCTCCAAATAACTCAGTAAACACAGAGGCATATATAAAGATTGTTATAATAGCAAAATAAGGTAAAATATTTTTAAAGCATACCTATTATTCAAGGGTCCAAAGATGATTATCAAGGACAGAGCTGAACAATAGTGTTGACAAAAATATACATATAAGAAGTTCAACCTGTCATATAATACAATGTTTAGATCAAGTTCAGAGCCTATAGAAAGCATGTATTTTTCAGAGATATTCATATGTAGGAGATCACCCACTAAGCATATGAGACTGAGTGCCTGGTAGGATCCAGACATTTGGTAATGCACTTGGGAGTCAAAAGAGAAAAAAAGAAAAGGGTCTGATACTGGGATAATTCTTTTAATGTAACACAAACCAAGGAGCAGAACTGGTCATAGTAATACAATTTTGTGAGCTTCAAGGCCAAAACAGTTTCAAAAAATAAACAGTTTAAAATGAGATGGAAAGGACAAAATAAATTACCTGCCTTTAATTTACAGACAGTTCATATAAAGAAAGCAGTTAACCTAAAATTCACGGAAGTCAGAAATTTGGGTGAGTGGCAATCCTTCTTGATAGACTTTCATAGTTACGAGGTAATTGAGTGTTAATTCCTCTGACCTTGTTCAAAGCAGCTTCTCTGCCCCTAGAACATCCTGGCCTACAGGGTTCATGCTTTACATAATGTTTTTCTTTTGACTGATTTTTTTACCTGAGGCATTTCAATCCTGTAACTTCAGCAATCATTTCAGGCCCAAAGCAGCCCAAGACTCAGTCTCCTAGAAGCAGGTATTCATTTATGAGCTAACATTTAAGCACCAGGAAAATAAGTTAGATCCAAACAGATGTAAGAAGTAGGTCTATATGCTAAATCTCTACATCAGCTAATTTGCCTATCAAGGAATTACACTGTGTGTAAAAGTGAGGTTGTGTGTCCATGTATGTGTGGTGGGGAGCAGAGATATGATCAATTAAATTTTTATATTATATTTTAAACATGTAAGCTAGTTTTAATGCTGCTTGCTTTAATGATTCTAAACCAATGTTGTAATAAGTAATCATGAAATTCTAATTGCTAGATAGGTTATAAAAATATAAATACCTTGAAACATAACTTGAATGAAATTATACTAAGAAAATCAGAATTAAAAAAAAATTTTTTAGACAACTCAATTTTTTCAGAAACTAGAACCTTCAAAGGGAAAGTGATAGGCATGTACTGTCAAAAATAAAATGTAACTTACACTTGAAATTTGTCATTATATAACTTTTAAATCCTTAACCTCCAAAACTACATAAAAATCATTATCTACTCATTACAAGGAATTCCAGACACGGGATAAAACATTTGTTGGGATCATGCAAGTAAACCGGTAACATCATTTATTATCTCCAGATCTTTTAACCACAAGAGAAATTGCCACAGTTATTGCCATTCTTTGTGAAAAAAGTAGCTAGGATCCCAGTCAGAAGTTCACTTTGTCCTCCTAGCTGTGTTACAGAATAAAAATCTAGATAATCAAGCCTAATGTGACTGGCAAATAAATAATCTAGATCCAGACACTTTTTGTAGGTATTCAGAAAGAGAATAGCTCATCTCTCAGCAATACAATATGAGAGAAGACTATGTAACATAACCTCAGCTAGCCTTCAGGAATGACATTCAATGTTCTTAACTCCACTTACTGGAATTGATTCCCTGGTAACAGTTGAAATAGATATTGGTGTACTTACTCCATTGGTCAAGACTTGCAAAAAGAAGTAATTCCTTAGTAAAAAGTTACATATCCATTTATTAAAGCAAGAAGAGCCTAGAAGTGTGTGCTTCTGTGTGTGTGTGTGTGTGTGTGTGTATTTATTAACTGAGTGAAGAATAAGTTTGTCCAAAAACTGTTTTCAGCTAACCCTGTTGAGATTAACTACTGAAGATGCATAGAAATAAAGTCATTCTGGAAACCACGAAACATAAGGTAAATGATTATTCTTAGCAGCACCTTTTGCCCCAATTATAAGGGAATTAATAAGAAGAAATTCATATGGAAGAAAACGTGTATATAAGTAAAGGACTGTGTCCTTTTAGAAAGAAACACAGAGCTTTCTTCCCTCTGCAAATTAGCTAGACCACCAAGTGCAGGAAGGGAAGTCAGCAATAACTTTCTCCTTTTCATTCTAGTAATACATCCATAATAGTGACTTAGAATGTTTAACTGAAGTTAAGATCATTTTGCATTTGAGATTTTAATAAAGTTATATAAGATATGAGCAGAGAGGGAGGTGGAAGAGGAGAGAAACTAGAGTCCTATGGCAGTACTTCTCAAACTTTAAGCTCATGTAAATTCCATGGGGACTTGTTAAGATGCAGATTCTAGTTTATGTGCTCATGGTCTGACCACACCTTGAACAACTAAGTTTAAAAGAACAATGAAAAAAAGGGGAGGATGATAGAGGCCACAACTCCTCTAATGTAGCAAAATGATAGAGGAAGAGGTTATAAATACTTACACACCCCTTTACCTCAGGAGGATGCATTCTCTATAGGTGCTTAACTCTTTACTTACATGCCCCAACCCCATCCAAGTTCTGCTCCTTTCCCCATTTACCTAGGTCTGTGTGGTGTCATCGGCCACCCAAACTGTTAGGTGGTTAGTTAGGTATGAGCAACAGGAGCCAAGACCCTGCTGTGTAACCATAGAAACTTCCCTTGAAGACATCTTTAAGAACATCCCAGAAATACCTCCCTTTAGGATTATAAATTTTCCCAAATCCTAGAGCACAAAAGTCATAAAAACTGCTGGCTAAATCAGCTACAAACGCATGCGCAGAAAGGCCTGCTCTTAACTTCAGCCATATTATACCAATATTATAATCTCATGACTATGCCTGGAAGTTCATGAATTTAATTATAACAGACTGAACTCTGGGTAAGCACATACACACTAGGCAAAGTTATATAGCAGCCAACTGTCAGTCTAGATGACCTCACATAGGGATCATCTAAGATCTTCCATCAGAGCCCAAATATAAACAGAACTTCCCACTTCTGCATTGTTAAAGTGTTCCTGGCTGGAAATCTGCCCTTTCCTTTGGGGAGTACTATCTTATCTCTTTACCTCCTAAATTCCACAGGGCTGCAACCTTCTTTAGCGAAGCCTGTCTCTTTCTAAAATGTACTTCAATAAATCTTTCATTTTTTCAATCTTGCTGACTCGTACTTCTTTACTGCGTCAGCAGGGGAAGAACCGAGGGACAACACACAACGCCCCTGTCTACTATACTCCACCTCCTTTTCCCCCATGCCACTGAGGCAGCGCCAAATTTCACCTCACCCAACCAATGACAAAATCCTGGAGACAGAAAACTCATATTTATTCTCAACTACTCCTTCTCTCTTAAGCCTCACACCAGACTCCACATCCTATAAAAAAGCCTTCCCCATCTCTCTTGTTTCCTGCTCTGTTCTCACTTCTCCAGCTGAGGTCCAGCACTTGTTGTCTAGTTCCTGAGCCATAATACTCCCCTCTGAATGGTTTCCCTCACTTGACTTATTTTCCTTTTCAAATATCTTTTCATTCCTCCGTATTGCTACCAGCACCATAATTCTAAATCTCAGTGTGATCTCTATCATTTCACTGTTTCAGATTCCTCCCACTTGATATGGCTTCCCATTTCCTAAAGGATAAAGAACAAAGCCCTGAGCAAGGTGTCTAAGACCTTTCACTGTCGATCCCAGCATTTCCTTCTGGCCCGAGTTACTTTCTTTGCCCCTCCACACTCTGCTATAACTCAGGGATCTGCCCGCATCTGGACATAGGCCCCATTCGCACGCCCATAAATTCTGCCAGGCCTGGAACAACTTCATCCTGGCAGTCAATCTCCTGTACTTTTTGGCCTAGAAACTATCTTATCTCATAAAATTTATCTCAAATAACTCTTTCCTTCTCTGTGGAGTCTCCCAGGTATGCTACTTCCTGGCATATAGTAGGTAAACAATCAATATTGCTAAATCAATGAACAGAGCCAGACAGTTGTCATCTGATTGGAATGGCATTATCATGGCCAGGATGCTAGCTTGGGTTTGGAGACAGGGAAGAAAAAAACAGATGGAAATTTTTGTGTTCTGTCAGCTCCCATTCTAGCCATCAAAACAGAAGAATTATAACTTTGAAGTCCTGTAAATCCAGGTTTAGAAAGCTTGTTTCTTGACTACTAAGGACAATATCTGTAGCTAAGAGATTTTGAGACATAGAGGATCTGAGGTAATATGAAGTGGGAGAGTATTTTATGTATCTTCTCAACATCAAAGTTGTTATTTTTTTATTGACTTCTTTACTCTTAGGGGGATCTCAGAACAATTTAGAAGCTTGGATAAAGTTTCTAAAACCTTGCTTAACTCCTCCCAGCAAAATACTAGATGAGTGTGAGATGAACAAGAAATAAGAAGCATCAGTTATGTTGGACTGTCACACTTGTTTTTTTCAAATGCTAGCTAGAGTTCATTAAAGCTGGTGCTACTAGATATTTCCTTTGGGACAACTCCTGAAGGAAATCAATATCTAAAGAAATGAAGTCCACAAGCCATTATTTCAAGTTCCTAATATAACATAAGTGGTCTTATGAAAAGGACAAAAGAAATGCATACTTTCCCATGAGCTGTACACATGTTAAAAAATATATATCTTTGTTGTGTTACCAACAGTAAGAAAATTTCAGTTTGCTATTTTTCTCTCAGATTGGAAACAGTAAAAATAACCATTCATTTATTCACTCGATCAATTGACACATACTTATTGAGTGTTGTGGTGGTTTTAAAACATGTCCATAGATTCTTTGACACTTTTCCCATCAACAAGGTAAACTCCATCCTCTTGAATATAGGCTGGTATTTGATATTGTTTATCAAGAGGATGAGTGAAATAATGCTGCTTGAATCCCAGGATATAGTAGAAAAAGGGCAAGCAGTTCTGTAGCGTTCTTTTGGGACACACGCTTTGAAGCTTGAGTCATCAGGAAAGAATTTCAGCTACCTTGAAACTGACATGTTAGAGAGACCACATGGAAAAAACACATAGAGATAGAGAGATATACCCAAGGAGTATTGGTTATTCCAGCTGTTTTAGTATGCCCAGCCTAGGCCATAGACATCTGTGTGAAGAGGCCTTTGAGATAAATTTAGTCCAGTCACCATTTAACTGCAATCATATGATAGACCCCAAATGAAAACCACCTAACTGAGCCAAGTTAATCCCAGGACAGCACCAAAAGAGATAATAATAAATAACTGTTGTTATTTTACCCCAACTTTGGGTGATTTGTTACTCATGTCAGTCACAGTATTAGTATTAGAAGACACTTCTTCCCTCATAGAGTTTAAACGTTTTGACCCAGTGCTCTGTGTAAATAAAAAATAAAAAAATAATTTTAAAAACCCACAACAACAAAAAAACCTGGTCTCCCTCATTCTGTAATCCAAACAGCATTACAGGAAACATTTATATAAACAGACATATGCCAATATAAGAAAATATAAATAAGTGCTAAATAGCAAACAGGACTGATTGAACAGAGGGAACCCTTGGGAGCTGCATAAGCAGAGAAAGAGTCAGCAAGGAAGTAGGAACTGGACGAAATGTCCAGAATTTATGTAGGTAAAAGGACAGGGAGAGGTTTTTTAGCCTGGGTGTAGTGGGGTGGCATGAGCTTGTTTGGGAGACTTCCCACACACAAACATGTATGAAGGAAAAGAGTAGGAAAATTGACAATAGGCAGATAACAGAAGGTCTTGAAGGTCATAGCAAGGGTTTAAAAGAACTGGAATTCATTCTCTAGGCAAGTACATAGTACTGAAGGTTTATCAGCCTATAGACATGCCATAGTGAAAAGTGCAATCAGCCTGGCAGTGAATGTGACAGAATTCTCTCAAGAGGTAGGTAAGCCAATCAGGAGATTCTAGAAATAATTTTCTAACATGGTAAGAAGTGTCTTTCATTCTATGTCACCCCCTTTCATGACATGTCCTGCCTCGGCTCTTCCAAAATGACGTCTCTTGCCTCTCTCATCTGTTCCAGCACTTTCTGGCCTGTGGAGCCATAACATTCTTACTGACCCATGTCCCCTGTGCTGGAATCCAGTTATGGGAGTTCTGCCCAGCAGCCAGCAGCTGAATAGGTGGGCTCATCCCATCTCCAACCCTACCGACAGCTGTTTCCTGGTGATCCAAGTAGTTCTTAGTGCCTGTTGTTTATTCTGACCATTAGATTCTCTGTGCTCTACATGATATCATTAGCTACCTGATGCCTCACAAGTTTTATCCTAAAGTGAGTGACACATGTGAAGGCATGTTCAAGTGTTCCCTGAAGTAGAAGCATTCCTGGTTTCTGAAAAAAGATGATATGTAATAACAATTATACAGTGCTTTCATCTTCAAAGTCTTATGCAAAAATTATCTAATTAACCCTCATACATTCCTGGAAGGCAGGGAGCATCTCTACACCTGGGTTTCGAAAAAAGAGATTGGAAACTACAAGTTAAACAGCAAGCCCTCCACCGAAGAGGCTCAGCTTTGGTGCCAAAACTAGCAAGGAAGGGCCCCTGACACTCATTCCCATGCTGAGGCCAAACCAGAAACTTGACAACTAAAGTGTTTAATCTACGGCTAGGGTCATATGCAAAATCTCTTCGTCAAGTTTATCAGAACATAGGGAAATGGATTGTATTCATACAGGGAGGCAGGATTCTGGGGTGAAGGCATTGAATTTTAACTGTCTAGTTGTAGGAACTTTTCATACTTTGAAGTCTTTGTCAGAGAAGTCCTGTTAGTCTGCAATTTTCAAAACATAATGGCACTCAGACAATTCATGATAAAAGGGTTCAGAAAATGAGGTTTTATGATACAGATCATTTTAGCAGCTGGGAAAAATTGTAAGATAGATAAGTCCTTGGCCTCTCTTTTTGCAGAATTTCTACCTCATTCTGCCATGTTCTGACCAGTAGCAATGTCTCTCATCACCTTTCTGAGCATGGTCTCAGAATCTCTCTTCCTCTCCTCCATTCAACCTACCCCATAACCTCTGGATTTATTGACACAAAGACCAGAGGCCAGATAAGGTTTAATGCAAGCTGTCCCAGGGGATTTTGCATTTTAACAGGGGACAGAGGTTTATTTAGCTAACTGAAGTCTTGACTGAGGTGTTCCTGCCACAGGGAACTAATTTGGAGAGGTAGTATCTGGGGTGGCTGGGCCTTAATAGAATATCACTGCACATCTACAACAGCAGTAGCAGCCAACATGTTTTGAGTGTTTATCAGGAGCTAACCTCTGTTTTAAAAGGAAGTCTGGTGTTGTGGTTAAGAACACGGTCCCTGATCTTTTTTCCACTAAAAAATTGTTTTGTCTCTGTGCCTCAGTTTCCTCACCTCTAAAAATCAGAATGATAAGTATACTCATGTCCTAAAGTTGTTGAGATGATGGAATGAATTAATGCACATAATGTGCATAGCATGGAACCAGGCACATAATAAGCAAAAACACATAGCTGTTATTATTTTATTTGTACTAATAACTATATCCCTGGGGTTACTATCTCTAGTCCCATGTTGTAGATAAAAAAGCTGAGGCACAAAGGTGAACACACTTGTCTCATTCGCATAGCTGGTCATTAGTGCAGTCTCAACTCTCACTGGGGCAGCCTGGTCACAAAGCCCAGACCTGACCACCATGCTGCACTGCCCAGCCTAACAGTGTCACAACATCTTGCACAGAGTGTCCTCTGAGAGACAGGACCCCAAGGCAATATAGTGTGTCAGTGGTTCAAGTTGTGACTGGTCCACATCAAACACATAAAAGAAGCTCTCTTTTCTCCCTATTTTGGTATCTTTATCTCTAAAATCGACATAGTATCTACCATACAAGGTGGCTACAAAGATTTAAATAACTTGTACAAGGGGATTTAAAAAATTCTAAAGTGTTCTCTCTTCAAATGTAAGGAATTATTATTATCTACTGCAGGACCCCAAAGGCCTCTGCAGCTAAAGTAGGGAAACTATAAACAAGGAGCTAAAGGAGTCCAGGACCCCAAAGGCCTCAGAAGTTCACTTGCACTGTGATGCGTCATCCTCAGTTCATGGAGGTGATCAGCAGGCAGAGAAACCTGATCAGAGCTGGGCTGGGGTTCCAGGAGCCCAGACACCAGGTCAAGTGGGGAGCCAGGGAGAAAATCCCACACTGCAAACCCGACTGCAGTTCCCACTGTGCAGCTCACCCACCTACCACATAAACCAGGAAGCTTGTCATATTCCAGGTACCCCATGAAGCTGCCCTTCACTCGCTCCTGCAAGTACCTCCAAGGTCAGGCACTCACAGGAAGAGGCTTTCAGGACTGTGGAACTTAGAAGTCTCTGAGGAAGGCAGATAAAGGGGCAGCATTTACAGTATATTTGGCCCCAACACAGGGTTTTGCTCAGCTCTTGCGCCGTTCCTTCTCTTTTATGGCAGAGCCATGCTGAAGTCCCCAAGGCACCATGGGGTCAGTATGCTGCTGAGGGATTTGGGGAGAATGTGCCAGTGCTGACCAGGCTTTGGAGAAACTCACCCCAGTCCCTGGGGTCCTGTTCTTATTGTGCAGCCCTTTAAATTCTCAAAGGCAAATGACCCAAACTGCCATGTTGGGGATGTTAAGGGATATGCATAAGTTTTTTCAAATTACTGACATTTTGTTATGGCATCAAATCTGTATTCACAGCTGATCAAAATGATCTCTTTTAAAAATCATTACTTTCCTACCTTGTGTTTTGGTTAATAAGAGCCACCATCTCTCACCTCAAAATAAGAACAAAGGACAAAGAGCTGTCTTTTTAGGGCTAAAAAGACAGCACCCAAACAGCAGTCCCAGTTCCATCCTCCACCTGAGTTGCTGCCAAGGTGCCAAGCTGGGTAAGGCGATCAGGTCAGGTGGGATTATGCTGGCAGTGTCCCAGCTGCTCTAGGATCCCTCACAACTTTAGACTGCTCATTGGAAGCCATATCCTAGGCCCCTCTGAATGCTATTTCCTGTGCCTTGCACCTGGATTCCACTACAATTTGCACATACTTTGCCACACATGAATAATGCCCCTATTCAAAACTGTCATAGGATGCAATGCAATTTGAAAGCCACTTAATGACAAAGGAAAGTACTTTGCCCAAGCTTGTATATATTTTCATACTCACATCTCACTGATTTTCTAAATGCCACCCCTGGTTCACAGACTTTGCGTAATTGTCACAGTGCTATCATTTAATATGTATCAAGTAACATGTATCAACTATGTCCGGTATGTCCAGTACTAGAGCAAATGAATAGAACATAATGTTCCTGTCAAATTGATTTATCATTTCCTAGAGTGAGCAAGAGAACAAACAGTAGGAGAAGATGTACCACTCACACTGAAGTCAGACCATGGTAAAACTGGGCCAGATGTCTTTGTTGTTCAGCCTCTGATATTTCCCACAGGCAGCTACTTCTGCAGGGGAGACTATTGGGGGGTGAGCTTTCAGGATTTTTTTTCCCTCAAATAAGGTTACCACTCTATTTGGGGCATTGTCCTAAAACAGACTTCTCTGGTCCTACTCCAGGCAGCCTCACTTATCCACCATGACCCTAACCCACAACCTCTGATCCTGTTCAGTCTCCCACCCCAATCCTATCATTTAACTAGGAAAGAAGGCAGATTTGAGAGCCTTTTATATCCCCAAGAGGAATATTTATCACTCTTGTATGTGTGTGTATATGTGTGTGTGCACGTGTGCGCGCACGTGCACACACATACACACACGCTAACTTTTGTACATCTGGGTCCTTATATCCAAAAGTAAGCCAATGCCTCTGGAATTTCTCTCCTTAATTGGCAATTCGGTAACATTAGTACTTCCAAATGAATTAACTCTTATTTTAAAGTTAGTATTGATAACAATTATTAAATAAATATAAGAATCAGGGCAAGGAGAGGAGTAAGAAGAGTTTATATTAAGCAACATCTCACAAGAATGAGATTGTAGATAAGCAGATTCAAGATCAGCTTAGGACAGTAGGATCTGGGAAGAACTGGCAGGTACTCTGTGCCCTAAAGCCACAAAGAAGCATGTTGTGTAAAGCATTTTCCCACAAGGGTAGAGCCAGACACCCATGTCTGAGGATGAATCTCAGGAAAGACCTTCTTACAGCTTAGTTAAAATTCTGGCCTAAGCCCCAGGGTTTATCTCTCTCTGGTCATTTAGTCAGGAATCTCAAGTTGCTCCACTTAAAGACTCAGTGGTATTTTGTACTCTCAAGGGCAAACTTCCTATTAGAACATGAGGAATAATTCATGAGGCCAGAGGCAAACTGGGTCCAGAGTGTCTCCAAAAAAATATACAGAATGTCTTTGATTTCCCACCTTGAGTTAACTCAACTGACCAATTTCAGTTCATTTCCCCTACTGTAAGGAGTTCCAGGCCCTGACAGAATCCTTTCTCTTGACCATCTCTCTCTTCCCTGCACTCCTCCAGTTTGAGGCTGGAAATGCTCTATACAGATTCCCTGCAAGGAAGAGCAGTTGCTTCCTGAGAGGGATGCTCTAACCAAATAACTTGGTAGCTTTCCCTTTTGTATTTGGAGCAAGTAATAATTGCTAGATGGTCAAACTTGATTCTCCTTGGAAATACGGGTCATCTCCTGAGAACTGGCCCTCCCCAGTTAGCCTTGGAGAAGGGGCAAGTATGTGTGTCCTACACAGTAAGCCTCATAGGTTGTAAATGCTTATGACCGCCTATGAAAGAGAGAATATTATTTTTATCTCCATTCAAGAGATTTAATAATTAAAAAAAAAAAAAAACCTGAGATGTAGAAAGTCTAAGAACTTTTCCCCAAATTCACCTAGTTAGTGACACTGGGGACAAGATTAGAACCCAGTCTGCCTGGCCCTAATAACAAACTCAACTACATTTTAGTAGTTGCAGAACAGGGGCCTATTCTGCCAGAGTGGGAAGATAAATCAGGATAATACATGGGTTTTTATTACAGATATTTTTATTTACTGATGTGTTTGGTCATGTTCTTATGTAATTTCAAGTCTGTCTGTTTTATTTCTTTGTTAATCTCCAAGAGTCTCAAAGATCACCATATTTCCTTTTAAATGATGTTCTTAATTACTTAACTCCACTAAGATAATTTTTGACTTGATTAAAAAGTGTTCCTACTCTGCCTAACCTGACAAGACATGGTTTAGAATTCACTCCCTAGAATTTTTTCCACATTTTTTTTAATAACATTCCTATTGCACTTGCTGAAGCTTCACTTCTCAGACTGAAGTTTGTTGCTAACAATGCTTATATACTTACCACCAAGATTACCGTCTTAGTCCTTTCAGGCTGCTATAACAAAATACCACAAACTGAGTAGTTTACAAACAACAGTAATTTATTTCTGCAGACAGCTAACATCATACTCAATGGTGAAAAAACTGAAAGCTTTTCTTCTAAGATCAGACACAAGAAAAGAGTGTTCAATCTCACCATCCCTATCCAATATAGTACTAAAAGCCCTAGCCAGATCAAGCAGTCAAGGAAAAGAAATATAAGACATTCAAATCACAAAAGGAAGAAGTATAATTGTCTTTGTTTGCAGATAATCTAATCTTCTATATAGAAAATCTTAAGGATTCCACCCCCAAAGAATCCTGTTAGAATGAATTAACAATTTCATTAATGTTGTAATATACAAAATCAATATACAAAAATCAGTTGAACTTTGAAATAAATGAGGAAACAATTCCATTCATAATTTCCTTAAAAAAAAAAAAAAGAAAAGAAAAAGAAAAAAGAAAAAAAGAAAAAGAAGTACCTAGGAATAAATTTAATCAAAGAGGTAAAAGACCTATACACTGAAAATTATAAGATGTTGGTGACAGAAATTAAAGAAGATAGAAATAACTAAAAAGATAGTCCATGTTTATAGATTGGAAGAATTAATATTGTTAAAATGTCCACACTACCCAAAGCAATCTACAGATTCAATGCAATCCTTATGAAAATTTCAATGACTTTTTTCACAGAAATGGAACACACAATCTTAAAATTTGTATGGAACCATACAATTTCCAGAATAGTCAAAGCAATCAAAAATAAAAAAAAAGCTGAAGGCATCACATTTCCTGATTTCAAAGCTATAATAATCAAAACAGTATGATATTCACATAAAAAGAGATGCTTAGATTAATGGAACAGAATAGTGCAGAAATAAACATATATATATACTGTAATTATTTTATGACAGAGGAGCCAAGAACACACAATGGTATTAGGAAAACTGGACAGCACATTCAAAAGAATGAAACTGGACCATTATCTTAAACCATTCACAAAAATAAATTCAAAATGAATTAAGACTTGAATGTAAGAACTGGAACCATAAAACTCATAGAAGAAACCATAGAGGATATGTTCCTTGACATCAGTTTCGGCATCTGGATTTGACACCAAAAATGAAGGCAATAAAAGCAAAAATAAACAAATGAGATTACATCTAACTAAAAAGCTCTTGTACAGCAAAGGAAATCATCAACAAAATAAAAAGTCAACCTACAAAATAAGAAAAAATATTTGCAATTCATATATCTGATAAGGGGTTAATATTTAAAATATATAAGAACTCATTTAATTGAATAGAAAAAATAAGCAATGTGATTTAAAAATGGGCAGAAGATTTTCAAAGACTTTTTTCAAAGAAGACATATAGGCACAAGAGAAAATTTTCAACATCATTAATCATTAAGCATCAGGAAAATATAAATCAAAGCCACAATGAGATATCACCTCACACCTCTCAGAATGGCTATTATCAAAAAGACAAGAGATAAGTGTTGGCAGCATAAGGAGAAAAGGAAAACTCGTGCATCGTTGATGGGAATGTAAATTTACACAGCCACTATGGAAAACAGGATGGAGGTTTCTTAAAAATTTTTAAATAGACCTACAATATGATTGTCTGTGTATCTATCCAAAGGAAACAAAATCACTACCTAGAAAAGATATATGCACCCTCATGTTCATTACAGCATTATTAAAATAGCTAAGACATGAAAACAATCAAAGTGTCCATCAATGAATAAATGGATAAAGAAAATGTGGTATACATATAATGAAATATTCAGCAATAAAAAGGAAAAAACCTTACCATTTGCAAAAACATGGATGGATCCTGTGGGCATTAAGCTAAGTAAACTAAGTCAGACAAAGGTAAATACTATCTGATCTCACTTATATGTGGAATCTAATAAAAACCCAAACTCATAGATATCTCTGGTGTTTGCCAGAGACAGGGGTTGGGGATGGGTGAACAAAATGGGTGAAATGGTCAAAAGGTAAAAACTTCCAATTATAAAATAAATAAGGGGATGTAATAATGTATAGCATGGTGACTATAGTTAACAACACTGCATTGTATAGTTGAAAGTTGCTAAGAGAGTACTTTTTAAAAATTCTTATCACAAGAAATAATAATTGTTACCTATATGTCATGATGGATGTTAATGAAACTTATTGTGCTAGTCATGTTGCAATATGTACATATAGCAAATCATTATGTTGTACACCTAAAATTAATAAAATGTTAGTCCTGGGGCAAGATGGCAAAGTAGATTGACAATATTCTTGCGTCTTTCATGACCACATTAAAATCACAATTAAAATACCGAAAAATCAACCTGGAGCACCGTCTTAAGACTAGCTGAACAGAAGTCCTAAAATCAAGGAAATAAACAAAAGGTTATGTCGAGACTAGTAGGAGGGCTGGAGACATAAAACAGGCTCACCCCACACTTACATGTGAAGGTTGAAAACCGGGAGGGATATCTTAGCTGCAGAGGTTTCCCTTGAGGAGTAAGGGGATTCATAATTGGCTGCCCAGCTCAGAACACCAGTGCCAGAAATAGGATTCTCCACAGCATCTGTCTGTGAAAATCAGTGGGGAGGCTATTCAGGACCAGATGGCTTCATAGGTGAAATTTACCAAACACTGAAAGAAGAACTAATACCTATCTTTCTCAAATTGTTCCAAAATACTAGAGAGAAAGCTCTCAAACTCATTATGAGGTCAGCATTATGCTGATAGAAAAACCAGACAAAGACACTACCAAAACACACACACACGCACACACACACACACACACACACACACACACGCCAAAATGCTTGATGAACATAGATGCAAAAATCCTCAAGAAAATATTAGCAAACCAAATTTAATAATATAGCAAAAAGATCATACACCATGAACAAGTTGGCTTTTCTCATGGTATGCAAGGTTAGTTCAATATCTTCAAATTAATTAATGTAATAAACCACAAAAATAAAATGAAGGGTGAAAATAATATGATCATATCAATAGATGTAGAAAAAAAGCATTTAAGAAAATTTAGCATTCATTTATGACAAAAATATCAAAGTGGAAATAAACAGAACATACCTAACATTATAAAAGCCATTTATGACAAACCCACGGCTTACATCATACTCAATGGGGAAAAGCTAAAAGCAGTTTTCTTAAGATGGAAACAAGAAAAGTAGGTCTACTTTCACCACTTTTATTCAGCATAGTATTGAAAGTCTTAGCCACAGCAATCAGACAAGAAAAAAAAGAAATACAGGGCATCCAAATTGGAAAGGAAAAAGTAAAACTGTCATTATTTGCAGATGGCATAATACTATATAAAGAGAACCCTAGAAACTCCACTAAAAGACTATTAGAACTTATAAACGAATTTGGTAAAGTGGCAAGATGCAAAATTAATAATCAGAAATCAGTTGCATTTTTATACCCCACTAACAAACTATCAGAAAGTGAAGTTAACAAAAAAAAACACATATACAATTGTATCAAAAACAATAAAATACCTAGGAATGAATTTAACTAAGGAGGTGAAAGACTTGTACTCAGAAAATGGTAAGACATTGAAGAATGAAATCGAAGAAGACACAAATAAATGTAAGCATATACTGTGCTCACTGATAATAATTAGCATCTTTAAAATGTCTGTACTACCTAAAACAATCTATAGATTCAACACAATATCTATCAATATACCAATGGTATTTTTTACAGAACTAGAACAAATAATTCTAAAATTTATATGGAACCACAAAAGACTCTGAACAGACAAAGCGATCTTAAGAAAGAAGAACAAAGTTGGAGATATCATGCTACCTAATATCAAAGTATACTACAAAGCTATAGTAATCAAAACAGCAAAGTACTGGCATAAAAACAGAGGCCTGGATCATTGGAACAAACTAGAGAACCCAGAGATAAACCCACACGTCTATGGTCAATTAATCTATGACAAAGAGGCAAAAATATACAATGAAATAAAAATAGTCTCTTCAATAAATGACATTGGGAAAACTAGAAAGACACATGCAAAAAAATAAAACTGGACCATCTTCTTATACCATGTATAAGAATAAACCCAAAATGGGTTAAAGACTTCAATGTAAGACCTGAAACCATAAAACTCCTAGAAGAAAACATATATAGTAAATTCTCTGACATTGCTCTTAATTTTATATGATTTATCTTCTCAAGCAAGAAAACAAAAGATAAACAAATAAAAATACATCAAGCTAAAAGTTTTTGCAGATCAAAGAAACCATCAATAAAATGAAAAGACAATCTACTGAATGAAAGAAGATATCTGCTTATGATACATCTGATAAGAAGTTAATATCCAAGATTTATAAAGAACTTAACACTAAAATAACAAGCAATTCAATTAAAAATCGGCGGAAGACCTGAAAAGGTATTTCTCCAAAAAGTACATGTAGATGGCCCATAGATGTATGAAAAGATGCTCAACATTACTAATCATCAGAGAAATGCAAGTTAAAACTACAATGAGATATCGCCTCACACCTGTCAGAAAGGCCATCATCAATAAACTAACAAACAAGTGTTGGAGAGGATGTGGAAAAAAAGAAACCCTCATGTACTATTGGTGAGATCACAAATCAGCACAGCCACTATAGAAAACAATATGGATATCCTCAAAAAATTGAAAACAGAACTACCTTATGACCCAGAAATTCTGCTTCTGTATATTTATCCAAAGAAATCCAAAACACTAATTCAAAAAGATATATGCACCTGTATGTTCATTGAAACATTATTTACAATATCCAAGATATGAAAGCAACTTAAGTGTCCATCAATAGACAGTCAGATAAAGAACTAGTACATATGTACAACTGAATATGACTTGGTTATAAAAAAATAAAATTTTACCATTTGCGATGACATGGTACCAGGAGGGTATTATGCTAAGTGAAATAAGTCAGATAGAGAAAGAAAAATACCATATGATCTCATTTATATGTGGAATTTAAAGAACAGAATAAATGAACAAACAAAACCAAAGAAGACTCATAGATACAGAGAACAAACTGATGGTTGATAGATGGGAAGAAGTTTGTGGGGCTGGGTGACAAAGGTGAAGGGATTAAAAAGTAAAAATTGGTAGTTACAAAATAGTCACAGAGATGTAAAATTCAGCATAGGGAATATAGTTAATAATATTGTAGTAACTATGTGTGTGGTACCGGGTGGGTACTAGACGTATAGACTGGATCACTTTATAAATTATATAAATATCAAATCATTATCCTGAATACCTGAAACTCATATAAAATAATATTGAATGTCAACTGTAATTAAATTTTTTTAAAAAATAAAGCTAAAACAATGTTATATACCAATTATATTGAGAGAGAGAGAGACAGAAAGAAAGAAAGAAAGAAAGAAAGAAAGAAAGAAAGAAAGAAAGAAAGAAAGAAAGAAAGAAAGAAAGAAAGAAAGAGAGTAAGTCATCAAGGCACATAGAGTGTACTCTAAAAACTCAAAACAGATTCTGAATTCAGACTTTGATGTACCAGGTATCATCAGAAAAAAAGTAAACATGTCATTATAATGTTAGGTTAGGGTGTGATCTTTTTAAGATACCATCAATAAATTAAAAGAAATTAGTGATCCCATAGAGTATTGATCAAAATCATTATTCCCTTAATTTACCAAAGAAGTCATTTTATAAGAATTATTTTAGCCTTGCTTTGGTCACTCAGAAATAGAAATTCTCACAAGATATTATTTTAAATGAGGATAAAGAGCATTATCTCTAAAATTAAAGTAAATTTTAAAAAAAGTAAAAATGCACATGGGACTAAAAGATTATTGACCCAATTAAAATAGACCTTCCTTGTGTATCATCATTGTGAAGGACCCAGAAATATCTGTCCAATCAATCAAAAAGTCACTTAATGAGCCCAAGTAAGACCCAACCTGAGACTACTGAGTCAAGTCCAATTCTACCACAACTTTCTGGATACTGTCTCCAAGGAAAAATTCGGAGAGTTTTCATACCATCAGTAAAGAGTAGAAATTTCATCAATACGAAGTGAATAAATCAACTATAACTTCCAGAAAGAGAAAAATACTATAAGAGCAAATCTACACTCTATTAAATGGACAATTGGTTAAATATCTTTCTCAAGTGTCACCACAGCAATAATGATTTCTTCACCTGAGTGAAAATCATACAATATAATTTGTATTTACTTTGAAAACATAAAAATTAACAAAGACATAAATTTAAGAAGTAGTTTCATATTAAAATCAAATACTGCTTCTGAATAACTTAAAAGTCTAATGAATTACATGTAGAAATTGTTTTTAATGCATACTTCTTGGCTCATTTCTGTCTTGTCAGGTACATAGTGTCCAACAATTAAATCCTCGAATTAGGGGGTAACATTATTTCCTAAAATTCTGGTGACTCAATACTTCATGCTTCTTCAATCTTCATGTAGCTAAGGTGAAAAAGAAACAAACTTGAACTGCATATAGTTGCCACTGTTCATGATCCCTTTCATCCTTAAATGTGGCTCTGGGGAAAGAGAAAGAGGTAAAACTGTTTCCCAGCATAAAAACTGCTTCTAGGATCTTTTCTTACCTCTTCTGTTTCTAAAGCAAAGTCTGATTAATGAGTCAGTTTGGGGTTTGAGTATAATTTTTTTATATAAGATTTGACAGTAATTTTTATTTTTAAAAACAAGTTAGAAGAGGACACTGTTTGTTAACTTGATTTGCTTTTCTTCTCTGGTCTATATTTAACAATAACGACAACAAAAAGTATGCTTCTTGGTTGTGGCTATAAATGCTCATTATCTTTACCATCAGAAAGCACTCATTAACTCCTAATTGGACCAGGTGTTTCAATTAGGAGATGGCACTATTAAATTTAGAGTTGTAGAAAGCTTCCCATTGTACTCATATTGGAAAGATGCATGTGTCTGAACAGAGTTTAACTCCACATATTTAAAAATATGTTCAATCCCAAGGGATTTGTTGTGTTTGAATCTAGATATCAAGAAGTAAGATGAGAGAAGTAAAAAGAGGGGGATGGTATATCTGCTTGCTTGCAAACAGATGCTGATGTCTATTACTAAAATATAGATATGCACATACCTATATTCCCCTGACATAAGTTCCTATAATGAAGGCATCTCCCCCTAGAGTGTAATATATTTAATTAGAACGGATTTATGTATGGCTGGCTCACCAGGATAGTCTCAAGAGATGACATCTTGTTATGGGAAAACCCAAGAGGTATAGCTGCCAATCTTCCTCCAGTAGACTGAGCACAGTATGAACAGTAAATATAGGGCATTTGCCTATAATAAAGACACAGCGCCAGAATCACTGGTTTTAGTACACTTTTCAAGAATGGCTTCTTGGGTTTACCTAGGTAAACCTGCTTCTGTGGTCAAAGCTGAAAATCTGAAAACCCACCCCTTGGCCTCTTAGCTGCTGTAATTAGCAAGAAAGGCATCACTTCTACCCAAATTTATGCTATAATGGATTCTTAAATATAAAGACACAAGTCCTTTAAAAGCAAATACTCCATTCTTTCCTCTATAAACAAAAGGGACTCTTGATAATGCCTCAACTAAGTTAACTTTTTATTAATCCTTTTTAGCACAGTAGTTTTCTTTAAAATAAAGATTTTACATCATAGATTATTGCATAAAAGGACAAATGTAATCATTTTAAAGGGATGGTATTGTTGACTGAAAAAATAATATCAACTAGGTGTCTCATCACTAAAAAGAATTTATTCAGGAAAAGGAAAGGGTTACAACACAGCGCATGCAGACATAGCAGGCCATGTATACACACTGCCCAGTGTGCCAAGAGGGAGAGTATATATAAAAAGGTAAAAGGACGTTAAGGGGAGAAGTAGTTTTAACCATAGAGCTTTATTATAAGCATAGAGTTTTTCCTGTAGGGTTGTCAGGACAAGACAGTGTAAGAACCCCTCCCAGAAGCCCTAGCCCCTCTCATAGACCTTTTGGACTATTTATGTTCATTTAATGTACCAGTCAATCTTTTATCAGTATTATATATAATTTTTATTTTTAAAACTAAAACACAAATAATGGGTAAACATGTTATTAAATAATGGAATGCCAAAATATCTTGTGATTGCATAGCTCCTTTCAGTTGACAAAAATCTTTAAAGATTCTTTATAGCAACTCTTGGAGTTAGAAAGAGAAGATATCAATATCACTTATACCCCACCAGTAAATTATATTGTCCTCTGTTGAATTCAAAACTACGAAGTAATTATATACTATAGTTCTAAATTATAAGGATTTTAAGTTATATTATATGTCATATTAAATTAAAATGTGACTGAAACTTCCATTTATGCATGTGTCTATCTGGTCATTTTTACTGGATGACTAGCAATTTTTAATCCAACATTTATCTAATTGTTTTTAGTGTTTGTTTAAAAGTGTCCACATGGCTATGTGAGAAGTAATAGCTTGGGATTTTGGGTCACACCTTTTGTCCAGCATGTATAATCCTTAATAATCTTTGATCACTGACCAATTTAATGGAAACACGTTATATCGAAGAAAGGTTCGGAGAATGACTGATGTCTCTTATTGTGCACATACAACTCAGCTATTCTAGTGATTATTAGCAATTCTGGTGAGATTTTAGAAAATTGCTTTATCAGGAGACTTACCAAATAAACTATAAATTATTTTACAAAACTGAAATACAAACTTTCCGGGGTCTAGCAAAAAGATGCAGGCAAGGGTACACAGACTGAAATAATGAACACACAGCTCAAGAAGAGGAGGGAGAGAGTAGCAAAGGCCTTCCCAGGGTTCATTATGCCTCTCGAGCTGCTAATAGTAAAGTTAATTTTTAAATGCTTTGAGGTGATTAAAAAGCTGGGCATCACTCTAAATGTAAATAAGTCCTGTTTCATTTCCTGGAAACTGACTCTGATTGGGGTAGCCACCAGCTACTTAGCTTGCTGATAAAGTTAAGATCCATAGTCTAGTTCATAATTAACTCTGTCTTCTTATGAAGTCAAAGATTAGCAAACTCATTTGTAAATACAAGCACACCCAGAGACTTCATTCTCAAGTTTCACTGGGGATAAGTTGGTTTGTTGTAGAATGCCATATTAAGATCTGAAAGTCTTCTTGTGTTGATGATGGAGTGCTGACCAAATATTTGGTAGAAGGTGGTGTCGTTTCTTCAACCGACAAACCTGAAAAGTAATTTGATAGACCATCCTAGCAATTGAATTTTGGTCCTTTTTTTAATAACAGGATTTTTGTCCCTTCAACTTACAGCTTCTGGAAGGAGCCCAATAAATTATTTCCCACTTACTTCCTCTTTCTCCCCATGTACTCTCTATTTATTCCTCTATCTTATCACAAGAAGCCAGGGCACTGCTGAACTGAACTTAAATCATGACTGCTTGGCATTGCCTGCTTTATGGGCCTAGATGGCCTACTTTATATTGTTTGTACTTCACTGAAGACAGTGTGCTGGTGTAAGATTGTATAACTCATTTACCCCAGGGACTCTCATAAAAATGAGTGGGTTGGCTCATAAAACTGTTCCACTATACAAACTTTAAATAGCTTCCATAGAGGCAGGACAAACTCCAAGCTGCTAAATGTACCTATCCACAGTGCAAGAGAGCAGAACCACCTCCTCTGGAGTTTGTGCCTCCACCACCCAGTAGAGTTCTGGTTGTCCTAAGATTTGCAACGCCAATTGTTTTATCCATGTTTTGTAACATAACAGCATTTTCTTACTCTTATTTCCCTTCTGTTTCCTCTTTGCTACTGTTTGCAGAGCCAAGAAAGGCCAGTAGGCTCACCTGAGGGCAAGACCCCTGATGGAGCCCCTTGACAGGCCAAGTGATGATCCATTATCAAAACTATGTTTACATGAGGGATTGAATAAATAAGTAGCCTGTATATGGCTGCTAATTTTGCTATCTGCTTTCAAGATTCAGAAAGATGTTTTAGAATAGCTAGATTCTGATCCTAGTATACAAAGCAAAAGTGAACTAAAGAATTATTTAGATGCTTACATTTTTTTACTTCCATTACCAGCACACTAGAACATACTTATTCTTCAGCCAGCCACTAAGAACAACCGGCACCTCCATTTAAAACAGTTTTCTTTCTGGAATATTTTCTCAGGAAGCACTGAGGGAACAGTGGAACCCTACACAACTTCATAGATATGGATATGGCACAGGAGAAAGGCAGCACTGTGGTTCTGTGACTGAGAAAGCTGGCTCTTCCATTAACCTGTGTTTTGTGAATCTGAGCTGCAAATTTTGCCTGTCTTAAAGCAATTTCACTACGGAGGGAGGGTATAGAGAAGCTGCATGGCCTAGAGCCATGGTTTTCAAAGTGGGGTTCCATTAACATCTTCTGAGAACTCATCAGAAATGCAAATTCTTAGACAGAAATCAGAAACTTTAGGAGTAGGGCTGGGAAATGTTTTACAAAGAGGCTTTCCAGGCAATTTTGATACAGCTTAAGTTTGAGAGGCATTTTCCCAGAAAGATGATAGCATATATTAAGGTTAGAGTCTTTCATCAAACTGCTGAAGTCAAACCCAATCTATGCTGACCTTGGACAAGTCATTTAAATTCTTTAAATCACAAATATCCATCTAGAAAACAGGCATAATAATGAAACTGCAAGAACCAGTTAGTACATGGATTTGGCCTATTAAACACTAGTATAGGACCTGTTGATAGAAAATACTCAATAAATATTTTAGTTATTGTTATTTTTATTCTTTTGAAAACACTAGGATGACAATAACATATATGCTTAATAAATAAAATGAATAAATCAATCCATGAAAGAATGACAGAATTACAGATGATTAGCTTATGTTAAGGAAAATGCTAATGGTAATACATAACCAGGCCTCTGCTTTTAGAACACAGATTAGAAAACTAATGCACTATTCTCTAAGATTGTGAACATCAACATTTAACAAATAGAAAGGGCAGGAAGAGGAGAAAAGGAAAAAAAGGGGGGGAGGAAATGCAAAAAATAGGAATTGAAATTGTTTTCCTGCATTGCATTTGAAATGCATGCTGTGGCTCTAAGCATTTACTTCCATGTAACCTAACTGAGAGCTATGAAACCCCTAACGATTTTAGGGTCTTTATTCTCTTTTCCTTCAGTTTATTAAAGCACCTTTTTTCTGATATAGATGTACTTTGGGTTTCACCTAATTCTGATGCTTGAAAGGAATGACTGTTGGAGTGGGGGAAATGAGGAGGGGTTCTGATAGTGCCAGATAATGGGATAAAAAGAGGTGGGACTCAAGGGCCATGGAAGAGGAGCTCAGGAGACATCAACTCCTAGGATCATCACAGGGAACATCTGCTCCTAAAATCATAGAAGCATCTGCCCATAGGATCATAGTAGGCAGCTGCTCATGGAATCATAGAGATCATCTGCCCTGGCTTCAGAAAAAAGAGTCTCCACACTCAACCCATCAGAGGGGTCACTCAACCTGCAAACAGCCTTTCAGGTGCAGAATATTATCTATGGTAATCACAGGCTTCTTTTAAAACAGTACAGAAAGGTTTAAATTGGAATTTGTGGACAGTGGAGATGCACTGAAGATTTTGATAGCAGTGACTTCCATTTGATGTGCGCTTTCGGTGTCCCTAGCAGTGTGCTAGGTGCTTTGCATTGCTGCGGCATTTAACTTTTGACAAAGTTCTTTCATTCAATGGTTCAGCACCTGTCATGTGCCTCATGCATAGTGGTAGGGTGCTAGCTGTTTTTTTTTAATACTTGTTTTGCAGATGAAGAAACTGAGGTACAAGCAGTTTAAATAATTTACCCAGTAATAGAAGAGAGTTTGTTTTTGATATTAAAATTACAAGAGCTAAAAAAGCAAATAGGGGCCTGTTAGGTTAATCCTTCTTTATATTTTAGATTAGAGCAGAAAAGAGCAAAAAGAAAATGGTCGTGCAGGTGGGGACTGAAGTGGGGATGTCGTTGAGGGATGGTAGAGAGATAGATGTGCATTTGTGTTAGAGGTTTGAGTCTAGAGAGTGAGTGAACATGAATTTGATTAGAAGGTTCACAGAGTGTCTGTGAGGCAAAATTCTAGATGGTAGAGTTTCCTTTCTAACTGGTTCTTTGGTTTAGGTTAGCTTTTGTTTTTATAGAAAGGTAGATGTGTAGAAGAGCTCTGCTTTGGTTGGTTTGGAGCGAGATAAGCACTTATAGATAAATTAAGTCTTCCTAAAACTGTCAAAAAAAATAGAAACTAATCCAAATATTTTGTTTTGTTTTATCAAGTCTACATGATCTGAGATAATCTTTGGCAATATACTTTAATATTGTAGGTTAAATAAAACAGATATGTCTTCAAGTTGTCAGACACACAATTTTATTCTACCTGTGTTTATTAGTCAATTAAGTTTATGCTATTTCTACTAGTTGTTTAAGATTATAAAATTATAAATTCAACCTAAAAGCTGAAAAATGAGTGATGATGTATAAAAAGTTTCCAAAATCTTTTTGACAAAATACTTAGTTAAGTTTAATAAGAGATATTCATCAACTCTCTAGAGCATTTCCAAATAAAAAAAATATGCCTTTTAAAATTATTAAATTGGTATATTCATAAATTTGCAAACCTATTGAATGCTGATATATAAAACACAGTTTACAATTGCCTGCTTCATTGTTTTCTCCAATTAAGTCTACTAAAAATTATGAATTCTAGTATATATAAAATGAATTACTGAAAATAATACAAGTAAAAGAAAATATGTTTTTGGTAACAGAAGGTATAAAATAAAGAATTTATTTTAAAAGAAATTGAAGAAAATGTGTTTGTCTTAAAGTTGGTTATTTTGTGAAGAGAAACCTTAAAAAAATAAAAGACAAAAACAAAAATATATAAAGTTATAAAAGAAAAAAATCTTGTTTTATATAGTCAAGTTGGCTAAAATTTAAAATATTTATCATAAGGTTTTAAAATAAACTTTAATATCAATAGTGTACTCTCACAAATACTAGAGTTTATAGATTATTGGTCTGTTCCTAATAACAGATTGTAAAAAATTTTTCTTTACCTGTAAACAATACACTTAAGAAACAAAGATTCTATATCTTATCAAAATAATTTATTGTGCTTTATAGTCTTTATTATGTCTTTGATTATTTTTTTAAAAACCTGAGTCTTCTTAACATTAAGAGTGCTAAAGTTTTTATATAGTCATATTTATCTTTAAAATCTTTTATTATCACTTTGGTCAAATAGATAACTATTGTTTCATAGTAACTGTTGTGGTGCGGATAAATTTGAGACCCACGGAGCCAATTGAGATTATGAGCCTTGATTAGCCGGCTGGTCACTGACTCTCCCCACAAGAGAATCAGCCCCAAGCCTCTAGAAGGAATAGCTGAAAAAGCCCCAGAACTCCCTCTAGCAAGCAAGCAGGTTTACAGAAGCAAAGGCTGGACATTAATATATCTTAACACAGGATAACACACCCTTAACGTTAGCATATCTTTGCACAGAATATCTCCTAGAACTACACCCTGTTTAACATTAAACAATGGAAGCAGAAGTTGGTCATTTGAAAATTTTCTACCCTTAACAGTAACCTGTGATCCTATTTAATTGAGTGATCAAACCTTGTGACATTATGACAAATTTCCCAACATAAAATCTAAATAAAATCTTTTGTTTTATCTCAAAATAACCTTGAGACTTCCCAGAGAGCAACTGGAAAATCTTGAAGGTTTGGTTTTGTCACTTTGTAAAAGAAATATTAAGCTAATTCAGTCTATTTAATATATTAAATTATATAAGAAGCATTGTCAAATAATAAATGATGCTTAACCTTAAGTTACATTTTTATAAATACATGTTACTAATACAAGTGTTCTAGAAATTATATAAAGTTCCTAGAAGTTTGTCAATATCTTTATTATTCATATGTACTTGTATAATATCAGTCATAATTTCAGTTATTATAAATTATTGTATGTCATAAATATCACAAATAGACCTGACTATTCACAAACAAAGGACTTATAAAGAAGCAAAGGGCATGGCTCTGATTTGGGCCATGACAGAAAACCTATCACAATAATTAGATAGCTATGATTTAAATAAATACATGGTCTTGATATTAAAATTAAAATTTCAGATGACAGGAAAGATTTGTATAACTAGAAATATCAAAACACTTCTTTCTCATAGAAACCACAGAGACTAATCTCTCCTTTAGAGACTATTTTCTTTATCCATCAGCCCACCTGAGATGACTGTCAACAGCTTCTCCAAGTCCTTTTTGCCTCTGAGAAATGAGAAAGGATTCTCTGAGAGGCTGCCAAGACTGTGCACGACCCTAAGGGACAGCCCACCACTAATCCCACCCACAGCCACCATGTCGTCCCGTACACCCGTCCACCTTGAAACCCCAACACCAAACAAGGTAAAGAGACTCTCGATCGGTATCGCCAGCTTCTGCTCCAAGGCCTCCAGTCTGCCGCCAGAAAACCTATTAACCTGTCTAAGATAAGCAAATTCATCCAGGCCAAGGATGAATCGCTGGCAGCATTTCTAGAATGACTCTTAGAGTCTTACCGGTTATACACCCCTATTGACCTGGAGACCCAAATAATAAAACCTCGCTTTTGTCAGTCAGTTGGCCCCAGATATTAAGAAAAAAAGTCTAAGAATTAATTAGAAGTTACATTACATTCACAGGCCTCAGAGCTCAGGACAGGTAGAGAAGATAAATAAAACCCTGAAAAAAACTTTAACCAAGTTCAAATTAAAAACTGGCGAAAACTGGGTAAGCCTCCTTCCCTCTCTGTTAAGGGTATGGTACACCCCCTACTGTAAAAGGATCACACCTTATAAAATCATGTTTAAAAGACCTCCACTTCTCCCCAAACTAGGAAAAATAAGCTCTCAGAAATTCGTAACTTCTCCCTTCTTAAGTCCTTACAGGCTCTCCACTACTAGGCGAAAAACTCACCAATTCGTCTCCACAACCAGAGTCCCAACTCAGTCTCACCCAGCCACAACCTGCCTCGCCTGAGCCTCACTGAGAAGGACCCTTCCCCGTTTTAAATGTCTTTTTTAATGTAAATATTTAAAGTTTTTGTTTTGATATATTCATTTACTACATCAACCATAGTTTCAGAATTCACCTTTTAAACAGCTTAGTTTCAGAATCTATAAAATGAAATAAAAATCTTGTCTATTCATACATGTAAGACTAACCTGTTCATAAAGCATACATCTTGCTTTAATTGTATAGCTTTAGGTAAGACTTCCTGCTGTTATGCTGACCACTCCAGGTTGGGAAATCAATTATTTGAATTCCCCTAGAAAACCAGTGGGGAATGTTAGGGGGAGAACATTTTCAAATGGCCCACTTCTGCTTGCTTGTTTAATGTTAAACCAGGAGACATTCTGTGCAAAGATATGCTAATGTTAAGGGTGTTGTTATCCTGTGCAAAGATATACTAATGGCTAACTTCTGCTACTGTAAACCTGTTTGCTTGGTTAATGTAATTATAGGCTTTATAAGCTGCCTCCTCTAAAAGCTCGAGGCTGATTCTCTAGTGGGGAGAGTCAGTCGCCAGCCGGCTAATAAAGGCTCATAATTAATCTCAGTTGGCTCCATGGGTCTCAGATTTAAACACACCACAACAGGTACTACCTGGAAATCTCTATAAAAATCAACTCAAGCTGATAACTCTGTTGCCTTCACTTTGCTTCAAGAAAAATCTGCAGTGACTTGCTAAATTGAGAAAATATTTCTATCTATACATGAAGTCATGAAACAACTACAAACACAAACTAAGACTAAGGTACACTGTCATTCAAGCTAATACTGTATTTCTTCTGTTGGACATAACTACCGAATTCTAGAGAATATAAGAAAGCAAAGAGGCAGCTCCCGAAAGTCATTTCTCTCCATCTGGCCCCAGTGAGCAATTTATATCCCTTCACCCCACCCCCCACTTTCCACTATCCAAGACCATTTCCCATTAGAAAGGAAATTCCAACCAAGAGCTTTTGATGTCTCTTATGCTAAGTGTGCAGATGGTGCTCAGTAATGGTTGGTGGGTTGTTTTTTTGTCCTTAGAGCACAAATCACTTCTACAGAATGAAATCCCTTTTCTCCTTCCTTAAATTGCTTCATTCTTACTTCCAACTCTCCTCTTTCTGGTCTTTACTATTCTTTATCTAGAGTCATCAGGTCAATTCTACGTAGAAAAACATTCCCTGATTTACCACAAAAACTATCAGCTGTAAGAGAAAGTGCAGTAAGAATCAGGAGTGACAAATTTCTAATAGTCTCATCTAATAACAAGAAAGTAAATACTCTAAAGACAAATAATAAGAATGTAAATAAATTGTAAGTATCCATGTTCAACTTATAAATTCAGCCCTCCATGACAAAAATCTTTTCCCAGCACTCCTACATTATATATCTTGTGCTGACTTTTGACTTTTTTCCTCTTTTTACTAATGACCACAGGCAACAGAAAGGAGATATCATTTACTGCCCTAACGTAGGAACTGTATGTGATAAATTCATTTCCCAAAGAACTTAATTTATATTCAGAATATAGTCCACATATCTGGCAAGGAAGAATTAATAATTGTACTCAACGAATAGAGCAAATTAATGAGAGGTACTTACTGAAAATTTCTTCCTTCTCATGGTCTTTTGAGAAGTTATTACTTAAAATCGCTTGCTAAGCAAAATCATAACTGAAAAATTATATAAATGTTGCAATTTAGGGAGGAGTCACAAGAACTAAATGTTAAATCAATCTATATTCTGAGACTGCAATATGCTGATTGAACTACAGCCTGGCTAGACCATGAGGAAAACTACAGAACAAAAGATTTCTGCTGGGGTTGCTAACGAACCATTTCCCCACTCTGTGAAGGGAAAACAAAGTCTTTAAGTTGTGTCCTACACAAAATAAAATAATTACCTATGATTAAAATCATGGAGAACCTATGGATCAAAGGGTTGGAATGGCCTGCAGGCCTTTCATATTATATATTCTAACCTTTACATACCATATGCCCATAGCAAAAGAAAATGGGTAAAGTCTTTAAACTGTAATTCACAGAAACTAAGAATGATATATAAACTAGATTCCCCAATACAACATTGGGGCTTTTTTTATTGTCTTGGCTTTATTGTCTTTGCTTTCTCTTGTCTTTGCCTTTTCCCTTCTCTAATGAACTCCTTTTGACTCTACCCTTGGTGTGCATTGGAATTCTTTCTTGCATTGAGCAAAGAACACTCAGTGCAGGGCTTCAGTTCCCTCCACTTGGGGGGATTTGCCCTCTCCATCACTTGCATAAAATGAATGTTACCAGGTCCACAATAAGAACAACCATGACTGAGAAAATAACTTTCTCTGTGCCTTTATTATGTCATTGTCATTAACTGAAACAATAAAAGCAGCAAAATAGTAATCCACTGCTGTGCAGACAGTGATTAAAAACACAAGTTCGGGAGTCAGAGATGTGTTTGAATCTGAGTCCACTGACTAGTGTGTGGCTCCACTTCTCTGAGCCTAGTTTTCTAACAAGAAAATGGAATAACAACATTCTTTCCCTCAAAGGGTCATTGCAAGGATTAAAAAATACATTGTGCACACAGCACAATTGCAGGCCTCTCCTGAATATAAGTAATTTACTACCTTTACAGTTTTACGAAGACCTTATACTTACACCCCATTTGATCCTGACAGATTCAATTTGAGGCAGCTGAGGCAAGCATTGTCACCCTCATTTTGCAAATTAAAATAAAAATTGGATCACATTGATGAACTGACCTGCATTTGCTCAAATAGCTGATGGCAGAGCCAGCAGTTAAATCCAGGATTCCTGACTCCAAAATGCATGCTCATTTTACTAGGCCGTTTTTCACTTTTGTATTAATATAAATTTTATTTGAAACTCACATAAAGTTACTTAACTTGATTCTATCACCATTGGGGCCAATCGGAGTTAGGTGTCGTCCCATCGGTAGGGGGTAGGGAGAGGGATAACAGTGGCACAGAAGCGTAGTTAGCATTTTCCCTTGGTTCAAATGACACAGTAAAGAATCACAGATAATTGAGATTTAATATTTTTATTAAAGTTTATTTTAGAAAGACAAAGTATGCTCCAAGGAGGCACATAGTCCCAGCACTGTAAACAACACAAAAAGGCCACAAAAGAAGAGGGATGTAATAGAAGAGGAGCCAGAAGTGGAAATGTCTACCTTGTATTTGGGCTGGTTCCAAAGGCATTCCTAAGTGATTGGCAAGTGAGGTCATTTTGATGGATACCTGGCTGCTATATAACTCTGCCTAATAGGCATGTGCATATTCAGAATTCTACTACCTTTGGGGTGTTCTTTGGGCAGTTTCTAGGCTGGATCCTTATTCCTTTGTTTTCTCTGTCACTCACATCTGAAAATGGTCATTGCTAGCTACCTAATAATTCTAACAGCAATTACATGAAAGAGACAGACATATTTTGCAATTTGACAAATGGGAAAATAAGTTAGGAAACAAAGGTTTGCTAGTCTAGGCAGCAGAGCAAATGAAACCACATTAGCTGCCTCTCTTCATCTAGTTCTCCTTCCATGGAACCAGCCAACACTGCACAAAGAAGAAAATTTTTTCTTTAAACTAAAAAGAAATTTAGGTTTTTAAATTAGTTACCTCTGCTCTAAAAACTTTAAAAAAATAACTGTTGTCAATCCACAGAAGATGCTTCAGCAAATCATTTCAAGAGCAGTTAACTTTTCAGAACTTTTTGAAGGACAATTTATAACCAAAGATGAGAAAGCTAAACTGCCTAATAAACACGTGTCCCCATAATTCTGCCTAATCTGGGGCTCTCACTTTGCAGATCTTGGGTTTGAAGCAGGGAGGCACACCCAGCAGGGAGGGCTGATGCCTGAGGGTACTTGGGCTGGGGAACCACCTGAGCTGCGGAAGTACCAGTCTGGCCCTGGGTGCTCTGTTCTGGTTTTCCCAGGAGAGATGGCTACTCAGGAGTGTCCTGATGGTCATTTTCAGATGGAAGTGGGAGGGGGGCTGTTGTTTCCTGGACACCACCCAGGGAGAGGAAATGCTGGGGTGCTACCAGAGTACTTGTCATTTTGTAACCAGCAAATAAAAAGACAGAGAAAAATAATCAGGAAATCTTTCATTCCGAGGTATCCCTAATCTGTGCAGTTATGTAAATGTATTATGCAGCGCAGCTATCCTTAGATTCAGCACTGCCATGGGAAATGGATATTAGAGATGCTTGACAAAGCTGGTTTAGACGATTTGCTATGCGTTTAGTTGGAAGGTGGTGGGGTCCGAGGAGAGAGCTATATTCAACACAAATATTTCGTAGCTTTGGAACTTTTTATTTCTGTCCCATTTCTCTAAATCTTAAACTGAAGAAGAACAAGACGTCAGCTCTGTACTACCAGAACTGAATACATTACAATACATTTACAACTCCATTTTACAGTCATTTTATACAGACTGACAGTCCCTAAATAGAGTTATTTCTATGCAACAAGTAAGGTCAAAGAAGATAAGTGAATAATAGGACAATAATGAGAAAGAAGAGGGTAGGTCACAACCACTGGAGGGAAGCTGGGGGACAGTAGGGATGCTAGTCCCTGACTCAATGGAAATCACATTATCTAGCCCTTGGCCACAGTGAAGATAAACAACTGATTTCTTACTCTCATTTTTCAAGTAATTGTGGTAAAATGTCAAATTCAAATTAATATACAGAATATTAACAAAGATTATATCTCTGTACTCACTTTGTAATAGCAATTGCTAAGTCTTAGAATTTTCTTGGCTTGAGACTTATTTTGTTTTGTTTTCTAGAAGCATCAGAACTAGATTTAATGGATAAGTAAGGTAATATCATACCAATGATAAAAAAAAAGAGCCCCCTTTGTTGTATATATAATTTCTAAACAGGTTTTCAAACGTCACACCTTAAACTGGGAGCCTGAGTACGGCTGGAGTTTGGAGAAAGAACACAAAGTGTAATGTGAAAGTCGTGGAGGGAGGGGAGCTCTCTAAAGTCCCAGGGGCTGGGAGGTAGTGCTGGTGGTATGATCATGGTCAAAGTGTCTGCCTAGGAGTAAAGACACTGTCCAGTAAAAGGCTGGAACATTGGATTCAGGCAATTTGAGACTAGATGGTAAAGAGAATTAAGAGACTAGGAGTAAGTCCAAGAGAGTTTACACTTTTTATATTTGTGCCTCAAAACACCCCTAAAAGCCAGATTTCTTAAATCTCCATTTTATGAGAAAATAGTCTCAGAAAGGTAAGAGATTTGCTCAAGGTCATGCAGTGACTGTGGAGTGGAGCAAGGATTGATGCCAGGCCTTATGCCAGTGCTCTTCTGGACATAGATAAAAGCTGAATAAATAAATTCAATATTCATTTAATTGAAATCATTTATTCAACAGATTCTCATTGATATGGGGGTGAAAAAAACAAATCGCTGCCCTGTCTTGTAAAACAGTCATTGGAGTAAGCAATCACCTCCTCAGTATTAGCTGAGACAGTGGCCAGTGACCATAGGACTCAAGGATGACTGCACAACCTGGGAGAGGGGGCAGAGGAGGTTTCAAGAGGAAAAGAGGTTTGACCAGTCTTAAGGGAACAGTGGCTAACCAGGCTATGGAATGGGAAAGCAGAAGAAATGACTTGTGCCAAGGTAACAAAGGAGATAAACTGAAAGAAGAAACTTAAAGGAGTTTCATATGTCTGAAGCTCAAGACACCTGAGGGAAAGAAGTAAAAAAATAAGTTGAAAAGGGAGGCAAGACCTGATCATGGAAGCCTTTATCCTAAATGTGCAAGGGAACTCTTTGAAAGATTTAAATCTTAAAAATAATATGATTACATTTCATTTTAGACTGATCCCGCTACCCCAAGTGTGGAGAATTAATTCAAGTGTGTGTTGGACACAGAGGTTTCTGCCTACCTTTCATATTCTCCTTCTTTATTTCTGACAGAGTTTGTTACATTGAAATGCTGGTTGGCCTGCATTTGTCCCTCCAGAACTAGACTCTCCAATTCCTTGATCTGTTCTCTGTATCACCTGGCCTCACTAGTCCTGCAGCTTCTGTTGGGGTTCAGCCTTTGGAGGCACTGGCATCTGGGTTCCTCCCAGGCCATAGTTCCTCTCTGTTGGACTCTCCCAGAGCTACAACTCTCATTGTGTTTCAATAAGTCTGTTCTTTCCCCAAGCACCTCAGGTTCAGGGATGGCACTAGCTTTCTAAATATCTAGTCCTGAGCAGCTACATTATTCTTTATTTGCCCCTCTGACCCTACTTACACCTCAGTAATTTGCTCCTTTATTTAATTCTTTTGGAACTGAGTAAGCCATCTGATTCCTGTAGAGATTTCCAAAGGGCAGTCCTGGTTAGTCTAATTTGCCAATTAACCTATGGCATCCCCTTGATAGATGTTCTTGGTCCAGGGATTGGAAAGAGACTTACAGAGAATGACTCATATTGTATGCTTAAGAGAGATATCTTTGTGTCTCTATCTCTGTCTCTTGCTCTCTGTCTCTTTCCCCCTCTCTCCTTTTGAACATGCAATTCCCATTGCCATGAGCCACCACAGACACTACCATAATGAAGCAGATTCTGAGGAGGGCAGAGTGGAGAGCCAAAATGAACCTAGGTTCTTCATATCATCACTCAGACACTGATGATGCTGAGGGCTTGAGCCAATTCTACCTTTGGACTCCCAATGATTTGACATAATAAATTTTCTCCCATTTAAGTCGATTTAGGTCAAATATTTCTATCACTTGTAGCCCAAAGCAGTCCTGAACATAGTAAGGGGGGGAAAGAATAGAAACAAAGAGATATAAGGGACTATCACAGTTGTCCAAGTTATAAAAAGAAAAAAACAAAAGGAAAAAAAAGAGAAAGAGAGTAAACTGGGATAACTGGTAATGACAATGGGAGAGAGAGAAAGATCCAAATGCTTAATAGAAGTCATTTCTTTATGCCACGTGAATGATAAATATGATCACTACACCACAAATCTAGATAAAGGCCAAACACGGAATGAAATGACCACATTGTCTAAACACCCAGATAAACCAGATATCAGATGTGCATACTATAAATAATATAAGCAATCATTTTAAAGATGGTTATGATTTTAGATCATTTAAAAATGCTATTTCAGTTTTGTCAGATATATTATTGTCTGAATTTGGAGACATGTAGTCTTCTGACAGTTTTAATTACTGTTTTTACTAAATATATAATGTTTGATGACACAGATGCATTACTTATATGTCACGTACAATGTGATTTTCTAAAAATAATGGCCATACATTTCACATTTTAAGTCCTGTAAGAGTACATTTTTACTAAATTGTACTAAATCTTTTTAAAAATTTTTATTCAAGTGAAGAATTCCTTTATAAAGTAAAAATTCACATTCTTGAAATGTATGTTCAGATTTGTAAATGTCTGTTTCCACCTACAAATATTTTCTTAAAACAGGGCAAAGCTTTACAAATTCAATCTCTTGAAATTACATGGTCAGTCAACAAATACTTATTGCTTATGTGATATTTTAAGATACATTTCCAGGTACAACATGATCAAAAAGTCCTCAGGTATTTTTTCAACAGTCAACTTAAAAGAGTACTACAAATAAACTTTACTAAAAACAAAGAAATATACATATGATAAGTAAAAAATACATCAAAATGTATAAAGTACAAGATCTCTGGGAGTTCCCTGTAGGCAGAGATTACATGGGATCAAGATGATCAATATAGCAGATACTATGGATTGAATTTCCCAACCTTCTTTCTAAATGCCTTCCATAACACCAATCCAAAGTTATAATCTGCATTATAACTCAGACTCCTTTGCAGCTCTGGGTTCCAATATAGTCTAGGTATTGCCAAAAAGCTGCACAAACATGAGCAATCTGTCCCAGGAAGAAGCAATCGCACACACATTTTTTCAATTCTTGTCAATGCAGTAGTATAAGTGTGGGCTTCTGGGGAAATGCTAGTTGAAATTTTTCGGTTCTTTCCCCAGTATAATAGGTGCTAAATGTCATGAGGCTGTGGTAGTGGGGTTTTCATTACATTCCTACATCTCCTGACTGCCGTGGTTACTAGTGTGTAGCATCCAAACATGATTTTTCTGACAACTTCAGGGTTTCTGTAAACTGTTTAATACTCAACAAGAAATCTCTTTCTGCTTAAATGGCTAGAGGAAATCTAAGAACTCTGAAACATGAAGTTAAGGAAGACTTTATAGAAAACAAGGAATTTGGGCTGAGCATTTGAAAGCTGGGTAGAATTTTAATAATTAAAAAAGAGAGAAGGAAATTCCAGGTGAAAAGAGACAAAAAAAAAAAAGAAGCGGTGAGTAAAAAAGACATGGAAAATAGAGTAGTTATTGAGACTGGAGTAGAAAGCCCATATTGAAGAGGAGCAGAAATAAGATGAAAGGGGAAGTCAAGCTCAGATTGGCCCCTAGAAACTTACCCAACAGAAAGTAACATAGGCTCCTGGTTCTTAGGTACCAAAGAAAAGGTGGATATGATGTACAACTATCAAACTAGAGAACAAAATTTATCTAAGACTGGAAAGCATTAAAGGAAGAAAAATAGATGGTAGTTAAAACATGAATAAGAAAGAAGAGAGGAATCCTAATTAAATTCTAATAATAATCCAGAGGCATCATAGCTAGGTTTAACCATTTAAAACTGTAAAGCCAGATTCCCTGAGCATATATCCTGCCTTTTGGCTTTACTATTTAATTACTGTGTATCTTTGAGCAAGTTCTTTTGCCTAATTGTGTCTCAGTTTCTTCATTTGTAAAGAGAAGACATTTCATTTACCTCATAAGGTTAATGTGAGGATGAAATGTGTTACTATATGTAAAGTTCTTGGAGCCATGCCTGTATGAAGTAAACACTACACAATAGTTTATTATTATAATTAATACATAAATGTGTTTAACACATCAATCAAAAAAAAACGTGTTGCTCAGATTGAATTAAAGAGATGAGGCAATCGTGTTTTCCACTTAAAACTTAAGAATATGAAGTTTGAAAAGACAAAGATAAAAAATAAAAATAGTCTCCTTTTGATAGAAGCTTTTTTCATCTCTTGCGAGCACATCAATGTTGAGGCGGGAACACGGAGTGAACAGCAAGCAGAGTCATCTGGGGGTCTAGAGGAACAGAAGCCCTACAACTAGGAAGAGAAATAAGAAATCACCCTACAACAGTTAGCAGTAAGAGGGGGCGAAGACGCGCAGCTGCCTCGTCCCCAGTGGCTGAGTGGGTTAGAGGCTACAGCAGCTGCAGACTCCTCTTAAAAAGACAATGTCTGCGACTGACCCGGTGTGGTGACAAACTTGTTTGCTCTGAGCACTTGCACAGGGTAGGCTGCTCTGGGGTTACCGAGGCCATACAGAGGGACACTGAGTTGTCAGAGCTAGAGCTGGAGGTGAGGCTTTTTCCCAGGCAGAAATGCTTGCAGTATCCATTGTTCCTCTGTTGAGCCCTCCCTGCTCCCAGTGTGTGTATGCAGTGCAGCCAGAGCTGAGACATCATCAGACTGGATAACAGAGGTCAAACCACCCAGAGAGTTCCCTGAAACTCTGCCTCCCTCAACTTGCAGCCCTACCCAAGCCACATCCAGTTGTGTTCTCAGTGTCTCCTGTGCAACTTGCTGAGCAGCACCAAGACTCACACTGGTAGCAGTTGACCTCAGTTTCTGGCATGGCTTCTTGAGGCATCTATAAGCACAGTATCTGTGGACTGCTTGCTAAATCTTAACGGGTGGCCCCAGAGGGGCACAGTCTGGAGCTAAACTTGACCTGCAGCTGAACCCCTCTCAGGACTATGTTGCTGGATACTTACTACACAAAACCACGCTATTAAGACCGGGAAACTTAGGTGTTTTGATTATTTTATAGAAAGAGACACAGAAAGACAGCCTAAATGGGAAGACAAAGAAGCAGAAACCATATGAGAGAACAGAACATAAATCAAGGAAAAATGGAATCAAGTAATCTAACAGATGCAAAGTTTAAAATGCTGGTTATAAAGATGCTCAATGAAATTAAGAGAAGTGTAGATGAACTAAGTGAGAACTTAAACAAAGAGATACAAAACATAAAAATGGAAATGAAAATTATAAAGGGAACCAGTCAGAAATGAAAAAGACATTATCTGAGATGAAAAGTATATTAGAGGGAATCAACAGAGTGGAGGAAAAAGAGGATTGAAACACTGATATAGAGGAAGGTGATGCCAAGGACACCCAACCATAATGGCAAAAAAATGTAACCAAGAATATAATAATAATTTAAAGAGCCTATGGGACAAAATTAAGGGTAACAACATCCATGTCATAAGAGTACCTGAAGAGGGAAAAAAAAAGTTGAATATATATTTGAAGAAATAATGATGGAAAACTTCCCTAACCTGATGAAGGAAATAGACATACAACCCCAGGAAGCTCAAAGAGTCCCTAAAAAAATGAACCCAAAGAGGCTTACCAAGACACATCATAATTAAAATGCCAAAGTTTAAAAACAAATAGAGACTTTTAAAAGCAGCAAGGACAAAGCAATAAGTTACCTATAAGGGAGCTTCCATAAGACTGGCAACCAATTTTTCAAAAGAAACTTTGCAGGACATAAGGACTTGGCACAAAATATTCAAAGTGTTAAAAACCAAGATCTACAACCAAGAACACTTTATCCGGCAAAGCTATTATTTAGAGTCAAAGGACAGATAAAGAGCTTCACAGACAAAAAGAAGCTAAAGGAATTCATCAACACCAAGCCAGTGTAACAAGAATTATTGGTAAAACTTCTTTAAGAAGAAAAAACATGTATCAAAAACATGAATAAAGAATGGTAATAACTACATATTTATCAACAAGTACCTCGAATGGAAAAGAACTAAGTGCTCCAATCAAAAGATAGGGAAGTTGAATGGATAAGAAAACAAAACCCCTCCATATGCTACCTATAAGAGACTTACTTCAGATTAAAAGACACAGAGACTAAAAGAAAGGAGATGGAAAAAGATACTGCCTTGATGGACCTCGAGTGTATTGTGCTGAATAAAGTAAGTCTGATAGAGAAAGACAAATACCACATGATTTCACATATATGTGGAATCTAAAGAACAAAATAAACAACAGCAACAAAAAAAATGGAAACAAACTCATAGATACAGAGAATATTTCGAGGGCTACTAGACCATGAGAAGTGTTGGGGGATTGGGAGGGAGGGCAGTTAAAAAAGGCAAAGGGATTAAGTACAAATGGATAGATATAAAATAGTCATGGAAATATAAAGTATAGCATAAGGAAAATAGGCAACAATGTTGTAAAAAATATGTAAGGGGGAAGAAGGATACTTGATTTAGTGGGGTTACAACTTTGTGAGTTATATATATCTCTAATCACTATATTATGCAACTGAAACTAATATATTATTATATGCCAACTATAACCGAAAAAAAAAACTCATCAAATTGTACAATGTAAATATGAGCAACTAACTGTCTATTATACTTTGATAAAGCTGGGGGACAATATTTAAAAATAAATAAAATAGATCAGAACATATATGCATATGACAATACAGCTTATCAAAAACATTTAACACAGCTCTCAGAAAGTGATTAATCAAGCTGTCAAAAATTAGCATACATAGAAGATCTAAACAGCATGACTGATAAGTTTGAAATAATAGATATATGTAGACTCTTACACCCATCAAATATAAATATATATTTTTCAAGCACATATGTAATGTTTACAAAAATTGACTAATACAGACCACATAGTAATCCTCAATAAATATTTAAAAATATTATCATATAATTATGTTTGCTTATGAAATAAAAGTGAAAGTTATCAGCAAACAAAATGGGAATGGAGCTCAATTAGCAAAAATGTTAGCTGAAAAAAAGTCCATACATCTGGAAACAAAAATACCACTAAATATATCTTATTTGAAGATGAAAATATTAGAAATTATGAAACCAAAGCAAACAATAAAAATACTCTATGTGACTATATATGTGATAAAACAAATGTAATACTCAAAAGGAAATTTATAATTCTAAATATATCAGAAAACAAGAAAGATCTAAAACAAATCACTTGAGTGTACTATTAAGTGTAGACCTAAGTATAGGGTTCGTTTGTACTGAAAGTTTTTCTCTGTAGTTTTAATTCAATGCAGGAAGATTTAAAGAGCTATTACAACCTTCTTAATTTCCCCTTATCAGAGATTTCAATTTATGTTCTTCTAAGGACTTGAAGAATCATGTTCCTAGGAGTATTTCTTTTCCATCACTCTATTAAGGATAAGCGATAGGACTAATTTTGCTGGCACCCTTCCCTCATATAGCAGCACAGAACAAGCTGCATGATTCAGTACCAGCATCTCAGCTTTCACTTGCCCAGCTCTTTAGGATTCTTGCCCCCAAGCATCTGTGCCAGGAACCTTCATGAAATCACCTGATTCCCTTCTTCCCAGGCAAAGCCAGACAAGCGGCACCAGCACAGACTTGTCAGGTCTTTCTATTTTCCTGGTCCTAAATCATTTTATTTCCCCTCATTCTTTTTCAAATATTGATTTGGAAATATTGATGATTAGTAAAATAAATTGTCTAGTTGCCACTTGTATAAAATTTCCTTCTTTCTTTAAAGATTAAAATATAAAAAGATAAAATAAAACAGGACTAAAGGCTCTGGAAGTATACATATATAGATATAGATATCTACACATATATATTCATATATTTATATATATATATATATTAGGAGAGAGAGACAATATTTAGCCCTTCCTTGCTCTACATTCTAAGGATACAGCAACAAACCAAAATGACAAAAATCTCTGCCCTGGGACCTTACAATCTTGTTGGAGGAAGAAAGGAAGCAATACACAAAATAAATCAGTATATCCTAGTACATTGATGCTGAGGAGAAAAGAAAAACAAATAATATCTAAAGAGTGGCAAGACCTGGGAGAGGGATAGGTGCCAATGATTAAAGCACAGATTTAGAGCTTAATTCTGACTCCAGTCAGAAAAAGACCGTATCACCATTCTCTAATTACCCAATACCAAAATTATTATCACTATAGATGCCTTTTATCTTACTCCCATCAATGTTGCCACCAATTTCTTTAGATTATTCATTTCTAACAACTCATGATCCATTTTTTCTTCCCATTTCCTAAATGTGAATGTCTTTGCCCTCTTTCCTCCCAAGACCCTGCTCATAACATTCCCCTTCCAGGCAGCCTCTCAGGAGGCTTAACCAAGACAACCTCCCTGGTTTCTGCATTCCATCTTATTTGTTGTCAACAACTTTTTGGGGGAACTTAGCACTTACTGCTATGACCTCTTGTATGTTTGAATACAAAGGAAATCTCCAGTATTAATGCTTTGGGGATGAAACTTTTTCTGTATCAAAGTATATGAATGATAAGAAAAAAATTACAAACTGTTGAAGCTATGCTACAAAGGCTTGCAATTGACATTACGAGATGCTCCATGGAGCTTTCTGGATAACTGAGGAATTTCACTGAATAGCTCCTGAAGCCTTAGCTTCCTCATCTATAAAATGGAAGGGTTTTATTTTTTTTTTAATTTTTCAATTACAGTTGACATACAATATTATATTAGTTTCAGGTGTACAATGTAGTGATTAGATATTTATATAACTTACAAAGTTATCAGCCTGATAAAATTAGTACCCATCTAACACCGTACATAGATATTACAATATTGACTTACATTCTTTATGCTATACTTATATCTCCATGACTGTTTTGTAATTACCAATTTGTGCTTTTTAATCCCTTTCCTCTTTTCATCTATCCTCCCAATGTCTCCCCACAAATCTGGCAACCATTAAAATGTTCTCTGTATCTATAAGTTTGTTTTTGTTTTGTTTGCTTATTTGTTTTGTTTTATAGATCCTACATATAAGTAAAATAATATGGTATTTTTCTTTATCCGTCTGACTTATTTCACTTAGCATAACACCCTCAGGTTCATCCATGTTGTTGCAGATGACAAGATTTCATTCTTTTTTATAGCTAAGTATTACTCCATTTTATATCACCTGACAATCTTATGGGAGCTCCCTTGTAAGTAACTAAGTGCTTTTCTCTTGCTGCTTTTAAGATTCTCTCTTTGTCTTTAACCTATGACATTTTAATTATGACGTGTCTTGGTGTGGGCCTATTTGAGTTCGCCTTGTTTGGGACTCTTTGTGCTTCCTGGGTTTGTATGTTTATTTCCTTTATCAGGTTAGGGAAATTTTCCATCATCATTTCTTCAAATAGTTTTTCAATTACTCGCTCACTCACTCTTCTCTTTCTGGTACTCCTATGATGCTAATGTTGATACACTTGATGTTGTTCCAGAGACCCGTTAAACTATCCTCATTTTAGAGGGATTCTTTTTTCTTGTTGCTGTTCTGATTGCATGTTTTCAGCTATCTTATTTTCCAAATTTCTGATTCAGTCTTCTGCTTCATCCAATCTATTGTCGATTCCCTCTAATGTATTCTTTATTTTAATTATTATATTATTCATTTATGATTGGTTATTTTTTCATGTTTTATATCTCTATTTTTATTTCCTACCTCTTTGTTGAAGTTCTCACTAAGATCATTGAGCATCCTATAACCAGTGATTTGAACTCTGCCTCTGGTATATAGTTTGTCTTCATTTTGTTTCGTTCTTTTTCTGGAGTTTTATTCTGCTCTTTCATTTGGGACATGTTTCTTTGTCTCCTCATTTTGGCTGCCTTTCTGTGTCTGTTTCTATGTATTAGGTAGAGCTGCTATATCTCTCACTTTGGGTAGAGTAGCCTTATGTAGTAGGTGTCCTGTGGGGCCCAGTGGCCCAGTTTCCCTGGTCATCAGAGTCAGGTGTTTCAAGTGTGTCCTTTGTATGGGTTGTTTATGTCCTCCTGTTACAGTTGAACCTTGTTTACTTTTGGCATATCAATGGGAGGGATTGACCCTCAGGTTGATTAGTCATGAGGACTGGCTGTGACTACAATAGATGAGCTGTTGTGCAGTGGCTGACTCTATGAAGCTGGAATTGCTTTTGCAAGCTGGCCACTAGGTGTCTTTTTTCCTGGGGCCTCTTGGACAGGGGCTCTAGTGTAGGCAGGAGTCAGCCACTGCCCGTTCCCTGTCTTGGGACACTTTGCATGAGCTACAAAGTGATCTTCAGGTGATTGCCACTTGCGTTGTGTTTGGAGGTGCCTGAAGGTGGCTAAGCTGCAAAATGAGTCTGGATGTTACCAGTGCTGGGCTTGGGACTGCTTAGCAAGAGGTAATGAGCATGCCAAGGCCAGATGCTGCTTTCTTGTGTTTCGTAAACCTTTGAGAAACTTTAGGGCTGTCCATGACATGATCCAAGACAGGCCATTTGTCTAAAAAAGCCACAGGAAGAGGCTTGGGTAGGCCTAAAATTTGAGTGGGATAGGGGTCTCAGGGAATCATTAGTGTGGGGCAAAAGGTGTTAGCCAGATTGATGGAGACTCAGATATGGCCCTTGCCTGCATGTGCAATCTGAATATTGGGAGGGCTCAACAAAGGAACTGCTTCTTACAGCAGTTCTGTCTGGGAGAAAGCTGCCCCTCCAGCTCTTGCCCTGAAGCCAGACAATTCAGTTCCTCCTCATATGTTTCTGGCACCTTTACAGCTGTTGCTCTATCCCTGGAGCTCAGAGCGGGTGAGTCTGTCAGAGAGTAAGTCCGTGTGCAGGCCATTTAAGAGGAATGCCTGGTACTCCAGCCACCTTGTATCTCACTCAGCCACAATCTTCTTGATTTTCACAGCTAGAAGTTATGGGGACCTCTCTTTCCAGCACCTGGACCATTGGCTAGGGAGCTTGGTTTGGGGCTTGAATTCCTCCCTCCTCAGGTGGGACCTCCACAACTGAGATATCCCTCCCAATTTTTAACCGCCATGTGTGACTGTGGGACTAGCCCATTTTGCATATCTGCCCCTCCTACTAGTCTCAACATGGTTCCTTCTATATATCATTAGTTATGGGACTTGTTTTTGGCTAAATTTCATGTGATTCTCAACGATGACTTTTCTATAGTTTAGTTGTAATTTTGATGTGGTCATTGAAGGAGGCAGGCATAGCATTTACCTACTTCGCCATCTTGACCAGACTGAAATTGAAGATTTTGAGGTTGGTAGAGTCGTGGGCAGTTAAGGGTGTTTTGGAGTGAGCTTACAGAATCTTTCCTTTCTGCTTCTTTGAAATGACTAATTAAGAGTTCTCCCCATTTTATCTGTTTAAATCATTCTCCAGGGCCAAAGACATTTTTTGAAATATAACATTTTGCCACCTGAGAGCCCCTCTTCATTTTTCCCCTTCTATCACGAATCAGCTAAATACAGGCACACCTTGAAGATATTGTGGGTTCTGTTCCAGGCTACCTCAATAAAGTAAGTAGTAATCTTTTTGCTGTTAGAGGCTCTTGCCTTCAATTTGTAAAAAGGGAAACATCTGTAAAACACAGTAAAGCAAAGGGCAATAAAATGATGTATACTTTTTATAGTTTTTTAACCTGCAATATTCTCAGAAGGGTTCTGGGCACCCCAAGGAGACATCCTACCTTTTGAGAAATGTAACTCTTTGCTGAGAAGAAGCTCATCTGTAAGTGTCTATATGTAAGGTTGTTAAAAATGGTATCCTAGTCTTCTCTGCACTTAGGTTTCATCCCATAAATGAATGTGAACATCAAGTTTATCAATCCCGCCCCCCTTTCTGGTGTTAATTTGAGTAGCTTGAACCCAAAACCCAGGAGCTGTCAACTACCACAGGAGAAACTGCTACATAAGTCTCTAAATTTAGTAGTCAGAGCCAAATCCTGGAGGGAACTTCCAAATCTCCCTCTGATCCCATATTCTTACTATAGTAGTAAGATAATAAAGTACATTTAGTATACATTACATAATAAATCTTTGTCTCTCCACTCAAACCCAAGTTCTTTGAAAGGAGAACAAGTTCCTATAACCGCATGTCTGTTAGTCTTTACCACCTTGTATATGACATAGGGGTTCTTTTCCCCATTGATTAATTGAATCTACCAAACACAAATGCAGGGTGTTTCCACACACCACATCTATCAAACATTGTTTGTGATTGGGCCCCTAATAGGAAGGCGGCAACTTCAAGGTATCTTTAACTCTTTAGCTTTTGTGTCACACACTTGATGAAAAGAAATCTGACAATGTCACCACATAAATAACAGAAGGAATTCCAATGTTAACAACAACAACAACAACAACAACAACAAAAACGCAGTAAAGTTCTGAGACTAATGTACAGTGTCTTTCATTGAAAGGGATAAGACTCATGAAAACTAAAGTTTCCACCACTGTGTAAGCTTTTTCTTATAAATCACTGATTGGAGACATGAAATTGCAAATTACTTCAAGGTGGTAGGCTACTTTCTAGTGATACACATTACCATAGACTCTGAGTTGACAATGCTAACAGTGGTGTTAGCAATTTAACTTCTGTGAAGCTGCCATGATGAAATTGATCTTAAATGAAAAGCCACTAAAAATGGAATTATTAGCTACATGGGCAAGAAAAGAAAGAAAATGCTTAGTGAAAAAGAAAAAAAAAATTAGAAAAATCACCTGTGCAATTTCTTGCTTTGTTATAATAGCTTTAAAGATGGACTATACTAAGCGCCAAGTGGCCAAGCAACCATGCTTTGTTATTCTCAGCTGCAACCAATCCCATACCTGCTCATACTCATTAACCATTATGTTTGAGAGCCTTTTTGTAATTTTCATATAAGGGAGCATTTTCTTTTCACCTCAGTAATGAACTATGCAGTGCATGCAGCTGAAGAGAAAAACTAGCCAGCACCCAGGGATGATAAACAAGGACCAGACAGTCCAGGGTATACATGAGGCGGGCACCCAGATTCATGAGATGCCAGGGACAGAAAGACCTTTTCTGGCCAGCAGCCCTAGGAAGCTAGCAAGCACTTCTCCCAGAGTCAAGGACTGAAGCTCTTTTCTCAAATGTACTCTCATTACAAGTTTGACATTTTTACAGATATACAACATTCCCATTTTTTAAATTTTCTCCTGGAAGCCTAACCCACATTGACAGTAATTATGTTTAGTAGAGTGTCCAAAGTAACTGGGATTTAAAGATTTCCAATGACCTATGCAGTCTAATAAATACTTGTGCCAACATAACCAGAATCATACACAAATTTTTAAAGGTATTCACACTCATGTAGGGTGATTTTGGAGAGGGAGGCTTAGAGACAATTAAAGTTCTTCCTACAATGCCCTTCTTGCAATTACTGTCAATCACTCGATGTTTTCCTAAGCATCTATTTTGCTCAAATGCCATTCTTGCTTATATGTTCTTCTGTCAGTATTCTCACAGCCCCAGTCAGTGTTAACTGCTGGAGAAGGCCTAACGTCTATGTGAATATTAGGAATACTGGCCCTAGCTGGGTCTCCCTCAATGTCTTTAGTGCCTAATGTCAGAGACTTGACTTCTTTGGGGCTCAGTGCATTGACTGTCTCAGTCCTCCCTCGCTTTTCTTATTTCTTTCCTTCGTATAACAGAAAAGCAAAAAGGAAATATCTCCTTGAGGAACTGAGTTTGCTCACCAGTTGGGAAGCTTTGCCAGGACTGTGGCATAATTCTGAGTAAGTTCCCTCTCCACTTTGGCTCAGAGCCAACATGTGCCTCATCCCTGAACCCCCTGTTAATTAGCATTTCGGAAGGAGGGAGGGAGAGAGATAGCCAGCACAGAATGGACAAGGATTTCCAGGCAGCAGGACCTGGGAACAGGGCCTTAACTAGCCAACGAAGTTCCCTTACCTGCAGAGGGCAAGTGCTGCTTTTCATTCATTGTCTTAGATGTGTCCACCTGTGTCTCTGTCTCCCAGACTTGGGAACTCCCTTGGGTGGAGTTGAGGGGAGGAAGCAGAAGACTTTGCTCACTTCTTATCATCAGGCTTCACTTTGGCCCTTTATTATTCCCCTTTCCCTTCATCCCCATCTGACACTCTGATTTTACCTGAATGAAAATATTAAGAAAGGAGCAAAAGGTACCTTGAAAGCTTCTCACAGAACCTCTTCATGTTGGCCCCAACAGACAGACATTCATGGGTAGTTCAGAGAGTGGATGTACTGCTCCCTGATAGTGGTCTAATTGTTTGCATTTATTATTATTATTATTATTATTATTATTATTATGCTATAAAGAAGTTACCCAGATTTCATGAGAAAAAGATTTATATCTCCTATTATTCTACAAAATACTCCCAAGTTTAACTCACTAAAGCCCAATCCAAAATGAAGGCTTGATCTGAAAGACTTTTAGGAAGAGACACAGAGCAGTGAGCCTGCTTTGCCCCACCCTCCACCAACTCCCCCCACCTCCACACACACACACACACACACACACACACACACACACACACAGTGTGACCCCCGCCCAGATCTGTTTGTGAACACACACCCTTGACTCTATTGGCTCTATGAGCACTGTGGGTTGTGATGAGGGGAAGAAAAACATTAACAAAGAGGAAAGATATAAAAGGGATATAAAAAAATAAAATACGGTGAATAAAAATAGGAGCAAAGGAATAAGAGCAAATGAGAAGGGGGACACCTGGAAAAACTCCAGTGGGACGCGTATAATGTCAACATAGGGACATCTGAGGGAGACACCACTCTACCTCATATGATGAAAACGCCTAAGCTTTTTAGCAGTTAAATACAAGTTTTACCAGCAAGCTTCTCTCATTTCCACTGCTATCTCTCAACTCCAAGTCAAGGTCTCCTCACCTAAACTATAAATTAGCCTTATCACCTGCCTCCCTGCCCACCAGACTGTTTTACAATAACAGCCAGAAAGCTCTTTTTAAAGCATGATTCTGTCATTCTCTAATTAAAACCTATTAAAGGGACATACCTCCCTCAATGCAAATGCAGAGCAAAAACAGATAAAATAGACAAAGAGAAAACTAAAGGCCATTAACCAGCCTCAAAACACAGGAAAATCTCTTCTTGAACCAAAACACACAAGTCAATGGGTTCTGCTGAAACCATGAGTCAGTTGGATGCTCATTCTGAAAGGCTATGCAGTCTGCAGTTCAGTTGGAGTGGTGTAAAGGAAACAATTACTTCAATCAAGAGTGAGAATCAGGGCTACTATCACTGACCAACTGCATTCCCACTCCCAACACCTACCCACCTATGAAAGAAGCTAAAATCAATAGGTAGCCACTCCCCAGGTGCTAGAATTTTTAATAAGTTACAAGCCTAGAAAGGAAAAAGAAGATAGAAATGCAATATCCAATCAAGTCAGGAAGCAAGCCACAATATTCCAATACCACTATGGATAGGAACCCTGTAATGCTGCTTAGGAGAGGGAGTCCTGAGCAGCTGGGAAAAGTTAACCACAAGCCATTGGCCCAGGAGGTGTAAGCAAAAGAAGAAGAAGAAGAAGAAGAAGAAGAAGAAGAAGAAGAAGAAGGAGGAGGAGGAGGAGGAGGAAGGAGGACTTAGTAGAGATGATTATTATGTAGTTGAGGAACAGGAAAAGAAAAGCCGCCTCATCCTCCTCCTCCCTCCTCCTCACCCACCTCCTCCTCATCCTCCTCCTCACTCCTCCTCCCTCCTCCTCCCCTCTCCTTCTTGTTTCTGGAAGAAAAACAAAAACAAAAACAAAAACAAAAGATTTCGACTCAAAATAAGCAAAATTCCAAAACAAAGGAAGAAATCTAATACTTAGTAAGAAAGCCAACATGTCTCATGAACATAGATGGAAAAATCTTAAATAAGATACTAGCAAACTGAATGCAGCAACATATTAAAAAGATTATACACCATTATGAAGTGGGCTTCATCCCGGGGGCACAGGGATGGTTCAACATATGCAAATCAATTAATGTGATATACCACATAAACAAATTAAAAACTAAGAATCATATGATCATATTGATAGATGCAGAAAAAGCCTTCAACAAGATACAGCATCCATTTATGATCAAAACACAACAAAATCGGTATAGAAGGTAAGTACCTTAACATAGTAAAGGCCATATATGACAAGCCCTCAGCCAGCATTATACTGAATGGTGAAAAACTAAAAATCTTCCTTCTAAGATCAGGAACAAGGCAAGGCTCTCTACTACGGCTACTGTTATTCAATATAACATTGGAGGTCTAGCGAGTGTAATCAGGCAAGAGAAAGATATAAATGACATCCAAATAGGAACCGAAGAAGTTAAACTGTCACTATTTGCAGATGACATGATTCTCTAATATAGAAAACACTAAAGACTCTGCTTTAACACTACTAGAAACAATAAGCAAATACAGTAAAGTCTCTGGAAATAAAATCGACCTTTAAACATCCATAGCGTTCCTATGCTCTAATAACAAAGTGACAGAAAAAGAAGTGGAAAAAATAATTCCTTTTGCAATTGCAACAACAACAACAAAAATACCTAGGAATGAATTTAACAAAATAGATGAAGGACCTATATATGAAAACTATAAGACCCTAATAAAAGAAAGCAAAGAAGTAACATAGTTAAAATGATCCTATTACCTAAAGCATTATACAGATTTAATGCAATCCCCATCAAAATCCCATCGGCATTTTATAAAGAAATGGAACAAAAAATCATCAGATTTGTATGGAAGCACAAAAGAACCGAATTGCCAAAGCCATTCTATAATATTCTATTATAGAATAATAGAATCTCGGAATTGGACCTTTTTCCAACCTCCTAGACATTGAAGAAATCCCACCTAAATCATAACTGACCAGATTATTCCATCTCACATTACATCTGAATTTAGGTATTCCCTATTTGACAAAGATATTTGTTCCACTTTTAGATGACTCTCATAGAAAGATTTTTTCCCCTAAAATCTGCATCCACAAAACTTTTCCCTGTGGTTTCTAATTTTTTCTCATCAAGTGTAGCTTGTACTCTGATGTATTAATCCTATTTTGTTTATTGTCTATATTTTATGACATTTTGACATATTGGGGTAGGGGTATGGGCTGCCTGGCTGGGGATAGACTGTTCCTCCCAGGGCTAGCTAATTTCTAAGATAATAAAAAAACTCACCTGTGAACATGATTTCCAATACAAACCAACTGATCCAAAGTTCATACACCCAACCACCACTTTTATCTAACTTTCACAGACCAAGCCAATATTTCCCCTGCCCTAAACCAGCCCAGGGCCAGGTTCTAGAGAACTTAGGACAGCCCTTATGCCCCAAAGCCTGCTGGAATTATTCAAAGTAGCCAATCCCAAACTATTTCTCCTGCCCTGCCTTGTTTTTAACATAGAAAACACAATAAAGTCTGTGGCCTATGCTTTCCTGTCACTCCTTTCTGCCTCCTGACCAACACTGGTGCTCCTCCACATGGCCCCACATGGCATGCTATGCTGCTCCTCTCAAAAACTGTAAGTAGTGAAAAATTTTCAATGACAGGGGGAAAACATCAGGGTCTTCCCAGGGGGCTTGGGGCAGGGGGGAGACAAAAATCAGAGCCTTCCAAAAAGGAGGGAGGCAGAGTTTTAACCTCTTGTGTGTGAATGTGTGAATGAATGAGTGGCTTAGCCAGTTTGACTCAGTCAGGTACAATATGGAGTCTGAGTGGACTCGTCTGCAATTCCATAATGCACAGCATATGGTCCAGGGTGGCATTGGTCTAGTGTTCAATTGTAAGTCACGAAGATGAGTCTGCTACAGCCAAGTGTCACCTAAGCTCATTCGGAACACAGCCAGATGAGCACCTGAGTGGTCTCCTCTTTGGAGGAAGCACCCACTTTTGTTTGTCTTTGTACCACTGATAAAGGGTGGGATACACAGGGAGGGAGAACAATTGATTACTGATTTGGTTTAAGAAATGTATATCCCCAAATGGCCCTTTTGACATAGGGGCCCTCTGTCAGATTACTTTTTAAAAATTTTAAGGTCTATTTTCCCCCTCCATTAGGAAACTCCTAAGGCAAAATGGGTGGAGGTTCCTCTAACCCAAACATTTTAAACTGTAAGTTGAAAAACTTTAAGGAAGGTCTCCCAGGGGGTTATGGGGTCGAGCTGACCCCAAGAAAACTTCGTATTCTTTGTGAGCTTGAGTGGCCCGCCTTCAGGGTAGGATGGCCTCTGGAAGGGACCCTGGACCTCCCCAGTGTTAGGGCTGTATACCAGGTAGTGACAGGGACCCCTGGAAATCCAGAACAGTTTCCATACATAGACTCATGGTTGCAAATCACTACTGTAGTGCTCCATTGGGCCTGGTTCTGTGCAAATAGGCAAGGACAGAGTAAGGTATCTGTGGCCTGACCAACCCAGGGAAAGGACAAGAAAGAGCCAGCAAGAGTCATCCACCAAGGGGACCCTGAGGAAAAACCTTTCTTCCCACTGTCGTACATTCTAACAGCTCCATTAGTCCCTGCCCAGTCACTCTATCCCCAATTACCAGACAGCCCTCCACCATCAGTGTCTTTGCAGCCCCAAGAGCCTGAGCAGCCACCAAACCTGAGTCCACACATCTTCACTCCACCACACAGCCAGCCCAGCAGCCTGCAGCCTTCCAGAGGTCTCTCTGAGAGACACGAGACCCTTTTGAGGTTAGCAAAGACGACACATTCCAGCTAGGCCACCTTGTCCTCTGCTATCAGCCTTGAAGCACAACCGACTGCCTCAACTGGAAGCAGCACACCCCATCCTATTCAGAGAAACCCTAGGGAATGATTGACCTGCTCAAGTCCATCTTACAACTTATCGGCCTCCCTAGGATGTCTGCTCCTCCTAATTCTCTTCAACACCCAAGAATGACACCAAATTCTGTCAGAAGCATGAGAGTGGCTCCAAGGATAAGCACTAGATGGTGCACCAGACCCTAAAGCATGGGCCTTAGATGCTGCGCCTGACATCAGGTCCAATTTGGACTTCTACATCCTGAATGGAAGAGAGTCTCTCGATAGTTACCAGCAGGCCGTACTGCAGGGGGTGAAAGCTGGGGCCAAAAAGCCAACAACATGTCCAAAACAGCAGAAGTACTCCAGAATCCAGATGAGTCACCCATAGAGTTCTGTGAGAGACTAAGTGAGGCATTCTGAATGTATACCCCTTTACTGAGCTGTCCACTCATTCTGCAAAGCCCACTCATGTTGGTTAGAGGGTCACCTAGTGACTCATGAGTACTTGTATCTACCAGAGTGCCCCAACCCTCTTTTGGGTAGAGACTTATTAACAAAGCTTGGAGCACAGATCATCTTTGCCCCCAGAAAGCCCACCAGTCTTACCCCAGGGAGGCAACCTACTCAAATGATGGCTGTGACTGCACCCAGGGAAGATGAATGGCACCTCTATTCTTTGGAAGGAAAACCAACAAATCCTGTTAGAAGAGTTCCCTGCTCTCTGGGGAGAAAAGGGGCCCCCAAAATCATATACCCATCATGGTAGACCCGAGGCCAGGAGCCATTCCTATCACACAAAGGCAATATCCAGTGCCATGGGAAGTATGCTTGGGAATTTGGGACCACATCCAGCATTTGTATGATACTGGAATTCTAGTTGAGTGTCAGTCACCTTGGAACACTTCTCTCTTACAGGTCAAGAAGCCTGGAAGGAACGACTACTGCCTCATCCAGGACCTCCGCACCCTCAACAATGCAGTGATCATGATCTACCCAGTGGTCCCAAACCTGTACACACTCCTGAGTCTCTTACCTGCCCAAGGAAGCTGATTCACCTGCCTCAATTTCAAAGATGACTTTTTCTGCTTCCAGTTATCACTGGCCTGCCAGCTTTTGTTTGCCTTTGAGTGGGAAGACCTGCACACCAGGAGAAAGATACAATTTACTTGGACTTGACTGCTGCAGGGCTTCAAAAACTCATGCACCCTCTCTGGCAAAGTGCTGGCTACAGTTCTTGCTGCCTTCCCCGGAGAGACTTTGAACTGCACTCTACTCCAGTACGTAGATGACTTGTTGCTGGCTAACCTCACCCAAGAAGATTGCTGGAAAATTACTAGAACCTGCTCTTACCATAGGATACAAGGTGTCATGGAAGAAGACTCAAATCTGCAAACAAGTCAGACACCTTGGACTCATCATCTCAGAAGGACATCAGGCACTTGGACACAAAAGGAAACTGGCCATCTGTGCAATACCTCATCCAAACGCCAAGAAAGGGGTCCGTGAATTCCTAGGGGCCACAGCTAGGTCTGGTAAAGACCCCCTGGAATAGGGCTCTAAACAAGAAAAGGCCTTCAAAGAAATAAAGAGACTTTTAACTAGTGCCCCGGCATTAGGACTACCAGATGTGACATGGGACTTTAACCTATTCATACATAAGAAGAATCATACTGCACTGGGGGTCCTCACACAAACAGGCCACGGCAGTACCCAATTGCATGTCTGTTGAAATGGCTAGATCCTGTGGCTGTGGGATGGGCTCCATGCCTCCAGGCTTTAGCTGCGATGGTAGTCCTGGTCACAGAAGTGGACAAGCTCACACTGGGACAGAATTTAAATGTAAAGGTCCTCCATGCTGTTACTTTATTAATAAATAATCAGAGACACAAGTGGCTGACAAACGCCAGGATAACTTGTTATCAGGGACTGCTTTATGAAAATCCATGCGTCTTCCTCAAGACTATGTGGACACTGAATCCTGCTACTTTTCTGCCCACTGAGGAGGGGCCTTCTGACCATAATTGTGAAGAGGTCACAGATGAAGTATACTCAAGCAGACCGAACTTGACTGACATTCTTCTTCAGAACCCAGAACTAGTATTGTTCACCAAAGGGAGCAGCTTCATCCATGAAGGACAAAACAAAGCCAGCTAGACAATAAAAACCACAGGTGAGGTGATCAGAGCTGAGGCTTTGTCACAGGACTAGTTGGCACAGTGGGCCAAGCTATGGGTACTCATCCAGGAGCTATAGCAGGCTGAAGGGAAATGGGCCAACACCTACACTGACTCAAGGTATGCATTTGTTACTTTACATGTACAGGGAGCCATTTATAAAGAAAGGGGACTACTGACAGTGGGAGGAAAAGAAGTCAAAAACAAAGAAGAAATCCTTCAACTGCTAGAGACAGTCTGGAAGCCTTCTCAGGTGGCAGTCATTCATTGCAAAGGCCACCAGAGAGGAACCAACCCTATCAGAAGGGGAAACTGACTGGCAGACCAATCAGCTAAGGAGACTGCCTACCAACCAAGTGCCACTACAGGTCCTGAGCCAGTCTCCAAGGTTCTCCTAGCACCAGAATTGCCTCTGCCCTCAAAATACACCAAGGAAGAAGAACAATGGGCCTTAAGTGAAGGGGAAATCAAGAGAAAGGAGGGCTGGTGGGAGCTTCCAGATCAAAGACTCTTTATTCTCCCTATGGTGGCAGCTTAGCTGGTAACACAATACCATGAGTTGACTTGCCTAGGGAAGACTACTTTAGAAAGTCTGTTAGGCCGCTACTATTTCATAGTCAAGCTTCCAACCCTATGTACCTAGATCGGTGTTAGATGTGTAACTTGCACATGAAATAATGCTAACCAAAGGCAAAAATCCAAACCAGGGGTGCAAACAATTGGGACTATGCCCTTTGAAGACCAAGAAGTGGACTTTACCAAGGTCAAGCCCTGCCAGGGCCACTGACATTTGCTTGTGTTAGTTTGTACCTACTTTGCATAGGATGAAGCTTTCCCTACACACACTGAACAGGCACGAGAAGTAACTAGAGCCTTGTTGAGGAAAACTGCCCCTCTCTATAGGATCTGACAATGGACCTGCCTTTGTGTCTGAGATACTCCAGACTCCGTCCAAAGCTCTGGGAATCAAATGGAAGCTCCACACAGCATACAGGACACAAGTTCAGGGAAAGTTGAACACATGAACTGGATCCTCAAGACAACTCTTGCTAAGCTTTGTCATGTTACTTTTGATTGATTTACTGCCTTTGGCTCTACTCCGAGCACAACGTACCCCAAGGCTTTCAGGCTACTTCCCATTTGAATCCCCAGGGATAGAAAAGTTAAAAGGAGACCCTTGTTTGGTAGCTGACCTAGAAATATCCTGACATCTTCAGGCCCTAGGGAAAATCCTCCACCACATCATCCAGGAAATCCTAGAAAGATCCCCAATCCCCTTAGGAAATTTGGTCCACCTCTATCAGCCAGGAGATAAAGTATGGTTGAAGATTGGAAGAAGGAGCTACTCCAGCCAATCTGGACTGGCCTTCACACTGTTATATTAGCAACTCCCACTGCTATTAAGGTTGCAGGTATCACCTTGTGGGTCTACCACATCCAGGTAAAAAGAACGACAACTCCCAAAAAATGGGAGACTTGGACTGCAGAACCGCTTCCTGATCAGCCACTTCAAGTTATGTTCTGGAGGCATCAGAGATCCACCTGAGATCTTCAGCCATGCTCTGGCCACCCCTGGAAGCTGGCCAGTCTATGCATGGTACAAGCTTGAGGACCAACCATCTGGACTGTCCAGATGTATTGTTATCATCCTTTAACTCTAACCCTCTTTAGTACACTTGTCCTGCTGCTTGCTTGCTTCAGGGTTAGCCTCAGTAGCACCCACCGATTAAACCCTGAGTCACTTTGGCCCTGGCCTATTTAGCCTACATCGGGATCCTCTTGGTTCTTGCATGTTCAGGCTAAACTCCTCTTCAATAAGTTTCTAGAGGCTTTGTTTAATTGCCATTGGTTGTTTCAACTTAATGTAATTATGAGGAAAATCCTTTCTTTATTAATTCTAGTAGGATTTTATACTCAGGTAGTCCAAGCACTGGTGTCTGTTAACTCAGCCTAAAAGGGAATTATGGATACTAAGTACTTATATGGGACTTTTAATTTAGTTTATCATCTCTTGAACTCTTCCAACAGTGACTTGGCTCTGCTTATCTCCATCTTCTGCCTGCTACTCATCTGTCCCCATCCCCAACCAGTATTGGGCAATAAGTAATATGACTCTTCACCCCAAGTATCAGGGAGGCCTCCCATTTGAATCGATGAATATAGAAAATTTACTTGATTTCCAAATCACTGACATGACTAAAGGTACACTGACAGGTTGGGCAGTTAACCTCTTAATGTCCTACAAAACCAACTTAACTCAGCAAACTCTCCTGAGCCTCCAATTTAGGGAACAATATCAACTTCTACTAATCTTAAGTTTCAGGTGCACCTTTGTATCAAGAGAAGTCAAGGCCTGAGCCAGAGCCAAAATTTAGGTTCCCTTGAAGACTCTCATGCAATTATACTATGGAAATAAAACCCTCAAAAGACTGGTCTAGTTTCCAAGTAGCATAGGTTGCACTATTTAAGAAACCTGTATGATTCTCATAGAAACCCAACATAGACTACAGGATTACTAAACGAAAATTCAGGTTACTGTCAGGGGAGGCCAAATGACTGCTTAAGCATCCTTTTTTTGGGAATCCTGCTCTGAACCCTCCCAAGGAGGCTACCTACTCTTACCAGCATATGAAAACCTCACTGAATGGGTCTATATAGATACTAAGAGAAATTTTTTACATTGGAAAAATAAAATCTCTGGATCATCTCAGGATAATTCCTATGGACTCCTCTAACCCCTCAGAAGGGCAGTTCTAGCAGGGATACTTTTGACCTGAGAATCTGAAAACAGCAAAAGGCCGAATGATCACCTTTTCACTATTGAGATGAGTTTTTGTCTTAGAACCCCAAGATATTCTTTCTTTATAGAACCAGTTCATATCTTGGTCTCCTGGCTAACTAGACAGGGACCTGTACCCTAATTTACTTGGCCCCTGAAATAAAGACCACTCCCAACAACAAGTCTATGACCATACCTCAAACACACACAAGAACCAAATGAGCAATACAATTCATTCCTCTTCTTATAGGCCTTGGCATCACCACAGGTGTAGGCACTGACACAGTCAGCCTAGCTTCCTCTCTGTCTAATTACCAAAGTATATCTAAGGACATAACTGACAAATTAGAAAACATATCCAAAAGCATGGTCACTTTACAAAGCCAATTAAATTCCTTAGCAGAAGTAGTTTTACACACTGGAGGAGATTTGATCTTCTAATGGCCGAAAAAGGGGGGTTACGCTTATTTTTAGAAGAAGAATGTTGTTTTTATGTTCATCATTCTGGTATAGTTCGAGATGCAGCCAAGAGTCTTACAGATAGAGCCTCAAAATTTCGCGAACAATTAAACAAGTCATGGGGGTCTTGGTCCAGAATATAGAGTTGGGAATCCTGGCTTTTCCCACTTGGAAGTCCTCTCCTCAAACTTTTCCTAGCTTTTTTATTTGGTCCCTTTATCCTGAACTGTCTTGTCAAGTTTGTCTCCTCATGTCTAGAATCCATAAAGTTACAAATGATTGTGACATCTGGACTGCCCTTATACCAACTCCTAGGCCAAGAAAATCAAGAGGTTGGTGCCCTATAAGAATTTAAAGGGTATCAAAAGGAGGGAATGAAGAGGAATTTTTCACTAAAATGGTTAACCTTAGGATCAGCTCTTTGTTCTACTTCTGTAGATATGCTTGCCCCATAGGCTGAAAGGTAGGGTGACCTCGAGAGTAACTAAAGACTCATCTCCCCTTTGCATTTTCTGTCTAGATAACAGATGTATTGCCTAAGTTCCTATTTGAAAATCTCATGCCCTGTAACTGCCTGAAGCCCATAGCAACTCCCACGCTCTGTAACCCATTGCAACTTCAGCTCTCTGTACCCACCTGAGGAAAAATTAGCCAATCAGCCTATGCCAACTGTAACTACATGTATAAGCCCTATAAAAATAAATTTCCCCTGAACTTCAGGCCCAGATCTTCAGAGCATTAGCTCTTCTGGGACCATCGGCATAATAGGCCTGAGTTCTCCAACTCTCCGAGTGGTGCTTGATTTCTCAGTGGTCTAATTATCCTGCAACAAGAGAAAGACAAATACTGTATGATCTCATTTATATGTGGAATCTAAAGAACAAAATAAATGAACAAACAAAACAGAAAAGTATTCATAGATACAGAGAACAAACTGATGATTGCTAGATAGTGGGGGTATTGGGGGACTGGGTGAAAAATGTGAAGGGATTAAGAAGTACAAATTGGTATTTACAAAATAATCATGGCATGTAAAATTCAGTATAGGGAATATAGTTAATATTCTAGTGGGTAATAGACTCCAAGGGGGATCACTTAGTAATTATATAAATGTCTAACCACTATGCTGTACACCTAAAATTAATATAATATTGAATATCAGTACTAATTGAAAAATAAAAAATTTAAATATATATGTATGTAATATATATTCTAGTTTTATTGATGAAAATTATGTTGAATTCATCAGAATAGCTTTTTCATCATCTAATACCCTATATATTCCAATAGTGTTTTGCAATTTACAAAAATAAAAAATTTAATTGGTCGCAAAAATGTGAGGGTGCAGAAAATCTTCTACTTGAAGATGTCAATTCTAGAAGGTACAACAAATGGAATTGCTGAACTTAAACCAGGTCTTCTGTCTCTATGACCACATCCTCTTTCACCCTACCATTGTAAAGTGGCAACAGACAACAGTTCAGATTCTGTGATTTCTTAGATGCCTATAGAAATTGTCATCCAAAAGTAGAGACTGGGGCCCATTTTAAGTGTTTAGGAGGCTCCTAAAATCATCTCCTTATCCCTTTTGCATTTTAATTTCCTCCTTGTGAAGTTCTTCTTTACTTCCAAGTGCAAAGGTCACCATCCCTGATTACAAAGATTAAAAAAAATATATATATATTTATAAGCTCGAGATTTTACATTGCATTTAATATTCTTAAACTTGCAGCTTTTGACATGAAAAGTTTCTCCAAAGGAAGACTTCAAACTGCATCATTCAAAATGGAAAATACTGTAGAGAGCCTTCCAAGAGCTACAAAAGTACAATTTGTAATACTTGGTTGGTGGGGAGGGCAGTTGTTTACAGCTCTAAGATAGAGCTGTGTACAGCTGCTCTGTATTTTTTTTCTCACGGGACACAGTTTTAAAGCTCTTCCTTCCTCTGTGCCCCACGTTTGTTTATAATAGTCTCTGTCCTCCACAGTACTTGCTACAGGTAGTTAAGTATGAATAATGACAACCAAAAAGTGAAATAAAACTTAATTTCCATTACTAAAGAGAAGCTCATGTCACAAGGATTAAATTATATTGTAGGAGTTGGTATCTTTCTTCATTTCCTTTTCCAACAATTTTGCAAATAGCAAATACATTTTTCCATTTTTAAAAAAATTTAAGACCGCCCACGTTCCACAGCCAGAAAATCCTGACAGTCTCTGATAGCTGAATAATGGATGAAGCTCTACTGTTTACTTAGCAAGGGGGAGAAAAAAAAAGAGGGGTGATAGAGAGGTCCAGATAAGTACTACAATCTAACACCCGCTTGAGCTGGACAATGGTGAGAAGAATATGCTGGCTTCTTTTATTTATCTATCTATGTACAAAATGTATATGGGAACAAAAGTTCAGTGTGAGGTTTATTACCATTTCAGGTCTGTACTGGAATTCTACTCTGTGTTGGTGTGATTGCTTCCTTAAGTAAAGGGATAAAACCTGGAACGAGATTGCTAACCATTTCCATCCCAACAATCTCAGATCTCCTATTGCACCATCATTCTAGAGACCTTCCCTAAGATATTGCATCATGTTCCCAGCTGGAAGACTTCAAACTGCATCATTCAAAAGTCATCATGTTCCCAATATTATCATTATTTATTTATTTGAAAATTAATTAAAACATTAAAGTATAATAAGAAATGTTTAAGGTTTTCTTTTCAATAAAGTTCAGTATTTCATTGCTGATTAATTTACATTTCCATACTTCTCTGTAGGGCCAGCCCTACCATCAGTGCAGTTGAAGGCTGTCAGAATGTTTGCCTTCTCAAAGAACCCATTCCATAAAACCTCCCACAATGCCTGTCACAAGCACCTAAAATTCCACCATTAGAGATTCACTCTTTTGGTTCTGGAGGCATTCTAATCCCTGGGGGCCCTATTAAAATGCAAAAACTCTGAGAAGAATAACAACATTGAAAGCTATTTTTAACTGACAGCAAGGAGGCCCTTGGGAATCAGACACAGGATTGAGCCTGAGGAATGACTACAGGAAATCAGAACATAAAGACAGAGAAGGTAGGTTGGTAACAAAAATAAACTTAATGTGCTTCACAATTTTTCAAGGGTAAGGCAGCCAACTTCTGGTATTCCCTACCCTAAGGGAATTCCATTCACAGTGGGACATCAGCATAATATAAGCAATTTATTTTCTCTTGTTTATAAGGAGAAAAATCAGTAGTGACATATAATATTACACAGAAGTCTGACCTTAGGTGAATATGTTTAACCAAGATGTTGCTCCTGGATTTTCTCTTCCAAGTCCTTGAAATAGTCACTTAGGCTGTCAATAAGGCCAGTATCTGAATCATATCATTTATGGTCATGTGTTTCCATTCCCTCATCCTCCTAGGAAAGTAATAGAATCAATGCTACCATGGTGGAGTTGGTCAGCTGTATAGAATATTTATCTGTCTTTGGAGACAATAATATGGGAACTTTTCTCTTTCACTTGCTTTTAAAATTGTATGTTTTACATATACCAGGAATGTCTCTTTCGAAAACATGGAAGTGAGTTAAACTAATATGGCCTCCAGAAGAGAACTTGGAACCTACTGAAGATGACTTTCCAATTTTTAGGAAAAACTGTCTCTATCCAACAAGTTGCTGGTTTCTTTCAGTAGGAATTGCTCCTGCACCCTTAAGAGATCCTTCCTTCCTTGAATGAGTAGTCTGGACACTAAAAGTTTAAAATATGCTAGAAAAGATTGAAATTCTGTTATTATTGTGTAGTTAATATACTTAATATTAATATAGTTGTTTTAAATATATTAAGTATATCATAAATAAAATATAGTTGGTGTGTGTTTAAAGATATAGATGCACAGTGGAAAAAATTACAGTGGGAGATTAAATTTTTCCCAGAAAAATAACTTTAAAATATTTGAAGGTGTTATGATTATAGGGGGAAAAAATAGGTTGAGATGATAAGTTTTTGTACCCTTCTCATGTAACTGAAATACAATGTTATAGAGTTGTGTGTGTGTGTGTGTGTGTGTGTGTGTGTTGTTGCCATTGTTGTCATCGCGATTTTTATAGTAAATAGACAGAAGTGTTCGACTCAAACCCAGAGGCACCTCAAAGCACTCCAAAACTGAATCAAGGCTCTGCTCAATGCAGGGTGACCAAGTTAAGTCTCTTCTGATCAAAGAAGAGAAGTATGATCTAGGAAATACATCTCTAGGGGAAAAGCATGCGTAAGCCTTAAGAAAATTGTAGATTTGAGAAGAAAGAATAGATTTATTTCCTTAAATTTTGCTTAAATAGTGCCTTTACTCTAAGTAAAATAATGTGCAACTGTAGTTAATTAAGGATTGATGATTATGTTATTGATAGTTATTATTTTAGCAAATAATTATGTTCAAAGAGAAAACCTAATCAAGGTGTCTTTGTCACTCATTTCCATGATCTGAACCTGATGGAAGATTTTCCACCATCACAGGCACTCCTCACACTTGATATGCTCTATTTCTGACACCCCAGAAAAACAAAACACCTGAGGAAAGAAGCATCTGAGGAAATGCAGGAAAGTTCTAGGCTGATATAAAGGTTTGAAAACCCACACACTATAAGGAAAACCACAAAATTAGTGTGATTTTTACCATGATTCAATAGCCTTATATATGAGAAAAACAGCAAACTAATTTTATAAGGCAGCAGCTCATTTTATGCTGAGCACTGTGCAAAGGCCTTACTCCATACTCTATTCTTTCCTATGCAAAAAGGAGACCCACAGGAGTCTCCTGAAGTTGCCTTCAATAGCCACTTCTGAAAGAAGTAATGATGAACCTAGTCTCTGGGACAATATATTTATTATGGATATGGAAGTATATGAATGTGCACATGCATGCTGTGTTTTATCACTAAAAAAGGCAATTGTATTTGCTGATAACAATCACAACCATTCATTCAATTAACAAATATTGAGTATCTATGAGGTGCCAAGTATGTGCTAAATACTAAAAAGAAAAACAAATAAGAGGGAGTATCTACCTTTTAGTCTAGGCTACAAAACTGTTCAATAAAATAATTACAGTACAAAGTGTAAACTGTTACAATAGATGGATGTGTTGAGTGCTATACCCCTCTGAGATAAGTACTATAATCAAGCTAAGGAAAATAAAGCTTGCAGAGTTAGCTAATTTTTCAAAATCATACAGCTATGAAAGGGCTAATATCTAAACATAGGTCAGGCCTGACAATAGCCATGATCCTAACCTCTAGGCCACACTAGTTCCAAATCCTAAAATATATTCTATCCCCTTTATCTCAGTCAGCTCTATTGTCCATGCTCCTAAGACTTCTGGAACTCATCTTTGAAAATTATACCCACTGTTTATAATACCTACTGCTTAACCTATTTATTGGGTACAATCGATCCCCAAAGAGATATCTCTGGCACCTTAGGAACGAAACAATCTCAGTCGACTGAAACAACATAAGCAAACTTCACCAAAGTATTCCAGTGGAGAGCCATGTGCAGAGAAATATTTTGAGGTCGTATAAGAGACAATAATCTTTGCTTGAGGGCTAAAACATGCTTCCCTAGTAAGGCTGCAGTATGCACATAAGTAATCCAGCCTGGAGGAAGGTTGTTGCATCGGAGGTTAGAGCCAGGGTTAACAGGGACAGCTTGCAAACCAATTGCTCTGAAAATCTTCAACAAGTCTGGTTAAGTACCACAGGGAGAATGGTGCTAAAAGCAGATAAGGCTTAACTGCTCTAAAAGAGAAGTCAACTTTGAACCTATTGTTGCTCAGTAGACTTTATTAGGTATCACACTGCATTCCCTGCAGCAGATAAACTGGGGAGCAGACAAGTGTGCTTCTTGGGGGACAGGAAACACAGACCACAGGGCATTCAGTGAGGTCACAGACCACAGGGCAGCAGGTAGGAATCAATAGCATTGAGCAGAGTCCAGAGGGATCAGTGGCCCTGTAGTCACAGACACCAATTTCTAGAGAATCAGAAGAATAATACTGAACTGAACTGCAGAATGAAATAGATCCATCAAAGACATTCTTCTTAAGTGGGGATGCCAGCAAAGGCAGAACATTTAGTCACTTATGTATAAATTCAGGGGCCCAGGAAAGCAGTCTCTGGGTTAAATTGCTTCCTTCTCTCTGTTGTACTATTTTTAACTATTTTACTATAAGAAATTTTAAACACATACAAAAGTAGAAAGAATAGTATAATAACCCCCCATATACGCATCACTCGATTTCCACTTTTACTAACTCATGGCCAAACTTATTCATCTCTTCCTACCCCATGTCCTCCCCTACCCATGCACACTCTATTGGATTAGTATGGGGCAAACCCTAGACAAAACAATATGCTTTTATTGTTAAAATTAATATGTGTAAGTACTTCTATATGAGCTCTAAAGGCTATTTTTTAAACATACCACACTATTATTACACCAAAAATTGAATGCTAATTCGAAATAATTCTTCTCTGTCTGGTCATGCCACCAATTTCATGCATGGTTAGGTTCACTTGTTCGTTTTGGTTTCCTTTTTTTTTTCTTTTTAATAATTGCTTATTCAATTTATTTTTGTTTTATAATTTGATAAAAACATGGTTTCCAAATCACAGCTACAAAATAAAGTATATTCAGAGAAGTCTACCTTCTCTATCTTCTTCATTCTGCTCCCTTTGAGTGATTTTTTGTTATGTTTTGGTTCGTTATATGTCAATATGTATATTTGTTATACATACATACACACACACACACACACACACGAATAAGTATCTATGTATTTCTTCCCTTTTTAGATTATAAGGTAGTACAGTGTAGAGAGGTTTTATAACTTTTCTTTTTTCACTTAATATCTTGGAGTTTAATTTATGACAGTATATAAAAATATTTCTCATTCCTTTTTACGTTATGTGTATGTCACAGTTTTCAAACAGTTCTGCCTGTTACTGGTGGATATTTGAGTTGTTTCCAATCTTTTGCTATGTCAGATAATGCTCCAATGACTAATTTAACGGATCTATCTTTTTCTTTATTTTCTCTTTTCTTTCTTTCTTTCTTTCTTTCTTTCTTTCTTTCTTTCTTTCTTTCTTTCTTTCTTTCTTCCTTCCTTCCTTCCTTCCTTCCTTCCTTCCTTTCTTTCTTTCTTTCTTTCTTTCTTTCTTTCTCTCTTTCTTTCTTTCTTTCTTTCTTCTTTCCTTTCTTTCATTATTATCGTTGTAAACTATTTCTAGGATATAAATAGTTCTCAGAGAGATATTATTGATTCTCACTTCTAGATGAATTGGCTTATTAGTTCACCTGGCTCAGAAAACACATTATTTTGTTAAAATAATCAGTCACTTATTTTCTGCCCAGAAAGATTTAGACAGAATGAGAGTATCAGGTACAGAAAAAGAGGTTCAGTATTGAAATTTTGGAAGCAGGGCTCACGAAAGAAATATAAGGGTTATAAAATTAGCCTATTTTATAATTTTGCCTTATCAGAGGATTAACTGACATCAAAATGTTTATATGAAATATGTAGAAACTTTTCAAATAGAAAATAATTTATTCAAGGTTATCTTTTTTTTTCAGATCAGCAGAAATCAAGCATATGTTCCTGTTGGTAACCATTTAGCATAGTAGGAGTTGCACTATTACAATCATAAAGGTATAAGTAGTATAGTTAGTGAGTACTATAGCTAAGACCTATGGCGTGCATTTACTCCTCAACAGCTACTAAAAAGGTCTCAGCAGGCTTCATAAATTGTATCTTTCCCTTTACTAAAGAACCATGGGTCACCTACAGTTGTTTGGTAAGCATGGTGAAATGATTGAAATTTAGATGTGTCAGTTTTTACTACTTTAAGACTTCTCCCCTAAACTGAAAAGAGCCAAAAGAAAATAATTTTAAAAGCATGCCTTTTATTTTTATGAAGGAGTGACAGAAGGGAGATTTTAAAAGTGTTTAAAAGTGATAACTATAGCTACAATTATTATTTTTTCTTTCTGAATTTTAGGTTTGAGGCTTAATTATATCTTGACTTAAAAAAGCTAAAGGTTTTTCACATTTTAGTTGAATGAGGATGTATTTAATGACTTAGGTAAGAGACTCCTTTTTTTTGGTTTGTTTTTCCTGAAGACATTATTAAAATGAGATTCTTAATATCATATCATAAAAAGACTTGGACAAGTATATAATTTATGTTATGCTTATTGAGAGATTTCACCTGAAGGAAATGCCAAGCCTATCAGTGTTCTGTCAAGCTCTCCTTTAAAACGCTTTCCATGACTAATAGACAGAACCTTTTTTCCTTACTATTTATACAAGAGCTTCTTTGATTTTCTGTATATGACATTTTGGGATGAAAAACCATGACTGCATTAATTAAAAACAAAGATGAGATGTCTTGATTTTTTTCTGTCCAAAAAATCCTGGTAAAAGTCCCTGTAAGCAGAACTCGATGTGAGCCTGAAGCCTGCCAAGCAGAGCTAAACACTCAGGTTTTTGTCATTTGATCCAAGACAAGCTTAAGTCACTGATTAGAATTATTAGTTGGAGAGTAAGAAGAAGGAGTTATGCACTGAAAGGCTGAGACAGGATGAGGTGGCACTTTAATTAATCATCTCAAAATCTAAAGAGTAAAGAAAACACCTACCTCTTGCTTTCTTCCTTCTTCTCTCACCCATCACAATCAAATCTCCTGGTCGGACCTAAAAAGAAAAAAGAAAAAAGGTGAGGCTTCAGCTTCAAATTACTCTGTGAAGAGCATATCCTCTACTTTGTTACTTGGAAGGATGGGTTCCAGGTGCCTGAAAGGCAGCATTATCTGGATGCAAATTATGGATTAAGAAGTTTCTTCTTCTCCTTCCTAAGAAAACCACTGGTCTCTAAATGACAATACCATATATAAAAGGTATACAAATGCTTTCAAATGTGTTATCCCATTTGAACCATACAACATCCCTGTAAGGTCAGTATATGGGACTTTTGGAGTTTCAAAGATGAGGAATAGTGGGTTTTCCCAAGATTCCCTTATCAAAGAAAGATGAAAAATCAAAACCAAACACAGATGGGTTTTCCATCTTAGAGTCAGTGTTCTTTCTTACCTCTCTGCCTCTTTTAAGTGAGTAGCTATCATAAATCAAAGGAAAAAAGTAAAGAAATACTAGACTTTCTCTCCATCATAAAAGGGCTTCCTATCCCATCTGGAAATACAGGATGTCAGGTGGCTGTGAGTTTCCAGCTGTAATATCTCAGTATTGCGCTGTGATACTATGTCAGAGGTAGTGAATTTACAGTCTCAGTTTAGGAATGCTCAGCTTCTACGTGCTCTCTAGAACGCTCAGTTCAGACAGGTTCAGCAGCACTATTGTAGAAAGGGCCACACACTGAGTTCTTCCGCTATCATTATCATCATCAAAAACTGACATTTTGCAAAATAGAATGGCAATTACTCAAAAAATTAAAAGTAAAATCACCATGTGATCCAGCAATCCCACTTCTGGAATTAAAATTAGGATCTTAAAGAGATATTTGCACATTTGTGTTCACTGTAACCTTATTCATAATAGCCAAGAGAGATAAAAGTAGCTTGTGTCCATCAAAGGATGAATAGCAAAATGTGACATGTACATATGATGGAATATTATTTAGGCTTAAAAAGGAAGAAAATTCTGACACCTACTACAGTGTGAATGAACCTGGAGGGCATTATACTGAGTAAAATAAACCAGTCACAAAAGGATGGATACTGTGTGATTCCACTTATATAAGATACTTAAAGTAGTTAAATTCATAAAGAAAGAATGATGATTGCCAGGGATTAGAGAAAGTGAGCATTTAATAGGTACAGAGTTTCAGTTTTGCAAAATGAAAAATGTTCCAGGGATTTTGGTTGCACAACAATGTGAATATACTTGATGCCACTGTACTGTATACTTAAAAATGATTGAATGGTAAATTTTCTATTATATGGACTTTATCATAATTTACATAATAATAATAAACAGACTGTAAAATATTGTTAAAGAGTAACATTTTGTGAATGAGTATACTAAGTGTCAAAAATGGGTTTTCATTGGTAAAACTAGTGACTTTTAAGTAGCATGACAAATATCAGAAATTCTCTTTTATTGGTGAAATTAAGGTATTCAGTGTATGTAGATTCACTAAAATTGCTTAGAAACACTTCCATACTTGCATGAAAGGCAGAGACTAGCAAGTGGCCTGAACAGGGTGCCTCTAAGGGATACACATGAAGTCTAGCCCTGGTCAGTGCAGGATGCAGTCTAGAAGCACAGAACCCACCTCTAGGATGCACAGGGCTCACCTGGACAGACACCTTTTGGCTGGAACCTCTAAAAGGCCGAGAGCTGGGGCTTCACTGAGTTGCAGCAAAGATTTATAAATTGTTTTGTACCTGTTTGGGATGAATTCGAGGTTAATACATGTAGAAACATTTCATACTAACCTGATAGCAAGTATGTGAAGAACAGACATTGCTCACCACCCTCAACATGTAGGTGATTCTTTACCAAAATTAAGCTAAAACCTATGAAGAGGGCCTGAGTTACTGTGACACCTGATGTGTCAGCTTCAAAAACCGTCTTCTCAGGCTCTGTATCTAATTTGCTAGTCATAGTTTTGTAGTCTTTATCTTAAAAAAATACTCCCAAATTGAATATATTTCAGTCTCAACAATACTTGGCCAGGCTTCTGGCTGGAGAATGTATTTAGTTTGGGTCATTTCCAACATAAGTTAACTAGGGATAATAATCTGGTGCTCTCTCCTCTTTTCTCTTCTTTCTTTGGACCATTTCCCCTTCCTCAAACCACAAGAAGATAAGGGGTAAAACATGACCTAAGTTCCAGGCAAGATCCTCTGTGTCAGATTTGTGGAGATAGGTGTGCTTTCCAGGACTAGATAAGATGTGGCTGGGGAAGAGGAGGAAAGAGCCACGGAGTGTCCAGGTGAGAGCAATAAAAACTTCTGGCCTAGGGTCAGTCACCTGTGGACAACTGGTGACATATGTCAGTCACCTGAATGGGGGTAAGAAGCATGGAGATCCTCTGAGGTGATGGGAGATACAGAGAGAGCCCTGAGTATGGTGAAAACAAACCTAACCAATAGAGAGTTTCTCTATGACCTAGACATGGTGGTGCCACTTTCACACATAGGTTAAAATTATAAGAATGCTACAAAGCAGCATTACTGGTCATAGTAATCAGACAACTAGCAGAAATGCAGTCTTTGGAATTGGGTCTGAGTTCAAATCCCTGTTTCCATCGCTTAGTCACTGTGCTCTTTGGCAAATCAGTCAACATTTTATAGTTTTAATTACCTCTTCTGAGAGTGGAAGAAATAGTAATTACTTTTTAGGATTATTTTATATCTTAAGTGGAAATTACATATTTATCCAGTAACTGCATGTAGCAGTTACTGGATAAATATCAGTAATTACTACCAAGATGGCTGGAATGCTTTGCTATTTGGAAGCTATACCAGTAGACAGTAGTTAGGGTGGGATCATGATGACAGAAAAGTCTGCTTTGCTTTCCAGAGTTAAGTTACTCAGTCCTTTCATTAGGCATTATTCACTGCATCACAAACCCAGAACTTTTTTATGGGGCTGGAAAAACTGCACTAAGTATTTTTAGTTGAAAACTAGACCTCTGTGCTTCTATTATTAAATTGCCATACTTGGAGTTTGGACCCAATCGTGTGTATTTCTTTTCTACCATCTAGCATCTCTTCCAGCTTTTATAAGCCAGGACATGACCAAGCCTCTTGGCCATCACCACTGCAACCCTATTTCTGGGTGGGTGTGAACTTTAGGCTAGAACTTCCTCATGCACTACCTCTTTCCTGTTTCATGTGTGTGTGTGGCTACCTGTAATTCTACAAACGGTTGCCAGGAGCCCGGTTATGATCATTCGAGACCAGTAGGCAACAAGGCAGAGATAGGTGAAAGGATTTCTTCTAACCGCCCCAGAAATCCTGGCAAGAGTCCAACAACCTTACAACCCATCTACTTCCCTCTATCCCATGTCTTCCCAGAGATATAAAAAGGGGAGCACAGATTGTGAGGTTATACTGGCCTGGGTTCAATCCCCAGTTGCACCATTTAAAGCTGTGTGATTATGGTCAAAACACTTAAGCTTTCTGAGCCTTATTTACCTACTCATAAAATAAAGAAAATTGGTTCCAGTGAGGATTAAATAAACTGTAATATGCCTAATAAATACAGTTATCTAAAGAGAACAATATTCATGCTAGCTTTTATCATCGAGAATATTCTATACTCTTCCACAATGGGTGCCTGACTTCTCAGTTCTTTTTAGTACTGCTCTCACATGCAAACCACCACTGAGTTGAAGCTCGAAAGTGTGGGAACTGCTGTGACAATAGGAGATGGGTTAATGACAACCAGAGGACCATGTACCATGAGTACGGCACAAGGAGCTAAAGAACTGGTATGGTGGGAAGAGGTGAGGAGCACAGGCAGAATGTTCAGAAAAGTGATGGTGCTTATTTTACCTTTTCGTCTGGAATTGGTTAAGTCACTCTGTAACCACACTGTTCATCGAGTCCTGCTAGCATAGCATGGGCAACTATTTCAATTGTATCTTAGCAAGTAATGGTTGCACAACTAGTAAAACCGACTTTATAACGCAGCCCATGGAGAAAGAACTATTTTTTTATTTTTCTTTGTAAAAATATGTCCTGTGCTATTTACCAACTGCAGGCAGTGTAGAGGTGTCCTGATCTCTGACAGACCCTGTCAGGGCTGCCTTCTTGGAAAAGCCTAATGCAGATTTTTTTTTACCTTTGGTGCCCAAACCTTCATTCCAAAGTCAAGGAAAAATTCAAACAGCCTATAATGGATAGGAGGTAGCAACAATAATGAGAATATACCTGAATTACTTTTCATATCCTTTTAATTTCAATGTTATATTCTTTTCTCTCAGGCTATGTCCTGAAATAATTTGAAAACGTATTCCTTTGCTTTTGCCTTCCCCAGTGTCAGACCTTTCCCAGTATCTATGGAGAACATTCGTATTAAGGAGGAAGGGGATTTGCCCCATTTTTCCTCTATGCTTTTTTATTTCTTTCTGTTTGGGACACAGAGGACATTGCAGGAAAGCGGAGATATTCTTTTTTTTTTTTTTTTTTTTTTTTTTGCTTCATCCATTGAATATTCATCAGGCGATGGATTCTACCTCAACAATCAGCCAAGGGAATAAAAATAGTGTGCAGCCAGCCCTCTGCCACAGATAGAGCTCTCAAGCATTGTAAGGTAGAGTTTTTCCTAACCAGATAAGGTTACGACAAGCAGCTGTGATTTCCCCAGACATAGACCCGTGCTCAGAGCAGACGCCTGTCAAATCAGCCCCCACTAAGTGGCAAGAGTGATTTCACTTCCTTTCCCTAAAGGTAACTGTCCTCATTACTCTCATTACTGAGCTGAGTGAACCTTGGGTGCATAATAGAATTCTCTTTAAAATATTCATCATATGACAGCTGATATTTCAGCCATATTTCCAATAAGACTACATTGGGAGAGGAAACCTAAGAAGCAAAGCTCAATTAACTTAGTATTTTGCTCCCCTTCTGAAAATACTTTTAAAATCCAAGTCATTAAAAATTCACGAAACCATGTAACATGTTATTGTACTGTGAGCTCTCTGAGCAGGACAGAAGTGGCCACTAATGCACAGGTTGCCCTTCTTACAGACATAGCAGCAGCTGGAGAATCTGGTGCTTCTTCTTTCAGAAATAAATGGAAACTCTCCTCATTATTTCCCCCTGCTATCCCAAGTGTATCACTTTGCGCAAGAGAAATCTACATCCCTTTCCACGCTCTTCGTGGGTCTTAAAAACCCACGAAGAGCGTGAAAAGGGATGTAGATTTTTTATGGATTCCAGAAAAAGAGGAAGCCGTGGGTACACAAGAACCCACTTGAAACATGGAGAGTGAGAAAACTTGGAGATGGACACAATAGTGCTGCCACTTCTCTAAGCTTCAGTTTCCCCATATATAAAATACACATGGAGTCACAGTGCAAGGATTAGGAATAGCAAAGAGAACATACACTCTAGAGCTTGTGGCTAAATAAAAGGCCTTCCCCAATATGAGGGCAGTACATACTCAGTGGTTTGTAGACCACACACGTGACACTGTATCACCATAGGCTACCAACTTGTCCACTGCCCTAATAATGTGCAAACTCCCAAGGTAAAGGCCTGTGTCTTGTTCACCTCAGTGCTCAACCTTATCTGGTACATAGAAAAGACTCTCTAAGACTCTTAGGAGATAATTATGATTAATCTACTATAATTAGTTGTTATTTATTTATTATTAATTTGTTAATGATTATAATATTTAACTATATAAGAATTATAAAGTGAATGCAAACTAGTTATACTAATAATTATTTATAGTCTCTTTTGTAGGAGGAAAGAACATTTTTTAAAATAATTTTTTATTTTTTAATTACAATCAACATACAATATTATCTTAGCTATGGGTGTACAACATAATAATTAGACATTTATATACCTTACGAAGTGATCACTCTAATAAATATAGTACCATCTGACACCACATATAGTTATTAAAATATTATCAACTATATTTCTTACTCTGTACTTTACGTCCCCATGATTATTTTGTAACTGACAATTTATACTTCTTAATCCTTTCCCCCCTTTCACCCAACCCACCAACCCCCCTTCCGTCTGGTAACTTTCCAAATTTCCTTCATATATCTGAATTTGTTTCTGTTTTATTTGTTTCTTTATTTTGTTTTTTGTTTTTTTGGTTTTAGTTTCCACATATAAGTGAAATCATATAGCATTTGTCTTTCTCTCTCTGACTTAATCCACTCAGCACAATGCCCTCTAGGTCCATCCATGTTGTTGCAGACGGCAAGATTTCTTTTTTTTTTTATGGCTGAGTAATATTCAATTATTTATCCATCTAGCCATGGATGGACACCCAGGTGTCCATCATATTTTTGTTATTGAAAATAACATGGCACTGAACGTATGAATGCACATGTCACTTCAAAGTAGTGTTTTGGGTTTCTTCAGATAAATACCTGGAAGTGGGATTACTAAGTCCTTCTTTGTCTCTAGTTATAGCCTTCGTTTTAGTCTATTTTGTCTGATATAAATATTGCTACCCCAGTTTTTTGTTTGTTTCTATTTTCATGAAAAATCTTTGTTCATCTCTTTACTTTGAGGATCCTTATAAACAGGATTTTGAACTTTGTATCTGGTAGATTGCTTGTCTCCAATTTGTTTAGTTGTTTTTCCGGAGCTTTGTTCTGTTCTTTCATTTGGAACATGTTTCTTTGTCTCTGCATTTTGACTGCCTTCCAGTATTTGTTTCTATTTATTAGGAAGACCTGCTGTCTCTCAGTCTTAGTAGAGTGGCCTTATGTAATAGGTATCCTGTGGGGCCCAGTGGCACAGTTTCCCTGGTCACCTGACCCAGGTGTTCCAAGTAAGTCCCTTTTGTGTGTGGTGTGAGTTGTCCTGTTGTACTTGAGCCATGATTGCTATTTGCACAATGAGGGGAGAGATTGACCTTTGAGCTGATTAGTTATGAGGACTGGTCATGACTACAGTGGAGCTGCCCTTGTGTAGACATTGACCCTATAGAGCCAAATTTGCTCTAGCAGGGCTCTGGTGTCTACCTAGTCTGTCCCTTTCGGTGTGTTGTTAGTGGTGGTAGTTGGGTGATTCTCTGGTGTGGTCTTAAGCTGGCCATTGGGTGTGTTGGTTCTGGACCCTTTTGGGATGGGGCTCTGTTGCAGGCCAAAGTCAGTGCTGCCTGTGCCCTGTATGGGGCACATGAGTGTGGAATCATCCCTTTTTTTTTTTCTTTTATCTCCGTTCTTCCTACCAATCTCATCCTGGCTTCTTCTGTGTACATTTAGTTATAAGACTTCTACTCAGCTAGACTTCAAACAATTTTCAATGATAGTTATTCTATAATGTAGTTGTAATTTTGATGGTTTTGAGAGGAGGCAAGCACAGTGAATACCTACTTTGCCATCTTAACTGGCCAATGGTTACCAACATAATAACTTTAAGCAATATTTTTACAAGAAACTGACCAAATTAATTGTTCTTTAAACCACTATTGCTGCCAGGTCCTAGGCAAGTATAGATTTCACTTCGAAAGAGAACAACTATAAACAAAAACTGGCCCTTTAACTATTGTCTAAAAATGAGCTGGATAATTTCATCCTAGTTACTAATGAATATTTGTCCATAGCTCCTAACCCATGCCATAATTTAAAATTTTTTAGTTTGTTTGTCATTTCTCAGTTTGCTGAGGTTTGGTTTTACCTCTGCATCCAAACATTTAGAATCTTATTCAACCTGATCCAAGCCACTCTGGTCTAGAAACAGGCCTTGAAATCCAGCCAGACTGCATTTTTATTCAATATTTCCAGTACTTCTACTTTCAAAACAAGTTGGTGGAAAGAAAACACTAGACAAGCCCTATTGTGGTATTCCAGAACTTTCCCATTATAGCCTGAAATCTTTGGTCTTATTCAATGAATTGTGAGATAAACTAAGAAAAATAAACATAATACTTTTTAACATTTGTCTAACATTTTATGGTCTATGTGTAGCTAGTATTTAATGCACTTTATACATACTATCTGTTGAATCCTCTAAACAACTCTGTGAAAAAGGAATGTTCTCCTTTTTGCAAAGAATTCTTTTTACAGGGAAGTAAGTGCCAACCCGAAGTTCTTGGGTTTCTTTTTTGTTGTTGTTTGTTAGTTTTTGTTTTGTTTTGTTTTGTTTTGTTTTAGGACAACTTTTATGGCTACCATAGACTTTTATCATCAGTACATGATAGGTTCTGAATACAATACCTTCTTCAGACTGCACAAGGAGCTCAGAATCAAGAAGTCATTAGGAAAAATATAGGTAGACTTGGGAGGCAGAGGGAATAATTTTTATTGATATAATCCTAATAGTTTAACATAAAACTAGGGTACCGAACTCATTATTGTATTTACAGACCCAAGTCATAGAACTACCCCAACATCTAAATGTTGTCTCTTACTGATTACAGAGTGAAAAGAATAAGTTACTTCCAAAATTCTAATTTTAGTTATTACATAGCATGTTATTTTATGTAGTCATCTAGGAAGTGTGTGGGGGTAGGGGAAGCAGGTAGTGTGAACTCTGCCATGAAGAATAGGGTCAGAAAGGCAATTTTCCAAGGCTACATAATTTGACAAAGGCGGAGCTGTGACTATAAGCTCAGAGCTCTGATTCCTGGGTCTATGCTATTTCTCTGTATCATATATATTCCATATTTGTTATAAATACTACTATGAATGTCATTAAAATACCTTGTTTTTTAAAAAAATCAATTACAGAAGTTTAGGTATACCATATATCACTAAAATAAGTAGCCTAGTTTAAGTCATCTTATAGTGTTTTCCATGTAATTACAGTGCATTTTATCTGTATTTTGCAGTGAAACAACAGTTAAGCAATGTTGATACTAGGCCTATACCCTTAAACTGGATAATGAATAACAATTTACATTGATACAAATTAACCAAATTAATGAAGATTGAAAGAGCTGGTATATTCCAGGCCTCAGTAAGTTTAACCTCTTATTTGAGAGGTACAGTAGTGTAGTAGTTAGTCACAGCTCTGGATCCAGACTGTCTGGATTTAATTCTTTTATCTACTCACAGGTTCAGATGTTGGGCAGTTTATTTAAACTCTCTTTGTTTTCTCATCTGTGAAATAGAGACATTAATGTTACCTACCTCACGTAAGTGTATTACTGAATTAAAACATACAAAGTCTTGGAATAGTCTTTAGCACATATGAAGCACAATATAAACTTTTGCTATGAACAATGAGTACATTGATCTTCTAAATAAGTAATCGCTGCCTTCTCATTTTAGGGAGAGACATGATGATCTCTGTTGCTTATATGTGCATATTTTTTTATCTCCTGTGAGAATATACATTCCTGAGGGCAAAGGTGGATTTTCATTAATTTGGTCCCCCCAAATTTCTAGCAAACTAGCAAGTAATTAATAATTATTCATAGAAATGGTAAGCCAGTTTTTAAAATCTTATACTGCCACATATCAACTCAAAAATCTCCAATGATTTATGTTGTCTAGAAATCAAATCTGACCTTCTCAGCAAGGCAGCCAGGTCTCTTATGAGGTATAATGTTTCTTGACCCAATTCTGCACCAGCTGGTTCACTAACCCAATCTTAAGCATGAGAGGCAGTTCCCACCTTTCAATACTTTTCTTTCCAGACCTGAGTATGTTTCCTCCTGTGCTCCTGTTTTCTTTTTGTATTGTCTGTCTGGCTTTGGTTTCAAGGTAATGCTGGTCTTGTAAAATGAGTTAGAAAGTGTTTCCTTCTCTTCAAATTTTAGAAAAGTTTGAGAAATTGGTACTAATTTGTGTTTAAATGTTTAGTAGAATTTATCAATGAAGCTATTAAGTCCAGAACTTTCTTTGTTTGGAGATTTTTATTTAATTACTGATTTAATATTTTTCTTAGGTACAGATCTATTCAGATTGTTTATTTCTTTGTGATTTACTCTTAGTAGATTTTATGTTTCTGGGAGTTTGTCTATTTCATTTAGGTTATCCAATTTGTTGGTATACAATGATTTATAATACTCTCATAAATATTTTTGCCTAGAGAATCAGAATAAATGTCCCCATTTTCATTTCTGATTTTAGAAATTTGAGTCTTCTTTCTTTTTTACTTAACTTATCTACCTAAAGATTATTTTGTAGGTCTTTTCAAAGAACCAATTTTTGCTTTCATTCATTTTCTGTAATATTTTTTATTCTCTTATTTATCTCTGTTCCTTCTGCTAGCTTTTTATTTAGTTTGTTTTTATTTTTTTAGTTCCTTAAGTTGTAAAGATAGATTGCTAATTTGAGATCTTTCTTATTTTTAACTATGTCTTTATAGCTACAACGTCCCCTTTAAACTGCTTTTATTGTGCCCCATAGGTTTTCATGTTTTGTTTTCATTCTTCTCTAAGTATTTTGTAATTTCCCTTGTAATTTCTTATTTGATTTTACCTTATTAAAAGTGTGTCATTAATTTATACAGTTTTGTGAGTTTTTCAGTTTTCCTTTTATTGTTGATTTCTTACTTCAAACCAGTTTAGTCAGAAAAGATACATTATATAATGCCTATTTCTCAAAGTATATTGACAAGGATTCCAGTCAAGATAGTGAAGTAGGAAACAGAGTTTGCCTCCTCTCACGACCACGACAAAATTATATATTAAAAAAAAATAGAATAATTATAATTGCGAATTTCCAGAAGTTTAGCTTAATAGAAATCCTATAACTAAGGAAACACAGAAAAAGCCAGGCTGAGACTGCTAGGAGGAGCAGAGATACAAAACGGGCTAATCTCACAACCACATGTGGCAGTGGAGGTGTCCCAGCCCACAACAGGTTCTCTGGATCAGGTTTCCAGTGCTAAAAAGAGAAGTTCCCAAAACTTCTGGCTGTGAAACCAGTCTAGATTGTAGCCAAGTGAGAAGGAGGCCTTTTGGAGACCCAGGTACTCCTCTTACAGGGTCTGCACACAGACTACCCATTGGTAGACTTACTTTCTCTGAGCTCCAGCACTGCGAGAACAGCTCAAAAGGTGCCAGGGACATACAAAAAGGAAATAAATTGTCTATCTTCAAGGCAAACAGAACAAAGCTCCAGGAAAACAATTAAACAGAATGAGGCAAGCAATCTAGTAGATACAGAGTTCAAAACACTAGTTATAAGGATGCTCAATGATCTCAGTGAAAACTTTAACAAAGATAGAAAAACATAAAAATAGAGACAGAAAACATAAAATGTACCAATCAGAGATAAAGAAAGCAAAAACTGAAATGAAGAATACATTAGAGGCAATCAACAGTAGATTAGATGAAGCAGGGGATTGAATTGGTTATTTGGTAATAGAAAACACTTAATCAGAACAGCAACAGGAAATGAACATCCAAAGAAATGAGGCTAGTTTAGGAGTCCTCTGGAATAAAATCAAGTGTACCAACATTCACATCATAGGGGTACCAGAAGGTGAAGAGAGGGAGAAAGGAATTGAAAACCTATTTGAAGAAATAATAATGGAAAATTTCTTTCCTAACCTGGTGAAAAAAAATAGACATTCAAGTCCAGGAATCACAAAGAGTCCAAAACAAGATAACCCCAAAGAGGCCTACACCAAAACACATCATAATTAAAATCCCAAAGGTTAAATACAAGGAGAGAATCTTAAAACAGCAAGAGAAAAGCATCTAGTTACCTACAAAAGAGCTTCCATAATATTGTCAGCTGAGTTCTCAACAGAATCTTTTCAGGCAGGAAGAGATTGGCACAAAATATTCAAAGTAATGAAAAGCAGGGATTACTCTACCCAGCAAGGCTATCATTTATAATCAAATAAAAGATAAAGAGTTTCCCAGCCAGAAAAAAGCTAAAGGAGTTCATTATCACCAAAACTGTAACAAGAAATGTTAGAGACTTTTTTTAAGAGTAAAAAGATAAAAATGATGAAAAAAATATGAATAATAAAATGGCAATAACTACTTATTTGTCAATAATTATTTTAGATATAAATGGATTGAATGCTCCAATGAAAATACATAGGTTAACTGAATAGAAAAGAAAATAAGACCCTCATATATGCTACCTACAAGATACTTCAGATTGAAAGATCTACACACACTAAAATTAAAGGGATGGGAAAAGATAGTTCATGAAAATTGAAACAAACAAACAAAAAGCTGGAGTAGTAATATTTATACCAGACAAAATATGCTTTAAAACAAAGACGATAGCAAGAGACAAAGGAGTATATAGTAATCCTACTTCTGGGTATTTTGCTGAATGATCCCAAATACTACTTTGAAGGGACATGTGCTTTCATATGTTCATTGCAGCATTATTTACAATAGTCAAAATTTGGAGGCAACCTGGCTATCTATCAGTGGATGAATGGAGTATTACTCAGTCATTAAAAAGAACAAATTCTTACCCCCTGCAACACCATGAATGGATCTAGAGGGTATCATATTGAGTATAGTGAGTTAGGCAGAGAAAGCTAAATGCCGTATGATTTCCTTTACACTTGAGATCTAAAGAACAAAACAAACAAACAAACAAACTGTAACAAACTCATAGATACAGAAAACATTTTGATGGTTGCCAGATGGGAAGGGGTTGGGGGGACTGTGTAAAAATGAGGAATGGATTAAGAAGTACAAATTGGTAGTTATAAAATAGTCACAGGAATGTGAAGTATAGTGTAAGGAATATGGTCAATAATATTGTGATAACTGTACATGGTATCAGATGGATACTATATTTACTGAGGTGATCACTTCATAATCACTATGATGCACATCTGAAACTAATATAACATTGTATGTCAACAGTAATTGAAAATTTTTTTTAATTTTTCAAAAACATATATATTGGCACAATATATGGCCTAACATATTACCTATTTTGAAAAACATACTGTGTGCCCTTGATAAAAATGTGTATTCTGTTGTTGTTGGGTGGTGTTCTACATTTGTCTGTTAAATCTAATTAGCTTATTGTGTTTTTTGTTTGTTTTTTTGTTTTGACTTATGAATGTTTTTATTGGGATATAAGGGATTGTTTGGGAAATGTCACTGTGGATGGTTATGCCCCACCAGGGCACTATCCATTCTAATCTCCTTGGAATAGCTTCTGGAGCTTTTTCCTTTTCTTGGAGCTGCCGTCCTTGCTGCTAGCAGCTTCTTCAGGTCCACTGCTGAGCAGCTCCTCCTTAAAAGAGAATTTCCTCTTTTTCTTGGGGACACTCCTGTTTCCTGCCTCTTCAGGGTCACTAACTGGTTCCTCTTTGGAGAAAGATTTCTTCCTCATGGGAAGACTTCCACAGCCAGCTTTTTCTTCTAAATCACTACTAATCAGCTCCTCCTTGGGAAAAGATTTCTTTTTCTTGGGTTTGGCTAAAGAAACAAGTGGGTCTTCCATTCCATTATCCTGAGAAGCCTCCTGGAGCTTTTGCTTTTTCTTCTTTTTGGGTTTTTCTCTTATCTTCTCACACACTCTTCTGGCATACTACTGCTGTTTTCTGGAGAGTCAAGAGCAATGGCAGCTAACCATTTTTTTTTTCCTTCTTCAAGCGTTTCTTCCGTTTCTCCAGCTTCCTAGTTATCTCAGCAGCCACTTCCTCTGCCTGAACCATGGTCTCCTTCATGACCTCCAGATTCTTTTGTGGAATCATTCTGGTCTCATAGAAGGATAGCTACTTCTAAACTTGTTCTCGAAGCTTTTTCCCAAATACACTTGTGGGCACCTCAGAGAAGCAATCAATTGGTGAGGCAATACTGCATTTGTTTGCCAGATATTGGAAGATGTGGCCTTTGTCCTCGGCAGCTGCTCAGCCAATGAAGGTGGAGTGGAAAATGAGTCCACATTTTTTGGACGTTACCCCTTGTCTTCAGGGCTCTGGAAACTTGGTTTCTTTGCTAGGCCCTGGGAATCACTTAGACACCAGGATTGACCATTACTCCTATCGCAGAGTTACTGTGTTTTTTAAAGTCCTCCATCTTCTTACATATTGTCTGTCTGATTGTTCTATTTATTATTGTGAGTGGGATATTAAAATATCCTGCTATTGTAGAACTTTCAAACTCTATTCAATTCTTTCTGTTTTTGCTTTATATATTTTACATGCTTTATAATTGTTACATATTCTTGCCATATGCAACTTTTATTAATATTCAATGTACTGCTTTGTCTCTTCTAATCTTTTTTTGATATAAAGCCTTCTTTGTCTGGTATTAGTACAGCCACCTCACTTTCTTGTGGTTGCTATTTCATGGGATATCATTTTTCATCCATTCACTTTCCACCTGTTTATGTCTTTGAACCTCAAGTCAGTCTTTCGTAGATAGAATATAGTTGAATCATTTTTTTTATCTATTCTGTCGATCTTTGTCTTTTGATTGAGAAGTTCAGTTTATTTACATTTAATCAGTGATAAGAACAGACTGAATTTTTGTTATTTGTTTTCTATATGTTTTATAGCTTTTTATCCCTCACTTCTTACATTACGACTTCTTTTGTGTATAGTTCTTTGTAATTAAATGTTTAAATTCCTTTCTAATTTCCTTTTATGTGTAGTGTATAGCTATTTTATTTATAGTTACCCTGGAAATGACATTTAACACCCTAAAATTATAATACTCTAATTTAATTTTATAACTTGAATTCCAATAACATACAAAAACCCTCCTTACAACTCTGTCTCCACCCCTTTCCATTATTGATGTCCCAAAATTACATCATTATGCATCCTCTGCCTAAAAACATTAACTAACAATTCTCTTAAGTGCATTAGTCTTAAATTATTTAGAAAATAAGATTGGAAGTTACAAACCAAAGTTATAGTACTACTAACTTTTATACTAATGATTATTTTTTCTTTAATGTGTTAATCTCTTAAATCACGTAGAAAACAAAAAGTATATTTACAAACCATTGTTACGATAATACTAGATTTATAATTGCTCATGTATTTATCATTTTGAAATCTTTATTTCTCCATACAACTTCAAATTACTGGCTAGTATCCTTTCACATTACTTTAAAGGCATCCTCTGAGCATTTTTCTGCATGCCATGCCTACTGGTCTTGAACCACATCAAATTTATTTATCTAAGAATGTCTTAATTTCTCCCATAATGTTTGAAGGACAGTTTTTACTAGATATTGAATTATTAGTTAACAGGATTTTCTTTTAATTTTAGCACTTTGAATATATTATCCCACTGTCCTCTGGCCTCCAAAGTTTCTGATAAGAAATGACAGATGATATTATTGAGGATCTCTTATATGTGATGACATCCTTCTCCTCTTCTGCCTTCAAGATCTTTGTGTTTTGCTTTTGAAAGTTTGATTATAATGTGTCTCACCGTGAGTCTTTTTGAGTTCCTCTTAACTGGAGCTCACTGAGATTCTTAAATGTTTATATTCATTTCTTTCATAAAATTTGAAAAATATTTAGACATTATTTCTTCCAATATTCTCTCTTTACCTTTCTCTCTCACTTATTCTTCTGAGACTCCTACAATGTGCATGTTGACTTCTTTGATGACGTTCTATTGATACTTTAGGCTCTATTCATATTTTTTCAATCTTTTTCTGTTTCTCAGATTCGATTATTTCCATTATCTTATCTTTAAGTTTTCTGATTCCTTCTTCTATCTGCTCAAATCTGCCTTTGAATCCCTCTAGTGATTTTTTTTTGTTTCAATTATTGTACTTTTCAGCTCCAGAATTTATTTTTTGTTTTTTTTCAGGTTTTCTCTTTATTGATATTTTCATTTTGTTCACACATCATTTTCTTGACTTTCTCCATATCGTCCTTTAGTTCTTTGATTATCTTTAAGAAAATTGTTTTAAGTTCTTGCCTAATAGGTCTGCCATTAAGTCTTTCACAAAGTTTTTGTTTATTTATTTTTCCTTTCAATGAGCCATTCTTTTCTATTTCTTTGTATGCTGTGTGATTTTTGTTGAACACTAGACATTGGAATTTAATAATGTGGTAACTCTGGAAATCAGATTCGTTCTCTTCCCCAGAGTCTGCAGGATTTTGTTGTTATTGTTGTTGTTGTTGTTGTTGTTTGGGTTTTTTCAATTGTCATAGTCTATCTCTGTGTCAAGTATAAGCCTGAGGTGTAAACTTAATGTCTTCTCAGATGTTTTCCAAGCCTTTCCTTGCATCTGTGTCATATTTTCTATTTCTTCTTATATATGCAGTTTATTTTAATATTCTAACTTTTAATGTCTGGATTCCAAAAGAGAAAAAAGTAGAAAAAAAAATTAAGGGAAAAGGGGAAGAGCACAAGATTATTAAATCCCCTGGAACTCACTTCAGCAGCCTGAAGAAGGGAGCTTGCAACTATGGGGGAAAATTAAACAACTATGACTGCTAGCTTTTTCTCAATACCTCTATGATCAGAAGTAGCAATCAATAATTACAACACAGATTCCCAATATTTATAGGACAAGGTCATTTTTGTTTACCTTGGCTCCCATGAGCTGTGTGCAAGAGCTCCTGGAACATGTTCACAGCAGCCTGCTGTGTGGCGAGTGGTGAGGTATGGGTAGCTACTACTATTGTAAGAGTTGAAATTCATTTAAAATAACCTCAATTTACCAACCAAGTCTTAAATGCTTCAACAGAGTCTGGAGTTCCAAAATGGGTACATCAGACAGATTCGGCCAGTGCAATTCTTGTTTAACATCATATTCCTGATGTTTCCTACTCCGTCATTTTCCCTGAATTCTCTCCAATGTTTATTCTTCGGCTGACTATCTCCTTGATAAATTATTAGTAGGGTGATCACCATTTGGAGCCCCAGAATAGCACCTAGCACATATTAGAGGTTCAGTGTATTAGTTATCTATTGCTAGGTAAAAGTATGCTTCCCTAAAATTTGCTTGCTGAAAATAAAAATAATTATCTCTCATGGTTTCTGTGGGCCAAGAACTCAGGAGCAGCTCATCTAATGTTTTTTGGCTCAGGTATCCCTAGAGGTTGTAGTAGGTGTCAACCAGGGTCACAGGGACCTGAAGATTCTACAAGGCTGAAGGATCCTCTTCTAATGTGGCTCATTCAACTGTCTGGCAAGTTTGTTCTGGTTTTTGACAGGAGGCCTCAGTGCTTCCTACATGGACCTTCCCAGAGGGATGATAGAATGTTCTTTCAGCAGAAGGGTAGATCCCCCCAGATGAGCAATCCAGGAGACCAAAGCAGATGCTGCAGTGTTTGTTATGACCCACAGTGTCTAGGATGCTGTCTGTTACAGTCCATAGAAAATTTGTTTTTGGTCAAGTGTCTTCTCTTTAACTAGTTTATATGTTCTTTGAAGGAAGTAGCCACCATACCTTCCTTGTAAGATCTTGTACAATATATATTTTTTTACCTAATAATAACTCAGATCTTTAATGTATTCAGAATTAATAGAAAGATATTTGCCAATAAATTTTCATCAACTAAATCATACTTAATTTTATGGTTTCATTGGACAATTATTTTATTCAGATGAATAGTGTTTGGATAAATAGAATGCTCATTTTCAAAATTCTTTAAACAAGCTGGGAATTTGATAGACACCATCAGGAACAAGTTGCATACAATCTCATTTAGCTACCAAGTGTATCACTTTATGATTTTCTTATTTAAGTGTTATGTCTACATGTTTGAGGTTTTCATTTGCTTGTGTTGGCATAAACTCAGTGTTTCTAGACCACCGATATTCCTAAAAACCAAAATTAATTGCTAGTTTTATAGTTTTATGTCCCTAAATGATAGGGAAACCAGATCGTTTCAAAATATGAATCAAATTATTAATTAAAGTACAAAATGATCTGTTGTTTGTAGTTACCGAAATGATGGCAACTTGTCTTAGCAGAGGGTGGAAGAACAATCAAGGAAGAGCAAGGGAAAAAGTCCTGTGATGCTAAGAGTGAATCAACAATCCAGACAGACAATTAAAAGTGTTCTGGGTCTTTTGACACCAGGTGATATGCAAGTCAAGTCTGGAAAAGGGAAAAGAAGCCTCTGTTAAGAGAGTGGCATCTTTGTTATGTCAGCTCATAACACGTTTGCACAGGGATATCTCAACATGTCTTCGGGAATAGAGAATGCTTTGTCCCTTTGGGGCACGGCTTTTTGGTTGTTGAAGTTCAATACTATCATTAAGCATCCCAGAGTTGCTGGAATGGAGAGCACAAAAAACATCTAAACTATAAGGCTACCAAAAAGACTTATTTCCATGTATTTTATGACTATCACATCCCTGAACACACATTTCTTGAGATCACATATTTGGGTACCATGTTTGTTGAAGCAGAAAAAACTGCACAGCTATTATAATTGAGTAGAGGTCCTGAACTGTTCTTTAAAGTTTTTGTTGTTTCTGAGGACTTAAGACCATCTTGACAAATACTTTCTCCCATCCCAAAATAGATAAATATTTAATTCCATTTATTTAAATTATCACATTCCCCATTTTGTTCAATCTAAACTTGTTCTAAAGCTAGAATTTGTGAATATTGATAAATGATTCATAAATTAAGTACATAATTTCTATCAATTTACTTTTAAATCTATCCAAACTCTGCACTAGCTTTCTTTGAAATGAATTTCAGTTTAGGTATAGTAAAATAGCATTTGATTTGGAATGAAAAAACCTAAATATAAATACCAAATTTGCTATGTATTTTCCATACAATCATGAATTTATCACTTAACTTCTCAGAGTATCATTTCAATTCCATTCTATGTAAGTGAGGATAATCCTTTTGCCCTCCGTACTTCATAAGATTGATGTGAAAATCTAGAGCATTATGTAAAAGCTCCTAGTAACAGAAATGTTTTACAAGAGTGATACGTTAATCTTTTTGTCTTACACATAAGATATGGAAGCACGATGCTTTCATTCACATCCAGTGTGTCCTAAGTTTTCTACTATCACCACCACCACCACCACCACCTAACCATGAAAAGCTAAGTCATCATGTTAATTGATCTTTTATAAGTTTCTGATTTTATAGCTATAAATCCATAGTTCAAAATATTTGACCCTGGTATAGACTGTCAGCTATTGATGCTCCTTCAAAGCCTTGGTCATAATACATTACTAACAATTTGAGAGGATGGAAATATAATTATATGTATATAATTATATTATAATTTAATTGTCATAATTTAGTGTTTAATTATCACAGATCTAGTTTTAATCCCAAATGGCATGAGATAAGATTGTTTTATAGCTCCTTCTTTCTCCATATCCAAATAATTTGATAAAATTTTAGATTAATTAGAGGTGTTTTCACTACTATGAATGTGAAATGGTCTCAAGAGAAAAAAAATGGATTTGATATCTAATTATATTAAAAAAGAATAAGTCAACAAATATAATTTTAAAAACCATAATTTGAGGCATACCATATACATTGTTGAAATTACATAGATTAAAAAACTCCACACTAGAGGCTAGTTTAGTTCCTTTGTGGTACATTGGGCAATTAATTCCCAGTGTAGGGAGGCAGGAGTACTCAAAATGAACTATTCCACAAGAATCCTGTCCAGGTTCTTCCATGGTCAGGCTGGCCAATTGGCAAGACCTCTCCCCTTGACATATTCCAGGCCTCAATTATCTCTTCCATGATCTCTGACATGGAACAGTCGTGTTTTAACCAATGAGGCAGATCCTATGCTGCTACATTAGGAAAATGTAGCCCCAGCCCAATTCCACAATAGGGTGAGAATGGCTTTATCATCAAAGAAATATTCAGCTGGAGCTCCTCAGCCTTCACAAAGAAATGTCAATTTTGCCATCTGTGTGTCGTGTCTTATAAATTAGGATGTCCCTTGAATCAGTGGCAGCCACTCTGCCCTGCAGGCACTTGCCAAAGAATTCACGCTCGAAATCTCTGCTCAGTGTTGCTAAAAAACCATGATAACAAATGATATTTCAGAAAGAAATTGCTCAAAGTCCCTTACTTAGAGATCTACACAATATATTCCTATTGGAATTTAGTACCAAGAAAAAGTCTGTTTCACCTGATAAATTGCCATGTTTTATTTCATCAAGAAAATGGAAATATTAAACACATCTATGCCTTGGTCAAGATATGTTTAAAGGTATATTTAGTGTTTAATTATAAAAACTGCCTACAATATTAATTTCATTCTCTCTTCTCACTCTATGGTGTTTAGTTTTTAGTCAAATATTCCTAGTATACATAAATGTAAATAGAAGGGAGTAGGAAAAGAGGAAGACCAAATATGAGATGGAAGAAGCCATAGGCATAAGTTTACAGGAGCTGAGTAGGGATGTTGAGGACATAATATTGTGGACATCACTCATTCATAGAGTAACAAGGAGTTGGAACTGAGTCAATGGCACATGACACGCATGTAAATGTACACACACACATGCAGACATAATTGTCATCATCATTATGACAATCATAAATTTTTAGAAGTGGGTGAATTAAATATAAATTGCAAATAAATGTATCTTACAATTTCAAACCTTTATCATACTTGATATAATAAGGCCTGAAAACATAAGAACAATGTATATATTATTGGGGTTAAAAATATTCTCGGTTTCTCCTGAAAGCAAATCCCTAAACTTAACTTGACTAATTGCTACTTATTCCTCAAGAGTCATCTCTGTAGTTATCTCCAAGAAACTTTCAACTACCCAGAACTCCAGCCATAGTTGGAACATATGCCCTGTAACCCATGGAGTCTGCCTTGACTGTCTTCTGCTGTAACCTATGAGCCTCCTGAGAACCAAAAGCTCTGTCTTTTCTCTGACATTTCAGCATCTAGTATAGGATCTAGCATATAATAATGACATAAAGTGAATATAAAAATTCTTACATTTCTTCTCAATACAGTAAGAAACAACTTTGCAAAGAAGATAATAGCTAGAGACCAAAATCTGCTTTTGAAACTTAAATTATAAAATTATACACTGAAATCAAAAGGCTTCTATGTATGTCTTTTGAACATCAATCTCGATCTTGCTCATTTGAAAAGGAAAATTGGTGTGATTATTAAGTACTATACTCTTAATATTTTTAAACTGATGTCATCACTATATAGTCATAAATATATATGTATGTATGTATAGATATAGTAAAAGATATAGTGTAAGAGCTTGCTAACTGGAAAATAAATGAATTTTAAACATCATTATCTTTTTAATTTAGAAAACATAAAATCAAGTCTTTTGCAGAAACCAAATAAAAATATTCATGTTGGACTCTTTAAGAGGTTGAAGCTCACCTCATTTAGTTTTAAATGAATATTTTGGCCAAATGTAATCTACAATCCAATGTAGAATTATCCAAGGGTCTTAATATTTACCAAAAATTAGAAGAAGCTTTGATTATAGGAACACACACACACACACACACACACACACACACACACACACACACTATTAGTGTGTTTGCAATTTGGTACGGCCACTATGGAAAACAGTTTGGAGGTTCCTCAAAAAATTTAAAATAGAACTACCTTATGACTCAGCAATTTCACTTCTGGGTATTTATCCAAAGAAATCTAAAGCACTATTTGAAAAGATACATGTATCCTTAGGTCCACTATAGTACTATTTACAATAGCCAAGAAATGGAAGCAACCCTATGTGCCTGACAATAAATGACTGGATAAAAAAAAAGAGGTGGTACATACACACAATGGAATATTACTCGGCCATAAAAAAAAAATGAACTCTTACCACTTGTGGCAACATGGACCGAAAGGATATTATGCTAAGTGAAATGAGTCAAAGAAAGACAAATACCATATGATCTTACTTATTGGAAAAATCTAAAGAACAATGGAAATGAACAAAATAGAAACAGACTTATAGATAGAGAACAAACTGCTGGTTGCCAAATGGAAGGGAGGAAGGAAGGAAGGAAGGAAGGAAGGAAGGAAGGAAGGAAGGAAGGAAGGAAGGAAGGAAGGAAGGAAGGAAAAAGAAAAGAGAAAAGAAAGGAGAAAGGAAGGAAAGAAGGTGGAAGAAAACTTTAAAAGGTAATAGCTACATTCATGGCATAAAATATGGTGATAGTTTCATGGATATATACTTATCTCCAAACTCACAAGTTACATAAAAAAAAAAAAAGAATTTCAACACGTACATGCACAAACAAATAAATATGCTTACACAAAAATATACGCCCTGCTTCTCCATTTATGAAAATTCATGTTGCCCTTTGTTAAGCTCTAGTTTCTAGTTTCACAACTATAATGTTCTTGATTTTGAAGTCTACATCATAAGAAAAATAGAAGAGATAAAGATTTTTCTCCCGTCTTAGTTACTACTTCATTATCGATGTATCTTTCAAATGTGTTCACCTCAATCAAGGGATTAGTGGTGTTGGAGACTGACCTATCTGTCTAAAAGATAGGAGTTCGAGCTTGGGGCAGAGAACTATCACTTATCAAAAGAAATGGAGGTGAGGATAGGAACTGGATTAGTACAAAGTCTAAAAACAACATTATAAAATGCCCTCAGAGCAGTCACTGCATATAGCTCTTAGGTCCAAACTACATAAATGTTTATTTAGATATTTTGTAAAAATATACATAGCATTTTATTCATGTAGATATGGTAATTAACATGTGTGATGAGAGAGAGGCTTTATGTGCCAGCTTTAGCTGAACTGAGTTTATGTGTAAAAGGAGACCTAGAAGTTGAAGAGAAGGTGCAGTTAGAAAAGATGATCACGTGAATGGCACAAGAATTTGTCATTGAATCTGAACTTTTATCCCTGAAATAAAATAGAGAAAACACCACTCCCCTCACATGTTATAGCTCTAAAAATGTTGCCTTTTCTTTTTTATTTCTTACTCTATTTATTTGTCTTCTTTCTGCTCTCCTCACGTACCACCACCACCACTAATACTACCACCACCTCCATCACCATTATATACACACACATTTTACCAAAACATTACTTTTTGTCTTTGCTAGTCCATTGAGCTGCCTATCAAGTTGCCAGTAGTTCTTTCTTCATTTTTCTCAGGGACAAAGAGCATGCAGCTGCCTGAGAAAATCCATACAGGTTTACAGAGTAGGAATGGACTAATGTATGTGCATATGCTGTTTGCATACATGTGTGTACATTTATACATTTGTCTGTGTATGCATCTGTTTATGTATGTATGTGTGTGCATGTATGTGCATATGTGTGTACATGTACACATATGTTGGGTGGGACATAATCAGGAAAGAGAGAGAAAAAGAAGAAGCAAGAGAAAGACTGCCTACATACTTGAGGAATTACTGACAAAATGAAATCAGCTCTTTCAACAACCCATCCACTCACCATCTATAACAAAAACAAAGTAAAATATGATTAAGGATGGAGGAATGCCTTTTTGTCTAAGGATGGAGAGGCATAAGACAAAAAGTAAGCAAGCTGAAAGAAATAGACCTCTCCCTCAATTTTTTAAACCAAATTTAAAATGCACTGCCTATAACATTGGCTGTTTACAATGGCAATTAACATCAATTCTAGGCTCTAATTAACCTCAATCAACAGGTCTAAGTAGGTTAATTAAAGAGGATTTGGCTAAGCATGAAGCACAAAAATACAGCTGTCTCATTACAGAAAGTCACTATTTACCAAAGTTTTTCAATTTCTTCTTGAGCACAAAACATATTGGAGGGTGTGGTGGGGTAGAGATATTTTTCAGTGAACTCCCTATGGCCAGCCTCTTTTCAGGTGTCTTAGCCAGTCACAAATAATTCAAATATTTCCTCCAGGTGATCTATATTCATACCCATTTACTCTTTTTTTTGGAAACATAGGCCCATCCCTTTGTTTATTTTGCACTTTTCCACCCACTCCCATTCTTTTTATCATAAATTTCTTCAGGGCACAGAACCTACTTAATTCATTCTTGTCTCCTTAAAATCATTAAGCAAAGTGATTTGTAAGTAGTCAGTGCCCAATTAATTGTTCTTTTAATTGGATTTTTATCAAAATGTACTTTTTTCTCAACACATCCCCAATCATAATTTGGATTCCGAGTATTTAGGATAAAACAGTCCAGAATATGTGGGGAAGAGTGCCATCCCAGGCCGTAGTTGATTCTCTGGTCCTTTTGTCCATGCCTGTTTCCTTCCCACAATTGTTCTATCTCTGTCATTCACTATGGGATCAAGGAGATTAATTTAGTCAACAATCTAGTCAAAGGTTCTGCATATTCTGCTTTCAAAAGAACTCATCGGTATGCACACTAGGAGTTTCATGCACAGATGCCACTGCCATGGCTTCACAAAGTCAAACAGTCCAATTCTTATTCTTCATTGGTTCTATCATTACTGAATGTTTACTGGATACTGTGTCTAGATAAATAGATGTTTTTTTGTTTTGTTTTGTTTTGTTTTTCTTTTCAGTAGAAGCGTTTCAAGTTGCATGAGCATAGCTCCCTCTCAATCTCAGATCCAAATAAGGCCCATCTGGTAGTTGACACTCCGGAAGTAAATGTAAAGTCCTTTCTGGGCCTGAGCTCTGAAATCACAGAATCTAGATTAGAAGGGACTTTAGAAATCATCCAGTTCATTTTACAGAAGTGGAATAACCATGTGGGCCAGGCCACACCACTGGGAGTTTCACCTCAGCCCCAGAGCTCATTCTTTGCCCCCACTGCTTCATTAGTTGATGAGGAGCTACTATCACTCCATCAGAAACGAGAGTGCTTTGTCACACAGGCTTGCTACAGTTCCATAGAAAATATATAACTGCAGAATCCAACTGAGTTATTAGATATTCATCAGAGATTTGGTGTTGTCTGCATGCACACTAAAGAAAGAGAACTATCATATATAGGTTGCCCGCCCAGGGCCAAGATCCATGCCAGGCACTTATTACTACATTTAATCTTAAAAACTAAAAAGAAAAAAAAAAAAAAGTTATTTTAACTCTTGTTTTTAGGTTTGAAAACTGTGGCTCAATTATTTTTTTCAAACCCAGATCTCCAAATCCTACATATTTAACACAAGTTGAACTAGAAAATCAGGCAAGTTAGGCCAACAATGACCCTGTCTAACACTTTGGCCAACTAAGTTATAAGGAGCCTATCATTCCGATTATGCCTGCTCTCTCCCTCCAATCTCTTATTGTCCACTGCCCATTAGATATTTATATTTGTTTTCTTCTTTGTTTTGAACCCAGTCTAAAATTGCCCTCATCATGTGGCCTCTGAAAGATCCCTTCCTCTTAACTTGCCTGTGACTATTTAAGGTAATTTTATTTGCTGGCTGCTGCTCTCACAGGTGATGCTATCTATCCTGCCTTCTTTAGGGTCCTTCTACATCCCTATAGCCACTGTTAAAGCCTCTCTCTAGGTCAAGCAACTTCTTTCCCAAATCCAATGTATCCACTGAGACCAGATTATTCATCTTAATGACAACTTCCAAATTACATATTACATTCTAGAATAGTGCAGTCCAACAGAACTTTCTGTGATGATAGAAATACTCTATATCTGCTCTGTCCAATATAGTAGCCACTGGCCATACATGGCTATTGAGCACTTGCAATGTGGCTCGTATGACTGAGGAACTAAATTTCTTTGCTATTTTATCTACTTTATTTTAATGGATTTAAATTTAAATAATCACATGTGGCTTGTTGTGACTATATTAGATAGTGTCATTCTAGGCAAAATGATCTACTCACTATCCCTGGAATATGACTTGCTATTTGCATGTTTTATTTACTGCTGAATCTCCATTGCCTAGATAAAATCTTGACATGTAGGAGGTTCCCAAAAAACATCTTTTAATGAACGAATTTGTCTCTTCCACCTGTCCATCTCTTTCCTATTATTCGAGCTTTGCTAACGTTTATATCTTTTAAATAAAACAACATGCAGTATTATGTAATTCATCTGCCATATAAAATATAGTACAATTTTTATTTTTAAATGTGTTCTCATGTGTTTTGCTATAAATTTTTCAAGTTTCTTGTGGGAAGAGACTAAGTCATATGGCCAAAACACATGAGAACACATTGTATTTCATAACACCAAATAATGGACACATATGTAGCTAGTACTCAGTCATTATTCATTCAATGGATAGACCATTTCCCACGCTCAGTCCTCTGAGATCTCAGGGCACTAGCACATGGCTTTCTTCACAGCTCAGGCTCTGGCTCATTCTAATTCCCTGCTTCAGTGGAAACTGGAACAAATCTACCAATAAGTCTCAATTCTCACACCACAAAATTGAACATCAGCTGTTCTCAGTCCAGCAGTGGCTTCTCATTCATACATAGCAGCCAGAGAAGTTCTTGTTCACACTTTGTCCTGCTGCCCAAGAAAACACTAGAATTGTGTACAGAGGAGACCCATGGAATGGGTATCACAAAAACCATATTACCACTCTTATTAATTATGTGGCCCTAACCATATTTTATTAACTATAAATTCAAAATAATCGGAGTTGCCACACATAATCCCCTGGCTGTTGTGAACTAATACATGTGGAAGTCTTTTATAAACTACAAAACCCTATACAGCAGGTCCTTGAATAATGTCATTTCATTCAGCACTGTGATGTTGATGAGGTGCCATAAGACCTTAACTCTTGATTACATTAATTAGCTTATGATGAAATTGGTTCTGTTATACATCATTTCATAAAATTGCAGAACTTTTCGATAATATTAAATGAAAACTTATTGTTCAAATGCAAATTTTTAAGTCAGTATATAATTAAGTCACTGAAATTTTAGACAAATGATTGATGTAAAATATTTAGGTAATTCATTTAACTAATATTTACTGAAGAAAAGCACTGTGCTAGACACTAAGAAAACAACAATGGATACCTTAAAGAGTTCCATTCTAGTACTAGATATCACTTTAAAGAATAAATATAATAAATTATGTAATACTGTGATATGAAGGAAAATGCAAGGTGTTATATGAGTGTAGGAGAAGTTAACTAGGTAAAGCTAGACAGGGAAGAACATTTCAAGCAGATAGGACAGCATGTGCAAAAACCCTGAATGTAAAGAATCTGAGCATGTACACTTGAAGCAATAAAAGACCAGAGTGACTAGAAAGCAGAAGTCTGGAATAGTGGAACAGGAGTAGTGATACAGGTGTAGAATTGAGAAATAGGTAGGCAGAACAGCAGGGAGGTTCTCAGAGTAATCTAGGCAAGAGGTGTTCTTAATTCAAATATGGTGTTAGCAGAGAAAATAGAAGCAAATGTACAGATTCAAGATATATTTAAGCAGTAAAATCCTAAGACTCCATAACTTATTAGGTTTGAATAAAAGTAAAAGAAATAGCAATAATAGCCATGAGAAAGAACAGTAAAACATAACACCATGTGCTAAGCACAGTTATAAGTGTTTTTATATATTATTCATTTCTTAATACCTCTATTTTATAGATGAAGACATGGAGGCATGGAAGATTAATTATTGCCTAAGTCCAGAACTGGTAAATGATAGAGCTGAAATTTGAACCCATGCAGCCTGGCTCTAGAATCTATGAGGATGAATTTCAACACTGCATAGCCCCTCGTACTTTCTACTTTCTAGGGTTATTCACTAAAACAGATATAGAGATCAGATTTGAGTGGACCTGGATACAAGAGAGCCACTAGTGTATCTTTGGAGATGTTAAAGATGAAGTCCCTGTGGGATGTTCAATAAGCCATGAGACATACCAATCTGGAGCACACATATAGAGAGTTGTCCATATATAAGTGATCATTGAAGCCATAGGTTTAAATCAGAGGTCTTGCCTTTAACTAATGATCTTCACCTTGTTTTAATAAAACTGTATTCATATTTTTATAAAGTTTTATTAAAACACAGCAAAAATCATTGTTTCACCTATCATCTATACCTGTTTTCTTGCTACAACGGCATGATTGAGTAGCAGCAGCAGAGACTGTACGGCCTGCTGTACAGCTTAGATAAAGTTATCTAGAGAAAGAGAATATAGTGCAAAAAGAGAATTTGACTACCATGGTTAAAGGCAAGATATACAAGAAAGTACTTGGAAAGGGAGACTAAGGAGGACAACCAAAGACATAGAAAAGACAAAAGGGAGTGACAAGGAGAGAGGGAGAGAGGAAATAACATTAAAGAACGCAAGGGAAGAGTGTTACAAGAAGAGTGGCCTACTATGTTAAAAACTGCTCAATGCCCAAGATGATTGGAAAGTGTCCATTGGGCTTTATACCATGGAGATTATTGGTAAATTTGGGGGTATTTCAGTGCAGTATTGGAGCTATATGCTAGATTGGAGTGGGTAAGGAAGAAAAGTAAGTAAGAAAGGGGCATCATGTATAAGCAACTCCATACAGAGGTGGGGCTCTACAGCAGAGGAGAAAGAAAATCAGTAGGTGAAGAGATGAGGGAAAAATTGATATTCAGTTGAATCAGAAGAGTTTGGTTCCTAAACCTAAAACTGAGCTGATTACATAACAATATTTTAGTCAACAATGAACCACATATACATAGTAGTCCCATGAGATTATATCAAAGCCAAAAAATTCTTATCACTTAATGACATCATAGCTGTTGTAATATTGTAGTGCAATGGATTCTTCATGTGTTTGCAGCAATGCCTATGTAAACAAACCTGTTGTGCTGCCAATTATATAAAAGCATAACACATGTAATTATCTACAGTACATAATATTTGATAATGACAATAAACAACTGTTACTGCTTTATGTATTTCCTATATTATACATTCTATCATTATTTTAGAGTATATTCTTTCTATTTATTAAAAAAATTTGTCGTAAACAATGTACTCTCTTACACAGGCAGCAGCTTTATATATCTCATATTTAGGCCAATATGGCAGAGTAGGTAAATGCTGTACTCACCTCCTCCAATTACCACATCAAAATTACAACTAAATTACAAAACACCGTCATTGAGAACCGCATGAAGCCTAGCTGAACAGAAATCCTGTAACTAAGGATATGCAGAAGAAGCTACATTGAGTCTGGTAGGAGGCATAGAGATTGAACAGGCAGGCCCCACACTCACAGCACTGCAGTTAAGAAATGGAATAAATAACCCAGGTTTGGAGGCCCCCTGAGAAGAGAAGGGTCCCAGTCTCACAACACACTCCTCAGCCCAAAGTTCCAGTGTCAAGGAGAGAAGTCCTCATAACATCTGGCTATGGAAAACAGCAGAGATTGTGACTGAGTGAGATGGAAGTCTGCCAGAGTCCCAGGAAGTGCTCTTAAATGTCCTGAATAAGGACCTAGTCACTAACAGATTCACTTGCTCTGAGCTTCAGTGCTAAGGCAGAAGCGCAAAAAGTCCAGAGACATATGAGAAACTGAATTGACTAGCTTCAGGGCAAGGCTGGAGGACAAGGTTCAGGGCAGCCCACTCCAGAGATGGAATTACTGGCAGATGCTATTATTCTATTGTTGAGCCCTCCCCACTCAGCTATCAGGCAGAGGCAGGTGCCAAGTCTGAACTCTCCATTAAGTTGGCTAACACTGTTTTCCCCGCCCTTGTGATTTCCTGAAGCCCTGCCCCACCCAACTCAAGCACCAGTCCTCTTCTAGTGTCTGGTCCACACAAATGTCCTGTCTTTACTCATGCTGTAAACTTTCAAAAAGTCTCTCAAAGTTTCAAAAACCCCAAACAAGCAGTATCTGGCCTTGGAATACCCTGTCTCCTTTACTAAAGAGCCCCAAGCCAAGACTGGTGGCAGCCAGTCACAGATTGCAGCTTAGCTTTTTCCAGGTTCCTCTGAACCCAGCCACCAGTGGCAACCATCTGAGATCACTTTGCAGCTCCTACAAGGTGGCTTTGGGAAGAGGCAGACTTTAGTCTACAACAAAGCCCAACAAGAGGCCCCGGAAACAACACACTTGGTGGACAGCCTCAGACCGGACAAGAGCATCATCCAACCACTTCCACAAACAACACACTCAAAGAGCAGACTCAATAGGCACCAGAGCCCTGTTAATGTGAATCCTGTTTCATGTGGTCAATTCCTGCATAAGAGCTTGTCCACTGTAGTCACAGTCATTCTTCATAGCCAGTCAGCCTGAGTGTCAATCCCTCCCACTCACATGCTAACAGCAATCAAGGCTCAACTACAACAGGAGGGCACACACAGCCCATACAAGGGACACATCTAGAATACCAGGCTCGAAGGCCAAGGAAAGTGTGCCACTGTGCCTCATAGGACACCTATTACTTAAGGCCACTCTACCAAAATCAGAAAAAATAGCAGCTCTACCTAATACATAGAAACAAACATAGAGTGGCCGCCAAAGTGAGGAGACAAAGAAACATGTCCCAAATGTAATAACAGGATAAAACTCCAGAAAAACAATCTTAGTGTCAGCAACTAAATCTACAATAAATAAATAGACATTGAAGGGAGTTCATAATCTAAAGGGCTTTAGAGCCCCTGGAGATTATGACAACGGCTGAACAATGACTGTACACAAACTGACTAGGTCATTAAAGGAGTACTGATGTTATTTAGTGCCATATTCTTAATAATAAGAGACATGTATTAACCAGTGATACAAATAACAATGTGGAATATTGGAATGTATTTAAGACATGTAAAGTTGAGAACTGGGCAAAGTAGATTTTAAAGATGAAATTAAGAAGATTTAAGATGGTATGTATGCCAAACTGGCTCTTAGTAGACTTAAAAACAGAGATTGTTGACTATTACTTTGGATGAGAGTGACTATTTTGCTGGTTGCTTTTCTGAAAAAGATGCTGGCTTCAGCAATCCTAATGGGTCAGATCCAAAACTAAACTTAGGAGGACTTTTACTCCAGGCACTCCTGCAATATTGGCCTAGAACACATGTAAATCCAATGGATGAGGAAGAAAATGAAGTAAACCATGTAAATGCAGAACAGAAGAACCAAGTACAGAAGGGACATGGATATTTTCAAGTGCCCCACACACCACTGTAATCTTTGGTGAAGCTGGAAGTAGCACACTTTTCAGGCTATTCTGCCTAGATTCCAGAAGTGAGACTGAGTCAATACTTCTTAATGATATGATGCCACAGTGGGTAATTGACATCACTGTGGATGATAAATTCCTAGAAGTGGAATTGCTGGACCAAAGGGGAAAAATGCCCAAATTCAACAAAATTTCTTCCTACCTCCAAACTCATGCATCTTTAGAAGCAAAAACCTTAAAAAAGGACTTTCTGCTAGTGACATGCTCCAGGTCTGGAAAGTAATGGAACATGGTTATGAGAAATTTATTAATTTGGATAATAAGTCTCAAACCACTACCTCTTCTAACAGTGAAAAACCAGACTGAAAAAACAAGAGGATATCTCTATGCTGGCAGAAGAGAAAGTTAAACTTCTATACTGGGACCAGGTTTTAGATCCAATTATGGACCTTTGAAGTAAAACACTGTATAAGGAAGAATGGTGGTGACCTCACCCTCATTACTAACAAAAGTCTACATGAAGGGTGTGCAAAGCCTCCTGGGTATTGATTTACTGTCCTTCTTTTATGGCCCCAAGAGTAGTCCTAGGAAGCCCACTGAGCACCAGTGGGACCAAGACTTTTAACAACAGGTTTGGTATGGATCAATTCTCTTTCGATTGAAGTGACTAATCCAGATATAATATAGAAACCAGTCTCCCTGTGTAGATTAAGCTGTCCCAAGGGAGATAGAGTGCAAGTGCAGAAGAGCCCCCAGCAGACTATGTCTTGTGAAATGTACAGAGACTGATAAGAGGCCAGCATGGACTTGGCTTCCTCCTTTTATTTCAAAGGACTTTATCTTTGTTAGCACTTGTTAGAGACACATTGGTAGGGCCACATCTGTCACTGTGTTTCAACTTCAAACTCACATGCTCTGTAGTTTTTCTAAGAGAGTACATTCCGTTCATGCAGTACCTATAGAGGTTTTTTTTTTCTTTCAATAAATTGTTTTCACCATTTAAGAGTTATTTTTAATAGAAATGTGTTACACAATTTGAGAGCCAGACCATTTAACAATAAATGATTATTGTTGGGCTTGTTTTTTTTTTTTAAAAAAAGAAAAGATTAAAAAAATACAAGTTTAATACAAGATAAAGTCGAAGAAATCTATGAGATATAGAACATAAAGAGAATATACAATAAATATTTATCCAGTAGCTCTCATTCTAGGCATTATTCCAGATAGTAGAAATAAAAAGTGAAAAAACTGACAAAAATCTCTCCACTCATAGTACTTACTTTCTATACAAGGAAATGAAATATATAAGAAAAAAAGTTCAATGCCAGGTGACCAAACTTTCAAGAAAAATGAGTTCCAGGAAAAGAAAACAGGGAAAATAATGGAAGTGGATCAACACTATCAAAAATAATAAACCAAAAATGGGATTCCTAAAAGATTTTAGATCTACACATTAAATTAAAATCAAAGAAAAAATTAGAATTCTCAAGTTATAATGAATGTTAAATTAATACATACAATATTATGGAAAAAATTATTTTTAACATAGATACCTATAACCAAGTAACCAAATTTATTATGAAAACGGAATATATTTTTAGATACTCAAGAACTCGAAATATTTAATTACCACTAACATTTCCATTTGTTGCTATTGGAGATAACAAAGAGAAGAAATTCAAAAATCAGAGAGATTTTTTGGGGGGATAATTTTTATTTTTCAATTACAATTGGCATAAAATATTATATTAGTTTTAAGTGTACAACATAGTAAATAGATATTTATATAACTTGTAAAGTGATCATCCCATAAATCTAGTATCCATCTGACACTGTACATAGTTATTACAATATTATTGACTATACCCTCCATGCTATACTTTACATCCCTGTGATGACTTTGTAACTACTAAGTTTTAATTCTCTATCCCTTCCCCCTTTTCACCCATTTTCCTAACCTCCCTTCCATCTGGCAACCATCAAAATGTTCTCTATATCTATGAATCTGTTTCCATTTTGTTTATTTATTCTGTTCTTTAGATTCCACACATAAGCGAAATCATATGGCAGCTTTCTTTCACTGCCTGACTTACTCCACTCAGTGCAATACCTTCTAGGTTCATTCATGTTGTTGCAGAGGGTAAAAAGTCATTCTTTTTTATGGCTGAGTATATTCCATTGTGTATACACACCACCTTTTCTTTATCCTTTTAACCACTGATGGACAGCCAGGTTGCCTCCATATTTTGACTATTGGAAATAATGCTGCAGTGAACATGTAGATTTACATGTCCCTTTGAAGTAGTATTTTGGGTTTCTTTGGATAAATACTCTGAAGTGGGATTACTGAGTCCTCCTTTGTCTCTTGATATAATCTTTATTTTAAAGTCTATTTTGTCTGGCATAAGTATTACTACCCCAGCTTTTTATTCGTTTGCTTCCACTTTCATGAAATGTCTTTTCCCATCTCTTTGCTTTTAGTCTGTATATGTCTTTTGATCTGAAGTGAGTCTCTTGTAGGCAGCATATGTAAGAGTCTTGTTTGCTTATCCATTCAGCTACCCTATGTCTTTTCATTAGAGCACTTAATCCATTAACATCTAAAGTAATTGTTGATAGATAAGTAGTTATTGCCATTTTATTATTTATTAACTTCTTCTTTTTCTTAGAAAAGTCCTTCTAACATTTTTTGTAATATTGGTTTGGTGGTAATGAACTCTTTCAGCTTTTTATTGTCTGGGAGGCTCTTTATCTGCCCTTCAATTCTAAATCATAGCTGTGCAGGGTAGAGCTATCTTGGATGTAGGTCCTTGTTTTTCATCATTTTGAATATTTCCTGCCAATCCCTTCTGGCCTGCAAAGTTTCTGTTAAGAAATCAGCTGATAGTCTCATTGTAGGTAACTAACTGATTTTCTCTTGCTGTTTTTAAGATTTTCTTTTTGTCTTTAACCTTTGGGCGTGTTGTCCTCAGATATGATTTTGAGTGGTGTCTTGACTCAGTCCAAAGTCAGCTACAAGGCATCCCTGCCCTGGGGCCTCCTGGGAGGAGTCCCACCATAGGCCAAGTTCAGCCACAGCCTGTGCCCTGTTCAAGGTGACCTGGCATGAACCACTAAGCAATTCACAGATGGTCACCACCCATGCTGTGCTTGGAGGTTCCTGGAGAGGCCAAGGTGCAAACCAAGGCTTGCTGCCACTAGTGCCGGGCTTAGGGCTGCTCAGCATGAGGTACCGGGCATGCAGAGGCCAGATTCTACTTGTGTGGCATTTGTAATCTTTTGAGAGATTTTAGGAAAGTCCATATCATGAGCCAACACAGGTTTGTATGAAAAAAACACTGGAAGCAACTTGGTTGGGCCTGCAAGTTGCATAGGGCAGTGTCTCAGAGAATCACCAGGGAAGAGACATCAGTGTTACCCAAGCTGATGGAGATTCAGATAAGGCAGCCTCCTGTGTCTGCGTGCTGGATGTGGGGAGGGCACATCAAAGGAACAGTGGTTTCCACCAGCACTTCTGTCTAGGAGAATGCTGCCCTTCCAGCCCTCATTCTAAAGCCAGACAATTCGATTCTTCCCCATACATCCTTGGCACCCTTTCAGCCACTGCCCCAAAGCCTGAGCTTAGAACTAGTGAATCTATCAGTGGGTAAGTTCATGTGTGGGACCCCTGAAGTCCCCAACCCCATTCAGCCGCTATCTCTGCTGATTTTCACATCCAGATTTTGGGGAGATTTCTCTTCCTAGTACTAGAACCCTAGGCTCAGCAGCTGGGCATGGGGCCTGAACCACTTGTTCCTCCAAGGGGACCTCTTCAGTCAAGAAATCCTTCCCAATTTTCAACTACTACACCCAGTCAGGACCAGCCCATTCCATGTCTCCACCATTTCTACCGGTTTCGAGGTGGCACCTTCTGTATGTCCTTAGTTGTAGAACTTCTCTTCAGCTAAACTTTAGGTGATTTTCAACAATTATTGTTCTAGAGTTTAGTTGTAATTTTGATGTCATTATAAGAGGAGGGAATAAACAATGCCACCTTGACCAACCTCCAAAATTATGAATCAAGAAAAAGTTCAAGGCTGATAGTAGTATGGAAAAGCTGAATAACACCCAGTCTAAATTGTAGCATGAGGGTGAAGGACCCCAGGAATGTAACTGTTAATGATAGACTTTGAATGCGATCCATAGAATACAGCCATGAATTTCCAGCAATAAATTCATATGGCACATCAAAAGTGCAAACTTGCTCTGAAGACATACTCACTGACAGTGGTCTTTATTACATAACAACTTTGAAAATGCTGAACTGAGGTTACATGCCTAACCAGTTATGGTCCATCAATAACAAAGAACTCTAAAGTGTTAAAAAGAATAAGGTAGATCCACATGTAAAGATATGGAACAATGTCCAGATATATTGGTAAGTGAAAAAAAAGCCAGGTGTAGGACTTCTTCTCAGTATGCCAACATTCATGTCATAAAATGAAAAGGCATATTTAGAAATACACTTGTATTCAGAGAATGTCTCTAAAAGAAATGCAAGAAACAGATAGAGTAGTTTTTTCTGAGGAGAAGAACCAGGGTCTGAGAGACAGGAGTAAAAGAAAGACTTAACTTTGTTGAATTTTTTTACTATGCACGTGTATTATCTAATCAAAAAATGATAACTTAAAATGTTAAATAATATTAGTTGCTGCTCTATTTAAACAAAGTGAAAGAGGCTGAGAGAGTTCTGTTCTTACATATCTCTGTCATAAGTCCTCAGAATTTTTAAAATTTCTCTCATATTTCATAATTAGCCACAAAATTCCATCTATTTTATCCAATCATTTTCCATTTAGCCACTTGAAATTTGGTTTGCAAAAATATGTATACATGTAAAGAACTTAAAAGTATAATTTTTAACCTCCATCATTTCCACATTATTACTGGCTGGTATGTTTTATCAATCTCCATCAATATTACCTTAATTTAGAAATACAACTTTGTACTTATCTTTGATTGCCAAATCTTATTCATTCATTATTCTTCAATTAATTTGCATACATTAATTTATTCTTATTTACATTAGAGAAGAGAAATAAAATATTAGATGGTAAATCAATATCTTATTAAAATGAAGTAAAGATAATGAAATGCTTAACTGGAATCTAAAGATTTGATTTTCTATCAGTGCTATTAAAATGCATACCTTGAAAATGAGCCAAACTTTCCAGATATCAGGCTCCCGGCAAATGCTCATTAAGCATCTACCGCACAAAACACAGTGTAAGAAGCACATGAGGAAAATGTTTGAAGCATGGTTCTTTCCTTTCCAAGAAAAATGTCTTTTGGGAAATATGAGACATGTGTACCCGTGGAAATAATTACGTAAAACAGAATTCCATGAGATTAGTTTCAAGTGAATAATATGGTTAAAATATGCAAAGAGAACTAAAAATTTTTTCTGGCTGGGAAAAGGTTTTATTGAGGAGATAAGATGTAAGCCAGTATTAAAGAGTAAATACAGTTTTTTAAAAAAAAACCCAGATTGTCCAAATATTCAATATAATTCAAATGAAATAGTTTACATGAGCTATTCTTGGCCATGTTATTTCACCTATCTTAATGGTCAATTTAGATCAATCACTAGCAATCAACATTTTGTAGCAAGAAATTGTTAAGGCAGCCTTTCCCTTCTTCTTTACTCATTGCTCTTTCTTTTCATTTCCTTCATTTCTTTTTCTATTCTCTTTATTCTCTCACTCCACCTACCAAATAAATGAATTACTTGTAGTGTTGGTTTTTTTAAAAAAAAAAAAAAGAAGGAAAAATATTCAAGAATGCTATCTTTGCACATACTATTACAAGTTTTTGCATACAGAAAAAAAGTACAATTTCATGGTCTACACAGCTTTTACATTTTATTATAGCAATAGGATGTTTTTTAATGCTGAATTTCACAGTGTCATCAGCTTGAGTTCTTCCAAGTTCACCACAGAGAAAAGAACTAGGAAAGGGCCTTTCTTTCACTTTCAAACGTTGTTTTTAGAACTCTCTGCTTCATTTAGGGACCTGCTTTAATACATTCCCTATCAGGCCCCATGCCCCCAAAGCAGACACAATGTGGAAGCAAGAAGATGTCCCTTATGAAATTTACTGTGGCCTCCACCAGTCCAAGGGGCTGATGGAGAGAAAGTCTTTAATGGTGTCAGAGATGCTGGGGTACCAAAGAGGACATCACAAAACCCTCAACCCTCTCAAAAATGTTTTTATTCTCTTCTTTTCATTTAGTTCTACATCCTGCTTTCCCAGAGCAAATGTTCTTTAGCTAAGCAGATTCCTTTTAAATCCAAATGCTGCCTGTCCCAGAAACCACTTCCTAATACATGGGCAGCTGTGGAATCATGACATTTCTGTCCCCAACTCAATCACACCAATTCACCATCACATGACCATTATTCTTTTGTTGGTAGAGCTTTCTAGGAGGGCACCTGGTCCCTTGTTGAAGGCAAGTTTTCACTCAACAAACTTCTCGGTGTTCTTTTATCCTGTTTTTGCATACATATATGTATATACATGTGCCTTTAGCTGATGCTAGAGATGGTTTCTCCAGAATTACATCTTATACTGTGATGATTCTCAATCTAGCAGTCTTTCAGTTATTTCAACACTACCACCACTTTCTTACTGATATCTGACATGAGGGGGGATGGTGGAGATGAATGATAGTAGAGCTAACAGCAAGATATGCTGAGACTCCGCTCTACCAATCAAGTCTTTGATGGTATAAGTTCCAAAGAAGTGCTCTCACACACAAAAAAAAAATGTACGAAGGTTGGAAAAACATGGCAGAGTGAGAGACATCCTCAGATCTCTCCCCTTGAAATAAAAATAAGCTGAACATCTAAAACTTAACCATAAACACCCAAACTTCACACCAGTATGTCTGAGTGTGGGATCTGTGCATAAGAACTATCACAGGTAAGAACCCCGGGTGTCAGGTGTTAAACTGGGAGAAATAAAGAAGTGCCTCTTGCAGCCTCTGGAGCACCCTGCAGAAGGAGGGGGAGGGGAGAAGAAGCAGAAACTTCCCTGAACAGCCCTACAGGGAAGTGCTGTAAGTTCTATGCAACCACAGCCGGCAGAAGGGCCCAGTCATCAGTGCAGAAAGCAGAGAAGCTGGACAGGACCACAGAAAAATAACAGTTACTTTTTACCGGCCACGGTTTCAGCTCCCTAACAGGGGCTGAATCTGAGGGTAGAGAGCATGATTAAATATCTATAAGAAAATTAAAAAGCATTTTTAAGGCTTTGTATAAAGTAGGAATCCAAGAGACTCAGACGCCACCTACTGGAAAGCAAAAGAAAAGCGTCTGCTTTGCAGCAGGCTAAAGAGGGACCATTATATAATAAATCTTTCTGGAAAAAAAAACAGTAGAATGCACTTTCATTAATGCCCAGGTGGAGAAGTAGTCCATTAAACATCATGAACAACCAAGGTGACAAGGCATCTCGGAAAGAGAAAAATTTCCAGAAAATAAGCTTACAGACATAGAAATATGTGACTTAAATGACAGAGAATTCAGAATGATACTTCTGAATAAACTCAGTGAATTTTGAAAGGAGTCATATCAACAATTTCAGGAATCAAAAAAACAACTAGATAAACAAGGAGATTGAAACCCTCAAAAAGAACCAAATAGACCTTCTGGAGATTAAAAAAACACACCATAAGAGTTGAAAAATTTAATAGAAAACTTAGGAAATAGAGTCAACCAAATGGAAAAATGGATCAGCGATACGAAAGACAAAAATCTAGAAATAAATCCGAAGGAAGAAGAGAGAAACCAAAGAATAAAAAAAAGTTGAAAGAGAAATATGAGAACCAGCTGATACCGCCAGGAGAGGAAACAAGAATAATGGGCATTATCAAAAGTGAGGAAAAGAGGCAGGGATTAGAAAGCATTTTCAGACAAATAGTTGACAATTTCCCAAATTTAAAGAATGAGCTGGAGCTTGGAATTCAAAAAGTCAACAGAACACCCAATTTTCTCAACCCAAAAAGACCTTCACCAAGATACACTGTATTAAAATTATCAAAAATCAAAACAAAGACAATTCTCAGGGAAGCCAGGGAGAAGAAAATGGTAATTTATAAAGGAAAACCTATTCAATTATCATCGGACTTCTCAGCACAAACCTTACAAGCCAGAAAGAAATGGAATCAAATATTTAAACTATTAAGTGAAAAGAACTACTAGCCTAGAATAAAGTATCCAGTTAAGCTCTCTTTTAGATATAAAAGAGAAGTGAAGACCTTTCCAGACATCCAAAAATTGAGGGAATTGTCCACTAGGAGTCATGCACTACAGGAAATACTGAAAGGAGTCGGTCAGTTCACAAAATGACAAAAAAAAAAAAAAAAAGGAGTAAAATGACTATAAGGTAAATAGAAGCAGAAAAGTGCAATACATACTAAGAACAGGACATTATAAGCTTAAATAATAAGAAGAAAATTGTTATAGCATGATAGTAATTAATGTTCAGTATACATAGGGACAAATTGAGACAACAATGACTGAAAAGATGGGGATTCAAAGATCCAAATTCACAAAGGGGAATGGAGATAGGGCATGTGCAGAAGAAAACAGACGACTGTGTGTGTGTGTGTGTGTGTGTGTGTGTGTGTGTAACTATTCTTTTCATATTTGTAATGGTAACCACACACCAAAGATTCAGTACTGAAGTATATAACATAAAACAAGAAGACCAGAGGCAAAACCCACAAATGTCAACCAAAATAAAGAAAAAAGAAACACAAGGACAAGGAAGCAATAGAAACACTGAACTACCAGAAAGCAAAAGATAAAATGACTATAAGAGGACCTCATATTTCAATAATCAGCATAAGTGTAAATGGACCGAACTCATTAATAGAAAGGTACGGAGTTGCATGATGAATCAAAAAACAAAATCCAACCATATGCTGCCTCCAGGAGACACATCACAGCTCCAAAGACAAATATAGACTCAAAGTGAAAGGGTGGAAAAATATTTCAAGCAAATGTCATTCAGAGAAAGGGGAAGTAGTGGTACTAATATTGAATGAAATTGACTTCAAAATAAAAAAGGTAAAGAAAGATACTGAGGGACAATTCATAATGAACAATGGATTTATGCACTAAGAAGAAGTAACACATTAATTTATATATATGCTCCCAATCAAGGATCCCCAAAATATGTAAAGCACTTACTAACAGAACTACAGGAAGAAACAGACCAAAACACTATTGCAGTAGGGGATGTAAACACCCCACTGTCAGATATGGACAGATCATCCAAACAGAAAATCAGTGAGAGAATAACATCCTTAAATGGTACATTAGACCAACTGGACATAATTGACATTTACAGAGCCTTCCATCCCAAATGTTCTTCTCTAGTGCACATGGAACATTCTCAAGAATTGATATTTAGTGGGATACAGAGATAGCCTCAACAAATCTGAAACTAGAGATCAACTGCAAAAAGAAATCAGAAACAACAAATACATGGAGATTAAACAACATGCTATTGAAGAATAATTGGGTCAGGGAAGAAATAAAAAGAGAGATCAAGAGTTACAAGGAAACAAATGATAATGATAGTACAACATATCAAAACTTTGGGACATGGCAAAAGCGGTCATAAGAGGGAGTTCATATCATTACAGGCCTATCTTCGAAAACAAGAGTGAGCCCAAATAAACAACCTAATACTTAATCTTAAAAAAACTAGAAAAGGAAGGACAAATAAAGCCTGAAGTCAGCAGACAGAAAGAAGTAATCAAAATTATAGCAGAATTAAATGAAATTGAAAATAAAAAAGCAATAGAAAAAATAAATGCACCAAAAAGCTGGGTCTTTAAGAAGGTTAATAAAATTGAGAAACTCCTGGCCAGACTCACTAAAGAAAAAAGAGAAAGGACACAAACAAAATCAGTAATGAAAGAGGAGAAATTACAACTAATATTGCAAAAATTCAAAGGATCATACAAGAATACTATAAAAAATATATAATACAAAATTTAATAAGCCAGAAAAGACGAACCAGTACTTAGAAAAATACAATCTTCCTAGACTGAATCAAGATCTGGAAAATCTAAATAGTCTGATCAGCAGTATGGTAATTGAAACATCATCAAACACCTATCATAAAGTAAAAGTCCAGGACTAGATGGCTTCACAAGTAAATTCTACCAAACATTCAAAGAAGATTTAATATCTATTCTTCTCAAACTATTCCAAAAAGTCGAAGAGGAGGCAACTCATTTTATGAGGTCAATACCTGGTAAAGATAACACAAAAAAAGAAAACTACAGACCAAATCTCTCATGAATAGAGATGCAAAAATCCTAAATAGGATACTGGCAAATCGAATACAGCAACATATGAAAGAAATTATACGCCACGATCAAGTAGGCTTCATCCCAGGGGCACAAGGATAGCTCGATATATACAAATCGATTAATGTGATATACCACATAAATTAAAAACTAAGAATCATATGATCATATCAATAGATGCAGAAAAAGTCTTCAACAAGAAACAGCATCAAAACACTTAACAAAATTGGTATAGAAGGAAAGTACCTTAACATAATAAAGGCCGTCTATGACAAACCCTCAGCCAGCATTACACTTAATGGTGAAAAACTAACAACCTTCCTTCTAAGATCAGGAACAAAGCAAGGCTATCCACTATTGCCACTGTTATTCATTGTAACATTGGAGGTCCTAGAGGATGCAATCGGGCAAGAAAAAGATGTAAAAGTTATCCAAATAAGAATGAAGAAGTCCAACTGTTACTATTTGCAGATGACATGATTCTCTATGTAGAAAACCCTAAGACTCCACAAGAACACTACTAGAGACAATAAGTAAATACAATCAAGTTTCTAGATAAAAAATCAATGTTCAGAAATCTATGGCGTTCCTATACTCTAATAATGAAGTGTCATAAAAAGAAGTGGAAAAAATAATTTCTTTTGCAGTTGCAACAAAAAGAATAAAATATCTAGGAATAAATCTGATGAAACGTGAAGTACCTATATAATGAAAACTATAAGACCCTATTAAAAGAAACTGAAGAAGAAACAAAGAAATGGAAAAATATTCTGTGTTCTTGGTGGAAGAATCAACATATTTAAAATGATCTAATACCTAAAGCATTATACAGATTTAAGGTAATCCCAATCAAGTTTCCATTTTTTAAAGAAATAGAACAAAAAATCATCAAATTTGTATGGAAGCAAAAAAAGACCCTGAATTGACAAAGCCATCCTGAGAAAAAAGAACAAGGCTGGAAGGATCACTCTGCTTGACTTCAAATTATACTACAAAGCGACAGTAATCAAAGCAGCATGGTATTGGCAGAAAAACAGACTCATGGAACAGTCGAACAGAATCTCCTGTCCAGAAGTAAACCCATATTTATATGGGCAAATAATTTTTAACAAAAATGCCAAAAACATACAGTGGAGACAGGAAAGCCTCTTCAATAAATGGTACTGGGAAAACTGGAAAGCCACCTGCAAAAGAATGAAACTAGACTGTTGTCTATACCACACCAAAATTAACTCAAAATGGATTAAGGACCTGAATATAAGACCTGAAACAATAAAATGCATAGAAGAAAACATAGGAACTAAATTCAAGGACCTTGAGCTTAAAGAAGATTTTATGAATTTGACCTCAAAGGCAAGGGAAGAAAAAGCTAAAATAAATGAATGAGACTATAGCAAACTAAAGCACTTCTGCTCAGCAAAAGAAACTGTCAACAAGGTAAAGAGACCACCATCCAAATGGGAAAATATATTTGCAAGCAGCGCCTTCAATAAGGGCCTAATATCCAAAATATACAAAAAACTCGTAAAACTCATAACAACAAAAAGCAAACTATCCAATCAAAAAATGGGCCAAGGACCTGAATAGACACTTCTCTTAGAGGACATACAAAAAAATCATCAAATTTGTACGGAAGCAAAAAAAGACCCTGAATTGTCAAAGCCATCCTGAGAAAAAAGAACAAGGCTGGAAGCATTACTCTGCTCGAATATAGATGCAAAGGGGAACAAATATATAAAAAGATGCTCACCATCTCTAGCTATTAGGGAAATGCAAATCAAAACCACAATGAGATACCATCTCACACCTGTTAGAATAGCTAATCAACAGAACAAGTAATAACAAATGTTGGGGAGGATGTGGAGAAAAAAGGAACCCTCATACACAGCTGGTGGGACTTTAAATTGGTATAGCCACTATATAAAACAGTATGGAGGTTCCTCAAAAAACTAAGAATGGATCTACCATATGATCCAGAAATCCCTCTACTGGGTATCTACCCCAAAGACTTGAATACTCTTATCCAAAAAGATATTTGCACACAAATGTTCATAGCAACATTATTCACAGTGGCCAGGACATGGAAGCAACCAAAAAGTTCTATGATAGATGATTGGCTAAAGAAGCTGTGGTACATATATACAATGGAATATTACTCAGCCATCAGAAGAGATGAAATACTGCTATATGTGACAACATTGATGGACCTTGAAATAATCATGGTAAGCGAAATAAGCCAGACCAAAAAAGTTGAAAATCACATAATATCACTTATATGTGGGATATAATCCTAAAAGCACCAAATGAACATCACAATCAAACAGTGACTCATGGACATGGACTATAGACTAGTGGTTACCAGAGGGTAGGGGGGTAGGGTTGGGGGGAGGTATATGGGGTAGAGGGGACCAAGTATAGAGGGGCAGGGGGAGGGTGAAGTGGGTAAAGGGGATCAAATATATGGTAGTTGAAAGAAACTGGACTTTGGGTGGTAAACACAGAATAGAATATACAGATGTCAAATTATAATGTACACCTGATAATTATATAACTGTATTAACCAATGTTACCTAATAAACTTAATTTTTAAAAAGAAAAAAAAAAACTCAAACCAATAAAAGAAACTCAAGTACTTTGTTATTACCATCTGGGCTTGGATGATGCCAAAGCTGAGCTTTTCTGCTAACCCAGGCTGGATCACAAGGCTCAGGCTCAGGCACAGGCTTCACTTTTGGCCTTTCCTTTCTCTTCCAAATCTCAATTTTGCAATCAGAAAGTAACTGATCACAGCTACAGAGAACATTTCCATATGCTCGAGCTCACACTGGAAAAGTGAAAGCAAGTTAGATGTGCAAGGAGAGTTGGAGCCTAGTGACACCAACCAAGACAAAGTGACATAGGGTCCTTGCCCTGTGAGGCATAATAACCTTGTGTACTTGTAAAATAGCCAATCTGGGTCTTGGAATATGACTAATTAACTAGTGACAATTTTAGTTGGGAAAAATGACTGGAAGGAGACAGATTCAGAATATTTCTCTCCCTGTATGACTTACAACTACCTTATAAAATCTGGTATGATGTGTAAGTAATCTATCCCCAAGAAATCGCAAACTTCTTGACAGCAAGAGCCAACAAAGGTAGTTCGAATTTTTCCTACAGGAACACTGGCACAGTCCTGGCCATGAAAACAAACACTTATGAATCAGACTTCTTGACTAACCTTTGGTCTGTTGATACCACCCTGATGCCAACTAAGACCTTCCAGATTTCATCTTCCCCTTTGTGTCCACATTTCACTTAGTATATCTTGCTGCAGTGTCAGGACCCTGTGGCAGTTTTTCCAGGGTGGCCTTAGGCTGAAGGAGTCTTCCTAAATACAAGTTGGCACACAACCACTGCCTTTTCCCAGCTCCTGCCAATGCATGCAACCTAAAGGGTCTACGAAGTTTAACCTCCTTGGAGCACACAGGACTTAGCACTGGGGATCTCCTTTAGCCGTTCGAAGAATAAAGGCATATAAGCAAGATTTAACAGGACAACAATTTTAGATATTCCAGTTTAAAAATGACAAGAATAAAAACAGATTAAGACGAGGAAGCAACCATTGATTTGCCCAAAATGATCACTACTCTAAATCTATTTAGCAGTTGTGGAGAGATTGTTCACTTGCGGGGCAGTGACCTATCAATTAGAACTCATGCAACTTGATCCATATAGGCCTCCATCTACTCAACCATAAATGATGTGGTACAAAGTTTAATGTCACTTTCAACCTCATAAATTTACTAATTTTGGAGATATTCAATACTTTTAGCTAAAAGTGTGATAAAAATACTTTACTTTGTGAATTTCAGCATTCATAAATGTAAACAGATATTTAAAGTGAATAGTCTCAACTGCCGTAAATAAACAGCTTTTTCCATCATTTTACTTTATATAAAGTTAAAAACATTAAAACTTTACACAGGGAAATTTTATATAAATGATTTCTATTTGGGTTTTCTTTCTTTTCCTTTTTGAAATTAAAAAACCAAGCTGTGGGAAACAGTGGTAATGTGATACTAAGAATAATGCCAATAACAACATTATGATGATGGCTATAACATTAAGTCATCCACAAGCCATGTAAATTGCTCATTATATAAAAAGCATTATATGTTTCATGCAATGAAGGAAATTCACAAAAAATGTACACATATTAACTTCTGCATTCCTCTATTGGTTATTTAATATTAACTTACTATATTAATTTTGAAGAAGTTGCATTTGACAATATGTACAACATGTATTTGGAGAGGTTAATTTGGGTTAGAGGAGAGTTTTGGCATTAAGACAGGCCTGGGTTCAGATCTTTCTTCCAAACTTCTGCAAATCTAAACAAATCTTCTCAGAGACATGGGCCTCAGTTTCCTTCTCTGTCAAACGATGATTCCAATTCCTACCTTTCAGGTCTGATGGGCATTGGAAGGTAATGCATATATGGAGTTTAGAGTAAGGTCTCCATAAAGAGCACTGATTATTACTTTATTGCTGTCATTACCAAAGGAGTAGTGTAAAGGTTTAATGAGGATGGTGCATTATTTGTGTTAGCTGAAGCTCTGTGGTGACATGAGCAGACCTTTTAGATTTAAAGGACATCAGCCAGAGCCTGGAAGACATTGACATGACTCCCAAGGTCAATGGGCAAACTTTCTCCTCTCTCGCTCATTCAAAATGCTATTTTGCTCCAATCCTGACAAACCACAATCATATAGCAGTTTCCTGGAAAGTGAGTCATGGTAACATAAGACCAGAGAAAAAAGACCACAGGCAGGAATTATGAAAATTGCACTTCTTTCTCCAAAAAAGATTAAGACTGGCATGGTATAACCCTATTTAGATTGACCTATTACACTGAACATCACACAGGAGCTGAGGAGACCTACAGGTACTACTAAGCAGGGAATAGCCCAGCTTTGGCCTCCTTCATTCCATTGACCTACCTGGTCTTTGCAGGGGAATATGACCAGGGCTGTTATTCTCCCTGGGAACCTCTTATTTTTTCTAGCAAGAACCTGCTGTTCTGAGGCTTTGTCCTGCTTTTCTCATTTTGGTTTCTCAGGGATCTATTCTCTGTCGACAAGCATATAGAACTCACTTTAATGGGAAGATAGTTGCTATGGAGTGACTGGCAACTCTCCTGAATAACTGCCAACCCAGGCCGGAGCTTTGATAACAGAACATGAGTCTGGAAACAGAACCTGAGAGCGAGTTCAGCTCCCTCCACCAAGCTGGGCCTCTGTCCAGTCTACACCAATCTAAGAACAGTGTTCATTCAGCCAACGAATATTCATTTCCAAATAATTATTTCCATGCTTTTGGCAGAGTCCTCAAGTGCCAGCTCTGCAGGGCACCTTCCAGAGGCTGAGAGGCCCTGTATTCTGGGTCAAAAGACCACAGCACTGGCTTTGCTTCTTGGTGCCTTTCTTCCAAGGCTGGGCTGGTGAAGTATTGGGCCAGGGAGGAGAACTATGATGTCCCCTACTATCTGCCTTTGGCCAGCCAACAGAGAATTGTCTGGTTTCACAAGAATGTGTTGTGACAATAGCCCACAGCCTGCCCAGCCCTTTCATGGAAAGTTTGATGGCTGTATCTTGCTACTGTTGCAAGCTTCCTTTTGTAAGCATTTCGCCTCACCCTCCCATGTACTTCCCATTCTCAGACTGAAGAACTCCTCAGGGGAGCCTTTCCTGATCATTCCCAAGTAAGTCTGGCCTGAGTCTGTTCTCCCTCAAAGCTTTCTCACTTCCCCGCTATATTGCCTGCCCCCGTTATTATGTTCCTGGAGTCAAGGTCAGAATCACATTTTTCTCTGAAACTTTGCACCTGGCATAGTTCCTGAATTAAATTTAAAATTTGTTATATACCTAATACATAGCTGAAATTTTATGCATTTAAGACACTTAATTCTCACGAGGATTATTTAAGTATTGTCATCACCATTTATAACTTGGAGAAACCCAGACCAATTAAGTAATTTATACAAGAGCTCATCAAGGACCTATGACTAATTCCAAAGTGGGATGTTCCATTAACATCTATAATTATACTGAGTAGTCATTCTATAAATGGCTGATAATTAATAAATAGATGCATAAATGTATTTAAATATTATCTACCTATGACATAACAGTTTATTTAATATGTTTTTTTAATTATAGAAAAAAGTACAAAGAAAATTAAATTGCTCAGATATGGTTACATAATGACTTATAATAATGTCAAATGAAAGTGTTTTCTTAAGACAATGCTAATGAATTAGCTCCCTCTCTCACAGAAGAATTAAAAAAGTGGAAACAATTTTCAATTGAAGCAGGAAAGTTTATCTGCTCTCAGAGTGCTTAACCACTAAAAAAAGATATTTTGGAATCTCCATCTCAAGAGATTTTCAAAGATGAGAGTAGAAAAATGAGCTGTTCTGAATAGATTGATCATCAAGCAGGTTTGATATCCATAGGACTTACTTGTTGCTCCAATAAAAAGCTCCTTTGAAAAGCTGTTGTTCATCATTCCTCACTGGGATCCGAGGCCTGAAATAGCAGGTTCTCATTTGAAGACAGTGGAGCTTCTTAAAAAAGTAGAACTTTTGAGCTGGAGTTTCAGACTCAACCACACACTGTACTTGGTTGCCCTTATGCAGGTTGGTTCTGAACAAAATTGAGGTATAGTAATTTAAATTTGTTTACAATGTCAGCTTTCTCTTTCCTCACCAGCCTATTGCTCATTCACTCATTTCCCATTCTTTTCTGTGATCAAATCTTTCCCCACAAACATTTTTTGCTGTCTACATCTTGCAGTGTACGTAATTAAAGACCTCCTTTCCAGAGCCCCGCTGACCTCATGGTCACCTATGGTAACTTTTAAGACCAACCACCTTACCTGTTACTGAGGATTCCTGCCATGACCACATCTTCCACTAATGCCTTCCGTCATATTAAAGTTGGCTTCATGTGATAGCAGCATAGGCATGCTTACCTCAGCTTTACACCTTAGGAGAACACAACTAAATATCTTTGTCACACTTAATAAAACAAAACAAAAACAAAATCACACACACTCTCTCTGATAATTTTATTATCAAGGCAATTGTTATTTATTTAATCTTTACTTTTTATAAATTGTATCTTACATGAATTCTCATGTGGGATCAGTAATCGAATTTATAAGAGAATATACAAAGAACTTCATCAGAAGCTTTTATCCTATGCTGAGATCATAATTAAGTGCTGTCACAGATGTAAATTTTTCGAGACTGATCTGGTAAACAAATGCACTCTCATTTTGAGGTAAATATATCTAATGTTGACAGATTACATTTTTAAAGTAGGAAAGATGAGAGGTGTATTTGTTGCTGCAAGGAGATTCAGTTCTATGACAGGCCCACCTTTTCCTTTTTCTATGCTTGTGACCTTCTAACACTAACATTGGATTGACACATTTACTCTTGTCTAAGACTTTACTGGAGTTAGCTAGGTAAATCTTCATTATAGCTTGCACATTTAGAGGACCAGTTGTGAGAAAGCACTGCGAGTGTTTCTTTGGCCTCTCCTGTTTCTCTGTACCCTGCCAGGAAACTTTGTGGCCACAAACCACCTCAGGATTCTACAAAAAACCAGACAAGTGGAAACATAAACCTGGAAATTGGTAGTCGTCAGCCTTGTCAATGATAAGTCACTTATTCTACTGTTCCCATTATGGCTTTGAATTTGCAACATCTTTATACTGGCAAGTCCCAGCTAGCATAAGTTTAATTATTTATAGCTGCTGCTAAATTCAATTTTCATAAGTCTTGAGCAAATATAAAAGTATACTATAGTCAATGAAGTGAATAAGATAATATCAGGTTGAATATTATGCAAAATGGTTTTTATTACAGTAAAGAGAGAAAAGTTTCCTAGATATTTAACCAAAGTCCATTGTCTGCTATCAACTACCAAGTCTCTCAGTGTTCATCTTCCAAGTATAGCTATAGCTCAACATGAAAGAGAGTGAGTACAAGCATCTGGTAGTACAAGTGAAATGAAGCACATAGACTATAGCAAAGCAAAGGACAGAATTTTCATGATAGCAAGCCTAGTAGTACACTCCCGGCTCAATGTTATTGCCTGAAATTATGAAATCGATTCTTTCAACCAACTCAATCTGCACATGTCTAAATGGTGGGTTTTTTCTTTTTGTTCACTTATTAATGTGCTGCAAAACATTCCTGTTTGAATTTTTGGCTTATTTTCAATGATTATTGGACAATCCTGATTACGCATGCATTCTACATATTTTACTATATATAAAAACAAAATTTTAAAAAGGGTCATTTGGTTTAGAAGTTCTACTTTGAAGATGAGAGGGAAAGAATGATGACTTTTACTCAAACAACATTACTGGTTCTTGGGAGTTAAATTAGGTAAATGTCTGCTTTTTAAAATGTCATTTAAGTTGCCATCATTTCATTTTGTTTGTTTAGTATTCACTTTTTTAAAATTGCTACTTTACTATTTCTTTAATCTATGACTAGGCTCAAGACCTAGAAAAAATGTAAATATGTTAGTGGATTGATTCATTTTTTTCTTCAACAAATATTCATTGAGAATTTACTATGTGTAAGACACACAGCTAGACACTGATGGTTCAGTAAGGAGTCAGAACTGGTCCCTTACCCTCAAAGAAATCCGAATAGGTATTTTTCCAAAGAAGACATACAGATGGACAATAGACATGAAAAGCTTCTCAATATCACTAATCATCAGGAAAAAGAAAATTAAAACCACAATGAGATATAATCTCACATCTGTCAGAATGTCTATCATCAATAAATCTAAAAACTACAAGTGTTAGTGAGGATATAGAGAAAAGGAAAACCTCGTGCAATGTTGGTAAGATTGCCAATTAATACAGTCATTATGGAAAAGTTTGGAGGTTCCTTAAAAAATTAAAATTGTATTATCTTATGACCCAGCAATTCTACTTCTGGGTATTGACTGAAGAAATCCAAAACACTAATTCAAAAGCACTCACATGTTCACTGCAGTGCTATTTACAGTAGCCAAGATATGGAAGCAATGTAAGTGCCCATCAGTAGACAATTGGGTAAAGAAGAGGTCGTATGTATATACAATGGAATATTACTCAGCCATAAAAAAAAATTAAATCTTACCATTTGTTACAACGTGGATGGACCTAGAGGGTATTATGTCAAGTGAAATAAATCAGATAGAAAAAGACAAATAATATATGATCTCACTTATATGCGGAATCTAAAGAACAAAAGAAATGAACAAACAAAATAGAAACAGACTCATAAAGAGAACAAACCGATGTTTGCCAGATGGAAGTGAGTTTGAGTGGCCTAGGTGAAAAATGTTGAAGGGTTTAAGAGGTTCAAGTTAATAGTTACAAAATAGTCACAGAGACAGGAAGTACAACTAGGGAATATAGTCAATAATATAATAACTATGTATAGTACCCGGTAAGTACTACACATAATCAGGGGAATCAGTTCATAAATTATATAAATGTTTAACAACTATGCTGTACACCTGAGACTAATATAAAATAATATTGAATGTGAACTCTAATTGAAAAATAAAGGATAAAAATATCAAAAATAAGTTTAAAAATACAGTTAGCATTAATATGATGGCTAGATGGAGGGTCAGGGGAGGGAGGGAGCAATTGGGGGGATAGTTTTATGAACTATATAGATGTCTAACCAATATACTGTACACTTGAAACTAATTTAAATAAGTAAATTAAAAATACAAAGGAGTGATGATTTTGATGCCAAAAGGCAAAATGGATTAAATGTTGGCTTTGTGAAGAAGGGCATTATCCTAGTTTACAACGAATGTGAGAGTCTGCTAATACTGAAATGTATACAGTGTCTTTGGCTTCACAGGCAAGAAATCCAGAATGACAGATCTGAGGTTTTTACTACCACTCACTTTAGTCTTTGTCCTAAGGAAATAGAAGAGGCAGCTTAGAAGAATGTACTATCGTTCATATTCTGTGGGTAGGAAGATCAAACTCCTAATTAATCAAGGAATGGATAATTGATCATTTTAAGTCCCTGAAAGTAGTCATAATCACATATAAGTCCATGAAATTGATAACTGCTTTTTTCCCTGAAAATGGTCATGATTACTTATGAGCCATTTTTTAATGAATGCTAAATCATTGTCCAGTCACCTGGAAATAGTGATTAATGGTTTGATTGCATTTAGAATTTTCTCATTGCAGAAGTCTTTCCACTATTCATAGCATCTTTTCAGAGGGGAATTTCCAGATTTAAATATATATGGAAGAATAAAGAGACAATAAAAAAAATAACAAAAATACAATTAAACTTTTCAGGCAAAAGCAATTTGAATTCAATGCCTAAGGAAATCTGGTGACAAAGTTACTTTATGGATAAGAATTCAGAATCACAATATTAAACCATGTTCTCAACTCTTCTCCCACTGGCACTATCTTTGTGGGAATAAAGGAAAGGACAGAGAGGAAGGAAAGTAATCACAAGTATAAATACAGAATAACTGCCAACAAGATTTTTAAATTCACCCCCATTTCCTAGCTTTAATGGTCTCAAGTTAAGGATTAACTTTATTCATGTTCTTCAAGTTATTGTTTTCCCAAAAACCTTCTTTCTTGATTATGTTGAGTCAAAGAAAGTATCAAGGCATTCTTTCAAGTCATGGAATCTGTGCTGAGTCTTCAACAGACAAACTCTTCTCCTGCCAGACTTGTCACTACCCTGGTGTTAAGAGAACCATATAAATGAACATGAATGGATACAAGCATGTATTTTGTACACACAGACAAAACTTCCTGGTTATGTCATAGCACGAACTGCAAAAATAAAAAGTTCACCAGAAAAATCTTCCTGAAGAGGTTATGTAAATTATTAGTACTAGCTATGGTAGTTAATACTCAGTGCCTTGATCATCCATTGTACAAAAGTTTATTCAGACAGATTTAGAAAGGGAATTATTTATTCAGCCAACTGTACTTGCCTGTTTGGTCAGATAGCAGTTACCTTGGATTGTGTGAGAATCTCAAGAGCTGTTCAGATTACCCAAACCTGCTGCATTACAACTCTAATTGCACACAACATATTCACTGTGTTTGGTAGTACTCAAAGCAGGTGCACCCAGCAAACGTAATACAAGACAATAAAGATTTATGGAGCAGTATGATAAAGTGATTATTCGCTCAATAATACAATGACAAAATATTATTTGCTTTATCAAAAAAAAAAGCCACCACAACATCTATTTGAATAACAACTTCCTCCAAAGCAATTAATTAACAATTAGTTTTTATTAAGAATTTATTGATTATTATGCAAAATGAACCATCCCTGTAATTAATGATTAATCTGCCTTCACATCCTCAGTCCCACCTCACCCCCATCAGAGTCAGGATCAGTGAATTGAAACAAAAGTTGAATTTCCTTGTCTCCTATGTGCAAACACAAGGATTTTTCATTTATGAAGATACTTACCAGTTAAAACATATAAGCTTTCACACAGTATTTATTCAAGAATATGTTTTAAGAGGAAACATTTAATTTGGGTGTCCCTTCTGCCTCTCTTTTTTTTTCTGCTGTCCTTCTTTTTGTCACTCTTCCTTCAGTTCTCACAGCTCCCTTGACTACCCCCTTCCCACAGACAGGAACCCCAACATAGGTCTTCCCTGCTCTCTTCCCTGCTAGGACCCATGCTGTTCCTTCAAAACTTATCACTCCTTTATCAAATTCTTCCAGCCCCAGAGTCTATAAGTCTAATTTTAGAAATAAATCCATTCTTAGGTATTACTGTAAAATATTTTTTATAACATTACCCCTTTTTGTAATATAATTGCATTTAAATTTGACTCAAAGACAAAAGACTGAAATCCAAATTCTCTCATCACATATAAACATACCCACATGCCCACTGTCATCTTTCTTTTCCCTGGAAAGATAAAACCTCTCATCAGTAACCCAGAAGGACTCTCTTTTTTGTGGGTCTTGTACTCCAAAGGAAAATTCGAAGTTGCCAGGCACATGTCATGGGTCACATACAATGGTTTCACGGCTCCTGCACTCACATATGCCCACTAAACTGTGACAGAATAAATATTGACATAGTTCACCTTATCGGACTGGTGACTCCAGCTCAGATGAATTAATGTGAATTCTTAGGAAGCAGCCACCTCAAGACCTCTCATCTCAAAACAGATGTGCAGATCTAACACTAAGATAGGGTTGGAGCATTAAGTGTTAGAAGTTTAGGACAATTCCAGAGACACAATTTTTTAAAGGCTTGTGAAGGGAAATTGAATGAGAAAACTTTAAGTAGATTCTAGAGAGATCTGATCAAGGAGGTTCTAAGTGGAAGAAAGCAGATGTTGGAGGACTAAGGGTCAAGGCAGAAGTCAGAATGGAACTCCCAAGAAGGCATTTTTTGAAGGACTTCTGACACCAGAAACAAGAGATTGCTTTCAAATATTGTAATCCAGAAGAGAGACTAGGCAATCAATAGGAACTCCAATGCTGAGTAAAATAGTAAAAAATGAAGAGTTATAAAATCTAATGATGATGAATAAAAAAACTTATTCATGGTAGCTGTTCAGTCATTCATGAATTTAACAAATACTTATTAAATAGTTATTGTATAGCTAAAATTACTTTAGGACTACATGCCATAATGAGAATTCTTACTCTCATAAAGCACATGATCTATAAGGGGTAATACATAATAAAACAAACATTAACTATAAAGGAGATGTACAGCACACTCTATGGAACACAAAGCAAGAGCACCAAATACCTCTATAGAGGCCGGGAGTGCATAGGGTCAGCTGGGGGCGCTGTTAATGAAGACCTCCTGGAGGAAGTAACATATAAACACGGAGACTTAGATCAACAGTTCTCAACTCAATTAGAACCAATGCCCTCTCTGCTACAAATAGCATATAGTATACTCTTTTTTTATATTGAAATGAAACCCATGGGTAATATAACTTTCCTATATATACAAATTAATCAATATTATTCTTCAACTGTAATAAAGAAAATAGCAAAAAAAATCATTTATAATAACATGAATTTCAGTATGAGAATGTATTACTTATTTAACCAAGAAGTCGTAATCACCATGAAAATGACAGCTTCAATTCTGATATTAGAATTAATAACATAAATACCATGAAGGTATTGCCGTTAGCGAAGTGATTTTTCATAGATTATGAACATCTCTCGGTAAAGTTCAAAATAAAAACAGTAGTCTATCTACCCTTGCCTTACACAGTAGTTGTGTTCTCAGAAAATTCAACATATATAAAATGTTGTAAAATAGACTTTGTATTCACATATAAAAAGGAAGCTCATAAAAAAGGTGTTTCCCCTATAAGAATATCAAGAGGAACATTTGAAAGTCATGCAAATACATAAAACTATTTGTTAAGTAAGACTGTCCCATATGTTGCATTCATATATAAACCTAATTTCTAGACTCCCTAGACCCCTCTCACATGTTAGTTGTGCCCCCCAATCACTGACAAGCAAAAATATGTCCACAGTTTTTTGAAATGCTCCCCACCTCAACTAAAACCACTGATTTTAAATACTGTAATTCTAATATGAGATTGTATAACCTGTGGCCTGTTTGCCTGTAGTCCAGAAACAGACTTTATGGGCAAACTATTCTATAAAACCCAGTTTCTTTGTTTCAGGTGGAGTTGAGCTTTCACCCAATTCTGTACCTTTGGGAGAGTACATGACCCATTTCTAATCAGAATATTCCATTTGCTACACCACAGTAATCTGCCTGGAAATGGGGCTGTGAGGCCCATTAGAAGCCTCTTCTGTCTATGTGCTGGGATTGTCTTGGGACAGTGCCCTCTTTTCTCTAGGAAAATGAGTTGCAAGGAAAATGCAAAGCATTCCCACACAAAAGAAAACATCCTTCTTGAGTTCATGAGAAATATAATTCCTTGAAAATGGGTTTTTATTAACATTTGTTAAATTGAATATCCAGTGGATACCAAAATGGGGGTGAGAAGAGGTCTGATTCTTCTTCCCACCTAATTTTCCTGTCAGGAGGCAGAACTCCACTGGTTTACTCTTCTTACTTCTCTCTAAGTCTTTCCTTACTTTGTTCCCTTCAGAAACACCAATCCCCTATAACTAAATAAGGTACACCACAAATCTCCACACTGTAGAAAATTTCTTTGGGTACAAAAATTATCTTTCTAAGAGCACATTTCTTCTCGTCATATAACTTCCTTGAGTATTTCATACATTTTTACAACACTGATAAATGAGAAATTGTTGATAGATATAAAGTTACTGAAATTAAAGAACTGTCAAAATATAGAATACTGACCACAGTTGCCATAGTATAATACATAAAATAATTTTTAGAGTAAATATATTACTATAACTGATATTAGGATAAAAGGACTGGGCATATCAAAGTGAGAGTAAACCTTAAGGCCAATGTTCAGTGCACTGTGAAGATCACAGAGAGCAGCAGCACTAGATGGGAAGGTAGGCACTCCTGCAATGCAATCTAACACCTGCTTTTAGAGATGAGGATGCAGAATCCCAAATGTGGCAAAGAGCAGAGTTCATTTTCTGATCATAGGTTCAATTATCTTTTCAGTACACCAACTTGTGGATATATCTTAAATGAAAGCATTTCCATTGTATGGCATGTGATTAATGTGCACATAGTTGCTTTTCAGATCTTCCTGCAGCCTCAGGAAAAGGGAAACGTGGTACTGCTCAGGCTCCCAATTAGGCCAAAACATCAAGACAAGGTTAAGGAGAGAGATCAGGAACCAGCCGCCCAGCTTCTACAATGATTCAGAGAAAGAAATCATTAAGGAAATATGAGTGCATTTGTCTTCTTCTAATTTTTAAGTAAATATCTACTTCTTCAGAAGCATCTTCTTTAACAAAATAGGAAAAACCATACCTTATTGCTCTGCCCACTGTGTTTTGCATCTTTAACTTTGCAAACAGAGCTCTCCAGTCTTTTACATATGGCTGCAATATAGAGGTGTGAACAGCTGTAGAATAATTCTATTTATCTCCAAAAGCTGTTCTACCAACAGAATTACCCTGAAGTTCCTAGGGAACCATAGCAAATGCATTTCCCTACTTTTCTAATTCCATCATAAAGAATTATTTACAGCATCACATACATACATATTTCAATTTCAGAACTGTATATATTTCACAAACCAGCAGAGAACACAACTTCTATGATTTTTATACATCTTTTAAGAGCAGAAAACAATTATTTGTTCAACTATTTAAAGTACCCAATCTCTTAAAAGAAAAAAAAACCTGTAATTAAAGTTAAAAATGCATTTTCATCCTTTTGACTATTTCCGTCATTCCCTCAAATAAGAGAGATCTGGGATAACCAAATGCTCCTCTAGCAAGCTCATGACCACAGTCCCTTAATTGTCTGCTGGTTCCAAAAAGAGCTCATAATGGTCAATGTCTCATCTTCAGATGCATCTTAGCTGGGAGGTAGCACAGACTTCAAACTCAGACTCTTTTTGGTTTGCATCTGGCCTCCATTAGTTGTGAACTGATGTGATATTTAAGCTTTCTGAATTTCAAATTTTTCATCTTTAAAATGTAAATAATATGTATTTCCAGAGATTATTGTGAAATTAAATAAAATGTCTAAGAAGGACTTACCCTTTGTGAGTGAGTTTGTCAAATGTAATACTTGTTTGCCCTTTAAGAATAATCAAGCACGATGATGATGATGATGATGATGATGATGATGATGATGGTAAATGATTATGAACCATTTATAACATGCCAGGCACTGTGCTAAACTCTCAACATATATTCATTCATGTAATCCTTGCAATGGCTCCACAAGATGTTCTAGAGATAATGAAACCAAGACCTGGGAAAATTAAGTCACTTGGCCAAAGTCATAAAGCTAGTAAGCAGAAGAGCCAGGATTGCACTCCAGACAGTCACCAGAATTCATCTCAGGCAGTCACTTGCAGTCCGTGCACTTGGTCACTACACTGTGCTATTTCTTGTAGTGTGATGATATTCAGTGGACTTTGACTCCCAATTTCTCCTTCTAAATAAGATTCTTTAGTCTCCTTCTCCTTGTTGAATCACAGAGGATGCTGCTGCAGTTTTCCATGTCTTTTAAAATGTTAGTCATTCCCCAAGGGTCTGAATGATCTATCCTCTTTTCTCCTCATCTGGTAACACTCTCCTCTCTCTCTATGCCCCAACCACACTGACCTTTTAATTTATCATACACAGCATGCTCCCTCCTCTTCACAGAGTACTCTTTTCTGTCCTCTTTTTTTTCTTAAATACCTTTATTTACCCCTCAGATCTCAGCTCAGTCGTTATCTCCCCAAGAAAGCCTTCCTGGACCTCTCTGACTAAGTGGTCTTACACATATACATAGCTCTGTAGATGTCTCCTGAACAACACCTGTCCATGAGAATAGGGATCATGTGCCTTTTTTTGCTTATCTTGTGTGCATAAAGTCTAGATAAGTGCCACATTGCATAGTAGGAGCTCAGTAAACATTTGCAAATGAATGAATGAAACATACTCTGTGGTTGGAAGTAACCAACAATGCCATCCCTCCCACAGTTCCTCCTAACTCACCCTCTACTGCTCCCACTGGGCTCTTAAATGTTCACAAGGTCCTTAGAGATAGAGAAATAGTTAATTATAGTAGAGGACTCAGGACTCACCTCTCTTTTTGTTCAAAATTGAACTCAAAATACAAATAGTTGTAACCTTTAGAGCAATATAACAATGAATATTTAAAAGACAGTATGCACACACATACGAGGCTGAACCATGCTTACCTGTGGTGACACCATAATCAACAGATCCTTGCTCACATTAATAACATAGTCTTGATTCAAAATTAGTTGAATATTTGTAAATCTTCTATAACACAGTTCCCTGAAGAGTTTTATTTTCACCAAACTCGTACTGAAGCACTCTGAAATTTCAAATTTCTTGAGCATGATTTAGCTTGAAGCAGGCAGCTCTCTGTTCTGGTTCAATATGTGATATACACAGCAAGATAGAGATAAGATTCCAGTTAAGGAAGTACTACTATGAGCTTCTTGCTTTCTTATATTAACCATTCACTTAACTTGGGCATTTTCAACTTGAAATACGTAGTAAGCAGTTTATTCTTAACAGCTATTTTTATTTCTAATTTTACTCTTTCAGACTATCCTTTCTCATTTTTAATTAAATTTACTCAGGTGACATTGGCTAATAAAATTATATAGGTTCAAATGTACAGTTTCATAATACATCATCTGTATATTGCATTGTGTGTTTATCACTCAAAGTCAAATCTTCTTTTGTCACTGTATGTTTGATCCCTTTTACCTTTTTCCACATTCCCCATACCCTCCTTTTCCACTAGTAACACTATACTCTTGTCTGTGTCTATGAGTTTTTGTTTGTCTTGTCCTAGCCAGAGCAATCAGGTAAGAAAAAGAAATAAAAAGCATCCAACTGGGAATGAAGAAGTCAAATCGTCACTTTTTGCAGATGATATGATTCTCTACATGGAAAATCCTAAAGACTCACCAAAAAACTATTAGAAACAACAAACAAATACAGTAAAGTTGAAGGATGCAAAATCAATTTACAAAAATCTAATGCATTTCTATATACTAACAATGAGTTTTCAGGAAAAAGAAAAGGAAAATAAAATTCTTTTTGCAATTGCAACAAAAAGAATAAAATACCTAACAATAAATCTGATAGAGCATCTAAAGGACCTGTGCATTGAAAACTGCCAGACATTATTAAAAGAAATTGAAAAAGACATAAAGAAATAGAAAGATATTTCATGTTCATGGGTTGGAAGAACCAACATAGTTAAAATGGCCATATTTCCCAAAGCAATATACAGATTGAATGCCATCCACATGAAAATTCCAATGAAATTTTTTAAAGAAATGAAAGAAAAAATCTTCAGATTTGTATGAACCACAAAAGTCAAACCACAATAACCAAAGCAATCCTGAGGAAAAAAAAAAAACAACAACATGGCCAGAAATATCACATGGCCTGACTTCAAATTATAGTAAAAAACAACAATCAAAATAACACAATATTGACAGAAAAACACACACAAACCAATGGAACAGAATTGAGAGCCCAGAAATAAACCCACATAGATATGGTCAAATAATTTTTTACAAAGGGGCCAAAAGCATACAATGAAAAAAAGAAAACCTCTTCAATAGTTGGCAACCACTTTGTGGGCCCTCAATTCTATTTCTTCAGGGGATTTCCCTCGATCCTTTTTCAAGAATGCTTATGATAATCATGTTTAGTGATTAGAACTTCTTAATGTAATATTTTTTACCTAAATGACATTTAAAAAGCGCAGAGTTGTGTCCACAAACTGAAAAGATCAGGTTTTGATATGGAGGTTTATCTCTGGCAAAGACACTCTCAATGGTAGATATAAAACAAATGTTAAAACAGAAGAAAACAAGTAAATATATGACGTACTTTATTGAGGGAGCTATAGGAAGATATGCTGCCTCCTACAAGAAGACTTCAGTGGCACCTGAGTTACATGTTTCCATTCATGTTCTGCAGTTGACTGCAGACCTAGAGTCCCCTGATGTCTTTACTTTTTCATTTCTAAAATGGAAATAATTGAGTGCACATAGCCTCTATATTTTCCAGTATGTTTTGATAGTAAGTTAAAAAATAGCTTTTTGAAAAGTGCTTTATAAGCATAAATAAGTTAAAAGGCATTAGTAATTAAATCCTTAAGCTTTGGCGTTAGATAAATTTGGGTTTGAGTCCTACATCTCCCATTACTAGCTGTGTGCTCTTGGGCGAGTTACTTTACTTTTCTAAACCTCACCTCTAATATGTAGAAGATGGTTAAGCACATAGCCTGTCACTCAGCATGTAAAGTATTTAGAATGGTGTTTGAAATATATTAATATTATACAACTGTTAGCTAGTTTATGTTGATGATATAGATGTGTGCACTGTCAATATAGAGGAGCATATTGATATAAACATCTGAGAAGTGTGAAGAGCTGTTTGTCTGGTGACTGCAGCAGGGTCTATATCCCTTCCCTTAGCTGAGTGACTTTTTTCCAAATAGGTCTGCCTCTGATTAAACCTTCTCCCTTCACCTCCTCAGCTCACGTGCTAGAAGGTGAAGTCTAACCCTGAAGTCTAACCATGCCTAATGGCCGCAAGGCTTGCTGCATCCTGTGCCAGGCTGCCACACTGTCAAAAGACTCTTATTCTGCCCCACAGCACTTTTCTTCTCCCTCCTGACACCTTTTTCCCTTCCCCTAGACCCAGAACCTATCCAAGTTACATTTCTGGTAAGCTCTCACTCTCAGCTGGTTGTCATCTGAGGCATTGGCTGATAACAAAGTTACGATCTGATAAGGCTTAAAATTCAAGTGGAATTTTAAAAGGCCAGCTTTCAAGAGCTAAAGAAAGAATAGAATAATATTATTATGTGTGTGTATCGGGGAGATATTGCTAATTTGAGGCCAGGAGGCTTGACTGTCATAAGAATAAACTTATGAGAGGCTTTCTGTGCCATCAGACTTTCTCAGCCTGAAACTGAAACTGATTCCACTCAGAGATGGTTTTTCTATTTTTGATTTAACACTTAGCCTAGAATGCCTCAGAACAAACATAATTAAATTTAATTAATTAAAATGTTAACATATTTATATCCCACATTTTTTGTGATTGAATAAGAGAGTAACTCACCCTATGGTGGAAAAATGATAGGCTAGACTCACCAAGGAAAAAGAGAAAGGACATAAGTAAACAAAATCAAAAATGAAAGAGAAGTTATGACAGATACCACTGAAATGCAAGCTATCATACAAGAACACTTTGAAGATTATATCCCACTAAACTCAATAGCTTGGAAAACTGGACAAGTTCTTAAATATATACAGCCTTCCTAGACTGAATCATGAAGAACTGAAAAATATAAATAGACTGATCAACTAAAGAAATTGAAACGATCATCAAGAAACTTCAAAAAGTAAAAGTCCAGGACAAGATAGCTTCACTGGTGAATTCTACCAAACATTCAAAGATTATTTAATACCTGTTCTTCTCAAACACTTTCAAACAATTGAAGAAGAAGCAATATTCCTAACTCATTTTATGAAGCGAACATTACCCTGATACCATAACCTGGTAAAATTAACTCAAAAAAAAAAAAAAAAACTATAGGCCAATATCTCTGATGGATACTGATGCAAATATTCTAAACAAAATACTAGCAAATTGAATACAACAGTATATTAAAAAGATTATATATCACAATCAAGAGGGGTTCATTCCAGGAGTGCAAGGATGGTTCAACATATACAAATCAAACAATGTAATAAAACACAAACAAAATGAAGGATAAAATCATATGCTCATACAATAGATGTAGAAAAAACATTTGATGAGATGCAGCACCCACTTATGATCAAAACACTTGATAAAATGAGTATAGAAGGAATGTACTTTAACATAATAAAGGCCATATATGACAAATGCTTCTATACTTAATGGTGAAAAACTAAAAGCCTTCCCTCTAATATTAGGAATATGACAAGGTTGTCTGCTCTTACCTCTCTTATTCAATATAATATTTAAGTCCTAGCTAGAGCAATCAGGTAAGAAAAAAAATAAAAAGCAACCAAATTGATTACGAAGAAGTCAAATTGTCACTTTTTGCAGATGACATGATTCTCTATATAGAAAACCCTAAAGATTCACCAAAAACTGTTATAAACAACCAACAAATACAGTAAAGTTGAAGGATACAAAATCAATTTATAAAAATCCAATGCATTTCTATATACTAACAATGAATTTTCAGGGAAAAAAATGAAGAATAAAATTCCTTTTGCAATTAAAACAAACAGAATAAAAAACCAAGGAATAAATATAACAAAGCACATGAAAGACCTATACACTGGAAACTATAACACATTATTAAGAGAAGTTGAAGATGACACAAAGAAATAGAAAGATATTTCATGTTCATGGACTGGAAGAACCAACATAGTTAAAATGGCTATATTACCCAAAGTAATATATAGGTTTAATGCCATCACTATCAAAAATGTCAATGGCATTTTTTAAAGAAATTGAATAAAAATCTTAAGAATTGTATGAAATCACAAAAGACCCCAAATAGCCAAAGAATCCTGAAGGTATTACATTATCCAACTTCACAACCAAAGGTATTACATTATCCAACTTCAAATTATGCTACGAAGGGACAATAATAAAACAAAATTATTTTGGCAGAAAAACAGACACACAAACCAACGGAACGGAATTGAGAGCCAGAGATAAACCCATGTAAATATGGGCAAATAATTTTCAACAAAAAAGCCAAAAGGATACAATGGAGAAAAGAAACCCTCTTCAATAAATGGTGCTGGAAAAATTGGAAAATAATGTACAAAAGAATTAAACTGGACTACTATCTGTCACCATACACCAAAATTAACTCAAAATGGATCAAAGACCTAAATATAAGATCTGAAACAGTAAAATATGTAGAAGAAAACATAGGTACTAAACTTATGGGCCTTGGTCTTAGGATTATATGAATTTGACCTCAAAGTCAAGGGACGCAAAAGCCAAATTAAATAAATGGGACTATATCAGACTGAAAAGCTTCTGCACAGCAAAAGAAGCCATTAACAAAACAAAAAGGTAACCAACTGAATGGGAGAAGACATTCACAAACAACACCTCCGACAAGGGGCTAATATCCCAAATATACAAAGAACTCATACAACTCAACAACAAAAAAGCAAACAATGCAATTAAAAAATGGTCAGAGGACCTAACGGACACTTCTCTCAAGAAAACATACAAACAGCCAACAAGTATATGAAAAGATACTCAACTTCACTAGCTATTAGGAAAATGCAAATCAAAGCCACAATGACACACCACCTCACACCTGTTAGAATGGCTATCATCAACAAGATAAGTAATAACAAGTGTTATAGAGGTTGTAGATAAAAAGGAACCTTCATATGCTGCTGATGGAAATGTAAATTGGTACAGCAACTATGGAAAACAATACTGAGGTTCCTCCAAAATTTAAGAATAGAATTACTATATGACCCAGAAATCTCTCTTCTAGGTATCTACCCCTAAAACTTGAAAACACTTATCCATAAAGATTTATGCATCCCAATGTTCATTGCAGCAGCATTATTCATGGTGGCCAAGACATGGAAACAATCAAAGTGCCCTTCAGTAGATGATCGGATAAAGAAGAAGTGGTACATGTGTACAAAGGAATATTACTCAGCCATAAGAAAAGATGAAATACTGCTGTTTGGGACATGAATGTATTTTGAGACTGTTATGCTAAGTGAAATAAGTCATATGGGAAAAGTAGAGAAACACATGACTTTGCTCATATGTGAGATTAAAACTGAAAGCAACAAACAAACAAGACAAACAAAAACTCATAGACACAGACAAGAGTATAGTGTTACTAGTGGAAAAGGAGAGTATGGGGGAGGTAGAAAAAGGTAAAAGGGGTCAAACATACAGTGACAAAAGATTTGACTTTGAGTGATAAACACACAATGCAATATACAGATGACATATTATGAAACTGTACATTTGAACCTATATAATTTTATTAACCAATGTCACCTCAATTAATTTAGTAAACTGTAAAAAATGCAAATGGAGCCAAGAGGAAAATTTCGATAAAATTGTAGGTAAGCCAAAGGTTTGTTTTTGTTTCTATGGATTAGTTCTCACACCTCCCTGTTACTAGAGTTTGGGTACTGTGTAATTTTAACTAGAAACTTAGCATTAAGCAGTGACTACTAAAGTCTATTTCCTGATAAACTTAGAAAATGTCAGAGGTTAATTGGTCCATGCCTGGTTTAAATGTCATAAGCTTGAAGGTACAGATTCTCACTTCACAGTTCGTTACAACATTATCAGAACCAGGGACATTTCAATTGTTTAGTAACAAATAGACAGCCACATGAATGTCTTAGGTTTACAGAAACCAGTCTAAATTTGTCTTAACTTCGCTGCACTAAATAAATGGCTCAAACTTTCTGAAACCTTAAGGAAACACAAAAAGCCCTTAGTCTGAGAGTCTGGGCCTCTTTGCTGTGACCTTACACCCTTGCCTTTGCTGCAGCAAACAGAAGCAACTGATAATTACTCTCATAATCAATTGTACAGAATCAGATATGTCACCAGGCTCTGGAGCTAAATTTTCCCTGGAAAATGAATAACATACATTAATAAAAGTCTACAGGAAAAACAGAAGGGGGGAGAGGGAATTCTAGAAGAATAAAAAACAAAAAAAATTACCAAAAAACTACAAAAAGCCCTGCATGTGATCACAGATTTACACTGGAAAATGAATTCGAAATAGATCTCAACTTTTAGCCTGAAAATTTAATCAATGCATCTAAAAAGCCAAAAAGAACAGTTTTCTGAAACACAATCGTTGATTTCAATTTAAAATTTCAGTGAGATGACAAGTCAGTAGCTGACATAAGTAGGAGAACATAAGTTCAACATTCAAATTTTTTTCCAAAATTTTCTGTCTTAGCAAAACAGATTGGAGAATGGTAATGAAGAGTGATGTGAAAGCAGCACTGATGTCAGAAATCATAACAAGCAAATAAATGCTAGGATAAAGTGTTTATAGTTAATTTACAAATAAGTTAAACCAGGAAAACTACTATAAGACTTTAAACCCTATTTCTATTTTTAATTATTTGCTTAAGTTCATTTTCAAAAAAATTAATGAAAATTTGTCCTAGAGTTACTGAACTGTAGAATGCTTTCAAATCACTCTAGAATCAGTTTAGCATATTTCTGAAACATTTCTGAGACAAGAGAAGAATGTGTCAACAGAATAGACTTGTGGAATGTCTAAGATGGCTGCAGCATAGGAGAGCTCTGAACTCTCCCCATCCCATGAGCAAAATCATATATATATGGATAAAGATAGCAATTACTCTTTTGAGACAACTGAGTGCTGAATGAACAGCTTCTGACAACAAACAAGAACAAGAGCAAATAGAAGGCTAGGAAGCAGAGGGAGCCCTCTAGGAGCTGCAGGGACTCTCTGAGGATAGAGGAGCCAGCCAGCACCATTGTTTACATTATCGGAGCTCTGTTCGGGTAATTTGGCCTTCCTGCAAGATCATCACAGCACATTCACAGCTACAGCACACAGAGCTTTTTACCTCAGAACAAAGGGAGCAAACAGTAACAACAGAGTTTTACCACACCAACCTACCCTCCATTTGCTCCAAGTGGCAAGCTAGTGCCCCAGGTTCCAGCTAGTGCCCCAGGTTCCATGTGTCTTCCCAAACTATCCAGCACATAGAGCCTACACAGAGGTCATATCTACATAGGACCACTTTCTGATGAATAAACAAGGGAGAGACTGTATAGAGAAGACTAGAGCTCTCTAAGGATTGCAGGAATTCTCTAGGGTTGGAGAAGCCGATGGACACATTTGTTTATGATCCCTTCCACCTCAATAGGGTTGACAGAGGCTCTATTCAGGAGTTCCGGCCTGCCTATAAGTTTGCTGCAGTGTGCTCCTGGATATATCACCCAAGTTCATTTCAGTATGAACAAAGGGACGAAGCAGGGTCAATAGGGCCTTCTGTATACACCTGGCTTAGAGGCCAATGCCCAGGAAACATCAGACACACCCTTAGCTCCTAGAAGCCTGCCAAAATCACCCAGCATACACAGTCTACACAGTTTTCTTCTATACAAGGTCACTTCTCCAAGACTGGAAGAGACAGCTATTTGTCCAATATAAAAAAACATACAAAGTCACACAAAATTAGAGGATGAAAGAATATCTCTCATATGAAAGAATAAGAAAAAAATCCTAAGGAAACAGATACAAGTAATTTGTCTGATAAAGAACTCAAAAAAGTGCTTATAAGAGTGCTCACCAAATTTGGCAGTAGAATAGAGGAACTCAGGGGAAACTTAAACAAAAAGTTAGAAAATATAGGAAAGAAGCAAGCAGACCTGAAGAATACTATTACTGAAATTAAAAAAAGCACATTAGGAGAAATCAACAGTAGATTAGCTAACACAGAAAAACTGATCAGTGACCTGAAAGACAGAGTAGTGGAATCAACCAATCAGAACAGTAGAAAGAAAAAGAAAATTTTTAAATGAGAATAGTTTAAGAGACCTCTGGAATAATATCAAGTGCTCTAATATTTGCATTGTAGGGAACCCAAAAGGAGAAAAAAAGAAATGAATAGAAACTTCATTTACAGAAATAATAGCTGAAAACTTTTCTAACCTAAGAAAAGAGGCATCCAGTTCCAGGAAGCACATGAGAGTTTCAAATAAGATGACCCTAAAAAGACCCACACCAAGACATATTGCAGTTTAAATGGTAAATGTTAAAGATAAACAGATGACCCTGAAGGAAGCAAAAGTAAAATGAGTTACATACAAAGTAAAACCTGTAAGGCTACCAGCTGATTTCTCATCAGCAATTTTGCAGTCGAGAGGGAATGATAAGATATCTTTAAAGTGCTCAAAGAAAGGAACTTACAATCTAGAATAATTTACCCAGCAAAATTCTCATTCAGAATTGAAGGAAAAATAAATAGTTTCCCAGGACAAGCTAAAACTAAAGGACTTCATCATCATTAAACAAGTTTTACAGTAAATATTAAAGGGTCTTATTAAAGGAGAAAAAGAAAGGTTATAACCAGAAATAAAAATATAAATATATGAAAAAGGGAAAAGCCTCACAAGGAAAGACAAATATTCAGCAAATATAGCAAATCAGACATTTATAAAGCTACTACAAAGATTCAAAGAAAAAAGTATCAAACTAAAACTACAATAAGGAGTTAGAAGATACACAACACAAAAATGGCACAAATAACATAAAGCATGGAGGGAGGAGTAAAAATGTATTCTTTATAAAATATATTTTAAATAAATGCTCATTAGTTTAAAATAGACTGCTACAGGTAATAATATGCATAAACCTCACTGTAACCAAAAACCAAAAATCTGCAAAAGATATAAAAAGAATAAAAAAGAAGGGAACTTAAACAAAACACTAGAGAAAAACAGCAAACCAAAAAGGAAGAGATCAAGATAAGAAGAAAGGAACAGAAGGCAGCTATAAAAACAAGCTAAAAACAATGATCAAAATGGCAATAAAGATATATTTATCAATAATTATTTTAAATGTAAAGGGATTAAATTCTCCAATAAAAAGACATAAGGTGGCTGAATGAATTAAAAAGCATGACTCATCTATATGTTACTTACAAAAGACTCACTTCGAATAGAAAGAAACATAGACTGAAAGTGAAGAAATGGAAAAAGGTATTTTATGCAAATAGAAATGAAAAGAAAGCTAGAGTAGCGATACTTATATCAGTAAAAAACAGACTTAAAAAATTAAGAAAAAAGACAAAAAAGAACATTATATAAAGGGATATAAAAATCACAAATATCTATACAGTCAACATAGGAGCACCTAAATATATAAAACAATTAATAATGGACATTAATGGAGAAATCTATAGTAATATAAAAATAAGAGAATTTTAATATTCTACTCTCATCAATGAGTTAATTATCCAGATAGAAAATTAATAATGAACTTATGGCTTTAAATGTCACATTAGATGATCAACTTAATAGACACATAACACATTTCATTTAAAAACTGTACAATACAGTTTTTTTTTTCAAGTCACATGGAACATTCTCCAGGATAGATTACATATTAAGCTACAAAACAAACCTCAATAAATTCAAGAAGATTGAAATCATATCAGGCATCTTTTCAGACCATGATGGCATACAACTGGAAATCAATTATAGGAAGAAAACTAGAAAAAACATAAATATGTGGAAACTAAACAACACGCTACTAAACAACCAATGGATCAAGGAGGAAATCACACAGAAATTCACAAATTATCTTGAAACAAATGAAAATTAAAACATAACTTTCAAAATTTATAGAATTTAGCAAAAGCAGTTTTAAGGGAGCAGTTCATAGCTATACAAGCCTACCTCAAGAAACAAGAAAAATCCCAAATAAATATTCTAACTCTATGCTTAAAAACACTATAAAAATAACAAACCCAAAGTAAACAGAAGGAAGAAAATAGTTAAGGTCACAGCAGAAAAAATAAATAAATAAATAGATAAATAAATAAATATTAGAAAAAAACAGAAAAGATCGATAAAACTAACATCTGTTTCTTTAAAAAGATAAACAAAATTGACAAAATTTTAGCCAAATTCATCAAGAATAAAAAGTAAGAGTGCTCAAATAAATGAAATCATATATAAATTAAGTTATAATCGACACCACAGAAATATAAAGAATCATTCAAGACTCCCACAAACAAAATTCAACAATCTACAATAAATGGCTAAATTTCTAGAAGTTATAACCTTCCAAGACTGAACTAGGAAGAAATAAAAAACCTTGGTGAATCTGTTTAAAGGTCTGTCAATTTTGTTTATCCTTTCAAAGAACCAGCTCTTGGTTTCATTAATCTTTTGTATTGTTTTTATGGATTCTGTTTTCTTTATTATTTCCTTACTTCTAGTCACTTTGGGTTTTGTTTGCTGTTCTTTTTCTACTTCTTTTAAGTGTAAGGTTAGATTGTTTATTTGAGCTTTTTCTTGTTTCTTGAGGTAGTCCTGTATTGCTATGAATTTCCCTCTTAGGACTGCTTTCACTGTGTCCCACAGATTTTTGAGTTTTGTTTTCATTTTCATTTGTCTTTAGGTATCTTTTGATTTCTTCTTTGATCTCATTGTTAACCTATTCATTTTTTAGCAGCATGTTATTTGGCCTCCATGTGTTTGTGTATTTTCCAGTTTTTTTCCCTTGTAGTTTATTTCTAGTTTCATACCGTTGTGATCAGAGAGGACAGTAGGTATGCTTTCAAATTTAAATTTATTGAGACTTGTTTTGTGTCCTAACATGTGGTCTCACCTAGAAAATGTTCTATAAACACTTGAGAAAAGTGTATTGTTTGCTGCTTTGGGGTGAAATGTTCTGAAAATACCTATTAAAGCCATCTGATCTTATGTGTCTTTCAGGCCCATTGTTTCCGTGTTGATTTTTTGCCTGGAAGTTCTGTCCAATGGTGCCAATGAAGTGTTAAAGACTCCTACTATAAATGTATTGCTGTTGATCTCTCCTTTTATGACAACCAATAATTATTTTATGTATGTAGATGTTCCTAAGTTGGGTGTGTATGTGTTTACTAGAGTTATGTCCTCTTGATTTATCGATCCCTTTATCATTATGTAATGCCCTTCTTTTTCTCTTATTACAGCCTTTGTTTTAAAATCTATTTTATCTGATATAAGTATTGCTACCCCAGCTTTTTAATTTTTCATTTCCATTTGCGTGAAATATCGTTTTCCATCCCTTTACTTTCAGTCTGTGAATGTCATTTGATCTGAAGTAGGTCTCTTGTAGACAGTATATGCATGGGTTTTGTTTTCTTATCCATTTAGCTACCCTATGTCTTTTGACTGGAATATTTAATTCATTTACATTTAAAGTGATTGCTGATATGTACATAGTTACTGCCATTTTATTAGTAGTATTTGTTTTTTTCAATTTTCTTTTTTACCCCTTCTCTTCTTATAGAAGTCCCTTTAACATTTCTTATAATACCAGCTTGTTGGTGATGAATTCCACCAGCTTTTCCCTTTCTGGGAAGCTCTTTATTGCACCTCCATTTTAATCAAAAGTCTTGCTGAGTAGAGTATTCATCTCCATTTTAATCAAAAGCCTTGCTGGGTAGAGTATTCATGGTTGTAGATTCTTGTTTTTCATAACTGAATTTCTTGCCAGTCCCTTCTGGCCTGCAAAGTTTCTATTGAAAAATTAGCAGACATTCTTTCGGGGGTACACTTGTAAGTAACTAGCTGCCATTCTCTTGCTGCTTTTAAGATTCTCTCTCTGTCTTTGACCTTTGGCATATTAATTATGATGTGTCATGGTGTGTGTCTGTTTCAGTTCCTCTTGTTTGAGACTGTGTTTCCCAAACTTGTATGTCTAATTCCTTTGTCAGGTTAGAAAAGTTTTATGTCATTATGTCAAATAAATTCTCAATCCCTTGCTCTTTCTCTTCTTCTTCAGGCACTCCTGTGATCCAGATATTGTTACACTTCATGTTGTCCCAGAGGTCTCTTAAACTATCTTCATTTTTTAAAATTCTTTTTTCTTTTTATTGTTCTGATTGGGTGTATCCTGCTACCATGTCATCTAGTTAGTTGATTCAGTCTTCTGCTTCATCCAATCTATTGCAGAATTCTTCTAGTGTTTTCTTCATTTCAATTATTCTTCATATCCATCCGTTTCCTTTTTATTATTTCTATGTCCTTGTTTATGTTTACTATCTGAATGTTGAGGTTCTCATCCATTTTACCCCTAAGTTCATTGAGCATCCTTATAACTATTATTTTGAACTCTGTCTCTGGTAGGTTGCTTGCCCCCATTTCATTTAGCTTATTTTCTGGAATTTTCTCTTCTTGCTTCATTTGTGGCATATCTCTTTGTTTATTCACTTATTAGCCTCTCTGAGTTCATTTCTATGTGTCAAGAATATTTGTTTTGTCTCTTACCCTTGGCCAGATGGCCTTATGTGGAAGGAATCCTGTGTAGCCCACTGGCACATTCTCCTTGATCTCCTATTCCAGGGGCTCTGGACATGATATTTGTGTGGGTTATGCGTTATATTCTGTTTTTGCCAAGACTCTATTGTTGGTAGATCAGTGGATGGGATTTATGCTCAAGCTAACTAACTGTGGGAATTGACTGTGCCCACAGGGTAGCTATATGGGGGCTAAACCCACTGAGTGGGATTTTCCCTAGCAGGCTTGTGTACTTGTTGCAACCACCCTTTGTGTGTGTGTGTGTCATTAATGTGTCTAGTCAGGATTTTCTCTGTTTTATCATAGTGCCAGTCTATGAATGTGTTTGGATGTGTGGCTCCTTGGGAGGGTATTCCTAATAGGCCAAGGTCAGGCACTGCTTTTGATTGCACAGGGCCACCTGATGGGAGCTACAAAGGGATCCACAGATGGTTGTTGCCTATATTGTATCTATAGGTAAGTGGAAAATACAATGCTGTAGGCAGCTTTCTGGTTATCCCCCATCCCTGACCTAGGGAAGTTTAGCAGAAGGTTCAGTGCTCTTCAAGCCCTGACACTGCCTATCAGTTGCTCCTAAGTTTCTGAAACTGGAAGAGTTTCTGGGTGATATGTGTGTAGGCTGGTTCAGGGACCCTAGGGATCTCCTGGATCTATTGAGCAAATTTCCCCCTGACACTTGTGTCAGTTTACATGCCAGCGCTGTCTCTGTGACTCCCTGTACAAGTTTCCAATTGTAGCAAAGTCAGCTGCCCACCTCTGGACTGAATGTGCCACTTCAGGGCAGGGGCAGCTGCATATAAACATGTAATAGCCTTTGTGTATTGGATGGGGTGGGAGCTCAGGGAGTCAAGACCTGTCAGGCCAATAGCCTCAGTTTTCTGTAATTTCTGTGTCTGCATGTTCCCACAGTAGTCACAGATCACATGGAGACTAGCTGCCATCTGGGGTAGTCACACAACCCCTGCGCTCTCCAGATACAATATTGCAACTCTTGCAGGCAGCAGAAATCTGTCTGCAACTGGTTTCCCTGCAGTGCCCACCCTCTATTAGCCAAAGTTTGTTGCCTGTGTGGATTGGGAGATGGGGAGGGTGGGGAGCAGGGCACTGGCAGCTGGTTCACTGTCAGTGGGCCACCTGGGGCAATTTGTGGATTGGGTGGTCCGGGGTCTCAGAGAGACAATGACCCTTAGATCAATACAGACTCAGTCTTAACTGCAACGTCAGTAACTGCTCACGTGTTCCCATGAAAATCCCAGATCACAGGAAGACCAACTGCTCTCTAGGACTGGCCCACAGATCCCTGCGATCCACCCAAATTCGTGTTGGTGGCAGTGATCTGCCTGAAACTGCCTCCGAGATGAGTGCTCACATTGCTGTCTACCAGTCGTGAATGTATGGCTCTGAATTGGTGTAGGACATGGAAGCCATCCAGCAACAAAAGCTCCAGGCAATTTGCAGGTTGGGTAGGGCAGGCTGATCTCCTCAGGCCAGTGCTTCCTAATGGCCCTGTGAGAGGGTTTCCGCCATCGCTGGAGTAGATTGCCCAGTAGGGTGACTCAACTAAGGCACAATGGTGGCTGCCCGTCCAGTCCTTGATCTGGTGCCAGTTAATGCAGACTTTTCAGTATGAATCCTGAGCAAGCCTTAACCCATTGCCAGTGTCCCAGGTAAATGTCTGCAGGTAGAAAGCCTGGGTGTAGGTCCTGCAAAAGGGCATCTAGGGTTTCAGTCTCTTTTCATCTCACCTAGATAGCCAGAATCCCCTCTGGTTTTTACAGAGTTATTGGAAACTCTCTTCCCTGGGCTGGTACTCTGGGCTGGGGAGCCTCCAAATGAGGTCAGGATCCCCTTCTCCTTCAGGGAAACCTTTGCAGCCTCACTTTCCTTCCCAATGATCCTCCATCACCTGTGAGTATGAGTTCAGCCTGATTCATGATTTCTCCCCTCCTACAGGCTTCAATATGACTCCTTCTTTATATTATCAGATGTACATGTTATGATCAGCTGGACTTCAGGTGATTCTTCCATGTTGATTATTTTATAATTTGGTTGTAATTTCAATGCAGAGCTGGATGGAGGTAACCCCTGCTTTTACCTAGTCTGCCATCATCCCCACCAATTCATTGTTAAAAAACAAACAAAAAAATGTAAACAAACCAATCACTAGCAATTAAATTGAAACAGTAATCAAAAATTCTTAGCAAATAAAAGATCAAGACCAGATAGCTTCACGGGTAAATTCGACCAAACATTTGAAAAAGAATTAATTCTTCTGAAACTATTTCAAAAAACTGAAAATGAAAGAATATTTTGAAACTCATTTTAGGAAGATAGCATAATCTTGATACCAAAATTAGATAAAGACATTACAAAAAAAAGAAAATCACATGCCAATATCCTTGATTAATATAGATGCAGAAATTCTTGACAAAATCTTAAACCTATTCAACAGTATTTTAAAAGGATTATACAACATAACCAAGTGGGATTCATCCCATGGATGCGAAGATGATTCAACATCCATAAATCAATCAAGGTTATATATTAACAAAATAAAAGATAAAATCCATGTGATCATTTCATAGATGCATGAAAAACATTTGACAAATTTGACATCCTTTTATGATAAAAACTCTCAACAAAGCAGGTATGGTGGGAACACATCTCAGCATAATAAAGGGCATATATGACAAACCCTCAGCTAACAATACTCAATGGTAAAAAAACTGAAGGCCTTATTTCTAAGATCAAGAATAAGACAAGGATGCTCACTCTCACAACTATTATTAACATAGTATTGGAAGTTTTAGCCACAGCAATCAAATAAGAAATAGAATAAAAGAGCATCCGAATTAGGAAAGAAGAGTAAAACTCTCCTTACATGCAGATGACATGATGCTATATATAGAAAACCCTAAGGGCTCCACCAAGAAGCTGTTAACACTGATACATAAATTCAGTTAAGTCGTAAGATACCGGGTGAATATACAGAAATCTGTTGCTGTTCTATACACTACTAACAAAAGATTAGAAGAAATTATGAAAATAATTCCACTTACAAAAGCATTAAAAAATATAAAATTCCTAAGAATAAATTTCACCAAAAACATAAAAGACTTATACTCTGAAAATTGTAAGACTTTGAAGAAAGAAATTGAAGAAGATACAAATAAATAGAAAGATATCCCTTGTTCTGATTGGAGGAATTAATATTGTTAAAATGTCCTTACTACCTAAGTAATATACAGATAAAATTAAATTCCCATTAAAATATCAATAACATTCTTCTCAGAATTAAAACAGCTAATCATAAAATTTATATGGAACCACAAATACCCTGAATAGCCAAAGAAATCTTGAGAAAGAACAAAGTGGAATTATCACCCTCACTGATCTCAAACTATACTACAAATTCACAAAACCCAAAACAATATTGTATTGGCATAAAAACAGATACATAGATCAATGGAATAGAATATAAGTCCAGAAATAAATCCTCACTTATGTGGTCAATTAATCTATCACAAAGAAAGCAAAAATATGCAATGAGGTAAAGACAGCCTCCTCAATAAGTGGTGCTGGGAAATCTAAATAGACAAATGCATAAGTGAATGAATGAATGAAATTAGATCACTCTCTTATATTATATATAAAAATAAACTAAAAATGGAAAAAAAGACTTAAATGTTAGACCAGAAACCATACAACTCCTAGAAGAAAACATAGGCAGTAATTCCAACATCGTATCTTTTTGGGTATATCATCTCAAGCAACTGAGACAAAAGAAAAAATAAACAAATGGGACTACATCAAACTAAAATGTTTTTGCACAGCAAAGGAAACCATAAACAAAACCAAAAGACGACCTACTGAATAAGAGAAGACATTCACGAATGACACATCTGATAAGGAATTAATATTCAAAATATATTTAGAACTCATACAACTTAACACTGAAAAAAAAATCCAATTTAAAAAATTGGGCAGAGTATTTGAATAGGCATTTCTTCTAAGAGGACACACAGATGGCCAACATATAAAAAGATGCTCAACATCACTAATCATTAGGTAAATGCAAATTAAAACCACAATAAGATATCACCTCATCCTTGTCAAAATGGTTATCATCAATAAATCAACAAATAAAAAGTGCTGTCGAGGAAATGGATAAAAGAGAACATTTGTACACTGTTGGCAAGTGTACAAAAACAGTTTAGAGATTCCTCAAAAAATTAAAAGAGCTACCATCTGATCCAGCAACTGCACTTCTGGGTATTTATTTGAGAAAAGCAAAAACATTAATTTGAAAAGATATATGCACCCCTATGTACATTGCAGTATTATTTACAATAGTCAAAGTAAGGCAGCAACTTCAATGTTCATATATACATGCATACACATGTATATACATACATATATACATACATATACATATACATATATTTCAGCTATAAAAAAGAATGAAATCTTGCTATTTGAGACAATATAAATAGACTTAAAAGATATTATTCTAAGTGAAATAAGTCAGACAGAGGAAGACAAATACCATATGATGTCACTTATAAGTGAAACCTAAAACAAACAAACAAACAAACAAACAAATAAATAAATAAATAAATAAAAACAGAACAAAGAGAGAATAAGCTGGTGAACTGATTTCTTACAGGGACAAGCTAATGAAATGTCTTTAACAGGAAAGAGCTACAGCTAGAGGAAGGTTTTATGTCCCTCACATTTTCTTACTAAGGCCTGGTTTACTCAATCAGAATTCTGGGAACAATCTCTCAAACAATATTTAAAAAGAGTCTGAGATTTTAAATTATTTAAATTGCTTGACTTTTTTCACTATCTTTTTAAATTTTTTGATTACTGTTGATATTCAATATTATTTTGTATTAGTTTAAGGTGTACAACATAGTGATTAAACATTTATGTATTATTTTTTAAATATTAAAAACGGTTGTATTTATTTGTAACTGGCTGATATCTGCTTTATGTGTCATATCCTTTTCATGTTTTTTTTATTTTTCATTTGTAGTTGGCATGCAATATTATATCAGTTTCAGGTGTACACAAAGTGATTAGACATTCATATAACTTACGAAATGATCACCTCCGAAAAGTCTAATACTTATATGACAATATTATTGACTATATGCTTTATTCTATACTTTACATCCCAATGACTATTTTATAACTACCAAAGTGTATTTCTTAATCTTTTTCCCTTTCACACAACCTCCCACCCCACCCTATCTGGCAACCATCAGTTTGTTCTATGTATCTATTAGCTTGTTTCTGTTTTGTTTGTTTACTTTGTTCCTTAGATTCCACATGTAAGTGAAATCATATGACATTTGTCTTTCTCTGTCTAACTTACTTCACTCAGCACAATACCCTCTAGTCCATCTATGTTGTTGCAGATGGCAAAAATTAATTATTTTATTTGCTTGTTTATATTTATGGCTGAGTAATATTTCATTGTATACATGCACTACCTCTTCTTTATCCATTCATCCATTGATGAACACACAAGTTGCCTCTATATCTTGGCTATTGTAAATAATGCTGCAATAAACACAAAGATTCACATGTCCCCCCAGAGTGGCATTTTGCATTTTGGATTTCTTTAGATAACTACTGAGAAGTGGTATTACCAGGTCCTTCCTTGACCCTTGATACAGCCTTTGTTTTAAAGTCTATTTTGTCTACTATAAGTATTGCTACCCCAGCTTTTTTCTCTTTTGTTTCCATTTTCATGAAATATCTTTTTTAATCCCTTTACTTTCAGTCCGTATATGTCTTTCGATCTAAAGTAAGTCTCTTGTGGGCAGCATATGTAAAGCTCTTGTTTTCTTAGCTATTCAATCACACTATTTTTTGATTGGAGCACCTACTCCATTTATATTCAAAATACTTGTTGATATTTTGAAAATACTTATTCATATTTTTTATCTTTTTTCCTTTTTTTTCTTTTTTCTTTTTCCTAAAGAGATCCCTCCAACATGTTTTGTAATTCTGGCTAGGTGATAATGAACTCCTTTAGGTTTTTCTTATCCTTTAGTTCTTTCTCTGTCCTTCAATTATAAATGATAGCTTTGCTGAGTAGAGTAATCTTGGTTGCAGGTTCTTGCTTTGCATCACTTTGAATATTTCCTGGCAATCCCTTCTGGCATGCAGAGTTTCTGTGGAGAAATCAGCTGAGTCTTATGAGATTGTTTTTATACGTGACTAACTGCTTTTCTCTTACTGCTTTTTAAGATTCTCTTTGTCTTTAACATTTGGCATTTTATGATGTGTCTTGTGCGCCTGTTTGGGTTTATCTTGTTAGCACTTCCTGTGCTTCCTGGGCTTGTATGTCTATTTCCTTCACCAGGTTAGGGAAATTATTTGTCATTATTTCTTCAAATAATTTTCATTTTCCTACTCTCTTTCTACTTTTTCTGGTATCTCTATGATGTAAATGTTGTTACGCTTGATGTTGTCTCAGAGGTCCTTTAAACTATTCTCATTTTTGTGGATTAATTTTTCTTGTTACTGTTCTGATAGATATTTTCTGCTACTTTATTTTCTAAATCACTGATTCAATTCTCTGCTTCATCTAATTTGTTGATTCTCTCTAATGTATTCTTAATTTCAGTTATTGTATTCTCCATTTCTGACTAGTTCATTTTTTTTTTACATTTTCTATCTCTTTGTTAAAGTTCTCACTGAGTTCATCAGCTCTTCCCCTAAGTTCATTGAGCATCCTTTATAACCAGTGTTTTGAGCTCAACACCTAATAGATTGCTTGTGTCCATTTTGTTTAGTTCTTTTTCTAGAGCTTTGTTCTGTTCTTTCATTTGGGGCATATTTCTTTGAATATCCATTTTAGCTATCTCCTGTGTCATTTATATGTATTAGGTAGGGATGTTAAGTATCTCAGGCTATGAAAAGTTGCTTTGTGTAGTAGGTGTCTTGTGGGGCCTACTGGCACGGACCTCCTGGTCACCTGAGCTGAGTGCCCTTCATATGGGTTGTGTTTGCCCTCCTGTTGTAGTTGAGCCTTGGTTGCTCTTTGCACATTGATGGGACTGACTGAGCCTGGGGCTGATTAGTTGTGAGGCTTGGCCAGTGATGGGCCAACTCCAAAGAGCAGGATTCACTTTAGCAGCACTCTGGTGGTACTCTGACTCCAGTAGAATCTGACCACTGGATGTGCCAGCCCAAGGGCCTCCTGGGAGGGAACCAGCTGCAGGCCAAGTTCAGCTTCAGCCTGTGCACTGCCTGGGGGCACCTGGTATGAGCTACTGAGCAATCTGCAAATGGCCACCACCTATGCTGGGCTTAATGGTGCCTTGAAAGGCCACTAGTGCCAAGCTTAGGGTTGCCCAGCAAGAGTACGGGGTACACCAAGGTCAGATGCTGCTTCTTTAGGTTTTGTGAACTTTTGAGAGATTTTAAGGAACTCCTCAGCATGAGCCAAGACAGGCCATTTTTATTGAAAAACAAAACAAAACAAAACACTGGAGGCAGTTTGGGTGGGCCCGCAAGTTGGGTTGGGTGGAGGTCTCAAGGAATAATGTGGGCCAAGCAATCTGTGTTATCCAGATTGATGGAGATACAAACATAGTGGCTGCCTGCATCTGCACACTGGGAGGAGGTAGAGCCCAACAAGGGAACAATTCTCTCTGTCAGCATTTCCCCAGTTGTAGAACTTCTGTTCATCCAGACCTTAGGAAACTCTCAATGATGGTTTTTCTGTAGTTTCATTGTAATTTTGATGTGGTATCAAGAAGAGGTGAGCAAGTATATACTTTTACCAGATACCTGAGTATTTAGATGTTTATATAATTTACAAAGATTCTTCTGATTAGTCTAGTACCTACCTGGCACTATATATACTTATTACAATATTATTGATTATTTTCCCTATACTGTACTTTACATCTCCATGACTATTTTGTGACTACCAATTTCTACTTCTTAATTCCTTTACCTCTTTCACCTAACACTCCAACCCTTCTCCCACCTGGCAACCATCAGTTTTTCTCTTGATCTATGAGTCAGTTTCTGTTTTGTTTGTTCATTTAGTTTTTCTTTAGATACCACATATAAGTTAGATCCTATGATATCAAATAAATCCTCTAGCCTTTTTTTTAAAATACATTTTAATGAAATGAGTTTAATAATTGTTTTAGGGTTGTGGGGAAATGTGGTGATATTTTTCATATTTGAGAAGGTAAACCAAAAGGTACAAAACAAAATTTTTCTTGGTTCATATCTTTATGTATTTTTCCTCTAAGGATATAAATCTGTGACTCTAAAGGGCAGTATAGTGCTAACAACGTTGCCTTTGTGCCTTGGATACTAGAGTGAGTTTTTCTAAGAAGAAACTATTTTTAGGCAGATTTCTTTAGTGAATGAATTACTTAAAGAGAGCACTTTGGGAAGATGTAGTCATATTCTATGACAATATCTAAAGCGAAATTTTGAGTTTTAGTTATACACAGTCAAACTGAGAATGGTCAGTCACACTGCCTGAGTCATCTTATCACTCCTGACTATCCTCACTGTGGCAAGGACACACAGATTAAGTGAGCTAACCAAGATGAACCTTGTATCCTGCTATGCATCAGTCTCCCTAAAGGAATTTTTCTCCCCCCAATAAAATCTATTTTAGGAATTTACTTAAACAAAAAAGACAGAATGCGTCCATTAGATTCAGCCAATAAGCAGAATGAAAAAAATAAATCTTAAATAAAGATAGAAAAGAAATACACTGAAAAAAAATATGCAAGAAAGAAATATGGCAAAACATTATCAGTGATTACCCCAGGGATAGGCAATATTTTTCTTGACACTTTTCTCAAATTCCCAAATTTCCTACATTGAAAAAGCATTACTTTGAAAGCCATTGAAAACAAATCCAGAACTTTTAGTCAAGACAGCCTTGTTAGGTCATGGTTTGAAAAACTCCCTCTGCTCAGATACATCAACCACAGATAAATTTTTTTAATGGGAAAATGCCGGAGCCAGCCGGCCTAGGTTGAACGGCACCCAAGATGAGGAGTGAGGATTGAAGAAAAAGACAGAGACAAGAGATAGATTCAGGAGGGCTCACAGACAATACTGCAGCAGCCTGAGTTTATTTTGCAACGCATACTTATACCCTACTGAGTGTGTAAACAGCAAAACACCTCTAAATAACAACCAATCACTGAAACTCTGTAACATTCCATTTCCCACCCCCACACCAGGTGCACTTCCTCCTGAGTCAGCAGACTGCACAGCTGGCCAACTTTGCAAAAACATCCTGCTTAACAAACAGTCTTGTTTTCCTCAAAATGGCTCCCAACAGGAAAATTAGAAAGATATAGCAGTCATCCAAAGCAATAAAATATTAATAGTCACAATACGGAAAAAAATGACATAATTGAAAATTAGATGAAGAATGCAAACAGGAAACTTACAAAAAGATACACATACTCTTTAATAATGAGGTCATTGTACATTGAAATAAGACATAATTTCATGTCTATAATATTGGCAAAATTTTAGTGTTAAAATTCCAAGTGTTGACAAAAATGTTAGAAAATGGAAATCTCATGTTGCTAATGGTTGCATAAATTCATATACACCACTTTGCAGAACAATTTGGCAATGTTTACTATAAGTGAGGATTAGACCTACTGGATGACTTGTGAACACCATTACAAAGTGAAGTTTACCACTGGGCAGACAAGGAGACATGTACTAGAATGTTTATTGAAGCATCACTTGAAATATGGAATAATTAGAAACAATCTGAAAGTCTATAGAAGAAAGAATAAATAAATTGCAGAATGTTCATAAAATACATTACTTTAGACAAATTAAAATAAACAAGATATAATTGTATCTACATGGGTAAATACCAAACACATTAATTTGAGTAAAATGCATTACCATTTATTTGAATGCTTAAAACTCATAAAAGAATATTACATATTGAATAAATGCCCACTTCATAATATCAATTAGCTGTCAGGGAAGAAAGGAAATGGATGAAAAACAAATGAAAAGTTTTTCAAATGTATCCTTGTAACATTTTGTTGCTAAACCAACAAACAAAAAAACTTTAAATATCTTAATTAAAATAGACTTTGTTATATCTGGGTTCTGGACAAATGAAACTGTATCTTATTATTATTTGTATTCTTCAAATGTTTGATATATTTCATAATTTAAAACATTAAATGTCCAGGGGACTTATCAATTAAGGGGTCATTGTTGATTTTAGCCAGAATAAATTTTGGAAGTAGCAGATAAAATGCCCATATTTTAGAGGATATAGAGGGACACAAAGTTGAGATAAAGGTTTGTTTAGGCACAGTGTAGCATGAAGGAACTGATGAAAAAGGTAAGGTATAAGAGTCTGAGAAAAACTGTACACGTGGTTGAGTAGAAGAAAGTACAAGCTACACTAAATAGTCAAGTAGAGGGAGGAAGCAATCTGAACTTAGAAGTCATCAGGATTGAGCCAAGACCTGAGAGAAGGAAGGCAGCAGAAAAAAAAAAAAAAAGATGGGGCTAAAATGCCAAATCTCTCCATTTTAGCTGATATGATGTTGGGAGGAAGGGAACAAAGAAGAGGACTTAGATGACTTTCCAAAGAAGGCTATCTGACATCACTCTTCTCACAAACGATGTCATTAGGAAAAGTAAATATTTGAAGAGGTGGCTTTACCACCATTTGGACCCTTCACTGCGCAGGTTCCTCATAGCTCCTAGAAGTCTGTGCACAATGGCACATGCTTCTGTGTAACTCACAGAGGTAAGAATATATTTTAACTGCAGTCAAGTAATGCTCCCTTTCTACTCCAACTTCCCTTCATTATATTATAAAAGTGTGAGGCAGAGTTGCAATGACCATGGGCATTTTAGGATTCTAGTTAAGGAAACATGTTGAAGATACATTTAATTTGGATGTACAGGGACATATTTCTTTAGTTTGCAGTCACTTTTATATAGTTATTGAAACCCATCACAGGGTAGAAATGAATTCCAGGAATAATCCTACTGTCTACCCTGCCAATTCATTTGGCATTGACATAAGGGTCAGGGCCAGAAGTTTGATTGTTAAAAGAATGAGTCCCATGATGCTCAGGGATACAAGATAAGAAACAATGTTTGAAACAGATGGAGGCCAAAGCTAGTCTGTGGAAATCCTTCAAACCAAATGATGCCTAAAGTTGTTCATTAAGGAAATATAGGAGAAAAACTATAATGGCAACATGTCATGGAATAGTTGAACAAGTACATTGTTTTCTGCATTTATGTTTGTGGTATTTATCAGCTTTTGTAAATTTGTAATTTGTTGTGATTTATTTTCATTCTAAGTAAGTGTTCAATTTCATACTTAATTGTTGTATTCATAATTTTAAAAGGGCCCTCCAAAATTGTATAAGTTACAGTTCCCCCCAAATTTGGATATATTTCTGGTGGTTAAAAATTGAATTCAAACCAATAATAAAGAGAAATTAAAAATTAAGTTTACTTTTCCATCTTCAGTTCACAATATTTTTATATTTTTCCAAAGAAATACAAGTTTTAGATAAACATCATTTATTATATTAAAATTTATGTAATTACTAGTTTCTTAAAATGCAATCCAAAGATTAAGAAATGAGACCAAAATTTTAAATATAGTAATTTTTGCTGAGTTTAATGACCTCTTAATGGTATAAGAATTTCCATGTTTTTATATTTCTAATTATTCTTTCATCATTGTTTGAATGACCTCTACAAAACAAAGAAAATAGTATTAATAATAATCATAGCCGTTTTACAATGAGGATGCCAGAATTTTACTCATTATATAATCACTCTAACAATCCTGTAAAGTACTGTGTGCTTTGGAAACAATCAAGAAGTAGGAGGCACAAGATCCCAGAGTCCTCCTAATGTGGACATGGAAGAAATTAGTTCTATGAACACACAAAAAAAGAAAACGCCTGCAAAACCAACCAGAAATGGAATCCCACTCAATTCTTCAATAGAAAATGGAAACATCCTTAAGTAAATTATGGTCATCTGGGGCGGGTGGGAATTGGGGGGAGGGAGAGCGAGTGTCTCTTTTGTCAGAATTCACTGCTAACTGGGAGAATTTTTGTTAAGTAGATTTTTATTTTCTTTTGGATTACCTGTTTCTTTCTTTTTCTCTTTCTCTTTCTCTTTTCTTTTCTCTTTCTTTCCTTCTTTCCCTCCTTCTTTCCTTCTTTCCTTCTTTCCTTCCTTCCTTCCTTCCTTCCTTCTTCCTTTCTTTTTCTTTCTTTCTTCTTTCATTCTATTTTTTTACTCTTTCTTTTGTTCTTTCACAGAAATGCAAACAATAATCATTGAATCTCTGATTTCTCCAAGTTACAGAACATTCTCTTTCCAAAAATGACCCATTTGTGGAATAATGAGCCATTCTACCCAGGATACTTGGCAGTACTCAGAGGGGCAATAAGATCTTAGGACTGCATGAGACCTAATAGGTCCCATGTCCTGTGCTTGCATTTTACTTGAAAGCTAAGGGAGATGGAATTTTCCATTGACAGCTAATAGCAGTAGACTCTAAGACTTCTAATTTCCAGTTTATTTGGTTTCCCATCATACTAAGCTACCTTTGTGAGTTAAAGTTAAAATTAATAATTACACTATTTAAAATAATACCTTATTTCTACTCTTATAGACTTGTGTGCCCTTTAAGAGATAGATAATTTAATTATCTCTCTCCAGTCTGGTCCCAGAGTATCTTCTATTCTCACCTCCTACTTTGTATCCTATACAAACCCTGTGCATCAACTCAACTGACTTGCTCTCCAGGAATTTTCCAGTCTTTTGGCTTTCATTCAAGCTATGAACACTTTCCCTCCTCCCACGGAGTCCAGGTAAACTCCATTAATACTTCCAAATGTTAACTGAGTGCTGCCTCCCCAGCCCTAGGATGGTCACTGTAATGGGCAGATTTCTGCTTCCTTGAGGCCCTTACAGCACCATTCCTTTAACACTGGATCTATAATTATTATACTTGTCTAGTTTTTCCCACTCCTGGCACTAATTTTAATGATCATGTAGATTCCACTCATTCATGTTATGTATTTAACAATATCTAGAAGGATTCTTTAACTCAAATATTATGAAGATGATAAAAGAATTTGTTGGAAATGCCTGAATACACCGTCTGTAATGAGAATCCTGACTATTTACAAGGCATACTTTTATACAGTGAACCCCAAAGAACATACAGGTATCCTGATGTGAGCTCCCAGTTGGTCCTGATTAAGAAATTGTTGATAATCTTCTCCAGCAAGGTTAAAGCTATCATTTTGTCTCTCTGGATCTTCTGAAATTGCCACATTTTTCCTATACCATGATTTTTACTGAGTGATTGTTTCCTGCTGGGAAATAAATATTGCTGGGGTGGAAAAGTTAACAATTACCTTCGTAATTATTCATCTTTGTTTATGCACTTAAAGTGTTAAGTACTGAATATTTACCAACTTTACCACTGCAAAAGATTCTGTATATGCTGCTCAATGCCAACAGTGGCTGGTTGAGATTGTAGGTACTTCTCCATGCTCTTCTTCATGGCTGCAATCTCTACTTGGGTCAGACTTGCCCCCTGCCTGATAGCCATGGGAGGCAGGCTTCAATGCCCCATCAGTGGGAGACCTTAGTATGCAGGCACATGCTCACTCTTTCTCCTCTGCAACACCACTGGTAGGCCCCCTGGGAGCATTAGATTCAACTTTTCTTAATGATTTTGTACTCAATTTTGCTGGGGTCTCAAGTCATTTCAAAAGAAACAAAAAGTCAGCAATTTTCATCAGGCAGATGACAAACTTCAAAATGCTTGAATAAAGTTCTCTTTCATTGTGAGAATTTGGTGAAAATTTCAAGAAAACTAAATCTTCCTGAACATTGTAAGAGCATTTTCATATCCAAAGAGTCCCTTAAAGACTTTTTAAAGCTTCCAAGATCCCAATGACCTCCGGAAAAAATTCAATATCAGTTAAAATTATGAATTAAAAGTCTTAAGCATGCTTTTGTAATACCAGAAATATACACTTCATTATTTTTTAAAAAGGAAAAGATGCCTCTTATAAATGAGTACTTTAAAATCACCTCCTTCTCATCTGGTATTGAAGCATTGACAGTGTGCCAAGGCTCCATTCAAATGCCTCTGGCACATGCCCTTTGTGACACCTGATTTGTGGTTATTTATAACATCACATCGCTCTACTAAATCTCCCTTGAAGACTGTATTATGTCAGATTTATCTGTACGTCTTATGTAGTGACCATCTTTGCACATCACAGATAACAAAATATTGCTGGGGTTAATCAGTGCTTTCTTATCTTTGGCAAAGTCAGAAGAAAAACAAATATTTTGATGCCAGAGGTAGGATATCCAGAGCCAATAACTATATGTTGTATAATTCCTGAAAAGGAAAAACACACCTGAACAAGTAAGTGTGCTTAATATGCAACAGCAGGCTAAGAACTCCCAACAATGAACCTGCCTTTCACTACAGGGATGGGTATTCTGTGAGCAACCTTTATCTGCTCATTCAGTCATTCAGTCATTCAATAAACATTTGTTGAGATAAAAAGTGCTCAGCACTGTGTGAGACACTGAGTATACAGAGATAAGTGAAGCATATGCTTTATCTTCAAGAAGCTTACAATTTATTGGAAAAGACATATGTGATAAAAATAATTCCAATTTAAGTAATAGATCAATAAAGACCAATTGCTAAGGGATCCCAATAGAGAGAACATAAAAATTGGAGTCTTTCTTTGTATATGGAACTAGATTGGGCTTCCAAGTAGAGATGATGTTTGAGTAAAATTTTGTAGAAGAACCTTTTAGGACAAGGAAATAACCATGCACTAGTAGGAAGGATAGAATGAGAATGACAAGATCGGGAAGAAAACCCACTTATTGTGAGTGGAATATGGGGTAGTGTAGAGCAAGGGCTGAAGATGAAGCTAACAAAATTAAGTTGGGACAAACTTGTGATGGACATATGGCAGAAACATTCAAAAGCTTTGGAAGCTGCCAAAAAAGATTATTGAAGGGCAAGACAAACTTAATGAAAGAAAAGATAAAGACATTCAAATAAGAAAATAAACAGGAAAGACAGATGAAAGAAATGTATCTTATGCATAAGTGTATCAGCTATGTTTCTTTGGTTATTTAAGTTTCCAAGACCAGCTCTGGTTAACTTAAGCCAAAGGGAAACACTTGACAAGATTTGGGGAAATCATTGTAGTCCAAACAAGGCTCTGAGATCTAGGCCGAACAGGTCAGGGAATAGTGACTGCTCAACAGTCTCATCCTGACACAATCACTGAAGAAAATGAACTCCTCTGGTTGGTTTTTATCACTCTGTTCAAAATTCTAATTTCGGAGGATGAAGGGAGAACTTATATTCCTTAGCTGGGAAAGGGTAGGACTCCCAGATGAACAGTTATACAGACTGCATCCAAAGAAAGAAGTTCAATTACCCCAAAAGAAATCAGGGTAGGGTCAGAGATGGGGAGCCAAAAACCCAAAGACAAAAAAATCACTGCAGTAAGCATACTCCAGAAGGGGAAAGCAGCACAAAAAGAGAAGACATATGTTAGGAATTGAGAGGAAGAAATTTTGAGACTGAAGAGAGATTTAAATCTACACCTCTGTAGTTCACACCAAGCAGCTCTCAGCATTAATGAAAAGAGTGCAACACCCAGATAGATCCTAAACCATTTTCATTTCTCCAGGTGAAACCTGGAGAAGCCCCTCTCCATATCCCTGGATCTTTCTCTGCATGAGGAAAAAAATAAAGGCATCTATTGGTTTTATTAAAGATTTGTGGGGAAGAAGGGAGCCATGCCCACAATTCTAAATGAATTTAAATAAAGAAAAATTTATTCTTGGATATCTAGCAGTTATGGCTAGTGCAGATAATATTGGGAAGGCACAGTGGGGCACTGCTTCTATGTATGAGGGCTCTAGGTAAGAAGATGAGAATAGGATCCTGATAACAGTCTTAGATAACAGTATAAAACACTGCTTTCACCAAGAGAAGGGAAATACTGTGCATGTTGCCTTTAGGAAAATAGTTTTCTGGGTTCGTTTTAAAAGATTTTGCAAGTTATTGTTTGTCTTTGGAAAGGGGAGTGTGTGCTGCCCAAGACCAAAAAGTCCAGTAAAGATAGAGGAAGCGCATCTTCATCCCACATCGATGGAAACGTTGGGAGAAGATCGCCAGTGTAGTAAAAATTGCATTCTGGATTATTTTGCTTGACTCCAAAGCCCAAACCCACCATATCTACTGTGCTGAAGTCCCATGTGTTAGCCAGACCTTATCAGTCATGCTTTAAGAAGTGAGTGGCTGTGAATTAGTGGGTTCTCTGAAATGCCCTGAGGAAAATAAGGTATACATGTAAAAATTCATAGACCTGTGCAATTAACATCTGTTTACTGTATTCGATTTGTACCTGTTATGAAAAATTTACTGCTGGGTTTGGAAGATGGGATGTTCTTAACAGTGTGGAGAAATTGTGAATAATTGAAGGAAAGGCTCTCTCAGGAGAGTGGAAGTGTGAGTGAAACTCAAGGCAGAAAAGCAAGACTCCCAATCAGGGTGAAGTAATGAAAGGACCCCAATAAAATATTTATCTTTCCTTAGCCCCTTAGCCTCTATGGAATTCTATACTTGGCATCCTATTTAAGAATCGTTTTTTTATTTTATAATATCCTCTAGTTACTCTCTAATTTTTTATTTAAGAATGTTATAAAGTGGTCTTGTGGGAAATTAATGAATCAGCAGTAAGAAGTTGGCCTTCCCCACATCATTATTCTACTGAGGCAGGAAGGCAGTGAAGGAACCTCAAGAGTATAGATTTGGGATCTGAGGACTAAATAGAAACTGAAAAAAATGAGGATCAGTCAACATTGAAAAAATGAGGCAACAATGCTGAACTATATACAAAATAAAATGTCCATTTCCCTAAAATCTACTGCATGGAGAGGATCCTGTAGTTCTGGGCCAGGGCCTGATGCAAAGATCTACTTGGCTTATTCAAAGATATAGAACAGAACTTACGAGTATCCAGGCAGAAAAAGCAGGTTATTTTTTTTTAATGCCCACAAAACTTAACCTCAGACTTCTCTGCAACTCTAAATACCAAAAGATACCAAGAAATGTATACTCATTCTAGTTTTTTAAATGCAAGAAAATAGAAATATAATTAGAGAGAAAGACAGACAGAGAGACAGAGGGGATGGGGGGGCGGAGAAAGAGAGAGAGAAATTACTGAAAGATGTAATCTAAAGAAACAGATAAAGATTGGGAAATTTAAAGTAAAATTATAAGTAAAAAATACCCCAAGAGTAGAAAAGATGCAGTAAAAATTATAGCTAATGAGACACAAAACCAATTCTAAATCATTATTTAAAAGGTCAAGTGACAGAATGCAAGTGTCAAAAGTAATATTATATATGATATAAAATTTAATTAAATATCAATCATCTAGATCTAGATTTTAAATTTTATCAAAATGAAGTAGAAAATGGAGGGGGAGTGAGGAATAATTACCTCATTCGAAATTTGTCCTCTTATAAAGAAGGGGTAGGGAGGTTGTCACTATTCCATTCATGGTATTGATCACTAGAGAAAAATATGTTTAATATATTTTTTAAACTTGTGACAAAAAAGGGGAAATAAAAATAACATTTAAAGGCACAGATCATTGGAGACCAAAAACAACTGTAAGAAAATAATTTCCATAGTAAAAGAAATCAATTTTAAAATATTAGTAAATCTCTACAATTTTTATTTTTTTATGGTGACATTGGTCAATGAAATCCAAAAGTTTGAGTTGTACATTTTAACAGTAAGGCATATATATATTTACATTGTGTATTCACCTCCCATAGTTAGATTTATTTCTGTCATCACATATTTGACCCCTTTTACACCATCTACCTTTCCCCTCCCCCATACCTTCTAGTGACCACTAGTCTATTGTCCATGTCCATGAGCTGCTGTTTGTTTGTCCTTTTCATTTGTTGCTTTTAGGTTTACATCCCACATATAAGTGATATGTGATTTTCAACTTTTTCTGTCTGATTTATTTCACTTAGCATGATTAACTCGAGGTCCATCCATATTGTCACAAATGGCAGTATTTCACCTCTTCTAATGTCTGAGTAATATTCTGTTGTATATATGTACCACAGCTGTTTTAGCCAATCATCTATCATAGGACACTTCAGTTGCTTCCATGTCCTGACCACTGAATAATGCTGCTATGAATATTGGTGTGCAAATATCTTTTCAGATATGGGTTTTCAAGTCTTTGGGATAAAACTGCAGTAGAGGGATTACTGAATCATATGGTAGATGAATTCTTAGACTTTGAGGAACCTCCATACTGTTTTCCTACTGGCTATACCAATTTGTAGTCCCACTAGCAGTGTATGAGGGTTTTTTTTTTTCCCCTGTATCAACTCCAACATTTATTACTACTTATCCTGTTGATTATAGCTATTCTAACAGGTGTGAGAGGGTATCTCATTGTGGTTTTGATTTACATTTTTTTTTAATAGCTAGCGATATTGAGCATCTCTTCATATATTTGTTAGCCATTTGTATGTATGTCCTCCAGGGAGAAGTGTTTGTTCATATCCTCTGCCCATTTTTCATTGGATCTTTTTTTTTGTTATTGAGTTGTATGAGTTCTTTGTATATTTTGGATATTAGGCCCTTATCAGAGGCGTTGTTTGCAAATATATTTTCCTATTCGGATGGTTGTCTTTTCACCTTGTTAATGGTTTATTTGCTGTGTACATGCTTTTTAGTTTGATGTAGTACCATTTATTTATTTTTGCTTTTATTTCCCTTGCATTTGAGCTTAAATTCATAAAATCCTCTTTAAGCTCAAGGTCCTTGAATTTAGTTCCTATGCTTTCTTCTATGCATTTTATTGTATCAGGTCTTATATTCAGGTCCTTAATCCATTTTGAGTTAATTTTGGTGTGTGGTGATAGACAGCAGTCTAGTTTCATTCTTTTGCAGGTGGCTTTCCAGTTTTCCCAGCACCATTTATTGAAGAGGCTTTCCTTTCTCCACTGTATGTTTTTGGCATTTTTCTCAAAAATTCTTTGCCCATATAAATATGTGTTTACTTGGGGACTCTCAATTCTGTTTCACTGGTCCGTGTGTCAGTTTTGCTGCCAATACCATGCTGTTTTGTTTACTTTGTAGCTTTGTTGTGTAATTTGAAGTCAGGCAAGGTGAAGCCTCCAGCCTCACTCTTTTTTCTCAGTATGGCTTTGGCAATTTGGGGTCTTTTGTGCTTCCGTGCAAACCTGATGATTTTTTGTTCGATTTCTTTAAAAACTCTCGATGGGATTTTGATAGGGATTATATTAAATATGTTTAATGCTTTAGGTAATGTGGTCATTTTAACTATGTTGATTCTTCCAGTCCAAGAACATGGAATATCTTTCCATTTCTTTGTATCTGCTTCAATTTCTTTTAATAGGGTCATATAGTTTTCATTATATAGGTCCTTCACATGTTTTGGTAGATTTATTCCTAGGTATTTCATTCTTTTGTTGCAATTGCAAAGGAATTATTTTTTCCAAATCTTTTTATGACATTTCATTATTAAAGTATAGGAACACTTTGGATTTTTGAACTTTGATTTTGTAGCCAGAAACTTTACCGAATTTGCTTATTGTTTCTAGTAGTGTTTTTGTGGAGTCTTTAGGGTTTTCTATACAGAGAATCATGTCATCTAAAAATAGTGACAGTTTGACTTCTTTAGTTGTTGGCTGAGGATGTATCATAGATGGCCTTTATTGTATTAAGGTACTTTCCTTCTATACCTATTTTTTAGGTGTTTTCATCATAAATGTATGCTATATCTTGTCGAAGGTTTTTTGTGCATCTATTGATATGATCATATGATTCTTATTTTTTAATTCGTTTGTGTGGTATATTACATTAATCAATTTGCATATGGTGAACCATTCCTGTGCCCCTAGGATGATTCTCACTTGATTGTGGTGTACGATCTTTTTAATATGCTGATGTGTTCAATTTGCTAGTATCTTATTTAGGATTTTTGCATTTGTGTTCATGAGAGATATTGGTCTGTAGTTCTCTTTTTCTGTATTATCTTTATCAGGTATTGGCCCGATAAAATGAATTGGGAAGTATTGCCTCCTCTTCAATTTTTTTGGAAGAGTTTGAGGGGAATAGGTGTTAAAACTTCTTTGAATGTTTAGTAGAATTCACTGGTGAAGCCATCTGGTCCTGTACTTTTATTTGGGAGAGGTTTTTGGTGATTATTTCAATTTCGATACTGCTGATCAGTCTATTTAGATTTTCCAGTTCTTCTTGATTCAGTCTAGGAAGGTTGTATTTTCTAAATACTGGTCCTTTTTTTCTAGGTAATTAAATTTGGTGTTACATACTTTTTCGTAGTATTCTTGTATGATCCTTTGTATTTCTGCAGTGTCTGTAGTAATATTCCCTCTTTCAACCCTGATTTTGTTTATTTGTATCCCTTCTCTTTTTTCTTTAGTGAGTCTAGCCAGGGGTTTGTCTATTTCATTAACCTTCTCAAAGAACCAGCTTTTTGTTACATTTTTTCTATTGTTTTCTTGTTTTCAATTTTATTTATTTCTGCTCTAATTTTGATTATTTCTTTCCTTCTGCTCACTTTAGATTTCATCTTTTTCTAGTTTTTTTAAGATGAAGCATTACGTCGTTTCTTTGGGCTCATCCTTGTTTTTGGAGATAGGCCTGTAATAAAATGAACTTCCCTCTTATGACCGCTTTTACTGTGTCCCAAAAGTTTTGATATATTGCACTATCATTATCATTCATTTCTATATATCTCTGGATCTCCTTTTTATTTATTCTCTGACCCAGTTATTCTTCAGTAGCATGTTGTTTACTCTCCATTTATCTGTGGTTCTTCCTTCTTTCTTTTCACAGTTGATTTCCAACTTCAAAGCATTACGATCAGAGCATATTGTTGGTATTTCAACCCTCTTATATTTGTCGAGGTTATCTCTATGTCCCAATCCTTGAGAATGTTCCATGTGCATTAGAGAACATTGTATAAGCAGCTGTTTTGGAATGGAAGGCTCTGTATATGTTAATTAAGTTCAGATGGTCTAATGTGTCATTTAAGGATGTTATTTCTTTATTGATTTTCTGTTTGGATGATCTGTCCATATCCAACAGTGGTCTCCTACTATGATAGTATTTTGGTCTGTTTCTCTCTTTAGTTCTGTTAGTAATTGCTTTACATATTTTGGGGATCCCTGATTAGGAGCATAGATATTAATAAGTGTTATGTCTTCTCGGTGCATGATTCCCTTTATCATTATGAAGTATCCCTCAGTATCTTTCTTTACCTTTGTTATTTTGAACTCTATTTTGTCTGATATTAGTACTGCTACACTTGCTCTTCTCTGAAAGTTATTTGCTTGAAATATCATTTTCCACCCTTTCACTTTGAGTCTGTATTCGTCTTTGAAGCTGAGATGTGTTTCCTGGAGGCAGCATGTGGTAGGATTTTGTTTTTTGATCCACTCTGCAACTCTGTGTCATTTTATTGGTGAGTTCCTTCCATTTACATTTATGGTGATTATTGAAATATGAGGTCTTCTTATAGCCATTTTATCTTTTGCTTTCTGGTAGCTCAGTGTTTCCATTTCTTCCTTGTCCTTGTGTTTCTGTTTTTTTTTTTTTTATTTTGATTGACTTCTGTGGGTTTTACCTTTAGTTCTTCTTGTTTTATGTTATATATTTCAGTTCTTAATCTTTCATGTGTGGTTACCATCACGAATATGTAAAGGATAGTTATACACACACACACCACACACACACACACACACACACACACACACACTCGTCTATTTTCTTCTGCACATGCCTTAATTCCATTCCCCTTTGTGAATTTGTATCTTTGAATTTCCCCTCCCCCACTTTTCTGTTATTGTTGTCTCAATTTGTCCCTATGTATGCTGAATGTACATTACTGTCTTGCAATAGCAAATCTCTTCTTATTGTTTAAGCTTATAATGTCTTGTTCTTAGTAAGGGTTGAACTCCTCTGCCTCTATCTGCCTGCTAGTCACCTTACTCACAATTATGGTTTTTTTTTTTTGTCTTTTTATTTTAGTTGAGCTGATCCCTTTCAGTATTTTCTGTAATACATGCCTCGTGGTGGAAAATTCCCTCAATTTTTGTATGTCTGGAAAAGTCTTTATTTCTCCTTCATGTCTAAAGGAGAGCTTAGCCGGATACATTATTCTTGGCTGGTAATTCCTTTCATTTAAGAGTCTGAATATTTGATTCCACTCCTTTATGTCTTCTAAGATTTGTGCTGAGAAGTCCGATGATAATCTAATGGGTTTTCCTTTATTGGTTACCATTTTCTTCTCCCTGGCTGCCCTGAGAATTCTGTCTTTGTTGTTGATTTTTGATAACTTTATTACAATGTGTCTTGGTGAAGGTTTTTTTGGTTGAGATAATTGGGTGTTCTATTGACTTCTTGAATTCCAAGCTCCAGCTCATTCCTTAGATTTGGGAAATTCTTGTCAACCGTTTGTATGAAAATGCTTTCTAATCTCTGCTCTTTTTCTTTGCCCTCGATAATGCCCATCATTCTTACGTTCCTTCTCCTGATGGTGTCAGCTAGTGCTCGTATTTCTCTTTCATTATTTTTCAATCTTCAGTTTCTCTCTTTTTTCCGATTTATTTCTAGATTTCTGTCTTCACTATCACTGATTCTTTCCTCCATTTGGTTATCTCTTTCCCAAGTTTGTTACTTTATTTTTCAACTCTTGCAGTATGTTTTTTTACCTCCAGAGGTTCTATTCATTGTGTGTGTGTGTGTGTGTGTGTGTGTGTGTGTTTGTATCTCCTTGCTAAAGAACTCATTCTGCTAATCTAGTTGTTTTTTTCAATCCTGAAATTGTTGATGTAAATCATCTCAGATCTCATTTTTTTCAGAAGTAACATCCTTAATTCTCTGTCATTTAAGTCACATATTTCTATGTCTGTAAATTTATTTTCTAGAGATTTTTCTCTTTCTTTCTGAAATGCCTTGTCACCTTGGTTGCTCATGGTATTTAATGAACTATTTAGCCACCTGGGCATTTATGGAAGTGTATTCTTTTTTTTTCCAGAAAGAAGATTTTTTTATATAGAGGTCTCTTTTTAGCTTGTGGTAGCTCTTATGCACAGATCTCACGCTCAAATGTGCTGGCGTGCCATTTGGGTGTTTTTTATTGACTTGTACATGTTCAGCTTATTGTTGTTTCAAGGGGAAAGATCTGGGAACATCTCTCACTCACCATTTTCCTGCAATGATATAAGGTAGGACTCCATGAGGATATAAGGCTGCCTAGTCCCAAGCAGCTGAGCGGGACAGACACAATTTTCATTTACTGTTTTTCATCGAGTTTTTTTTCACTCATATTACCTTATCAGACTAATATTTCATTCTAGGTATCAAATATATTTGTTTATCTTAACAAAGTTTTGATCCTTCCATCTTGGCCACAGAGTGAGAAAAACAGAACAAGACTTTCAAGATGGAAACATTAATATTTTATAGAATTATTTTCTTACCTAGCAAGTTTATGAATTAGAATTTTGGTCATAGAATGGAAATTTTATCATCAAAGACAAAAATTGGGATAACTTTTCCTTTTCACATTTTTTCAGCTTTATTGAAGTATGATTGACAAATAACCTTTGTATATATTTAAAGCATACAATCTGACATTTTGATACACATATATGTTGTGAAACGATGCCCCAATCAAGCTAGTTAACCTATTCATTACCTCACATATTTATCTTGTTGTGTCTATAGTGAGGATATTTAAGTCCTACTATTAGCAAATTTTAAGTATATAATACTGTATTATTAACAATAGCCACCCATGGTGTACATCAGATGCCCTGAAATTTTTCATCTTATAACTGAAAGTTTGTTCCCTCGATTAATAAGGGATACAATAACATCCCTTATTTCTTTCACTTTCAGCCCCTGGCAACCACCATTCTACTCTGTTTTTATGAGTTTGACTTTTTTAGATTCCACATGTAAGTGAGATTGTGCAATATTTGTCTTTCTGTTCCTGACTTACTTCAGTTCAGATAATAAGATAATATCTTCTATATTCATCCATATCATCAAAAATGGCAGGATTTTCTTTTTTATGGCTGAATAGTATGTTTTTGTGTGTATAATATATGTATACACATATATGTTTTCTTCATATATTTACCTATTGATGGGCACTTAGGTTATTTGTATATCTTAGCTACAGTTAATAATGTTTCATTGAACATAGGGATGCTGATATGTCTTTAAGATACTTATTTCATGTCCTTTGGCTATATGTACCTAGAACCAGGATTAATAGATATAATAGTTCTAGTTTTCATTTTTTGAGGAACTTCAATACTGTTGCATAATGACTATACCAATTTTCATTCACACCAACCATGTATAAGTGTTTTCTTTTTCCACATCCTTGCCAACCTTTGTTATTGTTTGACTTCTTGATGACAGCCATGCTAACAGGTGTGAGGTAATGTTTTTTTGTGGTTTTGATTTGCATTCCACTGATTATTAGTGATGTTAAGTACTTTTCTTATACCTTTTACAAGTCTTCTTTGGAAAAACATCTATTCATGACCTTGGCCCACTTTTTAATTGGGTTATTTTGGGTTCGCTTTGTTTTTGTTTTTTTCTTGTTGTTTGCCGTTGAGTCATATAAGTTTCTTATATATTTTGGATGTTAGCCACTTATCAAGTATGTTGCTTACAATATTTTCTCCTATTCTGTAAGTTGCTTTTTCATTTTGTTAATTGTTTCCTTTACTGAGCAGAAACATTTTAGTTTGATTAGTCCCACTTGTTTATTTTTGTTTTTGTTACCTGTGCTTTTGGTGTTGTGTCCAAAAAAATCATTGCCAAGACTAATGTCAAGAAACCTTTTCTCCTGTGTCTCCTTATAGGATTTTTATGATTTTATCCATTACATTTAAGTCTTCAATCCATTTTGAGTTGATTTTTGTATATAGTAAGAGATAAGTGTCCAATTTTATTATTTTTCATGTGGGTTTCCAGTTTTTCCAACAGCATTTATCAAAGAGACTATCTTTTCCCAATTAAGGATCCTACCACCTTTGTCAAAGATTAGTTGACTGTATATATGTGGGTTTGTTTTAGGGCTCCCTAGTCTGTTCGATTGGTCTGTGTGTCTGTTTTTATGAATACCATTCTGTTTTCATTACTATTTTGGTTAACACAGCTATGTAATATAATTTGAAATCAACTGTGCTCTTTTTTTCAATGTCACTTTGGCTACATGATTTTATATGAATTTTAGGACTTTTTATATGTCTGTGAACAATGTTATTGTAATTTATAGGGGTCACATTGAATCTATAAATTGTTTTGAGTAATATGGACATTTTAATAATAGTAATTCTTCCAGTCCATGAACATGAACTATCTTTTCATGTGCTTTCTTCAGTTTCTTTAATCATCGTCTTATAGTTTTCAGTGTATGGGTTTTTCACCTTCTTAGTTAAATTTATTCCTGTGTTTTATTCCTTTTGGTGCTATGGTAAATGTGATTGTTTTCTTAATTTATCTTTTAGATATTTTGTTATTATTTTACATAAAGATAACCTATTTTTGTATGTTAACTTTATATCTTGCAACTTTACTGAATTTTCTTTATTAGTTCCAACATTTTTTTTGGTGGAGTCTTAGGGTTTTTTATATATAATATCATATCTTCTGCAAACAGGTAAAATTTTACTTCCTCCTTACTGATTTAGACTTTCTTTTTCTTTTTCTCACCTGATTGCTCCAGCTAAGACTTTCAGTATTATGTTGAATAGAAGTGGCAAGAGTAAGCATTCTTGTGTTCTTGATCTTAAATTAAAGAAAAAAAGCTTTTAGCTTTTCACTGTTGAATAGATGTGATATGTGTGTTTGTCATATGTGGCCTTTATTATGATGAAGTAAATTTCTTTCTACTTAATTTGTTGAGAGTTTTTATCAGGAATGTATGGCAAATTTTGTCAAAGGATTTTTCTGTATTTAATAGATGATGGTATGATTTTCATCATTCATTCTGTTAATGTGTAGTATTACATTTATTGATTTGTATATGTTAAACCATCCTTGTATCTCAGAAATAAATCCCACTTGATCTTGGTGTATGATCTTTTTAGTGTGCTGTTGAATTTAGTTTGCTAGTATTTTGTTAAGGATTTCAGCATCTATGTTCATCAGGAATATTGACCTATAGTTTTTTTTCCTAAGTATTCTTGTTTGACTTGTTACCTTGTTTCTCCAATACTAAGAAGTTTGCGCTTGCATTTCCTGTTGTGAACACTTTATATATTTCCCCTTTCCAATCAATCACTGAAAGTTGGAATTATAAAGATTTTCTTGACCTTAAAAAGATTTATAGTTTTGCCTCTGATTTCCATATTGTAAAATATGACTATGTATGATTTATATAAAAATTCTTAAAGTCAGCTATCACAAAAAACTTTTTTCTAGTTATAAATTATAATCTCATCCCAATGGCATAACTGTCAGCTATGACTTTTATAGTTGACTATAGTATTTCTCATACTTTCTATTTACAAGCTGAATCCTAGGCTAAATCATTTGCCTTTTGGGTTTTGGTGATTAAAAGAGGACTGTGTATGTCCCTGTTAAATGACGCTCAATTACAAAAGGTAGCTTTTATACTCAAATCTTGAATTGGTCAAGAATTGTTCTTAAATTTCTATCATCACCCTCAGCAGAGGAAAACTATTAGCAAAAGCTTTAAGTTATTCTTAATATTCATTCTATAGACACATTGGATAAGAAAACTTTCCAAACTAGCAAAAAATATCATTTTTTAATTAAATAAAGTTAAGTTAGTTTTGATTCTAACCATGGTTGCTCTAAGTCTAAAGAAATTTTTATCTAATAATGCTTTCTATTTTTTAAGTAGATTTGTTTGTTAATAATTCTTGAAAATTAAGTAAAAATTCTGCTGTATGATAAATTATATAGGAAAAAGCAATTCCAGTTTTCATATAAGCCCTAGCCTTTATCAATATGTTTATTTTGCTATCTTAGAGCTAAATATTAGAAGTTCTGCAAAATTCATTCTCCCATAAACATTTAGAAAACATATTCTCTTATATTTCTGGATTTCAATTACTCGATTGTCTCAGTTGTGGTCGGTCATAACTTAATATACATGAATTAGAACTTGACATTTCCTAAAATGTCTTTCCTGTGTATTCAAGTCCAAATTATGTAGTCCATCAGACACAGGTATAGAACTATGACCCACCCACATTTATTGGGAAAATTGGCACAAGTAGCAGAAGTAGTAGGCAGTCATACGGTCACATTGATATGACTATTGCTTCATAGGTAGAAAAGGTAACAAAAGTTCACAAAGTAGTTGTAAGGTACGTTACCTGGAACACTTCTAAGTGTTGCCTCAAGACATTAAAAGTGAAATGATTTGGGCAACCTTGGAGGACTGTGGAAACAATGTAATATAATATTTATTTTATAAGAAATATTTTTTTGATATAGGACTTCCTAGGTTTATTGATTAATATTGACTTTATATTTTCCTATGTTCATTTCTCCTTGCCGATAAGACTGCTGTATCAGTCCCTAGCATTAACTAAGCAGATAATATGCTATAGGCACTGTCCTGAGCACATGACTTTTATGACCTCACTCAATATGCTATAGGTTCAAGACTCTTTCTTTCTTGAAGTATTGTCATTTTGTGGGGTTTCCTTTTAGTTTCACATACCTTGGTCACTTTTGCTGTTGTAGAAATATTGTCCAAAGATAAGATGCAGATAGATGCATCTTTAAAAAAAAATCTCAGCTTAGAATTACACAGGGTTTATAGTTCACTTGTCAGTAATTAAAATGTTAAGAAAAGCATGTGATGACATACTCTAGTCCACTTGGATCTGAACAGAGAAAGTTGGAACTCAAGTCACCTTATAATCATTCAACAATTAGGGCAAACTTGTTTGAAGTAAGCACTCATTTCAATATAGTTAGTAGAGAGAGCTTAAATCAAAGTGGGGAGATAGACTCATCCTCAATCCGAATTAAATCCCATGTATTTTAAGCACTGAGACTCGGAGTCAGACTTTGCTAAAAAAAAAAAATCAGACATTTGTCCCTAAGGAGTTACTGAACAATTGAAAGAACCAACTGGAAATGTTTCCCAATAATATATATTAGTGACTTTTGGCTTATTTTGGTTTTTGAAAGTGAAACCACTATAACTATGCCAGCCTATAAAGCACCTGGGTATGACTGAAAAGCCACTATGTCTCCAAATCATTTCTAATTAAGTGACATTAAAATAGCTTTTATTCTAATTGTGATTACTTTAAGTCTGAAAAAAATAAAATAAGTCTGCAAAATTCACTGTAGAGATGTGTGTAGGCTTATACCAGAATCTATAGCTTGAAGAGCACAAAGCATGTGGACTTTAGTCCTAACTCACCTGCTTGGCCTGGCAGTCTTGTGCCTGCATAGCCTTTGCATTACTTGGCTTCCTGGAGTCTACGGTAGTCAGGCCTGCAAGAGACTGTATCAGGAACTGTTTATCATTTTATTAAGTCATGTTAAACTTCCATGCATGCATATCCCAAAGTCAAATTATACCTAAAAGTCTACATCTGAGCCTAAAATGTTACCTATGTTTCAATATTTTTCCAAAAAGACTATAACAAATTGCTAAAATAAAAGCATTACTACCACCCCCCCCCAATACACACACACAAACATACACATACCCTACACTGTGTTTTTAACTCTTGTTGAATCTGGCAGACAAATAATGATTTGGTGATGAGCAGGTGACTATGCTGTAAGGAAAGTCTCCAGCACATCCTGAGAATATGTGAAAGGCAAGAGGTAGTCAGGAAAACAGAAATGGCAGGTTTTTTCAACACATGGGAGTGAATACAATGAATTGATTATAAAATTATTGGAAGGGCTGAGAAAACAAAAAACAACGGATAAGTTAACCTAGAAAGCAGTGATTTTAGGAAGGCTGTTGATGTGTCAGAGCGCCAGGCTGATAGTCGCTCCATCCTCCTGATAGAACCTCATACTTGTTAGCAGAAAGGATCCCCTAAGAAATGTCAATCCCTTTCATTCACTGATAGAACCTCAGGCTAGTTGTGACCCACATGCCATAGTCACCATCATCTTGGGACCCTTGTCCAAGTTGAATAAGCCTGAGTGACACAGAAAAATGAGGCCCAACTTGAGAGGAATATATTGGCTCAGTGTGAGGTGAAAACTGATGAGAAAAAGTGAGGTACAGAAAGGGAGTGGGCAGTTGAAAATGGATTGACTTTTTGCTGACACAAAAATGTTAGAATATTATCAGGTTAGTAACACTTTTCAGTTGGATACCCATGTACTCTACTGAGTGTTTTCACATCACTTCATTTAATCTTCACAAATTAGAGGGCATGAAAAGGGAGGTGGCTCACAAAAAAATAGCAAAGGATGATGGAATAACTTTGAAATATAAAAATACTGTGCAGTGCCCTAGCAGTGAAGGAAATACAGGACTCCAAGAAGTAAGTAGGAGGTTGTGAAATGTTGAGATGTTGAGAAATACTATGGAAAAAGAAGCTGCAGGAGACACAAAAGGACGCTGCTAAAAACCTTGAAAAGTTTGTTCAAGACCAGAGGGGACAAACTGAATTACAAAAGCAGAAAAGCAGTCAGAATACACGCAGACAATAGGTCTTAAAATGAGACAGTATTTCATTTTTTGTGTGTGCATGCGTTTTTGGTTTTTGATTTTTTGTTGTTGTTGTTGTTTTAGTAAAAATTCCACTTACTGGCTCCAGTTATAGTAACATTTCCATTTTTATCACTGTCTGCCTCCCACAGCCCCCTACCCTTCCACCTACCCCCACTCCGCCACACACACACACACACACACACACACACACTTTCCCCCTCTCCCTCTATTCCCTAGCCTCAAAAGGGAAGATTTATCAGGGATGGGGAAAGAGTGTGTTCGATCTAGCTGGACACCACATTTTTGTTTTTTCCTTTTGACTTTTTAGACTTTTTCCAGAGAGAGAGAATTTATCAGCACAACTTAACCTTTTAATTACCAAAGGAATTCAAATCTTTTGTGAATTCATATCTTTTGTGATCATAACCATTATTTAATTTTTTGAAGTTTCTGAAATTCTTTTTTCCTATTATTAGCTCACATACAGAGACATAGATTCTATTCCATGAATCTACTGTCTAGAGAATCACTCTAAACAGTACCACCATCTCCAGTGAGAAATATGTTTAATTTTTTTTTTTAAAAAAAGGGTGTATTTAAAGGGCCTCAAGGTTGTGTGTGTGTGTGTGTGTGTGTGTGTGTCTTATTTTTTTTAAAGTGGGCTTGAAATTCTGACAGTTAGATTGGCAAAATGGAGTCTGGATCTGCTCTATGGGAGTCAAGTACCCACAATTTAGAGGCAAGCCCTGTCACTGAGGAGCATATTTTCCAATCACAAAGGACCCTGAGCGTAGCTTCATCAGCTCACCAGCTTATAGGCTGCTATGCTGGGGCAGTGTCACCTAACTTCGACTAGATGGATTTCCAGCCAGAGTGAAATTATTTCACCAAAATCAACTCTTTTCTCTTTGGGGCATTTTTCTTTTTGCTTTTGGCAGGCAGTAAGACTGCAGGTATGGTTCTTATTCTCATTGAGGACATCTTTCCAAAGAGACCAATGAATTGGTTTCTTTTATGACTTTGAGTATTAAAATTTTCCACAAACTTGTCAGAAGTTTGCTTGCCCAACTCTGTGTTTGCTAAAACTTTTGTTTTTTAATAATTTTATTTTATGTTTTCAGCTTTATTGTTTCTATTTTTATGTTGTTTTTTACTTACAGTTGATATTCAATATTATACCAGTGTTAGGTATATAGCATAGTGGTTAGACATTTATATAACTTACAAAGACATTTTTAAGCAGCTTAATCCTCATTTTTCATGAACAACTAAATGTGGTAAGTCTAGTACCCATCTGATGCCATACATAGTTATTACAATATTATTGACTATATTCACAATCTGTACTTCACATTCCTGTGACTATTTTGTAACTAGTAATTTGTGCTGCTTAATCCCTTCACCTTTTTCACCTAGCACTCCAAGCCCCTCCCATCTGGCAACCATTAATTTGTTCTCTGTATCTATGAGTGTGTTTCCAATTTGTTTGTTCATTTATTTTGTTTTTTTTTTTTTTAGATTCAACATATAAGTAAAATTATATGGAATTTGTCTCTTTCTAAATAACTTACTTCACTTAGCATAATAGCCTGTATAGGTCTATCTATGCTGTCACAAATGTTAAGATTTTATTCTTTTATTAGCCAAGTAATATTCCATTATATATATGTACCACCTCTTCTTTATCCAATCATTTATCAATGGACGCTTAGGTTGCTTCCACATCTTGGATATTGTGAATAATGCTGCAATGAACATAGTAGTGTATATATTTTTTCGGATTGACATTTTGGATTTTTTTCTGATAAACAACCAGAAATGGAATTGCTGGATCATAAAGTAGCTTTATTGTAAATCTTTTGAGAAACCTCCATACTATTTTCCATAGCGGGTGCACCAATTTGCAATCCCAACATTACAGAGGGTTCCCTTTTCTCTGGATCCTTGCCAGCACTTGTGGTTTGTTGATTATCGATGGTATTCATTCTGATAGGTGTGAAGCGATATCTCATTATGATTTTAATTTGCATTTCTCTGATGATTAGTCATGTTGAGCATCTTTTCATATGTTTATTGTTCTTCCGTATGTACTCTTTGGAGAAATGTGTATTCAGGTCCTCTGCTCATTTTTTAATCAGATTGTTGATCTTTTTGATATTAAGTTGTATGAGATGCTAAAACATTTTTTAGCTTAATCATCATTTTCGTGAAAGACCAAATGTGATTGAATCATTCAATGACTAATAGAGGCCTCTGGAAGATGAATCATGTAACACCTGCTTTCTGATATTATCTAGAACCCATTGGATTTCCTCAGCCTCACCAAATATCACCAGCCATGTTAGTTTATATCATACCTTGTCAGTTATTGTCATAAAAAGGGGAACCTACAAATTATTGAAAATAGTAAAGGAGTGGAGCTTGGGGCTCTTGAATTCTAATTCACCTTCAGAAATCACCTTCTTATAATTCTCTGTTTTCTGCATCATTAAATTATACTCTCACCTCAATAATCAGTTTTAAACGCCAACTTTTCAGTGAAACCTCGATCAATAGTACTAGATAGAGAAATATCTCCCCTTTGGAATTCTGGCAGCTTTTAGTCTGTCCTACTCAGTAGGGATTAAGTACTGGTACCCATATTGTCATTTATATCCTCAAACACCATTTGTCAACACTTTGAGGATGGGACTTCCTCCTTTGCTTCAACTATGAATGCTGCATAGGGTAGTTTCTCAACAGATATGGTAATGACTCCACACTTGCAATAACCTGCCTTAGTCTGTTCCTCAAGTTCCTAGGCACGTGAATATTAGGTTTTTTATCAAGTCGTAACTTTCTGAGACAGGATCATTGTTCTACACTTCTAGGTTATATTCACAATACTTAAGACATACTTAATGCTATCCATAAAAATGTATTGCTTGACTAATTGATTAATTTTTACGAAGTTCTTCATTCTTTCATCAATTATTGTTGTCCTAAGAATGCCTTGGTTTATAGTAGAATGAATATGAGCACACTTTTCTCCTTTAGTCTCTTATTTTTAACTTCCAAACAGCCTGAGAATTGTAAATCAGAAACACTCATCACAAAACCAGTTGGCCATGTTCTGATGTGGCACCTGAAGAGATGTGTCAAATTGCAGGCTTCTGTATTAGATACCATTATTCCAACTGTCTAATTACAAATAGCTCTTCTGTGCCTTTTATACCTCAATGACCATTTTAAGCCAACAAGAAAACATTGTCAAGATACTGGAATAGGTCATGTCAGAAGAAATAAATTCTAATTCCTTCCAATTCTAGTCATCCTGCTCTGGTTAACAACTGCTATACAGAAATACAGAAATCCGCTGAAGGAAACTAATCAGTGCACTGGCAGCTTAAAAGCTCAGGTACTGGTTCATAATTCAAGAGCAATAACATACAGAGATCATTTGGAGGGTAATCAGATGAGAAGGGCTTGGGGGTCGGTGAAAAAGGGGGAAAGGATTAAGAAGTACAAATTGATAACTACAAAATAGTCATAAAAATAGAAAGTATAGCATAAGAAACATAGCCAATAATATTTTAATAATTATGTATGGTGTCAGATTTATTGAGATAATCACTTTGTGGGTTATATAGATGTCTAATCACTATGCTATACACCTGAAACTAATATAATACTGTGTGTCAAATATAACTAAAAAATAAAAAATATATTAATTAAAAAAAAACAGAAGCTATCAAGTTGTTCCTGTTTGCTTTTCCCCCTGAAATTACTTTTGACACAAAGGGTCTCTTAGAGAGATTTGCTTCCTTTACACTGGAGAGGAGACAAGTCTGGGAGAAAATGCCAAACCCTGACCCAGGGAGTGAATTTGAAGGCACCATAACAGAGGTTATATTTTCGAGGATTTTATTCCTCTTTTATTTACAAGCCAGCTTAAAAAAAATAAAGTTATGCCCCACCCCCCTCTTGAATACATTCTTTAATTTGAATGATAAATACTTCCTTTCACCTGCCTAGGTTCTTAAATGTTTACAAGAGACTTACAGTGACTGATTCCTCTGAGTCTTCCATGCCTTCCTGCCTGAAGGTTATCTCACCTCTTTTTAACCCTGTCACCCTCTAGCACTCACTGCTGCAGCTTAGCTTATCTACAGTGATGCTGTACTCCTGGATGGCTCTCTCCCTTGGTCTTATTCCGTTCATGAACTCTGCAGTATCAGTCAGCTGTCTTCACATTCCACATCTTGGTTGCTTCACTGGACCAAAGACTCCAGCAGGCAAGTACTATATAAATGGGTCTATTAGTCAGCATCTGTTTCTTTAGACTAGTTTTATGAGAAATTAACTTCTCTTTTTCAATGATCACAGTAAAAAGAATTCACAGTAAAATAATTCTGTGAAAGTAACAAGAGTATGTAGATGCATATGGGGTATTCTAGAGATGAGGAAGAACTAGAACTTAAAGGGAACTTAACTTCTATTGGTAAGAATTGTGAACTTCAGACCCCTTCAGTTCTCTGCCTAATTTGTGTTCTAGCCAACATTCTCAAAGCACTCAATTAATACAAAACAGAAATAACCTTCAAAGTACTTATTTTAAAAAAATTATAAGAGCTAACTTTTACTGCACAAGGCCATGTGCTCAGCACTGTTCTAAATGCCTCTGAGGAGGCATCTTAATTCTCAGTGGGCCTATGAGTAGATATTACCAGCACCTCTGTTTCCCAGATACAGCCAGGAAGTATTGCTCATGGCCGCACAACTAGGACTTAAATGCCAAGATGCGGGGCCAGAAAATCAGCCCTTCATAGCAGCTGCTGCTCACCTCTGCACCATACTACTTCTGCCAAGTCCAAAGGGCCCCTCTCTTTGTCTTCATGTATGTCCCAGTACAGTAATTCACCACAGAAGTGTTGGAACTGATTGAAATTCTGAGTGAAGGAGAGTGGAATTTTTTAGACAGTACCCCCTTTCTACCCTAACAATTCCCAATAGTGCTGCTGCACATCTACAGGGGCACTTCACAATGTCTTCTGGATAAACAGTACCCACTAGATTTGTGCAAGGTACCAGTCTGAGTCCTGGCCTGCTTCTTTCTTCTTTCTTTTTTGAGAAATATGTGAAACTCGTTTAAACATTGTAGTACACAGAAATGCTAAAGATTTCTGTGTTCCCTGAGCGCTATATAACTTAAGATTCTTCATATTGTAAATAGTAGAAACCAAGTTCAAGTAACCTCAGCACAGAAAATTTACTTGTTCATGTAAATAGGAAGGCATCTGGAGGTGCACCTGACTTTAGGTACAGTCGAATCTACTCAAACAATGTCATCAAGAAGCAGTCTTTTGGTTTACTCTGATTTCTTCCATATTAGCTTCATTCTCTTAAGACAGTCATTTGGAATTTCAGGCCTAAAGTTAGCAATTATAGAAGATAAAGAATAGCACTTTCATATAGCTCTAGCAACATGACTTTGAGGGCTCTGACTAACCAGTCTAGGTTGCATACCCATTTCTGAACTCATCATGTGGTCTAAGGAATCTAGAACTCCCAATGATCAAGTCAATGTGTTTTGATCACCTGAGGGAGATCATCCCCACCTGAATCCATAGGAAATGAGTCCTTCACAAGAAAGAGACAAGGTTAGTGAACAGATAAAAGTAACAAATTTTAATAGATGTACCATCAATACACATATCAGAACATACTTAAAAAATATTCCCAATTATGTTCTTTGCATGCAATACTGTATCTTTCACAGAATCCAATAGGCCAGGTAAGCTAAAAAGGTGTTCAAGAAGGTTTATAACCATGAACAAATCAAATATTCTCTCTGAGCCTCAGTTTCAAGTGAGTAAACTGGTCTAAAGGACGATTAACAACCTTTTTTCTAAAAAATATTACATAATTTAAATATTTTTCTCTATTAAAAATATATCAATTCAAGGAATTACATTGTACTGACAATCAAGACTACATTCATTTCCAGCTACTAGGTCACAGAATTATGTAAACTTGTTAATGTTGTTACAGTACAATAACTTTCTAAGCAAAACAGTGCAATTGCGCTTGTTTATAGTAAAGTTTTATCTATAGATTATACATGGCAGCTATACTTGTAATCTGACTTTAAAATTTTTAAATGTGTCCTGAAAAATTACTTTGATTTGGGAAGGTCTGTATTATATTAGGGCCATGATGGGTGATTACAAAGGTGTTCCTAGGTGACGGGCATGTGAGGTCATTTTGTTTGACACTTGGCTGCTATATAACTCCCTGCCTACAGCTCATGTGCTTACCCAGAATTCAGTCTGCTATAATTAGATTTATAAACTTCCAGTCAGAAATGGTATTATAATGATGGTATAATGAGGCCAAGGTTGTGGATTGGTTAGGGTAATAGCTTTTGCACAAGCTTCTGTGGTTGGATTAAACCAGTTATAGGTTTATGGTTCCCCAGTCCTTTGTCTCTCACAAGGTAGAAGAGATTCTTTAATGGGGCATTCTCTGGCCATTCTCTGGGCTGTCTCTGGGCTGGGTTTCCATTCCTTTGTTCCCCTGTAGCTCATGTCAGACTAAATATCTAACAGTTCTAGCAAATGATATATAAGTAGAAGTCTCTGAGTGGCACTTTTGGAAAGTTTTATTACCCTAATCAAATGGGAGCGTTAACATGAGCCTTTCACCCTTTTCTCTTTTTTTTCTCATTCTTATCTGGACTTTATCAGCAATAACAGTAGGTATTGCAGCCACTTTAATACTATCAGGAAGGAATATATCCAGCAAGGTAAAAGAGCAGGTCCCTAGAAGAAGCTGGGTCCCTTCGAGCTGTCATATCAACCCTGCCTGTACTGCATACCTTAATATCATGACAAAAAAGAGGTCTGTCTTTCTGAGTACATCTAAACCAAAGAAGAGATACAAACAGGTTTTGCAGAAAAAAGTAAGATTTAGAGAATTGCAAGTCCCTGAAACAGAGACAAGCTATTGCCCTCAACAACCTGGCTCCCCAGTTGTCTCAGAAGTACAGATTATATAAGGAAAAATTAGTAGTCATGGAAACTAAGGAAGTTGGGGTTGTGGGTGCTGCTATTGGACAATTGGAGGGAGATGAGGTAATTAATCATTGTATCCAGTTCTGGAATCACCCATCCCTTCTGGTCTGTGGCCTGTGGGGTTGTTGTTCTGCCTTGATGGACCAGAGACCGAAACACATCTAAAGCCAAGATGTTATTCTTAGTCCAAAGCCTAACCAAAACTTATTGTCCTCATGATATAGACTCTGAGGCTCAGTTAATCTTATGTCCTAAGGCTTAATGATTAAAGGAGTAAGCATACGGAGGAACAAAAAATAAGAAGAGGGGGTAAAAAAAAAAGCAAGTGAGTCACAAGGCCATTATCTGGCCAAAACCAGCTTGAATTAGAGAGAAAACAACTATAATAAAGAAATGAAGTTTGCATGTGGTTACATCCTCTGGCCTTTTCACTTTTTACAGAAGAAAAATAACCCTTATTTACTTAAAACACTGTTCTTTGAGTTTCTGTTCTTAGAAGCCAAGCACAATCTAATTGATAGAGAGGGTCAGAATAAAAGTTTTATAAATTCTTTCCACATCAAATGCTACATGGTTTCAGGATTTGTTGCAAATTCACCTCAACAATAGGACTTTATCAAAGTAAACTCATGCCAGGTTATGGTACCTCTAACTCCAAAACTGTCCATTTCTCCACAACTAGAGTCTATGTCCTGATCAAATGGATTCCTTAAGTAGAACTCACTAACATGTGCTCTTTGTGTAGAACGACCAGTGCAACAGAAATATAGAGAGAATTTATCACATTCAAAGCTCTATTCTGTGCACTGTAGAATCATAAAGGACATAAAATATAGAGTTCTTGCCCTTAAGAAACTCACAGTATAGTTAGAAAGATAAAAAAATAAATGGAAAAAAAATTATTGTAATGAAAATAGAAGATCAAGATAAAAATAGAAAAAACTTGATAAGACAGAATGCAGATCAATCTTTTAAAAAAATACTACATAGACAATGAAAGTGTTGAAGCTTAAATCAGAAGAGTGCACTTTAACTGAATATTGAATGGAATAATAGGGCTTAAATATTTTTTAAAGTCTTCTGGCCACAATAGCAAGTGAATTCCCATTTTGAAGTATCCTCTCTCTTCCAAACATAGAATTTATAAATAAAATATAGAAATTAAAAAGAAAAAGACAAAATCAGTTTCAAAACAAGAGAAGAATATCTATGGAAGAGAGAAACAAAACAACAAGTCTGATTAAAGCCACATGCCTACTGTTATCGGTAACCAGAGGTTGACTTCAGTAGGCTAGACAGGACCAGACATTCTTTACATCACATGGCTGTCAGGGTGAGGCTTGAAGCCAGAAACTGGCAGATTAAAAAAAAAATACTGAACACTCCTCCCCTCCCCTATATAAAACAGATTTAATTAAACAAGCTGCTGGCCTGAAAAGATGGAAAAGTTCAGACCAAAAAATTAATCAAGCCATCTACAGACCCATTGACTGAATTTGTAATGTCTGTACTATGACTGGGAATGTGCATCTCCATTATAAAACCTGGTCTGGTCAGGGGCCCAGAGATCCTGATGGAGAAAACTGGAAAACCAATAGACAAGGAGAAGTAAGAACAGAGAAAGAATAGAAAAATAAAGAAATAAACTACTTACACCTTACCATTTAAAACAAACCTGAAAACCTAAATTTCAAAAACTATGGAAAAATCTAATAGAAATAAGATGGCAATAAAATTTTTAAATGGAGGCAAATATATTCTAAGTAAAAATCATGTAATGGAATAGTATAATAAAGATTTTACATAAGTATTTTTAGATGTTTAAAGAGATAAATGAAATAACTTCTATTAAAGAAAGAAAGAACTATTTGGGAGGGGAAATAGAAATAAATTATTAAAAAATGGAAATAAAAATATAGTCAAGTAAATTTTTAAAAGACCAACTGGATAAATGTTAAAATTTAAACAGTCAGAGGCTAAACGAAAGAACTAGAACATAGTACTGAGAAAGTCACCTAAAATTCAGTATAAAGAAATAAAGAGTATTTTTTAAACATGTGAAAAATTAATTTAAGATTTATGAGTATGTTTTAGGCGACTTCTTCAGCAAGACGGTATTGGCATTTTTGTGCAAGATAATTCTTTATTATGGGTGTTCGAAGGGGAAGTGTTGTCCTAGGCTTTATAGGATGTTTAGCAACATTTCTGGCTTCTATCCATTAGAAATCAAAAATATCCCCTAGTTTTAACAACAACAACAACAACAACAAGGACAACAACAACAGAATTCAGATATTGCCAAATAGCTCCTGCAGGGCAAAATTTACTCCTCTTGAGAATTATAGGTCTAACACAGACCTAAAATGAGTTGCAGAAAATACAATGGAAGAAACAGGAGACAGCAAGATAGGAAAAGATAGTAGCTGAGAACTTTTCAGTAATGGGTGTTCAAATAAAAAATTTATCCCAATACACAACAGGAAAAAATAAAGAAAATGTAAATATAGGCACACTATAATAATAAGTATTAAGGAAAAATAATTATAAACAAACATAAGAGAAATTATAATAAACTTAAAGAGAAATCTAAAAAGCCACTAGAGAGAAAAGACATAATACCTACAGAGGAAAAATAATTAGACTGACATCAACAATAGATTTCAAAAGACAATGGTATAAAAGACATGAATAAAGCAATTCTTAATTTAGAATTTTATACCAAACAATCACTCAGAATTAAGAGCCATTAAAGGTATTTCCAGACCTGCAAAAACTGATTTTACCTCCTTAAGTCTAATGTAATGAATTTCTAAAGCATACCATAAATAATGAGCACTGTGAATGGTAAAAGCAGATCCATTAATTTAATTCAACTTTAGTGGGAAAACAAGTTTACTTCTTTTTGTACGAAAAGAACACATTAAAACAAAATTCCAGATGACAATCATAAAGGATTAAAGAGTGATTTTTAATGGGAAAGTATACTAAGATTTATGTCATGTTTAGAAGGAAAAGAGAAATATTGAATGCCTTCAGTCTTATTTTTTTAAAAATATATAATTTAGAGTGTGTTTTTAAAAAGTAAGATAATAAAAATACAGCAATATAACCTATACCTTTTAAACAAGTTGACATATAATAAATAATAATTTTAATTAAGAGGCCCTGCATTTTCATTTTGTACTAGGATCTACAAATTATATAGCCAGATCTGGCAAACCATAAAGTAATATTGACTCTACTTACTTGCAAGCAATTAACCAGCAGACTATTCTAGAAATTAGGGGTCCAGAAAATAAGATAGACATGGGGGGTTTGAGAAGACCTCCACATATTTTAAGTTGACTCAAGGTTGTGTGCATTCATAACAGAGACCATAAAAGGTCTAAGCGTCCCATGTACCCCTAGCTGACAGAACCCGTTGACATGAGCAGAGGAGATGCGAGAAGATTGTCATAAAATAAAAACAGAGGTAAACCTGAAAATGGGCTGAATCTAAATGTGCTTCCTGGACCACATGGAACCTTACTGAATTAAGGTGTTTGAGCAAAACCTCTCTGATCCCTGGCTAAATGCTAAGGTATGCAGACATTCAGACAAACCCTAGGAAATGAGATACAAAAATCAAAAAATAACCAAGCAGAGTTATCAGCAGTCACACATTGTGGGGAAATACGCTTAGTCTAGGCAAGTTATTAACAACAGACTGAAAACTCTCACTGAGAAACGCAGAATCTGGAGTTACTATAATATTACCTAAAATTTCTGGAATCATCAAAAACAAAAATTAGTAAGCACACAGAAAAAAATGTGATAAATACTCAAGAAAAATAGCAGTCAAAAGAAATTATAAGTATCTCCACATAATGTATTTAGTAAACAAAGATTTCATAGCAGTTATATGTTCAAAAATTAAAGTAAACCAGCTTTAAAGAGTTAAAGTATAATAATAATGATTCAACAAACAAATAATCTGATTAAAGAGATAAAACTTATTTAAGAAAAACAAAATGGAAATTCTGAACCTGAAAACTACGATAACTGAAATAAAGAATTTACTAGGGAACTTAATGGCAGATTTGGGTTGCAGAAAAAAGAAACAATGAACATGAAGATAGATCAGGACAAATAATCCAATCTCAAAAAAAAAAAAAAAAAAGGATAAAGGAGAAAACTTATCAGAGCATCAGAAAACTATAAGACACTAAAAGTAGTAGCGTGCTTCTAATGACAGTCCCAGAAAGAAAAAAAACACAAACAAACAAAAACAAAAAAAGGAGAGAAAAGGGAGCAGGAAAAATATTTTGAGAAAAAATGGCCTGATAAGGCAGAGAAATAGTCCATTAAACACCATGAACAACTAAGGTGACAAAGCATCTCAGAAAAAAAAAAAGAGAAAAGTCTCCAGAAAATAAGCTTACAGACATAGAAATATGTGACTTAAATAACAGAGAATTAAGGAAATTACTTCTGGAAAAACTCAATGAGATCCTAAAGGATTCATATCAACAATTTCGGGACTTAAAAAAACTAGATGAGCAGAATGGATTCTTCAGCAAGGAGATTGAAACCCTCAAATAGAAAAGAATAGATCTTCTAGAGATAAAAACACACTGGAAGAGTTGAAAAATAACAAGCTTGGGAAATACAGTTGGCCAAATGGAGGAAAGGATCACTGATATCAAAGACAGAAATCTAGAAATAAATCAGAAGGAAGAAAAGAGAAACTAAAAAATGAGAAATAATGAAAGAGAAATACGAGAACTAGTTGATACTATCAAGAGAGAGAACATAAGAACAATGAGCATTATCGAAGGTGAGGAAAAGGAACAGGGATTAGAAAGCATTTTCGGACAAATAGTTGACAATTTTCCAAATTTAAGGAATGAACTGGAGCTTGGAATTCAAGAAGTTAAAAGAACACCCAATTATCTCAACTTAAAAAGGCCTTCACCAAGACACATTGTATTAAAATTATCAAAAATCAAAACAAAGACAATTCTCAGAGAACCCAGGGAGAAGAAAATAGTAACTTATAAAGGAAAACCCATTATATTACCATTGGATTTCTCAGCATAAAACTTATGAGCCAGAAAGAAATGGAATCAAATATTTAAACTGTTCAGTGAAAGGAATTACCAGCCTAGAATAATGTATCCAGTTAAGCTCTCCTTTAGACATAAAGGAGAAATGAAGACCTTTCCAGACATATAAAAATTGAGGGAATTTTCCACTATGAGGCCTGCACTACAAGAAATACTGAAAAAGGTCAGCTCACCTAAAAGAAAATGACAAAAAGAATGCATAATTAGGAGTAAGGTGACTAGCATGCTGACAAAAGTAGAGGACTGCAAACATTTCTACAAACAGTGCATTATAAGCTTAAAATAAGAAGAGAATTGCTATAGCAAAGTAGTAATGAATATTCAGTATACATAGGGACAAAATGAGACAACAATGACTGAAAAGGTGGAGATTCAAAGATCCAAATTCATAAAGGGGAATGGAGATAAGGCACGTGGAGAAGAAAATGGACAACTGTGTGTGTGTGTGTGTGTGTGTGTGTGTGCGTGTGTGTGTGTGTGTGTGTATAAAACTATCCTTCTCATATCGTAAAGGTAATCACACACCAAAAATTCAGCACTGAAGTATATAACATAAAACAAGAACCAGAGGGAAAATGCACAAAAGTCAACTAAAATAAACACAAATGCAATGAAAACACTGAGCTACCAGAAAGCAAAAGATAAAATGGAAGGAACTCACCAATAAAAAGGCACAGAGTTGCAGAATGGATCAAAAAACAAAACCCAACCATATGCTGCCTCCAGGAGACACTTCTTAACTCCAAAGACAAATACAGACTCAAAGTGAAAGGGTGAAAAATGATATTCCAAGTAAATGGCTTTCAGAGAAGAGCAGGAATAGCAGTACTAATATCGGACGAAATAAACTTCAAAATAAAAAAGGTAAAGAAAGATACTGAAGAACACTTTTAATGATAAAGGGAATTATGCACTGAGAAACATAACACTTATTAATATCTATGCTCCTAATCAGGGAGCCACGAAATATGTAAAGCAATTACTAACAGAACTAAAGGGAGAAACAGACCAAAACACTATCATAGTAGGGGATCTAAATACCCCATTGTTGGATATGGACAAATCATCCAAACAGAAAATCAGTAAAGAAATAACATCCTTAAATAGCACATCAGATGAACTGGACAAAACTGACATTTACAGAGCCTTCCATCCCTAAACAGCTGCTTATATGTTCTTCTCTAGTACACATAGGACATTCTGAAGGATCACTCACATACTGGGACACAGAGATAGCCTCAACAAATATAAGAGGATTGAAATCATACCAACCATATTCTCTGATCATAATGCCTGAAACTAGAGATCAACTGCAAAAAGAAATCCGGAAGAACCACAAATATATGGAGATTAAACAACATGTTACTGAAGAATAACTGGGTACAGAAAAAATAGAGATCAAGAGATACAAAGAAATAAATGATAATGATAGTACAACATATCGAAGCTTTTGGGACACAACAAAAGATGTCATAAGAGGAAAGCTATTATCATTACAAGCCTATCTCCAAAAATGAGAACAAGCCCAAATAAATGACTTAAAACTTCATCTTAAAAACCTAAAAAAGGACTAAATCAGCAGAAGAAAAGAAATAATCAAAATTAGAGCAGAAATAAATGCAATTGAAAACAAGAAAACAATAGGAAAATATAAATGGTTCTTTCAAAAGGTTGATAAAATTGACAAACCCGTGGCTAGCCTCACTAAAGAAAAAAACAGAAAGGACACAAATAAATAAAATCAGGGATGAACGTGGGAAAATTATGACTGAAATCGAGTGTAATCAGGCAAGAGGAAGATATAAAAGGCATCCAAATAAGAAATGAAGAAGTAAAACTGTTATTATTTGCAGATGACATGAAAAAGTATATAACACCAAATTTAATAACCTAGAAGAATTGGACCAGGACTTAGAAAAATACAATCTTCTTAGACTGAATCAAAAATAACTAGAAAATCTAAATAGACTAATCAGCAGTATCGAAACTGAAATGATCATCAAAAACCTACCAAAGAGTAAAAGTTCATGACCAGATGATTTCACCAGTGAATTCTACCAAACATTCAAAGAATATTTAATACCTATTCTCTTCAAACTCTTCCGAAAAATTGAAGAAGAGGCAATACTTCCCAACTCATTTTATGAAGCCAATACCTGGTAAAGATAACACAAAAAAAGAAAACTACAGACCAATATCTCTCCTGAACACAGATGCAAAAATTTTAAATAAGATACTAGCAAACCGAATACAGCAACATATTAAAAAGATTACACACCATGATCAAGTGGGCTTCATCCCAGAGGCACAGGGATGGTTCAACATATGCAAATCAATCAATGTGATATACCATGTAAACAAATTAAAAAATAAGAATTATATGATCATATCAATAGGTGCAGAAAAAGCCTTCAACAAGATATAGCATCTATTTATGATCAAAACACCTAAAAAAAATCAGTATAGAAGAAAAGTACCTTAACATTATAAAGGCCACCTATGACAAACTCTCAGCCAACATTATACATAATGTGAAAAACTAAAAACTTTCCCTCTAAAATCAGGAATGAGGCAAGGCTGTCCACCATCACCACTGGCATTCAATATAACGTTGGACATACTAGCGAGTGTAATCAGGCAAGAGGAAGATATAAAAGGCATCCAAATAAGAAATGAAGAAGTAAAACTGTTATTATTTGCAGATGACATGATCCTCTATATAGAAAACCCTGAAGACTTCACAAGAACACTACTAGAAACAGTAAGCAAATGCAATAAAATCTCTGGATAGTGTTCCTATACTCTAATAATGAAGTGTCAGAAAAAGAAGTGGAAAAAAAATCATTCCTTTTGCAATTGCACCAAAAAGAATAAAATACCTAGGAATAACTTTAACAAAACATGTGAAGGACCTATATAATGAAAAGTATATTACCTTATTAAAAGAAATTGAAGAAGATACAAAGAAATGGAAAAATATTCCATGTTCTTGGATTGGAAGAATCAACATAGTTAAAATGACCACATTACCTAAAGCGTTAAACATATTTAATATAATACCCATCAAAATCCCATCAGCATTTTTTAAAGAAATACAACAAAAATCACCAGATTTGTATAGAAACACTTTGAATTGCCAAAGCCATCTTGAGAAAGAAAAACAAGTCTGGAGGCTTCACTCTGTCTGACTTCAAATACTTCAAATTATACAACAAAGCTACAAAGTAAACAAAATGGCATGGTATTGGTAGAAAAACTGACACACAGACCAGTGAAACAGAATTGAGAGTCCACAAGTAAACCCATATTTATATGAGCAAATAATTTTTGACAAAAATGCCAAAAACATACAGTGGAGAAAGGAAAGCCTCTTCAATAAATGGTACTGGGAAAACTGGAAAGTCACCTACAAAAGACTGAAACTAGACTGTTGTGTATCACCACACACCAAAATTAACTCAAAATAGATTAAGGACCTGAATATAAGACCCGAAACAATAAATTGCATAGAAGAAAACATAGGAACTAAACCCTAGGACCTTGGGCTTAAAGAGGATTTTATGAATTTGACCTCAAAGCCAAGATAAGTAAATCAAAAATAAATGAATGGGACTACAACAAACTAAAAAGCTTCTGCTCAGCAAAAGTAATTGTCAACAAGGTAAAGAAAAAACCATCAGAATGGGAAAATATATTTACAAGCAACAGCTCTGATAAGGGCCTAATATCCAAAATATACAAAGAACTCATACAACTCAGTAACAACAAAAAAACAATCCAATTAAAAAATGGACAAAGGACCTGGACACTTCTCTCTAGAGGACATACAAAGGGCCAACAAATATTTGAAAAGATGCTCAACATCACTACCTATTAGGAAAATGCAAATCAAAATCACAATGAGATACCATCTCACACCCTTTAGAATAGCTATAATGAACAAGACAAGCAATAATAGCAAATGTTGGCGGTGATATGGAGAAAAAGGAACCCTCGTACACTTCTGGTGGGACTGCAAACTGGTACAACCACTATGGTAAACAATATGGAGGTTCCTCAAAACAGTAAGAATTGATCTACACATATGATCCAGCAATCCCTCTACGGGGGTTTTACCCCAAAGACTTGAAAACCCATATCCAATATGATATTTGCACACCAACGTTCATAGCAGCATTATTTACAGTGGCTAGGACATGGAAGTAACTGAAGTGTCTTACTATAGATGATTGGCTAAAGAAGCTTATACACACACACACACACACACACACACAATGGAATATTACTCAGCCATTAGAAGAGATGAAACACTGCCATTTGTGACAACATGGATGGATCTCGAGATAATTGTGCCATGCGAAATAAGCCAGACAGAAAAAGGTGAAAATCACATGATATAAACCTAAATGCAACAAATGAAAAGTACAAACAAACAGAGACTCATGGACATGAGCTATAGACTAGTGGTAACCAGAGGTTAGGGGGTAGAGGGAAAGAGATGGTAGACAGGGTAAAAGGGGTCAATATGTGGTGACAGAAAGAAACTTAACAATGGGAAGTGAACACACAGTGTAAATATATGTATTCCTTACTGTTAAAGTATACAGCTGAAACTTATTGGATTTCATTAACCAAAGTTGTCATAAAAAAATTAATTAACTAATTAATTTAAAAAATAAAGTAGGATAAACACAGAGATCCACATCTAGGCATATCACATTCAAACTGTTGGTCTATTGGTTCAATGTAATCCATATTCAAATTTCCAGTATTTCTTCCTGTATAAATTAACAAGCTAATCCTAAAACTTAAATAGAAATACAAAGGAGCCACAAAATTAAAACAATTTTGAAAAAGAACAAGCTGGAGGACATACACCATTTAACTTCCAAATTCATTATAAAGCTACAGTAATTAAGTTTATGTAATGTTATTGTAAGCATAGGCATAGATCAATGGGATGAAATTAAAAGTTGCAAAATAAACCCTTACATATATGGTTATTTTTAACTAGATGTCAAGACAATTCAGTGAAGAAATGTTAGCCTTTTCAACAAGTGATTCTAGGACAATTGGATATTGATATGCAAGAAAAAAAGGAATAAAAATCTTAGACTCTTACTTGACACTATACACAAAATAACTCAAATTTGATCTTAGATTTAACTAAGTTTTAAACTTTAAAAATTCTGAGAGAAAACATAGAAGAAAACTTTTGACCTTGGGTTGAGCTAAGTGTTCTTAGATAAAACACTAAAAGCACAATCATAAATTTAAAAAAAATGTTAAAATGAGTTCATTAATATTAAAAATATTTTCCTTCTGAAAACACAATTAAGTAAATAAAAAGATGAGGCACTGACTCATACCAAAGTAGACATTTGAAAATTATATGTCTAATAAAGGAATTATATGCAGATTATATAAAGAACTCTTACAACTCAAAATAAGAAAACAATAATTCAAATTTTTAAATGGACAAAAGACTAAAATAGACATTTAACCAAAGAAGGCATATAAATGACAAGCACATTAAAGGGTGCACAACATCATTAAATGTGAAAGAAATGCACATTAAAACCACAATGAGAATACTGCCACACATTCATTAAAATGACAATATTCAAAAACACAGAAAACACCTAGTGTTGATGAGGGTATAGAAAACTGAAATCCTCTTTCACTTCTGATGGGAATGTAAAATAGTACAGCTACTTTGGAAACTTGTGGTTTCTTAACTCTTTTCCCATTTAGAAAAAAAAGCCAGCATTAATTTAACATCACACGTAAGAATGATACATTTTCTAGGATTTGACATTTTCAGCGATTGAGAATTATTGTATTTTATAAGTGGAAATACCACTACTAAAAGCAGAGTGCTATAAATAGAATGATGTCATTTGTTTCCAAAGACTATTGGTATACTAGAGAATTGTAAAAATAATAATAAAAGCGATATTTCATGGCAAACTTTGGGGGTAAGTTAAGGACTGTAATCTGTAAGTTTTCTCAGGGTAAGCGCTGCAGCCTCAAGTGCCACAGATGAGTCTTCTCAGGACAAATGGGAAATAGGCTAAAAATTAATAGAAAATTACCAAGTAGTTCAACAATTCCACTGTTAGGAATGTACCTAATTGAAATAGAAACACATGTGTACATGTGTATATTAATAAACAGTATATATTAATGTTCATAGCAGCAGTAGTTATAAAGCTAAAGACTGGAATCAATCCAAATAATCACCAACCAGTGAAGGGATAAACAAAGTATTTATACCTATATAATGGAATACTATTAAGCAATGAAAAAGAACAAAATTTTGATATGTGGTACAACATTCATAAACTTCAAAAACATTATGCTAACTGAAAGAAGCCAGACATAATACACTACATGTTGTATGATTCCATTTATGGACAATAACCAGAAAAGGCAGATTTATTAGAGACAGAAAATAGATAAGTGGTTATCTAGGATATGGGGGAGATAGAGAGGAAGCAAAGATTGACTATAAAAGGCCTTAAGGGGAATTTGGGTGGTGATTGGAAAGTTCTAAAACCAGAACTTTCCAATTGCGGTGGTGGTTACAAAACTATAAATTGCTTAAAAATCTTTTGAATTATGAATGAATTATGAATTATAAATTATACCTTTATAACACCATAAAGATGTTTTTATGAATAAAAATAACTAGAAAAAAAGACTATAGACAAATATAAAGAAATCAAAAGGAAAGAAATGTAATAAAGATACATATAGAAATCAATAAAAAAGAAAACAGTCAAAAAAGAACAACACAAGCAAATATTGGTTCTTAGGGGTAAAAAAATCGAAATGGATAAATCACTGGTAAAATTGATCAAGTAAAGGGAGAAAACACAAAATTAAATACTATTAGGAATAACAAAATAACAGACACAATAGAAATAGATGAAAGGAGGATAAAGGTACAAAAGCTGGAGAAGAATATGAGCGAAAAGTGTTCTTAGTAGAGTGAGTAAATGAATTAGTACATAGTAAATAGAAATAAGGCTGTGAATGTAAGGATGAAATTGCATATTTAAGGACATAAAATTAAATTCAGGGGGAAAAAGAAAATCTAAGATATATCTTAAAATTTGGTAAACATAGTACCTTCAGTCCGTGTGTATTCTGCCCACAAAATACTCTATAAACAGAACCGACATGACTCTGAAATCTTGAGAAGTTTTATGTGGCATCTGTCACATATGAATTTTGTAGAAGGAAAGTGGTATTCAGTTAAAACAACCACCATATTGCCATACTGAATTAGTATGAAGAAATTACATCAGAATCCCTTGTGAAGTATGGCTATAAGAGTTCCACAGTGCATATCCAACTGGATCAAGATTTCCCAAACAAGCTTGTGCTTTTGAGAGAGCACCAATTCTGCCTTGTTATGATTACTATTTATAACATCCATCTATCAAAACTGCCAAATGCAATAAGGAAGTCATACCAGCAGTTTTTTCATTACCGTAATTAGCAACAAGTGGAGCAGCCTAAACTGAAAATCCACTCTGAGAATCAACTGAATCAACTGAGCCTTTTAATACATTTACATCCCAGTTCACTGTGGTTATTGCTTCAGACTCCATGGGATCCCAAACCTTTATAGATGGTATAAATTGTCATTATTTTTAGTTAGAGATGGTTCCATTTATTCAATTCAGCTAGTATTTGTTGAGAGTGTCCTCTGTACAAAGCACTTTTGAGTTTCTATAGAAGAACCAGTGACCATAAAGGAGACACATTTTCTAGGTCTCAATCTGGAGGAAAACTGACGCATAAATGAACACTCACATAGAAGGTAGAACGTGAGATGTACATCAGCTAATGAAGTTCAGCTATGTTAGGGTCACCTCAGAAGTCTTGGGGAGGAGGAACAGAAATTGAAATTAAAGAAATGGATCTGACAGATTACAAGGCAGAAAGGAAGGTATTCAAAGACAACTTGAACAGAGGCCCAGAAGAAAGGAAGTAGAAAGGTGTCAGAGCAAGAGCAACAGTAAGCAGATCTATAGGGATAGATCTCAGGTGAGGGAGATAAGAACTGGAGGGAATGCCTAGAGACAGAGGAACTTGAACACCAAGCAAAGAAGTGAAAGTCAGTCTCTAAGAAAAGGGGAGTCATTTAAAGATTTCCAAGAGGAGTAAGGGAAATAGTTTAATCATATCTTGCTGCTGGCTGGATGACTCAGCAACAAGATAAGGGCTTCAGCAATGATCTAGGCAAAAGGAAACATAAGCCAGAGTTCAGAACAGTCATGATCAGGTACAGGCATAGAAAGTTACAAGGGGTATATATCAGATATAGAAACTCTTCTTTCAAGGTCTAACAAAGTCATTTCTCACAAAGAGCTGTTTTTGTCAATTTAGATCAATATCATAACTTGACAGGGTCTTTCATTTTTCAGGACATTAAAAAAAGTAATGCCAATAAATTCTCTTCCTCTAGTGTACGAAATTCTCCCAATCTAGATCTGTACATCTTCTCAAACAATCCTGTGCTTTTGAGAGAGCACCAACTCTACTTTGCTATGGTTACTGTTAACAATCCTCTAAGGCATTACTTAGCTTTGGACAAACCCCACGCTGTACAACTGAATACAGATATTTTACATGAAAGTCCTCACCTACACAATTTAAGCACAACACTAGAAACATTATTTTCCAAAGTTCAAATATGGAGTTTAAACACACACTCCCAGGTTTCTGAAGGCAGAAAGCAGCAGGCATAAAATCTCAAAGCTTGTATTTCTGATGAATTCAAAAAGCTAATGTGTGTTGAATCCCTTACCTCTGTTTCCTTGGGTCAGCTTTCTATATTTCTAGCATGCAGAAAATGCTTTAGGAGCTTCCAGGTTTGTCATAAATGTGCTCATGGCAGGAGCAATAATGCAATATAATTATAATTCAAACTTGCCAGTGTGCAAAATTTATTTAAAGATTTTTACAAAAGCATCTCACAGTACATGGAGTATCTTTGGATCATTTTCTAATATTAGGTATTTTACAATTCTTTCTTTGGATTACTCTCACAGCAAGTTGGTAAAAATGGGTAGGTAACTTTATTTCCATTTTACAAATAAGAACAAGTCTCATATATATCGTAAGGCAGATCAGCAGAACTCTGCTAAGAGTTTTGAGGGTGATAGTGACTCTTTTCAAGAAACACAAAATTAATTATCTATATATTGTTATGTCCTGAGTCGCGCCCCACCCCCAAATTTATATGTTCAAGTCTTAACCTGCAGTAGCTTCCGAACGTAAATATATTTGAATATAGTATATTTAAAGAGGTAACTAAGGTTAAAATGAGATCATAGATGGGCCTTAATCCAATATGACTACTGTCTTTATAAGAAGAAATTTAGAAATAGACAGGTACAAAGGGAAGAATTTGTGAGGACACAGGGAGAAAATGGACATCTGCATGCCAAGGAGAGCGGCCTCAGAAGAAACTATCACAGCCCTAGCAAACTTATCTTATTTTATTATCTAGTTAAATAGATCAGATAGATATAGTTTGGTGAAATTTATCTTTAAAAAAAAGAGCTGTAATAAGTGGTTTAATTATTTACACTGTTTCAAAAGAGTACTAAATTGGAAAGCCTTGGTCTGTCGCCAGACATTTCTGCGCTCCTGGAAAAAATCACTTAAACTCTTTACCTTCCATTTTCTTATAGGCTGACTTAAATTAAATGAATATTTTTCAAACTATATTGAGCAAAATCCCAGAGTTTCAGGAATGTGCCCAAGAACAGCCTGAAAAAACAAGAGCAGTTCCACCTGCCCTCTTTTCTCATTGGGGTTTGGCCTAAGAAAGTAAGAACCCATCATTAATGAGAAAAGTTAAAAATGAAAAACACCATTAGATGATCTTCAAAATTACTTCTAGGTCTATGTTCTGTGTAAATCTACTAGCCTGCAGAAATGTCTCCACTTGTTAGTTCTGTGTTTATATAATATCCAAGTATTTATAACAAAAATGCAAGTTAGTCAATTGAGGAAACTTAAGGATACTTATCATAATGTTGCACAGGATTTCTAAACCTCATCACTGTTGAAACTCTGTCCTAGGTGATACCTTGTTGTGGGAGGCTGTCCTGTGTATTATGGAATATTTGGAGCATCCTTGTCTCTACCTGCTATATGCCAGTAGCAACTCTCGCCCCAAGCTGTGACAATCAAAAATGTCTCCAGACATTGCCAGTGTCTTCTGGTGAGTTAAAATCGCTCCCAGATTGCAATCCCCTATGTTATAGTAAATCAGATCACCTTACGTCCCTTCGAGAGAAGCCAGGAAGATGTGACCTCAATCCATCATGCTCAAATATATTCATTGCATACTAAGGTACAAAACCCAATTACACACACACACACACACACACACACACACACACACAAAATAAAAAACAGAAGAATTTTTATATGCTATATTTTTTCTTTGATCGGAAGAGAGTAACAGACAGGTAAAAAATTGGCACACTGGCTGTTTAAATTTTTTAAAAAAGACAGTAAGGAAATTGTATTCTCTACTAGGGCTGGCTTCCCCGACTCCCCACTTTCACATTCTCATAGCACTCTGCTCATTCAGAAGGACCCTGAGGCCCAGGTTTAATGCTCTGCTGTCTTTGTGTTAGTAGTTTCAAGCGTACCGTACACTGGTTAGACTTTTATATAGTTTATAAAATGATCACCCTAATTGTTCTTTCTCTCCTCTGGTTCTATATCTAGTCATTACATTAATGCTAACTGTATCCCCTATGCTGTGCTCCTCATCCCTGTGACCATCTATCACTTACTAATTTGTACAACCTTAACCCTTCACCCCTTTCTCCCAGTCTCCAAACACCCCTCCCCGCTGTCCATCACTAGATTGTTCTCTATATTTGTGAGTCTGGTTTTGGTTAGTTTGTTCTTTTTGTTCCTTAGATCCCACATATAAATGTAATCATATTGTATTTATTTTTCTCTGTCTTACTTCTTTCACTCAACATAATAACCTCTGGGTCCATCCATGTCATTGTAAATGGTAAGATTTTGCTTTTTTTTTTTTAATGGCTGAGTATTATTTCATTGTATATATGAACCGTAACTTCTTTATCCAATTATCCATTGATGAGCATTTAGGTTATTTCCATATCTTGGCTATTATAAATTGTGCTGCCAAGAACACAAGGGTGCATACAGCTTTATGAATTATTGTTTCAGTTTTCTTTGGATAAATACCCAGAAGTATAATTGCTGGATGAAAAGTTAGAGTCTCTCTCTTTTTTTTTAATTTGTGTTTTATAATGAAGCCCCATGGGATAATAGAGCATGGTCTCCCTTTCAGTGCATCCCCACCTACCTGGGACCAGTTACAGGCCACCCCTTTCTACTCCCACATCAGGGGTGCCCCACATGGCATCTTGGGCCATCAAGGCAGCAGCCACCCCACCCCAGGCTGGCAGAGCCGGGGGCACTATACAGAGCTAGGCAGGGTCTTCTCATTCACCCCCAATCCAGGCACAAGTGTGCCCCCATGCATAGGATGTAGTCCATTGAGGTTTTGTGAGTTATTATCTGCTGTGGTTTTAGGACCATGGCAGTGGAAATAAGAGACTGGCTTCCTAGTTCCCCTGAGAGAACTTGGCATTTTCATTTTGCAGTTATATAGCCAGCCCTGCAGCCATCTTCAGAAAACTGGAACTTCTCTGTGCCAGTTCAAGATATTGGAACTGTGTTGCAACTTCTTGGGAAGTTAAACTGACTATTGATCTGGGTCAGGGCCATCCAGTGGACTCTGAAACTCACTTTTCCCTCCACCATCATTCTCAGGGACAGGCCTGAAGGAGCCCACAGATGGGTCAGCCACAGGGCGTTGGGGGATAGGGTGCTTGTCTAGACCAGCTTGGCCCCGAAGGAACAATCTAAGCACCAGGCGGAAACACTGGAAGTACATATAATGTGACCAGGCTGACTGCTTGCAGCATACACTTATAATGGAGTGGCCACTGGTTTACTTTTTGCCAGATTCTTGGGACTTGGTTTCCTTGACCTCTTGATGGATTTGATTCCCTCCCTTGGAGATACTGCTCTCTGTTTTCTTGGCCCACCTTGATTTCCTGACTCTCCAACTCTATGGCCATGCTCATGGCTTCCTTCAGGAGCTCCTGCTCTTCTTTGTATGCCCTTGAAATGTTCAGGTTCTTGACTTCTCATTGTGCTCTACCTATGCAATCTCCTGGGCATTATGATGTCCATCATCTCCTGTATGCTGGACTCAGAAACTCATTGCAGCTGCATGACTGCAGGTCTTGTTCTAAAATACAGGACTAAGGGCTGGGAAAGGTTCTAAAAGAGAAAGCTTTTCCTTTCTTTCATACTCTCCTTCTTAACTTGGTATGATGTGGTTAATTTATGTACTATTTAAAGTCACTTTAAGAAAAATTGAATTTGAATTATCACATGAATTTTATGATTATCTTTACATTGTGCAATGCAGGTTTTAAATATAAATATAAGAGTATTTAACTCACAGTCACAGTTTCTACCAATTCTCTACCTTTGTCTTATCAATGAATAAGACTATAAGAAAAAGGAGATTAGAATTGTCCTACCTTTCCCTTTGCTTCTGTGCCGGACTTCACATTGTGTGTTTAGCTAATTACAAGAATTAACATGAGTAAGAAAAGATATGACAGAGATCCTTGGTCATTTCTATTTCCTAGGAGCCATTACCTTCTTTCTTCATTCAAAGCAAGTTCTGCTTAGAATGGAAAGAGTGGCCTCTGGGGCTGTCAGCAGCTCTGCTGAGCTCCCACCTGTGATGGGTCCTCCAGGACCCCATGCTGTGGGTACAAGGATGGAAAATGCAAATGGGTGACAAGCTGTGGGCGTGGATACCGCCAGGGCAACCCCCATTGTCCTGTCAGGCTTCACTTACACAAGATCAAAGATAAACTAGTAAGAATTTCAAGACAGTGACAGCAAGAGCATTAAACCAAGTACAAGTCCCTTCTCTGACATACATATCTTCAGCCCCATACCACTTTTATAAACTCCACTCTTAAAGTACCATACACATCCTATAAATGTTCACCTCGGTATGTATAAAACTGAGCTCCTCACCCAGAGCCTGAGAGGAAGGCTCCACCCTTCCCCTCCCCACCACCTATTCTCATAAACCAGGGCTCCTGGACTTTCTCTGGCCTCCATCTTTGAAGTTAGTCTCAATGCCTGAACATTATCTCCCCTGATTACTCCGGCCATATTTCCCTGCCTCCAGCTCCACCCTTCAAGTGATCCTCCATTTCAGAGATGCACCTTTCTGAAGGCAGTTAGATCTCTGTTTGGAAAAAAAAAAAAAAGTGCAGCTTGCTGCCAATGTTAATTTAACATTGTGCATAGGAATGCTACGTTTTCTAGGATTCGATGTCTTCTAAACGGAAATATCACTACTAAAAACAGAATGCTATAAATAGAAGAATGCTATTTGTTTGCATTCTTCTATATCAATATACTATATTGATGTGAAAAAATAATAAAAGCGAGACATTTCATGGCTAATTTTGCAGGTACATTAGGACTGTAATCTGCGAGTTATCTCAGGGTAAATACTGCAGCCATGAGCACCACTGACGAGTATTCTCAGGGCAAATGGGAAATGGTTTAAAACCCTTCCTTGCTTCTCCATCGCATTTGGGGAATCACTAGTAGTTCCTTTCATTGCGTATCAGCCCTTTCGTAACCTGGCCCTGACTATATTTCCAACTCCAAATTTCACTACTCCTCAGCACACATCCTCTTTTACAAATATATTTAGTACAAATTTCTGGAAATTCCTTCAAACATATTCTATTTTCTCATGTCTCTCTGTTCTTTGCTCATGTTATTTCCTCTGGCTAAAAGATCTTTCCCCCACCTATTCTTATTTTCCCTACCTAACACGTATTCATCCTCAAGACTGATTTTAAACATTCATTTCTCCAAAAAAATTTCAATGCCACCCCACTGAGGCAAAGTTTACAAATCTGGCTCACGTTTACAAATATCTTCAGTTTATGCTGCTTCTATTAACTGTAGCTCTCATCATAAAGCATTAGTAATTTGCTGGTCTATTTTCTGTTTTAAAAATCGACTGTCCCTAGGGAAAGAGTTGTATCTTATGTATCTTTACATCCCCAGCAGAGCACAGTGCCTGGCACATGCCAGCTGCTCAATAGTTTTCGTTAACTGACTGATGTGATGAGAATTAGTGAATCTCAGATTATGTAGTTGGCTCCAGCCTAACTATTCCATTCTTAACTGAATTGCTTTGTATCCCTTTTGCCTAGGATATTTCTAATTAATTGATTAATTTATTGTGTTTTCCTGGGTACCATAGTTAATGGCAGACATCTTTTTTTCCCTGTTAAGTACCAACTAAATGTTCCATGAGCAGAGACCATACTTGCTTTTGCTCTCCTCTCTGTCCCCTGGAGCCTAACAGAATGTCCGGAATATAATAGGTCCTCAATAAATATTTATTGAATGAATGAATGAATGAATGGGTCCCATTCTCTACTGCCCAATTTTAATCTTTAGGAAATTCCTTAGACTTCATAATTATCTTGTGGAGGAAACGAAGTAGGTAAAACTAAGCACAGAATGATTCTTATATTTGCCTCAAGAAAAATATCAATGGAAAAGCCAAAAATAATAGGCATATATTTAATTTCCACATGCTGAAGAAGAAAAAAAAATGCCTATGAAAGTAAATCCTGTGAATGCTTTAATTTTCTGCCAAGGTCAGGAGATATACCAATGAACTGGAATACCACAGGATAAAGAATGTACTTATCTCTAGGATCACAGCAACATCTGTATTATGTTAGAACTTGTACCATGGTGTTGTAGTGATGGACTAAACTAAACAGTTGCAACTGAGATGAATTGACCATTTTCTATAACAAAATGTTCCAAATGCTGCTAAAGCCCATGCAAAAGACCACATGGTTGGAGTTCCACAAGGAAATTCTTACTTCAGAAAGATAGAATTGTAATTAAGGTTTGAACTGAAATAAACTTCCTCATAATGATCTTTACTATTTCTAAAAGGGTCACTTTATAGGATAATAGCATATAATCTAATAATAAGCATTGTATTTTTATCCTGGAAATTTTCCAAATGGCTATATGTGAACCCAAAGCATTTTGCATTATCATTAAATTGACCGATGATGTGGGTCATGTGACAATAGGTCAATGTTGAATTAATTCTAAGGGCAAACTTTTCACTGTAAAGTAAGGGAAACCATGCAATTATTATTCACCTTATGTCCTTGTATAAAGAAAGACAATAAAAATGATGGAATTTCCTACTGTCCAAATTTACCAATGATTAGACCAAGAAGACTGTACTTTGGGTCAGGCCAATATGTGTATTGGAATTCTCACAGGTAAAAGTCTGCTTCTAGGATATGCTCACATTCAAAAATGTTGATCATTGGCTCTGACAAATGAGCTCTCAGCATTGTAAAAAAGGAGAAAAGTTGGAATTATACCAAATTTATCTCCAAAAGACATTTCTTACAGCAAAAAAGTGAGTGCAAAATAAACTATTTCATTTTAAGCAGCTATTTCAACAGACAATGAAGTAATTCCTCATGCACAATGGACATGTGATTTGTTGTGAGTTTTTAAATAGCAAATATATTATTTTTTACATACAAATATCCAAATATTCTTAGCACAGTGGTCTCTGCTTATCTGAGGGGGACATATTCTAAAATCCCAGTGATGCTTGAAACCATGGATAGTATCAAACTCAATATATATTGTGTTTTCCTATACATACAGACCTATGATAAAGTTTAATTTATAAAATAGTCACAGCAAGAGATTAACAACAATACTAATAATAGAATAATTATAACAATATATTATAATAAAAGTTATGTGAATGTGGTATCTCTCTTGTTCTCTCTCAAAATATCTTATTGTACTATATTCACATTTTCACTTAAAGGAAGCTTTATGGTTTCTCTTTCGCATAATCAAAGTGCCTGCATCAATACTCTTGCACTTTGGGGCCATTATTAAGTAAAATAAGGGTCACTCGAACACAAGCACTGCGATACTTCGACAGTCTATCTGATAACTGAGATTGTTACTAAGTGACTAATGGGTGGGGACCATCTACATCTTGGAGATGCTGGACAAAGGGATGATTCATATGCTTGGCAAGACAAAGCAGGAATGAGATTTCACCGCACACTCAGAATGGTGTGCAATTTAAAACTTATGAATCGTTTATTTTAGAATTTTCCATTTAATATTTTCTGAATGCAGCTGATCATGAGTAAGTGAAACTTTGGAAAGTGAATCCATGAATGACTACTATGAATAATATTTTGAAAATTGACAAAAGCCTCTAAATTCATTTCAGCTCCATTTCTAGTATGCATTTTCTTATAATTATAAGTAGATAAATCTCAATAACAGACCAAAAGGATAAATTTGAATATAGAGATCAGAACTTACAAAAGGGCTGTTGAAAACACAGGTATTCTCAGCAACTTTTCATCTCATATTACTCATCTGAAATGTGCTGAGAATTCATTAAGAACAAAAATTTCTGCTTTTCACAACTATACTGCCTAGCCCAGTGCCTTGCATGTGGTAACTGCAAACAAAAATTATTTAATCAAGTTTTACTTCCTCTTAACTCCGTGAAAAAAGATGTTCTTATATAAAGGTCCTTTGGATGTGAGATAAATGGAAACCTGAGATAGAGTGGCTATAACAATAAATATTTTTTGCTAATTCTTACTTTTTTAAAAAAGCAATTTAGAAGTAAGAAAGCTTCCAGTTTGACTTAACAGTCTGACAAGAATGTTTTAAATTTCTTTACATTTCTTTATTTGTTCATCTTTAGTATTAACTTTATTCTTAACTGATAGTAGTCACTGGCATCACATCCAGGCTCAAGAATCAAAAGACAGAAAAGATGAAATAACAACAGATGTTTCTTACAGGAAAGAAACATTACCCCAGAGGGGAGATTTTTTCCTCTCCGACAGATTTACCTTTAGGTGTCATTTTCTATGAATTTTCACAGGCTGCTACAGTTTGAATGTTTTTGTCTCCTCCAATTTCACACATTAAATTCAAATGCCCAATAAGATGGTGTTAGGAGGTAGAGACTTTGGGAGGTGATTAGATCATGAGGGTAGAGCCTTCATACTGGGATTAGTGCCCTTATAAAAAAGCTCCAGAGAGCTTCCTTGTGCTTTCCACCACATGTGGATACAACTAGAAGTCTGTAACTTGGAAGAGAGCTTTCACCACACCATGCTATCACCCTGATTTTGGACTTCCAGCCTACAGAACTGAGAGAAATAAATTTTTGTTGTTTAGAAGTCATCCAGTCAATGATTATTATAGCAACTCAGACTAAGACACAGGCCTTCCCCAAACCAGATACTAGAAAAATAAATGCGATTAACTCAGAGTTATTTCCTGAGGCTATATTTGGAGATGAAGAGTTACTCGCAATGACCAATACAGGTAAAATATTGCTTCCCCGTCTGACATTTCAATGCAGAGAGCTGGATACCCTAGGACAGGAACAGGACAGGTCCACAGATAGGAGTTGAGTCCTTGAATGTCCCTGCTGGCCAGGAACACCTACATTGGATCATTATGTGAGAAACTTCTAGTATGTTATGCTACTGAAATTTGGGTTGTTATGTGTTGCAGCAACTGATGCTAGGATATTTATGAGGGAATTTTGAAGCAGCACAAATTTTTTGAGAATAACAGTTGAGATAATAGAAAATGCTATGTCAATTATAGTCCATGTACCCTAAATAATTTACATCAGGTGTTGAAATCTGTCTCCTGTTCTCTCAATAAAGTCTGTAAAACTTCCCTAGGTGACCAAGGACTGGTTCCACATCCTATTGTCTTTCTGGAAAATCTCCTTCTTGATTCAGGGAACCTGGTACCTTTCATTAGGCTTTGAACATGCTCAGGCACTCTTGATTGCTGCATTCTCCATGTGAATTTCTACAGAAGTCTCTGCTCTCCTCTAATACCCTTGCAAAATTCTGTACATAACTTGTATTGTTGTAGTTGACTGCTCTCTAACAGGAAAATGTAATCTTGATGTGTCTGCTTTCCCCTCTGTCAAATCCGATTCTACCCTATAGCCATTAGCAAAGAACAGAGGGGATAGCAGATCTGGTGCAGTCCGTGACATAGGAGGGTTAACCTCATTTTATGGAGAAGAATTGATTTTTACTTAAAGTTGGAAATTAAATGGTTCCTCTAATTTTTGTGGCATTGACCTGTCAAAGACTCTTAAGTATCCAACCAGCAGCCATCACTTGAGATGGTTATTATTTATTCATATTCTTCCCACCATTGTCTAGTTTGAAATTGCATGAAAAAAAGATTATTTTACACTAAAGGATATATGTAGACTAAAATTGCATGATGCAAAAATGGAGTTTGAGTAATTCATTGTGGAAATCACACGTTTTGAAAATTAAATTAAAACATTCGAGGACATTTTCTTAAGCTTTAGTGAGACCCTATGCCAAGCAGAAGCATAAAAATGGTTTGTAATCTTTCAGAAACACTGGAATGAATGAAAATTTTTCAAAGCAAAATGAATATATTCTTTCTTTTATTCTATTTTTATATCAAAACTAAGTGTTGAAAGGGAGTAGAAGGGGAGAGAGTATTGGAAAGCACAAATTTTTATCCAGTTGGTTGAGAAAGGTTTTGTGAAATAAGTGGAGTTTTAGAAGACAAAAAAAAATGAGTATATTGAGGCTGAAAACAGTAACTTTGTTCTGATGCAGGCAAAGCTCAGAGATGAAACAGAATAAATAAGTAGGAAAGTCAATTTTATTTTTCCTCATCCAACCAATCAGAAGCTTGGATTCAGAGCTAGACATGCTTTTTTTCCCTTAGTCTACAAAATCTGTGTATGCCAAAATCCTGATTCTCACTATAATTTGTTACAAACTGCTTATCTTTTTAGCAACAAAATGTAGCAACAAACTATAACGACCATCCATAGTTTTCTTTCTAAACTGTTATTATTTAGTTAATGCTTCTCTCCTAAAGTTGAATTAGAGATGATAGTCAAGGATGAAGTGAATTTAGGAGAATAAAGCAGAGAATTTAGGTTTGCTTTGGTTCCGAAAGGAACTTTGACAGAGGCAGAAACCAAATTGTAGCAAATTCATAGCTACAAAACAGTCACAGGGGTGTAAATTACAGCATAGGGAATATAATCAATAATATCATAATAACTATGTATGGTGTCAGGTGATTACTAGACTTACCCAGAGGGATCACTTTGTAAGTTACATAAATGTCTACCTATTATGCCCTACACTTGAAACTAATACACTATTGAATGTCAACTATAATTAAAATTTGTTTAAATTTTTAATTAATTTGTAACAAAAATATAAATTCACCAAAAGAACTTCTCTACAGCAAAAAGATCTACATCTTTTTGGTCTGAGACTGAGACCAAAAGATCTAAAGCAATTCACTGCCCTCAGAAATTTCCCTAATTTGCCATAATCGTCCCACTTAGATTTAAAGTGCAGATTAGCATGGAATTACAGAATAGACTGTGGAGGTTCCTATTTCAGCCACCTCATTTTGCAGATGAGGAACCAAAGACCCAACAACTTCCCTAAGAATAAATTAGAGATTCCACAGCACCTGGGGAAGAGTTGTGATTCAGGGTCTTCCCACTAAAATAAACTTTCCTTTCCTAGAAAGACATTCCTCAGTCAGAGAAAATACCCAGTTGTTATTTCCAGAACTTTTTTAAACTAGTGGATTTTGACTAAGGGAAGCAACAAGTCAGGTTGTAGGAGTTTGAACAATTCGCTTGAATGATGTTTACTTTTCGGAGAGTAAAGTCTTGCCCATGGTCCACTTGTTAGAAATTTTATTAGTAAAACAGATTCTCAATCTACCTTTGAACATACGGTTCAGTTCTCTTAAGCAAAATAAATGGAAATGTACACCAAGTTTCATTTTTATCTTATGAGCCAAAATATATTTTTCTTGTCTTTCATAAGAATGTGTGGAGTCTGGATCACTTCCTGAAGAAATCATCAGGGTATAGTTAATGAGGCTCATACACTAATTCCATTGTGTTTCTAATTCCTTCAGCAATTTTATATGTGCAAACTCATGGTCCATGGCATAAAACTTTGCTTTTAATTTTCTACTTTTACATAATTATTAAGTATGTAGCCTCATAACGTGCAAATTTATACTTTTGAATGAAGAGGAAAAATTTAGTTAGAAATTTTGTAAAACTTCCGGGAAAGAAAAAAAAGATTTATTTTAATAGCTTTAGCATATTGGAATTTGCTGCATCTTCTGAACAAATATTTATGGAAACATAATCAAGACTTTTTCAAATTTCCTGCTTCCTTTCTAACATTTGCTTCCAATGTCATCATAATAAATAAAGTATTGCATTAATTTTTCCACCTTGTGCAGACAATGATTCAGCAGAATGATCAACTGAACAAATGCCTGACATGTGAGCCAAGATAAGGACTAATAAATGGCCAGTGGAGACCACTTTGCGGAGTCCATGAATGACATAATAATAGCAGGTTGATGAGACAGCAGGGCAGACGCTTGATTGGAAAGGGTTCAAAAGAGAGCTGAGATGAGAACTGGGAAGGGCATAGACCATTTTTTCGTCTCCTAAAATTATTTTTGCTTACCCTTTAGTTACCTTTAAAAGACACTTTTCTCCATCAATTATTTCAGAAGTATCTCCTATAGACAGCATCTTTGATTTGGCCTTATACTTTAAACAGCTCTTTCCCAGTTACAGCAAAGCAAAAGGTGTTTTGTTATGTTTGTTTGTTTGTTTGTTTGTTTTTAATACTGCTATGACCTAATAGTTTGGGAAATCTTTCCAGATTCCATATCATAACTTTCATGCTGAATCCCCTCCTACTTATCAAGTGACAACATCTTTTGAGTTGACTTATATCTGCATCATGCCTCAATGTCTAGGTTCCTGAACAACACTGTTTAGATTCTGCCTACATTTCTGTCTTGGTTTCTTATCCTAGATATTTACCTCTTAGATTTCCACCAACTCCTGACTCTATAATATGTGAACTAAACCAACCCCCAGCCCTGTGCCCAACTCAGTCTTCAAAACGTCCCAGCCCTAATGTAGCATTTTAAGTTCCTCTACTTCCAAGCTTTTTAAAGACAGTATGGCAAAATATTATCTTTAACTTAATTCCAAACCACAAGTCTTTTAAGAAGTATATCTCATTTTGAACTTTTTATAACTGTTTTATTTGATCTTATTTAGATCATGTTTCTTAGAGTTTTTGTTTGTTGTATGTGTATGTGTGTTTATAAACTGTATACTTGCTTTTCTTCTACAATGATTCAATAAGTAGATATTCTGTTTTCAATTATTATGATGGCAACCAAGTTTTCCAAAATAATTCTTAAAAATTCATTTAATCATCCACAGCAATAACAAAGGATAAATTTTGTCTTTAGAAGGTAAGAACTTTTGAAGGTAAGAACTTGGAACTTTTGTATTACTTTGCTATCCATCATATCCACTTTAAACATTTCATTTGGTTATGTAAATACTATATTTTATAAATGTGGATTATCTCTTTAAAATATCTCTCTATATAAAACTTACTTCTAATGAGCTATAATTTCACAGTTTGTTTTTAATCCTTTCCAACTGAAGCTATTAATTTTTTTTTTTTATTGTTTAGAAAATGTTTTCGACTGTTTTATTTAGGAAAAGTAAGTAGTTGCATATTTCCTGGGTCAGTACACTTTTAATTGAAATTTTTATTGATATAATTGTAAAGTCACATACAGTTATAAGAAAAAATACAGAGTGATTCTGTTCACTGTTTACCCAGTTTCCTCAATGGTAACTTTGGAAATGCATCATTACAACCAGGATTTTTATATTAATAGAATCCACAAATCTTATTAAAATTTCCTCAGTTTTACTTGTGCTCCTGTATGTGTGTGTGTGTGTGTGTGTGTGTGTGCACATGTGCACACTCTACAATTTTATCACATGTGTAGATTCAGGAACCCACCACCACAACCAAAATACTGAACAGCTTTATCATGACAAGAATCTCTAACTTTGTCATTTTCTAATTGCACCCATCCCAATTCCATACCCTGCCTTAACCCCTAACAACCACTAATCTTTTCTCCATGTTTAAAATTTCCACATTTCAAAAATGTCATATAAGTGGAATTATGTAATCTTTGGGGATTGGCTTTGCACTCAGCATAATTCCCTAAAAGATTCATCCAAGTCGTTGAGTGTATAGTAATTTGTTCTTTTTTATTGCTGAGTAATATTCTGTAGTATGGATATAACACCATTTGTTTAACTATCCATCTATTGAAGGACATTAAGACTATTTCCAGTTTGTGGTTATTAGAAGTAAAGCTGCTATGAACATTGGTGCACAAGTTTTCGTGTAATATAAGTTTTCATTTCTCTAAGATGACTGCCTAAGAGTGCAATTGTTAGGTTGTAGGTAATAATATCTTTAGTTTTTTAAGAAACTGCCAAGCTCTTTTTCAGAGTGACTGTACCATTTTACATTCCTAAGAACAATGTGTGAGCAATCCAGTTTTTAAACATCCTCTCCAACATTTGGAATTATCGCATTTTTATTTTAGCCATTCTGATAAATGTGTAGTAATATCTCATTGTGTGGCATTAATTGGCATTTTCCTGATGGCTAATGATGTTGAACTTTTTTCCATGGCTTATTTTCTATCTGTATATTGACTTCAGTGAAATGCGTCCATATATTTTTCTTATTTTCTAATTGGATTGTTTTGTTTGTTTTTTTATTGTTGAGTTGTAAGAGTTGTTATATATTCCAGATACTAATTTTTGTCAGATATGTGGTTTGCAAATACTTTCTCCCAGTATATAGTTTGCCTTTTCCCTTCATATGGGCTTCCACAAAAGTGTTTAATTTTGATGAGGTACAACTTATCAATTTTTCTTTTTACAGATTGTACTTTTGGTTTTATATCTATAAACTCTTTACCCAGCTTTAGAATCCCAAAGATTTTATTTTGAATTCTCCAAAAATTTTAGTTTTACCTTTTATATTTAAGTCTGTGATCCATTTTGAGTTAACTTTTGTAGAAGTTGTTAGGTTTAGGTCAAGATTTCTATTCTGCCTATAGATACACAATTGCTATAAAACCATTCTTCAAAAGGCTACTGGGTTAGTTCATTTTATGGAAAAGTTTCCTTTGACATCATTCATGATTGACAACTTTTCTGTATGACAAAGTTTGGGCATTGCAGTTAGCTCACAGGCTACATTGCTATAACAAGGCATTATGTGTTCAGACAACATAGAAGCCTGTTTCTCTTATATGCAACAGTCCAAAGAAAACAGTCAGGACTTGCTATGAAGCTCCACAGCTCAGGGTCATTCAGAGACCCAGACCCCTTTAATATATAACTCTACCATCTCCTGACGTACTGATCTCATTCCAATGATCCTGCTGACTTTCTAATCTGAGGCAAGGAGAGAGCCCAACTTAAGCAGCCTCATCTTTAAAAGGATGACTCAACACAACACTTCTGATCCCATCCCACTGACCTGCATTGTCATATGGCCACACCCAAGTAGGAGCAAGCTGTGAAATGTAGTGTCTAGGACTACATAGCAACTTTTCATAAAATAGATGAATTCTTAAAGAAAGGCCTCTCCATGCCCAAGTCTTTGTTTTGTGAGGCAGCCAGCCTTTTCAGGATCAAGCAAGGAGTCCTTAAAAACTGTTGGAATCCTAAAGCTACTAGTTCAGAGAGGTCAAAAGAAGCCTAGAATTGTACATCCTGAAGTCCCTTCAATTCATATCCATTTACTACTTGAATCTTGGATTAGGACACTTTTACCCTTCAGTGGTAGGAGTTACTGGTAAGTTACACTGAGCACTTCTCTGACTTACAGTTATGCTATCATTCTCTCAAAATTAATGTTATTTTGCCATTTGGGGGTTTTATTTCTTTCATTTTAAGCCCATTGGCAAATATTTAGCAGAAATTTCTCAAGGTTTCTGGTAAGTGTACACATCAGAGATTGAGAGAAAGAGGAGAAGTCAGAGAATAAGAGATAGAAAGAAAAATTGGTTATTTTAAAGGTTATTTATGGATAGGGGAGAGTTATATCTATATTTTTAGGCTGCCAATTTACCCAAATGTTTTACCCTACTGCTTAAAATGTTCAACTGTTCCCAAACTGCAGTATATCAATGGTCATATACAGTTAAATCTTGTGTTGATCTATTCAATTGCACTGCCTTCTGCACCACACCCCCACCAGGTTTATACTTTCCAGTACCAGTGCTGACATGTGCCCTGGGGAACTCATCTTGTGTGGCTTATCTATCAGCCAACAGTGTTCCTCAGGTTCCAGACTCAAGGCTTGAGGTGGGCCACAGGCATTTACTAGGACCCAGACTGCAATGAAATGCCTTGTCTGGCTCTTTACTTCGCAGATGTGGTGTGTTTTTCCCCTAATGTTAAAATCAGATTCAAAATGGTCCAAAATAAGCAACTTTCTGTCATTAGATATTTCCCTTATACCATGGAAAGAATTCCCACACCATACCTATTCCATCAGGAATCCAGAAACATCTCATATTCAACCCAAACACCCAGTTGCTATTCATAAAGGCTGCTCAGCACCTCAAGTCACTCATGAATTTCTTTAGTTATTCAGGAATTGAACAGCTTTGAGACCTTTGGGTCCCCGTTACAGTACAGAGCCAAGAATTAAGTTACAAGTGCAAAAATTAATTATAACAATTAGGTAAAGGGAATTGTCAGGTTGACTCTCAGTTCACGAAGCAGAGTTAGGTTACCATACATGCATTATGCAGAATATTGCTGTTGTCAGCTTATTAAAGACCATATTGGGAGTTTGGATGTCTACATTTTAATTTCCCTGGTAGTTTTTAAATCCTGGACTGCTATTCTCTCAGCAATGGTAAAAAAAAAAAAAAAATACCATTTTAATCCACATTTGAGTCACCTAGATTTTCTCTATGTTGCATTTCTTAATAAAGATTATCTTCCATTAGTCATTTTTCATCATACAAAATATATACTTGGCTCAAAAAATGCTAATCTAAAATGTTTTAAAATTCCTTTACTATGTACTTTCACCTAAGCACATTCTCTTCTTTCACGTCCAGAAAGGCATAAGCTGTGCAACCAGGTGCTAAACTATTCAGGAAGTGCAACAGAAGTTCAGCAAAGAAAGAAGTCCCAGGGGTGTAGTAGTGGAAATGTTTTATGAGGAATTCAGGCCTTGAGTGAAACTCTGAAAGATAAATGGGCTGTGAAGAGGTGGCTGGGAAGGAGAAGATATTGTAGTTGGAGAAACAGCATATACGAAGGCACAGGAATCAAGTAATTACATAAAATAGATGTAAGATGCTACTCCAGACTCTATGGGAAAAACAAAGAAAAGAAACTCTGTCCTTAAGAAGGACAGAAACTGATTGAAAAAATACACACACACACAGAGTGAGCAATACATTTTAGAATAAGAGGAGGCCATAAAAAGCATTTCGATTATGTGGTTGTTATAAGCTCATGTGTGGATGTGATGAGGACTAAGGACTAAGAGATCAGCACATGGGAATCCAGTAGGAAATAGGATGGAAGGAGAGTGGCAGCAAGGTAGAGAGAGACTTGAAGTCAGTCATGGATTGAATTTGATAAATTCAGAGAATCTGTGTACATTGTTGGTCCAAGAATCGACACAAAAGAAGCAGAGCTTCCTTTACACTTTAAAGTTTACACAGTTACTTCAATTCCATTATTTCTTCTGGTCCCACAATCACACTGTAAGGAAGGTAAAGTAAATATTAAACCAATTTAAAGGTAAGGGAATCAAGAATCAGATTTATCAAGGTCACAAACACTAGTTTTCTTGATTTCAAGACCAATGTTCTTTCTATTCTTGTTTACTTTTACGAGGCATAAAATTGGGTTCACTTACCTTTTATAAAGGACTTCCTCTCTGTTTGACCCATTCACATATATTATCCTAGAGTATCAATAGCACTCGGCAGATATTATTTAGAAGTAAGGCAATGGGGGACTATATTAACCTGATTACAATGTAAAAAAAAAAAGAAGAAAAAGATAAATGCAACACAAGAATCAATAAGACTTAAGGACTGATTAATTACTGAAGGCTAGCAACTTTCACCTTCATGGGCCCCCCTTCCATAAACACAAATATAAATATATCTAAATGTACGTATATGTCAGTATTATATATTAGAATAGGGATTTTTACCTAAAATTTTCTTCATATTTTAAGAGGAATTATGACTTTTCATGGACCCCTAAAACTATCATAGGCCCTAGCCATTGTGCTTACTCTGCCTAATGGCTAAATTAGTCCTATCTGGGGGGATAGAGGGAAAATAAGAGTTTTAAATGTTTGCAGAATTTCTAACCAGAGAATCTGGAAGGATGGTAGCACCTTTAAAAGAAGTGAAGAAGTTAAGAAGAGAAATTAATTTGAAGGGAAAGAATAATTTTTATTTTGTATTTGTGGAACTTGAAGTAAATAAAAAATTTAACTGAAGATAGCCAGTAAGTAATTTGCAATGCAGCATCTAGGTTCATGCATATTTTGAAAATCAATAGTATAAAGGTGTTTTTAAAAACCAAGAAAGTGAATGATCTCAAGGAAGTAGATTGTAGAGGGAAGCTCTGGTAACTAATTCATAAGCTTATGAGGTGTGCCTCAGTTCAGGAGATAAAGAAAGAAAAGGAATCAGTAGAGCATATGAAATGGTTAGTTCTTGTGCTCTTGAGAGAGATTGTTGGTGTTGTGATTAGGATTGTGGCTGAATTTAATTTAAAAATTGAATTCTAATGAGAAGTAGCATAATAATAAAAGTGAAGATGAAAGCAATAGTCACATCTTTTTCATCTTTTCTTCCTGAGTCCTTTAAATACCCCAAACACACACACACACACACACACACACACACACACACACACACACACATACACACACACACACACACTGAACAGAAGTTTCCCACATTATGGAACATTTCTAAATATCTCCATCCAAAGGCATTGCATGAATGAAAATATACAGACTCAACTAAAGGAAATAATCTGGTCATTCAGCAACCTGAGGCAAGCACAGTCGCTCAACAAAGCAAAAGTTACAACAGTGTATTTACAGTCAAAGCATAAGCAGATGGAAAATACAGAGCTTTTACTTTCAACTCAAAAAAAGGTTCCTTGTTGAGTAAACTACTAGTTTCACTGTGTGCAATCCAAATAATCATTGTCCCCAGTTTTGCTGAAGTAGATACCAATAAATTCAACAATTTATTATGAAAGGTTTATTTTCTGTACAAACATTTCCTTACAGAAAATGACCACTGATGAGTATTGCAATACATTTCCCCTGGGACTGTTGATGCTAGGTATTTTAGTGCAATTGCAGTAACCTACTCAAAAACAGATGGATTTGTGAATGATTGATGGATGAACAGGGAGGTGGTTGTTAAGGTCATTCATCTGAATCATGTCTTGGGAGAGTTCCCATGAAGTTATATAGGATAAAAATCTGGGCCAGTATTCACATGCCTGATTATTGAAGTAAGAACAGCTGCATTTATTTCAACATTCTCAGCTCACACATACATACATGCCAGTGAAGCATTGAGGTTAAAATGTAAGAAGCAAATAACAAGTAGAATAATAAGAAAATAGAACTGACAAAAATACCCTGGAAAACTAAATACATGCCTCAGCTAGTTCAGAAGATGAAACTGAATAAATTACTAAGATATGTATAGTACAGAAAAGGGGAAAAAAAGAAAAATTCTTACGAGATGTGGAGGCAAGAAGAAACTCTAACATGTATCTATCTAATTGTAACCTTAGCAAAAGAGAGTAAAGGTATAGGGTACAGGAAGCATAAGGAGGTAATAGCTGAAATTTTCTAGAATCAATTAAAATCATGAATCCATAAAGAAAGAATGCAAAGTATGCTGAGCAATTAAATACAGCAAAATCATTAATTCTTCAAAACATAGTCAGATTGAGGAAAAATTTTAAGAACAGGAAAAAAAATCTTAGAAACATTCAAAGAGAAAGCTTAAGTCACTAACAAAAGAACAATTAGACAGACAGCAGACTTCTCAGCAGCAATAGTGGAAGATAAACAAGAGTGGAATATCTTCAAAATAGTGAGACAGTGTTTGTCAGTATAGAATGGTGTATCAAACAAAATTCTCTTTCAAAAACAAAATAATAATAAAAATATTTTTAGATTTTTTTTAAAAAACCTGAAAAACTGCTAATGGAAGAACTTTAATAAGAAGGAAAATTATTTCAGAAAGAAAATCAATGATATAAAAAGAAATGTCCAGCAAAGAAATTGACAAATGTGAAAAAACTAGACCTAAGAAATCTAAATGATAAAAACAACATCGGTAACATTTGATTTGTGAGGTTTACAAAATAGAAGAAGAATCTCAAAGACTGAGCAACAAAGCATATGGGCATGTAAGGGTGACTAGAGTTCTGTTATAAGTCCTTGTATTTTTACAGAGAAGAAAGAAAGCTGCTAATATATCTTACATTTAACAAGTACAATTTCAAAGGAAACCAATAAATAATAGAAACAAAGTTTATGTTCCATGCAGTAATAAAAAAATGAGCAAAGCCTGAGAGAAAACTATGAAGATGAAATGGAACATCGGCAGGCTGACTGGGAAATGTTCTCTGTTTCTTTAGTATCCTATTTCCTCCTCACCTCTCTTGTCCCTCCAGGATGTCTTGCTGGAAGTCAATGGTTACCATGAGAAAACATCTGTATCTGAAAAAAGCTGTATGTACATTTGTCTCATTAAAAAATACTTTTTCAGAGTTTGGACATTAATGTTGTGTGTCATCAGCAATGTCATGAGAAACCCAGTTAGAAAAATGTGGTCTGTGCAATTAGGAGAATTCAGGCAATAAAGATTCTGTTTCAGACAGTGTCAAAACACTGCGAAGTCCAGGAAGGCAGAGCCAATTGCCAGAGCAGATGCCTAAACTCACATTGTTTCTGGCTTCACAACTCACAAGCACATATACACACAAGCACACACACATATACATACAGTCACAATGCATGCACATATCATATATGCATATAGCACACAAGCACATACACACTATATGCACACACTCCACAGGCACACAATGTGTGTGCATATACCTGGCCATGCATACATATAGACATACCTGTATATACACATGTACACACACGCACTGTGGGCATGCACAACATACATGCCATAACAAATGTGCACATAAACATGAATGCACACAACACACATGCATGCACCCACATGCTAAAGACATGTATATACACATACCACACATACATATACTGCACATGACAAACATACCTACTAGAAAAATAATTATTTGAACATAACAGTTAACAACAACCAACTTTCCTTATAGCTAGCTTTATTTTAATTCTATGTTTATATTCCTTGCACAATTCCCAATTTTTGAATCATGGAAACAAGTCCAATTAATGTTAAGTTTATTTTAGAAATAAGTGAATTCTTAAGGGCTTACATTATTCAAATAGTTTTCTATGCTTAAATCTGTGCCAAGTAGTGAATTCATTTATGTACCTTGAGAATACAGTGATTGTAATTTTATAACTATAAAATTTTCTTTCTCTAAACAGACAATGAAATGTTTTATTATATTATAATATTATGCTTATGGTCAAATTATACCATATAATAAAAAACAGATTTCTGTGTAGCATTAAATTTGAATAGAAAATCTTTGGCACTAAGAATCCAACACTTGTAGAACATACCACAACAACTTTCTGAATTATTTACTTGTCTTTCTGCCAATATACAGCAATTCTCTGTCTTTTCCAATATTTTCCCCAACTCAGTTACGAGTCTAAAATAGTTGGACTTTTCATCACTTTTTTTTCGGTAGCATAGTAGAAAACAAAGCTGCATGTAGATTTTGTTATAATTTACTCTGGGTTTTATGGGGAGAAATTTGCTCAGTGTGTGTATGTGTTTGTTGTATGTGTGTGTTTTTGTATGTGTGTGTGTGTGTTACGACAGGTCAGATAGCTAAAGACAACATATAGTCTTGGCAATTTGTGCTTAGGTTTCTACACTAAATAAAAATTTGTAAAGTATGCATAAGATTGGATTTTTTTGTCAAATACCATTCTTTCAATGAAAGGAGGCATATTGAATCAAGAAGGCCCTAACATGACTATCAAGATCCAGAGATTACACTGCTCACACAATGAACATGAGTCAATGCTACTACTGAAAAGCTAGCATGGAGCTGGGATGTAATCACAGGGCAATGGTACGCAGTGCTAGAAACAGATCCAGAGCTCTAATTCACTTGTTAGTTGACTATTAAATGTATTGTGTCCAGTTTTGTCTTCACATTTTAAGAGAGATATGAACATATGAACAAAGATTTAGGGAAGATTAAAGACTGACCCAGGATGCAGAAAATAGGCCAAAGAAAGAAAAGTGGGATGTTATTGTTTTCCTAGATGCAGAAAGCAGAGGGAAAGCTGGCTTCTCTCTTCAGGTCTAGAAAAGCTAATTATTCTGTGCATCTTCCTCAAGGTGGAGGGACTGAGAGATAGACTCACGCACTAAAGGTGAAGGCATTGATTATTGGGTGAGAGGGGGACACACACCTTGATGGGAGTTTCTAACTGAGTCAGGATCTCCTCAGAAAGCCTTAAATTTAGTTTCTAATAAGATTGGGTTTAGTAAAGCTCATACTGTATAAACCAGCACTCCATTAACTGTAATAGGTGAAAGCATGAGGTCTACTGAATTAAGAGTATAGGTTCTAGCAACACATAGCCTAGGGCCACATACCAAATCTGCAACTTACTGAAAACACTCAGGCAAGTTACTTCACTCCTCTATGCTTCAGTTTCCTCATCTATAATATGAGGATAATGATTGTATGTACCCCCAGGGTTGCTGTCAGAATAAACAAGCCAATATGTAGAGAATACCCGGAACATGGCACATAGTGGCCCTCAGTCAGTTAGCTAATCTGATTTCACTCCATTGTCAATGGAGTGGTTTGATAAAGAAGAAAATAAGACTTAGGAGCTTTCCCAGAACTTCCTGTATGTATGTCTAACCAACTATTTAAACTATTAATGACAGTTCCTCTTCATGGTGGTGGCATGAAATGAGCCCTAAGTTGAAGTTGGAAGTCCTAGGTTTGAGTTCTGGCTCTGTCAAACTCCATCGAAGCCATAGCAGAGCATGCCCTCTTTCGGGACCTGGGTTTCTTCCCTTCTACTGTATTTATCTCAAGATTGTTGTAAGAAACAAATGGAAATATACATTTATCACGTACCTGGTGCCATCACTGCTTCACGGCCTGGGGCTTCTCTGAAGGGAACCAGTCTACTGGGGAAGATTGTCAGTACATATGATGCTGAAGTACTCACCAGATGCTACGGTGAGCTGCAAAGTGCTGAGCAAGTGTTAATTGTTGATGTGACATTATTGTTCTTAGGGCATGATTGTAAAGTAATATTCAAAGAAGAAATTTCGAAAAGTGCTTAAAGTTCAAAGTGGTAGCTATCTAATGTAAGCAGGCTACCTGTTTAGTCAATGAGTTCAAATTCACTTGTGCAACTAGTGAGAACAGAAAGATATCCTTAGGGGTATACAGACATGAGAAAATGAGGACACTAGGACTCTCACGACCCTTAGTAAATTCATAGCTTAGTGCCGTTGTTACAGACTTCTCCAATATCTAAGCTAATACTTTTCTCTAAATTTGTTTTTGTGAGGTTTCAGCTCTTTTTTTACAGTTTTTTTTCTTCCTTTCCCATAACTGTCCAGTTGAGTCACAATGAATGAGTAATGTGTTCAGAAAAAGTCTCATGTTTGACATATATGAACATAGAAGTGGTACATGTCCCAAATGCATGTAGAATATATTAAACATCTTTGAGACAACAAAATATTTCTCCCTTAGAAGAGAATATATCAATAAGAAAGAAACTTTTAAAACAGTCCTGCTACTATTATGATATTTATTTCAATCTAGCTCAAAAATTACTTAGGTCATTTACTGCAATTGATAACATTGTCCATTAGTGTGACATTTATATGACAAAGAAATTTAATTTATCCCTTTCGAATGTTAAGAAGTTTCATGAAGGTCTACTCCTAGAAAGTTATTTACTGTGATGGTATATAAATGTTTTAAAACAGTTGGTTCCCAAATATCAGTCAACATATGGACAACTTAAAGTAATTCGCCACTGCTAGGTTTCACCAGTTTCTACTCTGCCCTGAAGAGAAGTGGAAAAGGAAAAATAGCAGGCCGTGCCAACTCAGAAGAAAGCCTTCCCACTTCCAGTGACTGGCTGCCCTCACAATTATTAACAAAGAAAGACTCCTTTTTTTCATTTCTTAATGTTGTCCACAATTGAAGTGCAAACTGACTACAGCTGAGTATTTAAGTACAATATTTCAAGGACATTTATCATAAGTGAATACAGAGACCAGACTCCTGTTGCAGCTTCAAAGTTTAAATGTCAAACACCTGGAGACATAATTACTCGACCTTAAAATCATTCTATAAGTTCATTGCTCTGGTTCAGAGGAAGTCAAACTAATGAGTTAAGTTGAAGATACTGTTTAGGCTGGGGGAAGATGGGGTACAGAGGGATGTAGGAGGGAAATCAGGGAGGGTTTCATGATTGTGTACTTAACCCAAGGATACACTTGACTCATACTATAGCAAGGAGTTCACATACTGAAAAGCTATGTTAATATATAACTTGAATGAGAAGAATGAGGAATTCCCTATGTGCCTGCCGAACGAGGTTAAGCAATTGAAAATGTTCTAACTGAAAGCAGTCATCTAAAATTTTGCTGTGAATAATTTTCTAGTAAGACAGGACTTTTAATATTAAAATAGCAGCTTCTTTGATTCAGATTTAAGTCAGCTGCCCTTTCTAGCTTCTTTGACCTAATTGCTTAGGCCCAAAGGACCACTCACTAGCATCAACAAATTTCCAGAACAGAACAGGTATTTGTCCTTTATTTCAAATGAAAAGAAAAGATATTCTCCTTAAGATTTCTTTACTCTCTATATCTAATTTTCTTCTACTATTCACTCATTATGTTCTTTTAGTCAAGTTTAAATACAAGTGAAAAACAAAACAACATGCAAATTAAGGGTAGTCTGATTAATTTCACATATTTTCAGAAAACTCTGACTTAAAGATATTTCAGAATTCTGAAGGGCAAAAGTCACATACCTCTGAATATACTCTTCTCAACTGACAAAATTCTATAGTGTCTTATTACTCAGAAAATATACTTTTCCATTTCTATTGAGCATATGAAAAGAATTCCTGCTGTACTTGTGCAAAAATCTCAACTAGAAAACTATCTCCTAGCTGGCCAGCAATCCACAGCAGTCAGAAACTATTGTCTCACCCAAGATGGCAACTAACACTATCTTATGCTTTGGCACATGATATAGAAATTAGGAGAGTGGCTAAATAAAGAAGAGAAAAAGTCCAAACCTTAATGTAGGTCATAAAGAAATGGTGAGTGATAAGTCAAACTGGAAGAATTTCTAAACTTATGATTTTTCCTAAGCATCCTTACTGAACACTAAAAGTAAAACAATTTAAAGTAATTTTTAGCCTAATAAAATATTCATATTTGCTTTAAGAATTTAGTCAATGCCATATTTTTGAGGAGACCAGAAATATAAATCCAGCAATATTAGAAAGCAAGGAGTCACTTCTAATCTTGATCCATTAAAGTTAATAACCCAGTTGCAAGCTAAAATCAGCTGTCTACAATACAAAGTAAATCTTATGTTAATCTTTCAACTCATTGAGGTTTTGGTTTATGCAACCTTTTCCCTTTTAGAATGGTCTTCCACCTCCTGACTAATTACTGGAGAACATAAACTTCATTGCAATTTCCTTTCACCAAAACTACATGTAATCATTTGAACTAGATTAATGGTAACCATGGGGATATATGTGACATCAGTATAAGAAGTAGTCAATATCAAGCACCTAATTACAAAATTTACAGACTGCTTTCAGATAAGAGAAAAACTTAAGGGCCAAAAGATTATAATTTATTCTGTTTAAAGTTGGTGGTCAATTTACCAGAGTAGGAAATTTCCACAAAATATTTGTTTTACTTCCCAAAAGAGCTAAAAAATTCAGGTTCCTGGGAGAAAAAAAAATGGCATAGATGATAGAGGTTTTGTTTATCCCTCTTGTGACCAAATCAAAGTTGTGACAGAAACACAGAGCAAACAGCAAGGAAAGTCTCCTGGGGTCAAGATAAAAAGGCCTACAACTATGGAGAGAAATAAGAAATCACCTTGCAATGGGAGGAGGTGGGACAGGTCGAGGACACTCTGAGGCTGCAACAGTCTCAAGTGGCCGAGTGGGACAGAGTGTATGGCAGAAGCAGCTGGTAGCTGCAGACGCCACTTAAAGAGGCTGTGTCTGTGAGTTGACTTTCATAGTGACAGACCTGCTCACTCTGAGTACCAGCATTGGGTTGGCTGCATGGGGAACACCAGGGACTTACAGGTAGACACTGAATTGTCAGAGCAAGGGCCAAAGGTAAGGATCTCTCCTGGACAGATCCTTTCTTCCTCTGCTGACCCTTCCCCACTCCCAGAGTGTGGACTCAGCATCGCCATAGCTGAGACATCATCTAATTAGATAACAGAGGTCACTCCACCCAGAGGATTCCCTGAAATTCTGCCTCTCCCACCTCACGGTCTCACTCAAGCCACATCCAGATGTGTCCTTGAAGAGTCAAGTGCTCCTTGCTAAGTTGCACCAAGACTCACATTAGTGGCCACTGGCCTCAGTTTCTAGTGTGGTTTCTTGAGGCACAGTATCTGTGGATTACTTGCTGAATCTTAACAGGTGGCCCCGGAGGTGCACGGGGTGAGGCTGAACTTGGCTTTCAGCTGAACTCTTCTCAGGACTGTGCCACTGGACACCTACTACACAAAGTTTCACTAATAAGACTGGCAGACTTAAGAGTTTTACTTAGTACATAGAAACAGACACAGAAAGGCAGCCATAATGTGAAGACAAAGAAGCAGAAACTACATGAGAGAACAGAACAGAGATCCAAAAATAATGGTGTTAAGCAATCTAACAGATGCAGAGTTCAAAACACTGATTATAAAGATGCTCAATGAAATTAGGGAAGGTGTAGATGAATTCAGAGAGAACTTTAACAGAGATAAAATACATATATATAAATGGAAATGAAAATTATAAAAGGGAACTAGTCAGAAATGAAAAACACATTATCTCAGATGAAGGGTATATTAAACAGAATAAACAGAGTGGATAAAGAAGAGGATCAAACCACTGATATAGAGGTTGGGGAAGCCAAGGACACTCAATCGCAAGAAAAAAAGAAGCCAATACTATAATCACAATTTAAGGAGCCGGTGGGACACTATTAAAGGTAAAATATCCATGTCATAGTAGTACCTGAAGAAAAACAAAACATTGAAGAGCTATTTGAAGAAATAATGATGGAAAACTTCTCTAACCTGGTGAAGAAAACAGACATACAACCCCAGAAATTTTAGAGTCCCAAAAAAGAGGAACCCAAAGAGGCCCATACCAAGGCACATCCTAATTAAAATGCCAATGGTTAAATACAAAGAGAGAATCTTAAAATCAGCAAGAGTAAAGCAATTAGTTACCTATAAGGGAGTACTCATAACACTGGCAGCTGATTTCTCAAAAGGAACTATGCGGGACAGAAGGCTTAGCACAAAATATTCAACATGAAGATCTATGACCAAAAATACTTTATCCAGCAAAGCTATCATTTAGAGTTGAAGGACAGATAAAGAGATTCCCAGACAAAAATAAGCTAAAGGAATTTATCAACACTAAGCTAGTATTCAGGAAATATTAGAGGGACGTTTTGAGGGAAAAAAAAAAAAGCATGTATCAAAAACATGAATAAAGAATGGTAATAACTACATATTTATCAACAATCACCTCAAGTGAAAAAGAATTAAGTGCTCCAACCAAAAGATAGAGTGGCCGAATGGCTAAGAAATCAAGACCCCTACGAATGCCCCTATAAGAGACACACAGGCTAAAAGGAAGTGGATGGAAAAAGATACTGCCTTGATGGACCTAGAGGGTATTGCATTGAATGAAATGAGTCAAAGAGAGAAAGACAAATACCACATGATTTCACATACATGTGGAATCTAAAGAACAAAATAAACAACAACAAAAAAAAGCGGAAATAAATTCATAGATACAGAGAATATTTTGAGGACTACTAGATAAGAGGGGGGTTGTAAAGGACAGCAAAAAAAAGGCAAAGGGATTAAGAGGTACAAATGGATAGCTGAAGAATAGATGTGGAGATGTAGAGTGTAGCATGGGGAAGATGGTTAACAATGTTGTAATAAATATATAAGGAGAAAGAGGGGTACTAGATTTATTAGGGTGATCACTTTGTGATTTATGTGGATCTCTGATCACTAGACTGTACAACTTAAACCTGTATATTATTGTATGCCAACTATAATTGAAAAAAAAATCTCATTCAACTCTACAATGTAAATACGAGCAACTAATTGTCTATTACATTTCAATGAAGCCAGGAAAAAAAACTCAGTTTTCTATAAGGAAAGTCAAAGAGAAAGTAACTGTCCTTTTACAGCTGAACTCAGTTGGAACTGATTGGTCTTAACCGTTTCTGTATGATCATTCAAAAGATAAATAAATAAAGCAAAACACTGGTCCAAGGGCACTCTGTTCAGTGCTGGACATACCGGGATAATTGGATGTGGCCTCTTCTATCAAGAAATTGACTGAGAAGATAAATATAGGACTATTTTAGGACAATGTAATGTAAGTTGTAATATAGGTGTGAACTAATTGTTTCGCAAGCAGCATTACATGAAAATCCCCTAGTTAAAATTACTTACAGTAGGAATGAATGAATGGATGAATTTTGCAAGTGAGAAAGTTAGGCTCAGAGAGGCAAAGCAATTTTTCCAGAGTCACCCAGCTACTCAGCAGCAGGCCAGGACTAAAACCTGCATCCCCTGACTTGTAGTCACTTTTTCACCTCAATCACATTCCTCTCCAGAGGCATGACCCACAAAATCTTCTAGCCAACAAGAGCTTCCATTTATTCTCTAGTACACAAACTCTCCTCACTGAAAGCACAGGATGTACAACTGTGGATAAGTGTTCTTTCCTGTACATGAGTTAAAATCGTTGCTCAAGAGTTCCCAACTTCTGGAAAAACAAAAGATGAAGCAAAACACAGAGCCTAAGCTAGAACTCAAAAAAGAGAAAATCATCTTATTAATGAAAATTAGGTTTAAACAAACATAAAATATGATTAATACAAAACTGAATTATCAACCACTTTAAAATAAGACACAATCCCCAGCCTTGAGCAATTTAAATGTGTAGACAAGAATAGATTTGGAAAAAGTAAATGCCAATAGTAGGCAATATATGTTGAGTCCTAACTGATGACCAGACTGAGGTGATACAGTGTTCACATAAGCATTTTATTACTGCTTCTAGTGGTCAGGGAAGCTTCAGTGAGGAAGGGAAATTAGAACAAGAACTTGGAGACTGGATAGATTTAGATGAGAGAAAAAAGAAGGTAGAACACAGCAGGCCAGGAAGCTTCATGGAGTCAGAATGCACAAAATTTGTTTGAAAATGGTGTGTCTGTCTAGAGGATATTTATACACCAGAGAAACTGGGATAAACTGTGGAAAATTCTGAATATCAAATGAAGGAGTTTGACCTTTGGACTTTAAGTAAGAGGCCCTCTAGACGTTTTGAGCCAGGTAATGACATGACACAAAGTAGTTTATTAGGGAGATTAGTATGAATAGAGGAAGCCACAGGGGACACAATTCTTTGATGACAGGAAAATCATTGAAGAGGCTCGTGGAATTGTCCAAATGAGGGCTTATGTAGGGTAGTGGCAGATGGAATGAAAAAAGATATTATTCAGAAAATACTGGATATGACTTAGCAATTAGTTGGAATGGGAGGAAACAAAGATAACCTAGAGATGTTCAGACTCTGTTGCTGATAAAATGGTAGTTTTGTGAACAAAAATGGGACTTTGAGAAGGAAAATAAATTCTGTTTCAGATAAATTTCTTGGTATTTGAGGGGAAAGTGGTGCATCTGGATTGAAGTAACCAAGAAAGGATTGGAAATATGAGACAGAAATGGAAATTGAGTTATGATGCCATCTACCTTTGGGCTTTGAAGGTCATAGCCAAGGCACTGGCAGCATAGGAGAGCCCTCCAAGAGCAGGTGTACAGCACAAAGGCAGAAGCTGAGAAGGGGCTGAAGACAATGAGAGGAGAGCCAGGAGAAAATAGTCACAGAAATCCAAGAGTAGACAATTACCAGAAGAAGTAACTTCCCATGAGTAGCACCTCAAGGAGGTCAACTGTGAGATTTACACATGTCCTTTCCTCAAGCACTTCATCCTACTTTGCTCCCCACAAAAAAACAAACAAACAAACAAAAAGGTTAGTGTTTGAAAAGAAAATGCTGGTACCCACTGACTAAATTCATCTTACATTCAGTTTACATAATCATGTATTGAGCACTCACAAGGATCAGGTTCTGTTACAGGGTCCTCTCTAAAGTATGTCACTCATCTCCTGCGAATATCCTAAAATAGAATATTCATGTTCATTAAAGTTATTTTCTTAGATTAGATACTTTAGATATTTAAAAAATGTTTCAAAGTTAGGGAGAGAGAAGTCTACTATGTGTATAAATTTTACATGTTGTTTAAAATGGTTTGTAGGACTACAGAATGGGTTCTACCATGTTTCTTCTTAGGAGCACAATTGCAAGCCTACAAGCACAAGCAATGTAGAGGCACCCCAAAGTGACAGAAATCATCTCAGTTGTGTCAGAAGAACCTAACTTGAAGTTTTCTCCCTCTCATTTCTAGTTCAATATTTTTATATGTTCCTTTTCCAGAGAAGATTTTCAAAAAAGTTCCCAGAATTTAAAGAGTAGAAGACTGGCTCCTTGCATGCTAAGAACAGTCAAGACAGAGAATAACTCCAGGCAATATAGGGCAAAGGCAAGATTACATGTGTACAGATCCTGGTCTTTCCAAAGAAATGCACATTTAGAATAAAAATGTATGCATCTAAACTGTATCCATACATTAAAGTGCCAGCATTTGATTGATTAAAGTAGCTTTCCCAGCTTAACTAGTGAGTTGATTTGAACGGTTCATCCATTAATACAGTAAAACACATGTTAAAGATTACAAATTTTAACAAGTTTAACAAGTTTTGACAAATAAGTCCCCTGGTGGTCCTGAAATTTCTTAGAAGCAGGTGGAAGAGATACAACTTTATAGAGTACTCTTCATAGCTGCACAAAGCCACAGAGGTCTAAAGTAGGTATTAGTGAAAATAGGGACATAATCAGACAATAAAGAGACACAATTGCCTCTGTTAGCACAATTAATTTGTGTGCAAAGGACCAGTCAGTCTATTTGTTACCAGGAATGTGCTAATTATTCTTGCTAATTACATGCAAAACATTCATTATCACCTATAAGTGGAGCCAGACCCCTCAGGTTTCAGTGACAAATTAATTACTGTGTTTTCCTTCTGAATGTATTTCTAGTCTGCTCCTGGTATTATCTGAAAAATAAATGATTTAGCGGCCTGCTCAGAGCCACTCATTAAAATAAAAAGTAGGGATGCAGAGCTATATCAGTTTTCCTTCCCTGTTCTATTCTGGTGGTAGTTTCTGAAAGTCTCCAGCTCCAATCACAGATTTATAAATTCCGAAGCTTGGTAAAACCCATGCAGCTGAGTTTTCCTTAGGTACGTGGTGCATGTTTGCACCAGTAGACACTTACTGAAATTCAGGAAGAAGTCAATGTGCCAGCATCTGAGAGGAGAAAAGGACCTTGTACTCCATACACACACCCGCACCCTCCAGCCTTGCCTTTCAAAGCAGTAGCATTTTTAATCTGGTCCAAATTTGGGGTAATTAAGTTTAATTCCTCCTCTTCCCCCCCCCCCCATTTTGGAATCTAGTCATTCACAAAACAATCTTGAATTATCAACTTATGGCCCTTCTATTTTGGGAGCAAAACCAACAGTTTAGATGCATACATTTTTATTCTAAATGTGCATTACATTGGAAAGACCAGGATCTGTACACATGTAATCTTGCCTTTACCCTATATTGCCTGAAGTTATTCTCTGTCTTGACTGTTCTTAGTATGCAAGGAGTCAGTCTTCTACTCTCTCTCCACCTTAAATTTGCTCCCCATAATGGCAGCTGACTACAGAGTTATGGAATGAAAAGATAGATCTACAGGACTTTGGGCCCATTATGATATGCATCCTGAAGCAATAATTCAGAGTTAGCTTTCACTCACCCCTCTTCTCACCATTTAAACTCAATTTCTGGAAAATCTTTAATAGAAAGCATTTCAAGTGAAAAGTTTGTACCTGATATGGAGATGGGTGAGGAAGGCTGTGGTGCCACCATCTCCACAACCCCGGAATCCCATCTAAGACTCTGGTCAGATGCATGACTCCCTGGACCCAGTGCCTCCGACAAGCCTAATGGGTCCAGGTTGGCCCAGAGCCTGCATTATATACAGGAGAGCCTATCTCCACTTGAATCAATCATGTTCCTTAACCTGCTATGTGCCCAGAACTGTAGTGGCACATTTTATAAAAATCCAAGTTCACATGGTCTCAGGAGTTTGTATCTCTTATTTTTTCTAAAGTTTCCTCTTATCGGTCCTTTCATATTTGTTTTAGCTTTTTTGAGGTGAGCCTTTTATCCCTCAACATTTGGTCTATTTCCATAGTAACTCTATAACACAGATGCAAATGGTAGTTCTTGATCATAAATGAAATGGGAAGAAAATTTCTTTGTCATGTAATTTACCTTTTCCACCACTTTCAATTTAAAACGATATTTGAAAATGGGAATTACAGGAAGCTTGTGGGTGCTTGAAGTGCACATAAATTTCATACTGTAGTTATTTTACCAGAATTTGGGTTTATAAACTTATCATCTTTATGTTTTACAAAGAAAGAAGTTTAGAATTTTTGTTTCTTTGGTTCTAGTATCACATTTATATCTTCTCTAGTTTTCTTAAATTTGTGGTCATCTTGTCTGAAATAACTGAAGTAAAATTCTGTATGTCTTAAGATTATGGAACTAGAAAGCACCTGTAAGAGTCAGACTATGGGTATATTTCTTCCTGATTTCTGCTGTAATTATAGGGAGAAGGCACACAGCTGAATTTGACCTCCATGGCAGGTCAAATTGCCTTGCTCTCCCTTCTTACACCTCCCTGCCCCTTTCCAATGCCCTATTCTCTATTGGGTCACCACCATGTCCACACATTGTTTCTGATTCTCTCACCTTTCCAAAATTCCAATCCTTGTTTTATTTCATTTATGAGTGTTTAGCTGTTTACTATTTACAAGGCACTGTTAAGTGCCTTTATATACATTATAATTTATTTGTCTTTTTCTTATTATTTCTAGGATTTGCTAATATTTTCAAATCATTTGGGCTAGTTTTAATGTCTTATTTCAGTCAATCTTCTACTATTTGTAGATTATCAAGAGAGTTTAAAGATCATTTTATACCCGAAGAGATGAATATTTAATGGTAGGAATGTCTAATAATGTAGCAGTGTGGTAATGAAATTATTTTGAAAGTGACAGGAGGCCTTTGGCAGCCCAACTAAATCAAACATAGTATGTAACCATGTGGTCAACTGAAGCAGTAAATCTCACCTTTTTGCTTTCTATGCTTAAAGACCTTCAGGGAAAAAGACCTTCCTCAGGGATACTCTGAAGGAATTCTTTACACTTACTCTGAGGTCATTCAACCAAATATCAAACAAAAGTGTCAAATTATTAAAATTATAGTTCTTTTAAAATAGAAAATGACTATCCTATCCTGAGAGTAATCATACAACTTGGAGTCCCGGAATATCTGGCTAGAGAATTTTCCAGATCACTCTACAGGGAAGTGATCCTTCAGAGAGGTTTATAAGCATGTACCTTAGAATCAAGGAGACAGTGAGCTTACAAACTGGTTATTACTAATTTTGTGACAAGTCTTGGTTTCTCCATGAATAAAATATGAGAATGATATGAGAATTAATGGTGAAAACACCTGATATTTAACTTCCCTGTTGGCCTATTAAGTCCAGGTATAGTTAAATAACATCTTCACCATCTTTGCATGTTATATGGGCAATGCATATTGTCTCACTCAACTTCACAGAATTAAAGAAATAAGCAAACCAGTTTAATTAATCTAAAAATTGAAAATCTTTTTCTCAGTTCACTTACCCTTTCAAAACAAAACAGAACAAACAAAAATAACAACAAACAACAACAACAACAACGAAAACAAAACCTCTTCTCACAATAGCTTAAAAATAGTTTCAGGAATTTCTACTATTAATCCGTACCATAATGGTTCAAGCCCTGGGTCCACAGAGGATTTTTGGACAAGCAGAAATAGAAGAGGCACGAGAGGGCAGAACAGGGGAGGGGGCCAGACCCCAGGCTACTTTTGAAGATGGTGGGCACAAGCTATAGCAACCTTCTCTTGACACTAAAGTTACAGATTCAACTCTCACATTCTCTTTACAGCACACAAATATAAAACCCTCTACCACCAGCATTCCAGCCTGAAACACACACTTGCTACTAGCAGCAGATAAGAAGAAAAGGCAGGGGAAGGCTTGATGTATCTTTGCCCTAAGATTGAATTTCACCTGGCAGGATCATGTTTCCAAAAACCATCAGTTTCTTTCTTGCCCTAGAGCTAAATTAACCCTGAAATGCTACTTCTCATAGCCTGTTTGAAAGCTCCAGATTTCATGATTTCTTGCTGCACAAATTAAAACTACACAGGGTATCCTTCAACAGCACTCTCCTTTTTATCATTTCTTGCCAATAATGTCGGGCTCCACTTCAGTGTAAGGGAGCATTTGGCATACCACTGGTATGAACTACCAGCCCAGAATGAATGCTTGAATCTACAAGTCTGTCCTTATTCAGATACCTCTGGTGCAACTCACTCCCTGCCTTCTTTGGCAATCCAGCAACATTCTCTTACATTGGTCACAAAGGCATCTTCTCTAAGATGCATAATTCATTTCCATTTGGTAACTTTCAAGTCAGCTCATTGAGAATAACATAGAAAAATAAACCTAATGAATAACCTTTCTGAGAAATAATATCAGAATTGTATTTCTTTCTCCTCTCCTCAACCAAAATCTCACAAAGAAAAAATCCTAATATATTAGCATTCCTTTAAGTTTTATTGCCAAAAATAGGCAACAATTAATATCTACATGCACTATTTTCTCTAGAACTTGCAATGTAACAGAAGATTTCAATCATTGCACTTATATCTAAATAATGGATTGTTGAAAGAAGAAAAAAATTACTTAAATCAAGAGAATATGAAAGGAAAATTTCAGAGACACTTAATTTTCTGATCTGGTTGGCAGGCAACTCCTCAATCAGGAAGCATCCTGTCTAGAAAATACAAAGGCATTTCAAAAAGCCATACAAAGCAAAAGGATTTTATGGTGTCAGGTAAGCAGAAATTAGGAAGTTATACTAGGCAAACATGGACTGTTAATGCATGGTAACTTTTCTTATTTGGAATAACAAGTAACTTTTAGGCTAAGTTAGGTAACCAGACTAGCTGAGGAGTCAAGTTCTGGTTGGTTGACTTAGGTTTTGATTGGCTTACATAGGCTGCTAAGGTATTAAAACTACCTCAGTCTAATGGCCTCCTTGTTTAATTAATTAAACAAGAGACACTGTTTTACTTCTGGCTACTATAACCAAGTACTCTAGGCTAGGTAGCTAATAAACAACAGAAATTTATTTCTCACAGCCCTGGAAGTTTGAAATCTGAGATCATGCTTCCGACATGGTTTGGTTCTGGTGAGAGCCCTCTTCCAGGTTGTAGACTGCCCACTTCTCATTGTATCTTCAAGGTGAAAAGAGAGAAGAGAGTTCTCTGGGGTTCTTTTATAAAGGCACTAATTCCATTCATGAAGGCTCTGCCTAATTATCTACCTAAGGTCCTACCTCCTAATAATATTGGGAGTTAGGATTTCAACATATGCATTTAGGGTGAATACAAACATTCAGTCCTTTACAGACACCTAAGGAACTGAATTATTCTCTCCCACATCTGGACAGTGCTCAGTACAGAGCAAGCATTTAATGAGTTCTAAGAGAACTGAGTTGCTATGTGTCAATTGGAATGTCTTTCTAAAACCAAACCAGCTTTTATCTGCCCTGCTTATCATAAGTCAGATAACCATATAGGATATTTTCAGTAATAGAGCAGACCTACTGGCAGACGAGATGGTAGTATATATAGAGAACCCTAATGATTCCATCAAAAAAAAACTATTGAAACTGATAAATAAATTCAATAAATAACATAATACAAAATTAATATTCAGTTATTGGTTAAATTTTTACACCCCAATAGCAAACTATCAGAAAGACAAATTAAGAATATAACCCCATTTACAATTGCATCAAAAAATAAAATATCTAGGAATAAATTTAACCAAGGAGGTAAAAGACCTATACTCGGAAAATTATAAGACATTGAAGAAAAAAAAAAAAACCTGAAGAATCTACAAGTAAATGGAAGCACATACTGGGCTCATGGATAGGAAGAATTAACACAATTAAAATAGCCATATTACCCAAGCAATCTATAGATTCAATGAAAGTCCTATCAAAATACCAATGGCATTTTTCACAGAACAAGAACAAATCATCCAAAAATCTATATAGAACCAGAAGACACCCCAAATAGCCTCAGCAATTTTGAGAAAGAACAAAGTGAGAGGTATCATGTTACCTGATATCAAACTATATTACTGGCCTATAGTAATCAATATATCATGGTTTTGGCATATTAACAGACACCTAGGTTGATGGAACAAGATAGGGAGCCCAGAAATAAATTTATACCTACATGAGCAATTAATCTATGACAAAGGAGGAAAGAATATACAATGGAGTAAAGATAGTCTACAAAAAAAGGGTGTTGGGAAAACTGAAGAGATACATGCAAAAAAAAATGAAAGTAGACCCTTCTGGGTATTTATCAGAAAAAAAGCCAAAACACTAATTTTGAAAAGATATATGCATCCTTATGTTCATTTCGGTATTATTATAATAGCCAAGATATGGAAGCAACCTACATGTCCATCAATAGACAATTGGATAAAGGAGATGTGGTACACATATACAAAGGAGTATTACTTGGCCATAAAAAAAGAAATTTTACCATTTGTGACAACATGGATGGACTTAGGAAGTATTATGCTAAGTGAAATAAATCAGATAGTGAAAGATAAATACCATATGATTTCACTTAAATGTGGAATCTAAAAAACAAAATAAAGAAACAGAACAGAAACAAACCCATTAGATACAGAGATCAAACTGATAGTTGCCAGATGAAAGGGATGTTGAAAGCCTGGGTGAAAAAGGTGAAAGGATTAAGAAGTACTAATCGGCAATTACAAAACAGTCACAGGGATGTAAAGTATGGCATAGGGAACTGTGGTTCCCAGATCTGGCTGTGATCCAGGCTCACGGGTAGGGATAGGACTCTGGATTTAGAATGTTACATTACTATAGTAGGACACCTGCACCTAACTTATGTAAGCATGATTCAGCTTATTGTATCATGCATGTGTGGCAGAATGCCACTATTGTTCTCTGGCATACATGAAGCCTGTGCAGTCCCCTAGCACAGAAGCACGCTCCCTGCAATAAAATTGGTGCCTGCTGTTTCATTTCTCAGGTCAGCTCTTTGTACATTCTTTTAACTGGGTGTCTCACCACCAAAACCTTACCTTCTTGATTAGCTTGGCTTTAATAGGAATATAGTTGATAATGTTGTAATAATTATGTATGGTGTCAGTGGTATACTTACTAGTCTAATTAGGGGCATCGCTTCATAGATTATACAAATGTCTAACCACTATGCTACACACCTGAAGCTAATAAAAAAAATATTGAATATCAACTGTAATTCAAAATTTTTAAGTTAAAAATAAATTTTTATTTTTTTTATTTTAAAAATAAATAAATAAAAAGAAGACTCACTGAAAAATGTGCAAAAGCATGTTCCCACCAGAGGGAAATGTCCAAACTTCTCCATAAGAATTCAATCAAATTAGTTTATATAATCAGTAAAACAGATCTAAATGTATCTCGAACATATTACTCTCAAAGGACAGGAGAGATTTCTAAATAATTCAGCTTCTTCATCTACTTCTTAATGGAAAGAAACAGTGCCTGCTATTGCCTGATGCCGAGGTGACTAGCTGGCAGTCCCAGTGACTGTTGTGGACATAGACGTAATTTATTTGGCCAGGAGATCATGTAGGTTTTTATGAACTAATACTTAAAAGTTGGGAGGGTTCTCATGGAATCCGTATTTGCAACTTTCTTCTAAAAATAAGCTCTGAAAGTATCAGGCTGTGTCCCCATATGGAGATAATTGGCTAGACTGAATGCAGGCTGCTATCTTTAACAGAGGCCTACGCTCTTGAGTGCTCTACTGCCTCCCACCACCTTCTGTAATTTTCTGTCTGGCTCACTTGATTCCCAACTTATCTGCCTGGCCCATGTTTGGCATAAGAGTTTCTGACCCTGAGCTATAAATAAGTTATAAGTATATTTATCATTTATTGATTTTTCTTGTGTTCTTTAAAGGTCATGCTTATCCTGAAGAAAATCTTGGTGTAAACAAATGAAAGACTTTTTTTACCTAGTGCAATCTGATGAGCAGAAAGGATCCCTAAAAATTTGAAAAGTTGTTAAATACTCAAAAGGAGAGTAGACACATTAAGACTTAAAAAAAGGACTGAGTTAACCATAGGGCTGAGCAAGACCAGGATTTCCAGCCAGTACAGTGTGTGGCCACCCTGTGTACGAACAACTCTTTTCCTGAATGGAGCAAATGGTTGAGGTGAAAACAAATCTCGATGAGAAACTTAATATGTTGATGGTTCTGAGATATATTTCAAAAGCAATGTGCTTTATAAAGCAATGTGCAGCCAAAAAAAATCTTAGCGGTCTTACAGAGGTTCTTAAAGTCAACTTGTTGCTGATTTATAATACATTATATTAAAAACCAGCCCAGCAGAGACCACTCACAGATGCAAGTAGGATGACAGTATGCTATGGAAAAGATCAAGGTAATTAAAACAATCTCCAGAAAAATGATTCACGAGGAAACAGAGTAGGTTTTTAGCAATTAGGCACATCTGAACAACAAGGAAAAAAAATGATGAGAGAGAAAGCCCTTTCACAAATAATTTGATGCTAGATACAGCCTCTAATGATGCCATAGCCCACAGCAGCTGAGACGGCAGCTGCAACCCCAAATCATAGTTTCTATAGCTTGTAAATCCTATGTGTAAATTCCAGGACACAAATAATACTTGAAATAGTTTCACTGTTGGTCCAAAGGAGTCAAAAAGAGCACAGTTAAAAGAAAGCTAGGAGATCACCTAGATTAAAAATACTCATTTTGTGGATGGGGAAGCCAAGGTTCAGAAGGCAGCTCTTGTGGGTATACACAGTTAGCAAATGTAAAGCTGAGAACGAAACCACCTTCCCTACCTCCTGCTTTCGCAGTGTTCCATTTTCTGAAACAATGCATATAGCATGTCACTCAAGGAAAAAGGAAACTTTATGCTGTTGTGAATATAAAATTTTTAGAGAAGAAAATCTAAATAAGAAGAAAAAAGGAAGTAGAATAGCTTATTCCTCCTTATTAATTGATAAGAAGGATTCTGCTGAAAATGCATGTCATTTGTAATTTTCATCTTCCACTATGCCACTATGTTATTCTTTACCTCAGAGCAGAAAATGTTTCAAATATTTAATAAATGAAGCTAATTATTCAGAAATAGCTGAGTCTCTAATACAATGTCTAAGAGAATTCATTTCTTGAACATTTCTTTGTTTCCAGTGTGAATCCCAAGAAGATAAAACAGCAGATGGTTTTAGAGAAAGAAAATAACCCTACCTTTATTTTCAGATCTGCACTTGACTCAGGAAATAAGTTAATTATTAAAATAATTTCATTTTTTAAAAGCAAATGTAATCATTTCTTCTTTATTCCAAATGTATGCTTTGCTTAGGAATAGAGATGTCATTCTATTTGAAGAACTGTTTGAGTTCAGAATTACCTCAGGGCAATGTATTATTGATAAATCCATTTTCTTACATAATCATCACTTCACATGTACAACATTTCACAGGATTCCATCTGTAACCTTGACATGGTTTTCCTAGGCAAGGATAGTAAGTTCCATGTTGCCCAGAAAAAGCAACCTTATTCTGATGGGTTAGCTTTTGTAGTCAAAACTCCAAAGCAATTTGACAAGATTTTCTCACAGAAAACACACAATTACAATTACTTTTAGCTGTAAGGCCTGCAACATTTTTAAGACTCATATGCTTGTCTGTATACAAAATTTACATAAATTTAAAGGACCTCTATTCAGAAGTATAAGGTCCACATCATAGAAATGAATCTGGAGAGTACGACCAAATGACAATACCAAGGTTTATTTAAATGTTCTTGGTCTCCACATTCATTTATATTCTGATGACAGAGGAGTCAGCTAAGGATCTTTATCTCTAATATGCTTCAGTAAAGCAGTATTGTGCTTTTTTCCTTCCTTTTTTATTGCTAAGGGTTGGTTGGTTGGTTTTTGATTCATTTTATTTTTTTTCTTTTATGTGTATTTGGGGTTTATTTCCACAGTAGGAGGGGGAAAAAAGCCTATGCCAGCTAACATGAGGTAAGAATAATACATGGTGTACTATAGCAAAATATTCAGGAATTTCTCAAGTATTTGAAAAAACACATACCATACCAATTTAAAAAAAAAAAAAAAAGCTGGTTTCACAAAAAGACATAGTCTTCTGAACCCATCCAATTGGCAGGAATCTCTATGTGCATTCCTGGAGCCTGGGACAGCACGAACATTTCCTTTCAGCCTAATAGGCTCTGAGCCCCATCCTTTGTCTGCTGATTAACTGCTCTGTTCATTGACCAAATCACTAATTGCGTGTTCCTTATAGTTATCCTCCATTACTGTAAGAATTAATGAGACACAATTACAGCTCCCAGAAATCTCAGGCCTCGCCAATTGCATAGCACTCCAAGTGAATTTGAACTCTTGAAGAGCAAAGAGGAAAAAAACTAGTCAATTGTTCACAGGAATCAGAATGTTTTTTTGTTGTCGCTGTTTTTAAATTTTATACTTATTTGAAGTCGTTTCATAATTAGGCCTAGGAGGTAAATGTAAAAGAGAGAAAGAATGAATGAAAGACTTGGGAACTCAGCTTTCACTGAGAAATCATGATGGATGCAAAGAAGCATGTACAATTCAGGTGTAAGAAAAACTTGGGAAACAGAATGAACACAAAATCAAGGCTATGAATAGTACCTAAAACCAATAACAAATCAGCTTTCTAAATAGAACACATTTTACAAAGAAACACATTGTAAGAACATTCTTTTAATCTTCCTCACATAAATGGTATTTTTGAGCAAAATCCTGAGTTGTGTTAATATTCCTCAACTCATAGAATTTGATGTTTATTAGAGTCATGGCTTATTTGACAAGATTTATGGAAGAATTATGAGTAGCTGAAGAAGGAATAGCTCTTTAACTGTATAGCCGGGGAAGAGGAGTAATTTTCCCTTCTATCAAACCTTTTAAAAGAGAAAAAAAAATTGATTTTTAGTATGAAAATAATCCCATCACACTTTAAATTACAATTATTACAAACTCTTTGTTGGTTTTGCCAATCTTGGCTTTTTTGTGTGTGTTGTGACTTTTTCTCATGCACTTCTGTTAATGTTACTTTATTACTAGTCTGACAAAAAGTACCATTTTAATCCTATTTTCCCTAAAAATAAGGATATAGTTTTCACACACACACACACACACACACACACACACACGGATAGAGAATAGATAGATGATAGAAAGATAGATGAGAGAGCTGTTAGCCAGAGAGAGATAACAGCTAACTAGACAGACAGATAGAAATTAGGGTCTAGATCTCAGGATTGAACACACAATCTTTTTCAAACCTCAACCAAACACAAAGACTATACTTTGTATATTCATGTGGCACGTAGGCAGGCATGAAAAAGAATCTTATGTTTTCAGATAGAAGTCTGAAGACACTATATACAAATAAATGAAACATTTCCAGGTATATGAAAAAGTACCTGGAGGCAAGATCATGAAAAACCTTCAAAATCCTTCTCAAGGTAGATGAGTCCCCATGTGGTTGATAGAATAGTTAGGAAGGCTTAAACAACTCCTCAGAGCAATAGAAAATCACATGTTAAATTTCTAAACATTTTTCAGAAGCCAAAAGAAAAAGCCTCTATCTTTGTGTTTCAATTAAAAATATTGCTATAGAAAGTAGAAGAGGGCTAGAATAAATGCTGCACAGGTGCTTCTCAAACAAGTGACCGCTGGGGCTCTCAGCAGAGTATTGTGTCTCTACACATCCTGTCCATTCCATTAAGGCTGTGTCTACCTATCTCCTTCCTCCCTTGTAGAATTCTCTCACCCTCTCTGCCTCTCAAATCTTATCCATGCTTCAAGGACAGTTCCTTTACCCATCTACCTTTCAACCTCATCCTCCCATCAAATAAAATGTTTTTCTTCTCTGACATCCCAAGGCACATAATCACTTGTACCAACTTGTACCAAACATATATCACTTAATCATATGCAATATCAACTTTTCTGTGAATAAATGCCTGAGTCTCCATCTAGACTGCAAATTATCTGAAGAAAGTTGAGATAACTTCTCCCAGTTCCTCTCCTAATGCCTTTCATTTCAGGGACACTTAGGGGGGCCCCATCTACCTTGTTGGAACTTAACAAACATCTCAGGAATAAATGAATCCATGAACAAATGAATTAATACAGAAAAGAGCAATTGGGGTGAAAAAGTATATAATAAGAAACAAAAAATGGAAAGGAGACTAGACTTCGGGTGGTGAATACACAATAAAGTATATAGATGTCATATTACAAAATTGTACACCTGAAATTTATATAATGCTATTAACCAGTATTACCACCAACAAATCCAATAAAAAAGGAAATAAGAAAGAGGAGTAATTTGACATGCTAAGTGGTTTAGGAACCGATGTACAGGAGCTTGGCCCAAAGTTAGGGCAGAGACCGAGGACAGGACCCAGTGTCTTCCTCGGGTTTTTTTATGAGAATATGCTTCAGTGAGCATGGGCTCTGGAATGACTTTGAGGAAGGAAAGGCTGCCTCTGGAGTTCTAGAGACACAGAGACCTGTTATAGGTAGAAAACAACCAAGTGAATGAATTAGTTGAGCAGTTGTAATTGATGAGAGATGAGCTGTAGGAACTGAGGTAGAGATTTAGAACAAAGTTTCAATATTTATTGACATGGAAATGGGGGATTGGCCAATGCAAACATCCAAGGAGACTGCTTATCTTCTTGTCTAAGTTAAGAACTAATGAGGGTGAGGCCCCAAATATGTCCTTCCCTTGCTCTTTAAGTGTGCATGACCTGGAGGAAATGATACTGTGAAAGGAGTACAGAGTTGCAAATGAATTTGAATTTGAGCACAGAAGGAGAGGTGGAACAAGCTGCCTAAGCTATGGGCAAGGAAACACTGACCCCATAAACATACTAGATTCTTACCAGATTCAAATAGTCTTCAAACAGCTGCAGATACTGGTTTTCAGTGCTGGAACCATATTAAGAAACTGAAGTACAGACTAACAAAGAGGATAGTGTATCTCAATTTTCTCACAAAACACAAATATGCACATAGTTATTCAATCTAAATAGAAATAATAATCTTAAATAAACCTGAAACTTAAAGAAATTTCTATGAAGAGAGGGAAAAACAAAATGAGTAAATTATATCTTGACAAGCACATTGAAAAGTGCAGCAATTAGGGCCAAGCAGATTCATAAAGAGGACAACAAATTTTGAAGAGAGAAGTGACACAACTACACAAAGCCAAACATACAGACATTTTGGTAGTGTATAGATCATAAAACTAAATTTTCACCATACATCCAGATGTTCACCTTATTGTCAACATCATCAAATTAAGATTTCATAACTCTAGAGATGTTATGTTAGTATCGGGTAAACTTTCAGATGGATTCAGCTTTATCAAGTTATGATTTTCACCTAGACTCACCAGCTACAGGAATCCATGAACACCATCAACCAAAACCCAGAAAAATACCAATTACATCACTTTGTCTAGTTAAGGTGGCAAAATAGGTAAACGCTGTGCTTGCCTCCTCTCACAACCACATCAAAATTACAACTAAACTACAGAACAACCATCATTGAGAGTTGCCTGAGGTCTGATGGAACAGACGTCTTACAATTGGGGATATGCATAAGAGGACACCTTGAGACCAGTAGGAGTGGAGACATGAAACTAGATGGTACCACACCCCTATGTGGTAGTTCAAAATTGGGAGGGATATCTCCACTGCAGAGTACCTACAAGAAGATCAAGGGGCATAACACCAGGCTCCCCAACCCAGGGTTTCAGTGCCAGAAAGAGAAGATCCCACAACATCTGGCTATGAAAACCAGCAAAGTTTGTGGCTGAGCAAGAAAAAGGGCGGCTGGAGTCACAGTCATTCCTCCTAAGGAGCCTTAGGATTTGAATCTGGTTAGAGTAGGGATTCAGTTTTCCCTTGCTCACAGATAAGGCAGCTTGTTCCACCTCTCCTTCTGTACTCAAGTTCAAGCTCATTTGCAATTCACTAACTCTTTTATTCTGAGCTCCAGCACTGGAGGGCAGCTCTATAAGCACCAGCAATGATGTTCAAAGAGGGACTTGTCTGGGTTCAAGGCAAGGGCTGAAGGGGCAACTTTCTCCCAGACTGGCAGAAGCCATTGTTTCTTTATTGAGCCCTTCTGGTGTACATGTCTCAATCTACCTGACTAATACTGATTGTCCTGCTCTAGTGATTCCTTGTTACCCCACCCCATCCAACTTGCAGGCCCATATAAGCCTCTTCCAGCAACTTTTCTATACAAATGGTCTATCTTGGTTCATGCTATGGACTTTCCTAAAATCTTGAATAAGTTCACAAAACCCAAACAGGCACTATCTGACCTTGGCACGACCAGCACCTTTTGCTGAGCAGCCCTAACCCAACACTAGCAGCAGTTGGCCTCTGTTCACAACTTGACCTCTCAAGGCACCTCTAAGCCCCACATGGGTGGTGGCCATGAAGGATTCTTTGGAGACTCCTTTCAGTTGGCCTCAAGTAGTACACAGGTTGTGGCTGAACTTGGCCTGTAGTGGGTCCCCTTCCAGGAGGCTCTAGAAGTATCCCCAGTGGCTGTTTTGGATCGAGCTGGAGCAACACCCAAGGCTGTATCCAAAAATGATACACTCAAAGGGAAGACACCAGAGGCCTGCTAAAGTGAATCCAGCTTTATAGGATTAGCCCCTCATTGGCCAGTCTCCACAACCACTCAACCCAAGAATCAATTTCTCCCTTTGACATGCAAAAAGCAACTAAGGCTCAGCTACAACAGGAGAGCACACACAACTTATACAAGGGACAAACCTGGAGCACCCAGCTCAGGTAACCAGGGAAGACTGTGCCACTGGGATCCATGGAACACCTAATACATAAGGCCACCAAGAAGAGGAGACTTAGAATCCCTACCTAATATATAGAAACAAACATAAGAAGGAAACCAAAATGGGGAGACAAAGAAACATGTCCCAAATAAAAGAACAAAATAAAGCTCCACAAAAAGAACTTAACAAAATGGAGAAAAGTAAATTCTACCAGATGCAGAGTTCAAAACACTGGTTATAAGGATGTTCAATGAACTTAAGAGAAAAGTAGATGAACTCAGTGAGAACTTTAACAAAGAGAAAACATTAAAATGGAGATTAAAAAAAAAACTTTAAAATGTACTAGTCAAAAATGAATAATACAACAACTGAAATGAAGAATACATTAGAGGGAATCAAGAGTAGATCAGATGAAGCAGAGGATCAAATCAGCAATTTGGAAAATAAGGTAGCAGAAAACATCCAACCACAACAAGAAGCAAAAAGAATCAAAACATGAGGATAGTTTAAGGGGACTCTGGGCCAATATCGAGTGTAACAATATTCACATTATAGGTAGGTGTACCAGAAGGAGAAAAGAGAGAGCAAGGAATATAAAATCTATTTGAAGAAATATCAACTGAAAACATCCCCAACCTGGTGAAATAAATAGGCATACAAGTCCAGGAAATGTAGAGTCTCAAACAAGATGAACCCAAAGAAGCCCACACCAAGACACAATTAAAATACCAAAGGTTAAAGACAAAGAAAGACCTTTAAGAGCAGCAAGAGAAAAGCAGTTAGTTACCTACAACGAGCTCCCATAAAACTGTCAGCTGATTTCTCAATAGAATCTTTGCAGGTCAGAAGGAGCTCACACAAAATTATCAAAGTGGTAAAAAGCGAGGCTCTAAAACCAAGATTACTCTATCTAGCAAAGCTATCATTTAGAATTGAAGGACAAAAAAAGAGCTTCTCAAACAAGAAAAAACTAAAGGAGTTCATCACCACCAAGCCGATGTTATAGGAAATGTTGGAGGGACTTAAGAAGAAGAAAAGAGAAAAAAGAGAGAGAAAATATGTAAATAATAACTACATATCTATTAACAGTTACTTTGAATGTAAATGGAATAGGTGCTCCCGACAAAAGATTGGGTAGCTGAATGGATAAGAAAACAAGACCCTTTCATATGCTGCCTACTAGAGATTCACTTCAGATTGAAAGATACACACAGACTGAAAGTAAAGGGATGAAAAAAGACATTTAATGAAAAGGGAAACAAAAGAAGAAAAGCTGGGGTAACAATACTTATAGCCAACAAAATAGATTTTAAAATAAAGGCTATAACAAGAGACAAAGAAGGACCCAGTTATCCCACTTCCGCGTATATATCTGAAGAAACCCAAAATACCACTTTGAAGGGACATGTGCATCCATGTGTTTATTGCTGCATTATTTACAATAACCAAGATATAGAGGCAACTTCAGTGTCCATCAGTGGACGAATGGATAAAGAAGAGATGGTACACTTATACAATGGAATTTTACAAAGCCAGTACAATATTTTACAAAGAATGAAATCTTGCCATCTGCAATAACATGGATGGATATAAATGGTATTATGCTGAGTAGAGTAAGTAACACAGAGAAAGACAAATGCCACTTACATGTGGAATCTAAAGAACAAAATAAACAAAACAGAAACAAACTTATATAGAAAGAGAATGTTTTGAGGGTTGCCAGATGACAGGGGTTGTGGGGTGGGTGAAAGGGGAAAGGGATTAAGAAGTACAAATTGGTAGTTATAAATAGCCATGAGAATGTAAAGTATATATAAGCAATATAGTCAATAACATTGTAATAATTATTTATGGTATCAGAGGGATACTAGATTTATTGGGGTGATCACTTCATAAGTTATGTAAATGTCTAATTACTATGTTGTATATGAGAGAGAAAGAGAGAGAGAATTGCTAATAACAAAGAACACAAATAGTATGGTCATAACAATCTGTGAAGAGAGAATGTTCTTCAAAAGCCACTAGCAGAGATTTTCAATGCTATGAAAATATTTTAAAGACTGCAGTCTGCCAGCCTCAAAAGGCCTTTAACAACATTGGAAACTTACTCTGCACAGGTGTCCTACTTCATGGAGTCATCACTCCAACCCGACCCCTTAAATCCAAACTTGCCCACTTGCCAAAATGCAAGAAACTCTAGGAAATCATTTTCCCATGTATTAAAAAGTATATTTCTTCCCACTTACTGCTACCCTCCCATTTCTTCTGGTCTTCCTTACCATTGTTTCCACAATATTCTCTGGACCATTTATTTCTTTGTAAATAAACTATCTTTACCCTCAATCTGTTGTATCTTGGTCCCTTCTTCCCTTCAGGTGATGGATCCTATCTACTTTATACCATTCCTCTTCTTTCTAGTCATCTACGAATCCAACAACCATATCATCACAGTCAACCTCCCCCCACTACACACACACACACACACACACACGCACGCACACACACACACACATTGATTTATTAAGGATTTTGACATGGTTCAATCTTCAATCTCATTTCCATCCCAATCATGTTTCCACCACTATGTTTGCTTGGCATCAGTATTCATATGGAGTAGTTCCATCTTCAGTTAAGATGCAAATAGTCATGAAAGACCTTCACTCCTGTTATAAAAAGAAGACAGATAAACTAAAAGCATATCATTAATAATTAGTTGGTCCAAAGTCATCTAAATGAACTAATTTCAGAGAGGAGCGAGGCGTTCATAGAAAAGCAAAGCTCAGCAGTTGCTTTCATATTTGGGACTGGATATTGCCTTCTCTGGTATGAGGCAACAAAGATGAAGTCTTGTCATAAAATGAAAAGATTTTTCCAGGCTGAAGGGAAGCAACTCAAACTTTAAAGAATGATTGGAGCTGGCAAAACAGATTGAATTCTTGGAGAGTCCCATACACAAAGTAAGTCTGTTGGTCTAACAATTTTATCCTGCAGGAACACTGCAGGTCATAGAAGTAAAACTGGAAACTAGAAAGAGATTTTAACAGTTTTTTTCAGGGCTTATGTTCCAGGGCTTGCTACTATTGAATTTAGAGGTAAACTAAACCTAACTAAAGATGGAACCCAACTTCCTGCCAACTTAAATCCTGATTATATCAGCAAGATAAATCTATGGTGGCAGGGGGAGTTGTGAGTTAAACTGAAGGGCAAAGAGAGATCTCTATAATCTCATTTAAAACCAAAGGAAAACTGAATAAAATTGTGGCTAATCTCCAGCTCAGCTTGACTCACACTAGGATCTGAATGGTCATCTCCTTACCCTAACGGCTTCACAGAGGAAATGGAATAAATCCTCTATCTGGAAAAAATAAAACCAAACAAAAAGTATCTAGTTTAATCTCCACTGTTCTTTATTTAAAAAATGCCCAGCAAGCATTTAAAAATTTAAGTCATGAGGGGGTGGCTCCATGGTGTAGTAGTGAACACGTCTGCTTTACATGCAGAAGGTCCTGGGTTCGCGCCCCAGGTGGAGCCACAGACCATACCCCAGATGCTCCAGACCCCAAGGCCCCAGGTGCATGCTGCAAGAATGTGGGAGGAGATGCCCCGCCTTCAGAGATCCAGTTCTTAAGGGAAAATGGAAACATTCATAGCTCAGGAATGGAAGTGGTGGGAGGAGGGGGAATGAAAGAGGGGGCAAAAAATTTAAATCATGAAAATAAGCAGGAAATTGACTAATATTCAAAAGGCAGACCCATAACTAACCCAGCTGATGTAAATAGCCAACAAGGATTTTAGAAAGAAAATATCATAAGTGCTAAAGAATTTAGAGGAAAACGTGGATCAAATGAATGCACAGATAGGAAATTTCATCACAGAATTAGAAGTTTTTCAAATATTAAATAAAAATTCATACTGAAAGATACAATATCCAAGGTGAATAATTAGGGGGGTAAACTAACAATAGACTGACACAAAGAGGATGTCAAATATGGATGATTTAAAAATACCCAAATTGAAACATAAGTTTAAAAAATGAAAAAATTAAATAGAACATAAGAGATCTCTAGGATAATACCATAATACTTGTAATTAGGGTCCCAGAAAAAGAGGAAAGAGAGAATAGGGCAGAATAAATATTATCCAAACATTTTTCAAAATTTATGAATGACCCCTCAAATTCAGGCAAGATTTAAACAAAAGAAAAAGAAGAAAACAAAAAGCACCTAGGCACATTATAATCAAATTGCTAAACCTCAGAGAAGAAAAATATGGAATGAATCTTCAATGTGCTTTAAAAAAAATTATCAACTTATAATTCTATATCCAGTGAAAATATTCTTTAACATCCATATGAAAAATACAGCCAACATCTTTCAAAATTTCTAAATCTCTTGTCAGCAACTCCCTTCTATGATCACACCAACTTCGGCCTCCCATAATGGAATTATTTCTAAAATTTTAAATTCCAGTAAATCAGTCTCTACTTACAGCAGGCTTTTCTTTGAACATGCTCATTTCTTTATTCTTACTACACTTGTTTCTCTCTACTGATTCCTTCATCATCAATTTCAAATAGTCTTAAGATATTTCCATCATACAAAAGAAAAGAAAAACATAGTTGATACTGTATCTCCTTCTAAATAAAACCCTTTTTTTACCATTTCTTAGAGCCAAGTTTTCAAAAGGATAATCTGTAGGTGCTGCATTTATCTCCTGCAACTTTCCTGTCCAACCTATAGAAATGTGGCATGCTGTCAAACTGAATTTGTACTTTCTTACGACATCCTAATCTTTCTATGGCATTTAACCCTGTTGACCACTCTTTTCTAAGAATTTTCTCCTCCTTTGGCTGTCACTTCTGGCTCTCCTCTTGAATTTAATAAATCTTTTTCAGTATCCTTTATAATATTTACTTTCCCTTATATCTTCTTTTTCCCTAGCTAAGTGTTCTGGGTCTGGAAGTATGCCTCCTGCTCTAAGATCCTACGATTTTAACAAGGTTGGTAATAAAAGATCATGCGTCATTTGTCTATACATGAATGTTTGAAAATAGTAATGATTTTACTGTTAGAAAATAAAAATGACTATTTCTGCTGCAGCGAATACCAGTAATTAAGTAAATCACAGGGGGTAATAACTTAATTTACTTTGAAAATGATTCTCTAAATTTGAGAAGGAAGAGAAGTAAAAAAAGTATTTTTACATTCTTATTCACTCAGCAGCTATAATAACAAAAATTATAGTTTCTATTTAAATTAAATCATTTTTAGATTATTCTTCAATTACTGTGCTTTAGGACATCCATGAGAATAATACTGGAATTCCTTTGAATTAAGGTTTTTTTCTGTACTCACATATATTAAAAATATTAGTCTTCATGTCCTGTGGCCACGTATAAAGAAATAACTCATTCCAATTTCCTGTGTTTTACTTGTTATATAAGAATTTTTTTCAGTGTTCTATTGCCACAAAAATGTTGCATGACAATCAAAATATCAGTGACCTACAGAAATAAATATTTATTTTTGCTCACAGTTATATAGATTGGCTGATGATTCTGCTGTATCACTCAAGAATTTACTCTGTGGATAGGTTGACTGGGAGCTAGCTATTCTAGGATGGTCTCAGCAGGGAAAACTCAGCTCTTCATGTGCTTTCTCATCCTTTAGCAGGCTAGCCCAGGTTTATTCTCATTGCAGGGACAAGTACCAAGAAGCCAATTAAAAATGGACAAAGCTTCGTAAGGCCTAGGTTCAGGAGTGGTACATGATCACTTCTGCCACATTCTGTTGGCCAGAATGAGTCACAAAGCAGACCAGACTCAAGGATGGGGAGGTAGAGTCTATCTCTCACTGGAAGTAGCTGGAAGATTCATGTTGCCAAGGGTCTAGATACAAGGAGGAGTGGAAAATAGGGGTCATTTATGTAATCAATCTATCACAGTGTTCAAATTTATTTTGTACTTTGACTTGCTTTACAGTTACAGATATGCACTGAATGATGTTACCAAGAAATTTGTTCTTTTATATTATTTGCTACACAAACACACACATCAAATAGATGCTATAGAAATAATATAGATATATAGATATACATATATAGATATATACTACATTGACAAGAAATACTTTATTTCAAGATTTAATTATGACCTCAAAAATACAGGGTTGCATAATTTTTTCCAAGTACCTTAGAAAAGTACTCACTTCAAGCATCAGTACTTAATTCATAATACTTGGTGACATTCAGGTACCTGAGTAAACACAGAACTTATCTTAATGCCAAGACAGTGCTAAGAGTTAACCTTGCAAGCTGGATCATGCTTGTCATTTCATCATTACTACTACAGCATTTATGACTCCTATAGCATACAGAAGAAGAATCAAGGCAATTCTGAGCCAACAGTCTAACAACATCACAGAGATGGCATCTCTTCTATCACAATCAGGTAGAATGTACATCACAAGAGGGAGGGGAACTTAATATTTTTTGCATATTCTATTCCTAGGTTGTTTACATCATCAGCTGGGAAGAGAGAAATTGTCATTATGGACAAGTAGATGTGGGATTGTTTACAAATCAAACATTTAGATGTCTCTTTCTGGAAGATTTTTTCATTTCCCCAGGAAATGTTTAGTCCCAGTTTAACGATGGAGACAGACATTAAAATTACACTTTTGTGACCATAGCTGTGTATGTGTATGTAGAGGTAGGTAGTATATTTTTGTGTTTGTGCATGCTGTGTATAGAGAGAGAGCTCACACACACACACACATACTAGCTATATAAAGTTTTACTTTTTCACACAAGTGGTAGAATACTACTGTATTCTAAAAACATTTCTACTGGGCTCAAGTACACTATATTTATTTGAACAAATATATCCCTTATATAACCACTTTAATATCATTTTCAATGCATATGTGATAAAAATACATTTAACTTTTCTGAAAAAATCAGAATGGATTCTGAAATGTATTCAGAAATATATTCAAAATGTATTCAGAAAAAATATTATTATGTATCTTCAGTAACTGTATAGTCGTATATAGAAGTGAATATGGTTTCTTCTTTCCTCCTTTGACTTAAAATAATTTTTCTTTAATCATTCTCTATTTAATGTTATGATTTATATAAGCTTGCTGCTGTTTAAATGTCCTAGTGTTAGACACAAGAAAGATGATTAAAACCATATTGGATTCACTCAGGCCCAGCAATAATTTTTCTGTGTTTTTGGTCAGTTACTGTGTGCTACAACTGCCAAAGGAATAGAGTGGTGGCCTTGCATCACTCATTCCCATGGCAAATGCCCACTCAGGCACTATTAGACCAATAAGTTCTCCTGAGACTCAACAGGGTAGACTGACTCTCTGTTCCCCACAACCTAAAAGGCCCTAATCACTAACATTTCTCACAAACAAGTCCTTCTCTCCGTTCCCTGCACAGAAGTCTTGACTCATGGTTATAGTGCCCCTTACCTTGATTACTACAAGCTTTGAAATTAGTGCTTCTGCCTCTGTTCTTATTCGCAACAAGCCACATTTCCAATAATGTCACCCTCCTGCCTAATGCTCTTCAGTGGCTCCAAGGCCACCACTTCCCAGGCACCAACACAAGATGAACATGAAAGGGCAAATTATGAGGGGCTTTGTATATCAGACTGTGATTTGACTTGAGGGGCAAAGACTGTAGCGTCACGATCAGATTCACAGTCCTATGGAGAATAATTGGGAATGAGAGACATTTAAATACTTTTTGGTCAAAGTGATTCATGGCTTACAGTTTCCAAATCCCTGGAATTCCATGAATTTTGTATCCTCATTAGGACTTAGGGTGGGGGAACTCACATGAAATATCTGCATCACATATATAAAGTATACTTGAAAAAAAAAATGGAGAATGGGAACATCTCAGTTAGGAGGCTACTACCAATAGTTGAAGTTCATCCATGTGGCAAACATTCATATCTAGTATGTGCCAGGCATTGTTGTGGACACTAGGAGAGGGGAATGGCAACAGGGGTGATGGTGATGGCGGTAGTGATAGAAGTGACCAATGGTACTGCTGGTGGTAGTGGTGGTGATGATAGTGTTGTGGAGGGGGTAGAAATAATATTGATAGTGGTTATAGCGATGATTGTAGTGGTACTGGTGGTGGTGGTAATAATGGTCTGGTGGAGGTGGCAGCAATCATGATAGTGATGGAAGTTTATTCTTGTGGTAATAATGGAGGTGGTAATAATACCTACTTTTATGTAAATTTGTCCTTGTGCCAGATATTTGACTCATTTGATGCTCACAACAACTCAATTAGATAGATGCTATATTATCCTCCATTGTATGTGTGAGAAAATTGACAATTGACCAATAAAGATTAAAATAGAATAACATCATAGGGAGTAACTTTAGATTGGGTAGCCAGTAAAGGCCTTTTTTAAACTAAAAGCAAAATGACAAATACCCACTATGCAAAGTTCAAATGAGGTGAGAGAAGAGTTATTTGGGAAGGAGAAGCATTCCAGGCAGAGATAAGCAGGGCAAAGGCCCTAGAAAGTGTACGAGTCTGGTGAATCTAAAAACCCTGAAACCCAGTGATGCTTGAGTCACCAGAAAACTTCAGTTAGTCACAAGCTGAGGTTGTGACAATGTCCAGGGTCCAAGTGAGCAATGACCAGAGCAGTAGGAATGGGACTGTGAAAGGGGGTGTGAACCTGAGAGATTGTGGAAATAGAATCACCAGGGTTTGGTTGGTACATGGATCAGGAAAGCGAGTGAGGCCAAATAGCTCTCATACACCATATACATAGCAAAACACTGGCTTCTACCACTATCACCTTCATATTTTATACAAATAATATCTCTCTCATGCCTCTAAACAGCCTCTTATGTTAGGTCCTATATGCCCACTTTTTTTCCTAAAGATACTATGATCACACAGCTAGTAAGTAGTAAAGCAGATGTAATACCATATATCTAATTCCAATCTTTTTTCAATAATAGCAATTTAGAAAAAAAATTTAGAGACTTAAGCCATTTTTACATGTGGTCCTTTGTCGGGGGCTATTTTGACTAAGATGGCTGCCAGGCGGAAAATGGCTGCTCAGCAGAGCTCCCCGCCAAGGCCACGTAAGCCTCCTGGATGCATCTGCCTCGCTTCCCGCCGAAGGGACTTTTCGCGGGTCTTTTCGCCAGGCCCCTTTGGGTTACACAGTATCTCCTGACTGCCTCTGGCCAATCAGCCCCGCTAATGCAACATCACCCAATCACACCCTATATAAACCTGCAGCGAGCCTTAATAAACGAGACTTGATCAGAAAGCCTGTCTTGTCTCCATTCTTTGCGTCGTCTTGTCTCCCTCCCTTCCCCGTTCTGTCTTAGGGTCCCTGTTGACTGTCCCGCGGGCCGGGACAGTCCTTACAGAGGACTATATCCTTCTAACTTCTTTAAATTCTGCCACTGATTCATAATCACTAAAGTCAAATGAATTTTTAAGCAATAAATGTGAATACTAGAATAATTTATATTTTTAGACAGATGTGAATTATCATAATTTAAACATATCAAAAATAGAAATCAACATTTTACTGAAAATATCTTTATTACAATGCCATAAGAATTTATCCATAATGAGATATATATACACATTTCTTTAAAATAGATTATCACAGTCAATTTAAATCAGACTAAGTAAATAATCACAGGTATGTCTAAGGATATAATGCATTGAAATTTTCCCTGCATCATTGTTTACAATTATTAACAACAACAACAAAAAATGGAACAACCCAAATGCCCAATAAAATGATCCTGGTTCAATAAATAATGGGTTTTTTGCAAAACTAAATTATTATTATGATATGGAATAATACCTAATGACGTGAAAAGATAGTAACCATATAGTAATTGAATATAGAAGATTATAAAAAATAGCTACAGCATGATCCAATATTTGCTACCATTAGCATGCAGAATGGCTAAGTGGCTGGGCATCTAGCCAAAATTGAATAGAGTTACACCTGAGTAATTGGATTATGGATAGTATATGTGCGTGTGTGTGTGTGTGTGTGTGTGTGAGATTATATATATATATATATAATATATTTATGTTTATCCAAATTTTATAAATGTTATAAAGGACATATATTTCACTCTATAAAAATAAATAAAAATAAAAGCTTTTAAAAAATACATCGTTTTACTACAGATTAATAATATAAAGAAACTGAAGTATGGGGAGGCTCCAGAATATCTACAAAGTTGCACAACAAGATGAGCAAAAAAGTCAGGATTGAAATCCTTAGTCTCTAAATCTCCGGTTGGACTTTTAGCCAAAATACAAAATATTATACTCTTTATATAAAAAACTAATTGAATTTGTTTAAACAGTGTTGAATTCTACTTCAGTTAAGTCTCTTTCCTTCATTTGTGTATATTTAAAACAACTTCAATTAAAACGAAACAGAAAAAATGTTAAAAGCTTTTCTTACTGTGAAAGCAATCAAAATGTAAACAATGTGAAAGAGGCTTTCAATTAGCTTAATCTAAACAAACAAAAAAATTAAGAATTCATCCTTGTTTCACTTTTTCTCCAGAAGATAGACGCATAATTAAACTTTTCACCTTTCCAAATCGCTAACTCTGTATCCTGCAGAGTAGGTGTTTCTGTCCAGACATTCTGACTTGGAATTATGCATAAAGCAGGAGTTCCTGAATGAAATTTACAGCTAAATTTAACCAGGCATATTTTAATAAGATTAGCATAGCTTTGTCTTCAACATTAAGTACCTTACAATTAACTGAATTTAGACAGCATATGGCTTCATCAGAAACGAGATTTGAATCCTTAATTTTCATATTTATTGATATTGCATATGGAAGGAAGTCTGAGTAAAGATTCCAGTGACTGCCCTAAAGAGATTTCAGGGAGGAGTGTGTTAACCTTTTAGACACAGAATTTCACCTAGTCAGTGCTGACTTGTAGAAATAATCACCATGGCTTTTGCTGGGGGTTGGGGAGCGGGGCAAGAATTAAATACAAATGCCTAGATTTTACAACTATGGATACTCTATATAGACAGACAGGAACTCAAAATGTGTGAATGAGAACATGACAACAGGTAGAGCTGTCCCCTCCTGGAAACACCTATAAAAGAACACTTCAGAACCTATTGTCTTCATTATAATCAAATGACCAGATAAAGACCCTCAAGTGTAAACAAATCAATGTATTTTGTTTTCAATGAATTCAAAATTGTCCAATTGTCTTTAAAAAGACATTTCTACAATGTAACCACAAAAACACAATTTTTAATAAACTATATAAATCAGTCATGAGAGGCAGGAAAGATGGCCCTTTCGCATCTTCAAATTTTCCATCTTGGAAAGCATACTTTTAAGAAATCATCCAAGTAAGACTGAATATACATAGGCATTACCCATCAAGAATTACCTTGAAAGGGAGAAAATCAATTTGGCAAATTGCTCAGTTTCTCACTAGAAGCTGTGAACACAGCAGTTGGTCATTGAAGAGACCCCGTCTGTTTGCTGAAAGTAATGAGTGAAAGATGAAGCTTCCTCAGGTATAAGAACAGTCTCTTATTAAGGGGCCACAACCAAGAGAATGTATAGAACTCTCTCTCCTTCCTCCCCAAAACTAATTAGCTGCAATGCTGCACGTAAAAAAAAGAAACAAAAGAAAGGAAAAGAAAAAGAAAAAAGGAAAAATAGGAGGAAGTAAATAGAAGGGGAATTAAAGAGCTGCAAGTTATGACACACAAATAGCTGTATAAGATAATGAAAGGAGTTAAGAGAACATTAGAATCAATACTTCCTATGTATATAAATCTATACTCTTAACATGACATTGGATAAAATAGGCTTCTAAATATGAAACTATTGTCTACTAAAATCAAGCAGATAAATCATCTTTACTGAATCAAAATTCAGACCTCTTTAGAATAAACACTCTCTCGGAAACTAATTTGTCAGTATTAATTGAAACTTTTAGTGATAGAATTGATATAAACATAAACTCTTCATTTATTTGGACTAAAAATGTGGTTACAAGATAATCTCATTCACTTTTAGGAAAATTGAGAACTCAAAGCTAAATATTTATAGAACTTTCACTGTAACATCCAAATATTTAACAATAAATGAATTTATTAATAAGTAAAGTTTTATGTGTATATTAATATTTCACTGACATATAGGAAACATTTTGACAAATTACACTTTTTTGACTTTACTTGTCCAGATGTTTTTTGTCTGACCAATTAGTTTGCTTTCAATTGCTGTCAATAATTAATAGTCATCTTATAACTAATTTGCGAAGTGCTTTAAGTTTTCTGATTTTTAACTATTTTATCTAACGTACTTCATTGTTCACTAAATTTGAAGAAAATTTTAAATGTTAACAGCAAAATATTTTACACCTGCATCAGTTACAACATTATTTGTTCCAATAAGAATTTCCATACTTATAAAGAACATATGATACTCTAAAAGTTATAATCGAAATAGAAACTTCACGCAAATCCTGAACCAAGAAGCTTTATGGAAATCATCTATATGCCACATATCATAATTCATAGATGTGTCTGTATACAATTAGTGCCATTAGTTCTGTAATGTCAAACCAAAAAATCTAATAAGCTAACATTGGACAGCCCCTCCAAATGTAAAGCGATGGGCATAAGTGTAAATAAGCAGTGCACACTTGTTTTATCCTTGTGGCAAACTGGTCTTTTTTAGAGATCTAATAAATAATGTTTAATGTGTGTGTGTGTGTAGGTGTCTGTGTTCTATAGTAAAGCCATACATATATACACATAAGAAAAACAGAGCAGTAGGGAAGAGCACAGAATTTTAAAACCTGCAAGTTGACAGAGGTGAAAAATTATATTTGAAAATTTCCATTCAAGATAATAAATCAATAATATAAAGATACTAGGCAGAGATCCAAAAAATCAATAAGAAAATAAATAAAAAATTATCATCACTAGTAGTCTGTGGTTTCTGAAATAGTAATAACTGTTCTGAGTTTTTATTCTTAGTTGTTGCTTGTTTCCATTCTAATTGGTCAATAAAATGAAACATTACTTGCCCCGCTTTCTGTAAGTTACACCCGCATGCCAAAGGGATAACTTTGATACTTTGCCTGGCATTACTCCTTTCCTACAGAATCACATAGTAGTGGTATAGACAGAGAATAATGAAATGGTTAGTCAGTCCCTGTAGACAGTGACCTAACTTCATATACTACATGGTGGAAATATCAGAAATTATAGAAGATAAAGATTTTGACTGGAATGAACAGAAAACAGCAAAAATTTAATCTTTATTTGTGTCAGCCTCAAAATTATGATTCACTAGATTCTGACTGTTTCACAAAAGAGTAATTAACAACTAACTTCAGACTATGTTGAAATTATTTTGGGGAAAAAAATGATACCATAACATATTCCATGATATGTTTAGATAGGACTCCAAAACTACATAAACAGGAATTATGTTGGCTGGCACTTTGGGCATCATAATGACTAGGCTAGATGCTGTATTTTTAAGGGGATAAGTCCCAGAGAAGTTACTCTCACTTGGATCCAGTTTACTGACCATGACCCACTCCAACCAAGCAGAACATGGGATTGCAGGAAAATAAATAGAGAAGAAGAAAGTCTCTGTACAAATGCAATACCATATCCACAGTTATTCAAGCAAGTAAGACTGAATCCCAGTGCATGAGAATCACACTAAGTTCTTCCTTTTTCTAAGTTTAAATTTAAATTTTATTCATTTTTAAATAAACAATATGTAAATATATTAATTTTGTAAAGAATACAAATGATCCCCCAAAATGCAATGAAAGTTCCTATTGACCACCACTCAATCCTACTGTCTCCACAGACGTAGCTGCTATTATCAGCCTAGAGTGTGTACTTCTGAACAATTTATTATGTGTGTGCATGACATGATGTAGATGTATCTTCAGGAGTGTCAATTTGGGTGTATATCAAGAAGTATGAAATGTGTATGGTTGAACAACTGGCTTTTTTCATTTAAAAATATGTCTGTTAAGGGTTGTGTACATGAATTTATCACATTCTCTTTAACTGCTTTATGGTATTCAATACACAGTTTTTTATCATTTCTCAACTTGGGTCATTTCGGTAGTTTCCAATTTTCCTATACTGTAAAAAGAGACATTGAGAGAAACATCTGCATACATGCCTAACATACACTATGCACTTATGCCACATATGAAAGTGTTCCTCTAGCATAGACACCAAGAAGAGTGTGCAATTGACCCTTGAGCAACACAAGTTTGAACTATGTGAGTCCATCTGAATTTTTTTTCAATAAACACATTGGAAAAATTTTTGGAGATTTGTAGCAATTTGAAAAAACTTGCAGATGAACCACATAGTCAAAAATATGAAAAAAAAAATAAGAAAAAGTTAATGATGTCATGAATGTTTAAAATATGTGTAGATACTAGTCTATTTTATTAGTTACTATCATAAAATATACACAAAGCTATTATAAAAAGTTAAAATTTAGCAAAACTTATGCACATAAACACACTTCATACGTGGCATAATTTGCAGTAGAGAGAAACATAAGCAAAAGTACGATACAGTATTGTCATAACTGTGTGAAATTAACTGTAATACATACCATGCTACCATAATAATTTCATAGCTAGCTCCTGTTGCTATTGCAGTTAGTTCGTGTTGCAAGTATCCACCTAAACTGGTCTGTGATGCTCATCATCTCTGCATAAGTAGTTTGTCTCTCCAATAAATTGAGTATCACAGTCAAAAGTGATCTCTCGTCCTCAAATATATTTCATTGTGTTTAGTGCAATACCATAAACTTTGAATAACACTTTGGAATCCATACAAAGTGCCACTTATGATGCTGGTAATGTTCTCAAGTAGCAGAGAAAAGTCATGACATTACCATAAAAATTGCTTGATATGTACTGTAGATTGAGATCTGCTGCTGCAGTTGATCGCCATTTCAAGATAAATGAATCCAGCATAAAGACCATTGTAAAAAAAGAAAAGGAAATTTGTGAAGCAGCAGACTCTAAAACCTTGTACTTATTGTGAAATACCTTTTTACTTCCTACTGAAAATACAGCTTTAATGTGGGTACAGGATTGCTATAAGAAAGGCATCCCTAGAGACTCTAGTATAATTAGAGAAAAAGACAAGTCATTATATGGAAAGTTAAAGCAAAAATAAGGTGAAGAACCTAAAACTTGAGTATTTAATGCCAGCAAAGGATGGTTTGATAATTTTAAAAGAGGTTTGGCTTAAAAAATGTCAAGATAACAGAAGCAGCAGGCGCCATTAAGAAAATCATTGAAAGGAAAGGATATCTCCCAGAAGAGATTTTTAATGCAAACAAAAGCACCCTATTCTGAAAAAAATGTCACAAAGAACATTCATTAATGAAGAAAAGCAAGCATCAAGATTTAAGGCAGGAGGGGTAGGTTAACTCTACTGTTTTGTGCAAATGCAGTTGGTTTTATGATCAGGACTTCCTTATCTATAAAGCTGCAAACCCCTGAGCCATAAGAAAAAAAAAATCAGCCTTTTGGTTATACAACAAACAGGCCTAGACAAGAAGAATATTTTCTCTGAATTGCTTCTATTGATGCTCTGGCTCTAAAGTCAAGAAGTACCTTGCCAATAAGGGACTGACTTTTAAAGTTCTTTGATATTGGACAGTCTCCCTGGTCACTCAGAACCCCATAAGTTCAACAGCAAAGGTGTTAAAGTGGTCTACCTGCTCCCAAACACAATGTCTCTAATTCAGCTTCTAGATCACGGGGTCATAAGGACCTTAAAGGCCAATTACACAGAGTACTCTATGAAAACAATTGTCAAAGTTATGGAAGAGAACCCCAACAGAAAGAACATTATGAACATCTAGAAGCATTACACCATTGAAGATGCCATCGTTGCTACAGAAAGAGCAGTGAAAGCCAAAAGCCTGATACAATACATTCCTGCTGGAGAAAACTGTGTCCAGATGTTGTGCATGATTTCACAGGATTTGTGACAGAGTCAATTGAGAAAATCATTAAAGAGATTTGTGGATACAAAAATAAAGGTCATGGGTAGAGGGGTAAAGGCTTTCAAGATATAGATCTTGAAAAAATCCAAAAGCTAATAAATACTGCACCAGAGAAATTAACAGATGACTTGATGGAGATGAGTGCTTCTGAACCAGTGCCAGACAATGAGGGGAAAAAAGTAGAAGAAGCAATGCCAGAAAACAAATTGACATTAAAACAATCTGACTGAAGAGTTCCAATTACTCAAGACTGCTTTTGACTTATTTTACAACACAGACCCTTCTATGATCAGGCACTGAATCTACAGCAAATCGTGGAAGAAGAATTGGTACAGTATAGAAACAATTTCAAAGAAAAGAAAAAGCAAAAAAGACAGAAATTACAATGTATTTCTGTAAAGTTACACTGACTGCGCCTGCCTCTCCTGCCTCCCCTTCTACCTCCTTGACCTCTTCCACCTCTGCCACCTCTGAGACAGCAAGACCAACCCATTCTCCTCCTCCTTCTCCTCAGCCTACTCAATGTGAAAATGACAAGAATGAAGACCTTTATGATGATCCACTTCCACTTAATGAATAGTAAATAATCATCTGTCATATAATTAATAACTTATCTGCTATGTATGTGTCTTCATATGAAAATCTAATACTGTACAGCAAGAACTGTATGAGACTGTACATGTCATCATCGTCACCTAAGCATGAATCATGTAAAACATCATATATGAAAGTGAACACCATATCTTTAAATAGGCATAAGGCGAGTGATACTTAATACAAAATCAACAATGTGTTTGTTTTCCTACTATTTCATAATTTTGCTTTCCAAGACGTATATTACCATACAATATACCTTTCTCTCACATAATTGGAGAAACTGGATATCAGCCTATTATCACAGGAAAGTAGATTTTTAATGTAACAATATTTCCAATATTATGAATATGAGTATAATAATGTATGCCATAAAAATTTTATAACAATTAATTCATTACTGTACATGCTAGCCTACTATGAAGTAGTCATATTAATTACTCTAAGCTACCATAAAGTAATCATCCTGCTGCTTCTTCATTATCAAGGCTTGAATCGCAGTATTGATAAATACAAGATAGTACTATAAATGTATTTTCTCTTCCTTATGATTTTCTTAATAACATTTTTTCTCTAGTTTACTTTATTGTAAGAATATCATATATAACACATACAACATGTAAAATCTGTGTCGATCGACTATTTATGTTATCAGTAAGTATTCCTTCTGGTCAACAGTAGGCCATTAGTATGCAAGTTTGGGAGGAGTCAAAAATTATATGTGGATTTTTAACTGTGTCAGCAGTTCGTATCCCAACCCCCACATTGTTCAATGGTCAAAATATATACCATAGTATATGTTTTATACTATGGTAGATTATAAAAATGGACAAAATGTTATCTCTAGCTTTACATATATACTCTTTTGCAATATGACTTTCATCTCCTCCCATCATATAACTTGCTTTAGCCTGCAGGACATTAACAAACATAATACAAACAGAAGTTTGAAAAATGTGTGTGTATTGAGCTTGCTTTCTCTTGCTGTTCTTTGGAAGCCCAAGATCACTGTATAAAGAAGCCTGGGCTAGACTGTGGGGAGCAGAGGCAAGATGTTCCATCTGAGTCCCACCCAGATCAACCAGCCAATAAACACTCAGACTAAGTAAATGAAGCCATCCTAGACTACCCTGCTTCAGCTGAGCTGGTCCAGACCAGAAAAACTGCACAACCAATTCACAAAATATGAGAAATAATAAATGTTTGTTTTTTCTAAACCACTAAGTTTTGGAAAGGTCTTTTACACACCAAAATGTAACTGATTGAAAAAATAGAATCAAATTGCCTATACCATTTTATACTCATACCAACCAGCTATGAGTTTTTATTTCCTTGACATCATGTAGTAGAAAAATAATTAGATAATTTTCTTTTACATAAAAGAAAAAAAAAATGCAACCAGCCAATAAGTATACAAAAATATATTCTCTTCTTATTTCTACATAATGATTAACTACTCTGTCCTTCCCAGACCAGTCATTCTAATCTAACATACCTGAAGCTACAAATCAGTAGCTTGGAGAAATGCACTGATATCAGCTATTCTGGGAGATGACAACCCAGAGCCTGTCATAGGGAGCAACTTTCTGATTGATACTTTAGGAGATATGTATCTGCCATAGGATGGCAGACCGTGAGGGGAGACCTCCTGCCTGTAGGCTGTTCTATCCACTCTAGGTTTCTAATCTCAATCCCAGGCAGTTAACTATGGACTTTTAAAGCCATATTTTGTAGAAAGCATTGTTCCATTGAACCAGAAGTTGAACTAAACACTTGAATTTCTATTTTTAATATACTCTTAACTATTTTAAATATTAAAAAATACATTGAGAAAAGAAAGAAAAATACAGTATTCCCAAAGGATCCACAGAAAGGCAGATTGAGCAAATGCAAAACATTCCTGCCACAAAACACCTAGAAATGCAAAATAAAAATGCAGACCTGAACTCAGAGAATAGAAAGAGAAATTCTCAACAGCTAATAATAAGAAAGAGCCTGAAAGCTAGAGGGTGAGCAGGAATGGAAGGCAAGGAAGTAGGCCAACTCCACATATCAAGTGGAATTAAGCCAGAACCACAAACAGGTTTCTACCTCAGGGAAAGGGGAATGAGAAAAGTCCTGCCTACTAACCTGAACAGGTGACAACAATAATTAGCTTATATTTTAAACTGAGGGCATGGACACATTTAGAACCTGATTTACACTACATCCCTGGTATCAGAAACTATATAACCCTCCCCTACACAAATTCTGTATTCACTTAAGCTATTTATTTAAGAGGTAGAGCATAATACTGACATTTTCAAACTAAAATGTGTATCTCAGGAAGGAAAGAGGTAATATGTTTTGAAGAAGTATATATAGGAGTAAAGGTAAGAAAGGGCATGTTAGAGGTGTAGACAAATCTGAGTAAGTTTTGACTCTTAAAAAATCATAACAATAATAATGATGATGACAGAGTTACATGGTTAAAAACAATTTAAATTATAATACTAGAAAGCAATACCATATAAAATGAAGGAGTAAAGTCAAAGCAATCAATTTTGTGAATTATTATTAAAGAAGTAAATAGAGATGTTGATTAATTTATCACATCACATATAGACATTAAAAACTTCAAGTTTACAGAAAAGAATAAAAATAAAACATGTAACTTCCAGTGCAGTAAAGGAAACTAAAGAAAACTTGATACAATAGAAGGCAGAAAAAGAAGGGAAAATATTCAAGAAAAAGGTTATGTGAAAGAGAAAGAAGAAAACATAAAAATAACTCATATCATGAAAGAAAGAAAGAAAGAAAGAAAGAGAGAGAGAGAGAGAGAGAGAGAGAGAGAGAGAGAGAGAGAGAGAGAGAGAGGGAGAGAGGAAGGGAGGGAGAGAGGAAGGGAGGGAGAGAGGGAGGAAGAAATGTTTCAGTAATTCTAAAGTGCATGTGTGTCCACATTTTGACATCTCTGAAAGCAAGATGCATATTTCGATTAATGGTGTTTTAAAATCACTGCTGGCCATGTAGCAATTGAAACATGGATGTCAACGATTATGTATACAGGAACATGTATGCATAATCAAAAGTGCCAGCATCAAAACTTGTAAATGGGTGTCAGTCTCTAAGAAGAAAATGCTGAAAACAGTAGTAGAGAGGTATTTTAACTCTTAAGTAACAAACAACTGTGAGCAAAGAGTGAGAAGGTGATGAAAGGAACAGGTTTAACAACATTCCCAAAGCTTGATTCAAAAAGAGTTTTGTTCTACATAATTGCAGTTTAAGAGCCAATTCTAAGGCTTTTAATTCTTTTGAGAAATGCTGCTCTTGATAGCTTGGAGGATGATAGGGCCTAGAAAAGCACAAAGAGTGGTGACTCTGAGTCAAAAGACAATTGAAAAGAGTTAAACTCTGAATGTGACAATTTTTAGAAATAACTTTATTAATTTATTTTATTTATATTTATGCCTAAGATCAATATATGATCTTTAAAATATTTTAATATATAATTAATTCTAAAAGAGTTTTTTAATATGTTCAAAATAAGCATTGTGTTGTTGTTTAAATACAATTCTTTTTTTTTTACCAAAATGATTTTGTATCTTATAATCAATGGCAGCTAAGATTTGATGAAATACAGTATAAATGGTAAGCGTAAAAATATAAAGAAACCAAACCTCTCAAATAAATACAAAGACTTATAGATTATATTTTGAAAATCTAGTTATATGTCATTAACGGGAGACTAGCCTTAAACATAATGACAGAACAATTGAAAGTAAAAGAACGAAGGGGTTTCTGAAAAATACTAATAACAACAGCAAAGCCTCAAATATCCATATAACAATCAGCAAAACTGACTCAGTGGGGAGTGGATTAGGGATAAATGATGAAAAGGACAATTCACCAGAAAAAAAATATAACATTTTTGAAACTTTATGCACCTAGCAACAGAGCCTCAAAGCAAACAAATAAATGAAATAGATTTTCTGGAAAGAACCTAGAAATTCACAATTTTAGTAGAGGATTTTAACTTATTTGTCTCAACACTTGATTAAATTATATCGTATAGAATTCTGAAGACAACACAAAAATTGTATTCATTTCAACCACACATTGGTTTCAAAATAATAATAATAATAACTACATCATCCAAAATGTGTTCTCTGATCAAAATGTGATACAAATTGGAATTAAAACAAGCTTCTCAATGATTCTTGGCTAAAAAAAATTATAATAAAAATTAGAAAGATTCAATGAAACCGAAAATAAATCCCTTAAAAAATCTAAAAAAAATGGAAAAACTTCTTGCAAGGCTATTTATGGAAAATATTTAAATGATACAAATTAAGAATAATAGAGAAACAAAATTAGATACAACCGAGTTTTCACAGATCTTTTGACAAATTTGTCCTGAAATTCTCGGAGGGAAATAGAAATTCTTAGAGGGAAAGGAAAATCAAAGTGTCCTCATCTATAGAAATTAGGACTTATAAAACCATAGTAATTAAAATATGTGTTATTAGTGCAGAGATCAAAAATAGATCAATGTAGCTGGATGAAACCTAGTTTCAAACCAGGTACATATAAGATATAGGTATATACCAGAGGTAACATTACAAATGAATAGATAGAATGGACCATTCAATAACTGTACCACCTTAAATGGTAATACATATGGGAAGAAACAAAATTAAATGTCTACAAATTACAAAAATAAATTTCTTTTGGATTAAAATTTAAATATGGCAAGAAAAGTCTTAAAAATTTTAGAAAAAAAATATAGTATAAAAATCTTATAACATGTTAGGGAAGAATTTCTTAACGAAGAAAAAACAAAAATGAAAAGGAGAAGACATAAATTTGAGCAGATTAAAGATTCTATGACTCTCTATTACCAACAATATAATAAACAAAACAAAAAGATAAGCCACAGGGTTAGCAAAAACATCTTCAAAGCATAAAGGATGAATATCCAAGATATTTTTAAGACTCTTAAAATCAAAACAAAAAAGGTGAGACAGCACAGGAGAAAAAAAGAGACAAAGAATAATAAGATGTAACTTGTGGAAAAGGTAACTCAAATGGTCGAAAACAATATAAAAAATTTGTTTAGTCTCATTAGTACTCAAACATAAATTAAAACAATGAGTTTCCTTTGTAATCCACTCAGACTGGTAAAGTCTAACCTCCTAGGCGTCAGGGAGGCTGTGGGAAATAAAAATATTTTCTGAGGCATGTAAATTGAATCAACCACTTTGAAGAAAAAATTGGCAATATTTAGTCAATTTGAAAGTAAGCTCAGTTTGCACATCAGCAATTCAATTTCTACTTTAGAAATTGAGATACTATCTGAAATTCAGAGTTTCAGTCAAGTAAGTGCTGTGCTGGCCCCCTCTCAAGATTGTATCAAAATTACAACTAACCTATAGAACAATTATCAATGAAAGCCACCTGAAGTCTAGCTAAACAAACGTCCTATAATTAAGAATATACAGAACAAGCCACCTCAAGACTGGTAGGTGGGCTGGAGATACTAACAGGCTAATCCCACACCCATGTGTGATGGTTGAGAATCGGGAAGGAATCTCAGCTGGCAAGGTACCTCCTGAGGAGCAAGGGGCCCCAGTCCCATACCAGGCTCTCCAGCCCAAGATTCCAGTGCCAAGAACAGAAATCACTATAACTTCTGGATGTAAAACCAATGGAGTTTGTGACTAAGTGAGATAGTATGCTGCTGGAATCCCAGGCATTCCTGTCAAAGGGCACATGCAGAGACTTGCTGATGGACTTACCTGCTCTGATCTCCAGTACTGGAGCAGTAGCTCCAAAGGCACCAGGAATATATGGGGAGGAACTGAATTGTCTGGCTTTAAGTCAAGGGCTGGAAGGGCAGATTTCCACCAGACAGAATGCTGGCAGAGGTCACTGTTCCTTTGTTGAGCCCTCTTCTTTCTTGGTGTACAGAGGAAGGTAGGCACCATATGTGAGTCTCCATCAACCTGGCTAACACAAGTTGCTCTACCCTAGTGATTCTCTGAGATCCTGCCCTACCCAATTGGCGGGCCCACCCAAGCCTCTTCCAGTGGCTTTTCCATACAAACGTCCTGTATCTGATCATGCTGCAGCTTTACTAAAATCTCTTAAAGGTTTATAAAGCCCAAAAAAGTAGCATTGGGCCTCAGCCCTGTACCTCTTGCTAGATAGCTCCAAGCCTGGCACTAGTGACAGCTGGGCTCCGTTTAGCCTCTTTCAGGCACTTCCAAGGCCAGCCCAGGTGGAAGATAGCTTCACATCACTCGGTGGTATTTTATTGGAGGCCCCAGGGCCAGCATGCCTGGTGAGAGCACCAAGTGGCTGCTCCACAAACAGCATAGCCGAAAAGCAGACTCATCAGGCAGCAGAGCTCCACTAAAGCAAATCCTGCTCTGTAGGTAAAGCCCCTGCACAATAGCCCCTCCACTATTGTCATGGGCAGTTCTCACAATCAATCAGCCTGAGGATCAATTCCACTCACTGACATGCAAAAAGCAACCAAGGCTCAACTACAATAGAAGGGCACACACGACCCATGCCAGTGACACACACCTGGAGCATCTGCCTCAGGTGACCAGTGAGACTGAATGATTAGGTCCCACAGGATATCTACAACATATGGCCACTGTACTAAGTAAGATCAGGAGACACAGCAGCTCTACCTATTACATAGAAACAAACACAGGGAGACGGTCAAAATGGGAAGACAAATAAACATGTCCCAAACAAAAGAGCAGGACAAAGCTCCAGAAAAATAATAAACAAAATGGAAACAAGCAGTCTATCAGGTGCAGATTTCTAAACATTAGTTATAAGTATGCACAATGGTCTCAGTGAGTAGTTCAACAAAGAGGTAACATAAAAATGGAGATAGAAAACATAAAAAAGAACCAGTCATAAATGGTGACTACAATAACTGAAATGAAATATATACTAGAAAAACTCAATAGTAGAGTAGATGATGCAGAAGATCAAATCAGTGATCTGGAAAAAAGGCAGCAAACGCCCAATCAGAATAGCAACAACAAAAGAGAATACAAAAAAAAAAAACGGATAGTTTAAGGGGAATCTAGGGACAACCTCAAGTGTAACCACATTTGCATCATAAAAGTATCAGAAAAAGAAGAGGGAGAGCAAAGAATTTAAAATCTCTTTGAAGAAATAATGACAGAAAACTTCTCTAACCTGGCGAAGGTAATAGACAAGCAAGCCTAGAAAACAAAGTGAACCCAAAGAAGCCCACACCAAAACACATCATAATTAGAATTCCAAAGGTTAAAACAAAGAAAGAATCTTAAAAATAGAAAGAAAAGGCTGTTAGTTACCTACAAGGAGTTCCCATAAGACTGTCAGGTGATTTCTCAACAGAAACTGCAGGACAGAAGGAATTGGCACAAAATATTCAAAGTGATGAAAAGCAAGGACCTACAACCAAGATTACTCTACCCAGCGAAGCTATTATTTAGACTCAAAGGACAGATAAAGAGCTTCCCAGATAATTTAAAAAAAACCAGTATTACAAAATGTTTAGAGAAACTGCTTTAAAAAGAAAAAAAAGATAAAAAAGATGAATAATAAAATAGCAATAACTACATATCTATCAACAATTAAATGCTCCAATCAAAAGACACGGAGTGACTAATGGAAAAGAAAACAAGACCTTTACATATGCTGAATACAAGAGGCTCACTTCAGATGAAAAGACCCATGCAGACTGAAAGTAAAGAGATGGAAAAAGAGATTTCATGAAATTGGAAAAACGAACAAAAAACTAGGGTAGCAATACTTATACCAGACAAAATAGACTTTAAAACAAAGGCTATAACAAGAGACAATGAATGACCCAGTAATCCCACTTCTGAGTATTTATCTGAGGAGACCCAAAACACTACTTCAAAGGGACGTATGCATCCATATGTTCATTGCAGAAATATTTACAATAGCCAAGATATGGAGACAACCTGAGACTCCATCAGTGGATGAATGGATAAAGAAGAGGTGGTGCATATATGCAATGGAATATTACTCAGCCATAACAAAAGAATAAAATCTTGACATCTGCAACAATATGGATGGACCTAGAAGGTTAAGTGGAGTAAGACAGAGAAAGACAAATTTTACATGGAATCTAGAGGACAGTATAAACAAACAAACAATAGGAACAGACTTACAGATACAGACAGCATTTTGATGGTTGCAGGATTAAAGGAGTTGAGGGATGGGTGAAAGGGGAAGGTGATTAAGAGGTGCAAATTGGTAGTTAGAAAATAGTCATGGGGATGTAGAATACAGCATGAGAAATACAGTAGGCAGTGATGTAATAACTACATATGGTGTCAGATTGGTACTGGATTTTTTGGGGTGATCACTTCATAAATTAAATAAATGTGTAATCACTGTTATATACCTTAAAAATAATATTTAAGTCAACTATAATAAAAAATAAAAATATAAAAACTGTAAAAATTGAAGTAGTACAAATTGGCAGTTACAAAATAGTCATGGGAATATAAATTCAGCATATGGAATATATTCAATAATATTGTAATAACTATATATGGTGTCTGATGGGTACAAAATATTATATATATATATACATATGCACACGTATATGCATGGATATACATGTGCATATGTGTGTGGATAGATAGATATCTATCTATCTATCTATCTATCTATGTATGTGTGTGGGTGTGTGTATTTATAGAAAAACAAGCAAACCAAAGCATTGTGACAGGATTGTGGGGGAATAAGTAAAAACTATATTATTCTTTGGATTATAAAACAATTGAAAAATAAGATATGAGGCAGCTAGCTGATGGGGGATAAAATACAGCTTGTATAATAAACAAAGCTGATATTAGAAAATGTGGCTTTTATTTATGGGCTGTTTGCTAATACTAAAACCCAACACAGAGAAAACTTACTCTAGGTCACTGGCAGTTCTGGGGAGAGGCAGGTCTCTCTCTGTGTCAACAGAGCTTGCCAGAGGGATAACAGAGAGAGAAGAGAAGGTGTGGCTAGGCAACGCATACTCAAGGCCTCCAAGATTATAGCTAAATAAGGAGGAGGAGGAGCGAGTGAGCAGATAGGGAACAGCCAACACTGCTATGCCAGTGTACATGTTTCACATAGAATGGAATATCATAATGGGGGAAGACACTCCCCCAAATTATGTATCTAATTGAAAACTCTCAACACAGTTATTATACTATGAGATCTACATTTATGTGAAGCACTAGGAATGAAGCTGCTTTGGTCTTTCCTGTGGATAAACCTAAAGTTCTTATGATACGTTCTTTGTTTAGGAAAGGTACAGATCAGCACTGGTCTTTTTCCAAATTTATGTGTGCATATGATACCACAATTATAATCCATAATTGATATTTTCAAATTTTTGTTTTTATTAAAATAGCTTCATTGGGATTTTTAATTAATTTTTTTGTTTATTTCATCATTGGAATTTACACATTTTTATCTGTTTATATATTGCAGTTTAGTGTAAGATTTGCTTGGAAGAAAGGATTTCCTGTTTTAAAACATCAAGATACATAAAATATGTGGTACTGGAATGAGCCCCACAAGTACAGTTGTATAGCAGAATATTGGTTGCCCGGCCAACATTTATCTTAACTTTTCTTCTTTCTTCCTTATAATTTTATTCAGATTTTCACCCTCTTATACATAGCCAGGTATTTTGGAGAAAGAGGAAATAATTCCTATCTCTAGAAGATGGGGTGACCTGATTTCTTTAAGCCAATTATGATAACCCCATTCCTTTTACCAATGATTAGTTTAGGAATGGGAATTCAGCCCAATAGAGCCAATAAAGTCTTCCAAGAGACTTCTGGAAAAGAGAAAAGGAATGAAAAAGACCCAATATTGTTTGTTGTTTTATTATACCTCATTTGGATGTTATCTCTGGGTATGAAGTCTAGAACTGCTACAGCCATCTTTTGACACTGAGGTCACCACTGCCAACACCCTAATTGAAGCAGGACATAGAAACAGAAATAAGCTAAATACTTACTATTTTTGAAAATCTGTATCAACAAACCTGGCAACTAACCCTATTTCTATATTTCCTGTTATGTGAGATAATAAATTTCCACCTTGCATGAACCAGTTTGAGTAGGGTTAACTGTTACTAGTTGCCAAGCATCTTAAATAATAATAATAATAATAATAATAATAATAATAATAATAATAAAGGTCAAGCCCAGAGCCTCGCACATCAAAGCATGCTATAAATGATAGCTAACATTATTTTCCTGCAACTGTTCCCATTCAGTCTCCTCTCACTACCTTCCAATATATTACCAATGTAATACAGATCTCTCCATCCTTATTCTGGTCACTCCTATTCTTAAGTGAAGTGACTATTCTTTATTAGCACAGAGTCCAAACTTCATTTTTTAAGTGCAGTTTTTATTACTCATTTGAAGGATTTAGGAACAAGGCACACACTCATCGGTCTGCAATTACAAATTATAGGTTAGGATTCATTTACTCACTCACACCTACATTTTTTATGCTGATCAAAAAAAAAAAAATCAGGATGTATAATTTCAATGATTACCTTCCAGCAGAAATCTTGGTATTTTATTACCACTAGGCAACCAAACTCCAATAAAATCCTAATAGAAAATAAATCCTTTCAGATTTTTGACAGATAAAACATAAAGTGAATTTTTCTGTTCTATTTATTTTAAGACTGAAGGAAAAGACCAAAGACATCATAAAATAAAGAAATGATGTCATTGTCATAGTGGATAGAGAAATAGACATATTTTTGGAAATAGGAGTGCAGAAACCACATGGATCCTGCTGGAAAATATAATGATTTAATAGTGAAGAGCACAATAGACCAACAAGTTACAAAAAGAATCCTTCCTTTTAACCCCTAAAATAGCAGAACATGATAAAGCCCATATATCTGAAGAAAAGATTCTCTCTCAAAAGTGACAGTTGCTTACCGAAGCAAAAACTTGAAAATAGGGGTGGGAGAGGGGAAAATGTGAACTTTAAAAGCCACCAAGGTGAATCTTGTTCCCCTTGAGTGGGACAGAGGAATCTCTTGGTAGAAAACCCTATTTTAACATGTCCAGCAATCACCTTCTATTAAAAGGTTTGTACACAAAATTTAGGAAGCAAGGAGCCTCTTGACTATCACCTACGTAAGAAAGGTAATTACCAAAATCAATACAGAAACAATATTGGTCATTATGGCACAAATACTTTCCTGAGAATTATGAGTTATGTAAAGATAGGAATAATGTACAAAAAGTGAAAAAAGGCCTAAATTCTGGAGGAAAGATAAAGAACAAGGAAACTTGAGTACTTTCATGGGGGACACTAGTTGTAGGGAGTTGGCCATATCCACAGAAAGAAACACCACATGGTTACCCTGGACTCCATGTTCTCTGCAGGTTATTGGAGGGTGTTCCTTACTCAGCCTCACAAGGCTCTGGAAACCACACAGGTAAGAAATAATAAATTTTCATCTTTGGCAGTCCTTAATAGTCATGCCTCCCCGCTGTTTAGTGAGGTGTTCCTCCAAGTAAATACCCTGCAGAGAGTGTGGTGAGACAGGGATGTATACAAACACTACAAACCACCCAGCTTTTTGGGCCAGACAAGTTGCTCTACAACCTGGCTGATAGGCCTGAGAGGCAACTAAATTTCTGAAAGCTGAAGTATACTATACTCTTAGACATTGCTCTAGTGAAATAAATAACTGGAACCTTAATAGATCCCATCTGCATGCAATTAAGGGGAAAGGAGGAGGAGAGGAGAAAGGACTCGAGCTTTGCTGATGTAACACACAAAAAGCATAAGAATCTTCTTCAACAACTTCTAGGCTAGACAGCATCTGACCTTGGGCAGCAGGACTTCAACTCAAAGAGATGTTGGCCTCTGACTATGTGTTCTAACAAGCCCTGAGTTTCAAGCAGACACTCTTGACAAAGCCACAATTTTGTAAAAGTAATCCCTCTTCTGCCAGGCCAAGACTCAGTAATGTGGCCTGTTCCTCAATTTGCCCCATGAGAAGTAAAAGGAAGTCAGTTCCAGGAAAGCTTTCTCAGCTCTTAAAGAGAGACCCAGCGAGAAGAATGTTCCTCTTTCTGCCTCTTGTTATTGGTGGATGAAGATGTGAGCCTCCATTGGTAACCTTTGGAATCACGAGGGGAAAGTAAATCAACATACTGAGGTTGACAGAGAAAAAAGATGGACAGAACCTGAGCCTGTATAGTGCCCTGGAATCACAGAATTCACCAACTTTGCCATCCCACCTCCAGATTCTGGGTAATGTAAGACAATGTATCTTCTGGGCCACTTTAGGTGATCATCCTTTTACTGGAACCTGAGAACATAGTAACAAATACTGAATTCTATAGATCCAAATTTAACCTTGTCAAAGGTGCAAATTGTATCAACTGATTGAATACAAATAAAAATGTTTGTTCAAGGAAAGTTTTTGCTGTTCCATGAACAATATAACAAATGCAAAGGCAATTTCATCTTAGTGATTTGTAAATGCTTTGTCACATTCTTAGAATATTTGTTTATCCTCAAGTTAGCAAACTCCTGACCAGTCTTCAAAAATCTCTGTGAGGCCTTTCTCAGCTCTTTTAGGCACATTTATGTTGTTCTCTAATATTATTTCTGTGTGTCTTGTAAATATTTCTACTGAACGGCATTGTAGTTGTGAATCTGCCTTGATTTCTGTCCTACATAAATTCCCTATAAGAGATAATGTCTGTGATGGATAATTTGTCATGTCAACTTGACTAGATCAAGTTGATAGGTTGCCCAGATATTTGGCTAACCATTGTTTCTGGGTATATCTGAGGCTGTTCCTGGGTGAGATTAACATTCAACTCAGTGGACTCAGTAAAGCATATCGCTCTCCCCAGTGTAAGTGGGCATCAACCAACCCATTGAGGGCATGAACAAAACAAAAGTCAAAGGGCATGAACAAAACAAATGTCAAAGGAAGGGAGAATTTGCTCCCTCTCTACCTATTTGAACTGAGACCTCAGTCTTCTGCCCTCAGACTGGGAATTATACCATCAGCTCCCCTGGTTCTCAGGCTGTCAGACTTTGACTCACCTATATCTCTGGCCTTCCTGAGTCTCCAGGTTGCAGATGGCAGATTGTGAGACTTCTCAGCCTTTGCAATTGCATGAACCAATTCATCATAATAAATCATATATTCCACTCATTCTTTTTCTCTGGAAAACCCTGACCAATACATTGTCTTATTCATCTTTTTGCCCTAACTTTTAACATAGGACCTGGCACTTAGTTGGTATAGCAGTTTTAGAATACAGCCTCCAAAATGTTTCCTATTCCTTTCATTTGGAGGAAGGTCCGTGTCCCTACCCTTGACTCTAAGCTGACTTTTACAGTTTCAACAAACAGAGTAAATTAGAAACAGTGCTGTGCAAATCGGTGGCTAAGTAAAAAAAAAAAAAAAAAAAAAAAAAAAAGTCATACAGTTATAACCTGGTTTTCGAGATGCTCATCACTCTTTAGAATCCCCCACCATGTACGAAGACCAACTACTCTGAAGCTACCACACTGGAAAGGACACATGGAAGTGCTACAGTAGACAGCCAGCATCAACTGGCTGCCATGTGAGTTGGCCAGCTTGATCATTGCCAAGCCTACAGATAACTACAGTCCTTCAGACTATGGGAGAGATCCCAAACGAGATCTGCCTAGATGAACCCCTCCTAAATTCCTGACCCTCAAAATTGTGAGCAAAATAAAATGATTGTTTTAAGCCACCAAGTTTTAGGGTCACTGTTATGCATCAACAGTAACCAGAACGATTGGTAGCAAATAAATATGTATTTAATTTATAAGTGAGATGCCAAAGAGATCTTTCTACCATTAAAAAAATTTTAAGTGAAAGAACAGGATAACATCATTACATGGTAATTTTTATGGTCATAGATACATTTCTTATCACTCTGTACATTAAGAGTGAACTCTTATGAATCTCAATTTATGTATAAATGTCTAAACATTGTGGTCTGTGCCTTTTAGCTTTTAACTCATCTTAACCTCACTTACCTATGAGGGACTCTCATATTTATCACTCCATACTTTAAGCACACAGAAGTGAAGCGCTCAGATATTTTGTAGGTTACTTATCCACATTGCGAGCAAATAACCGAGCTGTAGTTCCCCCAGGGCTGCCTGATCCACCTCTGCACACAATCATCTTCAGTAACTTTTACTTTACCTATAACCAGTAAAAAGAATTGTTCATATAGTTTGGTATATCGGTATATCACTCTATAATACTATGGTGATGATCTAATGTCATGGACAACAGTCTGGATCTGCGTGGGATAAAATTGGATATCGTACCCAGAACAGATAAGGCACACCTCTAATGATGATTCTGTGGCCCTCCAAAAACAACCGTTCTTCCTCCTCTCTCATTCAAGACCACAGATTCTTAATCAGAAGGATAGCTCTGAAGTACTAGGATTAGAGAAACCAAGCCAAGATAAAGTGGACAAGAAGTCGATCTATGAATTAGTTACAATGTATTTGGACAGCATATGTTCACATATGATATAGAATCTGTGTGGGGAAAACGAAGTAACTAAGACATGGTCCTTTCTCTTAGGTCATTTTGATCCATGAAAGGAGAAAAGAAAAAATACATAAAATTAAAAAAGCACAAAATAATATAAGTCCAGGGTTGTTTTAAGATAATTTTCTAAGTATAAAATTCAGATCATTATTTTAAAAAGAAAATAAAAATTACACCTAATTAACTCAATTTAAACATAACTATAGGTAATATTTTGAATAATTTCTTCTGGTCTTTTTTTTAATGCATGTATAATAATGTAATTGGGCTCATACCATATAGTTATATATACTGCTTTATTTTACTTAATGGTGTATTGTGAATACTTTCTAGACTAGAATTTTCAAACTGAACACTACCGGGCTGTGTTTTGAGAAAGCATACCAGGATTTTATATTAGTGTTGTGATATTACTTCAATAAACTCACCACATTATTGTACCAAATTTTTATTATTTTATCTTTATAAATTATACCACAAATTATACAGATTATAAATTACAAAGTTAATCCTATACAAATACATTTCCTTCCAAGAGCTAGCAAGACTCTTACCAGAAAAAAAAATCAAGTGCTGTCACCTTTGAAAAAAAAAATTACACCTGTTTATCTGAATCTGGTCAAAAAGAAACAAAATAGAAATTCCACTATCAATTCTACCACCTCCATGCCCTTTGCATCCTAATAATAATTATTTGTATAACTAATGTAAATTATATTGTTTTGTATCACCATTTAAGCTGAGTTTTTGTTACCAGAAGAAAACTCTTGCCTACACCCAAAATTTTTTGAAATAAAGGTTCTTTCAGATCCATAAGCCTTTTAGAGATGGGATTCAAACAATACACTTATCCTACATTATATTTAATATTGTCAATATTTTAAAAGTTAAATGGTATAAGACTTAAAAGAAATCAAAATTTCCAGAATTGTGTTAATGTTTTGAAAGAAGTCTCAAAAAGGAAAGGGAGGGGAGGAGCTTCACAAAAAGGAACTAAGGAGTTACACTGTGCAATTTATACACATTTAAATAAAACAAGCAGGAAGCTGTTTGATATTTTTTTTATACCAACTGTACAGAGAAATGTACAATGTGAACTACAAAAGGAAAAAAAATTATTTTCTTGCATCTAGATCATATTTAATTCATAACCCTGAACAAAGTACTCTGGAAAACAAGGCATGTTGGCTAAATTATATTGCTTGAAAGTTAATTCCAAATAGTAATGTAGGTGATTGTTGTTTGTCTACTTAATAGCCAGTCTCTCCTACTTAAGTTTCCTTATGCTCTTACCAGGCACCAGCAGCCTACTGAAGTCAGATTCTTGCTTTCACAGCCTCCCTTGCAGCTAAGAGTGGTGTGACAGGTTCAGACCAGTATGACCAAAGAAGAAGTTAGTCAAAGGCCTTGGGGGAAGGGACAGCTACACAAGGGATGGTCCTGCTACTCTTCCTGCTTAGTCACTGTCTTGTCAAATGTGATGATTTAGCAGCAGGAAGCCTCATGTAACCAAAACACAAGCCAAGAGACTACAAGCTGACCATTGGGCCTAACGTCATTGAGTTAGGATGATGTTATGAACTAGTGGTGGACCTTCCTCCTTCTAGATTTATTGATATGTGAGATCGATGCGTGAGATTAATCAAGTGTCCTTCTTGGCTAAGCCAGTTTTACTCAGGAGGTCTTTATTGCACCTGAAAGTTCCCAAACTAATGCATAATGCATTCTATATCATAAGAGTTTCAATATCTAGTTAATTTTCCACTTTTGAATGAAAGGTAAAAAATCAATTAGTGACTTTTAGAACATATTTAAAAATAATTTTAAAATTAAATAATGACAATATAGCTGTCATTTTCCAAAATGGTTGCTGCATGTAAAGAATCTGATTCTTAGCTATTGGCACATATTTACCTCAGTTATCTCAATCCATTCAAAATTTGGCCTTGTTACAACAGACACAGCAATGAATACTTCTGACAGGATCCTTTTCCTAGTGATGAATATAGGGGAGGAGGAAGATCTTTACTAGAATTTAGTGTTAACATGGAAGAACATAAAAATAATCTCACTTATTTTAATTCTAATAAATTAAAGTAAGACCAATTAACCTCTACCCTCCCTTTCAGCTATGGAATAGGTGACTCAAGACATAGTTTTTTGAAAGACAGATTTTAAAACACCAAGAAATCCCAATATTACCTGATAAGAGTTTTATATTCTCTAATAATATGGTATTTGATTGTTCCCCTGAAAGAAAATAAACTTGTAGGAGAAACAATTGTTTTTTTATAAAACACTTTAGAAATTTCATTAGTTTAGTTCTCTTTTTAATCTCTGGAACATATCATTTTATTGGTATATGTTAGATCCATTCTTGTGTCAAGAGTTTTATATTGGATTTTTAAATTAAAATCCACTGAAATATAATTTCCCCAAAGTTTCTTAAATTCTAGATTGATAATATGTTGATAATCTCCTAACTTGGTATCCAATATTTTGTAAAAGATACCCTCCACTGAGTTAAATTCATGCCTTTAACTGTTTATATTATTAAGCTTGTGGGCTATTCAGGAACAAGACATCTGTTCAAAAATCCCTCTAGAAAGTTTCTCACATTATTTATGTCACTACTAAGCTATTTCTCCTCCCTTAAAAAAACAGCTCCTTTACATACAAAAGGAAAAAAAATCATTATTTAGCAGGCAATGTTGATAAACATTCTGGTTTGCTTTTAGCTGACCTATCATTACATTTTATGTACTAATTGGCTTCTTAAATCTCTTTGCTCTCAAAGATTGCCAAGTAGTCATTTAATTTAATAGTAAATTTTAAATGGTATCCTCATATTCTCTCAATTAAAAATAAATTTTTAATGATATGTATGTAAATGATCACATAAATCAATTAGATCCCCTAAATAATTTATAACATGATTTTTAAAAGCTCTGAACTTTTGTCTGCCTATTTTCTCTTACGAGTTTAATATACTTACCAAAAATTTCCACATTCCACATCATCAAAGCTTTCATCTTGTCTCAAAAAAAGAAAAAAAATTAAATGTCAATTAAAAGCCAAAGCCAATATTTTCAGCCTCAATTTTCAAATGTCAGTTTGTTTTTACCTAATTCTAGTAAATTTATATAGTGTAATTCTAAACTTTGCTATTTGACATTTCCCTGCTGAAGAAAACCAGTAGAAACTTTTCACCATCTGTGCTGCTTTTGGAAACCAGCCCCTCCCATCTGTGGTCCAGGTGATTCAGCACCTTGGCTGGGCCTTAAAAGGGTGATTTGCCTTCACAACTGTGTTCAGAACTTTAACTACAGGAAAGTCTTTATTCTGCTGTTCAATGTTCTGGAGAATAGGCCTCTATTAACTGGATACCAACAAAAGGAATAGGTGACTTTCTACATTTAATAAACCATAATAAGGAATTCCGATTAGAAGTAGGGAAAGGAATCTATAAAAAGGCCAAGTAAAGGCCAAGTCTTTGCATTTTTGAATAGAGAACAGTTTTCTGATGAATCAGCTAATATTTCTGAAGCCTTTGAATTTCTAATTCCTATGAAGTTTGGTTTTTCCCAAACAAAAGTGGGAAGTGTTTTTCAGTATAAAGAGGTTCTAACTAGACCAGTTTTCAAAAAGAGAAAAGTCAATTGGAAGCATAACTACAGCCTGGTTAATATGCCTAGAATTCGTGTGGGGGTGGGGGGGACTTGCCAAAAACCAGGGTAGGTGGGGAAGCGGTGGTTCTGCTTGTTTAGAATATGTTCAAAATGAGGTTGCTAAACTGGAGAAGACTGGAGGAAGACACAGATTCCATTAGCTCAAGCAATATACAAATGTACATTAGTCCTGTTCCACGACGAGTCTTTTTTTTCAAAAAAGATGACCACCAACTACCATCATCACCACCTCCAAAAAAGGGAAATGGCCTCAAATGTACCTGCTTCTTCAGTTCCCACATCCTCAACAACTTTGGTTCTCTAGCCCTACTCATTCCTCATTCCTAATGTGAAACTACAAATAGCAAAATTCTTGACACAGAACGAGCAAAAAGAGAAGGGGGAGGGGAAAGAAGAGAGAACCTACTTTGCCACCCTCCTGGCTAACTGAAATGCTTGTTCCTGAGATTACAGTAATTACAGCCCCAGCATGAGTTCCATACAAGCGATAAATGAAACAGCACATCAATTAAAAAATAAACACTCCATTCTAGGAGGAAGACAACCCCCTGGGATGTCCTAACAAGCGTAAATGAACCTGCCAGGCCGTCGGCCCCTCACTCCCTCCCCGCGCGTCTTAAGGTGGTCTTGGAGCTGGCGCGGGTAACGCTGGTTGGCTGCGTCCCAAGAGGCTGCAAAAACAGCCTAGGTTCCGCTCCGCAGCTTGCAAGTTCATGAAGACGTGTCCGCGTGTCCACGCCGAGGCGCAGCACCGCCTGCCACCGTAGAGAAGGCTCTGGAAAAAACACGTGAACTTTGGATAGACTTACGTATCTTCCAAAAGCACAAGGCGGATAGAGAATCCAGCCGCAGCTTCCAGTCTGTCCTATTTATAAGCTTCTTTCCTTTTTTTTTTTTTCTTTCAAGGAGAAAGGGATTTGTTTTTCTTAAGGAAGCACACGGTCCCAGATGCCTTATATATTTTCTCTCACTTAATTATCAGACTCGCTTCGAGATATGTACTATCACCCAGATCACTCGGCGGAGGCAGGAGAACCTTGAGACGTGCCGCTGTGCCCCGCACCTTTCACATGTCCACGGCTGGGCGCAGGGACACCTCCTCCCGGACTGTCCCCAGTCCAACCCCACCATCTAGAATAAACTGCTTTCATTCCAATCCTCCCACATATCAAAGCCTCAAAGGCCATCATTCTGAGGACCTCAAGAAGGGCACCATTCCTGGGTCTCCCGCAGCGCCTGGCCTAGGCTCACAGAACAGAGCGGGCCCCTATCGCCGACAGATAACCGAGAGAGTCGTAAGCAGGTATTTGACTTGTTTGAAACGCGTCTAGGAAAGCGCGTGCTGTTTAAATACCTCGACCCCAGTCTCCAAGTACAGATTCGGAAATGAAACCAAGTCTTCAGGCGCACTGAGCGCCGTCGAGACCGTTATGGCAAAAGCTCCTTTTTTTTGCGGTCAATCCCAAGGTTATCGAAACTCCAGCCGCAGACAGCAAGCATGGCGGTGTGGACTCTCGGACCCCCTTAAGGAAGGCCGAGCCTTGGGAGCGCGGAGACTCCGCCCCGTTCCTGGCGATTGGCGCGCCCTGCCGAGGGCGGACACCAAGTCCGTGCCATATAAATATTCATGAGCCGGCCGAGACGCAAGCGGGGCCGCAGCGGTGAAGTTGGGTGAAGGGCGCAGCTCCCGCCAAGGAGGAGGTGGTGGTGGGCGCGGGCCGCGCTGCTCAGGTGTCTGCTCCGCCTATCGGTCTGGATTTGGTTCTGCGTGTCTAGAGCGGTGGGGACTGCCTTCGAGACCTCGCTGATTGCTGGCTGGAGCGCGGCGCGGACTTTTACCCGACCCACGGACCAACGCCGGGGAGAAAGGGCAGCGGCCTCGAAGAGGCAGGTCCCCAGCTCTGGAAGCAGCAGCGCTGCTTTGGGAGCGAGCATGAGCCCCCAGGGGCCGAAAGGAGACCGCAGGGGCTGACCCGGAGCGGCAGCGGCCTGGCCCAGCCATCTTGACTGCGCGCCGCGGCCCAAAAGGAAACTTGCTGCGCCGCCGCCCTCTGCGCTCAGCCAAGTCACCGGCGCCGCGCGGAGAATTGGCCCGGCGCGCGGGAGAGAACGAGAGTAAGTGAAGGATGATGAGGCGGCATCCAGCCACTCTGCTCGGCGAAGGCTGATCTCGGCAAGGCAGACCCTCGGGGACTGTGGCGCACTCCTGCAGCCACCTTCAGCTCCACGGAGCGGCAGGAGGGAGGTGCGGCGGACCGCGCCGTGTGGACGTGTCCCGAGGAGGGACTAGGTTATCGGCAGACCTCCCTCCTGGGAGAAGCAAGAGAGACCAATAGGGCACCCGTTCTCCCGTTCTCCGGCTCTTTTGCCGGATTCCCTGGTGCTCCTCGGCTCGTTGCCTGGAAGGCGAGGGCACGCAGCATGGAGTGGGGTTACCTGTTGGAAGTGACCTCGTTGCTGGCCGCCTTGGCGCTGCTGCAGCGCTCCAGCGGTGCTGCGGCCGCCTCGACCAAGGAGTTGGCATGCCAAGAGATCACCGTGCCACTGTGCAAGGGCATCGGCTACAACTACACCTACATGCCCAACCAGTTCAACCACGACACGCAGGACGAGGCGGGCTTGGAGGTGCACCAGTTCTGGCCGCTGGTGGAGATCCAGTGCTCGCCTGACCTCAAGTTCTTCTTGTGCAGCATGTACACTCCCATCTGCCTGGAGGACTACAAGAAGCCCTTGCCTCCCTGCCGTTCAGTGTGCGAGCGCGCCAAGGCCGGATGTGCGCCCCTCATGCGCCAGTACGGCTTCGCCTGGCCGGACCGCATGCGCTGCGACCGGCTGCCAGAACAGGGCAACCCCGACACGCTATGCATGGACTACAACCGCACCGACCTCACCACGGCTGCGCCCAGCCAGCCGCGACGCCTGCCGCCGCCACCTCCCGGCGAACAGCCGCCCTCCGGCAGCGGCCACGGCCGCCCGCCCGGGGCTAGGCCCCCGTCCCGAGGCAGGGGCGGGGGTGGCGGGGACGCGGCGGCGCCCCCTACGCGCGGCGGCGGGAAGGCACGGCCCCCTGGCGGAGGCGCGGCGCCCTGTGAGCCTGGCTGCCAGTGCCGCGCGCCCATGGTGAGCGTGTCCAGCGAGCGACACCCGCTCTATAACCGCGTGAAGACCGGCCAGATCGCCAACTGCGCGCTGCCCTGCCACAATCCCTTCTTCAGCCAGGACGAGCGGGCCTTCACCGTCTTCTGGATCGGACTGTGGTCTGTGCTCTGCTTTGTGTCCACCTTCGCCACTGTGTCCACCTTCCTCATCGACATGGAGCGCTTCAAGTACCCAGAGCGGCCTATCATCTTCCTCTCAGCCTGCTACCTCTTCGTGTCAGTCGGCTACCTGGTACGCCTGGTGGCGGGCCACGAGAAGGTGGCGTGTAGTGGTGGCGCGGCAGGAGCGGGCGACGCGGGCGGCGCAGGCGGCGCGGCGGCGGGCGCAGGTGCGGCGGGCGCGGGCGGCCCAGGTGGGCGCGGTGAGTACGAAGAGCTGGGCGCCGTGGAGCAGCACGTGCGCTACGAGACTACGGGGCCCGCTCTGTGCACCGTGGTCTTCCTGCTTGTCTACTTCTTCGGCATGGCCAGCTCCATCTGGTGGGTGATCCTATCGCTCACGTGGTTCTTGGCGGCTGGCATGAAATGGGGCAACGAAGCCATTGCTGGCTACTCACAATACTTCCACCTGGCTGCGTGGCTCGTGCCCAGTGTCAAGTCCATCGCCGTGCTGGCGCTCAGCTCCGTGGATGGAGACCCGGTGGCAGGCATCTGCTACGTGGGCAACCAGAGTCTCGACAACCTGCGCGGCTTTGTGCTGGCGCCGCTGGTTATCTACCTCTTCATCGGCACCATGTTCCTACTGGCTGGCTTCGTGTCACTCTTTCGCATCCGCTCAGTCATCAAGCAGCAGGGAGGCCCCACCAAGACGCACAAGCTGGAGAAGCTCATGATCCGCCTGGGCCTCTTCACAGTGCTCTACACAGTGCCCGCCGCCGTCGTGGTCGCCTGCCTCTTCTACGAGCAGCACAACCGCCCGCGTTGGGAGGCCACGCACAACTGCCCTTGTCTGCGGGACCTGCAGCCGGACCAGGCGCGCCGGCCTGACTATGCTGTCTTCATGCTCAAGTATTTCATGTGCCTGGTCGTGGGCATCACCTCAGGCGTGTGGGTCTGGTCAGGCAAGACGCTCGAGTCTTGGAGGGCCCTGTGCACCCGCTGCTGCTGGGCCAGCAAGGGCGCCGCGGTGGGCGGCGGCGCGGGTGTGAGTGACACCGGCGGACCCGGGGGCGGCGGGAGTGGGGGTCCCGGGGGGTGCGGCGGGCCGGGCGGAGGGGCGGGCTCACTCTACAGCGACGTCAGCACCGGTTTGACGTGGCGGTCTGGCACGGCCAGCTCTGTGTCTTACCCAAAGCAAATGCCATTGTCCCAGGTCTGAGCGAAAGGGAGGGGGCACCGGAAGGGATGGGGGGTGCGAGGAGGCCAAGTGCCTGTGAAGGGACAAAGACGGCTGAGGTTCCCACCCCTTCACCCTGTTGACTGCTATTAGCATGATAATGAACTCTTAATGGTATCCATTAGCTGGGACTTAAATGACTCTTTTAGAAGTACCTGGCATTGACTGCTCCCAGACCCATCCCCCTTTTCTCCATTGATTTGCGAGGAGCTCCTCCCGCCAGGCGTTACTTTCTATTGGCAGAGGAGGTTGGACTCAAGGAGAGTCCAGTGTTTCCCAACCCATGGTTTGGAGCCCTTGCTTAAAGCCAGACCTACAGATGTCACCTGAGAAACCTATTTTTCTCTTAGGTAAATTCTTACTCCTTACATATTGTAGAGGGGGGATGGTCGCGACCTAACAGGATTGCACAGTTTGGGTATTCTTAATGACCAGGCAAATGCCTTAAATAAACAAACAAGAAATGTCTTAATTATACACCCCAAGTTAATACGGGTTTCTTACATTAAAGGATGTATTTATATAATTATTTGTGAAATTGTAAAAATTGTAAAATATGTACATATCCAAAGATATACACAGTCTGTACATTTTTTTGTAAAAAGTTTAGAGGCCACGCCTGTAAGAACAAATATAACTATTCTATTTTGTCAATAAAATGACTTTTGATAAACGATTTAAACATTGCCCTCACCCCCTGCCTCAGAATTCTAAGTTACCTTTAAAGTGCTTGCTAAGGACCTGCTGGGAAAGGGGGCATTTTCTGGATTCTTACTCTTTGTACACTGACCTTAGGCATGGAGAAAATGACCTGTTAAACTCTAGTTCTTAAATTATTAGCAAAGTAAATATCATTGTTGAACTGAAATCAAAACTGAGTTTTTGCACCTTCCAAAAATACGGTGTTTTTAATAGTAGCCCTTTTTTGATCCATGGATAACAACACTCACCTTAGTGTAAGTGGAACTTTTGCAAGGAAGTAATTACACTCAGGCCTTGTTATTTATCTTGTATGTCACTAAAAGCTTCAACCAACCCCCACTCCCTCCCCCCCATCTATTTCTTTCTCAGAGAAAGTACCTGGGTTTCCGGTGACTGCACACACTGCTGAAGTGTAGAGATTAGTGTTTTAAACTATCGATCACACTTTACAGTATAAATCACTTGACAATCTGATAGTGGAGCAGGAGTCTTCAATGGATTAAACTAATGGGTTAACATCTTAATAACCTTCCAGGCTTGTGTATATCAAATGTGCTTCTTTAACTAGAGAAAAAGCTATTGTTCCTCTGTCAAGACTAAGCTAATTTATTTGAGCAGAAGGCTGTTGAATTAGCAGAAGAATGCTTTGGCAATTGTTGAACTTTTTACCTGTCTGCCCAGTGGCCCAGCACATCATTCCTTTAAGAGAAGCTAAATGAATAGGGTTAATCTGTAGGGAACTTGGTCTTTTGAGTTTGAAAAACTTTGATCTTTTCTCCTCTCCAAATGTCCTGTATAGTCTGAAGTTTCTTTCCCTGCTGCCCGGCTCCTCTTGGCGCAGACCAATTGGCCACCGTGGAGCCTTAAAGTTCTTCCATTAAAGGGATGTGGGACTTTTACTCTAAAAAGGAGAGAGAGTGATGGAGAGGAAGACTTGTAACAGTTAGTGAAGACCAGAGGCACAAGTGCGCTCAGCCTTTTAAACAGCTTTTCCTGGCATTGTTAGCCAGCCTGCAGGCAGCTAGGCATGGGTTGAAGCATTATAAAAAAGCTCTGAATGCCCTACAGGTGGTCTGCGCACATAATCCCCCAATTTAAAGCGTTTTCCTTTGCTGGACAATTGCATTACAAAACTCTCTTCTTTTTTGCTCCTAATTGAACCAATGAACTATTATAAAGTACAAATTTTTCTTAAAAAAAAAATTCCTGGTGCCCAAGTTCTATTGACTGAATTCTGGTAAGTTTTCTGAACTGAAGCTTTTAAAGAACCAGAAGTAAAAGCTTCGTCAACAGACATTTCTTTTTCTTTTTCTTTTTTTTTTTAGATACTTTTATTCCTTATGCTTGTTATTTTCTGACAGATTAGCAATAATTTAAAAGTAATTGGTAAGGTTGTGTGTTCATACTGAAAAGATAGCCCCAGGTCCCTTATTAACCTGTCAATCAAGATAAGAAATGGGCAACTGCCCTGCTAATGATGGGGACAGCAAACAGTGGGGTTGGGGAACTTGTTTTCTGCAGCCGGCTAAGATGTTTGTTCCCTTTACTCTTAAAAATAAGAATATTTAGTACTTTATTTTTTTTTAGTAGGATGGAAACTACTTCCCTGGCTCATCTTTCTCACGTGAGAGGCTTTTAAGAAGAGTTTCTAGGTAAAACAGTTTGCAAACCCTTTCCAGAGTCATTCTTTTATTAATTGGACTGTTGAAATTAAGTAATAACACCCACCTTAACTATCATGTTGATTTTTTCAAAAGTCAGAAGCAGTGTAAAATTTTCACCTCCCAGAAGTTTTTTTATTAAAGAATTATGGTTTTGTAACTTAGGTTTCAATAAGTGCCCTGCATCTAACCTACATGGTGAATGTAGTACACCTAAATAAGCCATAGACGTTATATTTTCAGTTATGTAGTAGGATTTGAGGACATTCCTATATTCTTTAATATGTGAGATGGAGAGAGCTAAGTCACTCATTAGCATGTAGCTTTTCTAAAGTAGCTTTGAAGCTTTTTTCCCCCTTTATTAAGTTATTCAGTATATCCTTGGAAAATGCCAAACTTATTAAATGGCTATAAGTATACTTAATATAACCAAACTTAATAAACAGAAAACCCTATTGACATTCTGGGGACAGCTCTCAGTAAAAAGACCTGCACCTATAATCACTAAAGACTGATTTTAGAGACTGATATTAAAACACAAGTGCTGGTTCTTTGCCTTTAAAGCTAAACCTTGAATCGAAAAGTTGCCAATACCCAAATTATATCTATTAATAGAATTAAAAATTAATTTGGGGATGAGAAAAGGGAGGAAGCATATTTAGCCATTTGCATTACATAAATGAATGGGTCCCTTGCCAGAACACCCTCTCTGTGCTATACATGTGTGTCCTTAATTACTATATGGAACAAGTGTGAGTTTTTGAAAATCTTGTCGAATATGGGGGATGAAAAGGGGGTGTGGTTACTGTGTACTAGAAGATAAATATAAAGTCTAATATGGTTAAAACCATTAGTAAAGCCAAAGCTTATTAAAATTACTTGTAGGAAAAGTTATGCGAAACACTTTCTCTTTCCTTTATAATAAATGTAATTTGGAAAGCACTATAAAACAGAAGGGGGAATGAACTCACCATTATATTTTAACTTGTGTTCAGGTGTTGCAGGTTTCTGTAAATCCTTCAGAGTTTGGGGGCAGGAAACCAGATTATCTTGCCAAAAGAAAAAAAATCACACAAAGAGACAAAAGCAGTTGCAGAGCACAAGATGCAATTTAAAGTATAGGAGCAAACATTCCGTTGAGACTGCAAACCACAGGTGTAGCGACCCGCTTTCCGCACTTGATGCTGTACTGCCACCTTGTGGTACCACAAGGTTTCATAACCGCGGACAGCTTCTTTCATTCAATTCATTTGAAAATACTGAGCCTCACAGTGCTGATCTCCCACGTACAGACACCATCCATAGGGCCTGCAAGCATTTGTATTCATAATTTTGAATTCTTTGATTCTTTCAAGAAGAGAATCCTTAAACTTCATCAGTTTGAGGTCCCTGCAGACCTTAATTGAATTAAATCCTGGACGTAAGCATTATGCTAAAAATATAATTAGACTGTACTGAAATTCAAAGGTCTATATTTAAATATATATATATATATTTTCTGAGTTACTTTTATTTAAAGATTGGGCTGCTTACCAAAGATCCACCACACCTTCGAATGAGGAAAGAATGAATCATGAGTCTGAGGGGGCATGTAGTTGCTTGTTTATTATTACTTTACAACTTCTCACATAGAAGTCCATTTGCTGAGTCCAAAAGGCACTCGTAAGTGCTACACATGAATGCTTTTGGATCGGTGGGATGCAGGCTATTCCTCAGTTTGTGGAAACACACTGAGGAAGAGAAACTGCTTTAATTGAGGTCAACCAAAGGGAAGAGAGGGTAAGCATCTGCTGTGGAATACTTGAGTCCTGTGAGAGGAAGATGTTCATAGCATAGCAGCATGGGAAGACCAAGCCTTTAACTAGTGTGTGTTAAAGAAGACTTCTTGTTCCTGAGGTCAGATGGCTGGTGGAGATGGGAGGGAAGGAGGAAGAACTGGTGAAGGGGATGCAGACTAAAGAAGATCTTAGAAGTCACCTACCACAGTCATAGAATTTTAAAGACAAAGATCCCAGGAGGCATCGAGAATCTTGCTACTCCATAGATAAGTAGCAGAGGCAAGACCTAGGAGTGTAATAGAAATGTAGGCTCTCAGGTCTTGCTCACTGAATCAGATGCTGTATTTTAACGAGATCCCCAAGTGTTTAGCACACACAGGTTAGCCCTACTTGAAGGCCAAAGAGGACTGGACTTGCTAAAGGTCATAAAGTCAGGGGCAGGGCAGGGCCTGGAAACCACTAATCCTACTTGTAACTCCTACTTCTGCCTTTCCCGCTTCCTTGCTGTCTGTGTAAATCCCTTCAGCCACCACTATGTGCATTTATCCCTGAATCTCAGCTGACCAGGGCTATGTCTACCTAGTTCCAGAATCACACCAGAATACAGATTTCTCCGTAGTTGGTAATGCCCTACCCAGGAACATCCGAACACAGTCTCAGAGGCTGCCAGCTAACTCTGGAAAGCTTTGCCTATCAGGCCTGTGGCTGGCTTACTCTCTGCTGCCTGCACTTATGGAAATACAGTCACTGGCATAGCTAACATTTTTCTAGTTGATTCAAAAGGCCCAAGGATACAGAGTCTGTCTACTAGCTTAGTGAGGAGCTAGAGCGACCTGGAGGAATGAAAGGACTCTGTTGCTAATAGCTAGAGTTTATACTGGGGAGAGGGGCTAGAAGTGGAAACATCTGGTCATGGCTAGGGAGGAAGAGCTACTGGGCAAAGATGATTCTCATGTGTAGCCAGAAGGACAGGGAGCAGGACACAGCATGCAGTACCTACAGAATCCAAGGGGAGCATCACAGAAATCTTTAGAATGAGAGAACAAACCCGAAAGACATTAGCTCCAATGGACATTAGCTCCACTGATTTACACCACGGGTCTTAGGAAATGACCTGAGGAAATGGGTGGTACCTGAAAATGGGAAATGGTGGCCAGAGAAGGATGGAAGTAAATGAGAACTACCCAGGGAAAGAGCAAAATTAAGGTAAATTTTAACTGAATGACCAAGTTTTAATGGCTTTCCCAGCTTTGGGTAGAACCATTATTCAGAATACCTATTTATAGTACCTTAAACAGGTGAACCATACACTAGTTTAAATTAGAAAAACAATATTCAGTGTTTATCCCCTCACAAATCATTTCTAATTAACTAACACCCTGGCAGTAGTTCTCATTCCTACCTATGCATAAGCACTTCAGGTGATTCTTAAAAATACCAGTGCCCTGGCAGCACCCTAGACCAATTGACAGAATTTCTGGGAATGGAATCTGAGGATTCAAAGTTTTCTAAAACTACTCATGCGATGATTCTCATGTGTAGCCAGAACTGAAAACCAGTGCATGTAATTGAAGGTGGTGTTATGATCTAAAATGGAACAATAATACAAATAAAAATTAATTAAGCAAACTAGCTATTGTCATCCAACTTGACTGATTTAAATGGAAGTGATATATTTTTTTCATTTTGTCTCCTTAAGTAAATATTTGAGAGGACAGGAGTGCCCTCATCTGGTCCAGAGGGAAAAATTCATGCTTTGTTATTTTGAAATGAAGGTCTCACTCACTACACAGAGCCGTTTCGGATAACCCTGCTTTTTCTTTCACTTGTAAAGAAATAACAAATAACTGGGTACACAGAGTACTATTCTATTAAACTAGAAAGTAAATCCAACCTATGAACCTAAGACTAACCTATAATGTTGATGTATTAAATAGTAAAGATATTAAAAATTTTCTTTTTGTTTAGTAAATGTTCATTTACTGAAACCAACTCAGCTTGAAATGAAAGCTCATCCTATAGTGACTTGCTATGGGCATGACTTTTCAAGACCAGGTGGTCTGTTCCATTGTCCAGGAAGCAGATCTGCTGAGATCCTGAATATATGTCAGTACCTATATCTTTCAAAGTTGTTAGGGGAGGCGGGGGTGAGGGTGGGGGGGGTTTCAAATGGCCAATTTCTGCTTGCTTATTTAATGTTTAACCAGGGTATAGTTCTAGGAGTTATCCTGTGCAAAGATAGGCTATGTTAAGGGTGTAGTTATCCTGTGCAAAAATATGCTAATGGCTAACTCCTGCTTCTGTAAACCTGCTTGCTTGTTTAATGTAATTGTAGGCTTTATAAGCGACCTCCTCTGAAAGCTTAGGGCTGATTCTCTAGTGGGGAGAGTCAGTTGCCGGCTAATGGAGGCTCACAATTCATCTCAATTGGCTCCGTGGGTCTTAAATTTGATTGCGCCACATTTGGAGGTCCCAGTGAGATCTCTCCAGGAGAGATCTCTTAAGACCCACAACCCCAGCCACCTTGGGTGAGACCTGCCCCGTCCAGGGGACGGCCGCTGAGTGACTTCCTCAGCCCTGGATGCCAGGCGGACTTGCCCAGGAGGGCAGGTAGACAAAAGTTCAAATCTGTAACAATTGGGCACTTGGAGCAGCTTCACCGGTGAATAAGACTGCACTATAGATATTCAGGTTTTTGGGTCTCTGGTTGGTTGGTAGGTTGAGCCCTAAAGAACTAGTGGAAGGCTGGATGCAGCATAACTTCCCTAGTCTGGTCAGGACTGAGACGTCAGATCCTGACCCTTGGTTGGTTGGTTGGTTTTGTCGCCACCTGTCTCGTGTTGGTCTGTCATCTCTGTCTCTTTGGTGTCTGTTTTTGAAATTATGGTCTCTCTGAATGTTATATATTTTTATCCTTCTTTTCCTTATAGGTCTATTCTTTTCTTTCTCAGTTTAGCTGCTGCTGCCCCGCGGGGCTGGTCCTGGGGACAGCATGTGGCCCTTGCTCTAACTTTTTAACTTTAACAGGTATCATATTTTCTTTCACCACTGTTCTGACCGCCATGGGTCAGACTTCTTCCAGATCCACTCCTCTGCAGTGTCCTCAGTAATTTCAAAGACTTCAGATGGCAGGCCCAAGGTTATGGATCTCACATCACCCTCTTCGATCTCCAGAGGTTCTGCCGGTTAACAGGGTGGCCATCAGAGGGGTCACTCGACCTGCAAACAGCCTTTCAGATGAAGAAACTGAGGTACAAAGAGTTTAAATAATTTACCCAGTGATAGAAGTGAGTTCGTTTTTAATATTGAAAATACACGAGTTAAAAAGCTAATAGGGGCCTGTAAAAATAAACCTTCTTTATATTTTAGATTAGAGCAGGGAAGAGCAGTAGGAAAATGGTTGTGTAAGTAGAGATTGGAAGCGAAGATGTCATTGAGGGATAGTGGAGAGATGGTTGTGCATTTTTGTTGGAGGTTTGAGTCTAGAGAGTAACTGAATGTGAATTTGATTACAAGGTTCACAGAGTGTAGTCTCCTTTCTAACTGGTTCTTCAATTTGGGTTGGAGTTTATATTTATGGAAAAGTGGATTTGTAGAAGAGCTCTGCTTTGGCTGGTTTGGAGAGAGATAAACACTTAATAGATAAATTAAGTCTTCCTAAAATTGTCAGAAAAATAGAAACTAATCCAAATGTTTTGTTTTGTTTTATCAAGTCTACATGATCTGAGATAATCTTTGGTAATAAAGACAGTTTAATGTTGTAGGTTGAGTGGGGATGGGTGCGTCTTCGGGTTGTCAGACACACAATTTTATTTTACCTGTGTTTATTGGTCAAATAAGTTTATGCTATTTTTACTAGTTGTTTAAAATTATAAAATTATAAATTCAACCTAAAAGCTTATAAATGAGTCTTTATGTTTAAAAATAGTTTCCAAAATTTTTTTTTGGCAAAATACTTAGTTAAATCTAATGATAGGTATTCATTGACTCTCTAGAACATTTCCAAATAAGAAAAATATACTGAAACATAAATTTATCTACTTTCAGACTCTTATTACAGAATGTGTTAGTAAATATATTCTTTTACCATACTTTTACAATTTTTGATAAATTCTATTATAAAAAATAAATGCCTTTAAAAATTATAAGATTGATATATTCATAAATTTGCTAATTTATTGAATGCTGATATATAAAACAGTTTACAATTGCCTACTTCATTGTTTTCTCTAGGAATTAAGGCTACTAAGAGTTTTGAATTCTAGTATATGTAAATGAATTACTAGGATGAATACAAGTAAAGGAAAAAATTCTGTACGCAAAGTATGTAAGAAAAATGAGATGTGTTTTGAGATATAAAGGATGTGTTTTTAAGAAAAAGGAGAGTAATTTTGTCCTAAAATAGTTTCAGGTTATTTAAAGGTTGTTTGAGGCACAAAAGAAGGTATAAAGTATGGAGATTTATTTTGAAGGGGATTGAAGGAAAGGTGTTTGTCTTAAAATGGTTATTTCCAAGTGAATGAGAAGAGGCAAACTGAAGGAATGAGAAAAATGGTAGAAGGTTTGTGAAGAGAAATCCTGAGAAGAAAATAAAGGAGAAGAACATAAGTGAACATAAGAAGTTGTAAAGGAAAAGAGAAAGAGAAAATCTTGTTTTTATACAGTCAAGTTGGCTAAAGTTAAATGTATTTATCATAAGGTTTTAAATGAACTTTAATATCAACAGTGTATTGACACAAAACTGGAGTTTTTGGATTATTGGTCTGTTCCTAATAAGAGATTGTAAAAGATTTTTCTTTACCTGTGACCAATACACTTAGGAAACAAAGACTCTATATGTTATCAAGATAATTTATTGTGCTTTATAGTCTTTATTAAAAAATTGAGTCTTCTTAACATTAAGAGTGCTAAGTTTTTTATATAGTCACATTTACCTTTGAAATCTTTATTATCACTTTGGTTAAATAGATAACTAAGTATTGTTTCATAGTGACCTGTGATCCTATTTAATCAAGTGATCAAAACTTGTGACATTATGACAAATTTCCCAACATAAAACCTAAATGAGATCTTTTATTTTATCTCAAAATAATTTTGAGACTTCCCAGAGGGCACCTAAAAAATCTCGAAGGTTTAGTCTGTCACTTTGTAAAAGAGAAATGTTAAGCTAAATTCAATCTATTTAATATATTAAATTATATGAAGCATTGTCAAGTATTAAATGATGCTTAACCTTCTTTAGGTTGCATTTTTATGAATACATGTTACTAATACAAGTGTTTTGGAAATAGTAAAAAGTTCCTAGAAATTTGTCTTTCAGTCATAATTTCAGTTATTATAAATTATTGGTATGTCATGAATATCAAGAATGGATCTGACCGTTCAGAAACAAAGGGCTTATAGAGAAGAAGCAAAGGGCATGGTTCTGATTTGAGCCATGACTATAAAACTATTACAATAATTAGATAGCTATGATTTGAGTGAATACGTGGTCTTGATATTAAAATTGGAATTTCAGATAACAGGAAAGATCTGTGTAACTAGAAACATAAAAACCCTTCTTTCTCAGAAAAACCACAGAGACTAATCTCTCCTTTAGAGACTATTTTCTTCACTCATCAGCCCACCTGGGATGACTGCCAGCAGCTCTTGCAGGTTTTATTCACTTCAGAAGAAAGGGAGCAGATCCTGCGGGAGAGCGCTAAGGCTGTGTTAGAGCCAAACGGATAGCCTACTACAGAACCAGCTCGTATTCAACATGTCCTCCCGTACATCTGTCCACCTTGGGACCCCCACATCGAACAAGGTAAGGAGGCTCTTGATAGGTATCGCCAGCTTCTGCTCCAGGGCCTCCGGTCTGCCACCAGAAAGTCTACTAACCTTTCTAAGGTAAGTGAATTCATCCAGGCCAAGAATGAATCGCTGGCGGCCTATCTAGAACGACTCTTAGAGTCTTACCGGCAGACAGGATCTGACGTTTCAGACCTGACCGTACTAGGGAAGTTGTGCCACGTCCAGCCTTCCACTAGTTCTTAGGGCTCACAGATAGGAACAGGTCTAAGAGGACTCTTAGACAAACTCACCAGTGAGACTGGACCAGAAGGCCCACAGACAGGAACAGGTCTAAGCCGAGACTTAGACGTACTCACCGGTGAGACTGATTCAGGTGGCTCATGACCAATTCTTAGTGGAATTTATCCTCTGGCCTCCTGGACTGAGATTGTCCAGCGTCTGGGGCTGAGGAATGTCTCTCAGTGGCTACGCCCTGAACGCGGCCAAGCCTCGCTCGGATCGACTGGGGCCATGGGTCTTGGAGATGCTCCCCTTTTCTTTTAGGGAAGAATCCTGCTGGGGCCTCCAAATGTTGTGGCGCGATCAAATTTAAGACCCACGGAACCAAATGAGATTAATTATGAGCCTTTATTAGCCGGCCGGCAACTGACTCTCCCCACTAGAGAATCAGCCCCGAGCCTCTAGAAAGAATAGCTTAAAAAGCCCCAAAACCCCCTCTAGCAAGCAAGCAGGTTTACAGAAGCAGAGGCTGACCGTTAACATATCTTTACACAGGATAACTATGCCCTTAACATTAGCATATCTTCGCACAGAATATCTCCTAGAACTACACCCTGTTTAACATTAAACAATGGAAGCAAAAGTTGGCCCTTTGAGAATTTTTCACCCTTAAGAAAAGGAATTTGATACTTATCTTACCTAATACTAGAACTGGCTCAAGTTTTAGAATACATTTAGAATTTATTCAGTACCGAAATCTACTCTTTGTTTGGGTACCCTGAAAGAAGACCGAGATAGTGAAGTGCAGTTCCACTAGTAAACTCTGAGGTTTTCCTGAGTCTATGTAACAAACTCAATTTTAGATCTTAACTAGTACACCTTACTATAATTCTGTAAGAAAGAATCTAAGCAGAAGGTCAAACCCATGAAAGGGATATAAGTTCTGCTTAATACCGTTAAAGCGCACTTCTTGACTATACTTAATGGAAACAAAAAGAAGCTAATAACTCAATTTAATCATTCCGGAAAATATCTTATAATGAACACCATTTTTACCTGATTAACTTAGAGAACTCCAGTAAGCTGCAGAAAGCCAGTAAAACTGAGAGGTTAAGAACAATGACTATGGACCCCAGGGCATAAGATCACTCATGTATGATCTTTGGCAAATGACTCAGCTTCTGTCTTTCTCAGTTTCCTCCTCCATAAAATGGAAACGAGAATAGTGCCTACTTCATAGGAGTTGTTGCAAGGTTTAAATTCTAATACAGATAAAATGCATTGAATGGCACCTGCCTGGGAGCAGTAAGAGTCAGCTACTGTCATTGAAGAGCTTGTTTTATTGTAAAGATGTTTCCACGTGCATTTTTTCTTTTGTTTATTTTTCATTGTGATAAAAAAAAAATGTAACATAAACTTTACCATGTTACCAGTTTTTAAATGTGCATTTTTGTAGTGTTAAGTATATTCACATTATTGTGAAACAGATTTCCATAACTTTTTCATCTTGCGATACTGAAATTCTGCAGACTAAACAACTCCCATTTTCCCCTCCTCCTAGTTCCTGGTAACCACTATCTGTTTCTATAAATTTGTCTACTCTAGGTGCCTCATATAAGTGGAATCATCCATATTTGTCTTTTTATAACTGGTTTATTTTATTTAAGGTAATGTCCTCAATGTTCATCCATGTCGTAAGCATGTAAGAAAATTTCCTCCTTTTTAAAGGTTGAATAATACTCTAGTGGATATATATATATACCACATTTTGTTTATTCATTTATCTACCAAAGAAGTGGGTTTCTTCCACCTCTTAGCTACTGTGAATAATGCTGTTATGAACATGGTGTGTAAACAGGGTCTTGTTGAGACTCTGTTTTCAATTACTTTTAATAATATCCAGAAATGAGATTGTTGGATATGGTAGTTCTATTTTTAATTTTAAAAAGAATTTCCATACTATTTTATATAGCGATTGCACCATTTACAATTTCACCAATTTCACCAAATTGCACAAAGCTTTCTGATTTTTCCACATTCTCACCATTTTATTTTCTGGGTTTTGTTTTGTTTTGTTATGTTTTTGTAGTAGCCATCCTAATGGGTTTGTGATATCTATCTCATTGATTTTAATTTGCATTTCTCTGATGATTACTGAGGTCAAGCATCTTTTCATATGCTTGTTGACCACCATTTACACATCATCTTTGCGGAAATGTCTACTCAAGCCATTTGCCTATATACATATATTTAAGCCTATAGCACCCAGTATTCCTAGGCTAGCTCCTATCCAAGCACTAACCAGGCCTAACCTTGCTTAGCTTCCGAGGTTGGGCAGGTTCATAGTGGTATGACAGTATACACTTTACCCGTTTTTTAATCGGGTTATTTGATTTTTTATTGTTGTGTTGTAGGAGTTCTGTATATATTCTTGATTTTAACCTTTTGTCAGATGTATGATTTGCAAATATTTTCTCCCATTTCATAGGTTCCCTTTACACTCATATTGATTATATCTTGTGATGTACAAAAGTTCTTAATAATGATTTAGTCCCACTTATTATATTTGTTTTTGCTGTCTGTGCTTTTGGTGTCATATCTAAAAATCATTGCCAAACTAATCTCATGAAGCATTTTGCCTATGCTTTCTTCACCATGTACACTTTTAAAGAAAAATGAGAAGCTGACAGTGGCAGTAAGTAAAACAAACAGGTCATTTTCAAAAGGCATAAATAACAGAGCCCTTGCATGCTAGTGGATTTTGGGTAAAGAAGTTGAAGAGTTTGCTGGCCCTTTCTAATAATACTCTTTATTTCATATGGCGCAACTGCCTATATAAGAAAAAAGTTCAATATTTTTATCTGCCCGGATTGGACAAAGCCTAATGTTTCACTATAAACATGGCTCTCTGTAGGATCATAAGTCCCAAGGCAGAAATGGGTTTGGAGGTTGACTGTATTCCTACCCCAGGGACAGAGCATTATACCACCTCTGAAGCAAATTTCAGAGAGGCCATGTTATCTTATTTCCTGGCTAATAAATACCAACTTATGCAAATAATTTATTTTCTTTAAGAAACCAAAAATATTATCTTAAAATTTGTCCACTCTTAAGAAATGTAAAATATTTATTTAAACCATAAGGTTGCACAGACTTTATTCAGTCAGTTAGTAAAAATTCTATTTTCAGAAGCATTATTCTTAAAATAAAAGTCAGTATTAAAAAGGGGTTATTAGAACCAAACAAATGGTATTGTTTTACAGATTAATGTTATTTCAATTCTAGAAGGAAACTATGAGCACATCTAGGTCTGTGTTTTTTATCCTGATTGTACAATAGAATCTGTTCATAAAGTGCAGATGCCTGGACCACCTCTTCCCCTCAGAAGTTCTGACTCGGTAAGGCTGAGAATTGTTCCCCTTATCCAACCCCACATTTTGTCCTTGAAAATGTAGTCATAAAGCCAGGAACTTGTACCACCTACCTTGAGCACTTTCTATTTCAGCCCCACTCAGCCTATCACTGTTTCACATACACCATGCCTTGAATATATTGGCCTTGTATAGAAGATCCTGCTCTACTAGCAAATCCCTTCATAGGGGTCTTTTTTAAAGCAAAGCCCATCAACAGATGATTGGATAAAGAAGTTATATACATAACAGTCTATTACTGAGCCATTGAAAAAAATAAAATCCTACCATTTGCGATGACATGGATGGACATAGAGGTTATTATGCTAAGTGAAATAAGTCAGACAGAGAAAGATAAATACCATATGATTTCACTTATATGTGGAATCTAAGGAACAAAAAGAAGAAACTAATCAAAAACATAATTAGTGAATATAGCAGACAATCTGGTGACGGACAGAGGGGAGGGAGGTTGGGGGACTGGGAGAAAGGGGTGAAAGGTTACAGAAGTACAAAGTAGTTGTTGATAGATGGTAATAAGATGAGGAGCATGGCATAAGAAATGTAGTTAGCATTAATGTATTGGCTAGGTGGAGAGTCAGAGGAGGAAAAGAGCAATTAGGGGGATTGTTTTATAAGCTATATAAATGTCTAATCAATGAAGTATATAATTGAAACTAATAAAAAAAATTTAAAAAAATAAGATCCAGCCAAAATTTTAACTCCTCTCTGAAGTCTTCCCTGAATCCTCACACTGAGTTTTTACTCCTCTCTCAGGTTTGCAGCAGAACCTTCTCAACTCATACTTCTCAATTATTACACTTGGTCACACTATATCTTAATTCGTTCATGTCTATCTCTCTCTTACTGGACTGTGAACTATTTGAGAATCAAGATACTGTCTTATTCACTTTTATATCAAGCACATAATTGACCTTCAAAATTATGATGCTGTACAGGACCTAAAACACTGCGATAGTACCTATAGGAAGATGCAAAGTAACATAAGACATGCTCCTGTTTTCAAGGAGCTGAAGAACTAGTGGGGTGACACAGGACCTGGTTTAGCATCAAAAGGGATTCATAGATCGAGAATTCTCTCTCAATTCTGTGACTTTTCTAAGTGACAATTCTTAAGTGGTGCATGGACAACTTGTTTATTCTAGTAACAGACAAAAATCTGGTTATGCAACACCAACTTCTTTGAGAACTATAAGACAGAAAAGGCAAATTCCATGAGAGTTTTACTATCAGTAGTTATTTTAGGAACTTTCAGTGATGGTAGCATGAAAGAAGACTTTTCTGCTCAAGCTAGGCTTTGCTTATGATAATAGGTAACTGGGTGTATTAGTTTCTTATTGCTACTGTAATGAATTACCACAACTTAGTGCCTTAAAATAATACAGTTTTTTTTTTTTTTATCTTATATATAGTTCTGGAGGACAAAGGCCCAAAATAGGTCTTACTGGGTTAAAATCAAGATGTCAGAAAAGCTACATTCTTTCTGGAAGCTCTAAGGAAGAATCTGTTTCCTTGCCTTTTCCAGCTTCTAGAGGCACCCACATTTTCAACCTCTGTTTCTAATATTGCATCTTTTTCTGTGACTCATCTGCCTCCCTCTTTACTTAAAAGGATCCTCATGATTATATTGAGCCATCCCAGACAATCCAGGATAAGAGATAATTCCATTTCAAGATCCTTAACTTAATATATTTGTAAGGTAACATTCACAAATTCCAGGGATGAGGACATAGATACATTGGGGACATGGTCATTATTCTGCCTATCACACTGGGATTAGAAGTACAATATGTATCTGTAGACATTTTGCTTGTGGAAATGAACATATAAGTGCATCCTCAGTAAAAATATCCTTCTATAACACAGTTGTTTGCACTTTATTTGCATTAGAATGTTGGTACAAAAAGAAGTTTATCTCTTAAGACATCATCTAGTCACCAGTGATTATTTTTATCCATTTATTCATTCATTTAACCATCCATCCACTTATTCACCCATTGAGCCATACATTATTTATCCATTTATGCTCCTTAATTTCTATGTCAATCAAAACAACTCAAGTTCTGCTGCAATAACAAACAACTCCAAAACTTTAGTGGCTTAACGTAACAAAAAAATAATTTATCACTTATACATGTCCAGCATGTGTCAGCAAAAGGATTCTATTCACCTTAGGTACTCAGAGATCCAGGGTGGCAAAAGCTTTACTTTGATCTATGCTTTTATGGTCCCTGCATTGTTTCAGAAGGAATGTATCGACTGATTCTTAAAGTTTCTATCTGAAAAATGATGTGTTTTATATCCACATATATCATTGGCCAAAACAAGTCGGGTGGCCATATGGCACTCCAAAATGTACAGGAAAATAATCTTACTATGTATTCAGAAAAGGAAAACTGGAAATGTTATTGAATGGCATTAATAACTACCAGAACTCCCCACTAATTTATTTACATGTCTTCTCTCTACATCACAGTTAAGTTTGCCTTCACACTGAAAATAGTGAAGAAAAATACAATATAAACTAGACTAAGATTAGAATTTCTATGTTCTTGCCCTACTTTCATTAGCCTGTAATCTCATTAACTTTTCTGAACTTGATTTTTGTTATCCATGAAATGAGGATAATAATTATTGCTGTGCCCTTCTCACTGAGTTCTTCTGAGAAACAAATGACATGACAGAGAGAAAAACAGTATATTTTAAATCTCTATTTACAAAAAGAAAATTAAAGATGTTGTACTCCTCAGTGAGATGTTTGTGACTTCCAAAGTACTTATAATAGTTAAGTATCACTGCTTTATCCTAATTTAAAACAATGTTTTCTCAAAAGAGAAAATTTCTATTATCTTAATTTTTTAACTATGCCATACTAAAATTCCATTCATTCAACACATTTTTGTTAAGCACTTACTGTACACAGAGAATTACATTTACTGTATCCATTAACTACTATGATATGAAAGGGGATTCAGAACACCATATTTAGCTGTAAACACTTTCTTCATGTGAAACTAACTGGTCCATGGAAAAACATGAACTTAAAGTAAAGCTAAAACAGTGAATAGAAGAAAGAAAAAATAGAGAAGAAACTTTATGAGAAAACAAGTACAGATGAAGCAAAAAAATTAAATCAGAGTTGCAACAAAAGTCACGTAGCATTATTACGTTCATATACAGTTTTCGTATTTTAGACTTGAAATTCTATATGCTGGAAAAATTATACTTTGTAATTTTTATGCTGGAAAGTTGGATTTCATACAAAGGAAATGACTAAGTCTAAAATGACTCATATACTCTTAAGATTAACAGAACCTAACACTATATTATGATTTGTATATTTGCACTTCAAAATTCTCAAAGGATTTAGTACTCTGAGACCAAAGATCAAATGTTTCCAAATTGCACCAAATCTTTTAAATCCAAGTTTAGTCTAATTAAAAGATGAATGTGGTGAATTTAATGACTTTATATTTTTCCAACTCAAGAAGGTTTAGTGCAATACTAACACAGATGTTTCCAAGTTCAATAAAGTAAGGGTGTGTTCACTTAAAAATAAAAAGCCTTTCAAAATGAAAAGCAACAACAAGCATTTGTTTGAGATCAATAAGAATAGAAATTTGGAAATCCTTAATACAGATGGTATTTATGAGAAAGGAAAGGGGAATAATTACATCAATAAAAGGAAAGCATTTCTATTGGTGCAGATAACATCACATAGTGATATTAATGCTAAACACTGTTTTTAATTTTCAGGCCAGTTTTGATAACTGCCTTCTTATCTTTGAAAATGGTTCTTTGGGAAACAAGGTTGCTTAGGCCCAGCCCAAGATTATTTTGTCCTGTTTTAACATTCCAAGATTTGAGACATAAGATGTATAGTGCAGTTCTTCTGGCCTGGCAGTTCTAATTTGAAGGTGCCTCTATTTTTTTTTTTTTTTTTTGTAAGTGAGTGTAAAGTAGGTCAATAACTCTTTTTTAGACCTCTAAAGTTATTGATTTAATTTTACTGTAAGCTCTTCATTAACTTGTATGGGAAGTGTCATGTTAACAACATAAGGTGTTAATTCCATTTGGATTAATGATAGTGTTATTTCCCTAGCGTAATCAAGACATTACTGAAACAACTTGGATACCATTCTACCCCCTATTTTAAGTAACCCTTCAGACCTATGTTCTGCCTCTAAAATCTCCAGTAATATCCTCCATTGGACCAGGGCCTATCTAGAACCAACCTGCTGGGCTTGGGGCAAGAGCCAATTTGAGCAATAGGTGAAATATAACTTTGAGATCCCTCAAGCCCTCTTTCTTTTAAAATCTAAAGCATTTAGATTTTAAAAGTATGCAGGTTTGAATATTTAAATCAGGAGCTGAATTTTTGATGGATAATTTCAAAAATCAGCCATAGGTAGGCCCCACCCAATTAAAAAAAATATCCAAGAGTTATAGAAATACTACTTCTGTTTTAAAGACTTGTTGAATTTTGTTTTACATCATTTTTGAAATTTAAGCTGTGTAAAAACATATGGTTGAAGTGATCTAACACCCAGAGCAGACTGATTCTGAGTATCTGATAAAGTATCAGGTGCAAAGAGACATCTACATCTCTGATCAGAGAACACCTAGATGAGTTAATTAAGCAGGTAAAAAATCCTCTTCTAATTAAAAAATCAGCAACTGACAAAGATAGTACCTCTTGAATATAAATGCCCCCTCTCTATTCATGACCTAGAAAAAGGAGTGTTTAAAAAGCCTTGAGTCAGCCAAGACTTGATTATGGCATAGGGAGTGGTTTTCTCTGTAATGAGCTAAAAACTCACTGGAGTCAGTGGGGTATGGGAAAAGAATATGAGTTTTTGGAGTCAGATCTACATTCCTACCCCAGTTTCCTCCACTGTGTGACCTTGAGAAAATCAGAAGTGAGCCTCACTTTCCTCATCTGTAAAATAGTAGTCACAGGGCTACTAGGAGGATCAAATGACATGATCTTTGCTCTTAGCATTCAGTAGGCACTTAGTAATGCCCTCCTCCTCCAGCCACAGGGACACCAAATGATTTCCATGTATATTTGATCACCTTTCTCCCCATCCCTTTCAGCATCTATTTCAGACTTAACTCCTCTCCTCATCTCTCCCAAACACACTTGGCAATAGAAACTCCCTCGCTGTCATAGGAACAGCCTTATTTACTTCACGCTTGTGCCTTTTCCTCTGGTCCCTTCTGCTTAGAGCCAATACACTCACCTGTGTTGTCAGTTCTTTTATTGACTCAAATACTCAAATACTATTTTGTTATTAATTCCCTCTCCGTTTCATGTCTTCAAACCTTCTCTGTGTGCTGCCTTTGCCTCAGAGGACTTAAGTTTCTCCTGCGTTAAAATTAATTTTAAAAAATTGCTTATTGAACAGTTACCCAATCCCAGACATTATCACATCTATTAGGCCTACAGTGGAGAACTTAAAGCTTATAAAACCTTCTCTAACCACATTTTCTTCATCTATACCCTGAGTACCACTACTGTATTCCACATATCTCATAGAAGCATTATAACAGATTAAATTAGACAATCCAGTCAAGGCACAAACCACTGCCTAGCACACAGAAGTCCTCATTAAGTATTAGAATCTAATCGGCAATATAGCCATGCAAACAGGAAGTAAGGGAACAGAGAAAAGTAGTGGGCAGTTAAGTTCCTGTGGGATGACTTTTCTGTCACCTGCTAAGGTATGAGGATAATAGAAACATTTAAAATGATTGATGTTAAGTATAAGAAAGTGAGCTAACTAGGAAAGTTGGAGGAATAGTGGTAAGGACTCTACTAGAGATCATGAATTTATAATGACACCAATTTGAGTGCTTGGACCATTTTACTTAGAAAGGCCAGCACCAGGCAACCCTTTTAGACCACTGTCCTGGTCATCTTCTCTTTCAGCACTCTGTGCAATGGCTTTGTGTCATCTCATCTATTTGTGCCTGGAAAGTAAAATTGTCAATAAACTATACAGCCATGTTGAAATTTAAATAATATCTCTCCCAAAAGATAAATTAATTTGAGAAAAAGGACAATCTAGTAACAAAAACGAAAAAAATAAATAAAATAAAAGTATGAAGAAAGTTTAAGGGTATGAAAGACAGTTGAAAAAAGAGATCGGGTTTAACACCAACTCATGCCTATAAAAATAATGTTAAGTATGTAAATAACTCTCTTTTCTCACCATCAAATATAGAATCTACCTCTTGCAATGATATGCAAATACAAAGGGGTTGGGAGTAACAGCTCATTTGTCCAGTGAAGGAAGCAGCACTGTGGGCCCATCAGGATTACAGACTATTCATCTCTTCAGAGGTTTGGGGTGGAAACCTGGGTAGTGTCAGAAGAAGGAACACAGGAAAAAAGAGTTTAGGTTTCTAAAGAAATATGTAAACTCAAGGATGGATATTTGAGAACTGGAATGATTCTGCTATTTGTGCTGCTGACCCAGTGACTGCTTAGGGTAAATAAACTAGGGCTGCTTTGCTATAAGTCCTTGTTCTTAAACTGGAAAACAAAGAATTCACTCCCTTAGAAGTGATTGTAGGGATCCTAATAGGCTTGGTGAAACCATTGGCTTTCCCTGTCCTCTAGAGTTACCAAAGAGATGTGGGGTTGCCTGAAGCAGAGGGTAGTCTGTGGGCAAGAATGCCCAGGAATTTGACAGCAGCTTTATCTTGATGATTTTCAAATCTATCTCTGGCCAAACCCCTCTCTGAGCTCTGGTCTAATTAGTCTAACTTCCCACCATACATCTCCTCCTAAATGCTCCACAGATAACTCAACCTCGGCACTTCTAAACCAAAGATCATCAGCGTCTCTCTCCTCTACCAGGGTTTCCTATTTAGGTGAGTAAAACTAAGTAAACCAACCTAGAGTTTGACCCCTCTTCCTTAACCCTCCCTGCACCAACCAGTAATAATCAGGTAGATTCCACTTCCTGAACATTTGTCTCCTGTAGACAACTGCTTCTCAGTAGCCTTATTTCCAGGGTGTGGATGGATTTGGGGGCTCCCAAGTTGAAATAAAGTAGATTAGGCAGGGGAGCCATGGAACTGCCAAGATCGGCTCTTAGTCAGGGATCAGGAAGTTATAGATGGGAAAAGAATTGAGATTTTGAGCTTAATCTGGACTGAGATTTATTCCAGAAATGCAATTTCCTCAAGCATGGAGGATAATCATTATTTCAATAATTACAACATGGAAGCTATTTAAACATACCTAGCTGACCACAAGTTCTTTTGAAAGTTGGCCCAATTTATAAATCTTGTTGAATTTAAATACACTAATACATAAATCAAACTATTTTACTAACTACTTAATTACTAAAAAATAATTGATATGCTTCATCTATGACTTAGTTACATGCTGGTGAAAAACTTCACTGACAGATTTAGTGGAGAGAGCTTACCTGGAGAGTGGTCACCCAAATTCTAGACAAAGCACCAGAGAGAAATAACATCATCAAGGTAAGCGCTTTAACTTTAACCCATGAAATTATGGCAGCAGCACAAATAATAGTCTGGTGTGATCAAAACTAGTTGAGAACTGCTGTGAACATAAGAATTTTCTGGAAATGTAGCCTAAAGAAATAATCTAATTAAGGGAAAGTGCTGTATACCCATGCTATTTTATTTTCTATTATCAAAAAGCTAGAAGCATTTTGTTCAACAAGAGAGGCTGGGGGAGATAGAGCACTATCACTTGACAGATTATTCTACAGTCATCAAATTAGAAGGTATGAAGAGTAGAGTGCCAGGAAAATGTATATGATTTATTAGCAAGTATAGAAAAGAATATAACCATTGTAATATGTTTATAAATTTTAAAACCTAAGAAGCTAAAAAACATTATGATGTTGTGCTATAGAGGGAGGAGAGGGACATTATTGTAAAACTTCTATGTTCTTATATTTCTATTATAATTTTTTTATTTTCAAAATTTGTTTGCCTCTAATTTGTAATCAAACCCCAATTTCATTGTTATTCTATAGGTCTACAGTAGGCCTCTTACGTTGCCTTGGATACTACTATCTTTAATAAATTCATTTTATGAGAACCCCGAACCCTCTGTGAACAAATTGTATTAGGTTACTTTGGATAACAGTTACTTTGGATAACTACCTTCAAAAAAGCATCCTGCAGCAATGGAAGGGGGCAAAACCAACTGGAAATGAGAAGGCTTGGCCCAAGTAACCCAATTATATTAGATGTGTTACCTTATCTTCCTGGACTTTCATTCCCCAGATATAAAATGAACTAGTTAAACTTGAATCACTAAAGTTCCTGTCAGATCAAAGATTCCACGATGCTGAGCTCAGTACTGAGGGGAGTGGCCTACTGGGGGTGAAGTATGGGTTAGGAGCCAAGGTCAGACAGGGCAGCGAGGAGGCAGATACCTGAGGGAGAAGCACCTAGAGGACCACAGGAGGTGATGAAGGAGGACACTAAAGGCCCAGCTGTTTTCTATCCCCTAACTAAGGGAGGTGGTCCAGTTCTTTTGCTTTATGCAAAACTTTTGCTGTTCTGTTCAATAGTGGTTTACTTATTTAAAAAACAGAAATTTTATGGAGGAATATTTAAATCTGAACCATGAAATTTAATTTTTAAGTATATGTTGTCCTCATTTACTCCTCATTTCTCATCAAAAGAGATCCTCAAACACATGGATGGTCTCACCTTATCATTCTCTTGTAACTTGTCCCATGCCTTGTGTAAGTATAAGACATATAAAAGATGCTCAATAAACACATGAACAGAATGAGTAATTGTCAATATTTAAACTTATCTTACCTCCAAAAGGGTAAAAACTCCTTGATTCACACTCTAACAATAAATATCATATTCTTGGGTAGAAAGGTAATGTTTTTTTTTTTTTTTAATAGATGAGTAAATGAACACACACACACACACACACACACACACACACACACACACAAACACTAATGTGCTCAGAGACCTAAGCTAGTGAGAGAATAGAAATATTTCATTGCCCCTGGAGTACAAGACTTAAGTTATCTCCAAAGAACCACTTAGGGCACATGACAAAATTTGATGAACTTACTTTAGTATAAGGCTTTATTTCCTTCTATCGGCCAATCCCACATATCATTTCTATAAAATTACTCAATTTTCATTTCTGAAAGAAGTGGCACTAGATACTTAGTATCAACTTTAATAATGCCTGAGGCTTTTTTCAAATCAAATATCCCAGAGGAAATGGAGAAAGAGGAAGGTAGATAAGGATGAAGGGAATCAAATATATGGTGACGAAAGGAAATTAATTTTGGGTGGTGAACACACAATACAATATACGTATGATGTTTTATTGAATTGTACACTTGAAATCTTTATGATTTTATTAACCCATATCACTCAAATAATTTTAATTTAAAAAAATAAAAATGAAAAAAACAAAAATAAATAAACATATCATATACTTCTTTGCAATACCTGTCTGGGGAAAAAAGGAACTCTTGTTACTAACATCTAGTTTTTACATTTGACTTATAATTTCCTGAATTCTCCATGAAATTCATTTCATCTGATTTCTGCTTATTAGAAAATGTAGTCACTTCTTTCGGCTCTACTTTCTGTCATTTATATATCTCTTTCAGATCTCAGCACAGAGGAAAAGATTGGCTCTATGATTGACAGAAGAGAGAGAAAAATACACACACACACACACACACACACACACACACATACATATATTTCAATAGGGGAGAGACATCTATTTCATTTTTAGGAAGCATTTATCCCATAACACAACCAAAATAGAATGAACAGGATTTACAGACTCTGCTGCTAACCCAGGCCCTGGAGGGTTCAGAATGTTGAAAATATGGGTGGAAGGCATTTCCATTGTAAGAGATACTTGGCAAGTCTGTACCTGAGAAGCCCAGCTGCCCCTCTCCTCATCTACGAAACACCATCATCCTCATCATTTCTTGCCCAAAACCAAATTTACACTCAGAAAGTTTGAAATAGGTTCTCATGATAAATTGCAAATCCTACAAAAAAAAAAGACATTTATTAATTCTGTAATTAATACTTTTCTTGGTGAAGCACAATCATAATCTCATTGATTCTCATAATCTTTTGTGTTTGTCTCAGTAAGCAGTCAGCTGCAGTACATATTGGTTCAGCATTTGGATTCCACCAGTGGATTCTCACCACTGCTGGACCACCTGAGGATCCACCTGAACACTAACCTGAGAAGGTTTCTAAATTAAAGTTCCTGGAAAGTTAGACTTAAACAGTACCTAATGAACTTTTCATACTGTGCAAAGACTAAAGAGAGAAACAAAGACACATGCATACATACACACTTAAACCAACTAAGATCCTTTCTTATTTGAAATGATTATATTTAAGAGGACACCCCATAAGTATAAGAGATTTGGATCCTAGGCTCAGTTCAAGCAGTTTTTTTCAAACTGTCACCTCCTTTCTCTTCTCTCCAGTCTCAATGGATCCAAGGACCTGAGCTAACATCTTTGCTTAGCTTTCCCTCCTCTGAGACTAGTGTGTTGGCCACTAAAAATCTAGTAAAGGCTTCTTATGGATCAGGTACCCAGAAAATAGTTGCTGCCCAAGGCAAACACTGGCTAGTTGCTGGCCAAAATTTTCCACCTTCTTTCTGGGCATGTAATTAGGCTGCCTTTAATAGCCCCTGGAGCAGCCAAGACTGACTTTTTGAAGAAGAATGTAATCAGATGTGCTGGTGTCCTCTCCAGGTATGACCTATGGCACTGGCTTTGCCCCTGACACAGCAATCTTGGCTCCATCAGTGGAAGATGAAGAAAGGATCCCTGAGTCACTCCCCAGAAAAAAGCTGCCCATCAATCAGGAACACTCACTTTGTATCTTGTGAAACTTCTGTTAAGTGGCTAAGGTTGGCATTTTCCTGTTATGGTAGCTGTAATAACCTTAAATTGCCACTATCTCTGCCTTAGGCAATGACAATCCAGTAACTCTCTGGAGTATGGGTACAAATCCATCAACCATCTTTCATTTATCCAGTGTGTCAAAGAGACATAGAAGCAAATTAAAATCTCGAAAAAGAAAATTGATAGCCACAGGTTTTTTGAATAGCTACAAAACTGGGGGAGATTTGCAGTGTCTTGCACAAGAGGAAAGAGAAGAGAAAGGGTCACCTTTCACTTCATGTTCTGACAATGCATTCACAATTAAACTAACAACAGCCAACCACATTTTAGAACACTCAAAGCCTCATCTGCAAGCTTGCTCCTCACAGGACTACATCACATCAGATGACCCCAGTTCTGTCCCCTAAGCCCTCTGCTATCACTCAATAGAGTGTGAAGTCAATGAATTGTCTTCAGAGTCCCCTCATGGGTTCCCCGTCTCTTTCCCATGCATCTCTTCCCGGGACATGTAGGCCTCTTTTGTTTTGACCATGTTCATCTTATCAAAACTTGTGCTTAGGCAGTTAGTAGGCTGGAAGGACCTAATAAATTAACCCTATTAGGTTAAAATGACTGACAGTTACACATCTCATTGGTGGAATCCTAAACCTGTAGAGTACTAAGGAATCATCTAGTCTGGGTCCTTTGTTACTTAGAGAAGAAAATTAGGCCTAGAGGAATGAAATGACCTTCTAAGAAATGGTGAACTTCTCTCTGCTTCCCTCTAAGCATCCATTGCTCTGACTAGTATGAACATTTTTCCAAGGAACAAACTCAAAAGCTCTGACTCTCTGATAGTGGGATTGTGGACATCAGCAGAGAACCCAAAGCAACCCTTCTCAATGCCATCCAAATAAAATCACACTTGTTTATAAACCTAAACTTGAGCATGGACTCCAGTAGGAGAAGGACAGATCTACCTAGTTCTCACTGGGGGCATGGCCGAGAGGAAACCCCAGCTCAGCATTGCCACCTTTTTTTCCCCCAAAATTATCTGGTCATCCTGCATGAACACACATCACCAATACTGAGTTGATTCCATCACTCAATATTATCAATGCTAATACTGGGAGTGTTTGAGGAACCTGTGGAGCTTACTTTTGAAATAGTAATGAAGCCACAGAGAATCCTTATATCTCTTAAGACTATGCCCAACCTTGAGAAGTCCACCATAATTGCATACTGAAAGGAATAAGAGTAGATTTGCTCCTGAATAGTTTGGGAATATCAGACTTTAAAATCACATTTATTGAGCACTTGCTATATGCAGACATTGATCCAAGTGTTGAAGAAAAGGATCTGAGTTATGGCTTATGGTTTCAATGAATTGGGGGTGGGGGAGAGAGAGAGGCTGTATATGTTAAATATAGGTAGAGTCATTCAAATAGCTTTATGCCTAAACCAATTTTGAATAATTATTTTCATTTTTAACCAATTGCTTTGACATCTTGCAGATATATCAAGTAAGATGTTATTCTGAATCCTGGCAGATATTTCACTGTCAAAGTTTTCTTTAGAACAATTAAAAGTTTCCATTGGTTTCATGAGTTCATTTGTTCATGTTTTTTATTATTTGAATGGGCAAAGGTAATTCCCCTTCCTCAACCATTTTGTGTTTAGGGACCAGAGGCTATTTATATTTGTCAATTCTGAAAGTATATCAGATGGTTCTTCCTCCTCTCTTGATGAAAGTGAGCAGGTTTATCCGGTCCCATAGTAGCTCTTTCTACTGCACAGCATCCTCCTATCAGGCAGTTAAAGGCAGCATTAAAGCTGTAACAGAGTCACACAAACCAGAATAATGCAGAAAAGTGCAGAGAGGCGCTTATAGGCAGCCCATACCACAGCAGAGGAAGCTGTTTCTAGTTTATGCACAGAAAGCAGGAGCATAGACTGAAGCCTCAACACTCCCAGTGTTTCTCATCTGCTCTACTGAAACATGAAGACTCTCAGGACAACCTGAATTGTACAACTCTCTAAAGGACACAAACAAAACCCAAAATAGAAAACATGGGACAGCTCCACAGCCACTCGTCAACAGCACAAGTTCTCCATCTACTCGGTAAGGACAGCCACTCAGAGAAACACACAGGAACAACCAAGCAAGTCAGGACCCACCCCTCATCCTGTGCACCTTCCACCCACATGCAATAACCACAGAAGATGCCCCCAAAGGTCCCAATTATTTACTAGCCATATTTTCTGCATTCGTCATTTCTCCTATAACACAATGAAGTGTAAAGTGGAAGTCACAATGCAATCAGCAGTAATTTTATTAAAGGGGTTTCGAGAAGTTAAACTAATCTCTCTTTATCGATGACATGCAGAAGATGCCTCTTTTATCAAAGTAGAAAAACAAAGAAACAAAAAACCTAATAATAATTCACCAGAAAACATTAAAACAGTAAATGAGCTAATAATGTAATAGGACATGCTTTACATTAAGCACATACTACAGTAAAGAATAAGACAATAGACCAGAGTGTTCCATGATCAGTAAGTAACCTGACACTCTCCAATTAATCATTTTAGCTTTCAGTCCACAATTGAGTGTCGACGGCTTTTTTCTTTTTCTCTTCATTTTTCTTTTTTCTTTTTATTTTCTTTCTTCTTCTTCTTTTTTATTTTTTATTTTTTTTTATTTTTTTAGCAGAAAGCATTATCTAAATTAAATTGGTAATGCAAGTCTGACTCTCCCACCAAGTCCATTTCTCCGGCCAGCTGGCCTTCCTGCCTGTTTATATTCTCTAGGAACATTGTGGAGATAAGATTTCCCACATGCCAAGGTGATGCTTCATCTTCGCGCCCGCGTCTCTTTTTGGGCAGAATGATGGTATCAGTACTGAAGCATCGGTCGCTGCCCTGCCTGGCCGCCCTCCTCACACCCATTCGGACCTTCTGGTCCCTAGGAGCGCGGCGCTCCCAGTGCCAGCAGGCGGGGCATGAGGCTGCCACGAACTGGATGGACAGTGCAGGGCCGACTGACTGCAGGGCGTTAAGGAATACTCGCTGCTAGGGTCCTGGGGGTCCCCTCTGAGGGGCTTGCCCCTAGGCTTTGTGCAAGCCCTAGGCAGCTTGTCGCTGGCTGAAGACAGCCCCTCATTCTCGTCCTCATCTTGAAGCTCCATCCGCCGGGACACAGCAGACTGACCACTGGGGCTGTGGGCACCTTGTCGTCCGGTCCACAAGTCAGGGTGCGCGAGCGCCGCCCTTTCCTCCCACCGCGCTGTGGAGGCCGCGGGATCCGTCCTCCTCCCGGCGCTGCCTGGTCCCCCGCGCGTCCTCCTGCGCGCGCTGCAGAGTAGGTCAGCCACGCTGAGCAGCATCGAGAGCGCACTGAGCGCCCAGAGGAAGAGCATCAGGATGGATTTCTCCGTGGGCCGAGAGATGTAGCAGTCCACCGCCCCAGAGCAGGGAGAGTGAGTGCAGAAGAATCTTTTAGGGACCGAGAATCCGAAGAGGAGGTAATGCAAGGCCCCGAAAGCTGCCTCCATCAGGGTCCTCAGACAGAGGTGCACGATGTAGCCTGAGGAGAAGTCTGGCACCAACAGGCTGCGTCCCTCTCTGCAAGGCAGCAGGCAGCGATTATCCCCAGGGCTCGGGTCAGCATGGTCCTGGCACCCGGGACAGCCATCTGCCTCGAAAGATTCCCGGGCAATGAGCTCGGATCCTTTGTGCAGCACATAGACACTGAAAACCGCAGAAGGAAGGAGGACAGACACGCTTTGGACCAGCCAGAAGCGCAGGTGAGACACAGGGGAGAAGATATCATAGCAGACATTGGCGCACCCTGGCTGCAGAGTGTTGCACACAAACCTCTCCTGCTCGTCCTGGTAGACAGGGGACCCGGCGACAAGGATTACCACCATCCTCAGCAAGATCATGAAGATAAGCCAGATCTTTCCTGAAAAAGAGGAGGAGGATGGGCATCGTCACCATCATACAAACATACTTCCTCCTAACAATAGTGTTTAAGTATTTACCGGGGCTGAGAGTGAAGTGAGGAGTCCGTAAGCATGCATTTTAGTAACAGCAACAGTATCAGCTAGTTAGCACAACTGACAAATATTTATTGAGCATTTTCAATGTGTCAGACACATTGTGAACTACTTGTTCACATTGTGAAATGCTTTGAGATTAGCAGATTAAAAAAAAAAAACATAGATACTAAAAATGTTTACTCTGACTAGTAGTTCAGACCTTTCAATGAAAGATCTAGAAAGAAAGTTAGGCTGAGCAAATTAATGTGCAAAAAAGATCTTACTCTTCTTAGGAAAATAAGCTTTTAAAAGAATGTTAGAACATTCCTGTAACTGTGGATAGCTGATAAAACTGTTAAGTTCACTTTATTTTTTTATGATAATGGTCCAGAAGACCTTATTCGACAAGGGGGTTTGTATTTAATGTTGCTTTAAGGTACTTGAAATCAGATATCTTTATGAACCTTCAATTTCTCAGAGTTTTCAGTAATTCAGAATTCCTTTCCCCCTATTTCAATTGTTATGAATTAATGAGGTTTGTCTTTTTTCAACTTATTCTGAATAAATGTGACCAAGCCAGAAAATCAAAATAACTTCAAGAGTCCTCTTTTCGCTTTATGAGCAAACTATTTTGGAACATATTTAAGACTAGGTCAAAATAATTTGTTAATATTTTGTTTTGTGATAAGATACAGAAAACGTCACCCAAAAGCAGAAAAATAAAACTTCATTATAAATGAAGGCAGTTAAAATATATCATTACATAATGAAGTCATTTACTCAAACTTTTGATTTTGTTTATATTCTAGAAAATAATGAGCTAGAGAAGTATCAATGACTTTGTGGACATCTTTTAACCCTTTTCTCAATCCCTTTTTCTAGGACTTTTATGCCTCTACAAAATTTTGACTTGTCTGCACTAACCTCAGAAATCCTTATTATTTTTTTTGTTAAAAAAAATAACCAAACTTGGTGCTGTAGGCATAAAAAAAATAAAAAAATAAGGGGATTATAAACTGACAAGTTCCTTGCAATCTGTGAGGTCTACCAGAGGTTGCCTCGCCTAAAAATTAAAAAAATAAATAAATAACAAAACTAAAATTGGGATTTGATTTAAAGCACACAAGAGAAATTGCTAATCTCTACAAATTAAGCTTCAAGATTACATCTTAAATAGATGAACAAGAAGAAAGCATAATTGAGACACTAATTTCTCTTTAACGTTTACTGTATTGTTCTTTTTCCTGGTAATGTGACCAGAGAAGAGTTATATAAAAACACCCTGTCCATCTACTTCAGTCTTCAGACTCAACACCAGAATGTCAGAGTGAAGAGGCCCTGTGAGAGAAATACATGCACAACCAAGATTTCCTTAAATGTTGGTGGAACTGAGGAGCAATTAGAAGAAGCTTGAACCCACAGCTCCCTTTGCTCCAGCAGTACTTAGGCCTTTCTCTTGGGGGTAGAACAGGCGAACCTATGAAAATGAAAAACAGAATAAGAGCTCTGGGGGTGTTTCCTATACTCACCCACAATGGTCATGTTGCAATTTAATGTGATGATGAGGAACCCCAACAAGTCCAAACGGTCCATGCTTCCAGAATGTCGCAGTCTTAACATTGCTGGAACTGTGGAAAGCCTGTGATCTCCAAGGCAGAGGTAAATCTCTGCAGGAATAAATGTATCTTAGCTACAAAAGACTTAAAAGTGAGAGCTGGAGATATAAAAGGAAAGATTTGAGCCCAAGAGCAAGAGGTCAGTTTTTCTGTCTCCAAGTTGAGACGGCCTGGAGCTGTTTGCCTCTAAGGAAAAGCATTCCTGACAACTGCAGTAACCAGAAGACAGCAGGAGTCATCTCTCATTGTGGGCTATTCTTACCCTCTTGGGACATTCCAGGCCTGTGGCAGTGCTCACATGTCTCCACCAGGAGAGAGAGACACTTCAGAATATAAAATAGAAGTGACTACATTTAGCCCAGAAAGAAAAGTTCGGTTAACTAGTTAAGCAAACTCTCTATGAAAAAGGTGTTTCCTCCTCAGAAATATTTCTGCACCACTTCAGTTGTTAAAGGAACACAAAATGTTCAGATTTTGTCTTCTCTATGAAACATAATCCATTATAACCCACACGATTCTTGTCCTCATTCTCAGTTCTCGTACCATTGAGGAAAACATGAACATGCACCTTGGACTTGTGTTCCAACTTTAGGCTGTGGCAATCTTAATCATCCTCTACCTGTTTCCTGTCTGGGTTAGTGACAGGAGCTCTTTACTCTGATATGGAATGCCTGGGTGCAAAGTTGGGATAGCCACCTGGTCACTCCAGACATCCTCTTCTTGCAACAGAAACAGTCTCTATCCCCTAAACCATTCCACTCAGGTTTTGTGGAAGGCAGATATGACATGATGGCATTGAGAGAATCTCACATTTAGTGGGTGTGCAACAACTTATCTCAGTGGAATTTCAATCACTAGCTGGTCAAAAAACCCTTCATAGATTACATCTTTCTTTTGTATCTTCTGACTCCATTTAATCCAGGGCTACTTCCATTGAATCAGCTTCATAAATGTTCATTAAATTTGTAAGAAATATCACTGTTTGGACCTGTGGACATCAATCACAGTTGCGTTGAAATCCTACTGTGGCTGGGGATCTATCATCAGGTGGAAATTATACATTTAAAAAGAATTCTGTCAATTTTCCATGAAAGCTGTTCTTTATGTTCCTCTCTTTTCTTCATTTCTGATCCATTCTTGACTTTAGTAATATCTCTAGAAAGATTCTCAGAAGAAAAGTACAACAAAGCTGCTCTCATCTTTATTCGCATGATGTTTCCTTCCATGAAAAATATATCGAACTCCTTAAAAAGAAGAGCAGTTTTGCCATTTTTTAGTCAAACGCTTAAACATGAGCAATAAAATTTAGAGAAGTTGTAGCTAAGTAAAAACACTGAAATATTCATATGCTCCAAGCATAAAATAAAAGAAAGTATGTATATATGTAGCCTGATAGACTATACATGATATTGGCTTACAAATTGAAATGCTAGAAAAGCAATTACTGAATTTTGCTGTGTGATATAAAAAGCCTATTTTGAATGTGGAGCAAATTAGAATTTTATGACCTTGAGAAAATCACTAAAACTTTTCATACTTTGGTTTTCTCATCAATAAAGTAGAAAAAAGAATGTGCCATTCACCAGAGTGTTTGTGATATGCAACATGAGATCATAGAAATGAAAATGATTTTCATATATAAAAAATTACAAAAGTGTCAGTGACTGGTGGTGCATCAAGTTCGGCCCCTCTGTATTCCCACCTTGGTCTTTACCTTTGTTCCCACACATCTTCTGAACAGCCAAAGCTGCCTGTTTTCTCATAATCTTTATTATTTTTGTTTTTTTCTTCTCTAAATCTGCCCTGCCCTCATTTTTTGTCTTTTTTCTTTTCATATTTTTCCTCATTTTTTTCCTTCTCTGTTATGCTAGGAGACATTTTTACTTTACCTGTAATCCTAACACCAGTGGCTGCCAGAAGCATGATGAGTTCAGGAGAAGAGGAGAAGGATGTAGCAAAGCATTAAACATGTGGCACACTTTGTATGAAAGTATCTAAGAATCAATGGGGAATTTTTTATGTGTGTGTCTGTGAAGTGGAGAGAAGATCTGGGGGAGTATTGTTCCTAACCCAATGGAAAGGAAACCCAGTGGGAGTCAGAAACATGGATATGGCAGAATTGTCTAAGATGCCCAACTGAGATTAGTTTACAAAATGAACTTAGCAGAAAGGAAAGAGAACAACAGAGTCATCTGCTATTCAGCCTGGGCTTCATCTCTCTCTAGCTTAGTGACATTTATTGTGGCTTCAGTTTTACCATCAAAAAACTGGAGATAGTGATATTTCATTTTTAGGGTTCTCAAGAATTAGGGTTAATCTAGAGAAGGTTCTAGCATATTACTTGGCCTTTAAGAAGCTCTACAAATGATAACTTCAGTCAATTCTCATTATTCATGGTATTTATATTCTATAAATTTATCACAAACACTGAATTAGCAAATACTAGGGGCTCCTAGGGGAAATACAGAGTTAGGTTTCTGTGAGCCTCTGGTCACACATTTTTGTCAACCAATCAATATATAACATTGTTTTTCATGTTTGTATTTAAAGACATCTTACTTAACATATATACTACACACACACACACACACATATTATATAATATATTTAATATAATTGGCTCATTAACCTTGAACTCATGGCCTACAGCATTATAACTCATACCTGAACAAAGCTGACCTAATACATGTATTTTCTATTAGGCATATTATAGCCCTCTTGCACTTAGGAACACTAGAGAGCCTTTAGCACTAGGCTTGGGGGACATTTTAAACAGTGAAATCACCAACAAAAGCACAAAAACTTGAAAAATGTGACACTAAAGAGACCACTAAAAAATAGTTGTTTACAGTATGAAAATTGAAATAAGAAGGCAGAGCATCACCTTGTGCCACCTCAGCTAGGAATGCAGGCATTGGGTGACTCAAAGTATTCAGTGCTCTGTGTGTCCAAAAATGATCATGAAAGTCTACAAATACTGTATATCGAGTATAGCAAGTCAGCGAATAATGAGGATTGACTATTTAATAATGCATATCTACTAGAAAGATGAGAAATTGAGGCCATTAAGTGTCTGAATTGACTTTCTGTTCTTAGGGTCCCAAATATGTCATTCTTGAATTATATTTTCAACTCTAGTTCAACTCAACTTCACAGCATCCAGGAATAGAGGCAAATGTTTTCTCACTACCAAGATGGCATCGACGGCATCCTTGAAATTTGTTTATGCAGCAGTTGGGCCTGTTCTTACAAAGCAGAGAGGTGTGACTTCTATCTCAAAGGAGAAAAAGACCATCCAGGTGCTTTTCTCACCTCAGATAATAAGCTTAGCTGAGATCTTTTAAGAGACATTGCAGCAACACAAATCTATCTTCTCAATCCTCCCCAGTTCACAAGAGGGCATACTTGCCAAAGAAGACCTTGCTAAGATCTTGAAGGAAAGTGATTATCTAAACTGCCTGTCAGAGGCAAGCAGATGCAAATCGATAAACATATTCCTTCTGAGTGTGTTCATCTACATTATTCATAAAAGGCAGCACAGATAGGTCCCATAGGAGAATGAAAAGATCCTCAAAAATCCATTTTCCACAGATTTGCTGACTTTTGCAAATGCAGAAATGTAAGTCTGTTTAAAAATCTATTTAGTTCCTCTTCCTAACCCTACAGGTGAAATTAAAGATGTGGTCAAGACTATCCAACCTCAGAACAGAGCTTAAATGGTATCTGGTGTCTACCCTGGCCAGGGAATTTTTGATCTAGAACACATCAAAAGTACACAACAAAAATTTCAGCTGTCCAGAATGTTAAAGAGATCTAACTATCTCTATAATATAGTGTTAGCCCTCTAAGTATTTGAAATTATATTATTTTAACTTTCTCGAGGAAATTTTTTATGGCACCCTTTAGAAACCAGGAAAACGAGCAGAACAGAATGTACAGATAGGAGGGGTACATAGGTATCCAGCAGCCAATCAGAATTGGGCAAAGGTCTTTATTGGTGTGCTTTTTGCTCACAGGCTTTGGGAAGTATGTCAGAACACCCTTCATGGGTGCTAGGGTTGAAATGTTGGTGTCCCTCATCCCTTCCCAAGATTCATATGTTAAATTCCTAACCCCCGAGGTGATAGTATTAAGAAACATAACCCTTTAGAAGGTGATTTATGGAATTAGTGATCTTTTAAAAGAGGTTTGAGAAATATCCCTTCTCCCTTCTGCCATGTGCGGTTACAGGGAAAAGATGGTAATCTATGAACCAGAAATTTCTCTCACCAGATACGAAATCTGCCAGTGCCTTGATCTTGGATTTTCAGTCTCCAAGACTGTGAGAAATAAATTTCTGTTGTTTATAAGCCACCTAGCCTGTGGTATTTTGTTATAGCAGCCCAAATGGACTGAGACACTGTTACATCAGTTGAAATCAAATTCAAAAGATTTTCTCACTCACCAGGCAAGGAGTTATCCTCTTACTCATTGCTGTTATTATCAATAACCTTTTACTTTTCTCTTTCAAAATATCATTGATAGTATAATAAACACAGCTCGGTCAATAAATATTTACTGAGGACCTATGTCTCAGGTACTGCTCCAGGTAGTGGGGAAATGTCAAAGAAAACAAATGCATTTCCCTGCCCTCGTCGAACTTACATTCTAGTGGAAAGTACTGACAATAAACAAAACATATCTTCAGCAAAATGAATTATTAACTAGACAGTGATAAGTGCTAAGGAGGAGAACAAAGCAGAGAATGGAGTAATGGATGCTAAGGTCCAGTGGGGTGTCCAGGGACAGCCTCCCTAAGAAGGGCATATTGGAACAAAGACTGAAGTAGGTGAGGAAGGGGGCCTCCTACTCTTTTTTTTTTTTTTTTAATTCACTTGAACTCAGGGCCACATAGCACATTTTGAGAATTACTATATTCCCAAATCCCTTATAGGGCATGCACATGGACCATACTACCTACTGCAACTTCTCAGTGATATTATTTAACATTTGGTCATAGATTGAAACAGTGGAGCCACATTGCAGAGCAGAGACTCAGTGGAACTATTCCCAGGTGTCCTCACTGGTATCTCATGTGAATACTACAGGTGTCCAGTAGGGAAGCTGAATTTGCCACAAATATGTCTCTCTATTCCTTTTACTGGTGGGATTTTTTGTTTTAAAGTTAAAATTAGTTAAAAATTCCTCAACAAAATAGTCACTGGTAGTCAGAGATAATTAGTAGAGCTATAGGACTGACTTCAAGGTTCAAGAGACTGAATTCAGTCCTGATTCCAACCATTTACCAGTATTTAATTATTAGCAAATATTAACTTATCTAAGCTTGTTTTTTAATCTTTGAAATGGAGACGATGATATGTACTTTATGGAGTAATTCATTCAGTCCAAATGGACTGAACTCTGCCAAGTCTTGAGAATGTAATCAAGAAGAAGGCAATGGGTTCCTGTTTTTGGCAGAAAGATAATCTTAAATGAAGTGAATGAACTGTTATAGCAAAAGTGTGAGGAGTGCAGCACAGGGAAAGTACAAGTGCTGCTTTATGGTAACACATGAAAGAGCATCCAACTCACAGGTACCTTGGGATGACCTCCCAGAAGTAGCCACTTACTTGAAAGCTGAAGTAGTCACCAAATTCTCCAATTTCATTACTTGCCTTTATTATTTTGGGAAAGTTAGTGGAAACTGGAAAATAATAGTGATAATATTAATGATGAGAAGTGCAGGTATTATCAATTTCATGGAGTTGAGCCATGGGAGTTATTGAGCAGACTCAAGGAGAAAGTCATGGACATCAAAAAAAGAGTTAATTAGACTTCAGCTAGTTTAGTTAACTCAGTTTAATCTAGAAGAGAAAGAACAAAATTGAAATTACATATTAAGCACAAAATATGTTTAGGAGTTTCTTTTTTAAAGCTTTCCAGAAACAGTAAAATAATATTGGTCCCTTGCATATTTAATGAGAATTTCAGAAAGGCATTGTGTGGGAAAATAGGAGACTCTTAAGATTAACTCCACTCTCGACATCATCTGGAGAGCTTATACCTCAAACTAACAGACTACACCTGTGTTCTCTATGTGAGTAACACTAAGATCCAACTCACCCAAGCCAAAATTCCAGCAGTCAAGTTGCTTTAAATGCTTTTTAAAGTTTTACTGCTTAATACTTTTCAGGGGCTCTCCATTGCCTCTGGGACAATGTCAAGCAGAGTTCACCAAGCCCAGAGACCTGGGCTTCTCTCTCCTCCACATTCTGCTCTCTGACAGAACCAAAATTCTTGCAGCCCGCATGATCTCCATTGCCTCTGAGACCTGCCACAGTTGGAGTACCTTATCCTCTCTCTGGCTGGCTTCCGGAGACATTCTTCTTTACTCAAGGTCAGGTTAGGTGCCCTTGTTTATGCTCAGGTAGCATCTATGTTTATGCTCATGACATGCAACACTGGGCATTATCAACTGTGGAGAGCGGGTTGCAAGCTGACAAGGTCCTCGTAATCTGAGGCCAACCAAAAGATGCATCACCTTCAGGAAACCTCCTAAGTATGGAAAGTAGGAACTGACCGAAGAACAATGCGGGTGTTGAAATGTAAATGATTTTAACAGGTTGTGTAGGGTGGGGGTTACCCTACGGAAATGCAAATGATTATAGTAGGACGTGGAGGTTAGGTGGGGATAATCTCATTTTAGCCAGCAAATGTATGTTCTTGTCTAAAAGCAACCTGCAAAAATAAAATCGCTCTCTACTCCATTATCAGTGGATAGTGGGCCTCCCGATCCCAGCTTTCTGTCTTCTTTCTTTTCTCAATTTCCCACCGTTCCCACTCAGGATTTTTTTCCAGGGCCACGCTGGACATGGCAGGATTTACCTCTTGCTGGACGCAGCAATCAACTGTTTAGAGAATACCCCTGCCCAGCCTCTTTGCCCTGCCACCCTCTTCCTCACAAGACCACAGCTACACTCCAGTTCTCCTCACTGTCCAGCATCTTCTTTTATACTCACTGCTTCTAAGCTGGGTGTCAGTTGAACTTAACAGTCAAAAGACTAGAGAAAACACAATAGAAAGAGGTGGATTTGTATATTAGTCCTATCACTTACTCTGGGTCTTATTTCTTTAGCTGTAAAACGGGGGTAATCCTAAGGTTCGGCCGCTCAACAGACAGTCTGTCTCATGATTAACAGGCGTCCTTTATTGAAAGGCAAGCAGTCCCGGGAAAGGTTCTCTGGTCTCGAAGAAAGGGGCCAGCGAAGTCGCACCCGGGAGGGGTGGGGGCAGAGTTTTAAGAGTCGAGTCCCGGAAGGGGAAGATTCAAAAAAGGCAAAAGCATAGCGTGGGACTCTTTCATTGGTGCAGTGGTTTGGCGCCAGGAGTGTAGTCCTGGCACCCGCGGATTGGTCATGGGCCTCAGGCGGGAGCTAGGGGTGGGGACCTGACGTCCTTGGGGCATTTTCCGGGAGCACTGGCCTTACAGTAATAATAGCACCCAACTTTAAGGTAGTTATGAGAAGAAAATGAGGTAAAACATGTAAACTGCCAGGCACGGTGGAAATAGTCAACAAATGGCAGCTATAATTAAGTTCACATTTTTTTTTTTTTGTCTCTCCTACTTCTGCATGGCCAACCACATAAAACAGTTTTTTTCCTTTGTTCCATGATCAGAGCAGTTATAGTATATCAGAGGCTGTTTCTGATATTTTGACCCCTTCCTTACTCAATTTTCCTTGGAATTGGATGTTTAGTGTTAATCATTTTGTCCCAACTTTTCTGTGTTCCACCCAGAAGCTTAGGACTCCCTAATGCTAGATATTTGTCCAAATCTTAATTACCCAAAACCGTTACATATTCCATTGTTTCTCTGAGAACACAGAATCCATGCACCCTGAGGTTCCCTAGATATCACAACAAGCCCCTCTGAATGGTGGGACTTGTCCCAGAAGGAATTCTGACTGGCCCTCTATATGGGCTTATACATGCATTGCTGGCCATAGTTTGACTATTCTTGACTATACTATATTTATTTCACAAGTGACAGTGTGGAACTCTCTGTTTGAAACCAGTGTGTATGCTTTGTTTTTGAAGACATTTTAAGTTATAATATTTTGATTAAGCTTTATTTTTATGTATGTGTTTTTCCAATAAAGTTAGATGGAAAAAAAAGAATGATGACTATTTTAATTATTTTCCTCTATGGGTAATTGGGATGCAGTTTCAGGGCCTCTTGGTAGGACTTCTTGCATCAAAACACTTCTATCTCCTGTCTAATAGTCATTGTTAAATGCTTGAGGTCTTTTGGCTTTTAAAAGTGGTGACAATAAAAATACCTCTGGGAGAGGCAGTGCACCAATTCCTACCATTAATCATTTTTACTATAATGTAGTTTATAAACATTATTCCTGGAAGCAGGCTTTTATACGAAGGTAAGGACCTTGGTTAGAGAAAAGGAGATGGTGGAATGTCATAAATACTTTTGCATTTTCCCAAGCTCCAACTATGTCACATAGTCCAATGCCACATTCAGGTTTATGATTCCTCATATTTTCCTCTTATCCATTTTTATGTTTTAGGCAATAGCAGAGAGAAGAAAGGAAGGAAGGAGATACAGAAAGAAAAAAAGAAAGAGAGAGGGTCAGGGAGAGGGAGACATTGGGTGGCCGCAACTGCTATGTGAGTTCAGTGTTAGATGAATGAGTCTTGTTAAGATGAACAAACCCGTTCATGTTCCCCTTCTGTGTGTTTCTCTTTGCCTGTTCTTTAGCATGAAATACTAGAAGGGAGAATGAAGGAATTCGATCTATTTTTAAACTCACAACTGTTGAACACTAACCCTCGAAACATTCACAACCACTTTGATTTGGGACAAGTGATTGGCCAGTTTGTTACGAATGAAGGATATATTCAGAAGTCCCAGACAGTGGCGTTTTGAAGAGCAGGTGAGTTAATTAATCCCTGAGCCGATGTCACACCCTGCATCCCAGCAATTTGAGAGACAGGGGAATCTCCTCAGGCAGTCTTTTTAATTCAGGTTTACTCTTAAGAAACAAAACTGAAAGGGAGGTAGTAAATATCTTTTTTTTTTTTTTTTTTTTTTTTTTTTTTTTTTTTTTTTTTTTGCTGCAGTGCTGTTTGTACAGCCAGAACCTCCACAGAAACCAGCTTTGTAATTTTCAAGCTCGATTTCCATGTGAAAGCAAAGACAAACAACAAAAAAGAAAAAATTAAATGTGAGGAAAATGGAAAAGATTGCAAAGTAGAGAGACTGGGTGATGGAGCAATGTTGGATTAGGAGGTATCAACTGTCAAGGGGATCACTTTTATACCTAAGAGTGCATTCTAGGTAGGAGAAAGGCATAGATCAGAGACAAGATGTCCTGTGTCTTTCCCATGAGCCAGGCCTGACCTGGCCAGTATACATACATTTCCTTATTTGATGTCTGAAGATCACCCAGCTGGTAGGTGAAGGAGCTGGAACTCAAACACAGGGCCTGACATCAGAGCTCTCTTCACCTTGCACCCCATCAGGGTGCTATGGCCTCAGCTTCTAAGAGGAGCAGTTCTGTGAGGGAGCTACAACAGAAACTGGAAGGAGTTTTATTTTGTTTTGTTTTTCTTTGAAAAAAAAAAAAAAAAGGTGAAGGATACCTTGTTGAATAGTTCTGAAAAAAGGTGAGGGCTTTATTTAACAACAATATATTGCTATCTCCTACATGCCAGACACTGTGCCAGGACTAAGGACATTGGTGAATAAGACACAGCCCTTCCCTTCAAGGAGACAGAGACAGACAAGTACATTTCTTACAGTAAGAATGGTGACCAACTTTCCCGATCCTGAAAGATCTCAGATACGGTCACATAACAGTAATGTATAATAAAGCCTCTAATAGATGTATAAAAAGAACATGAAGGAAAGAACTAATATTTATAGTGTGTGCGTGTGTGTGTGTGTGTGTGTGCACGTGAACAATTGTGAGGTATGTTATAGATGAAGAAAATACAGCTCTATGATGTTTCTTGACTTACTGAGACCACACGGGTTATAGATGGCAAGGCTGAGATTCTATCCCAATTTATTTGACTCTAAGGTCTACAGTTTTCCTATGATACACAGAGATGGGAGCAAGCTTCAGAGACAAGCTCTCTCATTCTTAGGCAAGACTCTTGCAGACATTTTTTGGACTCTGCTTTTCCTTTCTGGAACTAGCTAAGAGCCATAGGTTTGTTGGTAAGCTACTTTAATGTTTTTTGGAAAGAAGTGGCACTAAAAAATTCAGTTGTTTATTAAAAGGCAAAAATAAAAATAAAAAGCCCTTCTTGTTAGCTGAGCTTGTATTTATGGAAAGGCTCTTTTAGAGGTAATCTCTTCTAATCCTAATACTACCTCCAGGCAGCATCCTTGGAAATAATAATTTAATTCTAAAAGATCAAATTGTGTGTATAAAGTGAATATTTGAGAATGATTTTTCCCAAGGAGTGGTTTTTTTCATCTTAAGTGGGGATTTACTGGTTTAATTAAGCATAATGAATCACCTTGAGAACTAATCTTTTTTTAAAAGTATTCTCCTAATGTGAGGTGGCTCACTGCTTGCTTCAAGAATTATTAGAAAGTGGGGGGCCTACAGCAGCTCATTGAAAGTCTTATTGGGACCCCAAAGTATAACTCTGATCTTATGTAATGTTAACAATAATCCTCCACCAAGTTCCCAGTTCAGTGGGTTCCAGCTGAACCTAGGAGGAGGATTATGTAGGCACTTGGGCATAGCAGGGATGACTAAGCAACTATAACTTTTGTAAGGTCAAGTACTAATACTTCCAGATAGACACAGTCAAAAAGAGCTTAATGATTTATTTGATTCGAAAATTAAAAGGCAGAAGTTTATGGAAAAATGAGTAAGACATATCTTATAATCTTTTAATCTCTGTGTGTGTGTGTGTTCTATATTTCAACCCTATTGTGAGCTCCTAGAGATCAATGCCAAATCTTTTAAACCATTTTCCCGTCACCCTAATAATTCCCTAGGAAGGTTTACTTAATAAATCTATTGTTATAAAGAAGACTTTGCAAATAGCTGTGTAGTATTTTTTTTAATTTAAAATAACATCTATAGATGTTGTTATTTCCTGATTGACCAGTTTCATGTAATATGAAATTTTATCAGATGCATACATATTAAGGTTTTTATGTTTTCTTGATGAATTGGCCCTTTTATCATTATGAACTGTCTCTCTTCATAGTTAGTAATATTCCTTATCCTGAAGTACATCCTTCTGATATTAATATAGCCATTTTTCAGATTACATTTGTTGTCTTTTAAATTCTTGAGTATATTTAGAATGACTAGTCTTAAAGTCTTTGTCTGCTAATTTCATCATCTAGATTTATTTCTGGATCTGTTAATATTGACTGATTTTTCTCATTATAGATCACATTCTCCTGCTTCTTCATATGTCTAATTATATTTATTGAATGCTAAACATTATATATGTTACATTGTTGAATTCTGAATTTTATCTTTCTTCAGTAAGTGTTAAATTTTGATTTGACAGGCAATTAACTTGTTTGAGTATTAGCTTGATCTGCCTGAGGCTTATTTTAAACTTTGTGAGAGTGGATCTAATTTGACCCTATTATATTTCCAGACTCTTTACTGAAGTTCCCCAGTATTTAACAAAGTATCTTCATTCTAGATAGCTGGAAGTTAAATATGAGTAGTGCCTACCCTATGTGAGATGTACGAATTATTCATCTCAAACCTTCCTTGAAGTTGTTCATTTTCTGATCTTATGGAGTTTTGGACTTTGCACACACAGCTTACTGTTCAACCAAAGAATCAAGGGTATTTCTGTGCACAATTCTGGGGTTCTATAGAGCTCTCTCTTCTCTGGTATCTTTCTCTATGCTCTTTAGCCATGTCAGTCTCCTCAAACTTTAATCTCTTGTTTTCTCAACTCAGTAAGGCCTCCATGCTCTCCTTGGGTTTCCCTTGCATGCAGTCCAAAGACTGTCTCTAGATAGAATGCTAAGATAATCATAGTGTTCATTTATTTTTCCCCCTCAGTTCTTTGTGTTTGGTTGCTCATAGGCGCCATTACGCCAGTGGGAAGGTGGCTCAATACCTAAGATGGCCGAGGGCTCACGACCAAAGTTACAGCAGAGACTTCCTGGGCGGCGGGATCAGCCAAACAGAAAAGTCCCCGCCCTGTAACCCCACCGATATCCTGGGCCAAAACCTTTAAAAATCGCGCCCATACCCCAGACACGTGCGATCTCTCTGGCCCCTTTCCTCGGGACCAGTGAACCTCACCCACAGACCCTAATAAAGCCTGTTTCATACTTCGCTTTGGCTCAATCTCACCCTCATCTTCATCTCCTCTGGACGATCACTTTGCTGCCTGTTTTCATAATCTACAAAGTTTTATTTCATGTATTTCATCTAGTTTTCTTTTAGTTATTTACAATGTGAGGTCTAGTCCAGTATCATTTGTTCTGTCATAACTACGGGCAGAAACCCTACTTAATGATTTACGTCAACCTTGACCACAATTTCCCTTAACCCTGGAGATATAAATAAAGAGCAAGCTTGTCCCTCACATTAATCTTTAACCTATCTTTGCTATACAGAGATATGTATTTGCTTCCAGAACTCTGAAATCAACTTAATCTGAAATATTTCAACCAGATCATGAAAATGATAGGTAAACTTGAGTATAATTACTTATGGAGCAGACTATGTACCCTCAGGAAAGAAAGAGAAATAAAAAGCAAGAGCATGGAACAGGAGAAAGAGCAAAGGGAAAAAAGAAAGGGAAGAGAAAAATATCATAAAAGAAAAACAGATAAGGAAGACAAGAATTTTACATCTCTATGGATTAAATTTTCCAAAAGAATAAGAACTCTTTTGCCTCCAGCAGGAGCGCTGAGATCATTGAAGCATGAATTAGAAAAAGGAGCCAAAATACTTATTTCTATACATTGCTTTTTTTTTCCCTTTTCAAGGAAGGATATGTTTATGATAAGAAGTCCATACAAAAATAGAGTGAAATGTGATAGTGAGAGTGACAAAAATATTTAACTTAAGAATTAAAAAATGAAAGGTTATAAAAACAATAGATTTTGGCATTGAAGTTAAGGTAGATGTTGAATGCTGGAGATTTAGTAAGTGCTGTTTCTTAGTGTTCTAGCTGTGCTGAATAATACAGCTATTGCACTGTAGCACCTTCAGCTTCTGCAGCACAACTGCTTACTATGTACAGTTTATGCCATCAATAAATAATCCATTTTAAAGGACAACAGGTGTTGAGTTCTTAGTTCTTACTCCTATTTTTCATTTCTTCCTTGTATTTCAAACTTAGCTCTTTAGAAACAAAACCCATACTGTTGCTAGAGTTGCCAGATTTCTCAAAACTGAGGACATTTTTTTCTGACAAAAGATAGATGACTGGAAATTTAATGTGGTTTTGATTTGTTTGTTTGTTTGTTTATTTGTTTTTGGCTCAGTGTGTGTGTGTGTGTGAGCGAGGTTGAAATGTCATTATTCACCAAAAACCCTAACAGTGGACTTGTTGCAGGATTCTTGAACAGAGAGATGAGACACCGAGGCTATAAGTAGGAAGCAGCATTTATTAATGCCAGCACTGGTTCCCCAGATTCTTATTCAAAGGCTGAGCCCCAATTGTAACAAAACAGGCAGTTATATTACAGTCCTGTCATTCCTACACAGCTACAGATATAAGAAAGAACATTAATTGGTTGGCAAGCTATGAAAAAACTTATGTTAGCTGGAGAGTTCTTGAGGTAGGGGAAGTAGCTATGAGGAAAGAACTTCTTCAAGCAGGAGGGGTCAGGTTGCCACATTTCTACATCTGATGCTCCAACCCAGGACTAGGTCATACAGCGCCATCTCTTTTTGCCCCACTTTTGGTTTAGAGGCTGGAAATGTTGCAGAAAAGTTGCAAAAATCAGAACAGTGAGAAACCAAGCAACACTTGGAGAATTGGAAAACTCAGCTTTATTATGTCGGCGGTCCCAGAAGAGCTAGGTCTCTGAAAATCTGGGCCCGGAGTTCAGTTGCAATATTCCTTATATAGAACTTATTTGACATGGGCTGATTGGTTAATTTGTCTTCAGATGGTTACAAAGCATGGAAGTTGCTATGGGTTGCAGGTAGTTACAAGGAGTTACAAAGTGCCAGTTACATTTGTTGCTTAGACAGAACAAGCAAAAGGGAAGATGAGTTAATTTTGAGTATAGTTTATGAAGCAAGCATATCTACCGAAGCAGAACAAAGAGCTGATTAGCTTTTTGAGTGAAAATTCTTCTTCAGTACCTCTATAGCATGAGGACTTCTGCTGCAGTTTTATTGGCTCAATACCAGGAAGGAGCCATGGGCCACTAGTTTAGGTCTGTGTGATTTAAAAATAGCATTCTTTAACATGGAGTTTCTCCAACCTAGTGAATATATTCTAGACCTCTCTGGACAAGATATTCTTCCACTACAACTTTTGAGGAGAAGACCCAGGTTTGGGGTCGATCCTCTTTGCGGCAAGCTACTGCGTGGTTCCACTGGAGGATGTAAAAGGTATCTAGGCTAGTTCCCTTCCAAGGGCAATGCTCACTTATGAGTGCTCTTCCACAAACCCAGCATTTAGTGACATCATGTTCATGGGCTATCCTCTCAGCTAGGTCAATAAAGAGATTCTTCTCTAGGTTTTAGCCCAAGGGGGTCTTTAGCTGATCATACATTTGTGGGCTTTGGGGCCTAGAAGACAGTATAGGCTTAGATGAGGTTGAATTATACAGCCATTGGACAATTTCTCAAACTACTGGCCCTCTGCTTGATTATGGACCTTTCCCCCACTTGAGGTCCATCGCCAATGTGCCCAAGTTTCCCCTATTCTTTTTAGGCTCTTGGCAGGATTGGTCACACTCAGATTTAATTGTTATGTATCCTATTCAATATTGGAATTTTCAATGAGTGCATAGTGTGGCATTTAGGGCACATCCTTCAGGTAGACCAGTTATGGAAGTGAAGCTGGTGGCAGTGTTGGACACTATCCTGTACCTTTTCATGTAATGGGTACAAGGTGAAGAAGAAGTGGGGGGACTGGTGCCACACAAGTGGTAGAGTAGGAGAAGGAAAAGTCTTTAGGGGTGCCATCCTGATAAGACGTTGTCCTTAGTCTTCTTCCACATATGATTGGTCAGCTTCCCGTGTGACCAAAGTGGGGCTGACGTCTTACTCTTGGTCCGTCAGCACAGCAGGTGTTTTTTTTCCAGAGGGTTGCCTTGAAGGGCTCAAGAGAGTCTGGAACACATTCTCAGTTGGCAGCTGTGAGTTTAAGTCTGCTGTGATGTATCCAGGGCATTATTTCAGCAACCTTAACTGCAGTGGGGATAGACAAAATGACAGGAAAAGGGCCTCTCTACAGGAGTGTTAAGGGCTGAATGTTCCACTCCTTTACCCAGATGGAGTCTCCTGGCTTAAAGGAATAAACTTCAGTGGTTAAACTGACAGGGAGCCTTTCCCTAACCTACTGGTTGAGAGTCTAAAGCTGTTGTCTCAGAGTCAATTCACCTATTTCCTTGAGGTCTCTTTGTAATCCTTTGATGAGATTCATACAAGATCTTGTAGGAAGAGAACCTAGTCTTCTTGGTTGGGGCCAACCTGATTCTTAATAGTGCCATGGGGAGGACTTTGTCACAATGTAGATGTGTCTCCTAACATAGTTTTCCCAACTGAGTCTAAAGGGTCCTGTTTATGCATTCCACTTGTTCTGAACTCTGTGGTCGATAGGTGGTATGTAATTTCCATTTAATATTTAAATTCTTGGCTAGTAGCTGCATTATTTCTGCTACAAAGGCTAGCCCATTATCTGAGCCAGTGGTAATTAGTAGGCCAAATCATGGGACAATTTCTCAGAGGAGCAGTCTGGCTACTTTTCGGGCCATCTCATTCTGAGTAGGGTAAGCCTCTGGAATAGGTGAAAAGAAGACCAAAAGATACTAGAGGCCCCGTGATCGAGACATTTCAGCGAAGTCTACTTCAAGTTCTTCAAAGGGGGTGCCACCGACACTTTGGACCCCCAGTAAGGCACACAGCCCTTGCCTGGGGTTGTTGCGGGCACAGACTTTGTACCATTCATACACCACCCTGGAGATGCTAGACAGCCGAGGGACATAGAAGTACCAGCTCAGAGTGGTTTCTAGGGCATTGCAACCAAGATGAGCCCTTAGGTGAAAATGCTTGACAAAAGCTGGGGCTAGTGTCCTTGGGCTGCAATTCATCTGTCTTTGACTTTCCACTATCCACCAGGGCGCAAGCTCCCCTTTTCAGTCTTAAACCAGGCATCTCCTTGAGGCGAGTATTTGGGGTCCCAATTGGCTAAGAAAATGAGAAACAGACAAGCATTTAGAGCTGTAGGGCTGGCCATTTCCTTGGCCAATGCTACTTTCGCAACATGGCCTGCCCTGCGGTTGCTCCGGGCAGTCATGGTGTCCCCTTTTTGATGCCCTCTGCAGTGCACGACTGCTACTTTCTTGGGAGCCCACATAGCCTCTAAGAGTTCTGGAATTTCCTTTCCATATTTTATGTCTTTTCCCCCGGAATGGATTAGCCCCTTCTCTTTGTATAGGGCACTATGTATATGAAGAGTGGTGAAGGCATACTTAGAGTCAGTGTATATGTTAGCACACACTCCTGCTGCCAGCTGAAGGGCGTGGGTCAAGGCAATGAGCTCTGCCTTTTGTATTGCTGTTTCCCTAGGCAAAAGTTTTGCCTCGATGGTGGAATTTAGGGTCAGCACAGCATATCCTGCAAGGCGTTCTCCTCCCCTCACAAAGCTGCTACCATCAGTGTAATATTTTACATCAGGGTCCTTGAGGGGCTGGTCTATCAAGTCGGATCAGTTGGAAAACACTTCATCCATGACTTCAATGTAATCTGGCTGACCAGGCCCAATGGGTAGCCAGTTTCTTGGCCTCTAACACAAGGAGGGACGTGGCTGCAAGTGCTCTCAAGCTGGGTTGCCCTTCCTGGGCAACAGAGTCAAGCTGTTTGGAGAGATAAGCCATGGGACGGTGCCAAGAGCCTACCAGTTGGGTTAAGACCCCTACTGCGACACCCGTGCCCTAGTACATATGCAGAAAAAAAGATTTGGTTAAGTCCGGGTGTCCTAGTCCTGAGGCATTAGTGATTGCCTACTTGATTTTTTGAAAGGCCTTCTGTTGTGTAGATTCCCAGAGTACAGGCTCTCATTCTCTCCTCTTGAAGAAACCTCTATGAAGGGTTTTGGCCAGGATGGAGAAATTAGGTATCTATATTCTGCAGAAGCCAGCTGCTCCAAGGAGTTTGTGGACTTGTCATCAGGTGGTAGGGACAGAAATTGAGCAGGCCATTTGTTTCCTTTCTGGGCCAAGTTAGCATTGTCCTTGCGACAAGTGGAAGCCGCGGTATTTGATTCTTTCTTGACAGATTTGAGCCTTCCTTTTAGAGACCTTATAACCCACTTCCCAGAGAAGATTGAAGAGTAGATGCATTCCTTCTATGCATTCCTCATAGGCCTTTCCTGCTAAGAGGAGGTCATTTACATACTGGAGTAATGTACAGCTATGTTGTTTTGCCGGGAAGGCCTTTAAATGGAGCCTAGAGTTGTCCCAAAGATAGTTGAAGAGTTTTTGAACCCTTGAGGTAGTCATGTCTATGTCCACTTTTAGAGCTTTCCCATCGGAAGGCAAAGATTGGTTGATTCTGAGGAGTACAGTGAATGCAGAAGAAAGTGTCCTTGAGGTCCAGACAAATGAAATAAGCTGCCTCAGGGGGGATGAGGCTTAGGAAAGTATATGGGTTGGGGACAATAGGGTGTAGGGTGACAGTTGCCTGGTCGACTGCTCGGAAATCTTGGAACAGCTGGTATTCATTGGTCCCTGGATTCTGAACCAGCAGGAGAGGTGTATTCCAGGATGGTTGTCAGAGATGAAGAATTCTATACTTCGGAAGTCTCCCTAAATGTTTTTGGATCCCAACTTGTGTCTTATAAGGGATGAAATACTGTTTTTGGAGGGCTGGCTTAGCTCATGGATTTAACATACCACCACTGGAGGGATATATCAGGCCAGTCTTGTACCGGCAGGGCTGTAGGAAGGGGCAATGGACTCATCCCATGGTTGCTCCTGTAATGGTAGCTTGTCTTTGAGAAAGGAGGCCCACAGGCTGAGTTACAACTGAATGTTCAGCTCCGGTGTCAACCAGAAAGTTAACAGGTTGGCCTCCCACTATCGTTTGGACCATAGGCTCCTGCGGGCCTAGCAGAATGGAGCCTGGTCTGGTCTAGTGCAGGTAACATAGGATTATTTTCATTTAACTGACCTTGGAAGGGTGCCAAGGCTTTGGCTACAGTTCTCCTCTAGGCAGAATGTCAACCAAGGGGATTGGTTGAGAATTGATATAAGGGAATTAGTCTGGGTGGCCAGGTTGACCTGTAATGACTTGAGAGTCCTTTGCAATAATTCCCTTATCAAGAGCTCCCTCTGTTGGCGATCCAATGCCGAAAGCGGGCCAGTCGATCTTACAAAGGGTGCGAAGTTTCTGTGGGGTGAGTTTAATTCCATGATCTCCTTAATAATCCTTTTTGAAATTCGTAAGTATACAACCTAAAGGTGTCTGTTTACTCTGCTGTCCACTCATCCTTCCACCCATGGCCATGTAAGAGTGAAAAATTCTCCAGTAAATTAGTCACTAGGGCAAGACAGGGAGCAGTGATATCTTCAAGCACCAGCTCCCAAGGAAAAAAAAAAAGAAAGCAAACAACATCACCGCCAGGATGCAGATAACAGAACTGGCTACCAGGCCCTGTTTGCTACAAGATTTAAGAGTCCCCCAGAAACAACATTTTTGTACCAGACAATGACAGCCACCTTCTGCTTCTATAATCTGCTTAATGTATAACTAGGGTGTAGTTCTCAGAGATGTCCTGTGCAAAGATATACTAATGGCTGACTTATGCTTCTGTAAACCTGCTTGCTTGTTTGATGTGGTTTTAGGCTTTATAAGCTACCTCCTCTGAAAGCTCGGGGTTCACTCTCTAGTGGGGAGAGTCAGTCGCCAGCCGGCTAATAAAGGCCTCATAATTAATCTCAATTGACTCCGTGGGTCTCAGATTTAAACACTCCACAACAGTCGGTGACATACATGCACTCAGAGATTTGCTTCCCCCATCTCTGGCTGCTCCCCTCAAGGGAATCTTTCAGGTGCCTCTTAGCGATTGTTGGATCAGTATCAACCCCTGACTTGGATCACTGGAGTACACTCCTCACAGAGATCCAGTGACACCACCCTAAGCCATATGAGGTTCACCACGGAACCATGGATAGGGGCTCAACTCTCGCTTTGTAACCATACTACATCTCAGTCACATGCAATCGCACACCAAACACACTCCACTCTCCACCTTATGTACTTGAGAGGTCACGGTTTCCTCTAACAAATATAGAGTATTTGGGTGACTGCGGGAGTTGATCAGGCTCCCCTTCTATCCTCTAGTGGACAGGCTGCCCATAGGACCTGGGTCCTTACCATACCATTCAGTTGGGCGTTGCTCCTGGGCTGGTTCCTGTCCCTCTCTGGGTTCCGTTGTGCTTCTGGGGTGGCTGCCCAAGGTCACTGAAAGAGACATTTCTCCCTTTATGGGCAAAGGGCCCTTTGGCGTGCCAAGCAAAGTCTGTCTCTCTGCATCCTGGGGCCAGACCCCGAAGACAAGGGAGGTGAAAGCTGCCATCTCTGATTTCTGATGAGCCCCAAGAAATGTTGCAGGATTTTTGAATGGAGAGATAAGACACCAAGGCTATAGCAGGAAACAGCATTTATTGATGCCGACGCTGGCTCAGCAGATTCTTATCCAAAAGCTGAACAGGCTGAGAATTGTGGGGCATTTCCCGGGAGCATTCCCATCATTTCTCAGAGACAATCAAAATCCAAAACTAGTTGTTTCTTGTTTCTTCCTCTTCTTGTTAAATTGGAACACTGAGGAAGATGATGAACTGAAGATGTGAAAAGATGTCTCAAAATGCAGCTGCTTTGATGTGGGCATTGAGAGCAATTTAAGTGACTAAGAATAGTATGTGCATAAGCTTCTGATGCTTTCTCTAATTGGAGCTGGAAACCAAAAAAGCCTTCCCCTAAAAGCATGATTTCAAGCAAGATTTTTTTTTTTTTAGCCACTAACATGAGTTTTTGCTGGGGTTTCCTGCTTAGTCTACCACTCTCCTTACTGTAAATAAGGGCGGCTCAAAAGGAGGTAATACTTGTTGATTCTAAACTAAAGATGGAACTATTAGTAGGTGTGGGAGCCTGTGGGGTGGAGGTGCATTGATTTACACCCTCAAAACAAGAATCACAGGTATATGCCTGTGATTCCCACTGAGTGGTGTCCTTAATGCGTCCATAATGAGTGGAACTATAATGAGGATTGATGTGTGCGACCCAGTGGAGCCAGAGCACACAGCAGCCACTGTGATTGGGCTCAGTCTTCCCAAGAGGTTTTTCTGTTCATCCACTGTCATTCTAATGTAGGGAGGAGGAAAGAGAACTAAAATCTTAATCAAGCCACAATCTGAGACTGCAATAAGCTAATCGCCCCTGAGGTCAGGCCAGGAGGACACCTTTGGAACAAAAGATTTCTACTGAAATTGCTAACAACACATTCCCCCACACCTATTTAGGGGAAACAGGAACCAAGAGTCATTCCCTATGGCTAAAACCATGGGGAACCTATGGATCAAAATCTAGGAACTGCCAGGAGGCCTTTCACTCTACATATTCTTACCTTTTCAAACTACATACTATTCCCCTTCCTCACTATATGTCCATATCAGAGGAAGTGGGAACTAAAGAATGACATATAAACAGAATTCTCTGAACACTCAGGGTCCTTCTCAGCGCCTTTTCTGTCTCTCTCACTATCCTTGTTCTCTCTATTGTCAGTGTCCCTTTCAGTGCCTTCACTGTCTCTCTCTCTCTATGTCTCTTGCACTGTCCCTCTCACTCTTGTTGTGGTGTGTTCAAATCTGAGACCCACGGTGCCAATCGAGATTAATTATGAGGCCTTTATTAGCCGGCCGGCGACTGACTCTCCCCACTAGAGAGTCAGCCCCGAGCTTTCAGAGGAGGTAGCTTATAAAGCCTATAATTATATTAAATAAGCAAGCAGGTTTATAGTAGCAGAAGTTAGCCATTAGCATATCTTTGCACAGGATAACTACACCGTTAACATTAGCATATCCTTGCACAGAATATCTCCTAGAACTATACCTTGGTTAAACATTAAACAAGCAAGCAGAAGTTGGCCATTTGAAAAATTTCTCCCCTTAACACTCTCTACCTCTGAGAGGAGACCAAACTGCCTGTGGAGTGTTATTCCTTTTCTAATAAACTTTCCTTTTGACTCTAACTTTTGGCATGTGTTTCAAATTATTTCTACACTCTTCACCAAAGAATCCTTTTCTCTCAGTGTAGGGTTCAGTCTCCCCCTTCCAACCCAAGAAAATTTGCTGTGTTCTGAATCAATTCTGAAGTCCAAGCAAGACAGGGGCCAACTCAGATACTCTTGGCAATGGCAACACCAGTAGCTGACAATGGATGGGAGGAAAGGGATGTTATCTTCAGTTGGGGAAATATTTAAACAAAGAAAACAATATGGCCACTGCATTTAAGTATTTATAAACTCATGAGAGTGAGAGAGAAACACACATTCTCAGATAGTATTGGTAGACTGAAAAAGGACTTCAGAAGTCATTAGTGTTCGGTTGCTCATGGGCGCCATTACGCCAGTGGGAAGGTGGCTCAATACCTAAGATTGCCGAAGACTCACAACCAAAGTTACAGCAGAGACTTCCCAGGCGGCGAGATCAGCCAAACAGAGAAGTCCCCACCCTGTAACCCCACAGACATCCTGAGATCAGCCAAAAGGAAAAGTCCCCGCCCTGTGACCCCGACATCCTGGGCCAAAACCTTTAAAAACCGCGCCTATACCCCAGACACATGCGACTTCTCTGGCCCCTTTCCTTGGGACCAGTGAACCTCACCCACAGACCCTAATAAAGCCTGTTTTATACTTCTCTGTGGCTCAATCTCTCCCTCATTCTTGTGTCCTCTGGCCAATAAATTAGCTCAACTATTTCAGACATCAAAGAGCAAAAATGAAGTTAAAAAAAGTGTTAAGAGTTGAATTGTGCATCCCCAAAATTCATATATTAAAGTCCTAACCCTTAGTACCTTAGAATGTGACTGTATTTGTAGATATGGCCTTTGAAGAGACAATTAAGTTAAAATGAAGCTACTGGGGCGGGCTCTAATCCAATAAAAGTGGTGTCCTTATAGAAAAGGCGATTAGGACCCACAGAGAAACATCAGGGATGTGTGAACATAAAAGACACAGAGAAGGCAACCATCTGCAAGCCAAGGAAAGAGACCTCAGAAGAAACCAACTCTATCTACATCTTAATCTTGGCCTTCCAGCCTCCAGAACAATGAGAAAATAAATTTCTGTTGTGTAAACCACACAATGTGTGGTATTTTGTTATGATAGCTCTTGCAAACTAACACAGAAAGTAAAAGAATTTGCCCAAGATTACATAGGAATTTGCCCAAGATTACATAAGAATCTGGGATCAGAGCTCTAAATCTTCTGGGACTGTGATTTTTTTCACTAAACCACAGAGCTATCAACACACATATGCACACATGTATGTACATAATAGAGGACTCACTGAGACTTTAAGAGAGTTTTCCTCTATATAGTTCTGTGAAGGCATAGACATCTATAATGGCAAAATGTGTGCAATTTAAATGCTAATTATGATGGTAAGAAACCTCATTCTAGAGACTCAAATTAGAAGCAGAATGGGTGGTGTATCACTCTAAATCTGGTCTCCTGGGGCTCGAACACTTTCTATAAGGGTGTGTGTGTGACAGAGTAAGAGAGCGAGCTCCTTGAAGTGGGGGCCCATGACACTGAGGACTCAGTTAAGCTGCAGGCCCTCTGTTCCCTTCTCAGATGGCTCCAGCTTATTCTAGGTTGTAGGTGCCTTTGCTGCCAACACTGAACATACCCAGCTGAAGGGAACATGTCTGTGCATTCCCATGGTGCTTAAAAGCTTAGATAAGGGCTATTTTTGAACAACTTTGCTCAAAGAAAGAATAAATAACTCCTGTTGAACTGAAAGCTGTTTCAAGGCCAGCTGCCTAGATGCTTCTGTAATGTAGAGCATCCACAGGTTCTCTCTCTCTCTCTCTCCCTCTGCTCTGTGTGTGTGTGTGTGTGTGTGTGTGTGTGTGTGTGTGTGTGTGTGTGTTTCTGTCTCTGCCTCTATCTCTATCTTTTCCTTTCTTCCTGTACATGTGGTCAGAGTTCTCTGCTTTCCACCCAGTTTCAAGGCATCAGCTTAGCTTACTTGAAGGTGTTTTTAGCCTTGTTTTATGAAACACAGTCATTTCTCTTTAGTTGGGTTAGCTCATGTGTTTTTGCTCTATAACTATTTTCCATTAAGTGCCTCTGTAGCTTCATAATATCATTCACAGTACTTTATATCAACATGGTACTTTGTTCTCTGCAGGGTGTTTTCCCCTCCCAAGTGACAGGTAAAGGTATTTATGTGTGTTGATGTGGAGACATGAATGCCTAAGGAAAGGAAGTCTCCCAGTCCAGTGACTGAAATGAGCCATCAGAGCAGTATAGGGGTGGGATTGAAGAAGGAGGAAGTGCAGCCTTGGTCAAGCAGTGATGTCTTTAACATTTGGGTGTGAGCGTGTTCTAGGCTGGAGTTAAAAACTTAGAAATTCTCAAGTAGAAGGCCAACTGGTGCACAGCCTGCTCATTAGAGAAATGTCCTTGATTTCCCAAAAAGTTCCCATTTTTATCACCTCTATCACAAGTTTCCACCAAATACAACTCTCCCTTTTTTGTAGACTTACAATGAGACTTTTTTTTTTTTGACGTATAAGATATCAGTGTGTCTGTGGAAGGAAATATCCATCAACCCAACCCACTGTAAAATACTCTTTCTCTAACTTTGACTTTTTGCTGCCACCTGTTCCTCATTCTTCTTTCATCCTGCCCCACCAAATGTAGCTACCCATTTGTACCCAAGTTACTGTCTAAGCCTTCTTTGCTCACATGAATGAGGTCACATGCCTCATGTAAGCACTTTCCAAAACTCTTTTTCTGCTAAAATCATCAATGAGAAGTTGAGCAGTCTTCTCTTCTGATAGTAGTTGGGTAGGCCAATTGATGAGAAATTTGCTCAGTGGGTGGGAATTGGCTTGCCTTGGATGGCTTTCTCTAAGAGAAACAAGAGGGAAGTGATTAGAAAGACCTCTTGAGTCAATAGAGAGTTGATTTGCGCAAATAAATCATCTCCCATAAAGCTGCACTTTTAAATCTAGCCCAGATCTGTGGCATTCTAGAACATCTCACTGCCTCCAAGGCCCTGAGTATCCAGACTTGGTCTGGGTCTGGGCTTCTAAGTAAAAGAACTGCAATGCTAGAAAATCCTGTATTATGTGTAGCAGTTTTTCCGGGACATTTTCTGCTAACAGGTTGTCTCTAATTTCCACATAATTTCCACAGGAGTACCAAATTGTCAATCCAATTTATTCGAAGCTGACAAACTCTTTGATCTGAGGGCTTAAGAACAGAATTTGTTTACTCTGAAAATATTTATTCACAAAATCAAAGCTATTTCAACAGCTAGGAACATTTAGCTTCTCCCCAGTATTTGGTTCCAAGAGATTTGATCACTGGAATTCAGGGAAAGTTGCAAAAACCCATTGACCCTGAATGGAGGAAGTAGCAGAATGAGTTTGATGTTGCACCAAGTTAGGCTAATTGGGTATTATGGGCATATATTTGCTGCGGAGGAGATCTGTGCTCTCTGTAAACTCAAAAAAAAAAAACAGGTATGGAAAGATGAAATCATTATGGGGAAGATTTAAAGGCTATCTTCTCTGTTAATATTAAATTCTTCTATTGTATTAGTGTCTCTACAGCTTATATTTGTAACACAATTATAGCTTTTAAAAAGCTTAGGAAAGGGATAAGTCAAGCAATTTGCACAAGTAAATGTCCTCTTGTGGAGACAACAAAATACAGGATTTGAGTATGCTCTGCTATGTGCAATTTCTGCTATTAACCAGTGAGTGAAAAGATAAAATGTAATTGGTGCTAAAAACTTCGATTACCCACAAATGTACAATTTCAAGTTAAAAATGCCTTGTATCAGCTAGGGGTCCATTCAAACTACCCATTTCATAGAGTATGAAGGTGGTGACAGAAGATAGCACTACGGATTAATGAGCTGGACATCTAATAGGGCAATGTATGGGAAATATTTTCATTGGTATTCCATACTAGGCTCTTTAATAAATAGACCATTAAGTAGGAGTTTGTGAGCATGAATTTAAGAATTTAAGAATCAGACCGATGCGCGTTCAAATCCTTGCTCTAACAAACTTGATTTAATTAACTTTTCTTCCCTTAAGTTTTCTCCACTGGCAAATGGGGAAAATAACATTGCATAGGATAATTGGGAATTTTCTATTTAATGTAAGAAATGATTCTCAAACTTGTTTTTTAGAAACTTCAAGTTTGCTCATGGTTTTAGGAATTGTTAAATGGGTGGAAAGCAATCTCCCATCAGTTTTTTTCATTAAAGCAGGTCCACATGTCTCTGTCCTATATACTGGGGTTCCAAAAAGGACTTCACAGTATGACCTGGATGTAGGCAACAATAATAACCACTGATGTGTGCACATCTGGTGTAAGCATGCAGTGACATGGTAGCTTCTATTATTTAAACATGAATTATGCTGGTTGTCCCCACCCAGTTGTCCCATGGCATCAGAGAGGAGAGCTGTAAGTACATCCCAGGTACACTGCTCTTCTTTCTCACAACTATGTGTACAAATTGGAGATGACTATAGTATATTGGGGCGAGAGGAGTCAAAAAACTTCTAAATCATAGTTTTCTTTCAGATAGTTGTATGACCTCAGCTTTCTTATCTAACAGGTGAGTAGATTGGACTAGGTGATCTTTGAGGTCCTTCCTAAGAATTCTATTTTATGATTACAAACATGGAACAGCAGCTAATGAAGAAACTGGTCAAATCAAGCTCAGAACTGAACAGCCATGTATGGATTCTCTCCTTAGCCAGGATTTCTTTGGGTCCATCAGCATCAGTACATCTTCGCTATCTGGCTTACTCAGCTCAGTGACTGGGTAAGTGCTCCAAAGTGGTAAGAATGCCTTTGCCTGAAAGACTGAGGGAGAACATGCTGCATCACTCACTGAAAACTTTAGCTCTCCTAAGACCCTGTCTTGGCCACCTTTAACCTCGTAGATGACATTGACAGATTCCATCAGCTCTGGATGGGTAGCAGCAGGAGTCAGGCCATCCTAGCTAGGGCTCAGCTACCCAGCTGGCCCCAGATAGATACTATTCCTTAGCCTCTTTATACAGATCAAACTCTATAATCTGAGCCCACTCACTGATTCTCACTGCTCTCCTTGCACCCTAGGAAGTCAGCATGCACATAGAAAGCACTGGTTCTCTACCTAAAACAGAGCACATGTGGCCACACAGGCACCTCATGCTCTGAGGAGAACTGAGTGACAGAGGCCTTCAAGCTAGGAGTCTTTTTTGATATTCCAGAGAAGAATCTATGGAGGACAGAAAATATGTCATTTATAAATGGATGGCAGGGAAACTGCTTAGCTATGTTCCTCCACATTCTCTCCTTTCTAAACAGCTCAGTCTATATTTTCAGTCAGTTGTCTCCAGACCTTTTAATACTAGAAGGAAAAGGGGAAATTTCTGACCAATGTCTTTGTAAACAATGGATAGGAATTGGTGTTAAAGATCATGATTTACCACTGTGATTACAAGAGTAGAAAAGCAGTGTAGTATGCGAAAGGTGTCCTACTTAAAAGAGAAGGCACATACAATCTTTGACCACATCTTTGACTCATAGGATTTCTGAGAAAGTTAGGCCTCCTGCTTAATTAGAGAGGAGTCAGGCCTCTGGAGTTTCTTTTCGGCCCAGCTGCTGCAGCAGTTTTCTCAATTAGCACTGTGACAAGATTGTCATTTCCACCTTCAGACAACTGCCACTCTTAAAGGGTCTCCCCTGAAGTGAACAGAAATCCATGTCTCTGTATCTTGTACTAACCACTGAATCCCATTCTGCCCTCTAGAACAAAAGTAATATCTACTTCATCTTTTATCTTCTTCATTTGATCCTTCAAAATTCAGGTTTCACAGCCTCTAAAGTTTCACAACTTAAATAGGTAGTGAAAGCTAACTGAATATTAAAATTTTAGAAAAAAATGTTAGGAAATGAACTTACCTTTTAAATGTTAGTCCAAGACAATTTGTATATCTCTCCCATTTTTGTTTTGACATGACTATCCCCCCTTTTTCATATTTTTATACAATTAACTTGTCCTTAAGCTAAGTGTTTTTGAAGCTTTATAATTTAGATGGCAATATATTATAAAATATTCTGTCTGAATTCAGATAAATAAAAATATTAATGAGTAAATTATTTTTTTGGAAGATAACTTAAATTCAAAGGCTTAAGTGCTCTGCACTTTCTGGCACTTGATAAATGTATTTTTTGGATTGTGATCTTTGCTATTATCACTAGAGGGAGTCTTGAGACAAAGGATCCTTTCTAGTTTTTCTAGGAGACCTAAAGGCATACATATTAAATAGGAAAAGATTAACATAAGACTGAAAGGCCTTATAATTAACAAAGTGGCTAAAAATAACAAGGTGTGTGTGGAGGGCAGAAAGGGCAGATCCCACTTTCAATTCTTTGATAACATGTTATAAACCTATTGCTTCTGGAGCTGTTTTGGTTCATTTTGATTACTAACTAGGCTATCTGGTCTCCCCTAGAGGCTGTTGCTATAAATTATGTCCAGTAACAAATGTTTAATTTCTCTAAGGTAATGAGTGTATTGTACAAGGGTGTGGAAAGCACTTACTTAGAAATGTCTTTGAGGGATTATTAACAATCTCGAAAATGGTTTACTGCATATACCTAATGGCACCCTTAAGAATCTCATAAGTACAGCCATTCCTGAAGGCACCAAGTATCACCTGTTAAGCCATCTGCATCACTGATTGCCATTTCTCTCCCTTTCCTACTTTGAGTTGATCGTTAGTTGGGAATCCCCCTAGAAATCTATATATTTCTTTAGAACAATTGTGAACCTATACTGGTATATAGTAGGTCTGTTCTGACATATTTTCAGTGTTAAAATTCTGTTTAATGAGAAATTTCATGTAATATTATGGCAACTTGAAAAATAATTCAGTCATTATGGAATAATGAAACACTAAGCATGTGTTTTTTACAATCTTCGCAGGAAAAATGAAAGGCTAGCAGAGATCAGTTCCAAACTTCGGAAGAAACAGCAGAGCAGACCTTTACTCTGCACTGATATTACAAGGCCAGTCCTCGAGCCACCTGGTGTTGGAAGTCTTAATCATAGTCTCATAAGCCATAGAAATCTTACTCCAAGAGAAAACTTGGTGACTCCTGCCTCAACCACAAAGACTTCAAATAATAGCATGGAGACATATTTGACTAAGGTTTGTTATATTATCTCCTTTCCTTTGGGTTTCAGATTTCTGATATAATTTTTGTTGCCAATTTGGTGAAATTCTGAGTTGTTTCATTGATGAATGTATGTATATTAAGTAAAAGTCATAATTATGTGTGCTAATAAAGGAAACAGAAACTTTGCAATCTCTCTGAAGTCCTCAGATCTCTCATGTTCAAGAGGTACCTATCATTAACTAATCAGACATACTTTGTTTCTTGAAAAGCTGCCCTTAAATTTGGTTTAAGAAATTACAGTGGAATACAATGTAATACTTGGTGATGCTTTGGCTTACTTCCTAATTGAATTTATTTCAGGAGTGGTTCATAACAATATTAAAGTTCTGCTGCACCCCAGTTATTCTACCCCTAAGCATCAATGAATGATTAACATCTAATCCCTTAGCCATAAATGAATGCATATTTTTAAATGAAACTGAGATCAATCTTTTTTATGAATTAGGTATCCCTGTAACACTAAGAAGATCAATTTATCTTTTTAAGGTAAAATTTGTCATCTAACATGAGTACATCCTTAATTGCTATTTTACTTATACTATTTTTATTTTATTTCAATTTTTATAAAATGGCTTGCTGAGCAATTGTACATTTTCTAAATAGTTGAAGCAAATATTTCAATGTTTAAAATGAAGTACACTTGTGTCTGTATAAGTTGCCATCACTTGAAAGATTGATGACTAAGATGGCAACGATAGGGAGTCTTTAGACAGCAACTAGTTTTCATTATGTATCTTGTTATTAAAATACCATTCATCTCATTTATTGAGTTTCTATTTGCTTATTTTTTATAGTTTTCAGCTCTTTGGTAAAGTCCCCCTTTTGTTCATTAATTTTATTCCTGAGTTTGGTGAACAACCCTTTAACTTTTCTTGTACCTCATTCATTTCTTAATGACTGCTGTTTTGAATTCTCTATCATTTAGATCACAATCTTCCATGACTTTGAATTTGGTTTCTGGAGAACTGCCATGTCCTTTTTGTGTTACCATATTACCTTGTTGTTTACACTGTTCAATGGGTTGTTCCTCTGCTGGCACATTTGAAGTAGTAGACATCTTTCTTAATTAAGTAGGTACCTTTTGATTTGAATAACTCAGCAGGTTGATAAAGAGAGGTCTTTCTTTTGTTTTCCAATAGATGGTGGTATAGGCCGGTTTTTGTTTTCTCTCACCTGTGCTACTTAAGTCTTAGGTCCATGTGTGGGAGCTTAGCTGAGTGACTATGGTGGTTGGAGTCGCCACTGTATCCAGGTCCCCGGGGTCTTGGGGTCCCTCCACCAGCATGTGGTGATGGGAAAGGTAGTCATTGAAAGGGAGATGGTTAGTGAGCCCATATGAACTGCTACTGTGCTTCTGGCAAAGCTGTGCTCTGGCCTGAACCTGGGGACTTGTCTCTGCTGCTGGTACCTCATCTTTCTGGTTGTGGAAGTGCTGCTGCAACTGGGGAAGAATCTGGGTTGGAGGTGGGGGATGCTGCGACTGCCCCTTTGACCCTCTGCTGGGCTATATTATAGGGGTGGCAACCTGAACCCTCCAATATTGCCTTGCTAAGGCTACAGACTCAGGCTTGTCTGCCTGGAACTGTAGTTACGGGTCTGCCCCTGTCCTTCCCCCATCCTGCCTCCCTGCACATTCCAATATGCCTACCTACCCACATACTGATGTGTGGACTTTTTAGAAGTCCTAGTGTGCTGAGCACAGAAACTCTTGTTGGATTATAGATGTCTGACTATTTGTAGATGTAAGGGGAGGTACAAAAGGGTTGTCTCACTTGCCAAGGTGCTTATATCATTTTCTAAAATATCCATTTCAATCTATGCACATTGGTTTATGTTTTTGATTGCGTTTTTATGGCCTTCTCAAAGCAGAATAAAATAGAAGAGGTCTGTGCTAAATGAAGCTTCAACCCTGGTTTTGAATTTGGTTTCATCATAATAAGTCACAGGAGAGCAGAGCTAAGGATTTTTGACAGCCTTTGGCCAAATAGGGTCTAAGTTCTTTGAAGTAGTGAGACCGAACTACTAGGTACCAAAGGAAATGAGTTTCAAATACTTCTGTAAACTGTTAAGCATGATGCACACTTAAAATGTTTTCATTAGTTCTCCCTTGAAAAATCACATATAGTATCATTTTACAAGATGAAGATGAAAGAGCGTGTAAATGTAGAAGCAATGTAAGAGATTTTTGAAGAAATATTTTCTTATTTAATGTTTTGGTCAAAAAGAGATATTTATTATTTTTAAAATATATTTCTAGATAAATTGAAAAATACTTTATTTTAAACTTAATGTTGTAGTTCCAAAGGATATGTAGTTCCCTTGTGGGGCATTGGTTTGCCAAATCATGCCAGTCTTAATCAGAGAAATTAAAAAGCAGCACTCTGTCAAGATCTAGACGTACGTCTCCAATATCACTACAGAATGCCTGGAAAGGCTTATTATACAGTTGGTCTTTACAGAATTCTTAGTTTAAAAAACATGAAATAATACTCTGAGAGGGGGTAACATCCTGTCCAAAATCATAGAAAGGGGTGGGTATTTGAATGGGGCATTACAAAACAACCACTTTCTGAAGATTTTTAGCTATGATTCTCAAGAGTCAAATGTTAAGATAACATTGATATTGAATGTGTTTATCAGTCACCTTTATTTGTAAGGTTTTAACATTTTGGACTATTTTTACTATGAAGTTTTAACTTATTCAGCATTGTTTTTCTAAATTTAATGACAGTAATTATAATAAAGTATTGCTGTAAGTCTGTGATTTCAGTTGTATTGGTAGTCAAAGCAAGTTTTCTCTGCATTCATAATACTTAGGTGTATGGCCTTTCTTACAGTGCATGAAGTTTGGTCTTACACAATGCCATTGTAGTGTCACAAGTGACTACTCATCTGTTTTGCTAACTTCTACCTTCAATTTTTATATTCTAGTTAAATCCTGGGATGTTTGCCCTATATTTCAGAAATAATTTTAGAGTTTAATTCAATTGTGTTATTTAATTATATTGTTATAAAAGAGAAAAGTTAAAATTAGATATATCAGTAGTTAGAGTTCAGATATATCACTAGTTAGAGTTCTCTGCACAGAAATGTTTTTCTAATACCTGAAAATTTACCCCAGACAATTTTATAAGAGATAAAATTTCTCTGGTTTCAAAATGTTTTATGTTCAAGGCTTTTTTAGTATTTGTGTACCTAAGATAATAAATGGCCACAATAGTTACTCAATAAATGTTCTTTAAATAGGAAGATTCAATTTTACAATAATTTTTAACTTTTGGTCCATCACTTACACTTTCAGAAATTTTTTAATGAATTTTTTTTTATTTCTCAAATGTCTATTCAGTTTAACAACTCTTTTTCTTAAAATGGTTATACAAATACATCAAAGCTAAAATGATTAATGATTAAGACTCTAGGACATCAGAAACACGACAGCATGTGGGGTCCCCTTGAAATTATAACAAAGTGAACAGCTATAATCCAAGGGAAGATTCCCAGCCTAACACACAAACATTTCTGAGAGATATGTGCATCAGAGTAACTGAAGGCTGGTGAATTGGACAATCAAAAATGGAGGAAAGTAAGAGGAGCAGAGACTGAAGCTAGGGACTCAGCCCAAAGGTCCCTGTGGGACTCAGGAGAGGGGAGTAACCAAGTTGCATTATTCATCTTCTGTCTCCCCAAACATTTCTGCCCTAGCAATTGGCATATACTACTGTCAGAACCCAGTAATCAGGGTAGAGACAGAATACAGAAGTGCAACAGCTGTGTTCCAGCAGTTGCCATTGCCAGGAAAAAAGCCTGACCTCCCTCAACCCTCCCAGAGCTTTCAAGGCACCCAAGGGAACCTGTAGCAGCCGGTATTGGGCTACAGAACACCACATCATCAATCCCAGGAGCTGAGGTGACAGCTTCTGAGTGACAGGAACTGCAGTGCTCCAACTAACAGAGGTATGGCAGCAGAGGCCTGGTGGTTACCATTACTGGAGGAAAACAACTATAGAAACATACAAAGCAATATGCATATATTATTTTATTGAATTGTACACTTGAAAGCTATATAGTTTTATGAACCAATGTCACCCCAATAAATGTTTTTAAATAAAAATAAATAAATAATTGGAAGGATTTATCAGTTTTGGAAGGGAGATAATTAAGATTTTAACTTTTCTCATGACAGAACATTATTTCAACAGAACATTGAGTCATATTTCTTTTCGAGGAAACATATGACTAATTTTGCATAACCAAGGCAATATCTATTTCAAATTTAAACTCTAATCCAACTACCGCAGCAGTGATTGTAGTTTCTTCTAAGGCAGAGACAGAGTTTAACAAACTTGTTTATTATATTAATTATATGTTCGATATAATTCCACATGTCTCCACTTTATTTTACCACTTGAACAAATGCTCAAAAGTCATTTCATCTTTGGAAAGATAAGACAATTACTCAACTTCTTTCTATTCTTTTTTCATTCATTTTTCTCTGTACTTAATTTTTCAGTTCCTTGATCAACTAATTTTTCTTCAGTTCTTGACTCTGCAACAAAATCCATGTATTTAATACTTGCAAACTGACAAGTGTATTTCCTTCACACATTAATCCATCTACATTGGGATAATAAATAGCAAAGTTTGAAATGGACAAAATTACTTGATTTTATGGCATTATATTTATTTTTATAACATTTACAATAAGAATGACATCAAATTTTTTTCAGTTTTACTGAAACATAAGAGACAATTATTTACAAGTGTACAATTCAATAATTTTTTTTCAATTATCATTGACATACAATAATATATTAGTTTCAGTTGTACAGCATAGCTATTAGAAATGTGGATAAGTCACAAATGATCACCTCCCTAAATCTAATAACTTTCTTCCCTTTTACATATTTATTACAACATTATGGACTATTGTCCTTATGCTATACTTTATATCTCCATGACTATTTTGTAACTATCCCTTTGTACTTAATCCCTTTGCCCCTTTTCACTGACCCCTCACCAACCATCTCCTGTCTAGTAGCTCTCAAAATTTTCTCTATATCTATGAGCTTGTTTCCATTTCCATTGTAATTCTTGTTTATTTTGTTCTTTAGATTCCACATGTACATGAAATCGAGTGACTTTTTCTGATTTACTTCATTCAGCACAATACCCTCTAGGTCCATCATGGAAATATCTTTTTTCATCTCCTGACCTTTAGCCTCTGTGTGTCTTTTAATCTGAAATGAGTCTCTTGTTTGCAGCATATGTAAGGGTTTTGTTTTCTTATCCCTTTGGTCATCCTATTTTTTGGTAGGAGCACTTAATTCTTTTCCATTTGAGGTAGTTGTTGATAATTATATAGTTATTATTATTCTTTATTCATGTTTTTGATACATATGTTTTCTTCTTAAAGAAGTCCCTCCAACATTTCCTGTAATACTGGTTTGGTGGTGATGAACTCCTTTAGCTTTTTCTTATCCGAGAAGTTCTTTATTGGTCCTTCAACTCTAAATGGAAGCTTTGCTGGATAAAGTAATCTTGGTTGTAAATCCTAGGTTTTCATCGTTTTGAATAATTTTGTGTCAAGCCCTCTGTCCTTCAAAGTTTCCTTTAAGAAATCAGCTGACAGTCTTATGGGAGCGCCCTGGTAGGTAACTAATTGCTTTTCTCTTGCTGCTTTTAAGATTCCCTCTTTGTATTAAACCTCTGGCATTTTAATAATCATGCGTCTTGGTGTGGTACTCTTTGGGTTCATCTTTTTTGGGGACTCTCTGAGCTTCTTGGGGTTGTATTTGTCTATTTTTTTCACCAGGTGAGGAAAGTTTTCCACCATTATTTCTTCAAATAGATTTTCAACTTCTTGATCTCTTTCTTTTCCTTCTGATATCCCTATGATGCAAAAGCTGTTACATTTAATTTTGTTCCATAGGATCTTTAAATTATTTTCATGTTTTTTGATTTTTTTTTCTTGTTGCTGTTCTGATTAGGTGTCCTCTGCTATCCTATTCTGTATATTGGTGATTCTATTCTCCACTTCGTCCACTCTGTTGATTTCTTTTAATATGCTCTTCATCTCAAGTAATGTGTTCTTCATTTCTGACTGATTCTGTTTCATAATTTCAATTTAGATTTTTATTTTTTTTTATTTCTTTGTTAAAATTCTCACAGAATTCATCTACTCTTCCCCTAAGTTTCTTGAGCATCTTTAAAACTAGTGTTTTGAAATCTGCATCTGGTGGATTGCTTGACTCCATTTTTCTTGGACCTCTGTTCTGTTCTTTTGTATGGAAACTGTTTCTTTTTCTCCCCATTTTGGCTGCCTTTCTGTGTCTGTTTTTATGTATTAAGAAAATCTCATAAGTCTCTTGGTCTTATTAGTGTGTATTTATGTAGTACATCTCCAGTAGCACAGTCCTGAGAGGGATCCAGCTGCAGGCCAAGTTTGGCCCCAGCCTGTGTCCCTCTGGGGCCTCCTGGTAAGATTCTGCAAGCAATTTGTAGATGCTATCCTTATGGTTGCCTCAAAAGGCCATGCCAGAAACTGAGGCCAGGTACCACCAGTGTGGGGCTTGGAGCTCCTCAGCAAGGGGCACAGGACAATTCAAGGAAACCATTAGATATGTCTTGGGTAAGCATGAGCTGGGGAAGGCAGAGTTTCAGGGAATCCTTTGGGAGGACCAACCCCTGTTATCTAGTTTGATGATATCTCAGCTATGATGGTGCTGTGTCCACAGACTGGTGGTGGTGGTAGGGTGGTGGTCAACAGAGGAACAATGGTGACTTCCAGCACTTCTGCCCTGGAGAAAACCTTGCCCCCAGCCCTTGCTACAATAACTCAGCATTCCCCTGTAAGGCCTCGGTGACCCTCGAACACCTGACCTGGCACTGGTGCTCAGAATGATTGAGTCTGTCACCAGGAAAGTCTGGTCCTGGACACGGTCCCTTTAAAAGGAAAGTCTGTACCTGCTGGTTGCGGCTGCCATAGCCTCTGCCCCACTCAGCCAATTGGGACGGGTAGCCTCACGTCTTTACCCTTTCCTACCTCCTCCCTTTGCAGAGTGATTTCTTTTTAAATTTATTTATTTATTTTAATTGGTTTCAAGTATACAGTAGATTGGTTAGACATTTATATAGCTTATAAAACGATCCTCCTAATTGCTCCTTCTCTCCTCTTGTTTTTCACCTGCCTATATATTAATGCTAACTGTATTCCCTATGCCGTGCTCCCCATCCCCATGACCATCTGTCAACCACGAATTTGTACTTCTTTAAAGCAGAGTGATTTCTTATTTCTTTCCCTAGTTGTAGGGCTTCTGTTTATCCAGACCACAGGCAATTTTGATTGCTGTTTGCTCCATGTTTCTGTCACAACTTTGGTGTGGTCTCAAGAGGAGATAAACAAAGCCTCTGTCATCTACACCATTTTGCCCAATTTGTCAAGAATGACATCAAATTTTAACTGAAAAGTATCCATAGTTACTGAAAATATTTTAATTTAGGAAATGTGTATGTGTGTGGTGGGTGTGTATGTGTTTATCAAATTGATATTATTGTTAGATTCACTCTGTTTCTCTTTCTAAAATGTTCCTTTCAATTTTTCCTCTTTAAAATGAGAGTTGTTTTGAACAATGTACATTAATTCGAAGTCAAGGAAGAAGAAAACATTTCTATACATGTTGTGTAGTCATCTTTTTTGTTGAAGCTATGGTTGAGGAGGTGGCAAATGACACTCCTCTTCCCCTTCTGAGCCAGAATGTAGGAGTCTGACAGATGGAGATCACCTTATTTGCTTTGTTCCTGATACATGTTAAGGACCTGGAAGGTGTTGTTTAGATGTGTGGCCACGGTGGGCTTCCAAACACTGACCCCAAATCAAGAACTTCCTCACACAGTTGTAAGGAGAGGAAACAATGTTTAACATCTGTCTCAAGGTCAGACTACTTATTGTGGAGATGAAGGCAGATTTGACTACACATTACTGTAAGAAAATATATCTTTTTAAGGAAAAGATGTAAAACCAAGCAAGCATTTCTTAAAATTTCCATCTCTCAAATTAGCCCATTTGGAAAATCTCCAAACTTCATTTCTCTGGCCTTATTTTTTTACATGAGGACTCCTCATGTAATATATATATATATATATATATATATATATATATATATATATATATATATATATTTAGGAATATGAAGTAGCTGGCTTAGAACTTTAGATTCAGTACGAAGACTCAAAGCCCATTCCTGGACTGCCGCTAGTAGGTTTTGTGACCTTAAGCTATCTATATTCTCTCTGAGCCTTGTTGCCTTTTATGTAAAATTAGAGACTTTGACTATCGTTCTTAAAAAAATCCTTTTTCAAAGACTTGAACTGTTCTTTGTTTTAAATTTTTGTATGAAATTGTATAATATAAAACAAAGACAAATGGAGCTGCCTAGCTAAAGAAGGGAGAGACTCTGATGCTGTATAATCTTGCATTTGTCCCCAGTGGAACCTTAGATTTCTATGGGATATATTTGAGAACAACTAGTTATGAGAAAATCCTTCTTAGTAAAACTCTTTTAAATTAAAATTGCTGACACGTTGTTTTCCCTTCTATAATTTTCTCACCTTTCTATATTTTCAATAAATGGAAAAGTATAAATCAAATTGCAAATGTGTCCTCCACATTAATGTTAGACTTCCAGCTTCTTCTACCATTTGAACACAAATCCTCACCTAGAAGTAAACATAAAGGTCATGGAACTAAATATTTAGGAAAAGAGCTTTATGGGGCAAAGGTAATAATGTTACATTGGTGGTTTATTAGTTTAACACATGAAAAACTGTGATTTACATTTTACATATTGTTTTTGAATGATAACATGAAACTGTTTCAATAAAGGCCTCTCCCTTCATCTGGTATTGAGTTCTTGATTTTACAAGGTCTTTCTAGTAATGATGTCACATTATTCATTATATAAGCCCTACCTTTCATGTCATTGTCAAAAAAGATGTTATGGAAAACAGTTTGAAAATAACGGTTAACATTAGCCAACAAATTTTTCTTCACATCCAATATTTGGAGGGGCATAGTCATTGTTGCCACAGTGTTTATGTTTGGTAAACTATTTTAAACCCTTTTGGGGCATTTAGGGAGAGATACCTTTTATGAGAAATGTCTGAAGAACACTCTAGATGGGGACACTTGTAATATTGTTTGAAACGTTCCCACACATTTCATAATTAAGTAGACTATAATGATAATTAGTTGGATGCTTCAAAAATTGGCCTTAATTTCTAGGAAGGAAATAAATTACAATGAAAGATTATATATATATATTTTTATTTCTAATTCTAGAAAGCCATTAATCAGAAACTAATTTTAAAAACTGGCTCTAGCCCATATTTTTTCTTTCCTTTTTCATATTTTTATTTTTTAATTATAGATGATATACAATATTATATTAATTTCAGGTTATTAGACATTTATATACCCATCTAACGCCATACGTAGTTATGTATGGTGCTATACCATTATGTTCTCCATGCTACACTCTATACCCCCATGATTTTTTGTAACTACAAATTTGTACTTCTTAACCACCTTCCCCCTTCACCCATTTCCCCACTCCCCAATTTGAGAACCATCAAAATGCTCTCTGTATCTATGAGCTTGTTTCTCCTGTTCTCTAGATTTCACATATGACATTTGTCTTTCTGTTTTACCCCACTCAACATAATACATTCTAGACCCAACCATGTTGTTGCAGATGACAAGCTTTTATTCATTTTTATGGCTGAGTAATATTTCATATATGTACCATCTCTTTTTCATTTATTCATCTATTGATGAACACCCAGGTGGCCCCCATATCTTGGTTAGTGTAAATAATGTTGCAGTGAATATATGGATTCACATGTCTCTTCAAAGCAATGTTTTGGGTCTCTTCAGATAAATACTCAGAAATGGGATTATTAGACCACTCATTGTCTCTTGTTATAGCCTTTGTTTTAAAGTCTGTTTTGTCTTGTTTAAGTACTCCTACTCCAGGTTTTATCTATTTGTTTCCATTTTCATGAAACATCATTTTTCATCTCTTTACTTTCAGTTCGTGTGTGTCTTTGGATCTAAAGTGAGTCTCTTATAGGCAGCATATGTAAGGGTCATGTTTTCTTATCCATTCAGCCACTCATTCTTTTGATTGGAGCATTTAATCCATTTACATTTAAAGTAATTGTTGCTAGATATGTAATTATTGCCATTTTATTATTCATATTTTTATCTTTTTTTTTCTTTTTTCTTCTCCTTCTTCTATTTCCTGGCTTGGTAATAATGAACTCCTTTAGCGTTTTCTTGTCTGGGAAGCTCTTTATCTGTCCTTCAATTCTAAATGATAGCTTTGCTGGGTAGAGTAATTTTGAATGTAGGTCCTCGCTTTTCTTCAATTTGAATATTTCTTGCCAGTCCCTCTAGCCTGCAAAATTCCTATTGGGAAATCATCTGACAGTTTTATAAGAGCTCCCTTGTAAGTAGATAGCCAATGGCTTTTCTCTTGCAACTTTTAAGATTTTCTCTTTGTCTTTAACCTTTGGCATTTTAATTATGATGTGTATTGTATGGGTTTCTTTGTGTTCATCTCGTTTAAGACTATCTCTGTTTCCTGAGTTTGTAAGTCTATTTCCTTCACCAGGTTAGGAAAGTTTTCAGTCATTATTTCTTGAACTATGTTTTCATTCCTTTTTCTTCTCCTTCTGGTGTATCTATAATGTGAATGTTGGTACATTTGATATTCTCCCACGGGCCCTTTAAACTATTCTTTTTTGGATTCTTTTTTGTTGTTGATGTTCTGATTAGGTGTTTCCTGCTAATTTATCTTCTAAATCACTAATTTGATTCTCTGTTTCATCTAACTGTCAATTTCCTCTAATATAGTCTTCTTTTCAATTATTGTATTCTTCATTTCTAATTGGTTCTTTTTTTTATGTTTCATATCTCTTTGTTACAGTTCTCACAGAGTACCTCTACTCTTCTCCTAAGTGCATTGAGTATCCTTATAACCAATGTTCTGAACTCTGTATCTGGTAGATTGCTTGTCTCCACTTTGTTTAGTTCTTTTTCTAGAATTTTGTTCTGTCCTTTTGTTTTGGATATGTTTCTTTGCTTTCCCATTTTGGCTGCCTACTTTTGTTTGTTTCTCTGTGTTAGGTAGGGCTGCTACATCTCGCAGTCTTAGCAGAGTGGCCTTATGTAGCAGGTAATTTGTAGATTCCAGTGGCACAGTCCTCCTTGTCACCTGAGATGGGTGCTCCAGGTATGTCCCTTGTATGGGTTGTGTGTGCCTTCCTACTATAGTTGAGCCTTGGTTCCTGGTTGCTCATTGATAGGAGGGTTTGACTTTCAGGCTGATTGGTTCTGACGACTGGCTTTGACCAGTAGAAAAGCTGTTGTGCAGGATTCATTTTAGCAGGGCTCTAGCCCTGTCTACCTTTTGGGTGTGTTGTCCTAAGTTGTGACCCCAGGTGGTGCTCTGGCTCAGATAAAAACTGGCCACTGGGGGGTGCAGGCTGGGGCCTCCTGGGAGTGGCCCTGCCATAGGTCAAGTTCAGTTGCAGCCTGAGCCCTATCTGGGGACATCTTGCATGAACCACCAAGCTATCCGCAGATGGCCACCACACGTGCTTAGAAGTGCCTCAAGAGGCCAAGCTGCAAACTGAGGCTGGCTGCCACTAGTGCTGGCTAAGGCTGCTAGTACTAAGACCAGATGCTGCTTGTTTAGGTTCTGTGAACCTTTGAGAGATATTAGGAAAGTCTGCAGCTTGAGCCTAGAGAGGCTGTTTTTATGGAAAATCCACTGAAAGTGCATTGGGCGGGCCCACACATTGGGAGGGGTGGAGTCTCAGGGACTAATCAGGGCAGGGCCACTAGTGTTAGCTAAATTGCTGGACACTCAAATATGGCAGTAGCCTGGGTCTGCACACTGGGCTGGGAAGAGCTCAAAAAAGGAACAATGACCTCTGTCAGCACTTCTGTCAGGGAGAAAGCTGCCCCTGCAGCTCTTGCCCTCAAGTCAGATGACTCAGTTCTTCCCTGTATGTCTCTGGCACCCTTTGAGCTGCTGCCCCAGCCCTGGAACTCAGAGAGAGTGTGTCTGTCAGCCAGTTAAGTTCATATGAGGCCCTATAAGAGTAGCACCTGGGACTCCACCAGCCCTTCAACTCACTCAGCCACAATCTCTGCTGGTTTTCACAGTCAAAGTTGTGGAGACTTCTCTTCCCACCACTGGAACCTTGGACTGGGGAGCCTGATGTGGGGCCAGGACCCCTCACACCTTACGGAGAACCTTCACAGTTGAGATATTTCTCCAAATTATCTACCTTCACACATGGAAGTGAGACAAGCCTATTTCAAGGGTCCACCCTCTTACCAGTCTTGAAGCGGACTCTTCTATGTGTCCCCAGATTTTTGTTCGACCAGGTAATTCCCACTGTTGAAGTTTAGTTGTAGGTTTTCATTTGTTTGTTTGTTTTTTGGTTCTTGGCTATTTTTTCACTTGTTTGTTAATTGGTGAAATAGTTAATGAAATCCAAAGTTTCAGGTGTACAATTTAACAGTAAGGCATATATATATTGCATTGTGTGTTCCCCTCCCATAGTTAATTTCTGTCACCACATGTTTGACCTCTTTAACCTCATCAATCTCCTTGGTCCCTCCTCTCCCCCTACTCACTGGTAACCACTAGTCTATGTCAATGACTCTCTGTTTGTTTGCCTTGTTCATTTGTTGCTTTTAGGTTTATATCCCTCATATAAGTAATATCATGTGGTTTTTAACTTTTCCTGTCTGGCTTATTTAGCTTAGCATGATCATCTCGAGGTCCATCCATGTTGTTGCAAATGGCAGTATTTCATCTCTTCTTATGGCTGAGTAATATTCCATTGTATATATGTATCACAGCTTCTTTAGCCAATCATCTGTCATAGGACACTTTGGTTGCTTCCATGTCCTGGTCACTGTGAATAAGGCTGCTATGAACATCGGAGTGCACATATCTTTTCTGATATGGGTTTTTAAGTCGTTGGGGGTAAATCCCCAGCCGAGGTTTTGCTGGATCATATGGTATATCAATTCTTACTTTTTTGAGGAAACTTCATACTGTTTTCTATACTGGTTGTACCAGTTTGCAGTCCAACTAGCAGTGTATGAGGGTTCCTTTTTCTCCGCATTCTCTACAATATATAATATTACCTGTCCCCTTGATAACAGCTACTCTAACAGGTGTGAGATGGAATCTCATTGTGGTTTTGATTTGCATTTCGCTAATAACTAATGATGAGCATCTTTTCATATTTTTATTGGCCATTTGTATGTATTCTTGGGAGAAGTGTCTATTTAGGTACTCTGCCCATTTTTTCATTTGGATTGTTTGTTTTTTGTTGTTACTGAGTCCTATGAGTTCTTTGTGTATTTTAGATATTAGACCCTTTTCGGAGGTGTTGCTTGCAAATATATTTTCCCATTTGGATGGTTGTCTCTTTATCTTGTTAACGGTTTCTTTTGCTGAGCACAAGCTTTTTAGTTTGATATAGTCCCATTCATTTACTTTGGCTTTTCCTTCCCTTGCTTTTGAGGTCAAATTCATAAAATCCTTTTAAGTCCAAGATCCTTGAGTTTAGTTCCTATGTTTTCTTCTATGCGTTTTATTGTTTCAGGTCTTCTATTCAGGTCCTTAAGCCATTTTGAGTTACTTTTGGTGTGTGGTGATATACAACAGTCTAGTTTCATTTTTTTTGCAGGTGGCTTTTCAGTTTTCCCAGCACCATTTATTGAAAAGGTTTAACTTTTCTACTGTATCTTTTTGGTTTTTTGGTAGAAAATTATTTGCTCATATAAATATGGGTTTACTTCTGGACTCTCGATTCTGTTCCACTGGTCTGTGTGTCTGTTTTTCTACCAATACCATGCTGTTTTGATTACAGTCGCTTGTAGTATAATTTGAAGTCAGATAGAGTGATGCCTCCAGATTTGTTCTTTTTTCTCAGGATGGTTTTGGCAATTCGGGGTCTTCTGTGCTTTCATATAAATCTGATGATTTTTTGTTCTATTTCTTTAAAACATGGTGATGGGATTTTGTTAGGGATTGCATTAAATCTGTATAATGCTTCAGATAATAAGGCCTTTTTAACTATGTTGATCTTTCCAATCCAAGTACATGGAATATCTTTCCATTTCTTTGTATCATCTTTGATTTCTTTTAATAGGGTCTTGTAGTTTTCATTATCATTATCCTTCATATGGTTTATTAGATTTATTCCTAGGTATTTTACTCTTTTTGGTGCAATTGCAAAAGGAATTATTTTTTCCACTTCTTTTTCTGACACATTGTTATTAGAGTATAGGAACGCTATGGATTTTTGAACATTGATTTTGTATCCAGAAAATTTACTGTATTTGCTTATTGTTTCTAGGAGTGTTCTTGTGGAGTCTGTAGGGTTTTCTATAAAAAGAATCATGTCATCTGCAAATAGTGAGAGTTTGACTTCTTTGTTACCTATTTGGATGCCTTTCTCTTGCCTGATTGCACTTGTTAGGACCTCCAACGTTATATTGAATAAGAGTGGTGATAGTGGACAGCCTTGCCTTGCTCCTAATCTTAGAGGGAAGTTTTTTAGTTTTTCACCATTCAATATAAAGTTGGCTGAGGGTTTGTCATATATGGCCTTTATTATATTAAGGTACTTTCCTTCAACATTGATTTTATTAAGTGTTTTGATCATAAATGGGTGCTGTATCTTGTTCAAGGCTTTTTCTGTATCTATTGATATGATAATATGATTCTTAATTTTAATTTGTTTATGTAGTGAATGACATAATTGATTTTCATATATTGAACCATCCCTGTGCCTCTGGGATGAAGCGCACTTTATCGTGGTCTATAATCATTTTAATATGTTGCTGTGTTCAGTTCATTAGTATCTTCTTTAGGACTTTTTCATCTGTATTCATGAGAGATACTGGTCTGTAGTTTTCATTTTTTGTTTTATCTTTACTAGTTTTTTGTATCAGAGTAATATTGGCCTCATAGAATGAGTTGGGAAGTATTGCCTGCTCTTCAATTTTTTTGGAAGAGTTTGAGAACAGGTATTAAATCTTCTTTGAATAATTGGTAGAATGCACTGGTAATGCTATCTGTCCTGCACTTTTACTTTTTGGTAGGTTTTTGATGATTGTTTTTATTTGCATATTGCTGATAGGTTTATTTAGATTTTCCAGTTCTTGATTCAATCTAAGAAGGTTGTATTTTTCTAAGTACTGGTCCATTTCTTCTAGGTTATTAAATTTGGTGTTATATACTTTTTCATAATATTCTTGTATGATCCTTTGTATTTCTGCAGAGTCTGTGGTAATTTCCCCTCTTTCATCCCTGATTTTGTTTATTTGTGTCCTTTCTCTCTTTTAGTGAATCTAGCCTGAGGTTTGTCAATTTTATTAACCTTCTCAAAGAACCAGCTCTTTGTTGCATTTATTTTTTCTATTTTTTGTTTGTTTTCAATTTCATTTAATTCTACTCTAATTTTGATTATTTCTTTCCTTCTGCTGACTTGTTCTTTCTTTTGTTCTTTCTTTTCTAGTTTTTTAAAATGAAGCATTAGATTGTTTATTTTGACTCATCCTTGTTTTTGGAGATAGACCTGTAATGATATGAACTTTCCTCTTCCACTTTTGCCATGCCCAAAAGATTTGACATATTGTACTACCATTATCATTTGTTTCTATGTATCTCTTGATCTCTATTTTTATTTCTTCTGTGATCCAGTTATTCTTCAGTAGCATGTTGTTTAATCTCCATATATTTGTATTCTTCCTGTTTTCTTTTTGTAGTTGATCTCCGGCTTCAAAGCATTATGATTGGGGGATATGTCTGGTATGATTTCAAACCTCTTATATTTGTTGAGGCTATCTCTGTGTCCCAATATGTGATCAGTCCTTGAGAATGTTCCATGTGCACTAGAGAAGAATGTATGAGTAGCTGTTTGAGGAATGAAATGTCTGTAAATGTCAATTATGTTCAGTTGGTCTAATGTGTCATTTAAAAATGTTATTTCCTTTTTGATTTTCTGTTTGGATGATCTGTCCATATCTGACAGTGGGGTATTTAGATCACCTATTACAATAGTGTTTTGGTCTGTTTATCCCTTTAGCTCTGCTTATTATTTGCTTTACATATTTCTAGGCTCCCTGATTGGGAGTATAGAAATTAATAAGTGTTATGTTTTCTTGGTGCATAATTTCCTTTATCATTATGAAGTGTCCCTTAGTATTTTTCTTTATATTTTTTTATTTTTAAGTCTATTTCATCTGATATCAGTACTGCTACTCCTGCTTTTTCTCTGAATGACATTTGCTTGAAATATTCATCTTTTCACTTTGAGTCTATATTTGTCTTTCGAGTTGAGATGTGTCTCCTGCAGGCAGTATATGATCTGGTTTTGTGTTTTGATCCATTCTGCAACTCTGTGCTTTTTAGTGATGAGTTCAGTCCATTTACATGTATGGTGATTATTGAAATATGAGGTCTTTTTATAGCCATTTTATCTTTTGCTTTCTGGTAGATCAGTGTTTTTATTGCTTCCTTATCTTTGTGTTTCTGTTTTCTTTATTTTGGTTGACTTCTGTAGGATTTTCCTCTGGTTCTTGCTTTATGTTATATACTTAAATTCTGAATCTTTGGTGTGTATTTAACATTATGAACTTGTAAAGGATAGTTATATATATACATCATCCCTTTTCTTCTGCCATGCCTTATCTCCATTCTCCTTAGCGGATTTGGATCTTTGAATCCTCCCCTTTTCAGTCATTGTTATCTCACTTTGTCCCTATGTATACTGAACATTCATTACTGTCTTGTTATAGCAATTCTCTTCTTATCGTTTAAGCTTATAATGCTTTGCTCTTAGTAAGGACTGTGGTCCTCTACTTCTATTTACCCGATTTTCACCTCACTCCTAATTATGATTCTTTTTTGGTTTCGTCTTTTTTTTTTTTTGGTTGAGCTGCTTCCTTTCAGTTTTTCCTGGAGTGCAGGCCTTGAAGTGGAGAATTCCCTCAATTTTTGTATGTCTGGAAAGATCTTTATTTCTCCTTCATATCTAAAGGAGAGCTTAGGTAGATACATTATTTTTGGCTGGTAGTTTCTTTCACTAAATAGTTTAAATATTTGATTCCACTCTTTTCTTGCTCGTAAAGATTGTGCTGAGAAGTCCAATGAAAATCTAATGGGTTTTCTTTTATAGTTTACCATCTTCTATTCCCTGGTTTCTCTGAGAATTCTGTCTTTATCATTGATTTTTGATAATTATAATACAATATGTCCTGGTGAAGGCCTTCTGTGGTTGAGATAATTTGGTGTTCTGTTGACTTCTTGATTTCCAAACTTCAGCCTATTCCTTAGATTTGGGAAATTGTCATCAACTCTTTGTCTAAAAATGCTTTCCAGTCCCTGCTCCTTTTCCTCCCCTTTGAGAATGCCCATAATTCTTATGTTTCTCTCCTGATGGTATCAGCTAGTTTTTGTATTTCTCTTTTATTATTTTTCATCTTGGTTTTTCTCTTCCTTCTGTTTTATTTCTAAATTTCTGTCTTTGATATAACTTACCCTTTCCTCAATTTGGTTACCTTTATTTCTCAAGCTTGCTATTTCATTTTTCAACTCTTACAGTGTGTTTTTTATCTTCAGAAAATCTATTCTGTTCTTTTTGAGGGTTTCAATCTCTTTGCTAAAAAAAAAAAACTCATTCTGCTCATCTAGTTTTTTCAATTCTTGGAATTTTTATATGAATTGTCTTGGATCTCATTGAGTTTTTTTCAGAAATACCATCCTAAATTCTCTGTCATTTAAGTCACATATTTCTATGTCTTCAAGAGTTTTTTCCTGGAGATTTTTCTCTTTCTTTCTGAGATGCTTTGTCACCTTTGTTATTCATAGTGTTTAATGGACAATTTCTCTGCCTGGGCATTAATGGAAGTGTTTCCTGCATTTTCTCAGAAAGGTTTATTATATAAAGGTCTCTCTTTATCCTGTTGCAAAGAAGGCACTTTTCTTTTGGTTTTCAGTCAGTGGCATCTAAGTCTCTTGGATCCTTGCTTTATATAAAGCCCTTATAATGCTGTTTCATTTTTTTTATAGATGTTTAATCGCGCTCGCTACTCTCAGTCTCAGTTTTTGTCAGTATTAGCAACAGTATCGGTAACTTTTGCTCATATTCCCCTGGGCTCGACGGTGTTCGGTCTCGGAGGATATGGGTTTGGGAGCTGCGGCTAAGCCTTGGTTTTCAACTGCGGCTCGTAAAAATCAACTATTGTTTCCCTGCCATCCTGCTTCTCTGCTTTTTGCTCTGTCACTGGTCACGTAAAGCTCACAGCATTCCCAGGCAGGGCTGTTCAGGGAGCTCTCTGTACCTTCTCCCCTCAACCCCAACTCCTACAGGGAACTCCAGCTACTGCAAAAGGAAGCTTCTTTATTTCTCCCAGCTCATTCTCCAACACCTGGGGTTCTGACATGTGGTAGCTCTTATGTGCAGATCCTACACTCAGATATCCTGGTGTACAGTTTGCGTGTATTTTTTGTTAAGTTTTAGATGTTCAGCTTATTGTTGTTTCAAGGGGAGAGATCTGGGGATGTCTCTCACTCTGCCATGTCTCTTTGTATTCATCAACACAGTTCTCTTTAGCTGGATGAACATGAATGTACTCATTCTCAAGTGAGAAGTGCAGTGGAAATTTATGAAAGTTGGCAGCAGCTATTTCTATCTGAAATAACCAGTACTCCTGATTTGATGTTTATTTCACATTCGAAAACAGAGCAAAATACTTACAGTAACAGCCTTTTACTAGAGAAGAGGCTGATTTTAATAATTGAAATTTGAAAGTACATTTAAGTTCTTTCCAAATCTAGTTTTATCTGACACCTTTGTTCATCATGTCTCATGAACGGTTCCTTCATGTTGACATCATCATCAAGTACATGAAATATTTGCTAGCTACTTCTTTAGTACTCAGATTACAATGCCAATTAAGTGCCTCAGGCTAAGAAATAAATAGAGCGTACAGCTAATCATGTGTGAGGTGATTGTAAAGTCACCATTCCTTGCTCTGGTCCCTCCTGAGAAGAAAGTTCATAATCCTAAACAGATAGAGAGATTTTCTCCTCTTCTTATTTCTTACCCAAAGGACAGCTCCCAAATTTCTTTCAAGGAGGTTCTTCAGGTCTTGGATGCATAGTGCTGCCCCACAACAATCATGCGAGGCATATTGTTTAAAAATTTTAGTGATATCGAAGATACTTCTCAGAAGTGGTCACCAGAGTCCACGGGTCACACTGAACCTGGAAAACAATAATATTGGTCTTATGATTAGCATGGGTTAAACCCAAATAAACCACTTGAATCTTGGCATTATAAACAAACAAACAAAACAAAACAAACAAACAGGACTTAGCCAAAAGCAGATCCATGTTAGACGAATACATGGAGCCTGAACAGTGACCCACGCTCTCTGCCTCCCTGCACCTGCCAAAGTGAGGCATCTGGAGCCCAGTCTGTGGCCCCAGCAGCAGTGCTGAGAGGCAGCCCTCATAGAGCACCACAGCATGTTGGAATGGCTACATTGACAACCTTATGGCTGATGGAGCCTGTTAGGATGCAGCCATCATGGGCTATGAGGACTCACCCTCTGTCTGGGCCAGCATCCTTGGGAAAACCTTCACCAACATCACACCAGCTGAGGTTGGTGTCCTGGTTGGCAAAGACTAGTTAAGATTTTTTCCTGTGAATGGGCTGACACTTGGGGGCCAGAAATGTTCTGTGGCTCAGGACTCACTGCTCCAAGATGGGGAATTTATTATGAATCTTTGTACCAAGAGTACTGGCAGAGCTCCTGCTTTTAGTATCACTGTCCCCACGACTGCCAAGATACTAGTTCAGCTGATAGGCAAAGAAGGTATCCACAATGGCGTGATCAACAAGAAAAGTTAAGAAATGGCCTTCCACCTGCAGCATTCTCAGTACGGACCTCATCTTTCCCTTTCCCCTACCATTCCTTACTGCATTTGTACCCCTCTCCTTCACATAGACCTATTATATATTTTGGCCATTAATCCATACCCCTTATTGCTGTTAAAACAATATGATATGGGCTGGGGGCCAGGGCTGGATGTATAGACACCTCTTCCTTCCAATACCCCTCTTGTGTGTGGTTGGAAAACTTTTTTTTTCCCCTGAATTAAAAAGATTCTACCAAAAAAAAAAAGGAATACATGGAAAGCTTCACTGGCTGGGTGAATATAGTGGTTCATGTAGCTGGCTTCTTAAATTACTTCTCAACTCCAATACCTCAGATACCATAACTACATAAAGATGACTTATATTGGGTAGAACCAATTTAAAAGAGAACCAAGGGGTGGAAAACCTGTGAGATGGCAGGTTTAGGAAGATGAACCCCATCAGAGTCACTGGTGATCATGTTCCAACTCTGAAATTCAAACAAATTTGCAGAATTCAGAGCCTTAGGAGAAGAGCCATGTCTCCATTTGAATGATGGCTCTAACTGTGAGAAGATGGCATAGAAACAGTAAGAGTTAGACTTCCCTGTAAGATACTGCTGTCTTGTGGCTCATAGACCCTTGTTGCCCCTGCACCTCCAACACCTACGACAGCTGGAAAATAAAGTCATACAGAAGAACATGATCCCACTGAATGAGACCCACCCACCTCACTTAAGGGGGAAGTCCAGTGCTCGCTGACACTGCTGGCAAGTGCACTGGGCAGCTGGGAGCTGGGCCTTTGATAAAAGGTTTTCATTGGGGCCTGAAGACCATCTTGGGAAGGAGACATCCATTCTGTGGGATGACCCAATTCATTCCTAAATAAGCGCAACTCCACCTCTGTCTCCACAAATGGCTTGTTTATCTTACTATTTGCTCATGTAGCTATTTGGCACAAGGTTCACAAATCTTGCTTCCTGACAGTTAGGGTACTGGTCACACCTAACATGAAAGGATAGAGTATTTGACAGAATCTCCAATTTTCTTTGTTAAAATTCAATAAAACAAATCAATAAAAAATAAAAGTAGCACAAGATAACTCTTATTCAGAGCAAAAGCACAGGAAATGGTGATTATGGTATCACTTACTCTTCTAGCTGGAGGATGGAAAGTTTCTTCTGCTATATAGTTTTTAAGCAGCTAGATTACAGAAACATTAAAATGTGGGGGAAAAATCCTGGATTTTCACTCAGAGCTGAACTTTTGCTACTGACATTGTCAAATGTGTAAAAACAGAGGTTAGACTTTGGAGCTTAAGTGTTTTCTCCTTGAGCAAAAATGGAGGATAAACTTGACAACTCTTCCATGTAAGACTTGAACTGTACCTACAGCATAGGAAAGAGTCTGGGAACCCAGTATTCTCTTTCTGCCCCCTACAAGGCCCACACTAAATGGGGATTTCTGGAGATTACCCCAACTTGCTGCTATGTGCATACTCTCCTCTGAAAATGAGTCACTTTCCATTCTTGGTATTGTAATTTAATTTGGTGCAAGGTTTGTGGTAGAAGATCAGACCTATTTCTAGCTTCAATGTAGAAAAACTACTCATTTTTACTTTTTTTTTTTGAAGGAGAGTTTGACTTCTCTTATTTATATCCATATAAAACAAGGTCTTAAGCAGGTAAGCATTGAAAAGTTATGTGGTGAAGAATTAAATCAAACATACCTGGAAGGCCCTTAAACCAAACAATGATATTTCAGGTATAGAGAACCAGGTAGAAATGTAATCAGCAGATTTTAATCCAGCACACACACACATCTTCCAGTAACTCACTTGGACTGCAAACTGCTGTCCCTAGGAATGCTCTCTTCCAGGAGGAGTGGGAAGAAATACTTTTTTTTATTGCCTTCATCCATTTGCCAGGGACTAGACAGGTCTCGTTTTCTGAGGAAACCCCCAATTCTGGTGCCTGCTTTCTGACCAAGTTCCCTCTGCCCCCTCAGGCCAAGCACCGGTTATCCCCACCCTGGCCCAGGGCCCATATCACAAGCTGGAGCTAGTGGCAAGGAAAGATTGTGCCAGCTTGTGGGCCAGGGGCCCAGACCAGCTGGAGGGGCACATTCTACCCTCCAACCCTTCCAGACTGGAAAGAGAGCACATATCTCTGCTCCCTTCTACCCCTTGGCAAAGCCCCTCCGCACCTGTTTCTACTTTTTAAAATCATGTAACTCACTTTAAAGTAGGTTTTCAGGAAATTTCAAAAACGATTTCAAGAATCTGTACTGTATGTACATGGTCATTTTATACCATAGTATCTAGTTTTACAAATACTTCAGTCTCTCCTTTAAAAATATGTCTAGTACATTCAATTAGTCAATGAAGAGAACTCTGCAGGTAGTGATGAAGAAGAATGCCATACATATTAAATGTGGTCTCTAGATTTTTTTAAAGCTGGAGAAAATTTTTAGAAAAAAAATCCTATATAAGACATTCAGTTCTAGCAGGGTGGAGAAACTCGCCTATTTTTTCTTCTTTTTTTTTTTTTTTGAAGAGAATTAAATTAAAAGTCCTACAATCAGAACGTAACATCCTACTTGGCATGTGGTGAGTGTTCAACAAATGTTGGCATTTATGGTTATTGTTCTTTTATTCTGCTCAGCCACATGAGATCGTTGTATACTGATTTTCCCTAAGCTTTGTAATGGCTTCTTACTCTTTTCCTCTCCCTTCTCTTACTTTCTCATTTTTTATCTTTTTCTTTCTCTCCTTGCTCTAGCCACCTCCAGTCATTCCAAGTTTTTTTTTTTACTATTTTTATTGGCATCCTTCCTATTAATAATTCCATCAGGAAATAGTGTAAATTTGCATGTTTTTTCCCTGAAAAGTGTTTCTTATTAAATGCAAAAGCGTATTATCAAGCTTAAATATAAATTTTTAAAATGGCTATACCAATTTAGTCTAAAAGGTCTATCTGCTAGGATACATGCATATCCCCAACCAGTATCACTTATGGAGAGATTCTTTAAATCTTTGTCAGCCCATCTTCTCGTGGATACACCTGACCAAATCAGTAATGCAGAGGAAGACCTGCTTCAGCTCTTCATGGCACCACTTTGTAATCATAGCAAGGATGCACATAAGTCTGTTTCTGGCAGTTTGCTTCAGTCTACTCTACAGAATATGGGGCATTTGAGATGACATCTTGGCTCATGCTGATCTTATTTCTTTGATTAATCCAGAAATGCCTGGGACACTTCTTCCTATAGCATCCATGTTCTCATCTCTCACTTACTGCTCAACCCATTTCATTTAACCTCTGCCTATTCTCAACACCTTTTTTGAAGTCACTACTTTCTTCCAGGTGGTTAAATCCAATGCACATTGTCCAAGTCTCATTCTTCTGAGCTCTCTTAGCACCCTTCCAGGCAGCAAGCCATTGGATCTCCTTTGCAACATTCTCTCTTTCTTTGCCCTCTGTGACCTAACCCTCACTTTTTTATTTTTTATTTTTGCTCCCTCTCTGGCTACTTCTCAGTCTCATTTACAGATGTTTCCTCTTACCCATCCTTTGAATTTTCACCTTCCAGCCACTAAATTTACTCTTCATTCTGGTTTATCTCACTTATGCCCAAAGTTTCAATTATCAGCAATGTGAAGATGACTCACAAATATGTCTTTGTTTTAGTTCTCGAAGTCCTGATCTATAGATTTAGTTGCTTTCTTGACATGTCCACTTGGCCATCTCAGAGATACCTTCAGATCAGCAATTCTACAACTTCCTCCTTAACTCTCCCAAACACAGTCTTAAGACTATGTTCCCTTTTCATTGACTGGCACCATCATTCTTCACACTATGCTAGTTTACCTTTTACCTAATCCATTACTGAATTCTGGCAATTGTTTTTCCTTCTGAATATCTTTTGAATTCTTCTTTCATCTTAGTTTACACCCTAGTCTAAGATAGCACGATTTCTTATATGGAGTTATTGGGTTAGCCTTAAAAATGGCTGTGCTGCCTCCACTAGATCTCCACTCAGGCAGAATAACCCTTTCAGATGCAAATCTGCCATCCCCTAGATAATACGCTTTAGATATTCCACTTTACACTTAGGATAAACACTAAAACTCAAAAAGTGAGTCATCCATGCCTACATGATCTTGCCCCTACCTCAGTTTCTGGTTTTCTCCTGCACCACTCCTCTCACTTTTCTTTCTATGCTTCTACTATTTTGGCCTTTTTTCACAGTGTACCACTCTTGCTTTTGTCACAGAGCTTTCTCATATGCTATTCCTTCTGTCCGAATCACTCTTCTGACCCTCTATCAGGTAGTGTCTTATCTTCCCACAGTACAAGCTTAAGCATCACCTCCTCAGGTCACCATTTCCTAACTTCCCTTGCATGTCTCCTTCCTGGCACTTACCACTATTACAATTTTTCATTTGCTTTATTATTATTGGTGAATGTCCACCTTCCTTTCTAGGCTCAAGCTACACAAGGTCATGAATTATGTATATTTTTACTAACCATTCTGACTAGTCTCAAAGAGGAAAACAATAGAGGCTCAATAGATACCTATGAGATGAAAAATCATTCATATGGCTGTATAATACATTTTTTTATGTAAAGGAGAATGGAGACTTATAATTACTGTTAGATTTGGAGTATCTTGAGAGTCATTCTGAAGTGACCAGTAGAATATTTCATTACCTACGTTAAAGAGGTGGGTTATTGTGATGATGCTATGAACATCCATGTCCAAGTTTTTCTCTGGACATGTTTTCTTTTTATTCAGGTATATATGAAGGAATAACATTGCTGGGCCACATAGATAACTCTATATTTAACCTTCTGATAAACTACCAGGTTGTTTTCCAAAACAGCTGCACCATGGACAGTGCAGTTGTAAAAAATGGAAGTCAATTAAAGGGAAGCGAGCACATGGAATAGCTGAGAATAACTTTATGCTGGGTTAGCTGTGGGGCACAAGAAAAAGTGATTTAAAGGAGTTAAGTTGTGATCCAGTTATTTCAGGAGATCCTTAGATGTTTTCAAGTCAAGGGTACTTTTGGAAATTTGTCAGGTGATAAGTTTTCATTCACCTGGAAAGAGATGAGATTGATAAACTATCACTTGTTAACCCTGAAGTTGAAGGTTCTGTCAGCCTCAAGTATTATAAGGTCAGATGAATCTGTCTTACAGTCATGATTTCTTGGCTTTCTTTTTCCAACATTTAGAAATCTTGTTCTATTTCAAGCCTATATGAATGCCCATGTTTTCTCCTTTTCTTTCTAGACTTTTTTTTAATGTAAATCTTTATTTTATGGAGAATTTGTTTTGTAATAAATATTTTGGAATGTATTTTTCCAATTGATTAGCAAGTTCTCCATATATTTTCACTGAGTAATTTATGTTTTTCTGTTGATTACAAATGCTGTAATTTCTCCTCATCTTAAAAGGTGCCACCCAGAGCAGATCCCTTTATATCTCTGTCATTTCTCTCTGACATGTTATATAAAGTTTAGAGTCAAAGGAATTTGTTGTATTCATTTTAATGATAAGGCAGATATTGTTCTGGATCATCTGTTCTATTCCATTCCAGATATGCTAAAAGTGTGCATGTTTCATTTTGTAGATGAGTAACTGAAGTTTATTGAGACAAAGCTGCTTTTACCCAGGTACATAAGCTAGAAAGAAATGTAGATAGTATGTAAATTGTGATTTTCTTACTCATCCAGCATTCTTTCCTCTGTGTCAGTTAATGTATTCCAGCTGGTATATGCTTTATGCAGGAAGAACTAAAATCTTGTTTTTGTTCTACAATAATTTACAAACATGTAAAACAAAATAGGAGTGAGGCTTTTCCTGTTTTCACAAAATTTTGTCTGCGAACAGTGTTATGGAATCTTTACTGCATCCATAACATTCAGTCATTTCTTCATTTTCAACAGTCTAAAAGGGGAAGAGTAGAAATTTATTGAAGTATTTCTTGGTGGGAATGCGAGAATGCATTGGTATGAGTGCTCGGGCTTTTCCTCTCCTCCTCCTGGTGGAGGGACCAGTGCATGACTATTGCCTTAATAATTGTGAAGGCAGGACTTTGGCAGGAGTTCTCCACTAGCAGGGGCAGAAGGAAGGACAGCAGGAAAACGTATTATTTGGGAATAAGCATACGTGATCTTATGTATCAAGTGGATGCTGCAGAGAGGAGCTGTGCTTGAGTGAACCAGACAGGTCTCTCTTGGGAGGTCAGGTGACCTCAGCAGAAGTTTGCATGGAGTGAACCACAGAAGCGGTCAGCTGGAGCATCTGCTTTGGGGAATGAAAAAACACCATCCGTGGAACGCAAGAGGAGAAGTGAAAGAGCAAAGTAAAGAATGGAAACATCTCTCTATCCCATTTCCCTCCCTGATTTCAGTGCCAGCATTTTCATTTGTCTTCACAACCAACTTCGACGAAATAGTTCTCTAAAGGACAACTTTTAGTTTTAAATGCAGTGTTTCTCAAATTGGGATCTGTGAGTTCTCAAGTCTAAAGTGTCAGTTTTTATTATCTAGGATGTCAGGCTTCTGCCTTAGAAGTGTTGTTCGCATAGTTCCTTATTTCTTCCTTATTGGTATGATAATTTGTACCTAAGCAGCTATAGCTATTGAAATGTAAAAACCATTAAGATATCACATTTATAGTTTAAAATAAATAATTCTGACTTTAGGGAAGTCTTACCTGTCAGAATAAATATCACATACACTCAATATGTCAAATAGTTCCTGTTTCATACTTGTGAATAAGCATAATCTGATCTTTCACTTTGAGTTTTGTCATTTAATACAGGGGCATTTGTTACACTATTCCAAAGGCGAGTTGGTCCCTGAACTTTAAGAAATAAAAAGGGTTTTCTGTGGCAGCAGATACAATAATTTCTTCTCTCGTTGATGGACAGCGTCTCTGTATATAATGGCATTAGTTTGTGCAGATCCATGGGTGGAGATGACCATAAGAAAAAGTGACCAAAAGGCAGGGAAGTCCTGATGGTCATCCTTATGGAACTGACTACCTTTGCTCTTTTCAAAAGACACAGATAAGGTTATCATCTCTTCTGAACAGGTAGAGTAATGTGGTAAAGTAATATGTAGTACAATATATCCTAAATTGTTCAAGAGTCTTACTATGCATGCTTTTGTGCCACCAACCACCAGTTATTTGAAGCTTTTTCCTTATGCTATATTTTACATTCCCATGACTACCAATTTGTACTTCTTAATCCCTTCCATTTTTTCATTCACCTTCCCTCTAGCAACCATCAAAAAATTCTCTGTATCTACGAGTTTGTTTATGTTTTGTTTGTTTACTTATTTTGTTCTTTATATTCCACATGTAAGTGAAATCATATGGAATTTTTCTGTCTAACTTATCCCACTTAGCAAAATACCCACTAGGTCTATACCTGTTGTTGCAGATGGGATGAATTCAATTTTTTTTAAAGCTGAGTAATAATCTGTTAGATATATGTACCACCTTTGTATTCACTCATCCAGTGATGAGCATTGCTTCCATTATCTTGTTATTGTAAATAATGTTTCAATAAGCATGTGTATTCACATGTCACTTTGAAGTAATATTTTGGGATTCTTTGGAGAAAAGTCTAAAAGCGGAATTATAGGGTCCTTCTTTTTCTGTTGTTATAGCCTTTCTTTTAAAGTCTATTTTATCTGATATAAGTATTGCCGCTTCAGCTTTTCATCATTGTTGTTTCCATTCTCATGAATTATATTTTTCCATCCCTTCACTTTTAGTCTGTGTGTTTTTCAATTTAAAGTGAGTCTCTTTAAAATGAGTCTTTTAAAAAAATAAAAATAAAATAAATAAAAATAAAATGAGTCTCTTGTCGATAGCATATCATCCATCAACAGCAAAGCAGTATTACAAAAAAATGTTAGGGAGACTTCTGTAAGAAGAAGGAAAAAAGAATCAAACAAATGAGTAATAAAATGGCAATAACTACATATTTCTCAACAATTATTTTAAATGTAAATGTATTAAATGCTCTAATCAAAGGATAGGGTAGATGAATAGACAAAAACAAAATCCTTATAGATTTCCTTTAAAACACAAAAAAAGTATTGAAATAAAAGTAAGCTATTGTTTATTTTTCAACTTACCTTAGTTTTGTTCCAGAAACATTATAACCATCATTTCATATAGTATTGCTTATGTAGAAAATGAACTTTATTTCTTGGTCTGAAAAATTTTTAATACTTTGTCCCATCTTCAACCTCTGAACCTAGTAGCAACAGTTTTCTCACACAGAATTTCTATTAGAGTTGATGAAAGATACAGGTACACTTTTAGAGGGAATAATATCTGGTGGCCTATTATTTGAATAGCATTATAAAAGACTGCTTTAAAAATGTAATCAGTATGGGTAGAAGATAGAAACTGAGAAAAAGAGGCCTTTGTTGTTTATGTGGGTATATATTTTTGTGATTTTTATTAGGTTCCTGGTTCAGAGAAATAAAATAATTATAAAAATGTCATTATGAAAAAAATAACTCAGTAAAAAAAGTAAAACTTTAAAAATTAATAAATTTGAGAATAAAGTTTGCAAGCTTATGTGTGTTGTTGTTTTGTGTGCATGCATGTGTGAAAGAGAGTGGAGGAGGAGGGAGAGAGAAAAAGAGAATGAGTAATGGTTGCTACCTCTATTGGAAATATCTATTCAGAAGCTATGCATACAAACTAAGAGTGTGTTAGGCTTGACCAAGTATATTACAAATATCTTTTTCTTCAATAAATGACTTTTCAAAAACATCACCATATCCACCATGGCCTAAGATCAATTCTTGGCTCAAGATTTATTTGGTTTTAGGTTCTTAGTGATGAGTTACATGTTTTTCTGATTAATATTTTTTATGATTTGCACAGCAGTGTAACACCTAAAATATAGTTTTTGCTTGGAGGAAGACTTATGCATTTATTTATTTTATTTTATAAATTTTTTCAAGGTCTTTTAAAATCACAACTTTGGTGATTTTACTCATCATTATGTTGATAATAGCCATTATTAGAATGACTGGACAATGATTGAACATTATTAGAATGATTTAGTTTTACTCAAACTAAAGCTTTAAGTGTGTGTGTCTTGTTTAGTTGGAGCAACATTACAACAGAGAATGAAAAAATTGTACCATTCTGAATCCGTTAAGAAAGCCTTTGGACATCTGACATCCCTTTAGAAAATGTAATCACCCATTTTCCCTCAAAGCATACTACTGTGCTTTTTGCTATAATTCTCTGTTGCTAGATATGGATTTCGTATACCTCTAAAGTCAATAGACCCTCATGTGTGTCTAGGAGACAGATAATACATTAGATTTAAGGGAGAAAATGTCTCTTTGGTTGGATTTGGTGGTGTCACATGATGGAATTCCTTTTGTCTTCTACTTTCCAAATGGTAGTTCTCCATAAAACACATTTAATGATTCCTCCATTTACAAGAGTATCCTTCAGCACAGCAGAGTATGCTGAAGATCTGTAGGGTTAGGCTGGAGTGTCCAGTGAGTGAAGACTTTGTTATGACAAAATAATGAGGTGTGGGCTTTATATTAAGAAATCTCCCTGAAATATCAGTACTTTTTTTTTCTCTATCTACTAAAAACCAAAAACCTGACAGTAAACTCTTTAATCTAATAAATTCTGTTAAAATAATTAAGTACATAATTCACCATTTAAAATCAAAGTCCTTGTTAATATCCATAAAGTTGATGCCATTCCCAAGCCATTTTAGAAAAGAGAATAAAACAATAATTGTGATTAAAAATATGTAAGAGTATTGTATTTCCATTACCTAAATTTACTGATTTCTTCCCAGTATGGTTATAAGCTTCAGTGGCAATTTTATGCCCTTCCTTCCTTCACATGTGTACACATGCGTAGAGGCTAACGCGTGTGTGCATGCATATAAACATTCCTATTTAGTGATAAGGATTCACAGTAACTTGCTGGATTTCATGGTAATTGCTGTTAGGTTTCTCTTTAATGGTAACCGCATCCTAACAGCCTATATAATTAATTATTTATCTTGAGGATTTCTTTCTTCTTCTGCTAGAATGTTGTTCCACTGGGCAGAAACTTGTTTATTTTGTTCATCGCTTAATGATCAATGCCTAGAAGAGTGTCTGCCACAATGCAAGTGCTCAAAATAAATATCCGTGACAAGAATAAACCATTTATACACTTTTAACACTAGGCATTTGACATTAGGCATTTAACACTAGGAAGGTCTGTTATGACTGTTATCAAAAAAAAAGAAATGTCCATTCATCTATGGTAAGACACCTTGGTTCTTTTCATGTTCTGGCCACTGTGAATAATGCCAAACACACATTGGAATATATATACAGCATACTGTTGAATTGTATACTTCAAACTTATTGGATTTTGTTGATCAATGTCACCCCAATAATTTTAATTAAAAAAAGAGCACTGATAAAAGAAAATACACAGATGAATTTTTTTAAAAAGACGTGTTACCAACTACCCCTCTCCTACCCTCCCTCTTCTAATGCAGGGTGTCTGAACCTGTTCTTCCTGTCAGGATTGAAATGGCTGAAAGGAAATGTGGTTTTAATGACTCTTCCTGGATGATGACTTCATTTGCCACAACTTGCCCTGCCTCTTGAAGAAATTCTGAGCAGAGCATTATATCTCAGAGCCTGATTCCTGTAGAGTTGAGAATAATGAGACTGACAGTAGATTCTGAAAACCTTTTCTTTTTCAGAGAAAACAATATGCTTTTTATAATTATCTCTATAAGAGAAAATGAACTGTTATTCTCTATAGACAAATAACAAGTAAAATTGTTTTAAATCTCCAATTTCCAGGAATATCAACTTCTCTCTGTACAGTATTAGATAATAAGTATTTTATTTTAATTATTACATATAAACATATATTTATGTATCACATATATATTTAAATTGCATATGTTTTAATATCATATATGACCATTTTATCATATATTTCATATATTTATCATATAGGCATTTTATCATATATTTAATATTATATTTTATAATATGTATTAACATATACATATATAATGCAAGCTATCAGTTATAGATTATCAAAATGAAGCAGAAATTAAAAATACTTATATCTTCATTATACGTATAGATGTATTATAATCTGATTCTTCTTTTTATTGAGGTAAATTGACATAAAACATCATATTGCTTTCAGGTTTACAACAGTAATTTGATATTTGTACATATTGCAAAATGATCACCACAGTAAGTCATCATACATCATTATAAAATATTGTTTTTGGTTATGAGAACTTTTAAGGTCTACTTTCTTAGCAACTTTTAAATATGCAACACAGTGTTTTTAACTATAGTTACCATGCCTCAGCTTTTCCTATCTGTTTGGACATGGTTATGTGGTTTCCCTTTTGTTTGCCTGACATGAAAGGGTTGGTCTGCCAGTTAGGTGTTTGTTTGTTTGTTTGTTTGTTTGTTTGTTTGTAGCTTCATATGTAGCTGTAGATTCAATGTATCTGTGGGAGATAGTGAGTTTAGGATATTCCTGTGTGGATATCTTGAACCAGACTCCATTTCAGCAATTTCAAAATGCCATCCCCTGCTTTCTGGCCTACATAGTTTTTGATGAGCAATATACTGTTGATCTACTTGCAGATCCTTCGTATTGAGTCACCTTTTCTTGCTGCTTTCAAGATTCTCTCAGTCCTTGGCTTCAAGAGTTTGCTTATAATGTGTCTTGGTGTGGACCTCTTTGGTTTACAGATTTAGGAGTTCATTAATCTTTTTTTTTATTTTCTTTTTTTTTACTTTTCCAATGATTTATTGAAGCAGAAACAAATTGGTCAGATACTTATTGGAAAAAAACAATTTGATAGGTATTCAAAAATATATATATATATATATTTAGGCAAGGCAATCTTTGGTTGACCTCACAGATTGCAAGGATCCTGTTGGCCTATAATCCCTTATTTGTTATTTTTACTTTTTATGCTTACAGCACTTGGTCTTCCTAGGTGGCCTCCCATCCAAGTACTAACCAGGCCCGACCCTGTTTAGCTTCTGAGATCAGACAGGATCAGGCTTGTTCAGGGTGGCATGGTTGTAGACCAAGAATATTCTTTTAAAAAAGTATTGTAGCGCAAGCCATCTTAATAAACTAGATTATGTTGTAAGCTTTTCTCTAAATCTTTTAAGGGCATTGGTTCTTAAGAACTAGAGCTTATTCTATTCCAAATCTATCTTGTGTTCCTGAAACACTGCAGAAAGACATTTGAAAGCTGTTTTTTTTAAAAAAAGATATGAATTTCTTTTTTATTCTTGTTGGTAATATATTGCTGCACTGAGTGTGGGTAATTTTTCTTCCAGATCATTGTGATGCTGAGAAGTTACATTGATAATCTGTCCATCTCTAGTTTCAATAGTCTTAATCACAAATGTCCTTTTTGTGTGGGTGTCAACCAGAGAGAGTGAACTCAAAGAAGAAAAGGTTGGAAGAAGCAGAGCAATTCTGCCCTCCTTGTCTTTAAGCAGCTTTCTGCAAGTGGCAATCTAAACAATCAAGAGCCATCTTAACATTCAGGCAGTCTTGGTATTCATGAAGATGACAAGTCATTTCTTCCTTCATGTTCTCAATCTCAGCCTGCTGGAGGCCAATATTGTCTTGGTTGTCAGCAGCTTCAACAGTAAAGTCCTCTTCCATTTCACGCATCTGGTGTTCAAGGACTTATTAGTTCTTTTAAGTGCATCCACTTCTCAGGTGAGGGAGTGTACCTCTCTCTGGCACTCATTTGGCTCCTGCTTCACTTGGTGCAGGGCATCACTGTTCCGGTTAGCAGCCTCAGAGAGGTCAGCAAACTTGAACTTGTATGATTCCTCAGCCTCATGAAGGTTCTTGGAAGCCAAAATTTCATACTTCTGATGTATATCAAGCAGGGCAGCCATGAGATCAAGCTTGGAAACACCCACATCAATTTGGACATACTGTTCCTGAATCTGGGCCTGCAGTTCTTGGATTTCTGATCATGGAGTTTCTTCAAAAAGGCAATCTCTTCTTGCAAGGATTCCACTTCATGCTCAAGGTCAAGACATGCCAAAAAAGCACTGTCAACATCCTGTCCTAAGGACTGTATGGTACTCTCTGCTTCTTCTCTCTAAGGCATCTTCTCTTATAATTTCCCTCAAGCCACATGGTGTCTTCGGCCAGGCTGTCGGGCTCCACCTCCACATGGGCCTTGTCCTTGGTGAGCTGGTCCACCTGCTGGTACGGCTCTGCAATCTCCTCCCCAAACATGACTTGTCCTGGCCCTTGAGCTGCTGGAGCTTGGTGAACAGGATCTTGTTCTGCTGCTCCAGGAAGCATGCCTTGTCGATGGATTTGGGTACGTGGTCATTCAGCTCCTGTAGCTCTGCCTTCTCCTTGGTGCAGGTGTTCTTGACTTGGTGTTGATGGCATCTGCCACCAAAAAGTCCACTGAATCCTGCAGCAGCCACAAGCTTGGACACTGCTCCGCAGATGCACAGCCGAGAAGTGCAAGTAGCATGTTGCTAACATACCCCCAGGGGACGAGGTATAGACACTGTGGCTGGTGCTGGGAAGCAGCACGTTGCCCAGGCTATTGCTGCTGGTGGACATGATTTTGTAGCTCCAGGTGAAGCTTGGCAGGCTGGCAGTACCTGGGCCTCCCAACATCCTGGAGTGGGAGGAGAAGGACACAGACCTAGTGGATATGACAGCAGTAGGCTGGGCAGCTATGGCAGTACGGACTGGCTGCAGGCTGAGGTGAGGAAGGAAGCAGTGGGTATGGCCGTGGGAACACTGCTGTGTCTCTGGTGCAGGCACCTAGTAAGCAGTGGGAAGTGTGAGTGGGGTCTTGGGGCAGGGGAGTCTCAGAGCTTTTTTCCTCCTTGCTTCTCTGCTCCCTAAGACTGTGTGTGGTCTCCTGACTTCTTGGCTAAGCTAGAACCATTGGAGGCTTTTCTGATGATGGCTGGATCTCTCCACTAAGTTTCTTGAATGTGTAAATTTGTGTCTTTTACCAAATCTGCCAAGTTTTCAGTTATTATTTCTTGAAATATTCTTTTTGCACATTTTTTGCCTTTCTTTCCTTCTGGGATTCCCATTTTATGTTGGTTTGGTTGATTCATTTGGCTCTGTTTATTTATTTCATTCTTTTGCTTTTCTGTTCTTCAAACAATAAGTTCAGGGGACCTGTTTTACAGTTTTCTGATTCTTTGCTCTGTTTACACAAATCTGCTTTTGCAATCCTGTGGTCAGTTTTTTATTTTCATTATTGTACTCAGCGCTAGAATTTTTTTTGGGGGGGGGGTTCCTTGATTTATAAGTTATGATTGTTTATTGATATTTTCTATTTGTTCACACATCATTCTTCCAGTATTTTTGAACTACTTTAGCATTTTGAGATAGATGATTTAACATCTTTGTCTAGTAATTCCAATCTGTGTGCTTCCTCAGAGACAATGTCTGTTAATTTTAAATTTTCTGTGAATTGGCCAAAATTTTTTTGCATGATTTTTAATTTTTTATTAAAACTAGATATTCTGAATATTATAATGTGGAGTCTCTGTAAGTCAAATTATTCTCCCTCATCAAAGTTTCTCTTGCTTGTAAGTTGTAGCTTTCTTTTTTGCATCCTTTATAAACTACTTTCATAAGTCTATATCTTTATTATGTGTGATCTCTCAAATATCTGATCCTTTAGCAGTTGTTCACCTTGTGTTTTGACACAGTTATTTTTGGACAATAAGAGTCAAAAATAATAAAAAGATAATTTTTAACTATAAAAATAGCACATACACATTCTCCTTGTAAAACATTAGAAGTAATTACAGAAATGAAAAGTGAAAAAAAAAACAGAACTAAATCCAACCCTGAACCTTCCTTCTATCTCATTCTTCCTCTTAGAGAAAATGTTCAAAACTGGATGTTTATCCTTTAAACCCTATGCATCTACAGGCATATCAAAATATATACAAATATTTTTATTTTATTCTTTTGAACTGCTCTGTAATTTTCCAATGTATGCATAAAATATAGATTAATGAGTCATAACCTTATTGATAGGTCTATGGGTGGCTTAGAGTCCTTGGCTGTTATAAGCAGTGCTCAGTAAATGAATGACTTTAATTTGAGCACAAGTGCTGTATCTGAGAGATAATTTTCTAGAAGTAAATTTACTGCATCAAAGCATATTCCCTTTTAAATTTCTAGAACTATTGTTAAATTAATATCTCTAGAGGTTGTTTTAATTTACACACTCATTTGCAGTGTATCAGTTTTAGTTTTGCCACAGCCTTTTCCAGAATGTTAGACAAGTGTTTGACTTCTTCTGTTGGTATCTGATTTAGGTTTTATTTTTTAATTTATTTTTTAGAATCATCATATTTCCTTTATGGGTGAGCTATCTTCTTATATCTTTTGCTAGTTTTCCTTTTGGACTATTGGAATTTTCTTCTTGATTGATAAGAAATATTTATATTTTGAAATGATTGAAACAATTACTTTTTCTTATGTTTTGAGTCATGAGCCCCCACCCATTTTGCTGCTGCCATGGCTTATGTTTTCAATTGAATTGACTAATTATTTTATTTTATGAGTCCTGGATTTTGTGTCACAATAGACAGGTTTTCTCTTTTTGTGATTATAATTATCTAAATTTAAATTTTGATCTATTTTAGTGTAATATAAGAGTTTAATAATCAGTGACATGGATGGTTGCTGTCAATCAAAAATTGTGTTTCCTTTCCATAATAGAATATTGACATTGAAACATGGCAGTCCAATCAAAGACTACATTTACTAGTCATTTAGTCTTGCATGTGTGTCCATGTGACCAGTATTGATGACAGAATATACACAGAAGTGGTATGTGACACCTACAGCCCAAGACATTTAAGACATTCTCTGTTTCATTCATCATCTGGACACAGGCAAGAGAAGCATCTGTTTGAATTGTGGCAGCATAAATTGACAGGAACTTGGTTCTCCGAATCACCAAGGGCAAGATAACTATTCAGTGACTGGGAACATCTACAGTGACAACATGAATGAGAAATCTACTTCCATTATGATAAGTCACTGAAAGCTTGGGTCTTATTTATTAATTTGGCTATCATGGCTTTAGTAAGAAAGAATCCAGTGAAGAGGTAGCTGTCCCTATACACTCATGTTTGAGCACATTTCATTATACTTAGTGCATTACTCACTTACAATGAAAGGAAATTGTTAATAACCTAGCAATTTGTAAAGAATCAGGAAGAGAGGTGTTGAATCAGTGAGTGATTTTCAGAGTTAATTTCATGTTGAAGTGAGAATTCTATTCAGTGAACCTGTGTCATCCATATCACTAGATAAGACAATGGCAGAAGCTTAAAGTAAAAAGCAGACATATATCAAACCAATCTAGGATTATTTTAATTCAACCATTAATAATAGTTTCATTTTCAATATAATATCTAGAACAAATATAAATGAGGGCTAAAGCCATTGATTTTGTCACTACAAAAGTGAGGAAGGAAATGAACAGATCAAATGAGGAGAACTCAAACAATGCATCTGGTTTAATTTAGAAAATTAATAATTTTGCTTTGTATTTTCATAACTTTTGAGGAGAATTTTTTGATGAGCTTCCATTTTGGGGATAAATTAACATTTTGTATTGAATGGAGTGAAATGGAAAAGACCTATGATTTTGCGACATCTCCCTTTGTTTTGGCAAAACCATGATAATTAGAAAGAGAAAGAACTTAATGAGTTTTTGTTATAAAACATTTGTCAAAGAATGATAAAATCAAAAAAAATGAAAAAGGACAATGAAGATGAACTTATTTGGACTGAAATATTTAAACATTTCCTTACATGAAAGCATAATTCATAACCTCCATATATCAGAATTTTCCTGAGCTTACCAGGAATCTCATTATAGGTAAAAAAATTTTCATTAAATTATGGGTTATAGAGAAGAGTTTATTGAAGTAGTCAACAAATTTAACTTTATTAATGATGAAATGCAAACTTGATGAATATTAAAATCTTATAAATCAACTAAAAAGAACAAGAACAATTTATAATTGGAACACCAAAAGGAGAGGAGAGACAATATGGCCAAAAAAGATTTGAGGAAATAAATGCTAATTATTTCCAAATGTGACAGAAAATATTAAACAGGTTCTAGAGCTCTAAGATACTCAAGAAAGTTGAATAGAAAACATACCATACACTACCATAGTCAAATGGCCGAAAACAAGTAATAAAGAGACAATCTCAGAAGTTCCTGGGGGAAAAAAGTTCCTATAAGAAAAATGTAACCCAAAATTCTAACCCAAACATTGCATTAAGAAGACAATGGAAATACAGTTTTAAAGTGCTGAAAGAAAATAAACTTCTCAACCTAAATTTTATGCTTAGTTAAGATAGTCTTTAAAAAGAAGTGAAAATACAGGTATTTTAAATCCACAGTGAAAGAAGAAATCACAAGAGAGATGGGAAATGAATGATAATGAACACCCATCATTAAAAGTTTATGGATATTGTGAAAACTCTACTTTTTAAAAAATGTATAACCCTGAAAGCTTTCTTAGAAAAGCATAAAGGTTTAAATAAATGGCTTAACCCACCACCAGAAAAAAAAGCACAATCATGACGAGAAAATTAAACTCAAAGTAGAAAACAAGAAATAAAGACAAATAGTCAATGAATTAACAGAGAAATGACAAAGAACATTAATAAAGCCAAAATTTAGTTCTTGGAAAAAGGTAATAAAATCAATAATCCCTTGATCAAGAAATAAAAGAGATGTAATGCAAATGATCAGAATCAAGAATTGCATAGGGAACATCACTAGTAGCTTCAAAATGATGATGAAAAACTAATCAATTAGCCACTTGGAAAAATGGATAAATTCCTTGTAAGACAAAACATACCAAAACTGACTCAAGAAAAAACCAAACATCTGAAGGTGAGTTTGAAATAGAAAACCTTCTCAGAAAAAATCATGCCCAGATAACTTCAGTGTTGAATTCTACCAAATATTTAAGGGAAAAACGAAGAAAGATTTTATCTGTGCATCATACATTTCAGAAAAAAAGAAAGGGAGGATTATTTACAAGCTCACTTCTTGAAGGTATTGTAACTTTGATGTCAAAATCTGAGAAAGATATTCCAGGAAATGGGAATTGTAGACCAATATCCCATAGGAACAATGATATTTGATAAGATATTAACAAAATGAAAAGATAAATATTTGAAAATAAAATTATGACATGACCAAATGTGAGTCACCCTAGGAATTAAGGGTTTTTTTCATATGAAAAAAAAAATCATTTAACATAAATTGCCATATTTGGACTAAAATAGAAAAATGACATGAGAATATTAAGAGATAGACAAAATTAAATTATACAATTCAATTCTAACCAGGAATCTAAAGGAGCTTCCTCAACCTGATAAAAACAGCTGTGAAACATCTCCAGGTAATTATTTTACTTAATGAGATATTGAGCATGTTTCCCATAGAGTTGGGAATGAAACAGTGATGTTTGCTCTCAGTTTTCCCACATTTTTCTGCGTAAAGGAAGTAAAATAAAAAAGAGTATTTTATTTATACTATAATATATAGAATACCTGGATTCCATGAATAAACTTATAAAGATGAAATAGAAAGAAAAAAATAACTAGAAAGTTACATTTTATACTTAATTGTGTAGACCATAATAAAGATGACAACACTTCCTAATTTAGTAAAGATATTTTAATGTAAGACTAATTTTTCTCATGATATTTTAAATAACATTTTAAGATGAGAATTCTGGGGTGGTTCCATAGAGTAGTGGTTAGCACATCTGTTTTACATGTGGAAAGTCCTGGGTTCGAGCCCCAGTGGAGCCACAGCCAATACCTCGGGAACACAGGCCCCCTTTGTGCGCCAGGCCCTTTGAGTGTGCCAGGTCCCAGGTGCGCACCGCAAGCGCATGGGAGGAGATGTCCCGCCTTCAGAGACCCAGTTCTTAAGTGGAGACAGCAACATCCATAGGTCAGGAGTGGAAGTTGGAGGGGGGATTTTAAAATAAAAACTATTAAAAAAGAATAAAATAAAATGAAAATTCTATGCCAAGGAAACATGACTTTGTTTTTAGTTTACTGATGATTTTTAATCATGCATTTTTATCAGATTGCATTGGCGCTATAAGGAATTCTATAATTGGCCTTTGGTGTGCTAGTGGATACTCAAGCAAAACTTCAGAAAAAAGTTAAGAATAATGAAATACAAATTAGGCCATGAGCAGCTTCAAAGAACATAACAAAACACATAATCTTAAAAAATGTCCTGAAGACGCACACTTTAGCTGCAGAGAAAACACACACCCCTATTATTATTGAAGAAGCACTTTGTAACACTGAGTAGCCTAGACAATACAATGTCTCAGTTTTTTTTTGGTTGCTTAGAACTGGAAACAAATGCTTTGGATATATGTGCAGAAAAACAGAAAGAAAACCTTCTACAAAGGACAAGATTAATCATGTATATGGAATCAAGATTGATGTTCCGGAACGCCTGGAAACTCATTGCTCTTATAGTCACAGAAGCAACAGGAAGAGTTACCCACAAGGAATACAATGGATAAAGAATTAACAATAAGAAAATAATGAACATTCCTGAAACAACATTTTGAATAGTGTTTTATAATACTGCAGAATATGGACGATAGTATAGGAATGTCTTTTTATACACAAGTAGGGGACTATCACACTTTTCAGACAAGTCTAGTAACAGGAATAATGTCATCTTCTTATTGGTAGAAGAAGAAACACCCAAGGTCTGAATTAAGGCCCAAGAAGAAATGATTTCATGTGATAATGAAATATTATCATGAATAAAAAGTGGAAAATCCACAAGACATTGAAATATTATTTATAAAGCATTCTTTTATGTCCATGTGGTCTTTTATCTTTTATATATCGCACATATTCTTGTATCCAAAACCCTGTAAGATGCTTATCTGCATAGTCTGTCAGACATTTTCCCAGTGTTTGCCTAGCATCTTTATCCCAGTATGCAAGGGTTTCAGTAACAATAACAGTAGCCCTGGGACCATAATCTGAAAAATACTCTTCACCTCTATTAAAATATGGTGTCATGTAGGAATCATTACTTGCCAAATTTCGAAGGTCTAAACCTTCCTACCCTTGGAAACACCCAGATAGTATAGCATAGGCCATACGAGATGCTTAGAAGTACCTGCAAACACTTGAATTCAGTGCTTATGAGCAAAGGGTCAAAATAGTCTCCTAGAGCATCAGAAACACTCTTTCTTTCCTGTAATACATTTCTGAAAACTCACAAAACAGAATAGCAACAACTGGAATCTTTTCTTCTCATATGATAGATTGGAAAGGTAATGAGTACTCTTTCTACTAGATAAGAAGCTTATATTGTTATTAAGGGGATATGATTCCTAGTTGTGTATGAAAGTTAAATGTATAAAAAACTGATGGTTGTCTTCACATGTTATAATGTAAGGGTTTCATCCCAAGAAAGTTTTCAAAGTTGTTACAAATCGATCCTTAATTTTTAGCTATAATCTTCCATGATTTATTTCTAATATTTTATATACATATATATATATATCCTACTCAAATATTGGCAAAACCATTGTACAGACAAATGTTGTGACATTGCCAAATATGAACTGCTAGTAGTGTCGTTATTCTTGAACTGATAAACGTTAGTTAACTGATAAACTGATAGATCACAGATGTATTTTGTCATGTAAAGATGTACTTTAATAGATCAGAAATGAAGAAAAAACTCACTTTGATTATACATACACCCAAACTGACTGTGACATTATGATAGCCAAAAATATGTGCAAAATAGGATAAGATGTATTTCTGATCAATTGTATTATAAGTGAAATTTTATTTTTCTGTTTTAAAAATATTTCTACAATGAACATGTATATATATCCTAGTAAGTTTATCATTAATGAAATAATTCTTGGAAAGAGCAGGAATATAAATTTTGCACAAATGAAAATGATTTCTCATTTTCTTTTTTTTGAAGTTTTTTGATAAATTTAGCATCTTTGGAAATAAAAAGAATCCTTTTATTGGTGCCTGTATAGCTTAGGTATATATTTCAGCACACACATATTTGTTTTTTATTATATGTGGCCTTATTACAAATATGAAATTATAGATTCATCATTTTAGTTGTGTCTTCATGACATATAAAAATCAATAAGAGCAAATATAAGTGATTACTACTATTGCAAAAGTATTGCTTTATGTTTTAAAAAGATTTATGAATTTTGAACTCTGCAACTATAGTTATCTATTCTATGAATCCATTTATTCATTAAATATAATCTAAATACCTATTTTGTAGCAGACGTAGTCTTCTCAGGACTCTTCAATCTGTCTCTCAGTCCCTTTTCATCCTTCAAATTTTCATGCTGCTCAGTATGAACCAAATGAGAAATTTTAAATTATAGTATTAGGACTTAATCTCAACTTGACGCTTTTTCTCCCACCTTTGAAAGGTATTTCTGAAGGTAGGTAATTACAAAAGATAACATTTACTGGTTCTTTTGAAAGTGTATAATAATATTAAATTCTAATATTGGTCATTGAAATTTTTGATTTATACTAATATTGATACTAGTACTAATATTGATCATTGAAAATTTTGATCTGTAAATCCAATTATTGAATAAAATGAGCCATCCCTATTCATTTGAATTCTGGGCTCCCTTTCACTTAAAATTTATTGACAAAGTAAGAATTGCTTGAAAAAAATGCTTTCCCTCTTTTGTTATTTTAGTCATCTTTCCTCATAATGCTTTTAAGAACTAAAATTTACTTCAGTACCAACCAAATATCCGGAACAGCAATAGGTCTGTTGTATAAACTATTAATTCACTTAATGTAAGGCACAATGGATTATGGTATGATGCCCACTCTTTTATGCACTCTAAGAGAGTGTTAGAAATACTGCCAATTGTGGGTGAAAGGCATCTAGAATTATAAATTGTATTTTAGTGTCAGAGGTGTTAAAATGTGAGAAAATAAGCATCTTAGAATCATTGAAACATTGTGTTCTTTCTAATTTTTAAGACATAGCTCCAAATAAGGGCATAAAGATATCATGTAACTAAATTGAAATGCCTTTCTAAAGTAGTCATAATGGTAATAATTATAATAACTTTATCTAACAATCGTTGAGCTGTATTTTTGTGCTAGGAACTGTAGCAAACACTTTGCATATTTTCTATTTAAGGAAACAACAATGGCCTGTGAAATAACCACTATTTTCATTTCCATTTTATGGATGGAGAAATTGAGGCACAGAAAAGCTAAGTAACAAAGTTAAAATAAGATCAAAGGCAAGTTCAGCTGAATGCTCTTTTGGCAACCATCAGTTTGATCTCTGTAGCTCTGGGTCCATTTCTGTTTTGTTTTCTTTAGGATCTACATATAAGTGATGCCATATGGTATTTGTCTCTCTGTCTTATTTCACATAGCATAATACTCTCTAGGTCCATTCCTGTTGTCTCGAATGGCAAGAATTTATTTTTTATGGCTGAGTAATATTTCATTGTATGTGTGAGTGTGTGTGTGTGTGTGTGTGTGTACCATATCTTCTTTATCTATTTATTTATGGAAGGACACCTATGTTGCTTCCATAGTTTGTCTATTGTAAGTGCTGCTGCAGTGAACATAGTCATGCAGATATCTTTTTAAATTCATATTTTTTGTCATCTTTGGATAAATACCCAGAAATGGAAATGTTGTATCTTATGTCAGTTCTACTCAGTTCTACTTTTAATTTTGAGGACTCTTTCTATTGTTTCCGTAGAGACTGTATCAATTTATGCTCCCACAAACAGTCCACAAGGGTTCCCTTTTCTCTACATCCTCACCAACACTTGTTATTTGGTGACATTCTGATGATAGCCATTCTGACAAGTGTGAAGTGGTATCTCATTTTGATTTTTATTTGTGTTACCTGATGATTAGTGCTGGAGAGCTATGTGTTGTTTTTCTTTTTAATAGGAAAAAAACAGAAGTTTGCAGTAATCTTCTCCTAACATTTTGTAGGCTGTGTTCAGTCACACACTCATTTAACACCAGTTAGTGGTAAATCAGTTACTGTGATTAGTTTCATATAACTATTTCTCTTTTTGGAGTTGGGAGAAACCACATTCTTTGTGAAGTGGGACAATAAATATCCAAACGCAGTTTTGGTTCTCCAACAAGAATGAAGACTAAGGAATGGCCAGTGGGTAGGGAGCCAACACTAGTTACTGCAGGGATTCATTGGAGAGTTTTGAGCTGAAGCATAAGAAGATTAAATTTGATTTTGTTGCTCTGGTTATAATATAAAGCAGGGATAGGCAAGCTTTTTCAGTAGAGGGCCTGATTTTAGGCCACCTGGTCTCTGTCATTTATACTCAAATCTACCATTAGCAGTCACAGACAATGTGTGAGTGGATAGGCCTGACCATGTTCCAGTCAGACTTTAAGTCACAAAATAGGATGGCAGGTTGGATGTGACCTGTGGGCCATAGTTTGCTGACCTCTCAAATAGAGGATAGATTGAATGAAAACACAAGAAGAGACAGGCAGATGAAGGGAGCTTTTGCTTCCTTGGACTAGCATCGGTGCATTATCAAGTTGTCACCCATCCATGCTGAATAAAAAAGTCAGGAAGCTCAATTTATTCAATTTGAAATGTTGGTCTTTTTCTAGACTTATGTCCCTATCATTTCTATTACTGAAAATAACATATTTATTTAAGAAATAGCAATAATAGTTAGTGGGTATTTTTCCTGTGAAAGTCATTTGTTAAGAGCAGGTATTTGACTAGGGTAGTGGCTTTGGCAGAATGAAGCAGAGACAGAAAAGAAGTATGGTTAATAAGATTTAGAGATGATAGAAGATAAAAAGTTAGCAAGGAGAGAGAAATCTAAGATGATTCATAGGTATCCAGGTGATTGAGTAGCATTTCACTTGGACCTGAAGAATGAGTAGGACTTGTCAGATGAACAAGAAGTACACAGGTCAACAGAGAAGACAGAGATGCTTTTCAATATGTATGTTAAGGTTGATGGGATATCCATCTCACATTTTGGATATAAATTTTTTGTTGCATTGTCTGATTTAGTCAACTTCTGCCTTTTAATAGGTGAAGCATGTTTTTAGTTTTATAAGTAATTGAGAAAAATATTAGAAACAAAAAGAATGATACAATCAGTAGTGTGTTATTATACTATATATGATAGTTATATGTTTTTCTGTGGTTATTCCAGTAACTTGATTGATTCTTAACTATTGTAAAATGAAATTAAGCTCAGTTTAGTTGGAGAAAATTGAATATAATCTCTTCACTTTATTTATGGTAACTTTTTGAACATATTGTCATTAAAATGTTTTTTATTCTCATTTAGATTATTGCTTGTTTAACATTATTCTCTGACATCTTTTTAAAAATCTTGTTTATGCCTTTATTTACATAGAAACAGAATTATAAGAATCTTCAAAACAAGTATCAAAGAAATCAAATTCAAGTACAGGTAATCTGTGAAATAGCCTTCTGACTCTAATCATGTACAACTTGCCAACCCAAATAATAAAAATTTTAAATAATTCAATTTTGGTTTGGTTATTCACTAGAAAACTTGACAGGATTCAGAAAATAGTAGTATTCATGCCTTTGATTTATTACACTGAGAGAATTGGGGTAAATCTGGAAAGAGAAGAGGTATATGGGACAAAGTCTAGAGGAAACCAGGCTCAAGCTTTTAGGAGCCCTCTCTCTATGGAGTTCCCAGGATGAACTTGATTCCCTCCATGTCCAGTTCTGATACCACATGTGAGACATTGTCTACCAGGACCAGGGTCTCACTGGGCTCAGTGCCTGAGGTTTTAATGGCATGCTAGTCACATAGGCATTCTCCTCCTGGCATGGACCAAAAATCTAGATTACTGGAAGGAAAGCAGGTACTCAGCATGAACCACCTTGTTTCTACAGATAGTCAAGGCCCAGTGAGCCACTCTTGTTAGTTAGGGAATGGTGGAACCCTCCCTCAACCAGGTTCCCAGATACCAACCAAGGGCGAGCCACTCAAGTGAGACATTCTGGGGATAGCAGTCTTAGCCCAGAAAGGCATCAGTTTCCTATATTTTGCCAAGCTGCAGAGTGCAGTACCTATAGACCACATTTCCTGGATACGGCATGTCATCCTAAACTGAACAACTAAACTGAACAGGCTTGACTGAAGAGGTGGAGAAGATGTAATGTGTTACAGCACGATACATATAATCTCTTCTAACTGCTCTTCATGTCAGAAGTTCAGAAAAATGATGACATTTCAGTTTGACATTGTTAGTTTATGATACTGACTCTACTAATGATACCTCGTACTTTCAGTTTGCTTCAGTTTGGTTAGGATTATCATCCTTGTAAGTAGCAGTTCCCTTGTAAGTATTGAATTTCAAAAATCCATTCTGTTTTTCTTGCATTTAATATGTGTAAAGGAGGGGATGTAAAAGTTAATATAGTAATTGTTTGTCAATAGCATTGTTAATATTTATTGAAGTATCATCCTCATGTGTACTCTCAAAAGAATACCTCTTACCACAGCATCAGTCTGATACTTTTATAGTTCTGTATTTTTCTATTTTTGATTTCAAATGTATTTTAATTTTTTTCTTTAATAGTGAATGAGAGTTCTGAAGAAGACTTTGTAAGCAGATAGGATTTTATTGATTTTTAAAAATTATATGTTTTCTAGGGGAATACAGAGTAAAGGAAGTTACACTTGTTGAGTGTTCTACTGTGGGATAAACACTACATCTGTGCTTGATATTTGTTACTGCATAATAGTGTCATCACAATGGATTTGCAAAGTAGCTATGCTATTATAGCTTGCTTTTTATCAATTACACAACTGTGGTTCAGGGCTGTTGATTCAGTGACCTGTTACTCCATAGTGAATAAGTGGCTGGCCCCGATTTGATCTTCAGCCTGCTTTGTTCCCAAATCCATCATCATGTCCTTCAGTTTATACTGATAAGTTCTTGTTCGGCACTGGCATCAATATACAGATTCAAGTCAGATCAGCTCAGAAAGTCTGCAGTTTAATTACGTGTTCAGAGAATTAAATTTAGTTATGTGTTGATGTTGACTTAGAATTTTCCTACAAAGCCCTATTAGTCTAAGCATTTGTCTTAGTATACTGGAGAGTTGCAGTGGTAACTTGTACCACCTTGTTTTTCCATCTAAGAGTTTAGGGCAGATCTCAGTCAGCTATGGCCACAGAACCCTAGTTTTTATATAGCAAGGTTTAATTAGGCAAACCTTTTTTTAGCTATAATGATGTCTATTATTCTTGAGGCAAATTAGTACTCTGTAAGTGAAGTGTATCTATGTTAATTAAGTTCAGCATCTGTTTAGAGCCTATTTGAATTGACTTCTCTACTTACTATCTTCCCAGTCTGGTTTTATTTCTTAGGCTAGCACCTCTGCCTACTTCAGTAACATTTCTTCTCTTTTTTCTCTAGAATCTTATTTTCTTATTCTACGAGTTTCCTTTTTCCATTACAAATAATTATTAGTCATGAGTGAATGGAAATGAGTACACATTAACTTTATTTATTTGAAAACAATCACCCACCTTCCTGCAAAAAATAACTAAGAAAATAGTTATTTTGGCTAAGTAACTTGTCTTTAAGGGTAGAAAGTATTTTTACTATCTCCTTGATATTTAGAATAATGCAATTGTTCAGAATCCTTTCCCAAATTATTCTTTTCTCAGAAATAACAGCTAAAGAGAAACTTTGTTCTGCCTTGTCATAGATCACTTTAGATGTTTTTCCTTCAGCAGAGTGTATCCTCTATTAAAGGAATTTACCACGATGATCTTACTCTTCACCCACCGTCTTTACCAGTGTGGTTTGGGCTACATCTTTGGATGAATTTGCTGAGCTTCCTGATCCAAAGCCCTTTGATTTAGAGCACGAGTTTCCATCTCCATTTAACAGGCACAGTAGGTCTCCATTTCTTTTTCCAGGAGGATCTGGATGTCCAGGAGCCGCTCATAGTCCCGTTTCTGGCCCTCGGTCTCGGTACTGACCTAGCGCGGCTGCTCCTCCAGGGCCCAGATCTGAGCCTGGATCTGAGCCGGCTGTGCACAGTCTTTGCCTCGGTCTCTGACAAGGAGCGCTCCAGGAAGTGTTTCACTGCCAGGAGGGACTGCAGTGCCATCTCCGGGAGCTGCAGGGTGCGCTTCATTTCTGTCAGCTGAGACCTGGCTGAGGTGGCTGCGCCAGTGTCCTTGGAGATCTGCTACTGAAGAGTGGCCCTCTTCTCGTTGGACTGTGCCTCGAGTCCTGGCAGTTCTGCTTTGATTTTTTACCCTCTCTGTTCATCTTGTTGTTTCTTTCATTCTGTTATTTTTCCCACTTCTGCCAGCTAAGGATTCCTCATTTTTCTATAGACAGACTCAAAAGCACATAAAATTTTAGAAATTTAAGGAATATCAGCAATTAATTAATCAAAACACCCTTTAGTACTTCAACCTGTGTGTAATGTCCTAGCCAAGTGGTTGTTCCCATGGCGAATTCGAACCTCAAAGAGATTAAAGCGACTTATTTAAATAGAGTAAGTGACAGAAATAAAATTTAAAAACCTCAGGTTTCTAAGCCCAGAATACTTCTTTCTTTCTCATCTTCCAGGTGAGCATTTTAATATTAGAAAAGTGGGGACAGTGGGTCTAGTGAACATAGTAGAAGAGGGTAGGAACAAATTCGTAGGAAAATCCAAGTTTCCAGAGCAACAGCACTGGGTTAGGATAGGAATAAGGACTTTAGAAAAGACATCAGAGATCAGATTAGGTAAAAGAGGTCAGAATATTGGGATTTGTGACCAATTAAAGATAAATTACAAGAAGGATGGATGCAGGATGTAGTGAGTGGCCTCTCGAGGCAGATTAAAATTAAGAGTTCAAGGGAGTCCTGAACAGGTTGCTACTTTTTGGTTTGCTTTTTTTGAATTGGAGGAACTAGAAAAATTCAAGTTTTCATCAAAAGATATTAAAATAATTTGAGACACAGTAAAAGATTCTCTTTAGATCACATAAGAATATGATATCATCTACCTGTGTCTCAATTTATAGAATGGGGCTTAGATATCCTTTAGTCTTAGGGGATTGGAGGTTGCCGAACTACTTAGATCCCTGGACCAAGGCAGGTGTCTCCTCACCTCCACCTCTTTCTCAATTCGCTAATGTCCTTCCCATGTACATGGAGGGTTGCACAGGCCTGAGACTGGCTGTCAAATCAGTAATGGAGTTGGGTAGCTGGAAACATGCTTGTGTAGGGAGGGAGTAGATGACTGAGACTCCATTTAGCTTATTTTCTAGGAGCAGGAAAATAGAGAGCTCCTGCTCTGGGTCATTAAAACCCATCTTTGTTTCAGGAATCTGTGCCTTCAGAGGCTGCCAATTTGTAAATTGGAGACTGCCATGGAGCCCTGTGGAAGAGGCACCTGCGAGTGGGAAGGGTAACAGCATATATATTTGTTCTTTGACTTTGTTACATTTAACTTTCCACCATTTCAAACATTTCCAGAACTCCCTGTATTGTCTTAGGGTAAAAGGAATTAATGGGGTCACCTTATGTAGTAGTTTCCATGCTAAAGAACCAAGACTGCCATAGATTAGTCTTTGAATCAGGAACAAACAATGGAAAAGGAGCAGTGTGTCATTTCACCTTGATTTAGGTCATCAGATTTGTTCTAGTTCAGGTTAAAAACATTACATCAACCATTATCATAATTTGCAATTAGGCTTCAGGACTTCTGGCGAAGACAATGTAATCTAAGGCTTGGATAATAATTGGATGTCATTTTTGGTTACGGAAACTGAGAATGTGTGTTTATAGAATATTCTGTAGGTGGGAAGAGGTGGAGGCAGAAATTGATAACTAAACGTGATTTTTAAAACAGAGGTTAAATATTAATTATATCAAGAATCTTTAATATACAGGTAGCTGACTATTCTTTTTTGTTGTTGTTCTTTTAACGAAATGAACTAATTTACTTGTTTTTGTTGTATATTTTTACTATAAAGAATTCCCAGAAAAGCTGGCCGTGATGAGTTGTGGCCTGAGGTAAATGCTCCTGCATGAAGATAATTTACTCTTAAAATTTAGTAGTGTTCTACCTATCAATGTTTGTGATAAGTAAAACAGAAAATTGCTCAGAGCAAACCATTTTATAAAAATATTACTAATTCTGTGTTTACTAAGTTTCAAAAGTGAGGGCTAAAGATAAGAATTGGTTAAAAAAACATAATGATAAAATAATTATATTGGGCAAAGTTTTTCCCACAATAGAGGAGATATAAAATTTGGTCAGTGATAAGAATTTTTAATGTGACTTTTAAATTATACTATCCTGACTTTTATAATATTCATACCTAAATAAAATATTATTAAAATTATATTCATTGAGGGACTTCAGTTAAAAATAATATATGTCAAGTGTACAATTTAATAATATAGCATTTGTACATGCATTGTGCATTCATCACTTAGAGTCGGATCTTTCGTGGATCCAATTATTGATTGTCAAACTTATAAGAACATTCTAGTGACTTTCAGTTCCAAAACAATGTAGCATAAGGTGCAGTGTTTGTTCTTTTTGTTGTTGTTGTTGGTATAATGCAGTTATTAGGAGGGTTTTATTTTTCCTCTTTCAATCTTTGGTTCAGCCTTTAGACTAAAATAATAGTGGAAATTGTGGAAATTTAGAAATAAGTTCTCTTTCACAAAACCTATAATACAAAATAATATAATAAAACATGTCAAAGGCTTTTTTAGTATATTCCTAATAACTAATAATACTAATGATATTTATATGTATACTGAAATTATTTCTCCACATATATTTTATAATTATGCTTCCCTCTTTTTTTGACTTAAACTTGTACTTGTTTGACTGTCTCATTTTTGCTCTGTTTTTCTCCTCCCGGTAGTTTATATATATATTTTTTGCAATATGGTTAAATTGACTGATTTAAAAAATATATATTTATTTATTATTATTATTTTGTCTTTTGGTTATATTGGTTAATGAAATCCAGTAAGTTTCAGGTATACGATTTAACAGTAAGGCATATATGTATTGCACTGTGTTAGATTTTTTTTCATCAACACATATTTGACCCTTTTACTCCCCTATCTTCCTTCTCCCCCACTATCCCTATCCTCTGGTAACCACTAGTCTATTGTCTATATCCATGAGTCACTGTTTGTCCTGTTCATTTGTGGCTTTTAGGTTTTATCCCACATATAAGCGATATCATATGGTTTTCAACTTTTTCTGCCTGGCTTATATCGCTTAGCATGATTATCTCAAAGTCCATCAATGTTATTGCAAATGGCAGTATTTCATCTCTTCTTATGGCTGAGAAATGTGCCATCGAATATATGTACTACAGCTTCTTTATCCAATCACCTATCATAGGACATTTCAGTAGCTTCTATGTCCTGGCCACCATGAATAATGCTGCTATGAACATCGGAGTGCAAATATATTTTCGGATATGAGTTTTCAAGTCTTTGAGGGTAAATACCCAGTAGAGGGATTGCTGGGTCATATGGTAGATCAATTCTTAGTTTTTCGAGGTACTTCCATACTGTTTTCCATAGTGGTTGTATTAACTTGCAGTCCCACTAACAATGTATGAGGGATCTTTTTTCTCTGCATTCTCTCCAACATCTGTTATTACTGGTCCTGTTGATTATTCTAACAGGTATGAGATGGTATATCATTGTGGTTTTGATTTGCATTTTCCGAATAGCTAGTGATGATGAGCATCATTTCATATGTTTGTTGGCCATTTGAATGTCTTCTTGGGACAAGTGTCTGTTGAGGTCCTCTGCCCATTTTTTTAATAGATCATTTGTTTTTTGTTGTTATTTTGGATATTAGGCACTTACTGTGGTGTTGCTTGCAAATGTATTTTCCCACTCAGATGGTTGTCTCTTTACCTTGTTGATGATTTCTTTTGCTGTGCAGAAGCTTTTTAGTTTGATGTAGTCCCATTCATTTATTTTTGCTGTTACTCTTCTTGCCTTTTAGGTCAAATTCATAAAATCTTCTTAAAGTCCAAGGTACATATGTTTAGTTCTTATGTTTTCTTCTATGCAATTTATAGTTTCAGGTCTTATAGTCAGGTTCTTAATACATTGTGAGTTAATTTTGCTGTGTGGTGATAGACCTTAGTCTAATTTCATTCTTTGGCAGGTGGCTTTCCAGTTTTCCCAGCACCATTTATTGAAGAGGCTTTCCTTTCTCCACTGCATGTTTTGGGCTTTTTTTTGTTGTTGTTAAAATTTTGTTGTTAAAATTCTTTGTCCATATAAATATAGGTTTATTTCTGGACTCTTGATTCTGTTCCACTGATAGGTGTGTCTGTTTCTCTGCCAATACCATGCCTTTCTGATTATTGTTGCTTTGTAGTATAATTTAAAGTCCATCAGAGTGATGCCTCCAGCCCTGTTCTCTTTTCTCAAGATGGCTTTGGCAATTAGGGTTTTTTTGTGTTTCTATATGAATCTGAAGATTTTTTGTTCTATTTCTTTAAAAAATGCCACTGGGATCTTGATGGGGATTGCATTAAATTTGTATAATGTTTTAGGTAATATGATCATTTTAACTATGTTTATGCTTCCAATCTAAGAATATGGAATATCTTTTCATTTCATGGTATCTTCTTCAATTTATTTTAATTGGGTCTTGTAGTTCTCATTATATAGTTCCTTCACATGGTTTGTTAGATTTATTCCTAGGTATTTTATTCTTTTTGGTGCAATTGCAAAAGGAATTATTTTTTCCACTTCTCTTTCTGACACTTCGTTATTAGAGTATAGGAACACTGGATTTTTGAACATCGATTTTGTATCCAGAAACTTGCCTACATTTGCTTGCTGTTTCTAGCAGTGTTTTTATGGAGTCTTCAGAGTTTTCTGTATAGAGAATCATATCATGTGCAAATAGTGACAGTTTGATTTCTTCATTTCCTATTTGGATATCTTTTATATCTTTCTGTTGCCTGATTGCACTCACTAGGACCTCCAATGTTATATTGAATTCACATTTATTTCTGCTTTAATTTGAATATTTATTTCCTTCTTCTGACTTTAGGCTTCATTTGTTCTTCCTCTTCTAGTTTTTTTAAGATGAGGCATTATGTTTTTTATTTGGGCTCTTTCTCGTTTTTGGAGATAGGCCTGTAATGATATGAATTTTCTCTTATGACCACTTTTGCTATGTCCCAAAAGTTTTGATATATTGTACTATCATTGTCATTCATTTCTATGTATCTCTTGAATTCTCTTTTTATTTCTTCTCTGATACAATCATTCTTTAGTAGCATGTTGTTTAATCTCCATGTATTTGTGGTTCTTTCCATTTTCTTTTTACAGTTGATCTCTAGCTTCAAAGCATTATGATCAGAGAAAATGGTTGGTATGATTTCAAACCTCTAATATTTGTTGAGGCTATCTCTGAGTTCCAGTATGTGGCCAACCCTTGACAATGTTCCATGTACACTAGAAAGGAATGTATAAGTAGCTGTTTTGGGATGAAAGGCTCTGACAATGTCAATTATGTCTAATTGGACTAATGTGTCATTCAAGAATGTTATTTTTTTATTGATTTTCTGTTTGGATGATCTGTCCATATCCAACAGTGGGGTATTTAGGTGCACTACTATGACAGTGTTTTGGTCTATTTCTCCCTTTAGTTCTGTTAGTTAGAGCTGGAGGAGGGACAGGATATTCCATTCTGGATTTGGGGAGCAAGAATAGGGAAATGAAAATAAGGCTGGGATGTTGCTGACAGAAGGATACTTGGGATGCTTTCTCAATATGTTTAAAAAATTTCAACCTTAAAGAACAATGTACAACCTTGTGAAGAACAAAGGGAACTAGGAGCCATTTGTTCTGTTGGCGTCCAGCTAAAAAAGATCTCTGAGACCCTGCCAAATGCCAACTTTCTCATATTGCTTCCCTATCGAGGTGACTCTCTCTGTCTGAAACACTGTCATGAATGGTCCCCAGAAAAAAAATCCATATTTCTAATGAAATGGTCTTCCTTGAGGCAAACAATGCTCAAGGGATCATTGGGCCAATTCTTTTCATACATCAAATGAAAATGGGGGTGGGGGAAGGTGAAAGGTGAGAGAGAATCTATTGCAGGCTACTGTGTGTTGCAATGACTCTGGGCCCAACGCTGAGTTTTCTGGAAGTCACACCACATGTTGGCCACTATAATTGCGGGTCACTTCACACACCTTTTTACAAGGTGACGAGAAATTTTATACGTGAAGTAGAAAGTAATGGTAAAGTCCGAGGTCACCTTGGAGCTAATGAAAGGTCCCCTACTCTGTACTGAGGAATATATCCGAGAGACGTCATAGACAGTCACATCTTCAGTTGTCTGGGACCTGGGCCGAGCTGTGGCCTGCGGAGAACTAGGCCTTTGGTCCATAATGGTGAGTGTGTCAGTCACCTCTTGAAGACAGGAGATTCTGGTTTTCACCTGAATGTTGGCCTGAGCAAGCTACCTGCAACCCAACGATTTTAGGGAGAAAGCTCATGAAGCTCCATCTAATGAATCTGGGTACTGGGGGAGTTTGGGGGTTGGGATCTTATCTGGTGTAGTTCTTTATTTTACTTCTACCAAGTTGATGCACAGTGAGCCCTTGACATTAAACAAAAGTGTATTTCATAGAACTATCACAGAAATGTTCAAACAGGCACAACACAGGGCCACTAATATACTTCCATATGCCTGGATATCAAACAACCACATTGTATCTAATACACATTTAGATAGTCTCTCTCTCTCTCTCTCTCTCTCTCTCTCTCTCACACACACACACACACACACACACACACACAAAGGGACACTATAAAAGCCCAGCCAGAAACCAGTAGTTTAGAGAATGAGGGAGATATAGCAGGTTCACCACACCTAAATCCAGCTAAAACAATGTGGGAAGCCATGGCTATATTCCTTGGATACTGTCACATGAATACCATCTAGTTTAAGGAGGCCTCTCAGCTAGGCTTTTAAGGCTTCCAGAGGCCTTTCTCTTTGACGCACTTCATAACTGGGCCTCTGTGTTTGTGCCCGTGTGTGTGTGTGTGTGTGTGCGCGCGCGTGCACGCACATGCACGCGGATGTATTTGTCTGTGACTAAATGTGTGTGAGATAGAGATGTGGTGGCTGATATTCAGGCAGGTGGAAATATGTGAATGCCCTCATGTGTGTGCCTGCCTGATCATTTCTAGGAGAGTTCTATGAAATTCACCTTTGTTTAGTGATGTTGAGCATAGCGCATCCACTTTGTGTGAGCCAAGATAAAAAATGCAACCAATAAGATCCCAACACCTAACACATCCAAGCCCAGATTCATTAGATAAAGCTTCATGCACTGTATCCACACAACCATCAGGGTGCCAGCAACCTGCTCAGGCCAGCATTCAGGTCAGGGCCAAAATCACCTGTGCTCAGGTAGTGGTTGACACGCTCACCATCGGGAACCAAGGGGTTCCCAGTTCTTCTCAGGCCACAGTGTCTCTCAGATGCTTTCCTTGGTACTGAATAGGGAGCATTTCTTTAGCTCCAAGGTTACCTCAGCCTTCACCCTTCCTATTTTTACATCACGTATAGAATTTCTAGTGACCTTGTAAAAGGGTATGCGAAGTGACCCGGGTTTCTAGTGGCTGGCCATATGATGTGTGAAAATCAGAGAACTTATCAGCAGGACAAGTGTCTTTGCCACACGTAGCAGCCATTCATTGATTTACTGGTACCTTTCTTCATCCTCCATCCCCATTTTCATTTGATATCTGAAAAGAAATGACTCAATGATCCATTGTGCAGCATTTGCCTCATGGAAGGCCTCGCTTCCTGTACTGTCTCTTAAAGAATCCAGATTGTTTCTGGGGAGGAATCCCCATAAAGTTTCAGACAGAGAGAATGACCTCAACAGGGCTAGAATATGAGAAAGTTGGCCTCCAATTGGGTCCCCTGGAGACCTTCTTCAGCCAGAGGCCAACAGAACAAATGGCTCGCAAGTACTCCTCGTTTTAGACAAAGTTTTTCTTTGTTCTCCAAGGTTGAACTTTTCTAAACATTGAGAAAGTGACCTGTGTGTCCCTCTGTCAGCAGTGTCCCAGCCAGCTTTTCTTTTTCCTATTTCTCACACCCCTATTCCAGAGTGGATTACCCTGTCCCCCTTTTGGCTCTGGAGGATCTGTCTTTTCAGGAAGAGTCAAATACATCCTTTTGGAGTCCTTCTCATTTTCAAAACTCAAAAGGATCACAATGGACATGGTCTCAGGCATCACTGAGGCATGGGGACTGCCGCTCTGTTTCAAAGGGCACTCAGGTGTCTCCAACTGTCTCTGCTAGGACACTCTGTGACAGGATGGAAAACGCTCTCAGCTAATGCAAACAATGCCCCATTCTGTCCAGAAAACTGTTGTCAGGAGAATGCCAGACTAGGGATTTGCATCTTAAAACCTGCCATGGTCTGCCCATTGGACTCAATGATACCTGGCACAGCTACGTGGCTTAACACCCTTACCAACATATCAAGGGAGTTGCTTCTACTCCAACATCCATCACCAGGGCAAGCTGGTAGGCACTCACTGCCTGGTGTGTCTCTTTCTCCCAAATGATGAGCTTCTTTTCACACATGTTGTTCTCACCGTACTGCCCTTAGTCTCTCTTCCACTCCACTCTCAAGTCTGATGGCATAAATTGGCATTTGTTTGCTTGTTTCTCAGTGTCTTGCTTTCCTTTTCAAATCCACTCTGGAGAGAAATCATAAGGCCCTTATCTTTTACAGTCTGACAGAGTTCCCTTCCCATGATGGAGATGGCAATAGCTTGAAAGGACCATTTCAAATTGAATGGGTGTGTTTAGGAGTCTACAGTGGGAGAGGCCTGAATTCCAGGTGGAACCTAGATCCTACATTTTTCAGGGCTGTCTGGTGACCGCTGGTCTTTGAAATAAACACTAGTGGCTAGACCAGCCTGTGGCCCAAACTGGACAGCTTATAGCATGTGAGAAAATAGAATGCAGATGCAAACATGCTTATACAGACCAAGGAGGTCAATGTGTGGCAGTGGATCCTGGCTTCCCAGTTGGATGTCAGCTAATGTCTGAACCTTGACACAGGACAGTGCAGGATTCTTGAGCCTTGGTTCTCTTGGTGTGCCAATGAGGACTGCGGCCTATGGAGAGAGACAGCTAGTTTTTCAGATCCACCTCTTGCTGAGGCTTGGCAGAAGGTGGTGCGATACACTGGTGGCAACTCCAAGAGGGTTCTGCTATTGATAGGGACCCTGCTGTACGTGACGGTCCTGACGTGCCACTTTCAGTTCAGGATGCACGAAGGCCACATTGGCAGTGCAATGAAGTTGCTGCCATGTCCCACTCAAGGTGGTCATCGTCAGCTACCCACAAGCAAGGTGGTAGGTATGAAGTAACCAAGTTTCATAGAAGGCCCAGGACTAGAGTTGGCCTTGCTATTTCAAATGTCATGGGCACCAGGCCTAGAAATGGCCAGAAATTGTGTTGTCTTGGAGTCATTCCCTTGCCCCCAGCCTTGGAAATGGCACCAGCATAAATCCCTATAGGTTGCAGGGCAACAGGCAGGGGTGCTTCCAGACTCACTCCTACCCTGAGCTTCAGTGTCATTGATATTCGTGATCTGGCCCTCGGCTTCTTGACTGATTTGGAAGTGAACATGAGCCACTTTTTTCAGCCTCCTGTTCCCTTCTGGAGCTTCTTCACTGAGTCTGGCTCTGTCCTCCCTAGACTCTTCTGTAAACTAGTCACTGCCAGGCCTAGAGGGGAGCTCTGGCTGGGAAGAGGCTACTGGGTAGGGCTTTAGCTTCTATGGGCACCACGATTGGCAGAGGCAAGTTGCCCAATCAGTGCTCCTTGGAGGCAGGATTAGATGTCAGTTAATCACAGCTGTTGTCCATCAAATCGATTAGGGTCAGGCCTGGGGTTCTATCTTCCTTCTTTCCTCTTCTGTGTCTTCCCATGACTCAGCAGCACCACTCTTTTGCCAAATGCTCATTCCATATTTCTTCAAACCTCAAGATCCAAGTCAGCTCCCTGGGTTATTCCACCTTCTGCGTCCTCCATGCAGCCCATTCCCTTCCTACTCCACATATCCGTACCCCCTTGCTGCCAGTTTTACTGCCCTCCCTCCTCCCATTTGACCACATTCCTTACCTTCCTAAACACCAGTGATTCTTGCCTACCAATTCCAACACAAGCAGCGCATTCTCTCCTCACCCTCCCTCACCCTGGACAGTCTGTTTGGCATCCTGCTCCTGGGACATTGGCTGCTTTCAAGCCCATTGCCCAACAAAGCTGAGACTGCCAGAGACTGTGTCCTGGGGATAGAAGTTTGGGTCATATGTTATTTATTAGGCTTGACCAGCACATCACAATGCAATACCCCATGTCTCTGCTGTCAGCCATGCTTTCAAGCACATTCGCTTTCTTCATGGGGCCAGGAAGTCAGAAGCCTGAGGAGAGCAAGCTAAGCCCATTTATGAAGGGCATCAAAAGGAAAGACCTCTGGAGGCCTTAAGAACCCAGTTGAGAGACCCCTTGACTTCAGAAGTCTTCATGTGTCTGTATCAAAGAAACAGCCATGGCTTCCTTCACTGTTCCAGCCTGATTTGGGTGTGGATGACCTGTTCTATCTCCCTTACTATCTAAGCTACTGAGCTCAAATAGGTTTCTGGCTGGAAATTTACAGTATCGTTGTATGTGCACATGTGTGTGTATGTGGATGTGTTTGTGTTTAAACGTGTGTGAAATAGAGATGTTTTCCAGGTTTGTGGAAGTATGTGAGTGGCCTTGTGTTGTGGCTGCTTGAACATTTCTGAGAGTTCTATAAAATTCATGTTTGTTTAATGTCATGGGCCCATTGTGCATCCACCTTTGTATGAGTAAAATAACAAATGCATCAGATAAGATCCCAATTCCATACACACTCGAGTGTGGATTTATTAGGTGGAGCTTCGTTAGCTGTCTCCCCCAAAGCATTGAGTTGCCCTCAACTTGCTCAGGCCAGCTTCAAGATCAGAACCAAAGTCTCCTTTCCTCAGGATGTAGCTGATACACTCGCTATTGGGCACCAAGGAAGTCCCAGTTCTCCTCAGGCTAGATCTCACCTCAGGGACCAGACTGCTGAAGAGGGGACTGGCTATGGCATCTCTCAGATGTTTTCCTCATAGCAAGTAGGGGACCTCCCATAGCTCCAAGTTGATCATGGACTTCACTATCCATTTCTACTCATATATGGAATTTCTCATCACCTTGTGAAAGGGTATGCGAGGTGCCACATATTTCCAGTGGGTGGACTTATCATGTGTGAATTCCAGATAACTCAGCAGTGGGCCCAGAGTCTTTGTGACACCCAGCAGTCAGAAAATGATTCTCAGGAACCTTTCTCTCTCCCATATCCCCATTCTCATTTGATGTTTGAAAAGAATTGTCCCAATCATCCACTGAGCATTGTTTGACTCACGGCAAGCGTCACACTCTGCACCATCCTTTAAGGAATCCAGGTTGTTTCTGAAATGTAATCACAATAAAGTTTCAGACAGAAGGAATCACCTCAACAGGGCAGTATTATAAGAAAGTTGGCATCAGTCAGGGTCTCCAGGGGACCTTATTTAGCCAATGCCAACAGAACAACTGGCTCCCAACTACACTTTGTTCTCAACAAGGTTGTTCATTATTCCCCAAGGTTGTACTTTTCTAAGCATATTTAGAAAACGTCTCAAGTGTCCCTCTGTAAGCAGCATCCTAGCCTTCTTATCATTTCCCTTTTTCTTGCTACCCTATTCCGGAATGGATTACTCCATCTCTCCTCCAGCTATGGAGGATCCAACTTCTCAGGAAGAGTAGAACACACTTTTTTGAAGTTCTCTCTGTATTCAAAATACAGGAGCAATGTGATGGACATGGTCTAAGGAAACACTGAGGCACCAGGTTTGCTGCTCCATTTCAAAGGGCACTCAGTTTACTCCAATAATCTATGCTAGGCAACTCTACGACAGGATGAAAAAAATCCCAGCTAATCCAATGTTCCAGTGTGTCCAAAAGTTGGTTGACATCTCCAGACATGCCTCGGTCTTTCCTTTGCACTCAATGAAACCTAGCTGGGCTATGTAGCTTAACACCCTTACCAACATGTCAGGATCACTGCCTTCTACTCCAACATCTGTCACCTGCATGGGCTGCTTGGCACCCACTGCCTGGTGTGTCCCTGTCACTCAAATGCAGAGCTCCCTTTACACACATGTCTTTCCCTCTCTACAGCCCTTATTCTCTGATCCTCACCTGTCTCATGTCTGACCTTCTAAATTGGCTTTGGTTTGTTCGATTGTTTGCTTCTCATTGTCTTGCTCTCCTTTTCAGGGCCGCAAGGGAGTGAAATCATAAAAGACCTGTCCCTTGTGGTCTGACATAGTTCCCTTCCCTTAATGGGGAGGGGGACTGCTTGAAGTGCCAATCATAAAATATACAAGCCAGTTGAAGAACTCCTAAGTGCTACAGGTGTGAGATCCAGGCGGAATGCAGCTCTGAAATTCCCAGGGCTGTCTGGAGACATCCCATCTCTGGCGTGAACTCTGGTGGCAGACTCAGCTCTTGGCATAGAAGAGACAACTTAAAGCATTTGTGAAAATAGAATGCAATCACCATCATGGTTAGGGAAGCCAAAGAAGTTAATGCCTAACATTGGAGGCTGGCTTCCAAATATGCAGGCAGCTGATGGTTGACTCCCTGGCAGCAAATAGGGCAGGTGATGTGAGCCTTGCTTCTCCTGAGGACTATAAGGCTACTGAGGCCTGTGGAGAGTAGAAAGAAAATCCCTCAGGTAGACCCTGGACTAACCCTGGGAACCAGGTCATAAGATACACTCGTGCCACTGCGGGAGAAGTTGGCTATTGATAGAGCCTCATATGTAGAATTAGCCTGACATTTTTAGGTCAGGACACAACAATGACACAATCACAGTAAAATGAGGATACCACCCAAGACACAGTAAAGTCTGTTATCACCACCCAGAAGTCGGCATGGTGGTACATACGAAGTAAACATGTCTCAGAGGTGGCCCAGGGCAAGAGTTGGCCTTGTTACGTCAAACGCCCTGAGTGCCAGGAGGAGAAAGGGCCTGGAATTGGAACATATGGGAGTCACTGCCCTACCAACACCATGGAAAATGGAACCTGCGTGAACACATAAATGTCTGCGGGGCAGTGGGCAGTGTGCTTCCAGTCTCTACAGCTCTGAGCTTCCCAGTCACCAATATTCATGCCCTCACCCAAGGCCTCTTGAATGATTCAGAAATGAACACAGCCAATTGTTACTCCCTCTTGCTCCCCCCTGTAGCTTCCTCTATGAGTCTGACTCTTCTGTAACTAGTCACTGGCAGGCAAAGGGTACCTGGAAATCCCAGAGGAAAGCTATGGGTGGAAAGGGGCCAATGGATAGCACTTCAGCTTCTCTGGGTTTCATGAATGACAGAGGCAAGTTGCCCAATCAGTGCTCCTTGGAGGCAGGATTGGATGTCAATTAATCACAGTTGTTGTCCATTGAATTGATTAGGGTCGGGCCTGGGGTTCTTTGCTCCTTCTTTCCTCTGCGTGTCTTACCATGACTCAGCAGCAGCACTCTTTTTTTTTCCAGATGCCTCATTCCATATTCCTTCTAACATCAGGATCTAGGTCTGTTCCCAGGGTCCTTCACCTTCTTCGGCTTCCAGAAAGCCCATTCTCTTCTTACTCCACATATTCATACTCCCTTCCTGAGAGTTCTACCACCCTCCCTCCTCCCATTTGACCACTTTCTTTCCCCCTCTACACACAAATGATTCTCACCTACCTATTCCGACACTGGCAGCCCATTGTCCCCTCTCCCACCTTCACCCTGGACAGTCTGTTTGGCCATAGCAGGCCTTTGATCTACCATCAAGCACCCTTCTCCTGAGACCTTGGCTGCGGACAAAAACACTACCCAGCCAGGCGGGGGCAACCACTGACTGGATTCTGGGGGTGGACATTTGGGTCATAAGTTACTAGGCCTGGCCGGTGCCTTAGAATGCCATACCCCACATCCTCTCCACTAGCTGTGCCCTCAGGCCCACTCCCTTTCCTCAAGGGGTCAAGAAATCACAAGGCTGAGGAGACTAAGATAGGCTCAGCTGTGAATAGCATCAAAGGGGAAGGTCTCTGGAAGCCTTAAGATCCCATCTGAGAGGCCTACTTGACTTTGGAGGTCTTCATGTGTCTGTATCCAAGGGATACAGTCATGGCTTCCCTCAATATCCCAGATTGCCTTAGGTGTGGTGGACCTGCTCTATCTCCCTTACTCTCTAATGTACTGATCTGAAATAGGTTTCTGGATAGGAGTTTACAGTGTCCCTGTGTATGTCTGTGAGTGTGTGTGAATGTATTTGTCTGTGTCTAAATGAGTATGAGATTGAGATGTGGTTGTGTGATATCCAGACTTGTGGAAGTGTGTGAGACTTTGAGTTGTGCCTGCTTGAACATTTCTATGAGAGTTCTATGAAATGCATGTTTGTTTAATGTTGTGCATTCATTGTGCATCCACTTCGTGAGAGTAAAATGAAGAAATGCACCAGATAAGAAGCCAACTCCCACACCCCCGAGCACAGGTTCATTAGATGCAGCTTCATGAACTGTCTCCCTAAAACCATTGGGCTGAGAACAGCCTCCTCATGTCAGCATCCAGGTCAGTACCAGAATCTCCTGTCCTCAGCAGTTGGCTGCCACTCTTGGCATTAAGGACTACGAATAGCCCTGTCCTCCTCAGGCAACAGCTCAGCCCAGGGCCCAGACTGCACAAGAGGGGACTGGCGATGGCTTCTCTCACATGTTTTCCTCGGTAGTGAGTTTGGGACCACTCATTAGTGCCTAGATGAATTAGGACCTGACCTTCCCTTTCTAGTCACTTATGTAATTTCTTGTCACCTTGTCAAACACTGCGTGAGGTGACCCATATTTCCAGTGGATGGACATATCATGTTTTAATTTCAGAGAACTCAGAAGAGAAATCAGAGTCTTTTCCACACCCAGCAGCCAGCAATTAATTCTTAGGAACCATTCTCCTCCCCTACCCCGATTCTCATTTGATGTCTGAAAAGAATTGATCCAATGATCCATTGAGCATTGTTTGCATCATAATAGGCCTCACATCCTCTACTGTCCCTTAAGGAATTTGGATTGTTTTTTGGGGAGCAATCACAATAAAATTTCAGGCAGAGTGAATCACCTAGACAGCCCTGGATTATGAGAGTTATCATCTGACTCAGTCTCCAGAAGACCATATTTAGCCTGAGGACAACAGAACAAGTGGCTCCCAAGTACCCTTTGTTCTCGACATGGTTGTACATCATTCTCTAAGGTGGAACTTTTGAAAAGTTATGGACAAAGCATCCCATATGTCCCTCTGTCAGCATCATTCCAGCCTTCTTTTCATTTTCCTATTTCTTGCTCTTTTTCAGAATGGATTACCCTATCCCTCTTCCAGCCCTAGAGAAGCAGTCTTCTCAGGAGGAGTCGAACACATCCTTTTGGAGTCCTTCTCCTTTTTAAAATAAAGGAGCACCGTGATGGACATGGTCTCAGGAAACACTGAGGCACTGGGACTGCTGCTTCACTTCAAATGGCACTCAGCTGACTCCAATAGTCTCCTCAGTGGCTCTGTGACAGGATGGAAACAATCTCAGATAATCCAAACAATGTCCCTGTGTGTCCAGAAGTCTGTCGTCAGCATAATATCAGACTAGGGGTTGGCATCTCCAAACCTGCTGCAGTCTGTCCATTTGACTCAATTAAACCTCGCTGGGCTGTGTGCATTAACACTGTAACATGTTAGGGGTGTGCCCTATACTCCAACATCCGTCACCTGCGTAGGCTGTACAGCACCCGTGACCTTGTTTGTTCCTTTCTCCCAAATACAGAGCTCCTTTTCACAATGTCATTCTCCCTCTACTGCCCTTAGTCTCTGATCCACACTGGTCTTAATGTCTGAGGGTCTGAATTGGTTTTCGTTTGTTTGTTTATTTGTATGTTTGTTTGTTTTCTTGGTGTTTTGTTCTCCTTTTCAAGTCCACATGGGAGCGAAATCATAAGGGCCCTATCCCTTGCTATCTGAAATACTTTCCTTCCCTAGATGATGAGTGGGTATGCTTAGTAGGGCCAGCCATAGAGTCTGAGGGTGAGTTTAGTAATTCCTAAAGGGCACAGGCCTGAGATGACAGTGGAATGCAGATTCGAAATTCCAAGGACTGTCTAGAAAACTCCTGTCTCTGGACTAAGAACAGGTGGCTAACCAGATACCAGCCCAAAAGGGTAGCTTATGGCATTTATGCAAATAAAATGCAGATGTGATCATGATTTGGGAAGTCAAATGCGTGGCAGTTGAAGTTGGCATCCCAACATGCCGGCAGCTAATGGTTGACCCCCTGGCAACGATCGAGGAAGATGTCCTGAGCCATTGCTGCTACTGGGGTCTCCAGGACCAATGAGGTCTGTGGAGAGTAGAAAGCCAGTGCTATTGTTCTGTGCTGTGCTGATGCTGGGGACAATGTATTTAAGCTCACTGCTAGCTGTTTCAGCAGGACTTGGCTTTTGGTACAGCCTCATATGTATTCTGCAGTCCTGGCTTGACAATTTCAATGCAGGACACACAAATCACACACTCCCAGTGAAATGAAGTCACTACTCTCAGTCTGATCAAGACTGTTATCACCACCCAAAAGCCAGCATGACAGTAGATATGAAGTAACCACGTCTCAGAGAAGGCCCAGGACAAAATCTATCTTTCTTATGTTGAACGTGCAGGGCGCCAGGCCTGGAAAGAGCTGGAAATTGGGGGTCTGAGCGTCACTGCCCTGCCCCTATCCTGGGAAATGGCACCTGCATAAACCCCTAAAAGACTGGGGCAGTGGGCAGGGGTGCTTGCAATATCATTTCAGCCCTGAGCTTCTGGGTAACTGATATTCATGCTCCTGCCCCAGGCCTCCTGAGTGATTCGGAAGTGAACACGAGCCATTTGTTCCTACCTCTTCTCTCCTTGGAGATTCTTCACTGAGTATGGCTTCGTCCTACCTAGATTCTTCTGTAAATTAGTCACTGCCAGGCCGAGGGCACTGGGCGACACCAGAGGGGAGATCTGGGTGGGAAGGGACCAATGGATAGAACTTCAGCTTCTTTGAGCCCATTGATTGGGAGAGGTAAATCAATAAGCATTCTTTGGAAGCAGGATTAGCTTTCAATGAATCACAGCTGTTGTCCATCGAATTCATTAAGGTTAGGCCAAGGGTTCGTTGCTCCTTTCCTCTGCTGTGTCTTATCATGACTCATCTGCAGCATTTTTCCAGACGCCTCATTCCATATTACTTCTAACCTCAGGATCCAAGCCTGCTTCCAGGGTCTTACACCTTCTTAGGGCTCCAGGCAGACCATTTTCTTCCTAATCCATGAATCCATTCTCACTTCGGGAGAGTTCTAGCACATACATCATATAGGTGAAGAAATCGTCTGTCGTCTGATTCGCCTGTCGTATTGCGCTGAGAGGAGGCGTTTATATCTGCTGTGCGTAAGAATCCACGGACTCGTATAAAATCTGCAAAGAGAGACTGCCATTAGTGAAAAGCGACGGGTTTCAAACTGCCATTCGTAGGAAGCGGGATAGGCCGAGCCGAGTTGCGGCAGCGAGCGCAAATGCCGAAGAGGACCCAAACGTTCCTCGGGCACGAGAGAACATGCGGTTGCCATACAGTAGTTTGCTCTTCCCATCTCCTGGATACACGACTCCATTAACGTGCGAGAACGATCCCGCCGCTCGCGGAGGGAACCGGTTTTTGGAATATGTAACTCTGGTACGCCGTGCGTGCACTTACCGAATCAAGGATACTATGGCTATGTCCTCTGGGGTCTTCTGCGGCACTCGAACAACGGAGCGGAAAGTGCAGGGTTCTCCTCTGTATTTCTTCCACTTGTAGACGATTGGAGGAACAACTTAGGCCCCAGGTTCTGGATCGCAGGGGACCACAAAGCCAGGCCTCCGGGACCGTCACTTTCTCATAAGGCGCGGATTGCAGCGTCTTCGACTGGGGAGCCCAACTCTCTGCAGATCCGTCCTCGCCGACGACGATCCTTCTGAGCAATGTGGACACATGTGAATGCAACGGCGGCTTTCCTGTGGCTGAGGGCCGTGGAGCTTTTCCAGCTGCACTGGACACTGTTTCTTGGGCAAAAGTAACAGAAGACGCGGGATCTTCGTGGCAGTGTCCCAGGCGAACCTGAGAAGGCTTGCCAGGGAGGAAGCGCTCATAATGCTTTTTCTCATCAACGCAGTTGTGCACAGAAAGAATGACCGTGCAGCGGCAGGTACATACGGGGGGAACCGGTCTCCCGAAGCTGTCTCTGAAAGGGTGCTGACACGCTGTCAGAGCATGACTGCCGGGATCTCCGCAACGCGTGTCCTCCTACGTTGAGGAACGAGCCGCACAAAATGCTTGAAAGAAAAGCCTGGCATGGAGCCGCTTCCTTGCCGCAAGCTTCTGTTTCCCAGAGGAGCACCCGATGCGTCGGAGAGGCCAAGTGAAAACCTATCGCCAGAGTTGCCTGTCGTGGCACTCTGAGAGGACTGTTGACCTCGGCTGCGCGTGAGCAGCCGTGGACTCTCCTAAGACCTACCAGGTATACGCGCAGTTAGTGAACACTGAGAGTTTTGCAGTGGAATTTCGTACGAAGCGGGACGGGTTGCCCTGGCACGGACGGGAGCCTCTGCGTAGAGGAGGACTCAAACGCCTGTGAAGAACTAGTCGGGATGCTGCTTCAATTACCTATGTCGTTCCCTTCCGTGAAGAGGACATACATAGAGCGTTGTACAAATGAGTGAACGTTTGTGTCGCAGGTCTAGGGAACGCGTTTTTTCAACACACACGTTTGGTATGCCGGAACCGCGGTGCGCGATTCAATGCTACGAACGGTGTGTTGAGTGCAGTGTAAGGCAGCACTGAAATTAGGTAGGAGAGAGCGTCACGGTGTTGTCCTGGAATGGATTTATTTTGAGCAATCTTCGCTCCCGGGTTCTCGACCGTAGGCAACGGAAAAGCCTTGCGGACACGACAGTCCATATTGGATTTGCGCCCGGAATCCGGGACTACGGTCCGCAGAGAAAGACCTCGAGGAGATCTGTGCTCTTGGGGAAAGCATCTCCCTAGAGTGCTCCAAGAGAAACCAATGCGAAGGCAGCCTTTCTGTAGCTTCTAGTAGTGGGTCTTTACCAGGTGTATTGTACACTGTGGCCTGGCCCCAAGTCCAAAAATGCCTCTTTATCGTCCTTGGAGCGTCCGAGGAGAGTGCGAGGAGACAGCTTCCCGGCGAGGGTGTGTTTGAAATCGGTGTCCTCAGCGAACCACCTCCTAAATGCAGAGTCCTACGTTTCCGAGCGGCACGGCCATTAGAGGCGCCTTGCTCAAGTGTTGCCAAGGAGGCTCTCGCACACTGCTACCACATCTTGCGTGATGCCACCACGTTTCATCGGGAGCTTCGATCCATGTCTCTGGGCATGAAGGCTTCAGGCAATGGCTTTGGACGGAGGCGCTGGCACTCGGCGAGCTTCTCCTTCCAAACGCATCACACAGGTGAAGTGATCGTCTGTCGTCCGATTCGCCTGTCGCTTTGCGCTGAAGGAGGCGTGTATATCTGCTGTGCGTCAGAATCCACGGACTCGTCTAACATCTGCAAAGAGAGACTGCCATTAGTGAAAAGCGACGGGTTTCCTACTGCCAATTCGCACGACGCGGGTCAGGCCGCGCCGAGTTGCGGCAGCGAGCGCAAATGCCGGAGAGGACCCAAACGTTCGTCGGGCACAAGAGGGCATGCGGTTGCCGTACTGTATGTAGTTCTCTCTTCCCATCTCCTGGACAGACGACTCCATTCACGTGCGAGAACGATCCCGCCGCTCGCGGAGGGAACCGGTTTTTGGGATACGTGCCACTGGTACGCCGTGCATGCACTTACCGAATCAAGGATACTATGGCTATGTCCTCTGGGGTCTTATGCGGCACTCGAACAACGGAGCGGAAAGTGCAGGGTTCTCCTCTGTATTGCGTCCACTACGTAGAGGATTGGAGGAAAAGCTTGGGCCCCAGGTTCTGGATCGCAGGGGACCACAAAGCCAGGCCTCCGGGACCGTCACTTTCTCATAAGGCGCGGATTGCAGCGTCTTCGACTGGGGAGCCCAACTCTCTGGAGATCCGTCCAAGCCGACGACGATCCTTCTGAGCAATGTGGACACATGTGAATGCAACGGCGGCTTTCCTGTGGCTGAGGGCCGTGGAGCTTTTCCAGCTGCACTGGACACTGTTTCTTGGGCAAAAGTAACAGAAGACGCGGGATCTTCGTGGCAGTGTCCCAGGCGAACCTGAGAAGGCTTGCCAGGGAGGAAGCGCTCCTAATGCTTTTTCTCATCAACGCAGTTGTGCACAGAAAGAATGACCGTGCAGCGGCAGGTACATACGGGGGGAACCGGTCTCCCGAAGCTGTCTCTGAAAGGGTGCTGACACGCTGTCAGAGCATGACTGCCGGGATCTCCGCAACGCGTGTCCTCCTACGTTGAGGAACGAGCCGCACAAAATGCTTGAAAGAAAAGCCTGGCATGGAGCCGCTTCCTTGCCGCAAGCTTCTGTTTCCCAGAGGAGCACCCGATGCGTCGGAGAGGCCAAGTGAAAACCTATCGCCAGAGTTGCCTGTCGTGGCGCTCTGAGAGGACTGTTGACCTCGGCTGCGCGTGAGCAGCCGTGGACTCTCCTAAGACCTACCAGGTATACGCGCAGTTAGTGAACACTGAGAGTTTTGCAGTGGAATTTCGTACGAAGCGGGACGGGTTGCCCTGGCACGGACGGGAGCCTCTGCGTAGAGGAGGACTCAAACGCCTGTGAAGAACTAGTCGGGATGCTGCTTCAATTACCTATGTCGTTCCCTTCCGTGAAGAGGACATACATAGAGCGTTGTACAAATGAGTGAACGTTTGTGTCGCAGGTCTAGGAAACGCGTTTTTTCAACACGCACGTTTGCTATGCCGGAACCGCGGAGCGCGATTCAATGCTACGAACGCTGTGTTGAGTGCAGTGTAAGGCGGCACTGAAATTAGGTAGGAGAGAGCGTCACGGTGTTGTCCTGGAATGGATTTATTTTGAGCAATCTTCGCTCCCGGGTTCTCGACCGCAGGCAAGGGAAAAGCCTTGCGGACACGACAGTCCATATTGGATTTGCGCCCGGAATCCGGGACTACGGTCCGCAGAGAAAGACCTCGAGGAGATCTGTGCTCTTGGGGAAAGCATCTCCCTAGAGTGCTCCAAGAGAAACCAATGCGAAGGCAGCCTTTCTGTAGCTTCTAGTAGTGGGTCTTTACCAGGTGTATTGTACACTGTGGCCTGGCCCCAAGTCCAAAAATGCCTCTTTATCGTCCTTGGAGCGTCCGAGGAGAGTGCGAGGAGACAGCTTCCCGGCGAGGGTGTGTTTGAAATCGGTGTCCTAAGCGAACCACCTCCTAAATGCAGAGTCCTACGTTTCCGAGCGGCACGGCCATTAGAGGCGCCTTGCTCAAGTGTTGCCAAGGAGGCTCTCGAACACTGCTACCACATCTTGCGTGATGCCACCACGTTTCATCGGGAGCTTCGATCCAGTGTCTCTGGGCATGAAGGCTTCAGGCAATGGCTTTGGACGGAGGCGCTGGCACTCGGCGAGCTTCTCCTTCCAAACGCATCACACAGGTGAAGTGATCGTCTGTCGTCCGATTCGCCTGTCGCTTTGCGCTGAAGGAGGCGTGTATATCTGCTGTGCGTCAGAATCCACGGACTCGTCTAACATCTGCAAAGAGAGACTGCCATTAGTGAAAAGCGACGGGTTTCCTACTGCCAATTCGCACGACGCGGGTCAGGCCGCGCCGAGTTGCGGCAGCGAGCGCAAATGCCGGAGAGGACCCAAACGTTCGTCGGGCACAAGAGGGCATGCGGTTGCCGTACTGTATGTAGTTCTCTCTTCCCATCTCCTGGACAGACGACTCCATTCACGTGCGAGAACGATCCCGCCGCTCGCGGAGGGAACCGGTTTTTGGGATACGTGCCACTGGTACGCCGTGCATGCACTTACCGAATCAAGGATACTATGGCTATGTCCTCTGGGGTCTTATGCGGCACTCGAACAACGGAGCGGAAAGTGCAGGGTTCTCCTCTGTATTGCGTCCACTACGTAGAGGATTGGAGGAAAAGCTTGGGCCCCAGGTTCTGGATCGCAGGGGACCACAAAGCCAGGCCTCCGGGACCGTCACTTTCTCATAAGGCGCGGATTGCAGCGTCTTCGACTGGGGAGCCCAACTCTCTGGAGATCCGTCCTCGCCGACGACGATCCTTCTGAGCAATGTGGACACATGTGAATGCAACGGCGGCTTTCCTGTGGCTGAGGGCCGTGGAGCTTTTCCAGCTGCACTGGACACTGTTTCTTGGGCAAAAGTAACAGAAGACGCGGGATCTTCGTGGCAGTGTCCCAGGCGAACCTGAGAAGGCTTGCCAGGGAGGAAGCGCTCATAATGCTTTTTCTCATCAACGCAGTTGTGCACAGAAAGAATGACCGTGCAGCGGCAGGTACATACGGGGGGAACCGGTCTCCCGAAGCTGTCTCTGAAAGGGTGCTGACACGCTGTCAGAGCATGACTGCCGGGATCTCCGCAACGCGTGTCCTCCTACGTTGAGGAACGAGCCGCACAAAATGCTTGAAAGAAAAGCCTGGCATGGAGCCGCTTCCTTGCCGCAAGCTTCTGTTTCCCAGAGGAGCACCCGATGCGTCGGAGAGGCCAAGTGAAAACCTATCGCCAGAGTTGCCTGTCGTGGCGCTCTGAGAGGACTGTTGACCTCGGCTGCGCGTGAGCAGCCGTGGACTCTCCTAAGACCTACCAGGTATACGCGCAGTTAGTGAACACTGAGAGTTTTGCAGTGGAATTTCGTACGAAGCGGGACGGGTTGCCCTGGCACGGACGGGAGCCTCTGCGTAGAGGAGGACTCAAACGCCTGTGAAGAACTAGTCGGGATGCTGCTTCAATTACCTATGTCGTTCCCTTCCGTGAAGAGGACATACATAGAGCGTTGTACAAATGAGTGAACGTTTGTGTCGCAGGTCTAGGAAACGCGTTTTTTCAACACGCACGTTTGCTATGCCGGAACCGCGGTGCGCGATTCAATGCTACGAACGCTGTGTTGAGTGCAGTGTAAGGCAGCACTGAAATTAGGTAGGAGAGAGCGTCACGGTGTTGTCCTGGAATGGATTTATCTTGAGCAATCTTCGCTCCCGGGTTCTCGACCGCAGGCAAGGGAAAAGCCTTGCGGACACGACAGTCCGTATTGGATTTGCGCCCGGAATCCGGGACTACGGTCCGCAGAGAAAGACCTCGAGGAGATCTGTGCTCTTGGGGAAAGCATCTCCCTAGAGTGCTCCAAGAGAAACCAATGCGAAGGCAGCCTTTCTGTAGCTTCTAGTAGTGGGTCTTTACCAGGTGTATTGTACACTGTGGCCTGGCCCCAAGTCCAAAAATGCCTCTTTATCGTCCTTGGAGCGTCCGAGGAGAGTGCGAGGAGACAGCTTCCCGGCGAGGGTGTGTTTGAAATCGGTGTCCTCAGCGAACCACCTCCTAAATGCAGAGTCCTACGTTTCCGAGCGGCACGGCCATTAGAGGCGCCTTGCTCAAGTGTTGCCAAGGAGGCTCTCGCACACTGCTACCACATCTTGCGTGATGCCACCACGTTTCATCGGGAGCTTCGATCCATGTCTCTGGGCATGAAGGCTTCAGGCAATGGCTTTGGACGGAGGCGCTGGCACTCGGCGAGCTTCTCCTTCCAAACGCATCACACAGCTGAAGTGATCGTCTGTCATCCGATTCGCCTGTCGCTTTGCGCTGAAGGAGGCGTGTATATCTGCTGTGCGTCAGAATCCACGGACTCGTCTAACATCTGCAAAGAGAGACTGCCATTAGTGAAAAGCGACGGGTTTCCTACTGCCAATTCGCACGACGCGGGTCAGGCCGCGCCGAGTTGCGGCAGCGAGCGCAAATGCCGGAGAGGACCCAAACGTTCGTCGGGCACAAGAGGGCATGCGGTTGCCGTACTGTGTGTAGTTCTCTCTTCCCATCTCCTGGACAGACGACTCCATTCACGTGCGAGAACGATCCCGCCGCTCGCGGAGGGAACCGGTTTTTGGGATACGTGCCACTGGTACGCCGTGCATGCACTTACCGAATCAAGGATACTATGGCTATGTCCTCTGGGGTCTTATGCGGCACTCGAACAACGGAGCGGAAAGTGCAGGGTTCTCCTCTGTATTGCGTCCACTACGTAGAGGATTGGAGGAAAAGCTTGGGCGCCAGGTTCTGGATCGCAGGGGACCACAAAGCCAGGCCTCCGGGACCGTCACTTTCTCATAAGGAGCGGATTGCAGCGTCTTCGACTGGGGAGCCCAACTCTCTGGAGATCCGTCCAAGCCGACGACGATCCTTCTGAGCAATGTGGACACATGTGAATGCAACGGCGGCTTTCCTGTGGCTGAGGGCCGTGGAGCTTTTCCAGCTGCACTGGACACTGTTTCTTGGGCAAAAGTAACAGAAGACGCGGGATCTTCGTGGCAGTGTCCCAGGCGAACCTGAGAAGGCTTGCCAGGGAGGAAGCGCTCATAATGCTTTTTCTCATCAACGCAGTTGTGCACAGAAAGAATGACCGTGCAGCGGCAGGTACATACGGGGGGAACCGGTCTCCCGAAGCTGTCTCTGAAAGGGTGCTGACACGCTGTCAGAGCATGACTGCCGGGATCTCCGCAACGCGTGTCCTCCTACGTTGAGGAACGAGCCGCACAAAATGCTTGAAAGAAAAGCCTGGCATGGAGCCGCTTCCTTGCCGCAAGCTTCTGTTTCCCAGAGGAGCACCCGATGCGTCGGAGAGGCCAAGTGAAAACCTATCGCCAGAGTTGCCTGTCGTGGCGCTCTGAGAGGACTGTTGACCTCGGCTGCGCGTGAGCAGCCGTGGACTCTCCTAAGACCTACCAGGTATACGCGCAGTTAGTGAACACTGAGAGTTTTGCAGTGGAATTTCGTACGAAGCGGGACGGGTTGCCCTGGCACGGACGGGAGCCTCTGCGTAGAGGAGGACTCAAACGCCTGTGAAGAACTAGTCGGGATGCTGCTTCAATTACCTATGTCGTTCCCTTCCGTGAAGAGGACATACATAGAGCGTTGTACAAATGAGTGAACGTTTGTGTCGCAGGTCTAGGAAACGCGTTTTTTCAACACGCACGTTTGCTATGCCGGAACCGCGGAGCGCGATTCAATGCTACGAACGCTGTGTTGAGTGCAGTGTAAGGCAGCACTGAAATTAGGTAGGAGAGAGCGTCACGGTGTTGTCCTGGAATGGATTTATTTTGAGCAATCTTCGCTCCCGGGTTCTCGACCGCAGGCAACGGAAAAGCCTTGCGGACACGACAGTCCATATTGGATTTGCGCCCGGAATCCGGGACTACGGTCCGCAGAGAAAGACCTCGAGGAGATCTGTGCTCTTGGGGAAAGCATCTCCCTAGAGTGCTCCAAGAGAAACCAATGCGAAGGCAGCCTTTCTGTAGCTTCTAGTAGTGGGTCTTTACCAGGTGTATTGTACACTGTGGCCTGGCCCCAAGTCCAAAAATGCCTCTTTATCGTCCTTGGAGCGTCCGAGGAGAGTGCGAGGAGACAGCTTCCCGGCGAGGGTGTGTTTGAAATCGGTGTCCACAGCGAACCACCTCCTAAATGCAGAGTCCTACGTTTCCGAGCGGCACGGCCATTAGAGGCGCCTTGCTCAAGTGTTGCCAAGGAGGCTCTCGCACACTGCTACCACATCTTGCGTGATGCCACCACGTTTCATCGGGAGCTTCGAGCCATGTCTCTGGGCATGAAGGCTTCAGGCAATGGCTTTGGACGGAGGCGCTGGCACTCGGCGAGCTTCTCCTTCCAAACGCATCACACAGGTGAAGTGATCGTCTGTCGTCCGATTCGCCTGTCGCTTTGCGCTGAAGGAGGCGTGTATATCTGCTGTGCGTCAGAATCCACGGACTCGTCTAACATCTGCAAAGAGAGACTGCCATTAGTGAAAAGCGACGGGTTTCCTACTGCCAATTCGCACGACGCGGGTCAGGCCGCGCCGAGTTGCGGCAGCGAGCGCAAATGCCGGAGAGGACCCAAACGTTCGTCGGGCACAAGAGGGCATGCGGTTGCCGTACTGTGTGTAGTTCTCTCTTCCCATCTCCTGGACAGACGAGTCCATTCACGTGCGAGAACGATCCCGCCGCTCGCGGAGGGAACCGGTTTTTGGGATACGTGCCACTGGTACGCCGTGCATGCACTTACCGAATCAAGGATACTATGGCTATGTCCTCTGGGGTCTTATGCGGCACTCGAACAACGGAGCGGAAAGTGCAGGGTTCTCCTCTGTATTGCGTCCACTACGTAGAGGATTGGAGGAAAAGCTTGGGCCCCAGGTTCTGGATCGCAGGGGACCACAAAGCCAGGCCTCCGGGACCGTCACTTTCTCATAAGGCGCGGATTGCAGCGTCTTCGACTGGGGAGCCCAACTCTCTGGAGATCCGTCCTCGCCGACGACGATCCTTCTGAGCAATGTGGACACATGTGAATGCAACGGCGGCTTTCCTGTGGCTGAGGGCCGTGGAGCTTTTCCAGCTGCACTGGACACTGTTTCTTGGGCAAAAGTAACAGAAGACGCGGGATCTTCGTGGCAGTGTCCCAGGCGAACCTGAGAAGGCTTGCCAGGGAGGAAGCGCTCATAATGCTTTTTCTCATCAACGCAGTTGTGCACAGAAAGAATGACCGTGCAGCGGCAGGTACATACGGGGGGAACCGGTCTCCCGAAGCTGTCTCTGAAAGGGTGCTGACACGCTGTCAGAGCATGACTGCCGGGATCTCCGCAACGCGTGTCCTCCTACGTTGAGGAACGAGCCGCACAAAATGCTTGAAAGAAAAGCCTGGCATGGAGCCGCTTCCTTGCCGCAAGCTTCTGTTTCCCAGAGGAGCACCCGATGCGTCGGAGAGGCCAAGTGAAAACCTATCGCCAGAGTTGCCTGTCGTGGCGCTCTGAGAGGACTGTTGACCTCGGCTGCGCGTGAGCAGCCGTGGACTCTCCTAAGACCTACCAGGTATACGCGCAGTTAGTGAACACTGAGAGTTTTGCAGTGGAATTTCGTACGAAGCGGGACGGGTTGCCCTGGCACGGACGGGAGCCTCTGCGTAGAGGAGGACTCAAACGCCTGTGAAGAACTAGTCGGGATGCTGCTTCAATTACCTATGTCGTTCCCTTCCGTGAAGAGGACATACATAGAGCGTTGTACAAATGAGTGAACGTTTGTGTCGCAGGTCTAGGAAACGCGTTTTTTCAACACGCACGTTTGCTATGCCGGAACCGCGGAGCGCGATTCAATGCTACGAACGCTGTGTTGAGTGCAGTGTAAGGCAGCACTGAAATTAGGTAGGAGAGAGCGTCACGGTGTTGTCCTGGAATGGATTTATTTTGAGCAATCTTCGCTCCCGGGTTCTCGACCGCAGGCAAGGGAAAAGCCTTGCGGACACGACAGTCCATATTGGATTTGCGCCCGGAATCCGGGACTACGGTCCGCAGAGAAAGACCTCGAGGAGATCTGTGCTCTTGGGGAAAGCATCTCCCTAGAGTGCTCCAAGAGAAACCAATGCGAAGGCAGCCTTTCTGTAGCTTCTAGTAGTGGGTCTTTACCAGGTGTATTGTACACTGTGGCCTGGCCCCAAGTCCAAAAATGCCTCTTTATCGTCCTTGGAGCGTCCGAGGAGAGTGCGAGGAGACAGCTTCCCGGCGAGGGTGTGTTTGAAATCGGTGTCCTCAGCGAACCACCTCCTAAATGCAGAGTCCTACGTTTCCGAGCGGCACGGCCATTAGAGGCGCCTTGCTCAAGTGTTGCCAAGGAGGCTCTCGCGCACTGCTACCACATCTTGCGTGATGCCACCACGTTTCATCGGGAGCTTCGAGCCATGTCTCTGGGCATGAAGGCTTCAGGCAATGGCTTTGGACGGAGGCGCTGGCACTCGGCGAGCTTCTCCTTCCAAACGCATCACACAGGTGAAGTGATCGTCTGTCGTCCGATTCGCCTGTCGCTTTGCGCTGAAGGAGGCGTGTATATCTGCTGTGCGTCAGAATCCACGGACTCGTCTAACATCTGCAAAGAGAGACTGCCATTAGTGAAAAGCGACGGGTTTCCTACTGCCAATTCGCACGACGCGGGTCAGGCCGCGCCGACTTGCGGCAGCGAGCGCAAATGCCGGAGAGGACCCAAACGTTCGTCGGGCACAAGAGGGCATGCGGTTGCCGTACTGTGTGTAGTTCTCTCTTCCCATCTCCTGGACAGACGACTCCATTCACGTGCGAGAACGATCCCGCCGCTCGCGGAGGGAACCGGTTTTTGGGATACGTGCCACTGGTACGCCGTGCATGCACTTACCGAATCAAGGATACTATGGCTATGTCCTCTGGGGTCTTATGCGGCACTCGAACAACGGAGCGGAAAGTGCAGGGTTCTCCTCTGTATTGCGTCCACTACGTAGAGGATTGGAGGAAAAGCTTGGGCCCCAGGTTCTGGATCGCAGGGGACCACAAAGCCAGGCCTCCGGGACCGTCACTTTCTCATAAGGCGCGGATTGCAGCGTCTTCGACTGGGGAGCCCAACTCTCTGGAGATCCGTCCTCGCCGACGACGATCCTTCTGAGCAATGTGGACACATGTGAATGCAACGGCGGCTTTCCTGTGGCTGAGGGCCGTGGAGCTTTTCCAGCTGCACTGGACACTGTTTCTTGGGCAAAAGTAACAGAAGACGCGGGATCTTCGTGGCAGTGTCCCAGGCGAACCTGAGAAGGCTTGCCAGGGAGGACGCGCTCATAATGCTTTTTCTCATCAACGCAGTTGTGCACAGAAAGAATGACCGTGCAGCGGCAGGTACATACGGGGGGAACCGGTCTCCCGAAGCTGTCTCTGAAAGGGTGCTGACACGCTGTCAGAGCATGACTGCCGGGATCTCCGCAACGCGTGTCCTCCTACGTTGAGGAACGAGCCGCACAAAATGCTTGAAAGAAAAGCCTGGCATGGAGCCGCTTCCTTGCCGCAAGCTTCTGTTTCCCAGAGGAGCACCCGATGCGTCGGAGAGGCCAAGTGAAAACCTATCGCCAGAGTTGCCTGTCGTGGCGCTCTGAGAGGACTGTTGACCTCGGCTGCGCGTGAGCAGCCGTGGACTCTCCTAAGACCTACCAGGTATACGCGCAGTTAGTGAACACTGAGAGTTTTGCAGTGGAATTTCGTACGAAGCGGGACGGGTTGCCCTGGCACGGACGGGAGCCTCTGCGTAGAGGAGGACTCAAACGCCTGTGAAGAACTAGTCGGGATGCTGCTTCAATTACCTATGTCGTTCCCTTCCGTGAAGAGGACATACATAGAGCGTTGTACAAATGAGTGAACGTTTGTGTCGCAGGTCTAGGAAACGCGTTTTTTCAACACGCACGTTTGCTATGCCGGAACCGCGGAGCGCGATTCAATGCTACGAACGCTGTGTTGAGTGCAGTGTAAGGCGGCACTGAAATTAGGTAGGAGAGAGCGTCACGGTGTTGTCCTGGAATGGATTTATCTTGAGCAATCTTCGCTCCCGGGTTCTCGACCGCAGGCAAGGGAAAAGCCTTGCGGACACGACAGTCCATATTGGATTTGCGCCCGGAATCCGGGACTACGGTCCGCAGAGAAAGACCTCGAGGAGATCTGTGCTCTTGGGGAAAGCATCTCCCTAGAGTGCTCCAAGAGAAACCAATGCGAAGGCAGCCTTTCTGTAGCTTCTAGTAGTGGGTCTTTACCAGGTGTGTTGTACACTGTGGCCTGGCCCCAAGTCCAAAAATGCCTCTTTATCGTCCTTGGAGCGTCCGAGGAGAGTGCGAGGAGACAGCTTCCCGGCGAGGGTGTGTTTGAAATCGGTGTCCTCAGCGAACCACCTCCTAAATGCAGAGTCCTACGTTTCCGAGCGGCACGGCCATTAGAGGCGCCTTGCTCAAGTGTTGCCAAGGAGGCTCTCGCACACTGCTACCACATCTTGCGTGATGCCACCACGTTTCATCGGGAGCTTCGATCCGTGTCTCTGGGCATGAAGGCTTCAGGCAATGGCTTTGGACGGAGGCGCTGGCACTCGGCGAGCTTCTCCTTCCAAACGCATCACACAGCTGAAGTGATCGTCTGTCGTCCGATTCGCCTGTCGCTTTGCGCTGAAGGAGGCGTGTATATCTGCTGTGCGTCAGAATCCACGGACTCGTCTAACATCTGCAAAGAGAGACTGCCATTAGTGAAAAGCGACGGGTTTCCTACTGCCAATTCGCACGACGCGGGTCAGGCCGCGCCGAGTTGCGGCAGCGAGCGCAAATGCCGGAGAGGACCCAAACGTTCGTCGGGCACAAGAGGGCATGCGGTTGCCGTACTGTATGTAGTTCTCTCTTCCCATCTCCTGGACAGACGAGTCCATTCACGTGCGAGAACGATCCCGCCGCTCGCGGAGGGAACCGGTTTTTGGGATACGTGCCACTGGTACGCCGTGCATGCACTTACCGAATCAAGGATACTATGGCTATGTCCTCTGGGGTCTTATGCGGCACTCGAACAACGGAGCGGAAAGTGCAGGGTTCTCCTCTGTATTGCGTCCACTACGTAGAGGATTGGAGGAAAAGCTTGGGCCCCAGGTTCTGGATCGCAGGGGACCACAAAGCCAGGCCTCCGGGACCGTCACTTTCTCATAAGGCGCGGATTGCAGCGTCTTCGACTGGGGAGCCCAACTCTCTGGAGATCCGTCCTCGCCGACGACGATCCTTCTGAGCAATGTGGACACATGTGAATGCAACGGCGGCTTTCCTGTGGCTGAGGGCCGTGGAGCTTTTCCAGCTGCACTGGACACTGTTTCTTGGGCAAAAGTAACAGAAGACGCGGGATCTTCGTGGCAGTGTCCCAGGCGAACCTGAGAAGGCTTGCCAGGGAGGAAGCGCTCCTAATGCTTTTTCTCATCAACGCAGTTGTGCACAGAAAGAATGACCGTGCAGCGGCAGGTACATACGGGGGGAACCGGTCTCCCGAAGCTGTCTCTGAAAGGGTGCTGACACGCTGTCAGAGCATGACTGCCGGGATCTCCGCAACGCGTGTCCTCCTACGTTGAGGAACGAGCCGCACAAAATGCTTGAAAGAAAAGCCTGGCATGGAGCCGCTTCCTTGCCGCAAGCTTCTGTTTCCCAGAGGAGCACCCGATGCGTCGGAGAGGCCAAGTGAAAACCTATCGCCAGAGTTGCCTGTCGTGGCGCTCTGAGAGGACTGTTGACCTCGGCTGCGCGTGAGCAGCCGCGGACTCTCCTAAGACCTACCAGGTATACGCGCAGTTAGTGAACACTGAGAGTTTTGCAGTGGAATTTCGTACGAAGCGGGATGGGTTGCCCTGGCACGGACGGGAGCCTCTGCGTAGAGGAGGACTCAAACGCCTGTGAAGAACTAGTCGGGATGCTGCTTCAATTACCTATGTCGTTCCCTTCCGTGAAGAGGACATACATAGAGCGTTGTACAAATGAGTGAACGTTTGTGTCGCAGGTCTAGGAAACGCGTTTTTTCAACACGCACGTTTGCTATGCCGGAACCGCGGAGCGCGATTCAATGCTACGAACGCTGTGTTGAGTGCAGTGTAAGGCAGCACTGAAATTAGGTAGGAGAGAGCGTCACGGTGTTGTCCTGGAATGGATTTATCTTGAGCAATCTTCGCTCCCGGGTTCTCGACCGTAGGCAACGGAAAAGCCTTGCGGACACGACAGTCCATATTGGATTTGCGCCCGGAATCCGGGACTACGGTCCGCAGAGAAAGACCTCGAGGAGATCTGTGCTCTTGGGGAAAGCATCTCCCTAGAGTGCTCCAAGAGAAACCAATGCGAAGGCAGCCTTTCTGTAGCTTCTAGTACTGGGTCTTTACCAGGTGTATTGTACACTGTGGCCTGGCCCCAAGTCCAAAAATGCCTCTTTATCGTCCTTGGAGCGTCCGAGGAGAGTGCGAGGAGACAGCTTCCCGGCGAGGGTGTG